>NC_136740.1:11077500-12372500 GCF_936440315.1 Barbus barbus
TAGCAAAACTCCTTTGAATACCGGCCAAGTACTTCACATCGGTTTTTTTTCCACATACTTCCTTTTGCTTCCAGTTGCACCATTTTACTTCTACATTTGCATGGTCATCCTACAAATGGCAACAATTTTGCATTTTAATTGAGGGCACTATATGTTCTATGGCTTTCTCTCAAAACCGTGATCTGCATTGACATAAGTTCTGTACTCAAAACTGTATTTCATTTACACTACAAAGTTAAAAAAATGACTATACTTGCATGCATTTACTTACTTTTTTGGCAAGCTGATATGCCATTGCAAACAGTGACAACAATGCCATACAGTGGAACAGACTCAATACTTAATCTAAAACTAACTTTAAACCAATTCTTCCAGTTTAAACCAGTTCCTCCAAGTTATTGCCTTCCATAAAGAGTTTAGAATAGTTTAACGTTTGAAAATTTAACAATTACTGAAATGTTGCAAAAAAAGAAATTAGGTAATTAAATAGCACAAGACTTGCCTGATAAGATCATTAAAAAAAAAAAAACTTTTTCATCATGAATTTAAATTGTGAGCTAAATTAGATATTTACACATTTATGGAAACTTTTCATAAATGTTTAACTCAATCTGCTTAGAGCTTGTTTTGTGCAAACGTAAGTGCAAATTAAAATGGAAAATTCAAGGTTGATTCAAGGTCTGCACCTTTCCTCTGACGTTAACTTCTTTTAACTTGACAATTCGAATTCTTAGTGATCTTTGAGTTAATTCTGAAACTGTATTGGAAACCATACGCACATGTACAGTTGTCAACAAAACATTTCATCATTAGGTTTGCTTTTTCCACCTGATGTGGTTGTCACAGTCATTTCAGTGCATCAGGTACATGTAGGTTGTCAATTTCACAGTAAAGACGATTCAAAAAGGAAAAAAAACAGCAGACTACTGCAAAACACAAAGCTTTTTTGAACAGATCATAAAATTAGATGAAGCAATTCCAAAAGATTGTTTTTGGAATATTATCCAATCTTTATTTGCATCACAATATTGAATACAAAAAGACAGATATTTAGTTCTTGTATCCTCGGCTGGCTCTACGACCACGGGCACGCTCGAACTTCCTGCCTTTGGAGCGCACATAGGGTCTAGAGAACAGAGAAACATGCTTTGAGTTAAACTGTTCATCAAAATGATCAACATATCAAAAAGTTTATGACAGCTTAAAATTAAAGTGCATATTGTTTCCTTACTTGGTATGGCTGTGGGGGGTTCCAGGAGCTTTGCCAAAATGCCTGTACACCTCTCTGGCCTTACGGGGTCCTGCGGACAAACACGATCAGAGAATTAACAACCCTGAGCTTAGCTGAAAACAAAACGTCTTCATTGAAAAAAACAGGGTTTCTGCAGAATTTTTAAGACCTGCACAAATAATAATACTATGTGATCAGGGTAGGGAAATGTCTAATACCATACTAAACTGTAAAATTACTGTAAAAAGCATAATTTACAGTTCAGATACAAGTTTTCACAAACTATTTTTTTTTTATAAAATGATACTTTACATTTCAGCCTTTAAACCATTTTTAAGAAAATGGATGTCAAAATATCAATAAAGTATTATATCAATTAAATAAATTAGGGGTGTGCGATATTGACAAAAACTCAATTTTCTGGGAATTTATCGATAACAATAATTAGACTATTTTGCGCTGACAGCTGACTCCTGAATTTTTTGATATTCTTCATAATCTGTGAGGTCAGTTCACAGCAGTGATAGAAATTAATAACTTCCAACTTTATGGGCCTTTTTACCTTTAAGCCACTTTTCTTTTCTTTTTTTTACACAAGTGTGTACAATCTTTTGACTCAAATTCTTGTATTTGGGCTGTTACCAAGCAAATTAAATCGGTATCAACAAAGCTGATCTTTGCAATGCATTGGAAACACAGAAGCTGCATTAGAAGTGACGTCTAGATGCATTTACACACCGTTTAATGCAGCTCTGAGGGACACGGAATACTTTAATCTTCAGTCACAAATGCATAAATAATGTTTTGATATTTTAAACAAAACATTGAAAATTGATGTTTGCAATTATTTTAAAAATGAAAAGGTACCTTAAATGTGAAATTAAAACTGCCAGTAGGTGGCAACAAGTCACTTAAGTGAGTCATTGCGATTGAACCGAATCATTTAAACGGTTGATTCATTCAGGGACGAAACACCGTCATGTTGCTCAGAGATGCAAAACAGCGCTGTAGCTGTGTTTGGAATGATTTTTGTTGGAGAAAGAGCAAGAACAGGAAGCATGGCGTCTAAAACGCAAGTCTCTTAAGATTAACTTATTGTTTATTGAACTATTGTATAAAATCAATATCACATTTGTAATCATGATGACTTTTGGGAAAAAAACTGCACTCTGCGTGTGATATTAACTATATGAAATGATAAATGTATACATTTTCTGCCATTCTAAATGCATTTTAATAGACTGATTCATGCAGTGAAAGAACGCACTATAAATGCACACGTGCTCTTGTCTGTTAGTCTAGGTGTTTTGTTTGCTTTTCGCAATATACTTGATAATATCAATTCGCACATCATTCAAACAACAATTACGATATTATCGCAGACCATACATGTCGCACACCCCTACACAGTTTAGATTTTTATAATGCATTGTCTTCTTATCGATCCACCAGCTCACATTTAAAGCTCTGCGTGTTTGCAGGGTAAAAACATGGGTCAATTTTTGCATTTGTTCTCTGAACAAAACAGTTTTATTGAAAATGCTTATTCATTCTCTGACAGCAGGTGGAGCATTTGGTAGAATATAACCGTTTCCCCGGTAACGGTAACACAAAGCAGCACAGCACCAGACTTTGAACGTGCAGCGCTCATGTTTATTTCATGAAATCATAGCCTTTTGAAGTTTGTCACATTCAGCCAATTCTGATCTTTCCACCCCCAAATTGAAGACCTCTTGAAATCATAATCATAACTTTCTTGTACAATTTAAGACTTTTTAAAGGCCTTAAATTTGAACAAATTACATTTTTAAAACTAAATTTAATAATTTTTAAGACTTTAAGATCAATTTGACTGAACTGAATTTGTACTGAAGTTGTATCCTTGCTTTACGAACACGTACCTGACAACAGAACGGTGCCATGTCCTCTAGGTGCAGTAAGTGCCAGCTGGTCAAAGGTCATGATCTGTCCACCAGCCTTCAAGATCCTGCTACGAGCACGGTCGGTTAACTTTAGGGCACAAACCTGTGAGAAAACAGGAAAGGGAAATGATCATTTAGGCATTGAGACAACCTCACACTCTGTGCTTTCATCGGCAGGTGAAACACACCTAAATACTTTGCAGCTGTCAACAGAGAGAGACTTGAGAAACATTTATGTATCACAAAAAAAAAAAAAAAGACAAAGCAGATAACAGCGCCATTAAATGCAATTAATTAAAATGACTTAAAATTAAAATGCAATTAAACAACAATAAAACAGCACAAGTTTGCACAATTTGGCCAATAATATTAAATTTATCAATAATACATTTATTCTTGTTATTACCATTTCTCAAATCAATAAAGAAATTAAAACATGACAATTTTAATGTCTACATTTTCAACCATTAAATTGTATTTTGTTTCAGGCTTCTCATTACAACTATGAGAAGATGGCTGGTCTATGTTGCGTTCCCAAAAGCAAGCATTTAAAAAAGGAACAAAAACAATGTCATTGAGCACATATGCTGAGATACTGCTGTATCAACGGTCTTTCTACTTCTAATTTTTTCCTACATAAATGAATTAGATTGGACAACACATGATGGAACATGCACTGGGTCATGTTTGCATGAACTAGATCAAGCTGAACTATGAAACTACGGACCACAAACTCAAGACCAAAGCGATTTCCATCTCAAAGTTCTGTAAAGAGTTCCATCAACTCATTTCTCAACCAGCTGCTTGGATCACAATAGGGGGCTTCAGCAAACTTCCAAGGGTGCTTAAGCCCTATTTGTATGATAATTGTTTCTCATGGGAACGTCTGTAAAAATAAATCTGCATGGCTCCTCAGAGATAAAACTTGTGTTCGGATGAAGATAAATGCACGGTGATGTATGAGCTTCTCACATGGTCAGTCACACGGCTTGAACAAGTCATAAATTAATATTTAATAATAGGAAAATATCGTATTTATGCATTTAAATATCCTCTCTAATAGGAAAATGGACACGCTATTGTTTAAATGGTTTTCGGTGTTGCATAATGTGGAAATTGTAACAAGTTCATGATTTCTCTTATTTACATAAGGTAAAAATTTTACTCTGCTACTTGTTTTTTTTTTTTCAATTACATCGCATATATGTTGCAATAACAGCCCGTTTCAAATGCTTAAGTGCTCCTCTTTTTGTTCCTAAAAGCTCCCACTCACTGTAGTGGAGTGGTGATAAAATACTGTTCTTGTGTCCATCTTTAAAAAGCATGCAAATTACCACAAAGCACAGTTACGGTGCTTGCCAAAGGCTAAAAAGCATTAGCAAAATAACGTTTAGATTTATCCCTTCTTGTAATCTCAGATTTGGATTAAGATTGCAATTAAATTAATACACAAACTTGGTGTTTGTCAAGAAAACAGTAGGTAATATTGCTGGGAATTTTTTACCGTCACACCAACATTCTTATTTAAGCGGCAATAAATTATAACGCTAAAATACACAAAACCAAGATGTAAACTAAAGTCATTTAGACTTTCAGTAACTTATTGAATATACTAATATTAAAACTTTAAAAACCATTAAAAAACCCAAATTACTTACGATTTATAAATAGGGCTGGGTATCGTTCAAAAATGTTCGATATCGATACCGGTTCCTGAACGATACTTTTTTCGATACCAATTTTATGAAAACAGTTTACAATATCTCAAAAAACTTTGGTTTTATTTTTTTCAGCTTGTTGACATGTATACAGACTCAAAGACTCATCTCCTGAGCCACTGCACAAAGGAACAAAATATAGCCAACACAATAAATCAGTGCAAATAATTTTAATAAAGCTCAAATAGTTTTCAGTTTACACTAGTGCGTGCTCGTTTTAAAACGCATAGCTCAGACAGAATCATCATTTCTATTCATTTATTCTAGATTGTTAAAGACTTCAAGAAATTTAAAATCTTTATCCACTTTCATAAGTGGGTGTTTTATTTTCTTTCACCATATGTTTTATTGTTATTAAATTCTGGTGTAGTATGTCTAATTATTTGAATGCATAAAAACTACTTAGTTTATTCAAATTTATTCTTAAAACAGCCTTATGAAATGTTTTCTTTTTCCTCAGAAATTCTGTGTTCTGTATCTGGTTTTCAAATGAAGGCATAAAACATTTCATTTTTCTTTTAAATTATTGAAAATAAAACTATTTATTTTGGCAAACAAAATTTTACTATTAAAATTAAAACATGGAAGAAATGTTGTGTGATTAATTTAAAAAATAAGAGTTTTAATAATTTTAATAGTAGCCTAGTAGTAGCAGTATGTACTGTCATACTGCTACAACAATATTAATATATTTCTGCCGCAGTGTCTTCGAGTTAAACCGAACTTTTATTTTGACGGGTTTCCGGGAATACCTTTACAGTTCTGTGTGTATATGATATGACGCAAGTTTTACTCAAATCAAATGGTAAAATGCTCATGAAGTGACTCTCAGAGCAGTTCTAGAGCTGTTGTTCATGTGTTTATGTCCTCATTTAGTGAGACTGCAGACGCTGAAATGTCACGCGAGCTTCAGTCTGTGTCAAGTAAGCGAAACTGCGCGATATAGAGAGCAGCTCCGTGCGCTTTCGAAACGCTCTCGCGGATGTCAAACACTGATCAATCAGCGCCGCGCCGCTTCTAGCCAAATACACCTAGTGCTGCAGGCTTATTGGCTCACTGACGTTAATGAGATTAACCCCTTAGGTATCGTAATTTGGTACCGACCGTATACTTACAAAAAAAAAAACTTTTAGCAAAGTTCAGCATCTCTTAAAAACATTTCCCATGAACACATGGGAAGACTCAGAAGCAAGACGGATGTGCAGATGTGTGGACAGACGGACCTTGAACACAATAATGTTATCATAATGACTTTCATTGTCTGGTCTTACCTTCAGTTTAGGGATGTTCTGAATCCTGACGTCATCAGTAATAGTTCCCACAACAACAGCAGTCAGGTTTTCACGGCCTGGAAGCTTCATCTGACGGATCTACATGCAAAAAAGAAATTAAGTTTACAATAATTTAAATAGTCACTTGTTCATCTTTTTGAAGATAAAATAAAGTTTTCTTAAGTGACGAGGCTTAACACAACAGGGCAAATGTAAATGAGATGTGCATATACAGGAGTAAAATTGTGGTTGAAACCCACCAGTCGGGACAAGGCCATTGGAGGGCGGTTGGTCTTGCTCATGAAGAGTCTTCTCAGGATGACCTTGTTGAAGGGAGCATCAGAACGGCGAGACAGGAATCTGTACAACTACAATAACAAAAAATGCATTGGTATAAAATGAAAGCAACAAACAGACAACCCATGCAATCAGCCATAGAAGTGTACATCCTCAACTTGCTTATTTATGTGTCTTAAGATTCATTATAGTTCTTACCTTAACCAAGAGCCTCAGGTAAATATCCTGACTTTTGGGCTCCTTCCTGTGAACCTTACGGTCCTTGTTGTGTCTGATGTCAACTCCCTTTAAGATCAAACACAATCATCATTTACACACAAATAAAAATCCCTGGAGCAGTGTCAGATTTAGCACGCTCTCAGTAGAGTAACTTAACTAGCAAACATTAACTAGCCACAATGACGCATAATGGCTATAATTACTACAAAACCAACGTGAAAAGATAACTTCATATTAATACATTTGTCTCAGATACACAGGGACTGCTAGCACTAACAGAGTTAGCTTAGCCAACACGAGTTTGCTCTAGCACTCTACCTTGTCTAGGAAACTAATGAAATATCAGCATATTTTGAATATCTGGATATACAAAATGTTAATAAGAGTGACACGTTGTCGTTAGACATCTGTAAGTATTTTAACACACGACACATGAATGGGAATGTGCGCTAGCCGACATTTACTTACTAAATCCACACACAATCCACTACAATACACATATTTTTTGACTTGTGGCACTATGTAATGCTTCTAAACATCATCTGCGGCAGAATTAAGAGAGATACAGCTGAGGATGGAGGTAGATTTTGGACACTGGTACATTCCACAAGAAATCAAGCTACCTACCATCTTGGACTCAGAGTGGAAAGGGAGAAGGAAAGCTCGCGAGAGGACGTAGAACGAGATTACGGAACTCCAAGAGTCATGTGACTGTAAAGGTGGGTCCGGATTGGTGCAGGCTTCCTGTCTGAAAAATATTGAGCTTGCTTCTGGTTTGTCACACAGATAACACACTTAAACATTGCTAGGTACACTATTTATTGAAATTCATTCTAAAACGCGTTTAACCAGGCAAACAGATTGAAATGTAAGGAAAATCTAAACGAGGATGACTGCAAGGTTAATAATGACTTCATGTCTGTAGTGTAATCTTTAATGTTTTGAGGGGAAATTAAATTTGCAGATGTTTTCAGGAAATCTTAGTGACTGGTAGGCTAAAATTACCACTAAGACAAAAATAAAGATTTTTACTTTTAAGCAGCTGAAATAAACCTACAATTGACTTTTTTTGACAAGCCACAGCATTTTTTTTCCTTAAAATAAAAATAATAATATAATGAATGTCTATTGTCCCTGATAAATAAATATTATATATTTTTATATAAATTAATAAATGCAATAATAATATCATTGTAGTTCCCCCATTATATATAACCAATTCCTATTGTTTTATTTCAATAAATCTATAACATTTCCCTCCTAAGCATGAATCGTGAATGAAATGAAATCAGCATGAAATGAAAATTCACCCAAACTATTTACTCAACTCTGGTTTTAGATCTTTTTGTGAATGATTCATCTGTGTTCTGCCCACATAACCTATCAAAATCAACAACCGATGCATAGAACCAAGTCCACACCCTTCATTTTTTCTTTTTTGATAATCCATTTTACTCTAATTTCAGTGTGGAAGTAAATATCTTTCACTACCACCATTTCGGGGGTAAGAAATAATTCAGTCCAATAGAATGGAGACAAGCAACATTATTTGCTCAGATTGAATGTTGTTTAAAACATCAGCCAGCTTTATTGCATCCCTTATATGTAATATGTACATAGTTGCATTTATGCATTATATGTTGCATATGTTGATTAAAGAAAGTCCATGTTTGGGCTAAATTCAAAGCCAAGCAGCTGCAGAGTAAAGCCTAAGTCAGGAAGTCACTCTTCTGTTGCTTGAAATGACACAAGAAGACAGTCCAGACAAGAGCGACTCCTCCAACAAAAACAGTACGAGCCACCGGCGGGATCAGCGAGAAGTTCACAGCCTGAGACATGAAAAATATAATTTAGGGAGAAAATGAGGAAACCTTTTAGAAACAGATGAACAGAAGTAAACAAATGGATGGACTAATATAGTACCTGCATTGTTGACCAATACACTACTCCAGTCTACTTGAGAGACAGAAAAGTAAACCAGTGTGTTAGAATCGCTCCTGAACCTTTAATATTTACATTTATGTTGAATATAGTACTTGTGTTCTTCCTGTGTTTGTTGTTGTTACCTTATAAAAAGTCCAACATTTAGTTCTCCAGTCTTCAAGGGGATCTTCTGCACCCTCCAATGTGCTCAGCCCTTTAGAAGTGTAATAAACGCTTTAGTAAAACATTTCCAACTATCAATTCATATGCACATATATTTATGTATTGATTTCGTTCAATTATGAAAGTAGAAGTGGAAGTATGACGAAAAACCCCTGGTTCTCACCAATGTAGAAAGCACTTATTGTCATAGGAGCTGCAAATAGCTGGTCCAGAAACACTTTAAGTGACACTCTTCTGATCCCTCCTCCTGGAAACATCCTCTCCAGTCCACGTAGCCAATGGTAATTGAAGTTGGCATGAAAGCAGAACCCAACCAGTGCCACCCGAGCAGTCTGGGCCCAGTTGATGCTGTGAAGCTGTGGAGCACGTTATACTGGAGCTGATGTTTTATTTATTTCCAAAGCTTTTTTATTTCCTTCTGAGTCCCTTATTTTATCATCTGTCTTTGCTTCTCCAGCCACAGTTAATTCCTCAACGGAAGTGTTGGAGGTATCTTGTCCCACTCGATCCAGTTTGTGAACTGTACCTTTGTCCTGAGATTTTCCCATCATGCTTTGCTGAATGAGGTCTGCTGTGGCAAAAAGCGTTGTGTATCCCACCACATTGGAGATGTATGGATGAGATTTAAACAAAGCCCATGCTCTGCTCATGATGACCACTAAACAAGGATGATAAATATTTTATTACACTGAAATATGCACATTGGTTCGGCCTGATCTAAAAGTCATTTAATCTGAATGTGAGGTTTTTTAATGTTTACAAATGACAATGATCCCTCTGACTGATTCTTGTAAAACAAGCAGGCTGACTGGTCAAACATAGACCAATTGGACCTGTTTGTTGAGTGTTTGTGATAACGTTTATCAGTCAGTGAAAGAATGTGAGAGAAGAACACATGGTGAGAACCAGGGAAAGTAAGTTAGAAAAGAGAAACGCATTAAGCTAATAATCGGTATACAATTTTATCATGCTAATGCATGATAATCATACAAAATCAAATGCAGAAATCAGATGCACAATATGAAGTATGAAGCTCACCAATATTAAACTTGAGAGAAGGACATTGTAACACCAGGCTGAAAGATGAGGTTCTTCAAAACCGAGAGAGAACATGAGCTGCATTGACAGCAGGGATGTGTGTGTGTGTGTGTGTGTGTGTGTAGTTGTACTAAATATAGTGAAGAATCTCCTGTCCACAGACCACGGCAAATGTTACCATAGTGCTGAATGATAACGGACCCACATTGATTAATATAACTACATTCAAACAAGATGCATACCAATTTAACATTTGGGTGTTGTTAACTAAAACTACTGAAAATGGTTTATTATTTCAAATAAAGCAGAAATGCATTAGAGGAAAAACTTGTTTAAATAAATATTAGAAATGCTGCCTTGTGAACTGAAATAAAATAAGCTGAAGTATTAAAATTACAATAACTTAATATTTTTTAAAGCTAATAAGAAATATTAAGCATACTAATAAACATGACATAAAACACAACAATTAACTAAACTGACTAAAGTATAAATTAATGCGAAAACTGAAAATATAAGAATAAAAACTAATTTAAAATGTGAGTAAATATATAAATTAAAATAACATTGAGCTTGGTGTTTCTTAAACTATTATGTTATAGGTGTTCATCTTTATTCAAATTAACAGAATTACCTTTGTGACTTTTCATTTTTCATTATATGAAGGAAAATCAAAGAAATTAAGATAATAGTAATATATGCATTTTTTTCAATAAAGCTGTGATTTGGTCAAATTATGCAGATGTGAAAATATAGTTTAATTGTATGTATAAATACAGTTTCCACAACTAAATGCTATCAAACATGATGCATGATTGAAACTACTGTCACGCCTGTTTGGGATTTTGTTTCATGTTCATGTTTTCATGTCTTATTTTGTAGTTTAGTCATGTTCCTGTCTAGTCATATGATTCCCTTGCCACGTTATCCTAGTGATGGCCGCTTTTGAAACACGGCTTCATGAAGCTTCGAAACTTTTACGAATCTTGCTTGGAATCAGTGGTTCGGAGCGTGTATCAAATTGGAAAGTCACGTGATTTCAGCAAACGAATTTCAATGACTGCATCCGAGCTGACTTGCGGCCTTGTTGCCATGAGGCAATGACTTTGCAGGCAGCGCTTTTGCACGAAGGCACCTCAAGGTAGGGTAACGGTTTAATGATCTACAACAAAATAGAACGAGTTCTGGTGAAAACTAAACAAATATTTAATTACTATAATACTAATGTCTCGCTAGTAATAACATCAAAAGTGCAAAAAGTTAATCAGAATATACATTTACACACAACCACCAAACGCAACTTTCAGACGCCATCTTTATTTATTTTTTTATCTCAACCATAGGGTGCGTCTCAATCAGCTCCCTTGTTCAGTAGTCAGGGCACTGAACAGGGAGTCAGCCATTTTAAGGCCTGTCTCAATCGCGAAATCCTTCCAGTGCACTGGAACGTTCGCTCCCTGAAAAATCCCACAATGCACCGCAAAAACTAGGGAGCATTGGCGCTCACTATGCTCCCTTACCGGAAATAATATCACATTTCTGAAGCGTGAAACAAACCACACAAGCCAACTCATAAATAAAATGACACGCGATAGAAGATTTGAAAAGAGAAACCGTTTTTTTTTCAACATAATTCGTCTATTTCAACATAAACACAAATCGCTAGATAGGTAATGAACACATTTATTTAACATTTATAATTCAAATTGAGCTGAAAAGTTGGAAGAACATGTAACAGAACGATGTGTTTAAAGAGAATAAAAAATAACATCAAAAATAGATCGGTCCTGTCTGTTGTTTATTAATTCATGCGGTGATGTTCTACTATGTTGTCCGTTGACGCTGTACGTAATCATGTCACTGGAATTCGCGTGATCACTGTCCCAACGTGCAGTGAGTCAGGGAACTTACCAGTGACCGAGTTTGTGTACACGATCAACTAATTCACGAGCTCGGGAGCTAGGGAGTTGATTGAGACACACCCATAGACTGTAAAAAAAGATGGACGATGCGTCTCCGCTTCCTTCCACTTTAGAAAAGTGAAGCGAATACATCTCAGTATGGCCGCTGCCAACTTGAGTAAATGACGTCATTTGGAGCCCGAGTCTGCGCAGTAGAAATTCGTTTGGAGCCAGAGTCTGCGCAGTAGAGTCGTGAGGTGGAGCCACGGAACCAAACTCCCGCCCAAACTTGGGTTCTTCAACTCGCCTTCAGTGGACTCTCCTTACAATATACTCAACCTTCACCATGAACCCGGCAGCTTGTTTATTGCGCCTTCGACAAGGCAACCGGGCCATTGAGGAACTATGTGGCAGACGTTTGTGAACTGTGTGACCAGGTGGGTTTCAATGACATTGCTCTTAAAGGAACACTCCACTTTTTTTGAAAATAGGCTCATTTTCCAACTCCCCAAGAGTTAAACAGTTGAGTTTTACCGTTTTCGAATCCATTCAGCCGATCTCCGGATCTGGCAGTAGCACTTTTAGCGTAGCTTAGTATAGATAATTGAATCCAATTAGACCGTTAGCATCTCGCTCAAAAATTACAAAAGAGTTTTGATATTTTTCCTATTTAAAACTTGACTCTTCTGTAGTTACATCGTGTGCTAAGACTGACGGAAAATGAAAAGTTGTGATTTTCTAGGCCGATATGGCTAGGAACTATACTCTCATTCTGGCGTAATAATCAAGGAACTTTGCCGCCGTACCATGGGTGCAGGAGGCGCAATAATATTACCAGGCCCAGACGGTGTGACATCAGCCTGTCTGAAATCCTGTTCTGACCAGCTGGCCCCCATCTTCACACAGATCTTCACACAAACAGCATGAAGTCCCCTCATGCTTCAAACACTCCACCATCATCCCTGTCCCAAAGAGACCCAAGATAACAGGACTTAACGACTACAGACCTGTGGCTCTAACATCTGTGGTCATGAAGTCATTTGAAAAACTGGTCTTGGCTTATCTGAAGGACATCACTGGACCCTTACTGGACCCCCTGCAGTTTGCCTACAGAGCAAACAGGTCTGTGGATGATGCAGTCAACATGGGACTGCATTACATACTGCAACACCTGGACAGACCAGGGACTTATGTGAGGATCCTGTTTGTGGACCTCAGCTCGGCCTTTAACACTATCATTCCAAACCTCCTCCTGCCCAAACTAACTCAGCTCTCCATCCCCACCCCTGTCTGTCAGTGGATCAACAGCTTCCTGACAGGCAGGCAGCAGCTAGTGAGGATGGGAAAATACACATCCAGCACCCGCACCATCAGCACTGGAGCTCCTCAGGGCTGCGTTCTCTCCCCACTGCTCTTCTCCCTGTACACCAATGACTGCACCTCTAAAGACCCCTCTGTCAAGCTCCTGAAGTTTGCAGATGACACCACACTGATCGGCCTCATCCAGGATGGTGACGAGTCTGCTTACAGGCAGGAGGTTAAGGAGCTGTCTGTCTGGTGCAGTCTTAACAACCTGGAGCTCAACACACTCAAAACTGTGGAGATGATAGTGGACTTCAGGAGAAACCCCCCTGCTCTCCCCCCACTCACCATCATGAACAGCACTGTAACAACAGTGCAGTCATTCAGATTCCTGGCCATCTCTCAGGACCTGAAGTGGGACATTCACATTGACTTTATTGTCAAAAAGGCCCAGCAGAGGTTGTACTTCGATCGCCAGCTGAGGAAGTTCAACCTGCTACGGGAGCTGCTGAAACAGTTCTACTCTGCCATCATTGGATTCGTACTCTGCACTTCAGTAACTGTCTGGTTCAGCTCAGCTACCAAATCTGACCTCAGAAGACTACAGAGGGTAGTCTGGACTGTTGAGCAAATCATTGGTACAACCCTCCCCACTCTCCAAGAACTGTACTTATCCAGAGTGAGCAAAAGGGCTGGTAAAATCACTCTGGACCCCTCACACCCAGCACACTCCCTCTTTGGACTGTCTGGTCGATGCTACAGAGCTCTGAGCACCAGAACGGCCAGGCACAGGAACAGTTTCTTCCCTCAGGCAATCCATCTCATGAACATTTGAACTCTTAACAATAAACATGAAACACACAACACTATCATACTTTTTATTTTTTATTTAACACACATACTTATTACATTTCAAATTTGCACCTAACATACCTATACATTCTAAATTGTCTATTTTGTATATTGTGTTTGTGCTATTTTGCACATTGCCCATTTTGTATATTTGTACTTTTTTTATTTTAATCTGTGTCCTGTCCTGTCGCTGTCGTTCTGTTGCACTGTGGAGCTTCTGACACCAAAACAAATTCCTTGTATGTGCAAACATACCTGGCAATAAAGCTAATTCTGATTCTGATTCTGAAAGTAGTCCCCAGCTAGGTAAATAGTTATGATTGAGTGGCTCTGCATTTACTGTTGGGATGGCTGATGAGGAGCCCTGCAATTTTGCAGTTCCATCTGCACCAGAGCACATTCACGTCCCAACTGTTATGTCTAGATTTGTTCACGTCATGCCTGCCAAGCCAGCGCTTGCTCACATCATGTTTGCCAAGCCACAGCTTGCACGTCACGTCTGCCAAGCCAGGGCCTGTTCATGTCATGTCGGCCACACAAGAGTCTCTTTGCAAGATGGCCGCCACGCCTGAGCCTCACCACGCCATGGCCGTCATGTCAGAACCTCATCATGTCACAGCTGCTACTCCTGATTCTTGACTCATCATGACTGCCATGTCAGAGCCTACAGTCAAGATGGCTGCCACGGCAGAGCCTTGTCATGCCATGGATGCCATGCAAGTTTCCCCTAAGAATTGTTTTGGGGGGAGGGCTATAGTACCCAAGCTTCTGCGGATGCGGTGCTTGGGCCAGGACTGATTGCCAGTGTGATGGACCCACCTTTGATGACCGTGCGAAGAGCTGCCATCCCCAGGGCCTCAGCACTGACTATGACAGAGACTGTTCCCCTATCCTCTGTGCATCCTGTTATGGCGGTAGCCATCCTGTGTGTTTGGGCTACTTACTGCTCTGTTACCCAAGTCCACGAGTCTGCTCCAGAGGCCTCTCCTGTCCATGAGTCTGCTCCAGAGGCCTCTCCTGTCCACGCGTCTGTCCCAGAGGTCTCACCTGTCCAAGAATCTGCCTCAGAGGCCTCTCCTCTCCATGTACCTCTGTTGGTGAGTTCTTGTTTTTGTTTATGCCAAGCCTGTCCATGCCAAGTCAAGTCTTTATTTGTTTGTATTTTGGATATCACTTTTGTTTAATAAAGCTGCACTTGGGTTCTTCAACTTGCTTTCAGTGGACTCTCATTACAACTACACTGTTTTGTCCTTCTCATGACTTTTCCAAAAAACAAAAAAGCAAAAAAATGTTCCATAGAAGAAGGAACATCTCTTCCAAACAGGTTTGGAACATAATGGTGAGTAAATAATGGCAAAATTCTAATTTTTAGGGGTAAACTATCCCATTTTTCCACTATGGACTTATTTGGCACTAGTTTAATTTATCTATTAACAACTGCATACATGCATCACACCAGAATTCTTTCCTTTTAAGTGAACTATCCCTTTAAAAATGAATCTAATTTAAAATATAAATGCTATATGTGGGTATAGAATATTTCATTTTCTTTGGAGTTATAAATTAAGCATGCACAGTTAAAATGATCTGCTGCTATGAATCATGTCATATTTCCTGTCCTCTGGACCTCGTTCTATTATGTTGATATGTAATAACAACATTTTGTCTGAGGGCTGAAAAGTGAAGGCAATTTGTCTGTGGCAACCAGCAGAGCTCTCAGACAGGAGAATGTGTTAATGAGGATCCGAGATTAAAGAGATCAATTAAAGGCCCGTTAAGCGCTTAACCGGTGCTCTGTGTTTGCTAACACTTAACAAGCACTGTTTTTGACAATGCTTAAAGAGAGCACACGGCCCAAACCAGTTGACTTCTAGGTAATTGCTTTTCTTTTCATTTCTCTGCACTTCTCTGTTCTCTTTAATGGTGCTGTCTTGCCATCCTTTATCTAAGCAGACAAAGAATCACTCATTCTGTGGCATCAATGAATCAATGCAACCCTCCCCTCATCATTCACTCTCTCTGTCTCTCTCGGTTTCTTGGTCAGTCAGGGTACATGACCTGTGCAAAGCCTTTTGCTTTTCTGTGTGCTTCATTTCAAAGTGGATTCTTACTGAGTAACAGAAGGTAAGTTGGGCTCTCATATAGAAAGATTTAATTTGGTTACCATCAGGTTTTAGAGATCTAAATCTTATTTTAATGCAGTGTTGAAGTAGTTCTGCTACTTTAGTTTTTGTGGTACATGACTGCAAAACAAAATGTTGAAATACTGAGCATGAGCTATTTTGACAATCTTTGACCATTTAGAAAAGTAACTGAATCTGATGTTGAATATGATTTCCTTTTTTCTCTCTCTCTTTCTTATATTTTATCTTCATTGTATTTCCAAAGCTATGCGTCCATCCAGTATTTTGACCTTTGAACCAGGGTTGGAGTCTGGAGTGCCATGGGGCCGTGATCTTTTTACTTTTGTGACTTCAGCAGCTGGTCACATGATGAGGACTTTGCAAAGACCACGTAAAAACAAGCCATCAAAACGACAAGTCAATCATCGCAGGTTTCTGCACAACATGATACAGAGGTATGTATACTGGATATATTCATATTGTTCAAAGATCAGTACATTTTATTTTAATGTGTTAAGCTTATGCACATTGAGGCTGCTTTATTTGATCAAAAAATATAGTAGAAAAGTAATATTGTGAAATATTGTTACAATTTTAAATAACTGTTTTCTATTTTAATATTTTAAAATTTCATTTATTCCTGTGAAAGCAAAGCTGAATTTTCTGCATAATTTTTCCAGTCTTCAGTGTCACATGATCCTTCAGAACTTATTCTAATATGCTGACTTGGCGCTCAATAAATGTTTCTTTTTATTATTAATGTTGAATAAAGTTACTTAAAAATACAGGATTTTTTGATAAACAAAGTTAAAAAGAATAACATTTATGTTTGTAGTAGATTTTTTTAAAGGTCTTTACTGTCATTTTTGATTCATTGAATGTGGCCTAAAATAAAAGATTTTTTTTTTTTTAAAGAAACTCTAACTGACCCCTGTATATTTGTATAATATATATTTTTCTATAAATGTATATATTTAATAATTACATAATTATAAATAAATATTTTAAATAATTATAATTAATATTCCGTTTGCCTCTACACAGAAAATTTGCTGAAATAGAGGCAGCGAACCATCAGCTGGCATCTGCTTTATTTTCAACTGATAACCCCCCCGATCATCTAACTCCCAGACTATCTCATATTGTAACAGAAGTCACAGACCAATCACCCAAACTTTCAAAAAAAGGTAAAAGACCTTTACTTTTTATTTTCAAAACCTGTTTGTTCTAGTTTGGTATAAGTTTGATGACTCCTTGTTCTGTTTTCTAAGCTATTGAAACTTTTATAAATGCGGACAAAACCGAAGCGCTTCCTGAACAACAAGAGGATATGTGTGACCTCTGGACATTGGACAGTCTTTTGGACACCCATGTGGCTGATAAAAGGTTCTCACCTTGCAAGTTCTCCAACAGTAGAGGAACAAATCCGAGAACTGAGAAAGATGGCAAAGCTTTGAAAAACAACCCTGCAAACTCAATGGAGAAGGACATTGACTTCAGCTTCAGCTTTGAAAGGCAGCCAGCATCTACTGATTTAGAAAGCTTGACACAAATGAACAACAGTCTCCTAGAGGACAGCATGTCCTCCTGGTTTGGGTCCACTGAAAGAACAAGAACATATTCGAAACCACGTCTCACCATGTACCATGACGTGAAGTTGCTCCCCACAGACGTTGATGTTCCAGACCTGCCACCACCTTCTCCGGTGATTTCACTATTGTCTTTGGATTCATGTGATTTGGAGGTTCAGATGCTCATAGATGCAGAGCACAATGTGAACCAAATGCAAGATGCCACAATCATAGAGAGTCTCCAAATGGATGTGGTGGACGACCTTGACCTACTGGATTGTTCTGGTACTCATGGAGATCTGGATAAAATGGCTGAGTGGATGAATCAGAGTGAAGAGGATGGACGATGTTTACAGGAAACATGTGTGTTTCCAAGCTCTCTGGATTCAGATCTAGAGAACCTAACAGGTTCTGGTAGCGGGGCCACCAACTCCATGTCCAATTTGGGCCAAACAGGTCATGAAGTTTTTGCTAATGTTCTCTGTAGTCAAGAGCCACATAGACGTAGTTTCCATCATGATCAAATAAACTATGCTATGAACCACAATAACATTCTAGAAGACCGTTTTGATCAGGTTGAACCTTGCATGAAGATGAATGGAAAGGAGGATGGTTATTTAGATACAGATTTTTCTGTCATGGATGGTAATGCTTCAAGCAACCACATGTTCACAGGATTTGAGAGACAGTTGGAACAATCCAAAAGGATTCTTTATGACAACTGGGAACAACAACCTCTAAAAAGCTCATACAAGAACTATACAAGTCCAGATCAGATTATGATGCAAGGCACTGATATCAGAAATGTTGACAAAAACATTGTAGAGGTTGAGAATCTCAACCAGACTTTATCAGGCCCCCTATGCCCGATAATGTGCTGCCGCGAAGGCTTTTGTTATCATGAAGAAGACTCGTGTTTTTACACAAAATTCAGAGGCAGTCACAACTTTGAGGGCGTGGCTAGATCTTTCCCAGCCACACTGCATAAGCTCCACCCCACTCCAATTCCGACTCCGCCTCTAGATGATGATTGGTTGTTCAGTAATATTGTAGAGGAGGAAAATAGCATGAATAATACATTTGGAAAGTATTGATCAGTCATTGGACAGTAATTGTATGAACTGTATTCATGAATTTCATTGTATCTGGATGTTTGATTATTACACTTTTGTGATTTTATGATCATTTCTGTGAAATGTCTGTGGTGTGAAACATGTAATATTTTCTGTAATAACTGTACGAGTATTGCAACATAATACAAAAAAAAAAATATTTAAATGTATCAATTTACTTTTCAAATTTAAAATGATTGTATTTAAAGAGCCCTGTGATGGACTGGCCATCAGTGTTTCATTGTCTTTGGTCCAATATGGTTGGACAGGCTTAAAAAGGTGCTTTAAAAGTTATTATTTTATTTTTGCATTCAAGTTACATTATGAACATGAATTAAACTTTGAAATTTGAAATGTCTATTTATCAATTTAAAGTGATTTATTAATTTATGTAAAATTAAGTTTTAAATATCTATTTATTCATTTGAAAAGTGATTTATTTATTTACTATTAGTTTATTTTATTGTTGGATATAACCATGTTTTTAAGCTTAGCCTACTGTAAAATCATTTTAAATGTCTAATAATTTGTCAAATACAGTTGTGATTTCTATTTTTGGTCAATAAACTGATAATTAATTCTATTTGTTTTTAAGTGTATTTCATTCCTTCATTGTAATTTTAAGTGGCACTATGCTGATGGTGAATCGATAGTAAACCACAAAAAAACTTTAAAATAAACCACACTGATTTCAAAACCAATGCTATATTAAAATTCACACCAGTCTCATTTTATCATTATAGCAAAATAAAGCAAAAGATCAAATAAACAACATGGTTAAAAATTCAAGTTCCACAAATGCAAAAAAGCACACAGTCGTCTTCAGAAACACTTGTATCTCCAACATGTATCTCCGCTGGAGTTTTAATTCCTTTTCATACATATTCTCTGCTATTGTCCACTCATCTCGCACCGGTTCAAAGCTGCATTATAAAGCACAGGTTCAGTATAACAAGGCTCATTTATTAAACAAGAATTTAGGATTCAGAGAAATACGACTGGTTTTTGAATTCGAATGCTCTTCAAATTGATTTTTTGAGTTTGAACAGCTAAATGCACAAATCAATTAAAATGACTTGTACTTGTCAGTGACAAACCGCATTTTTAGCAGCAATGTTGAGTTGCTTGAAAGGCAAACAGTCAGATTATAGGCAGATGTAATTTAGGAACATGGACAAATAAGCAGAATAAAAACAATCTGTTGTACAAGGCTTGAGTCTTTTGGCTTGTGTGTGCGATTCTACCTAAGCGTGGTTTCCTCGCTTTCAGTCAACATTTTACAACTGAAAACAATTCCATCTTGATTCTAGAGATCAGAATTTAAAAATACACTAAATGAAACATTATTGGGGCAAATAAAACAATTCAAGTATCAAAATGATCTATATAACCTATTACAGACATTTTGCGTACAGCGATGATCCAATACGAAAACCCTGCTTACCGATTTACAGGACAGATACTGTTGCGGGACCACACAGGTAGTAATAACTGCGGTAATAACAGTGTAATAAACTCTCCAGTGTCTCAGGGAATCAAATTGTAATTTCACAGGCTGAACAGATCTTAAATATGTTCTAATACTTCATGGTGACAAACAATTATTATTCACAGTTTAACACTGTTGTCGTTTGAAAAACTAGCATGTGCAAGTCAGGAGCAGTGTATTAAAATGCTCATCACCATACAATATCTATGAATGACAATATTAGAGACTTGCGTATAGTGAAGGTTAAGGAAACTTTCATTTGTCATGAATTCATCGATTAAAAAAAAATGTTTCAGAACCAATCAAATACTGTAATCTAAAAAGTATCTAAGGATGTCTGAGTCAGATTGCTGTTCAGGGAGACCTAATATTGCAATTTATTTATCAGATTTCCAGACCTCGTTCTTATTATTTCACTGATTTTCAATGGGTTTTGTATTTTCTGCAGATACTACAGGCACTGTCGACATGCATACAGCTATAATAATGTCCCTTTAGTCATCCATATGCCCCAGATTGTGTGTAACAAACGCTTTGATCCATAAATATTTACCACATTCAGAAATGAACAAACAAACAAAAATACAATATGTCCTTTTGATTAAAAAAATTACATTGATATAATGAGATAAGTAATAAATAGCAGCCTTCAACCCCTGGGAAAAACAGGCAAGATATTATATGTTTATGTCTTCCAAGTTCACGCCATGACATAGAAACTCTCAGAAATCCTGATAACAGACTTCTCACTCTTGCCCAGTGTCAAAACCATATTGACGGATGTGTTATTTGAGTTTGGTGTGTTCTATTCTTTGAGGTCCACTGCAGCTTATTTAGTGAAAATGTGTGTTTTATTCTGTCCAGTGTTACTGACTGATACCCTGCTAAGTGTAAACCCATCCTTACCCTCAAATTCTCTTTCATTTCACCTTGTTTTCACTTAGGATTGCAAACTATACAACAACCATGATGTCTATGTGCAGACAGAAAAATCAATACAAAACAAAATAAATAGACTGCATAAAAATTACAACAAGTCAGTAGTATGAAACTGGAGCCGATGTGTTAAGACATAAATTAAGAAATCCTAACTACCTATCTATGTCACTACTAACAAAAGCATCCCTTTAGAGCTACCTAACTATCTACGCACAGTATCTAAGAGGGTTCGAGCTGCAGCACTGATACCCTGAACTTAATAGGGAGTTGAACTGAATACTAAAGTTTGAATGAGATCACAGCAGGTATATTTCCAATATCTAAGAATCGTTACTGTTAAATCTACATGGAGGTGAAATCTGTCAGCTTTGGCTGCTTTTCTTTTGTTTTCTGCTATAAGTCCAGTATCTGTTTGACCTTTTATGTTTTTTTTTCTGTATCCTCATTTTTTTTTCTTATGGTCAGGTTATGGCTATGATGTAAAAGCTATAATGGACGGCTCAAATTTGTAGCATATTAATTTAATAGAAAAGCATTTTTCTCTTTCTCACTTGTCTGTCTTTGTTTTATATAATCATAGTTTTGTGCATTTAAATTGCCATCTATGGAAGCCCCTTTTTACCTCAGAGTAAAAAATGTAAAAGGTAACTGTGACAAAGTTTAAAATAAGAAATAAAGTCACACTGTGAGATAAAAAGTCACAATTATGAGATGTAGGGCTAGATTTACTATCAGCTTGCGCCAGCGCAAACCCTAATTTGAGAAATTAGCACTGAAAAGGTCAATTTATGGAAGGTAAGTATTTAAAAGAATCACGCAACGCGATTTACTAAGACTTGCGCTCGTCAATTCACTGGTATTTGCAACATTATTTAACGCCCAAAAAAAGCATGTCTTAAAGCAGGCAGTAATTTGCGCTGCTCTTGGTAGATTGCGCTGATCATTATGGAAATGAGATGTTGCGTCTGTGTTGTGCACCTTGTCAGTAAATTACCCACAGAAATTTCCCCTTCTATCGGCGCTTTTATGGAATTGCACTCTAACGCTAATTTGCCCTGTTTAGTAAATCTGGCCCATAAAGTCATACTGAAAGACATTAGATCAAATTTTAAGTTACAAAGCTGATGAAGTTACAAAGCGAGATGTAAAGTCGCAATTGCGAGATATATAGTCACATCGTCACATTTTGAGATTTAAGACCACAATGTGAGTTATAAAATTGCAATTGTAAAAAGCAAACTTGTTTGTTAGATGTAAAGTGACAATATTTAAAAAGAAAATTGAAATCGCAAGATAAGAAGTCATACTGTGAGATATGAAGTCACATTTTGAGAAATATTATAAAGTCGCAATTGAGAGAAACAAACTTGCAACTGCAACATATACAGTCACAATATTGAGAAAGAAAGTTGCAATTGTGAGATACAGTCAAATTGTGAGATATAAAGTCACAATTGCAAGAATCAAAATTGCGGTAGTGACATAAAGTTGTAATTACCTTTTTTTTCTTTACTGGGGTGGAAATGGGCTTCCATAATCATCATCTCTGCCTAATTATGTATAACAAAAAGCATTGTTGTCTATTTATCTGAAGTAGAGCTATAACTTTAAAATTTAAACAGAGATATGCTAAAATACCAAAGAGACATCCTTGATTCCTGTTCAACTCTCAATTTCTTAAAACATTACATTATTTTAGGAGAGAGAGAAAGTTTCTCAGTGCTTCGAGGGTTTGATAGCTTGTGCAAGCCCAGATGATGCATTTTAGCCTGATCGTGGATCATCTGTGCAATACCCGATGGCCTTTGATTGCCATCAATATGCAAATTTCTCCTAAACACATGGCTTTTGATTGATTGAGAGAGAGCTTGAGATAGCTATCATAATTTTGTCACAACAAGCCTGATATACTGTACCGATATACAGGACTTGTATTTCCCAAGGAATGCTGGGAAATGTTATTTTCTTTTCTCCCCAACTTAAAAACTGCAGTCTTTACTCACTGCTGGCTTGGTTTAAAGAGTACTATAAGAGTACTGCATCAGTCTTTCTCCATCTTGCATGCTAATCTGTTCATTTAAAATCAATAAATCACATTAACTAGTTTCAAGTTATGTGTAACAGCATGGATGTTCTGTTGTGTGTGCGATGGCAAAAGCTATGTAAGTTAAACCAGTAAAATTGTCCATCTATCACACTCTCCCCTTCTTATTCAGCGTCTGTAAGGCTGTATGGAGGAGGGGGGCCCAGGGCGTTGTCTGAGGGTGTGGGGGTACCCGGTGGGCCACTGGACGGGGTGGGAGAAGCACCTGGATCCTCAGAATCAGAGTTCTCCTGAGAAAGGTCATCCACCAGAGCCCTGCGGCCAGCACGCATGGAGATAGGGAGCGGAGCTCGCCTGAGACAGAAACACAGAAATAGAGAATAAACTGCAATTCATGCACAAAATATAACATACATATACAATGTCCCCAAAACATTATATATGCATTAGACACAAAATATCAAAGCAAGTTTTGACAGAAGTTTAAAGTTTTAGATCAGAAGTTATTTGACAATATTTTTTACAGTGTAATAACTTTTTTGTCAAATGTTTCGCTATAAATGTTTTATCCTATAAAAAAAATAATAATTAAAAAAAGCCAAAATAGTGTAATGCATTTTTTTTTTTTTTTATGTTTTGCTTTAAAACAATTGTCCTATAAACAATACAAAAGCCAAAAATACAATTTAATAACATTTTTTTGTAAAATGTTTTGCCTTAACATGTTTTATTCTATAAACACACAAAAAAACAACACAAGCCAAAATAACCTATTGCTTTAAGATGTTTTGTCCAATAAACAAAACAAGCAAAACAAAATGAAACAAAACAAAAAACACAAGCCAAAATACAGTGTAATAACGTTTTTGTCAGATGTTTTGCTTTAACACATTTTGTCCTACAAACACCAGAAAAAAAAAAGCAAAATAGTGTAATAACTTTTTTTTTTTTTGGTCATATATTTTGCTTTAAAACATTTTGTCCTATAAACAAAACAAAACAAATCAATAAAAAACAACTTTTTTTTTTTTTTTTTTTTTGCCCAATACAAAGATATATACATTTTGAGTTGTGACTTAAGTGTCCAAATACTTTTTGGGGTCACTGTTTATGAACTGGAAGAAAGAAAGGAAAAAAGAGGAAGAGGGAGTGAAACTGAGTCCATGATTGGTGGAAGAGAGAATCTGTGATTCATCACCATCTATAAACAGGAAGTGACCCACAATTCAGTGTAGACTACACCATCTTTATATGCTTCTGAATAAATCAGTTAAAAAGGACTAAAAAAGGGCACCTCTACACACCACTAGAATCAAGAGGAGAGAGGATAATTGCTCAGAGAGGAACATAAAGCACACAATGGTCACACATGAAAACCTACTGTTCTGACTTCTGCCGTTCTGTGATGCTGAGTGGGTGTAGGAGACAAACACACAAATATAGATGGACACACAATCAGACATGTTAGATGGGTCAATTAGTGAATGAAACATACACATACACTGAAGAAATGGTTTGATGACATGCACATATATTTATGTATGAACAACAGAATGACTGGATCTTTCGCTGTCCTATAAGCACGAAATGTGGCAAGTTTCCATTTTTTTCTGTTCACACAACCATCATAATCTTTACCTGAGTTGGGAGCGGAGAGTGTTGAGCTCGCGGTTCATGCTCTGCATGCTGTCGCTCATTTCCTCCATCTCTCGCTGTAGTTTCCTGCGCTGAGCGTTGGAGCGAGAGTTCTCTTCCTCCACCTCCTCTAACTGCCTCTTCAGCTGACGGAGACGTCCCATAGACTTATCCAACTACAAAAAGGGAGGTTTTAGAACCATACAATTCCATGTGTACTATATTACCCATAACCCTATGCATCCTGCAAATCATGTGATGAGCTTTTGTAAGTTAATGAAGGCTGGCAAGGTAGCTGTCAGTCCTTGTCTTGTGTTTCCCCTCCTCCTGTGCCCATATTTGGCCTTCCTGTTCCTGTCCTCGTTTGTCTTCATTAGTTTAATTAGTCCCTAGCCCTGTGTTTTGATTAGTCCACACCTGTTCCTTATTTCCCTGTGTTTATAAGCCCTGTGTTTCCTAGCCCCTGTGTCCGGTCTAAACGTCATTGATGTTCGTCTCTCCCCAAGCTCCTCGTCTCATTGTGTGTGTCTCTCCAATAAATGTGATTATTGGAACTCCTACGTCTCCTCGCTCCTTGTGTCCCGAGAGGGAACGTGACAGAAGCATTAGCTACTTATATTATGTAATATAAGCTGTTGTAGAGTTGAGCAATTATGTTTCTGATAAGAAAATGCATTTAAAAGAAGAAATATAGACTGAATCGATAATTAGCAATGCTTTGTAGGATGAGTTCATTCACTCCTATGAGCTACACAGTATTTTACCTTTTTTTTTCCTTAATTTTGCCAGTTAATTTCCTAATCATATTGGACTGTTGAATTGACTGTTTTAACATGATTTATCTCAAGCTGATTGATTTGGCTGAATGTTTAGAACTCTTTAGAACACTTTAAAGAAGGCCTAAATTCTACACAGTTCTCCAGTCTGAGAAGCACTGAGGATTTTTGTTTAGGAGTACCTGTTCTCTATACTGATCCGCATGTCTCCTTTCATCTTCCACCTGTATCAGAACTTCTTTCAGTTTCTTCTCTGTTTTCCTCACCAGCTTATTGGCCATGGCTCGCTCCCTTGGAAGGGAGAAAAGCGAGAGAAGACACACAAAACAGTCACATTGCTGGTTTGATCTTTACAGTAAATTTAGATCCTTAAAAAATAATTCACTTCTCATCATTTTCTTACTTTTTTAGAAACTGTATGCTCTTGTAGATACAATGAAATTTAATAGTAACCATGGCTATCAAGCTTGATTTTTAGAGACTAATTTTAGTTTGTTTGTCACACAAAGATATCAAATGGCTTCCAAGCACATGGAATATTACATGCACGTTTTATAGGCCCATATTATAATACTTTTAATTAAACTTTTTGTCCCGTTTAGATCTCTACCTGAACTGTAAGTAAAAGAACAGTTTTGACATTCTGCTAACTTCTTGTTTTTATGTAGTTTTTTTTTTCATGGAATAAGGGGTTTAAAAGACCATTCATATTCAATAAAATGACTGATTTAACTGAACTGACACTATCAGATGAGAACATCATTTCAACATCGCCACTGTTATTGAACTGAATTGAATCAACATTGAACTTGTTTTATAATTTATGCACTTTGCAACACTGATAGTTACTGAACCGAATTGAAACAACTTTGAATTAAATTGAACTTTTGACACTATTATTTTCTGTAGAGCTGTTTTACAGTTGAAATTCATGAATAATTTCATAACTGACCAATCTTACAACTTCTCACAACAATTTTATTTTCCTGTTTCCTGCTATAATAATAAATGTGACTTCATTTGACTTGACTTGAATGAGAAACCATACTGTTTTGGAAAGACATCTTTCCATTCGACTGTAGCACCCCCACTGTTTACTTACTGTCTCTCCTGTTCCAGTTGTTCCTCCGCAGATTCTATCTTGGCCTCCAGAGCGGCGACACTGAGGCGATGTTTTCCCTTCACAGCCCCCTCCATCTCACTGAGACGAGTTTTCAACTCTTTATTCTGCCTCTCCAGAGTCTCTCGTGCGCTCTCGCTCTTCTGTGCCAGCGTCCTCTCTCCAGATAACTGGACTGTAAGTGTCTCAACCTAAAAGAAACAGAGAGAAGAGCTCTGTCTGTATGTGCTTGTCTGGTAGTATAGTGTGTGTTTGTGTGTTTCTTTGTCTACCTGTAAGATGCTCTTCCTCTGCCTCTCAGCTAGTAGCTCAGCATTACTTTGTTCCTCCTCCAACTCTTCCTCCAGCTGAGTGATTCTGGCCTCAATACGCCTCTTCTCTTCAAACAGTGCAGATCTGCAGGGCAAACAAAGTTTCACAACATGAGTCCTATTTACTTTTTTAATAAACCTGGTGTTGAATAATGTGGACATATGAATTGTGCACAACAAGTCAAGGAACATCTATTAAGAAAGTAAAAAGGGGAAATTTCAATTTCATTATAACTGGACCTCAACACAAGCACAGATACTGACTTTCCAGTTGTACTGTTGACGATCTCATCTGCCAGTTCATCTCTCTCCTGTTGGGCCTGTCTCCGCTGCCTCTCAGAAACAGCCAGCTCCTGAAAGAATGGCAAAAGAAGAGCAAAAAAAAAAAAAGAATGAGAGAGACTCAGATAGTTAAAACTTCTTCAGGGTTACGCAGGCAGAGAAACACACCTCTGTCAGCTGTAATAGTTCTGCTTCCAGCGTCTGCAGCCGTTTCTCACTGTCCTTTGACTGGGCAACAATCTCGTCTCGAGCCAACTTGGTCTCATCAAGCTCACGAATAAGCTCCTTCATCTGAGTCTGAAAAACACACAGTAGCACACTGAATATTCACATCTTCAGTTGTCAGCCGGCAGGCCAAATCAGATTCATCAATTTTATACTATTTTAATGAAATCTGGACATTTGGTTTACAATAAATATTCCAAACATCACTTCTGATACACAACTAGTTATAATCACAACTCGCAGCAACCCATTTTTATCATTTATTGTGGTTTATTTAACAATTAATTAAACTGACGAACCTGGAGACGTTTCATCTGTCTAAGTGCTTCCTCTCTGCCCCGATTGGCTGCTTCCACCTGAGCCTCCGCCTCCTGCAGCTCTGTCTCCAGTTGTTTTTTGACAGTCAAAGCCTGAGCTCTCTGAGTCTTCTCCTCCTCAAGCATTGTTTCAAGTTCTCGCACCTGAACAAGTGATAGAAGAAACAAATATAGGGCAGGAGAGAAAAGGAGGTCAAGATCAATTCTTTTCAAATGTTACCTAATCTCTTTACTTCTTCGTTCTGCTGAAGGCAGTTACCTGTTTGTTGAGTGCTCTCCTCTTTTCTTCCCCTTTCTCCTCTTTAGTGCTGATCTCTCGCTCAAACTGAGCTCTAAGAGCCTGAAGGGTGACTTCCAGTCTGAGGCGAGCGTTCTCGGCCTCTGCCAGCTCATCTTCCAGCTCCTGGGTCTGTTCTTTCAGACACTGGGCTTCTGTTTCCAAAGCCCGTCGAGAACGTTCTAGCTCATGAACCTGAGAAGGCGTGACAAAGAGAAAGAATAGAAAAACATAATTATTTTAGAACAGAATAAGCTCTTATTACTACGCTATAAATAAATGTTAATAAATATTATATAAGTCTATTGGTAAAAAACAAGCTGTACATTTTTGCCCACGTCATCTTGGGCATTGACGAGCTGCTCCATCTCCAGGCGGAGCTGCTTATTGGTTCTCTCCAGCTCATCTCTCTGCTCTGCTGCTTCCTGCAATGCCCTTGAGAGAGACAGGAAACGCGTCTCCTTCTCTCGACTCTCTGCTTCAGCGCGGTCCCGTTCCTCCAGCAGCCGAGCACTAACTGCTTTCTCCTCTGCCAAACACTGAAGGTTAAAGGTCATAGGATGATGAATGTCTAGAGCTGCACTTCTCATTTTCAAGGCTTTTTACTTTTTACCACAGCCAATCCAACCATATAAACATTATCATCAACCAGCCAATCTGTCCATCCATCCTTCCACCAGTCAATCCATCCATCTATCTATCCACCATTTATCATCCATCCATCCACCCATCCATCCTTCCACCAGTCAATCCATCCATCCATCTATCCACCATTTATCATCCATCCATCCATCCATCCATCCATCCTTCCATTTATCATCCATCCATCCATCCATCAATCCACCAGTTAATCTATGCATCCATCCATCTATATTTCCATTTATCATCCATCCATCCATCCATCCACCAGTCAATCCATCCATCCATTTATCATCCATCCATCATTTTACCCATTTATCACCCATCCATCCACCAGTCAATCTATCCATCCATCTGTCCATTTATCATCCATCCACCCATCCATCCATCCATCCATCCATCCACCAATCAATCTATCCATCAATCCATCCATCCACCAGTCAATCTATATAACATTCATCCATCCACCAGTCAATCCATCCATCATTCCATCCATCTCTCCAGCCATCCAAGTGAATCCATTCATGCATCCATTCATCAAGTCAAACCATCCATACCTCCACTATCCCATCAGTTAATCCTTCCATCCACAAGTCAGTCCATTCATCATTCCATCAATCTCTTTATGCATTCATTCATTCTGTCGAACCATCCACCCACCCATCCATCCATCCATCCATCCATCCAACCCTTCGATCCACTAGTCAGTCCATCCATTTATACAGTCAATCCTTCCTTCCAACCATCCAGTCATTCTAACATCGATCCATCCATTCAGGCATTCAATCCATCCATCCCTCCATCCTTCTCTGTGTTTCCTACTGTACCTGATCAAATTTCTTCTGTCGTTTCTCCAGAGCAGTGCAGTTCTGTCTTTCTCTCTGCAAAGCAATTGTCATGTCTTCTATCTCTTCTCTCAGTCGTTCTTTTTGTCTCTCTATGCGTTCTTTCTCTTCTTCTTTGGCTCTCTCTCTCTGTGTGGCACTCTCCAGCTCTCTCTGCATCTTCCTCCTGGCCTCCTCCCCGGCCTCCACCGCTGAATTCACTTCCTCCGTCTGCCTCTTTAGATCAGACAGCTGCATGGATACATACACATAATATCATAAAACAGAGTAAAGATAAAACAACAGGTTTTTAGTTGAGTGAAAAATGGATGTGTACCTGTTGTGTGTGGTTCTGAATCTGGCGTGTAAGTTCTCTGGTCTTCTCCTCCTCCTCCTCTAGTCTCTCCATCAATCCAGCTTTCTCTTCCTCTAGAGCACGTACACGTGAGCCCAGCGCCAACTTCTGCCGTGTCTCTTCCTGCAGTAGCTCCTATAAAATAGCACACACACACACACATTAAGCATGCTTAAGAGGCATGCATCATATTCACAGTCGCAGAGACATCACAGTCTCTAAGATCTTCTTTGAAATAGAACAACAATCAGAGTGTGCGGAGAACCTCTGGAAGATTTCATTTCCTATTCATCCATCCAACCATCATACAATGTGTTTCTTCAGTGTTTCTTCAAAAGCAGTTCAGTTAAATCCCATGAGTTTATTAATATGTAGCCGGAAAATAGAAAATTAAAACACACACACAAGTTACCTGCACATCATGTAGTTGGCTCTCCAGACTGCTGACCTCCTTACTTAGGCGGTGAGATTTGGACTCAGATGAGGATAGGCAACTGGACAGAGACTCGAGCTCCGACTGAGAGGGAGAGAATTCAAAGCTTGGATGTTTTTAAAACTTGTTTGATTTATTGGTTAGTTTGTAACATTGTGGTTGGTAAACCAGCCAATTACCAGCTTGGACCTGCTAATGACCAGTTTGGACCAACTAGAAACCAGATACCATGTAACAAAACAGCTACCAGCTTTAGGCAGATTTTCCAGAAGGGGAAAGATTTCTGTTCAATTTTTTGTGGACAAAAAAAGCTTTTTTGCCATTGTCTACTGTCAATAGTTTATAGCGATGTACTGTATGAAGCATAGCTCACAGAGAACTCACTTTCAAACCAAGTTGTTTTCCATTGATCAACACAGCTAATTCACTTGAACCCTCTGCAAGGGGAAATCTTTTGCCCTTATGCAAAACTATCAATTGAATAGAATCCTATTGAAACAGAATCAGACCACCATCAGGTGTTGTTCCCTGGTGCCCACCAGAAATCGGAAAGCCATTTATTTTCCATAAACCAAGATATTGAACTCTGATGTTAAATAGCCTTGGGTACACACTGTGAAAGTAGTGGCCTTAGTCAAAAGGCCCATTTCTACCTGGAGTTTACTGAGTCGCTCCTCTCGCTCCTCTCTTTCTCTCTCAGCCTGTGCGAGGCGTGCGTTGAGTTCCTGTAGCTGTCCCTCTGCTCGCTTTCTGCCCCTCTCGCTCTCCATCTTCCCTCCCTGTAAAGTCTTCAGCTCAGCACTCAGGTTCATGCGCTCTTCCTCCAGAACGGCCTTCGCCTTCTCCAGAGACTGACGGGACTGTGAAGATACACGCACATCAAAGGTTGGCCACTTACAAACCTGACTTCCCAGTGTAACAACAGCTTGTAAACATGTTGCATTTGACATAAACGCTAAGACGCACTCTCTTTGCGTTGTCCAGCTGCTCCTGTAGGGAGTCTATAGCAGCGGTGTGTTTGATGCGGAGCTCTGACAGCTGGGCTTCATGACGACGGGTCTCCTCCTCTAAACATCTCTGAAGCTCTCCTAATTCAGCCTCACGGCGAGACCTAAACAAACACACATGCTTAAAATCTGGATAAATAAAGCTGTCCAAAATGCATGTGTTTGAATATAGTCTGCCCTTCTGATATTTGTAATGAATGTGCACTTGAAGTGTACTTCAAATCTTAAAATATATATATTTTTTTAAATTGTACTGGTTGGTAATATAATATTAATTAAATAAAAGGCCACTTAAATGTGTATCATGAAAATATACTTTCTTTAAGAACACTTAAGTGCACATTTAAAAAGTGCACAATTAAAAGTACAAATCATTGTTTTAATCTTTTGTTGTGTTTTAACGTACACTTATATTGATTTGTTGCCCAATATACTGAAGCACATGTAAAGTACTTTGCAGTGTGTTGAGTAAAGTAACTGTAGTGTGTTATTCAATATTACATTTGAAGTTACTATTTTTAAATGTACTAAATTGCTACTTTTTCATTATGAATGTGTAATTACACATACATTTAAATACAAGCTTCATTAAAAATGAGACGAAAGTATATTGTAGTTTACCATAAATGCTTGTCACTACATTTGGCAGTATCACATTTTAGACAATAGAAGTGATTATGAAATTGTATATGAAATTATTAATTACATATGAAAGTGTACTTAAGTCCTGTTAAAGTGGGTCAAAACAGCATACTGAAGTTAAGTTAATTACACTTAAACTGAAAAATATATATATTTATGCTAGTGCTGTCAAACGATTAATCGCAATTAATCACGTCCAAAAGAAAAGTTTTTGTTTACATAATATATGTGTGTGTGCTGTGTATATTTATTATGTACATATAAATACACACACACACACACACACACACACATACAGTATATATTTAAGATTTTTTTTTACATTTGTAAATATATTAATATATGATATAATTTAATATAATATAATATGAATAATACAAGCAAATACATGTTAATATTTTCAATACACCTGTATATACATAATAAATATACACAGTACATGCATATATATTATGTAAACAAAAACTTTTTTTTTGGATGCGATTAATCGTGATTAATCGTTTGACAGCACTAATTTATACAGTTTTATATTTTTTATAGTATTGTATATATTTAAACTACCATACATCTTATTTATTTGCAATTAACATTCGCTGAGTTTTCATGACTATTTAATATTGAAATATAGTTTATGCCTTTTTTCAGTATGTAAAGATTTTCACTAAATATTATTTAAAACAGCACACAAACACACACACACCTGAGCTCTTGCTGAGCAGCTGTAGTGTCCAATGTATCTTCTAGTTCAGTCCTCAAAGCCTCTAACTCCTCTCCCAGATCTCTCCTCTGTTTCTCAGCTCTCTCCCTCATTCCTTTTTCATTGTCCACCTCCTCTTTGAGCTCAGAGACCTGAGACATGGCCTCTCTCAGGGCTCTCTGAGCCTCTGCACGACGTGCCCCCTCTTCTTCCAGCCTGAGAGAGACAAAATGTGAGAGATGTCATTGTTAAGGAGTATTACTTCTTAAAGGGGCTGTGCTACAAGGATTTACTCTAAGGTAGACTTATGTTTGTGCATGTACCGTGTCTGTAGTGTGGTGATCTCTTTCTCTCTTTGGCTAACGCTGCCTCTCAGCTCAGTGACGAGTAAGCTCAGGTCAGACAGCTGCTCTTGGGCCTCCACTGCCTCTCCTTCCATCCGCCTCTTCCACTTCTCCTGTTCCAGACGGCCCTGCTCTTCCCTCTTCAGACGCTCTGAGGGAAAGGAAGAGACATTTTTGTACCTGTTTGTGTTTTTTAAAGGAGTAGTCCACCTCAAAAAAAAAAAAAAAAGCACCATAAGAGTCATGTGATTTGTGTGCTATTTGTGTGCTTTTATAGTGTTCATCATTCTGCACTGTTGTTGTATGGAAAGGAGATATTCATCAAAAATCCCTCTTTTTGTGTTTAATGCATATATATATATATATATATATACTGTGTATATGGGACATGAGATACACTATCATAAAAAAGGGGTAAGTAAGATTTTTGAAAGATTTTTTAATTAAAATACAGCAATATCGTGAAATTTTAAATAATTGTTTTCTGTTTTAATATATTTTAAAATGCAATTTATTCCTGTATGACAAATTTGAAAATGAATTTTCAGCAGCCATTATTCAAGGCTTTAGTGTCACATGATCATTCAGAAATCATTCTAATATGCTAATCTGTTGCTCTTAATAATAAGCATTTCTTATTATAATCAATGTTGAATACAGTTTTGCTAATATTATTGTGGAAAGTATAATTTCCTTTTTTTAGGATTCTTTAATGAATAGAAAGTGTTAGTTGCATTTGGAATATAATTTTTTTGTAACAACCAAAAGTCACTTTTGATCAATTTAATGTGTCCTTGCTAAATAAAAGTATGAAATTCTTAAAAAAAAAAAAAAACACAATGACCCCAAACGGTAACGTAAATAATGAATTCCATAATTGTGTTTCTGCAAGATGTGATAAATGCAGTCTTGAAATCTCAAAAACAAAGACCAAATTCAATAGATCTAATGAATCATCAACAAAGTTTTTCAAAGCATAATTAGCACAAGGACTGTTACCTTCTAAATCAGCGATGACAGCTTCCTGTTTGTTTTTCAGCTTGTTAAGACTCTTCACCTTCTCCTCTTCTTCTGTGAGTTGATCTGTAACTTCATTCAGTCTCTCTTCCAGCTGTTTTTTCTCCTGAGAAAGTGAAAGACAGAAAATTTCATGAACCACTGTACCACTGAAGCTGCATTCAAACAACAATCTTCTTCTCTTTAACTACCTTGCTTAATCTGTCTCTCTGCTCTCCCACAGTCTGCGTCTCAACCTCCAGACTCTTCACTTTGCTCTCCAGGGTGACTTTCTCCAGCTGGAGGCGCTGACGTGTTCCCTCTTCCTCCTCTAGCTGTTCCTCCAGATCCTGAGAGAAAAAGACAGTGATGTTGACAGAAGATATTTAATAGTGGACATCAGATACAGACATGAACACCCATCCTCCTCACCTGCACATGTTGCTGTACTTGCTTCTTCTCAGTGGTCAGCTGAAGGGTCCTCTCCTCTTCCTCCTCCAGTCGGCTCTCAAGCTCCCCCAACACATCTTCAAGCTCCTGTTTGCGACTGGCCAGCCGCGCTCTCATTTCCTCTGCCTCTGCGAATAACTCCGCCTCCGCCTGCAGCTGGTCAGTCAGCACTGACTTCTCCTCCATCAGCTTTCAAAGAGGACATCAAGATGAATGTGGAAATCAAACAAATAAACACTTTCTTGTTTTGGTTTACTAACATGCGCAACAAAAATGAGTGAAACAAGGAAATAAAGTTACCTGTTGGTTTTTTCTGTCCAGTTCAGAAAAGTCATGCTCTAGTTTACTCAGCTTGTCTTTGGCTTTCTGAAGCTGTGCTTCCCGAGCTTGAATCTCTTCATCCTGGCGGGTCACCTGCAGCAAGGGCTTCACCTGGACAAGAGATCAAAGGTCACAAAGTAAATAAACACAAAAGACACCCATTTCAAATCTCATATTCTACAGCACTATAAGAATGGAAATCTGCAAGGGTTAAGTGAATTAATTAATTACTTATCAATTTATTAATTATTAATTTACTAATTAATTATTTTTTTTGGGGGGGGGGGGGGGTTGGGGGTTGTAACCTAAGTTATGTAGGCAGATTCAGCTATGTTAAATATCACTTAAATATTTTAAAATAATATTTAACATCATTATTTAAATAATTATTAATTTATGTTATCACCTGAAGTAAATTGTTTAGGTTAATGCAATGTGATTTTTTTAAATACAAAATTAATATTTTATTCTGAATAAAATGTGTATTTTATTTCATAATAATAAATATTTGGCTTTGTTTCCCTTTTATTTAATTTTATTAAATTAATCAACTGATTTGTTTAGCAATAATAATAATTTGTTAATTGTTACAAAAAACATCAAATAAACATTGTCATTTTAAACTTTCAATTTATCAAAGAATCTTGATAAAAGTAAAGTGAAGTGACATACGGCTAAGTATGGTGACCCATACTCAGAATTTGTGCTCTGCAATTAACCCATCCAAAGTGCACACACACACACACACACACACACACCCGGGGCAGTGGGCAGCCATTTATGCTACGGCGCCCGGGGAGCATTTGAGAGTTCGGTGCCTTGCTCAAGGGCACCTCAGTCGTGGTATTGAGGGCGCTGTACATTCACTCCCCCACCTACAATTCCTGCCGGCCCGAGACTCGAACTCGCAACCTTTGGATTACGAGTCCGACTCTTTAACCATTAGGTAACCATTAGGCCACGACTTCCCCATCACAGTATCAGTTTCCACAAACGCATTAAATCAGTATATTAAAATTATTTCTGAAGGATCATGACACTGTAGAATGGAGTAATAGCTGCTGAAACTTTTGCTTTGCTTTCATATCGGTTTTTATCACAAAGCAAATTGCACTTTGAAATATATATTAAATAGAAAACAGTTACTTTGAAGGAGAATATTTCACACTATGACAGTTTTTACTGTGTTTGATCAAATAAATGCAGCCTTTGAGTACATAAGAGACTTGCTTCAAAAACCTTAAAAAATCCTATCGATGTCAAACCTTTGTATGTGTAAGTATACAGTAAGAGAGTATATTACTACTTCATTACATTATATATTGATACAAAATTTCCATACTATTTGTGTTTCCATGTTAGCTTTAACTACATTTAAACTAAATGCATTACCTTAAAATTAATTATTAGCCCTACTTAATTTTTTTTATATAAAATGATTATGTAGTGTTGTGTGTTACCTTGGTGAAGAGTCTCCACCACTGCCAGTTTCGGAGCTTCAGGTACGCAGCACAGTTCCTCTGCATCACACGCAGAGCACTGAGCTGCTGCTGCTTCTTATGGAACGCCCTGAAAGAACAGGTCAGTTAATATGCATGCATACATATATTACACACCACCAACCTACCACAAACACACACACACGCAGATGCTTACCTCCTAGCAAGATATCCACGGGCCACGCTCTGGAAGTGGATGATAGTGTCAGTGATCTTCAAGTCTCGTTCTTCCTCCAGGTGAGCCAAAACTCCCGCCCGGAAGAACACCTTACTCTGTCCCACCCGGAAAAGGTTCTTGTCCAGCTCCAAAGCACTGATCTGTAAGTAAAGTAACAATGCATAATCAACAACATGTACTGAGTAACTCCAGAATACCAATCAGAGATCTGAATAAAACACTTGAACACCATTGATCCTAAAGCATTTGTGCTGTTCACATTTATTGATCAGAAATTCTAGAGTATCCTTTATCAAATCAATATTGTGAACTCAAAAAAGTTTTAAGTTTGAATGGCATCACTTACCATTAGCTCACACGCCTGTTTGCCATCCATAAAGGTTCGAGGAATGGCATTTGGAGTCAAGATCTCATACCTGAGACAGAAGAACAAGACGATATAAGATTTTTTATTTATGCAAGCTATACCTATACACACACGTTTACTTGCTTTACTAATGTAAATGGAGACATTCCATAGACCTCTATTGTTTTGACATACAACTAGTTATGAATAACCTAACTTTAACCCTAACACAAAACTGCATTTTTACGATTTAAATAAAAGTTTATTTTTCTTAATGTTATACTGTTTTAACAAATAAAGGTGTCCCCAAAAGGAGGTTTTGACTGATTTAGCTCACTTCTGGGTACAGTTTTTTTCTCAAAATATGGTTTAGTAGAATACACATACCTCTGTCTGAACTCCTGGAATGGGATGCGGTTCGGGAAGCCCTGTCTGCAGATCCTGATTCCCTCCAGCACCCCATTACACTTTAGCTGATCCAGAACCAAATGAGGACTCAACTTCCCTGCCTGTGACAATTTAAAGAACAAACAATTAGGGATGCTCCAATATTAAAACGATGAAATTACCAATATTAAATTCAATACAGGTTTATAGTCTAAATAAATCAAAAATAAAACATTAAAAACAGTTATTTTAAATGCTGCACAATGTACAGTGAGATTTGCTAAAAAATTATTTAACATTGACAGTAATGGCAGAGTGTCAATGACAGCAAATATAATCTATATGAGCATGCATAACATTTACTATTGGTTTTAACGCAAAATAAACATGAATGAACAAATCATGCCTCACTTAATCGCTCAATCAGTGTTTCCATTGCGGAAAGACGTCATTAAAACAGCTTGTAAACAAAATGTCACATAGCATATCAGTGTCTACAACTAGTTATTTGCTAGAGAAATTAAGCCTGGAGAAGAGCATTTTGAGAAATATTAGACTGTATACTTATATTTACTTTACCTGTTAGTTATGTCTTAATTATTTTATGTATGTTTAAATAAATATTTTATTAAACAAGTTATGACAGCTACTGTGTAAATGTTTATATTTCAATAACAAATGCAAATTGTATCATTTAGAAGTTGCATTATGTGAAATTTACATATTTGCATACAAATTTTTTATTTGAGTGTTGATTATTATAGTTACAAATAAATAGTGATTCAATTAAAGTTTGGGCACTGTTGTTAATTGTAACCTTATAGTAATGTAAAAGGGGCCCTATAGTTTAGAGCAAAAGCTGAGGTAGAAATTTATCCCTAAGAAAATTTTAATTTCAACTGAATTTATTTAAAGAAAAAGCCATTTGTTTAGTTTTTTTTTCCTCCTTCTGTTCCGAGACCATATGTTACACCCCTAACTATATGTGAAACTCTCAAAAAGAAACTTTAAAAAAATTCAAATGTTAAGAAGTTAAGTTCTTATTGAGTAAAGAGAAGTACCATGGTAATTTTTCCATTTCTATTAAAATTCTATACAAATCTTTGCCTTTTTTTTACCCTTTTCTCATGGTTAGGGATGATGCAGCGCAGGAAGTTGGGGTTGGTGTTGCGGAGGGTGGCCATCAGTTTAGTGAGGGACTCTTTGTAGAGCTGTCCCACCGTGCGAAACATGCCCTTCTTCGTCTTCAGCCCAGCAGCCCCAAAACTCACCGGTCCACTGCTCTCACCAGATGACACCTGATCCAGACCCACAATCCTCTCCACTGACAAGCACAATACATATATATATATCATATATAAAATGAACGTGTATGGAATGTTCAGACAGCAATGTGGCTCTATATTAGTGCTATTAAAACATACATACCGTACAAGAACCAAAAATTATTTTTTTTCTGTTCTGGTAGAATTCTTAGTATGAATGTGTTGTTCTGAGACTTTAAAAATGTTCCCAAACAACATGTAAACAACATTAAGAAAGATTCTTTATGAAGAATAAACTAGAGACAAGCAGATCACAACCATCTAATGTTAAACTTAACTAAACTAAACTAACTAGAACAAGCTCTATAGCAACCCATGAAAAACAAACTACACATTCTACAAAACTACAGTGCAAAACAGCAACCCACACATCACATCACAATCTGATGCTATGAAAGAGAGATGAAAGAAAGAGGGAAATGTTAATCAACATTTAGATGAACTGATGGAGAGATTAAAAGAAGAAGAGCAGAAAAACCTACTGCTGTCATTGCCATTGGTTTGCAGTGTGGCATAAGAGTCAAAAAAGTACACGCGAGGAAGAGTTTGAATATCTGAGAGGAGAGCAGAGCAGAAAAAAGAAGAGAAGAGAAGACAAAGCAAAGCGTTAGTCTTTTATAGATTACAATATTACATTTTAGTAATAGAATGAAAAATGAATTATTAATACGGCATCATCAAACATTTATTAATAAAACAATTATATATCATACCTTTGATTGAACTGAAAACTTTAAGGCTGTAATTAAGCCGTTTTACAGTTTGGGTAACACTTTATTTCAAGGTGTCCTTGTTACATGTTACATGTACTTACTATTATAATAACAAATAATTACATGCAAGTAACCCTAAGGCAAACCCTAATCCATAACCCTAACCATATATAAGTACATGTAGTTAATTAATATTACTCAGTACATATATAATATAAATAACTAACTATATAATTAAGATAATATAGTATAATTACACTGTAACAAGGACACCATAAAATGGATCAAGCAATTAATTTATTTAATGTTGTTGTTGTTAATATTAATACTAATAACATTTATATTTATTTGTTATTCGTTTAAACAAACAAACGATTACTTTTATTATGAGTAGTAGTAGTTTTCTTGCTTCTGAATGTGAAATTTGGGGAAATAGTAGTAATAATAATAATAATTATTATTATTATTATTAATTATTTCCTTCTGCCATTAATGAAATTAATAATAATACCAACAACAACAAAAACACTATTATTATTTGTTTATTTGTTTGTTTTTGCTTTAAACATTAGTAATAGAGTTTTAAAAAATTGCATTAACTATTTATTAATAAATAACACAGATATATACCATCATTTTGATTGTACTAAAAACTTTAAGGCTGTAATTAAGCCGCTTAAAGGTTTGAAGGTTTAAATTTAATTTAATTTAATATAATTTCACTCACCCTCCCTCCACAGTTCAGAAATGAAGGGATCAGATGACTGATGCAGGAGAGATGCAACGTTATCATTCAATGGATCCATGTTCTTTATCAGCCACTCATCTGCTTTATAGTCCACCTGGCAGAGTAAGAAAGTATTATAACTTCATGTTGACTAGAAAAACGAGAAATGGAGAATACACTGTGGTAAAAAAAATAAATCTGACCTTGCCAGCATAGTGTACAATGGAGAAGTCGGCCTCTTCTTTAAGCTGCCGTGGCCGCATGAACTTTGGGTGTGAACCCTGCTCAGCTGACAGCTTGTCCACAAATGAGCGATCAGTTGCCCTCGGAAACCAACACTCCTCATCCAACAATGCCAGGACGCCTGGAGGATGAGCCTGTGGAGCAAACCAGTCAGAAACACTATAAAGACACTGCATGTGAAATCAGGTGGCACGTCAGATGGTTATTTATTATGTGAATTAAGATCTACACACACACTGACCGGTCTCTCAATGAGGTCGATACAGGGCTGAAGATCCAGACCGAAGTCGATGAAGTTCCACTCGATGCCCTCTCGCTGGTACTCCTCTTGCTCCAGTACAAACATGGTGTGATTGAACAGCTGCTGTAGTTTCTCGTTAGTGTAGTTGATACATAACTGCTCGAATGAGTTCAGCTGTTGAGAGAGACAGACAAAGAGAAAGATTAATATTTATCAGCTGAGTAATAACCAATCATTAAGACTCTCAGAACTCGCTCACCTGGAAGATCTCAAATCCAGCGATGTCCAGGATCCCAATGAACGAGGCCCCCTGGCGCTGTCTGCGGTCCAGGGCTCTGTTGATCCGGTGCACCAACCAGCGGAACAGACGCTCATATGTGGCCTTCGCCAGAGCCTCCACTGCAAAATCAGCCTAAACACGCATACAGAAATGAACAAAAACATAAAAATGTATGTTTCTATTGTACAGCATTGTTGAAGTGAAAGTAATTGTATTTGTTTTTTAATTTATTTTCACCAAGGCTGCATTTCTTTGATTTATTATTTATTTTAAAAAGTAATTTATTCCTTTGATGGCATAGCTGAATTTTTGGCATTACTCCAGTCTTCACAGACACATGATCCTTCAGAAATCATCCTAATTTGCTGATTTGCCTTTCAAGAAACATTTCTAATCATTATAAATGATTAAAATTGTTGTGCTGCTTAATATTGTCACGATCACTTGGATTTTAAGTTTGTTTTCATTCATCCCATGTGTCCCTTGACCTAGTTTCTGTCTCTCCTTGATTGGGTCATTCTGTTCACCTGTGTCTAGTTAATTATCCTCGTTTGATATGTGTATTTTTGTTCCTGTCTGTTCAGTTTGTAGTTTGTCGGGTCTCATCGATGTGTATTTCAATCCTTCCTTGTGTAAATTACATTTATGTGGATTTATTAAATACTGTTTGCCATCATTTTTATCTTCGTGCATGTTCTTTCAACACAGCACGTGACATATATTTATTTTTTTCAAGGATCTTTGATGAATAGAAAGTTCAAAAGAGCAGCATTTATTCAAAACAGAAATCTTTTGTAACATTATAAATGTCTTTACTGTCACTTTCGAACAATCTGATGCATTCTTACTGAAAAAAGTATTAATACCATATTGACCCGAATATGAGACGATGTTTATTTCTTGGAAATTCATCTGAAAAAACGCGGTTGTCTTATATTCAGGGTCTAGATTTTGACATGTCAATAATACACCCACAACATGTGGCGCAAAATACGCATAAAATGAGCGTGCCATGAAATACGTAATGTGTGTTGTAAAGATCGCGAGTGAAAACAAAAGAAAAAGAAAAGCTTACGGTGGAGTCGTGACTGTCATGTTAGCCTGATGGAACCAAAAACTTCCTCTTTTAAAACGTAAAACAGTACCCAGATTTGAAGACTACAAAAAGATTTCTACTGTTGATAAAATTTTGGTAGGCTACTATGAGATGGATAGACAAAATGTTATATACAGTAATTCAGATGGGTTTATATCAAAAAGTGAATATTTTTAAATGTGATTGTTGGTACATTTTAACAGTATTTACCATACTTTCAAAACAAAAATTAAAATAGGAAAAATATGCAATATGAAAATTATTTTAGAAAAAAAGGTTGTTTTTTTCCCCCCTCAGTAAAACACAAGATTTGGTTTTCAAAAAGCCTTTTTCCAAAAGGTACATCTGGAAGAAGGGGGATCGTCTTATAATCAGGGTTGTTTTTATATTCGGGTCAATACGGAATATAAAAATAAAAGTCTTACTGACACCAAACTTTGGACCAATTAGATTTCGCTGTAGGCGGAGCTGCTACTATCAAAATGTGTTGATGTGTGATGCTGTTCATAGCTGCTTCAGACAAAAGCTGTAATACACATTTTGTTTGATGCTTTGACACCTTCTGTAGGTTAATTTCGCATTAAATGCTAGATAACATTGCAGTGTTATAAAAAAAGGTTCCTTTCTGTATTTGTAGTTGAAATTTCCATCTGTAGTATTTCAAAGCACTTCATGAAGCCACACACACCTGCTGCTTGGTCTGGGCCTTCTGGACATACTCGCGGCCCACTTTGATGCGGGGAGTGAGAATGGCTCGGCTGAACTCCACTACACCAATGCCCAGCAAGTGGCAGAGTTTCTGCGCTGCTGTGTCATCCGGCATTGAGGCCTGATCTGTGTTCTTCTCTTTATGAAACGTGATGTTCCCAAACTGCAGCACTGCAGAGATCACCTTTAACATAGCTGAAAATGGACAGAAGGATGGAAAATCACTTCTTTTTGTTCAATGGTCAAGCACACGTTAAATCTTGTAGATGTTTTCTTCTCCATCTATTTGAGAAGCTCCTCTCTTACATGTGGATTCTTCCTGGGTGAAGCCCATGATAGTCACTGAGTCCATTGTCTGAGTAAAGTTTTCTGAATCATTCTGACCCTGAACAGGAAGTGACCCCCCACAGAGGAAGCGGTACTGATCCGCACTGCCCAGCAGAAGCTCCTCTACAGAAAGAGTGAATAAATAATGATAATGTTCCATTAAAGAGAATAAAAACCTTTATATTGTACAGCTGTGCTATGTGTGTGTTTGTGATATACTGACTTCTCATGGCCTCAGAAGCTCCAGAGAGGAGCTGGTAGAAGAAATGGAAGGTTCGCTCGTCTTTAGCCTGACGAATGGCTCGAGACTTCTCCAGCAAATCTGATACACGTGCGGGTTAAAGAAAAATGCACCAATAAAAACCTTGTTTATATACTGTACATTATAGGCTATCATTTATTGAACGAGGTAAAGCGGCCCAAATTTCTGAATGTCATTGCATAACATAAAATATAAAACAGTATCTGCAATCAAAGATTCTATAACTTTACATTACTTTTCATCAACTGGTGTTAAGGCGATTTTTAGTGGATGTATGAAGGATACAGGTCTCAATATTAGCACCAACAATATATCCAGCAACATCAAAATTGATTCTGATGAATTTGCCCTAAAACAAATATAAAAACATGTTAGAACAGATCAAAACATCAAGATTAATATCTATGTTCAAGTGATGATGGTTGGGTGTGCCGTTGCAGGGCTTACAAATCTGGAAGAGTTGTCATTTTTAACGGTTTTGGCATTGCCGAAGGCCTCAAGAATGGGGTTTGCTTGCAGTAACTGTCTCTCCAGTTCCCCCTAGACACAGGACAGGAAGAACAGCATGTTAGTGCAGGAATATTTCCAACATTACAGCAAAAACACTTCTCTTTAGCCAAGCATTCACATAATGCATCTTATAATCTTGTTCTGCAGTTATATCTGATCAAATGTACATTATTATTATTCTTTAGCTTGGGTTGAACAAATCATTTTTGCTTAGATGGAACAGCAGCTACGCTAATTATGTCTCTATTTGTTTCTCTGTTTCTGCCAGAAGCTTCAGTCTGGATCCAACACTTAAATGATCTGAGATGACCGAACACCTGAGAAAAGATGATGCCAACCCCTCAGAGGACCTCTGAGGATGCCAACGCTCAGTCAACATACAGAATTACCTAATTTTGCCATAAGTTAAATATATTAAGGTTCTACAATAAATAAATATATTGTGGAAACTTAATTTCCTGTAGAGCTGCTTTGCAACGATTTGTTGCCGAAAACTAGGGTAAAAATTAAGATCCACTGTCCTAAAACAAACCCTAAAAGAAAATTGTGTACGATAAAAAGGAAATAAATGAAAATAAAAATAAGAGATAGCTAACATCTGGAAACATTTTCCATTAAAGTTGTCCTAAATTAAAGCTAGGTCAGAAGCACACGCACACACTCACACAGCTGAAAGTACAAATTCATACAATTGCAGCTCCGCCACAGCCTTTAGATAAAAACAAAACAAACCAAAACAATTATTTACAGGCTAGATAATCTCTGAGGTTTCGCTCTTACCCATATAGACCAGTATGGTCCATATAGGTAAAAACAAATACCATAGCAAAGCTTTAATATGCATACATTGCCCCCTACAGGCCCATAGTGGAAGCATTAGAGCAACCATACTCACATACTGCACAGTCTGTTAAGAGTCCACAAAAAAAGAGAGAGATGGGGTGGTTGAACAAGTGAACAGGAGACAAACAGGGGACAAAAAAAATATAACATATTGATGAGCAAAAACATAAAAACAAAACCAATAAATCCACACACATTAATTAGACATATCACACATTATGAGGTTAAAGTGACAGGACATGAATTAGAACTCCTTCCTGTTAGCCGGATGTGTCAGTCATGAAGAGAAAAGCCCCCACTCACCCTGTTCACAGCGCTACTGCCATGACCCAGAGAGCGCGTACCATCCATCTTCAGTGCAGAGCAGAGGACAAAGAGAAAGAGAAAAAAAAGAAGAGCAGAAAGACACAGCAGGACCCAGGAAAGAGAGGAGACAGGGAGAGAAAAGCAACCAAGAAGAGCGAAAATTGAAATATTAGCGAAAAGCTGCATATAGCCCACAGATACACCAACATTTACAGCTTTATAATTCAAGAGTTAACAATAAGCTGTGGCAAGTGTGAAAGCTTTAGATGAAGCGTTCCAGCTGACATTATTAACAATATTTAAAACAACTGATGTTATTTTTATTTGACCTTTTTTTTATATAAATTTTGATTTCCACAAAATAGTATAATTTTAATTTTATTATATGCCATTTTTTGGTTATCAGCAACAGAAACAATTTATCAGCAACAGAACGAATTATCATCAGCATTCGTTATTGGCCAGAATTTTCATAATATATAAAACTTAACATTTAATGAAAAATATTTTTTTGCAGATTTAATAAAAATGTTGATAAAAAATATAACCAACAGAATTTTTATTGGTGAATATATTGGCAAGTCGAGTACAAATACTGGATCTGCAGAAGATTTTGTAATATTTTTGTAATTATTATTGTATTATTGCATTATGTATCATTTATTCTTATTGCTGAACAGAGTTATTGGAGAACTAGGCAGCAGAAAAAATGAATAAACAATAAAATTGCAAGGCAAGCATGTGCTGACTTGTTAGAAAAGCAGAAAGTAGAAATAGCTGCTTTTTCTCTCCCTTATAACTCCCCATCCTTATGTTACAACTCTGCCCGGGAGCACGAAGACACGGAGACCAGGAGACGAGGAATTCACAAACACGAGAATCTTTAATCCAACTAGGAGCATGGGAGGCACAGGAAACACATCACGGACAGGGATGACAATTCAACGACCGACAAAACTAACTGAAAGGACTGGGGCTTATAAACACAGGATAACGAGAGACCTAAGGAGACACACCTGGGATCAAATTAACAATCAACATGAGGGAGAAACTGGGTCACAGAACACATGGGGAGCAAAACACAACAAAAACAGGTCCAAGATCCTGACATATCGCCCCCCTCCCGGAAGGTGCGTCCTCGCACCATAGAAACATCCAAAGGGGAGGGGCGGGTGGGAACTTGGGAGGCGGCTCAGGAGGAGGGCGGATACCCGGGAGGGGGCCGGCAGACAGAGGCCAAGGCGGTGACGAAGGAGGGAGGAGCCAGGGAAGAGACAGGAGGGATCCGGAGCAGGAGGCGCTCAGCTGGACCCAGGCCACAGCCGTGAAAATGGCCCAAGGTGGAGCCGACGGAGGGAGGAGCCATGGAGGAGGGATGGCCGCCGACTCCAGGGGGCCGACCAACGGCGGCGGAGCAGGTGGTGGAGGAGCCCGAGGCGGAGACGGAGAGCCAACGAGCCAGGGGGATGCCGAGGATCCGGGGGGACAGGGTGGAGCCGAGGGCTCTGGTGACCGAGGTGGAGGCGGAGACCCGGAGATCCGCGGCGGAGCCGGAGCGACTGAGGACCAAGGTGGAGCTGGAGGGAGGAAGGAGCCCAACGGAGCCGGTGGGACGGAGCGACGAGGCGCAGCCAGAGGAGAGGAGTCCAGAGGCGATGGCGGGTCGACGCCCGACCAAGGCGGAGCCGGAGGGACGAGGGAGCCCGGTGGAGCTGGTGGATCGAGGAGTGACGGTGGAGGCGAGGGAGCTAGGAGCCGAGGTGGAGCCACTGGGTCTACGGACCGAGGCAGAGTCCGGGCCTCGGAGGCTGGAGGCGGAGGTAAGGGATACTCCAGCCCCGGCAACGCTGGAGGATGGCAGACCCACGGGGCTCGCACCGTACCGATAGAGGGCTGAGGGCGAGCGGGGGGGGCTGCCAGACGACAGCGGTGGAGGAGGCAGGAGTGGGTGGGAGGGTGGGGATCTTCGAGGAGCAGGCACTGGAGGGCACGTGCGTGGAGCCGGCACTGGAGGGCACGTGCGTGGAGCCGGCACTGGAGGGCACGTGCGTGGAGCCGGCACTGGAGGGCACGTGCGAGGAGCCGGCACTGGGGGGCGCTCGGGAAGCGCGGACACTTGGGGGCGCTCTGGAAGCGCGGGGCTGGATGGAACCAGCGGAAACGCAGGAGGGCACGTGCGTGGAGCCGGCACGGGAGGGCACGTGCGAGGAGCCGGCACGGGAGGGCACGTGCGTGGAGCCGGCACTGGGGGGCGCTCGGGAAGAGCTGAGCTGGACGGGACCAGTGGAGACGCAGGAGAGCTGGGCGGGACCAGCGGGACTTCAGGACGGCTGGGCGGAGCCAGCGGGACTTCAGGACGGCTGGGCGGAACCAGCGGGACTTCAGGACGGCTGGGCGGAACCAGCGGGACTTCAGGACGGCTGGGCAGAACCAGCGGGACTTCAGGACGGCTGGGCGGAACCAGCGGGAACTCAGGAGGGCTGGGCGGAACCAGCGGGAACTCAGGAGGGCTGGACGGGACCCTCTTGCGAGGTGCAGGGATAGGAGGGCACAGACGAGGAGCAGGCACTGGATGGCACTGGCGAGGAGCTGGCACTGGATGGCACTGGCGAGGAGCAGGCACTGGAGGGACTGACATGCCCTCAAACTCAATCAAAATCCCTACCGGCACCTGTCTTTCCTTCCTCGGTGGTTCGGGGTGAACCGTTATAGGCGGCGGGATCCTCTTCAGCGCGGACGGCGCAACGTTCATCGCCCCTTGCGGCGGAATCCTCCTCGCCGCGGGCGGAACATTCATCGCCGTCTCAGGCGGGACGAATTTCTTTTGGGCGGTGGGTAAGGGCGAGCGGCGAATGGCGACCCGTTCTCCCCAAAACGGGTGGCCTGGGTAAGCCGCGACAGGCAGCCCAACAGCCCACGCAGAACGGGCAGGGGCGAGCCGCGAACGGCGGCGTGAACCCCCGCAAACGACGGGCACAAGCTCAAGCATCCTGAGCGGTGAACTCGTCTTCGGTATGGGGTCGGTCGTTCTGTTACAACTCTGCCCGGGAGCACGAAGACACGGAGACCAGGAGACGAGGAATTCACAAACACGAGAATCTTTAATCCAACTAGGAGCATGGGAGGCACAGGAAACACATCACGGACAGGGATGACAATTCAACGACCGACAAAACTAACTGAAAGGACTGGGGCTTATAAACACAGGATAACGAGAGACCTAAGGAGACACACCTGGGATCAAATTAACAATCAACATGAGGGAGAAACTGGGTCACAGAACACATGGGGAGCAAAACACAACAAAAACAGGTCCAAGATCCTGACACCTTACCTGTAGGGCGCTGTCTTTGGAACGACCCAGAGTGCCAGACTTGTGTGAGGATGCCACATGTGCCAGATACTGAATCACTTTTTTTGTGTTCTCAGTCTTTCCTGCACCAGATTCCCCTCTGAACACACACACACACACACACACACATATATATATATTAAAGGGAAAGAAAATAATGATGGAAAAAACATGTTTAGATTTTCTGGGTCAAAAAGCATCTCTCCTTATGCTGCAAAACTGTCCAACTTCTTCACATTAAATGTTCAGCTAAGTGTTGATTGATTTCAAATCATTAGAAATCATATGTTTTAAAAAGCATATTTTCTGAACTTTCTACTGAAATATGTAGTCAAAGTCAAATATGTAGCGGTCACAGCCAGTGGAAACTCACGTGCACAGGATGGCCTGATCTTCTCTGTCTGTGTGAGGAAAACAACACACATGAAGAGGGACATTAGCATAACAAATCAACAATTACAGTGACTTTTAATTAAGTGAATTTTGTAACTGTGAATATGAAAAATGTGTTATTTGAGAAGAAACAGATGAACTTATGTAATGAACATGCTCAGAAATAATAGGCAGCGGCTATTTGCACTATGTGTAAAATATAATACACTAAGTGCAAATAGCTTATTTTCTTAGTGATAGATACTATTTACCCTAAGTGCAAATAGCAATGGATTCTATTAACACCAAGTGAAAATAGCAGTATTTTTTTGTGATATGCTATTTACATAGTGCAAATAGCTATAGATTTTATTTACACTTACTTATTGCAAATAGTGGCAATTATCTGCACCTCAGTATTGTAGTACATCATAAAACAGTACAAAATAATAACGTACTGAGTGTAAATTCTAGTTTTAATTCAAATCATTGAATGGATGCCACCTTATTGGGACAATAATACTTTTATTTTCAACTTTTTGATTATTTCCTTCATTTTATTGAAAATAAATGCCTTTCTGATGCGATATGAGATTTGAAAAGGGAGAAAAAAAGTTTGGCAAAAGGTGGGCTCGAACTCGGGTCGATCGCGTCAAAAACCATGTGCCTTACCATCCACACCACAGAAACTAATGATGAATGAGCATCCTGTTTAGTGTTTACTAACCCAATCACACGTTGGAGCGCAGAGTTAGTGTAAATAGCTTCTGCCAACATGGCAGGCTATTTGCACTTAGTGTAAATACACACTGCGGAAATAATAACTTAATTATAAGGATTCTAAGGTAGTACACTGAAAGTAACTCTAATGACACAGACAAATATAATATATAATATAATACTGAGAGCATCTAATTTGCTGATTTTGAACCGGTTTTTGCTTCAGGACATGTTGGGCATTGGCGCCCCAACACATTTTATTTTATTTATTTATTTATTGCTGTTTTTGTTGTTGTAAACTAAAACTATTAAACATGTCGGTAATTGAAATAAAGCTAAAATACAATAATACCAAATTTGCTATTTGCAAAATTTTCTCCTATTTTGCTATTTTAACTATGCATGATTATATGGTTTGCTGCACTTCAACTATTTGCACTTAGCATTTTTCTCTGCTGTGCACAACCCAATCAGAACAGACCTACAGTGCACCAGCTCTACATCAAACCTGTACCTTCAAGACTAGTTCATTCATTAACTAATTAAATTGATAATTAATGTTAATAAATTGTCTTCCAGTGCATTTTCTGTAGATTCGTGTGGTAAACTGCACATTTTCTATCTCAAAGTGTTTAACAAAGATTGAAAAAGAAATCAGAACAGTAAATCTTTCTGACAGTTAAAAAACTAAATTAAAGGGAGAGTTAACCCCAAAATTTTAATTCTGTCATTAATTACTCACCTTCATGTCGTTCCAAACCCGTAAGACCTTCGTTCATCTTCATTCAGATATTTTTGATGAATTCCGAGAGCTCTCTGACCCTCCCATATACAGCAAGGATACTACCTCGATCAAGGTCCAGAAACGTAGCAAGGACATCCTTAAAATAATCCATGTGACATAAGTGGCAATTTTACAAAGCTACGAGAATACTTTTTGTGGAATATTCTCCTAAATGGCGCCAGGGTGACGCGGAGGAGACGAATTGTTAAATAAAGTCGTTATTTTTGTTTTCTTTGCGCACAAAAAGTATTCTTGTAGCTTCGTAAAATTGCAGTTGAACAACTGATTTTATTTTAACGATGTCCTTGCTATGTTTTTGAGCTTTGATCGAGGTAGTACCTTTGCTGTCTATGGGAAGGTCAGAGAGCTCTCGGAATTCATCAAAAACATATTAATTTGTGTTCCGAAGATGAACAAAGGTCTTACAGGTTTGGAACGACATGAGGGTGAGTAATAATTGACAGAATTTTCATTTTTGGGTGAACTATCCCTTTAACATTATATCATTTATAAGAAATTAGTTAAGACCCATGGCATAATCGGCATGGCTCTTTTTTCCTGAAAACATACACACACACACACACCGGTCGGGCCAGTTTATTAACCACAGGCACACCCTGAAAAGCAGGATACAGGGTGAAAATGCCAAATCTTAGTGTCTCAGTCATGCCTGGGGTTTCACACTGTTACTACTAAGTATGTGAAAGAATTCAATCTTCATGCAGCAACATGAAGCTGGCTCTTCTGTCTAAATATTGTGATGCAGAGGTGTATGAATAAATTCACATAAATTGAAGCAGGTTAGCTGGTTGCCATGGTACCTTGCAGCATGCTCCTGTAGGCTGCCTCCGATATGGCGTAGATATGTGGAGGCATCTCGTGCCGTTTCTTCCCACGATACATCTCTATGATGGCTTCTGTATAGACAGGCAGGTTCTTATAGGGGTTGATCACCACACAAAACAGGCCGGAGTATGTCTGTCAGGCATCACACACAAACACAAGAACAGATGGAAATAATCATGTTGTATATGTAGAAACTATTTTTGGCAGAGCTGCCCAGACAGACCACCCACAGACTGCCCACAGCCCACAAAACTAGCAGTTACAGTACTTGCAAAAATCAGAAGCTCAAATCTGATTGGCTGCCTTCACCCAGCTTCCTGAAGTCAGAATGCTCCGGTTTTTATCAGTCCAAAGCGCATTTTGTGTAGGCTGGTACAATAAACGATTTTAAGGAGGAATTATGAGGTGGCAAGATTTTTTGAAGAGCTCTAGGTTTGATGTGCAAGTTTGTAGGGTTGCCCAATTTATGCAAAAATGTGTGAATATAAATCAATGTGACGACTGTTATAATTATTATTATTATTAAATTAAATATTAGACAAAATGGTTGCACAATTTACGCAAAAATGTGTGATTATAAATCAATGTGACGATTGTTATTGTTATTTTTATTCTTGTTACTAAATTAAATATTAAATAAAATATGAAATACTAGAAGACTTCACACTTTAAAAAAAGATCTCAGTGTAAAATAAAAAATAGTGTTTAAGAAAATAATAATAAGAAGAAGAATTTAGTTTTACAGTACAACTGTAAAATTACAATAATAATATTTGTGTCTTCATTTTCTTATTTTTAAGCTTTGATTGATATTTTATTTTGGTGGAAAATCAAAGGGTTAAAGCTTCTCCTTTGCTGGCAAACATATTTATTTAAATAAATACATTATGATAATTAAACAAGGCCATATCATGGTTTTTTTGCCCTAGTTTTTTTGAGGCACTTAGTTGTAAGTAAATTAGATATTCATAAGCAGAACCTATTTTTGCAGTTATGTTACTTAAAATAATAATAATAACAATAACAATTATACTAATACATTTACCATATTGTTTTAGTGAATTTTACTAAAACACCATATAATTTTAGAGATAACATTTTAGTTGACAATTGACATTATAGAAAAAACTGAATCAAATATTTAAACATTGTTATATATTAATTGTACAGTATATACTAACATTTAACAAAAACAGCATGTCAAACTGTCCTTGCTCATCCAAGCATGGAAACTTTTATACACAGTTTATACACATTGATTATTTCCATTCCATTTTTTTAAGCGCTAATTTCAAAACCTTATAAAAAAGTTGGATGTAAACCCAGCAACAATTTGTTGGTCAGAATGAGCTGTGAAGATGCTGATAGTCAAAAGAGGCATGTTTGCCACTGTTCACGATGATCAGAAATATGATTCCTGTTCTGAATATTACATACATCCACAAACACTGAAATGTGAAACTTCCAAATCAACATGATCTTATGCACTCATTTAAATTTGATTACTGTACCAAGTCTGGTGAAATAAACACTGGGCTCAAGTGACTCTTTAGACAGATGCGTTATGAATAAGGGCACTTGATCTTGTGTGTGCATGAGTGCATCTGTGCATGTGTGTTTGTACTTTCTTGGCTGCGTTCAGCATGAAACCTGAGCAGAAATTTGAAATGTGAGCCTGTGATGAACAAACACACGCGTGTGTATCTGTCTGTGTAACACTATCCTTCTCGCTTACTCATACACACATACCCACACACACTCATGTGATGGCAGGGCACAGTGGCAGGCATGTGTCAGGACTGTATGATTGCTAAACACACGTGGGAAACAATTCTGACTAAAGGGAAACACTCACATATATGAGTCCTGAATAGTATCTCTCTCGTAGGTTGTGTAAGACAGAGGCCTCATTGAGGCACGTGAGATCGGCCATGTCTTCAACTTTACTGAATCGGGGCGGGTTCATCCGCTGGAGCTCCTCCCTCGAAAGCGTCAGCTTCTTCCCACTGTCTGTTAGCTCCACCTCCACCTCGTCGCCCCGCTCCTCGCGCACACTTGCAGACTGACCAAAGGAAACACAGCCAGAAAAATAAAGGATGATGAGAGACTACGTGAATGTGCTCTTTGTAAAATGTCTTTCATGGAACATGTGTTATCAACTCCACATTTGCAGCTGATGTGTCACTGCTGTGTCACCATCCTTTATTAAAGTCACGATCACTGTCAAATGTCCGATGTTGGCTTACAAAAATGTTTACATCATATTTCACCCCAATTAAATAACAAGCGACATTTTTAAGTAAGCACATTTATGACTCAGTACTTTAATGCAATAAATAAATAAATAAATAAAAATTCAGTATCACATGAAATAAATGAAGTACAACATGATACTATGATATTAATTTACAAATGTTATTTAAATGTAAATAATAGGCAATATTAATATAAACTGTTTTAGTGTTTAGAAAAATGAACAAACATAAATGTTTTATAAAGTTTGCATATATATATTAAATATATTAAAATGACATTACTTTCAGATGACAAGAAAGCATATTTATGTCTCTGTACTTTTATGCAATAAATAAATAAAAATTCAATATTCCATAAAATAAATAAAGTACAAAATTCTACTATGATATTTACAAATAAATAACATAATTATATAGTATTTATATATATATATATATATATATATATATATATATATATATATATATATATATATATATATACACACACATATCTTAGTGCTGTTGAACGATTAATGATTAATCACATCCAAAATAAAAGTTTTTGTTTACATAATATGTGTGTGTTGTGTATATTTATAATGCATATATAAAGACACACACATACAGCATATATTTTGAAAATATTTACATGTATTTACATGTATATTTATATTCACATAAATTATATCATATAAAAATATATTTATCACATAAACATAACGTGTGTGTATTTATAGATTCATAATAAATATACACAGTACACACTTATATTATGTAAACAAAAACTTTTATTTTGGATGCGATTAATCACGATATATTATATATATATATGTATGTGTGTGTGTGTGTGTGTGTGTGTGTAAAATGATATAGAATTACATTATTTTCATAACAATAAGCACATTTCTCTCCATACTGTCTCCATACTGTAATGCAATAAAAATAAAAATTTTATTGTAAAACATAGAACTAAAACAATATAAAACTATATAAAACACAATTTATGTTTTCATATTAGTCTTACTTTATCTTTTTTTAATTATATGGATTATTATATTATTGAACTTTTTTTTTTAATTACAAAAAAAATTACTTATATATTTACTTATTTATTTTTCTTAACGCTGCCAGAAATGTTACCAAAGCACAGTGGGACTTTTTTCAAACAACACTGTGAGATAAACACACACAGTTTGAGTGTTGCAGAGATTGATAATGACGTTTAATACTCTGACTGACTTTCTCACACAGGCATAGTCACTTTGTAGGAAACAGAGAATACATTCATGTTTGATGGAGGCAGACAGTCTGAGGGGGAGTGTGTCAGGAATTGAGAAACAGAAATAGATATACTGAGACAGAGAGAGTGTATAGAGTGCCGCCATCATGACCTCCAACAGGAAGTGCCGAGATCTCCCTCTCTGTTCTCTCTGGCAGTCAGTCACATTCTCAACATGGGACACTTTATGACGAGGCCTCATTTTGAATTGCGGTGACGTTTGGCAACCACTGGCTCAAAAAGTGTATTGCGCTATTGATAGTGTCATATCAAAGCACTAAAGCCCTGACTCAAACACGTGTTTGGTGGGTGGGCTGCACAGAAGTAGCTTTTCAGATTGGAAACTTTAACTAGACCGAGAACAACATAAACAAGGTCAAAAGGTGAGCAGCAGATTAGAGCTTCCTGTCATGGGTTGTAATCTGCTTCTCAAGAACCTGACCATCTAATAGATCTGGCTCATTTTGTGATCATTTACTCACTGTTATTAAGTTTTAAATCCTAATGATGTGCCTTTACTTATTCAGCGGAACTAAAATTTTGAAGAATATTTAAACTCTGTGGTCACAAAAGACACAAGAACCAAACCTAGCACGACAAATGAGATTTAAAAGTGGTGGAGGGGAAGATTTTCAGCCATTAACAACCTTTAAAAAATTCAGGCACAAAAATCATTCCTGTGACAAAGTCTATGGAATGTAGCTTATGAGTCACATGGACCACTTTTAAAAATTTTAACCACTGGTCGGGTTGGTCTGTACTCCAGTGTATAAATTAGACTAATCATTGTTAAAGCTACAAAGTTACTTGCCAAGATGGGTATTTTGACATACTTTTGTATGTATTTGCCTGTTCAAACGCGGCTGTCTGTGCGCGCTGTTCACACAGAACGGAACCCCGCGAGCGAGTACTACTGAGTGGAGTTGTCTTTCACGCGGAAATGCTTTTTAATCGCTTTAATTTTTAAATTAACAAGGTTTTAATTAACCCATGCAAATAATAAAGTTTCGCGACGACGCTACAGTGGCCCGATCAGGCAAGTGACAAATCCGTCTACTGTCCTGACCGTCTTTCACGCTGGCCCCGGGCCATCGGGCAGTCCTTATTGTCGAGCCATGCCTTTAATTAGTTTTTCCATTAATATGGAGTTTTTATTTTTATTTTCGGATTTTTTATTAACAGGTAAATATGAAATTGTCTTTTAATGGAAACGAGATTTTAAGTAAGAAACTAAAACTGCCAGTAGGTGGCAGTAAATGTTTTAATGAATAAGACATTGAGCCATTAATTAATTCATTCATTCATTTATTCATTTATTCATTCATTCGGGAAATAAGTAAATTGCACTCTTTATGAATGGCCCATTGGATAATTGGTTCACCTGATTCGTTCAAAACGCTGATTCATTCAGAAACCATTGCCTGGAGGTGCACAACACTTCTGATGTGGCTTTAATAGGTAATATTTGCATTGGCAAAACTGATCAAAAACAGACAATACTGTGTCTAAAATATAACACAATATTATGTTCTTATTTACTGAACTGTTGTATAAAATCAATATCACATTTGCACTCTTGCTATTTGGGACAAAAACAGCATTCGTGTGATATTGCACTCATTGATTATGTTATATTGCTTAACTATATCATATGATATAAATATAAGACAAAATCTCACACAGGGGCATTTTTCCCAATCTCTTGAATTCTAGGGCATATAACTGCACTCTTTAGGCTACATCACGCAATGAGTTGTACCCGTGCACCAGTGTGTTCAGCTCTACTGGTGTGTTCGACTTGAAGCGGCACTGAGCCGCTGGTGTGTTAACTGCGTTAAAATCTGAACATGTTATTTTTGTCAACATATTGTCCATAATACTCTCTGAAATATCGTCAACAGATTTAAAAAAACACACTGCTCAACCACACTTTGTATCAATCTTACCTCAAACCCATGTTTCTCTGAAGGCACCCATACGAGTCTTTTAGCCGCCCAATCAGCTTGGCTGGAGGCGGAGAACACTGAGGTTGGTGACCCAGGCCCCGCCCCCGTGGACAGGAAGAGGGTGACATCATTAACACTGCCTCCCGCTGGCCTGGACATGGTTGTAGCACTGTGTAGGAGAAAGAAAGAGTGAGTTGTAACTCTTTATGGAGGAATCACAGCAGAGAGACCGATCATTACCCTTAATAGAATTATACCCATCATCATTATGATGCCACTGAGGCAATCAACAAGTCCATCAATCACAAAGAACAGATAAGGCAAGAGAGAGGGACGCTGAGAGACAAACCAACAGACAAAGAGTGCTGGAGAGCGAAACAGAAAGAGGATTACAGTATTGTGACATTTAATATTGGAGTTATACTGAAGGACGGTCTGATTGAGAGCTTCGGTGCGAGTATGCAAATGAGAAAATATGTGTGTGACTGTGCAAAGGCTGTTCAAATCTGATTGCGAAAATGCACACCAACATATACATTCGTGTATTTTGGGTCTTGCTGCTGAATATCTGCATTTAAATTGACATTTAGGAGACGCTTTAGATCCAAAGATCCAACAGGAACAAAAGCAATTTTCAAAGAGCCAACAATATTCGTAATATAAAATGCCAGCTTTTAGATAACTAGATTAGGATTCTGCACCACAGCATTACCGAAGAACATTTAACATATACAGTAGTTTACTGAACACTTCACCCATCTACTCCTTATCGGACCAAAGTAAGTTTATCCATTTGCTAAACCATGTTTTGTCAGGGTGTTTGGGATGCGCAAAGATGGAGAGAGCTATCCATTAGCATTCCTATTCATTTTAATGGCAGTTGCTTGGCTGACGCAGGCGAACACAATATCTGCCATCGTTGCTCATGTGTTCTCAATTCAACTAGATTTTTTGAGCCAATCACAAAAAGATGTAAATGTCACTGATGCTAATACAACTCCATGGATGCAGGAAAAATACATCATGATGACGCTAATGACTGTGGCGTGAAAGACAAAAGTTAAAAAGTTTGGGGTCGGTAACATTTTTTGAAAGAAGTCTCTTATGCTCACTAAGACTGCATTTATATGATTTATAATACAATAAAACAGTAAAATTGTGAAATATTTTTACAACTTAACTGTTTTCATTTTTTATATATTTTAAAATGTAATTTATTCATGTGGTGACACTTTTGATAAATTTAATGCATCCTTACTAAGTAAAAATGATCAATTTCTTTAAAAAAGAAAAAGAAAATTTTACTAAACCCAAACTCAATTAATTTCAAGCTTTTTTTAGAGCTCGCCAAAAAGAAATGGGTACTGTTGAGGCTTCTATAACAAGTTTTCCAATTCACATAATATTTGCAAGAATTAAGTTTTCTATCAAAATACACTATGCCTTTTGAATGGCTGATCATGGAAAAAAATGCTTTTTGCAGCCAGATGGTCTAGTTACAACTACCAGTATCAGCTAGCAGAACCATGCTAACCGGCTAAACCTTGTCTCTTTGGTTAAATCAGAGCAACGTTTTATACCACCACAGTATTTAGACATCTGGTGGAAATCATCCTAGAAATAGCTTACTTATAATTGTCTTTGGATAGGAGTGGGATAGGAGAGTAAGTATTGTAGGCAGCACAGACAGAAATTACACACTTGACCTTTTTTTCCTTATCTGTGTGTTTGATGCAGTGCTGTTCCTCTGTGTGTGTGTGTGTGTGTGTGTGTGTGTGTGCTTGGGTGCATGTGTGTCTGAGGTGGATAGAGGGACAATGTGCATGTTCTGAATTTGATGGATCAGTGAAGTGACAACCAGGCCAGAAAGCAAAGAGTGGAAATGAGGTCTAACCTTACAAGAAAAAACAACAACAGGCCATTCAGATCATATATTCCAATCCATGATGCATTGCATATTATCAGACAGCCCATTCTACATCATTGCATTTTAGAACCTAGTGCATTATGGTGGGGGACTACATCTTAAAGTTAGCTGAACACTAAAATATAAAAGATATAGTTCACCCATTTACTCAGACTCAAACCCACTTTGCTCCCTGCAACACAAAAGGAGAGGTTACAGAATTTCCTTGCTGCTCTCTTTATTAAAAGTGAATAGGGACGTAGATGTGAAGCTCCAAAAATGTATTGCTATTGATTGTTTATTTTGATAATCGAGTAATCTGCAGATGATTTTGGCAATTAATCAAGTATTGCCAGTTACACTTCATTTAAGGTGTTGTTGTTACAGTGTAATTATACAATTAAGTACTGAGTAATAGAAATGAACATGTTTACTATAGGGCTAGGATTAGTGTTTGGTTTATGGTTAGTTGCTTGTAATTATGTATAATTTACTGTTATTACTATAGTAAATACATAACATGGGTGACTGTACAATAAAGTGTTACCCAATAGCCTTTGAAATTACTTTAAATACATACAACATTGGGGCAATATTAATTAGTTCAATAAAGCATTAAAAAATAATCTTACAATTCATAATATAATAACTGTATATCTGTGTAATAGTAAAGCAGACTGTTTTGCACTGCGAGAGAGACAGATATGCATTAAAATACACATAAACATCATGAAAATTAGTCATGATTTTAAATATATTTAGAATAATGTATGTACTATATATAAAGTTTGTAACACATCACTAAAAAGTCATAAATACTCATTTTTATGGCACTCCAAAGACATAATTTTCACATCCCCATTCATTCTTTTATTGTATGGAAATGAGCATCGTGGACATTCTGCAAAATGTGTCCTTTTGTGTTCATACAGAAGAAAAAAAGCATATTAGTGAGTAAATAACAGAATTTGAACCTTTAGGTGAGCTATTTCCATGTCAGGCTTGAATTTAATTCAATTTAATGCGGATGAAAACGAGGCAGTGTTACAACGGAACACACTGTATAAAGGCATTAGATCATGCAATTTTCACAACTCACAACTTTAAAAAATATGTTATAGTTTGTGTCCACGGAAAGTTTTTTCTTTGTCAGCTGAACAGAAGTTATGTTTTTAAATCCAGTGATCACACTGCACATCTTCTATCCTGTCAAAAATTAATTATAGTCCTACTCTGACTAAGGTCTATTGGGGTAGGGCATCTCTTCCACCTTTCCACTTTATTTAAGTGCACTAGAGAAGAAAAGATCATCATGAACCATTCTGATCTTCAGTGTTGCTCAGATAAACAGACTCCCTGATTAAAAGAGTATTGTTATACACAGTATAAATCCATATTCAAATCAATTAGGCTACATAATAAAGCACTCTGTTGTGACATCCAGGCACTGAAGGAGGCTGTGGGCAATACAGCCTGCTTGACTGGACGCAGCAGTGACCTCACCCAACGCTGTTTCAAGCAGGAACTTCACCAATAGAAAGTCATCCAAGATTGTGCAACACAAAGGGAATGTGCATGTACTAGCTGAATTCTTTTTTTTTTTTTTTGTCATCTTCTCTTTGTCCCAGTCCTCAAAATTACCCAGATGGCTTCAGAGCTATTTTCCACAGAACACCGAGTGATCGTAAACGCTGGCTGGTTTAGTCTATGCATGTCAATCACTTGGGTGTGCTTTCCTATAAGTGTGTTGGCAGCATCCACCACACTTTTTAAACATTTAAAATAAAGGGATTAACAGTGTGCAGATCTTTTTTCTACTTTTTCTTAGCATCCACCACATGACAATTAAGTCAATTTGACAATTCGGCCACTTTGATGAATTTCCAAATTACATATAATAAATCTCATGGCAAAATGTAAGATGCAGTGCCATAACGGACACATGCTCTGCAATATTTGGGGTTTGATCTATATGGATTTTTCAATGTTTAACTGTCAAATAATGATATTTTCCCCAAAATATCAGTGTGGTGCATGTGTTCACTACACAGGAAAGTATGGACCCAGGTTACACATCAACACCATCCCTCTCACAGAGACGATGAGATCACTTAAATGTCTTACAAGAGGTGAACCAGCCTGAGTGAGTGTGCGCTTGTGCGTGACAAATATGAGAAGAATGAGGGTGTATCTCTTTCCTTCTGTCTGTCTTATTCTCTTTCTCTCATCATTTTTAAATTTAAATGTATTTGTTGGAAGGATTGTTTGTTTAGCATTAAATATTATGGGAGAAAAAAAAAATAACAATAGGATAAAGTGACCGTATTTTTTACATAATAATTCCAAAATATAAGATAAAAAATATTCAGTATGAAAAAATAAATAAAAAATGAAGACTTCGCTGTTGTACAGACAATGAAGTCAGTATGAATTTTAGAGCAGTGACAGGTATCTGCAGTTCATGTATAAATTTGGCTGTGACTGCCTCTCTCTCACCCACTCATGCACAAATTAGGGTAGTTATTGCTGGTCTTTCATTTCTGACTAGTGCATACATATAAACAGATGAGACCAACTAAAAGAATTAACCTTAACATGGGTGATCCTCGGCACCTGACGCGACAAAAAGCTTCGTCTTTATTATAATATTACAATACCGCTAGTAACGTCCGGTTCCCATGGAAACATAATTAAGATACGGCATTTTTGGTGTATTATATGCGCGTTCAGCCTGACTCAGACATCTGTTCTGTGTATATGTCTAGCAAAGCTGATCTATTCTCATTATAGAAGACCTACAATAGCCTACAAAGAGGAGAAACCGCACCTCGGGCATGTGACAGATAAATAGAGCACCTCTGATGGGTTAATGCAGCAAGGAACGGTTCATACTTTCTTAAGATGGCTCAGGGAAACACCCTTTAACGGTGATTACTGACTGTATCTGTATATGAAGATGAAACATTATGTTCTCTGTATGCGTTTGAATTATTTACTACACATCTATTCACTTGATTCTCAAAGAGCGAGCTATAGACTTAATGCATAATTAATAAAACGTTTTGATACTGCAAATGCGTGTTAATGCGCCCGCGATGTGACTGTTTTTTATAATGCATTTTAATGCCGGGGTCTTTCCAGTTCTCTATACACACTCTTGGGGGGGACTGTTCCTCTCCGGTGTCATTTTCGGCTTTATTTCGAGGCCCTACAACCCACTGAAACATGATCACGCGCACGGCACAGAATAAGGAGGTCCGGACATAATACAAGACAACGCGTGTCTTACCTTAACTGTGTTAATCCACTCTCGGGATAGAGACGGGAAGAGAAAAGAAACGTGCTCTCGTGTTTTTCTTTTCAGTGTGAGAGTACTAATAGTGCAAATGCGGCTTTTCACATTACAGCGCTCCCGTGAAGCCGCAAACTCATTCACACTGAGAATAAAATAAGCGAAGTGATGGCAAACGAAGGACTTCACCAATGCGCGGACGCTTCCTCACTCTTGACCAATAGCGTTTAGGATTTATAAACTTAATCCCGCCCTCCAGAAAATAGAAGATAATTAAAGCCCTTACTATCCCTTTAAACCCGCCTCGTGAATAGGACAGAGCGGTCACGCCTTTGTACTGGCAGCTTCTCGCTCGGCAGCCAATTAGACGCGCGACGGATAGATTGACAGGACTGAACGACCAATCAGTGGCGTGGAATGAGTGAGGCTTGTCTTGATTGACGTGGCAGCAGGCCAATGGCAGAAGAGCAGCAGGTGCCGCTGCAGGACTGTGGCGCGGTGGGGTAGAGATGTGCGCGCTCTTTGTTGACAGCAGCGCAGGGTGTCTGTCTGAAGCTGGAAGCCCCAGATTCCGCATTAATGCCCAGGAAGGATGGCCGCGTTATTATAGTCAGAAGTAAAAAATGGAGCAAAATTTGAGGTGACTACAGCTGTTTAAATTGAGTTCTTTTATTCTACACATATCCATGAAGCACATTCTGTCTTATTATTATTTTTAATAGTTATACATAACATGTGACTAATTTAATTTTTTTCACAATCAAGCATAATGACGTGATTATTATTATTATACACATAATGATGATTATTATTTAATATAAAAAAATAATTACACAAGTCATAAACATTGTAGATGTTGTACAGCTGTTTAAATTGAGCATAAACCATTTTTACAACTGATAAATACATTTACCATTAAGCATATATTATTATTATTATTAATATAGCATTATTATTTTCATTTAATTCAATCATTTACATACATGTTGTTATTATTAATAGGTATTACTGACATTATCCCAATTATTAGGCTACTTCTCAGCAGTTCTTCCTTATAAAAATTCTTACTTTTCTTTAAGCACATTAGGAGAAAAATTTGGAATATGAATAGAAATGCAGGAGACGAGTCGAGGAAATCATGTTGTTTTTTTATTCTACACATGTCCATGAAGCACATTCTGGCTTACAAAGTAATGTGAATGGTATCAAAGGAACAGCACAGAGGCCTGGACACTGATTGACCAATAACATAACTGCATTTAGAAAATAAATACAAACAGAACATGAGCCACTGGATGCCATGGTGAACTCAGACATTACTGAATTATGGAGTGATAAAAGCATCTGATAATTTGTCAGGGTGTTTTTCTTTAGTATTTAGAAATTTAGAAAACAAAAATGAGGTCAAAGTGCAAGTGATAGGTCCAGTTTGATGTCGAACTAGTGTAACTGGACTGACAGACAAGCACTCTCAACACACACACACACACACACACACACACACACACACACACACACACTAACAACAGTACTCACACAGGCCTATTAATAGAATTTTGTGCTCATGAAGACTAATGATAAACAAGCAAGCTTACATGCAGAGAAACAGAAAAATTAAAATTGATGACAATAGCAAATAAGTGGATACATTTTCTATTCAAATAGAGGGCTAGATGTCTGCGATTCTCCTAATATAACAACTGTACATAGCCCTAAGTTTAACTTATAATAGGGTTAAGTCGAGTGTATGTATATTTTAGTCCACACCTAAAACTACACCAGTGGAGAGAATCAACTTGAGAGAGAGACAATTTTATCTTCGGTCTACTATGAATATGCATTTGTATGACTTAATTTGGCCATATATCCACAAAACTGTCTGTGATAGTAATGCAATCATATATTTAAGCATAATTACATATTACAGTACATTACAGGTATAATGTACATTACTGTTGAAAAATTTGGGCCAGTAATTAATAGTTTATTTGGTAAGGATGCATTAAATTGTATAATACAGTAAACAGTAAAGACATTTACAGTGTTACAAAATATTTATATTTAAATTAAATGCTGTTCTTTTGAACTTTATTTTTATTCAAAGAAACCTAAGGGGAAATATATCATATAAAAATATTAAGCAGCACAACTGTTTTCCATAATAATAAGAGATGTTACAACACCAAATCAGCATATTAGAATGATTTCTGGAAATAAAATGGCTTGGTATATCAATAAATAGCATTTTTAAATATATTCAAATAGAAAAAAGTTATTTTATATTGTAATAATATATTACTGTTTTTACTGTATTTTTTAATCAAATAAATGCAGGCTTGCTGATAAGAGACTTTGATCAATAACACTGCATTCAAAAACATGTTCTACAACTCCTAACCTTTGCATATTAGTTTAATAAATATATTGTGTAATATGATTATGCATGCAGCTACCAATAACTGTAGCCAAGTTTGCTTCCACTTTTTGCGCCGTTTATTGTTAAAAATGCATTTAAAAACTGCATTAAAAATACTGTCCCAGCCTGTTTCCTTCCAGTTGGCCTTTTAATGATGAATCAGTTGCATAAGTAAAATAAATAAAAAATATTTATAATAATTTGCCAGTTATGCAAAAAGATATTAATTCGAATGTCTGTTTTGTTTTCCCCCCTCATTTGAATTATCGTTAAATCTTTTTTAGCAAAAACACTTGGACGAAATCTCAGCTCTATTTAACACATTTTACCATATTCATATATAGACTTAAATAGATTTTTCTAAAAAGAATCAGCATAAAAAATGTGGAAAATGTCTACAGGTTCCATCTGTGCCAGTAACATCATCATAATACAACATACATTTCTCCATTACTCGCTTAACCTCAAAACAAGCAGGCTCACTTTCAAAGGCACACCGCCGGCAAACTAATTACAAAAACACACAAGACAAAACCTGTCCAGCAACATACTTTAGGTCAGAATGTTTGTGTGGTTGTTGAAGAAAGAATGGAAGACAGAAAAAAAAAAACAGAAAAATGCCCCAGTTATTACATAACAATAATACAGCCTGTAATAAGTCATTTACCTTTACTACACAATTATGAAACACTGAGAGGGAAAAAAATGAAAGTCAACAATCCAAACAGTGGCAGATGACAGATTCATGTGCTGTCCAATGAGTAAATATATAATATATATATAAATATATCCATACATACAATTAGCTAATTCTTTTTTTTGGTCTGTGCAATTGTGACAAATATGGTATGTTACATTATTACAAATGACTCTGAAAGTGCTTCACATAATCTGCTATGTGTATCATGATACAAAAATGCATTAATTTTAATAAATAGAAAATAAAAAAATACAGTACATAAGAGAAACAACTTGAAAACGCTGCAGATTTTCAGTAGTTTCCTATTTTGCAGTGACTCTAGCAGGCATTCCCACATTCAATACAAGACACAAAAGTTCTCGCAACAAGTAATTTGACTTGTGTATGATATTGTCATAAGAAGTTATGTGCAATAGGTATTTCCTTCCAATTTCTAAATTGTAAAATCACTCATACTAGTTGTGGCCCCTAGGGACCACTGTTGTGTCTTAATCAGGTACACATGCTGGAGCCACTGCAGCTCGTGTTGATTCTAAAAGATCGCCAGGTTCAAGCAGCCCACTGGGTCGGTGTTGCAGCTCTCCTCGTGTCAAAATGACCTTCTCCATCAATCCCTCTATATTCCCCCCACTCTTTAATTTCACTCCGCAGTTGGATCTGTTTTTGGTCATTAAGTCTTTGACCTTATTTCAGTGTGATTGACCTGAATCTCCTGTGTTACTATGTTCCTCTGCACTCTGACTTATACATTACCTTCCTCCCTTCTGAAACCCATCTGAAAGCTTTTTCTCTACAAAGCTTATTCTTTTTGGGTGGAATTCTTTCAAAATGAATGAAGTGTCAATGAGTTCATTTAAATACGGTACACCGCTAAACCAGCTAAGATTGCAATAGAGACAGGCCACTTGTATTACAGTGAATAAGAGAATGTTGAAATGTCCAAGATGGTGGCTATGAAGTATATGAAGATCCGCATCCCAAAAAAAAGCCAATCAGCAAAATCATCGTTTGGTCTTTATAATGGTTCTTGGTGTTCAATAACAGCCGTGAAGTGCTTGGTTTGTGAAAATTTGCTCTACATTTTTGAACTTCTGGTTCTGTCGTCCTTAAAGGAATAGTTCACCCAAAAATGATAATTCTGTCATTAATTACTCACCCTCATGTGGTTCAAAACCTGTAAAGCCCTGTTCACACCAAGAACGATAACTATAAAGATAACAACAGTGTAAAGATAAGGATATTAGCGTTCACACCATGAACGATATCGTCTGTTTTTTCTAAGCGTAAGCTCGTTTGCCGCTTTAAATTCTCAAGCTCGTTATAGCAGGATGGATTCTGATTGGGTGTCAATGTTTTTATCGTTCATCAGCTTTAAAAAAATCGCTCTGAAAGTGATTCCAACGATATTGTTTCTCTATACCTTTGTCGTTATAGCTGTGGTGTGGATTCTGCTATTCTTTAATATTGAGAACTATTTTTAGAGCTATATCTTTATCATTATCTTTATAGCTATTGTCCTTGGTGTGAACGGCCATTAAGACCTTCATGACCTTTATTCGGAACACAAATTAAGATATTTCGCTTTCTGACCCTGCTTAGACAGCAGTGCAACTGACACGTTCAAGTAGTGTTGTCAAAAGAACCGACTTTGGTACCGAAATTTTAAAACCGTCCATTTCCCGCTAACATTTGAGTGCTGTTGAGCCGATTCTTAAACACTGCTATTTGGCCAATGTGTTCATGTGCTCAACAGATATAACTGTGATTGGCTAATGATCATCGCTTCACACTCTTCACCAAGCGCTCACGCAGAAGCACACGGGAGGCATCTGTCAGCTTTTAAACGCTCCCGTGTGGACGTTTATAAAATTGACATTTTTAAAATTTCAACTGGTACCGAAGTTGGTACTTTTGACAACACTACATTCAAGGCCCAGAAAGGTAGTAAGGACATCGATAAAATAGTTCATGTGACATCGGTGGTTCAACCTTAATTATATGAAGCTGCGAGAATACTTTTTGTGCACAAAGAAAACAAAAATGAAGACTTTATTCAACAACGAACTTGGCAGTTGCGTTGCTGTCTGTAGGCTCAAAAAGCTCGCTTATTTGCTCTCTTTGCAAACTATTCTCAAACTTTCTAACTTTCAAATTTTTAAATGAAAAATTAAAGAGTTGGATGTGACATTGAAGTCATACGACCACAGTGTAATTAATTTATAGACTAAGTTTAGCTTTTTACTTCTGGCGATTGTATTTAGGCTTCAAAATTCATAGTTGTGAAGTTGTTTTCAATTGTGAAGGTTTTCATGGTGAACAAAACAAGTAAGAATCATAAACTTTTGTTGGTCACATAGCTTATTTTCTGAAATAATGGAAAATTCTGTTGGCTTTTTTCGAGGGAACCCGGGTGATGCTAACTTCGAGGTTGGCCTACAAAAATATATCATTCCTAAAGTGCTCTTTTAGCTGTACCAAGCTAAAATATAGTTTTTTATTAATATACTGTAATATTATGATATCATTCATGTCAGAATATATTGCTGATTTTGAAATGTTATTGAATTGTGAGACTTCAGTGTTTCCCTGTTTGATAGGACCTATGTATGACGAAAAATAGCTGTTTCCAAGATGGCCGCCTGAATTGGCTTGCTTTGACAGCAACTTTGATAAAACAGGTTTACAGGGGTTAGTGAAGAAGACGCATGCAGAAATACTGCACTAGTGCAACCGGTTAGTGAATTCACCCCACTGTCTTGCTATCTTGCTCTTTCGTTCTCTTCTCCCAGGTGGTGAGAGGCCCCTTTCCCTCTTCTATTCTCCATCTTTTGTGCATTCTGTCTTCTCTCAGCCCATCTTAAGCATGACCTATTGTCATTAATCAGTCCTACATTGTCCCTTTATGGTGCTCTTTGCCTTAGTCCCCTGTCCAAGTCTCTCTCTCCAGCCCTTTGTCCATTAGCTGGTTCTCTCTCTTTCTCCCGACCCCTGGTTCCAACTCCTCCCTCCATCCTGACCCTTTCCCTTTCTTTCTCTATCTATCTCCCTTTCTTTCTTTCTTTGACCGCTTCTTTCCCCTGTGCCCTTTCATCCCAGTCACATGGCTTAGTGTATGTGTGGGTGCTCACTGCAGGAGTCTTGTCGAGATGGTGGTGTGGGCTGAACGAAAGAGGGTGAGGGAGAGGGGGAAGAACAGGGGGATGGAGAGAACTGGTCAGGGCAAGGAGGGACAGAGGGGGAGAGCTGCAGAGCCACCTCGTTCTCGTAACAGAAGGAGGAACGGGAGCCCAAGATGTACTTTTTCTCGGCTAACTCTTTAGCGCTGCAGGTGGGCGTGTGCGGCACCTCGTAAGTCCTGTTGAAGTATGAGTAGTCCACCTAGAGGTGGGGAGGACACATGACAAGTACAAGGCATAACTAGATTTGCATTTCTAGAAGAGTCAAGAAAAGAATAATTATTTTAGTTAAGACTAGTTTTTGAGATGAGTTCTACATAAAAAATGAAGCAGGAGAATTATCACTATACGCAACACCATCTTTGCAGCATGAAGCTGGCTATAGATGGTTTCTGGTCTCAACAGATCATATTTATTAAGAATTGACTGATATTCAGAAGTGAATTAAGAATAACTTTAAATTTCAGTTCAGTTTAAAGTGGAAGTGAAGCAGTCAGTTAAGTTTACATTATTTAGTAAAGTGATTTCCACTTTGATTAAAAAATATATAACAAACATGATTAATGTAACCATTTTAAAGAAAAAAAGGCTGTTTTGTTATAGCTTTTGGAGCAAGGGCGCTGCCATCTTGCAGTACCACAGCGTGTGACGTCACGGGGTTGGTTCGCTCCAATGGCCAGTATAGTAATATAAGCATTTCTTTACATTTTGAACACACAAATATTATATTAACACACAAATAATTTGGGTTTTACCATCATTTGGATGAATGTTCAACATCAAACTGTCTATATGCTAAGTTTTTGATAAAAACTTTAACTAAGTTTTTTTTTTTACAGATTGCTTAATTTTCTATAAATTTGGCAACACTGTAAGAACACCAGACCAATCATAACTGAGTATGTGAACAGAATAGCACAATGTAATTGCTGTTGGTTAGAACTTAAATGCAATAATTCTATTCGTCAACAGATTTGTTGTTGGATGGATTGATGAATTGTGTTGAAGTTAAATGGAGCTGAATTACATAGGTCCTTAATGTCAGGTGGTTTGAAACTAATTCTAACCAGTATGTTTCAGAAATATAAATACAATATAGCCTTACAAACACAGTAATGAGTCCAATCTGGTACTTCTACACTTTATATTTACAACCACTCCATTTCCTTTCAACTCTGTCACTTTCCACCCTCCATTTTTTTACTCTGTGGCTCACCTGGTAGCAGTTCTTCCTTTCATAGAGCACAGGTTCAAAGCGGTGACCCCAGACGATCTCAGAGGCCAGGTATGAAGACCGGCATTGGGTTGTCATGGCAGTGGCCTCCACCATGCCCTCCAGAATCACTACCACTTCCATATCTTTGTCTCCCTCTAGTGCATGTTTGTCCACCTCAAAGAAAGGGCTCTCCTCATTAATTTCATGCACAATTGTCACAGGTGACACCAAAAAGATGCGATCTGTTCCTGTGTCAAAGCCGACATTGAGGTCTGCATTATCCAATGGCAGGAACTCACCCTCAGGGGTCACCCGTGGCTGCAGGAAAGGTCAAAAGCACTGTTAAGTTTTACATACAGTAGATCAACCTTTTAGTCAGTTTTATTGTTTAACATAAATGTCCTTTTGTATATTTTGATTAGTTAATACCTAGTCATTTAATATGTATTAATTATAGTCCATTTTATACAGACTGACATGGCACGACAATAAGATTTAAATCACTCTTATACAAAGGCATAAAGACACAAATAATTTAATCAGACGGTTAAATTAAGTTGCACACACACACACACACACACACACACAGGGCAGATATGCAAGACGATGGTTTGCTCTGGTAAAATTAATCCCCTCTGCAAATCTTATAAACCTCCGGTATGAGCTTGAACAAAACAAGCCATCATTAACCACACCAACTGTCCAGATGTCAATCTCTTTCATTCTTTTTCTCTTTCATTTACTCATCTCGCCATGTATTCTACCTTCATGCAAGGTATTTCTTTCTCGTATACACTACACTACCCTTCAAAAGTTCAGTAAGATTTTATAATGTATTGAAAGATGTCTCTTATGCTCACAAAGGATGCATTTATTTGATCAAAATACAGTAAAAAACTGAAATATTGTGAAACATTATTGCAATTTAATTTAAATATTTTCTATTTTAGTATATTTTAAAATGTAATTTATTCCTGTGATGACAAAGCTGAATTTTCAGCATCATTACTCCAGTCTTCAGTTTCACGTGATCCTTCAGAAATAATTCTAATAAGCTGATTTGGTCCTCAAGGAACATTTCTTATTATTATCAATGTTGAACAAAGTAGTGCTACTTAACATTTTTATGGAAACCATGATGCATTTTTTCACAATTCTTTTATGAGTAGAAAGTTTAAAAGCACAACATTTATTTGAAATATAAATATTTGTAATATGTCTTTACTGTCACTTTTGATCAATTTAATGCAGCCTTGCTTAATAAAAGCATTCCTTAAAAAATGAATAAATAAAAATCTTTCAGTCCCCAAACCTTTGAATGGTAGTGTACCCTCAAAAGTACCACAGTAATGCCATGGATTTTTAGACATGGGAGCCAGTTAGGGTAATGCTACAGAATTATTTGAAATACCTTAGAATGTAAAATAAAGAGCATAAGGAATGAGTATAGCGATCATTTAATAACAAAGTAAATATTACAATTAGTGCTGTCAAATGATTAATCGTGATTAATTGCATCCAAAATAAAAGTTTTTGTTTACATAATATATGTGTGTGTACTGTGTATATTTATTATGTATATATAAATACACACACATGCATGTATATATTTAAGAAACATATGTAACGTTTATATATTAAATATATTTATATATGATATAAATTATATTAATATAAATATATACATGTAAATATGTCCAAAATATATGCTGTATGTGTCTATATTTATATATACTGTACATAATAAATATACACAGTACACACACATATATTATGTAAACAAAAACTTTTTTTTCTTGGATGTGATTAATCGACAGCACTAATTACCAAGGTACAGTGTTGTGCAAGTTACTTCCAAACTGTAATATATTATAGATTACTTGTTACTGTTATTTAAAAGTAATTCCTTACCTTACAATGTTACTGTCTCAGAATTGTAATGCGTTATGACTCCTGTATTACTTTTGAGTTACTTTCACCAAAATAACTACAGAAGCAGAACTTAAAGGGATAGTTCACGCAAAAATTTTAATTCCGTCATCATTTACTCACCCTCAAGTAGTTCCAAACCTGTATGAATGTCTTTGTTCTGCTGAACACAAAGGAAGATATTCTGAAGAATGTGGGAAACAGAGCAGTTCTGGGGCACCATTGACTTCCATAGTATTTTTTTACCTACTATGGAAGTCAATGGTGCCCCAAAACAGCCTGGTTACAAACTTTCTTTAAAATATCTTCCTTTGTGTTCAGAACAAAGAAATTGATACAGGTTTGGAACTACTTGACGGTGAGTAGATGATGACGGAATTGTAATTTTTGGGTGAACTATCCCTTTAAAGGTGATAAGAGAACGAGATGCTGCGTTTGAAAACGCTAGGGGAACGCCTTCAGTGTGACCGGCTCTGAATAATCTGTAATCTGTCCAATGGATGGGCGAGACGTCACGGGCGGGTGACGTAACGGCCAGGAAGCATAAATGCATGTGTGGTGGCACCGGCGTCAGCTTCAGGAATGAAGCAACCACTTGCAGGGATGCCAGAAGTGTGGCTTCGAGACGCAGCGTCTCGTTCCCTCGATGAACTAGGTTTACATTCGTAACCCAGAGACGTTCCTCTTCAGGAACTTAAGCTGAGTCCAAAAAGACTAGGGGAACGAGATGCCCATGCCACCAGACTGACAAATCCCTGCCTAGTGTGGATGGAGCACAGCTAGGGTGAGAGAAAAAAGGCCAAAAATGGCTAAAGTGGGCAGGCCCGCATCCCAAAGGCCAGCTTCTGAGAAGTGAGTCTTGATCCCCAGGAAAGGGGAGAGCAGAGGACTCGAGGCTATGGAATAGCATCCTGATTCACTACATAGCATAAGCTCTCTGGCTGGAGGCCTCAGCCTCTGGATGAAACGTGTAACTAGGGGGTGTCTACCCACTGAATGCCCACCAAGAGAGGTGTGGTAGGCCGAATTGCTGCCACGTAAACCTTCAAGGTGGAGTGGGTTAACCCTGCGGAGGAACAGGTCTGCACGAACTCCAGAACTGTATCAATCGGGCAGTTGACTGGGTCGAGCTGGCAACCTCCGCACAATGAAGTGACATTTTCACTTTGGGGGCATACAATTTCCTCATGCTGTGGAGGAAATGTGTAACTAGGGGGTGTCTACTCACTGATTGCCCACCAAGAGAGGTGTGGTAGGCCGAATTGCCGCCACGTGAACCTTCAAGGTGGAGTGGGTTAACCCTGTGGAGGAACAGGCCTGCACTCCAGAACTGTACCAATCGGGCAGTTGACTGGGTCGAGCTGGCGGTCTCCGCGGTTTCCACTTCAAGGCATACAGTTTCCTCATTGAGGGAGCTCTGGATTGGAGGATGGTCTCAACAACCTCGGTTGAGAGACCGGAAGCTATGAGTTGCGCCCCCTCGGGCCACCCCCACAACTTCCACATTTCCGGGAATGTGATAGACCCCTGCTTGTGAGAGAAGATCCCTCCTGGCGGTAATCTCCCATGCTCGGCCCGGCCAGAACGGTGCTACCAGAAGTAGACTGACCTCGTCCTGGCGTACTCTCGTCAGAACTCCCGGGAGCAGAGCGATCGGGGGAAAAGCGTACAGACGAAGCCTCAGCCACGTCTGTACCATGGCATCTAGCCCAGGGGAGCTAGATGAGTAGATGAGAGTACCAGAGGGGACATTGCGCTGTCTCCTGAGTAGCGATGAGGTCCACCTGTGCCTGGCCAAACACTCTCCAGATCTGCTTCACCACCTCGGTGTGAAGCATCCATTCCCCGGGCCTCTGCCCCTGCCTCGACAGGATGTCTGCTCCCACATTGAGATGCCCAGGGATGTAAACTACACTCAGCGAGAGGAGTTTGCCCTGGGATCACACAAGGATCTGGTGCGCCAGCCTGTACAGGGGGCACGACCGCAGACCTCCTTGGTGGTTGATGTAAGAGACCACCGCTGTGTTGTCGGTGCGCTCCAACACATGGTGATCTCTCAGGTCTTGGAGAAAGTGTTTCAGAGCCTGAAACACAGCCAGCATCTCCACGTGAGATGCCGACCACTCCACAGACCACGGGCAGGGTGGCCATCTTCATGACCACTCCCCAATCGGTGAGGGACGCGTCTGTCATTAACGTTACGTGGCGACACAGAGCTCCCAGCACCGGGCCCTGAGACAAGATCCAAGGTTGTCTCCATATGTCTAATGCATGTAGGCACTACCGCGTGACCTTGATCATGTGAAGCGGGTTTCCCCTCGGGGAGAACCCCTTGGTCTTGAGCCACCACTGTAGGGGTCTCATGTACAGCAGGCCAATAGGTATCGCGTTGGATGCAGCTGCCATCAGACCCAGCAGTCTCTGAAACTGCTTGACAGTGAGTGGCTGGCCTTCTTTCACTCTCCTGACTGCCATGAGGATCAACTTGATCCGAGCAGGGGACATACTTGCCTGCATCGTGGTCGAATCTCACACCACACCAAGATAAGTGGTTTTCTGTAATGGAGAAAGCACACTCTTCTTGGCGTTCAGTCTTAACCCCAACACTTTCATGTGAGCGAGAACAAAATCTCCATGTTGAGCCGCCATCTGCTCTGATTGAGCGAGAATCAACCAATAGTCGATGTAATTGAGTATGCGGATGCCTTGTAGACGCAACGGAGCTAACGCGGATCCACACACTTAGTAAAAGTGTGGGGTGAGAGTGCTAGGCCGAAGGGAAGAACCCGATATTGGTAAGCCCCCCCCCGAAAGCAAACCTCAGCAACTCCCTGTGAGTGGGAAGGATGGAGACATGGAAGTATGCGTCGATCGTGACAAACCAGTCTTCGGACCTGATCTGAGACACGACCTGTTCGAGCATCTTGAACTTCAGTCTGCTGACTGAGCAGTTCAACTGATGCAGATCTAAAATGGGACGCAACCCTCCATCTTTCTTGGAAAACTATGAAGTACCGGCTGTAGAACCCAGACTCTCTTTTGTGAGGAGGGACAACCTCGATGGCCTCCTTCCTCAAGAGAGTATCTACTTCTCGTTCCATTACCAGAGCCTGCTCGGGGCCCACCAGAGTGGGATTCACCCAATTGAATCGAGGTGGAGGAGAACCAAACTGGATTCTGTAGCCTCTCTCTTCACGTCCACCTCCTCGGAGGAAGACAGGCGGAGCGTCGAGCCCTCTCTCTGGGTGGAAGAACCCGCGGAGCTCGCCCGTCTTCATTCCCTCCACCTGATCCATCTGCAATTCCAACAAGTGCAGCCGCCGCTCCGCCTCGGCGAAAGCGGGGCCGACACCGCGAGGAACGCTGGTGAAAGCTCCCTCGAGAGCGGACTCTGCGTGCTTTGCTCTCAAGCAGACCACACACGGACTGTGTGTATCCCCAGTAGGGCTGTAGTACTCGAGTCCGGTCTCATCCTCGAGACGTTTTTCTGTCGTCTCGGACTTGTCTTGGACTCGTTGGTATTTTGACTCGGACTTGTCTCGGACTTGGTCATTGGACTCGCCAAATGTTCTAGTTGGTCTCGACCGAGTCCAGCTATATATGCTTTTTTTTCTCTTTGAAAACAAAACCATTAATCTGGCTCGCTTGTTCGGAAAATTGGTAATGTAATTGGTTTAATTTACAATCCATGTAGAACGGGCATTGCCATTGGTCGCCTTGTAAATGCACGGCTGCCTCATATGCCTGGCTCTGAGTGTGCGCGCTGCGCAGAGGCATAATACATTTTTATTTTGGCCACAGACACAATGTCGGCGAGTTGCATAATACAGTTTGGTTTTACAAAGTTCGTTGGAGTTTTCCCTCTCTTCCACCTGACTTTCCTTTGCTTTTATATAGCTTATAAATGCCCGCGTGCAATTTACTTTCACCGCATGTCAGCGCACATGAATAACTGCTCTCTTGTGATGCTCTCTATGCCATTCACACAGAATGTGCTTTTGTGTTGACAAAGATGCGACACGGGCAGTGAAATAGGAAAAAATGCAAGAAGACGGGAGTTAAACATCTTTTAATAACTAGAGCGCCGCGTTTTTAGAAAGCCGTTTCATGCACGAGACACTGCAAGAGACGCGACCGCAACAGTCAAACGCGTCCATGTTTACATAGAAAAAACAATGAAAAAGCAGCGTAATCGAATAAAAAACCTGTGAAGAACTACTACTGTATGTCTGATATTTCATGTTTGCATCAGGGTGACAGGCTGAAAACTACTGTTCATTGTTTTTAGAGAGTATTTATAGTTAATAATAACACTCTAGCTGTAATACCTTCAGTCATTTTGAATTTGAATTACTTGAGAATTTTTTAAGCATTTTTCTTGTATTATTTCTGAACATATATGCATAAGAACAGTTTGTACAAGATGTAGTTGTAGTTCATGCATCTTTTCTGCAAAGATATTTAGTGATTTGTTTAACATTTACATCATGATTCAAGATTCAAGAGTTTTTATTTGTCACATACACAATTATACAGGGTATAACCAGCAGTGAAATGTAGGTCAAGTCCGCTCCAAAGACAGTGCAATTATATGGAATACAAATATTAAGAAGGAGAAAAGTACAAAACATAAAATAAAAGAATAAAATAAAATAAAAGATAAGATAAGATAAAAAATATAAATATAAATGTGCAGGTCAGTACTATCATCATACAGTATGATGATAACTTTGTGTGTGTGGTGCACTTAGAATAGAATTTTCTTTAACTAGAAGTTTAATAAAGAAAGAGTTGCTTGAATCATGTTGTAGTTATATTTTCAAGTTGACTAGTTAAAATTGTACAAAATCGAGAATTGGTCAAATATTCTATGAAAATCATTTTTATTTTATTTTTTGCCACATGGTCCAGCCTAGAATCAAATAAAAAAAACCTTCCAATTTTTAATTTCTTAAATGTTTCAATATTTAATTGTCTGTTCTCTAACTGAACTACATTATGTTTTATTTCTACTATTAAAAATGGCCTCAGCTTAACACCTGTAATTCTGTCTATATCCCCCTAACCCCGGGGGACATATATTGCACCTATATTATATGGCCTAAGGTAAACAGCAAACAAATGCCTGCGCGGCCACACACAGACACACAGAGCTGAAGGTGTTTATATGCTACACAGCCTTGCTTGTGAGGGTTACATTGTACTATGGTTTCTTTAGGACAGGGGTCTTAAAGCTTGGTCCTGGGGGCTGGTGTCCTGCAGAATTCAGCTCCAACCCTTATCAAACACACCTGAAACAGCTAATCTAAGCATACTAGAAACTTTCAGACAGGTGTTTTGAGGCAAGTTGGAGCTAAACTTTGCAGGACACCGGCCCCAGGACTGAGTTTGGACACCCTGCTTTAGAACAAGTAACAAGTTCAAGAATGGGAACATGTTGATTTATTTTTAGGACTTATGTTGCTTGTTCATTGTAATATTTTCCATTGGCAGCCCAGAATGTGATTGTTTCACTATAATAAAAATGCTGAAAATGTGAAGTTGCACTTCAGTTTATGTGACTTTAGTGAAACTGCTAAACCTAAAGTAAATAAAATAGCCTAATTTGATCCTACAGTGTTGCTGCACGTGCTTTTAGATCATTACAAATAATAATGCAAAAAGATTATCTTAGAATAGAAGATATGCTGTCTCTCGTGTCACATAAATTATCAATAGTTAAGTATGTGGTTTTGAAGAAGATGCTTTTATTTTCTTTCTCTGTTTTGACTGTCTCATTTGGACTTGGACTTGACTTGGACTCGAACCTCTTGGACTTGGACTTGACTTGGACTCGAACCTCTTTGGACTCGGTCTTGACTCGGACTCGATAGTCCTGGTCTTGGACTTGTCTTGGACTCGACAAAGGTGGACTTGACTACAGCCCTAATCCCCAGCAGTGAAGAACAAACAGCCTGTAATGCGATCTGCTCTCGCCCTTCAAGTGCTTAGTTTTCTCTGCACTTTAGACATTGTGGAGCTTATTTCAAGTGAACAAACAACACTAAATAAGACTCACAACACAGATCAACAGACACACACACAGAGTAGCGGTTGCTGAATGACAAAAAGCTGACGCCAGTTCCGCCGCACGTGCTTTTATGCTTCCTGGCCCTTGCGTCACCCACCCGTGACGTCTCGCCCATCCATTGGACAGATTATACTTGTATTCAGAGCCGGTCACGCTGAAGGCGTTCCCCAAGCGTTTTCGGACGCAGCTCGAGTTCCTAAAGAGGAACTGTCTTTACCTTGGCATAATTTAATAATAAGAGTTCTGTACATGGAAATGACATACAGTAAGCCTCAAACACCATTGTTTCCTCCATCTTATTTAAATCTCGTGAATAAAACAGACCACTGAAAAATAGGCGAATCAGAACATAACACTGACGTAACAGTAACAGTTGTAACAGTTATGTAACAGTCGGGATCATAGTTACGCCCCCAACATTTGCATATACCCGCCCATGTTCTAAGCCAGCCGCCAGCCGAACCATCAGAAGTTCTGCAGGTATTGTGAAGAAATACGAGCGAGGACAACAGCGAAAATGGCAGATCATGGAAATAAATGTTATGTTCCAGGCTGTGCAGGGATATGAAGTGCAGTCTGTATTCAGAAAGGCACAAAAAACAAATAACGCATTCTAATAAAATAACGCGAGCCACTAAAGGGAAATGGTTAGCCCCTTGTTAGCGGTAGCCTGTTACAGTACATAATATTTCACTTACCACATAAACAGAGTAAGGAGAGATGCCTGAGGATGATGGCGAATGATTTACAGATACTGAGCACCACTGACAAGCATCTGATCTTGTGAAATGTGTGGTAAGTACTGCCGCTCCATAGTATAAACAGAGTTCGTGCGATCGCAAGTCTCGAAACTGAAAGTAAAACGCAATCGTGCATTCCAAAGCAGTTTCAATGCACAGTATATTAATAGTGGCTCCCTGATGCCCGCATTTTATTTACAGTATAATTACCCAATGATATAACTGCGCAAGAAAGTATTGAAATATATATTTCCCCTGTGTTTCCTTCCTGTGAGCTACTGAAATGAGCCGCCAGTCAGAGCAGAGCTCAACATTATTATTCATGACCCTTCCAAATGAGCCAATAACAGACCGTTTCATTCTGGGGAGAAATTTTAGGGTTGTAAATCAACATGTAAAACTGTTTCTGTAGAATTTTTGCTCTTACCTAAGCCACATACCTTCTATGTAGATATCAAAGAACAATTTAAAATATTGTATCAATGCATTCTATGGCACCTTTAATTCAGAAATTAATGCTCATCATAGAATAGGTATTTTGGTATAAGTCACTTTATGTAATGTGTGAACAGCATTTTAATTCTGTTTAAATGAACAGACAGGACAAGAAGCAAACACACCATCTAACTGACCTTCAGTATCTGTGCTCGTACATGGGCCTCCACCAGGTGGCTCTTGCGCAAGTTTCCCACTCGCCACATCATGCAGAGTTTCCCGTCCCTCATGGCCACCACAGCTACATCCGAGAACACCAGTGTCTCATTTCGCTTCTTGGGCTTGGCGATCTTAGCCATTACCGCCCCAATGATGAAAGCGTCGATGATGCAGCCCACAATGCACTGCAACACGACAGCCAGCACCGCCAGGGGGCAGGCCTCGGTAACACTCCGGAAGCCGTATCCTATAGACGTCTGCGTCTCCAGAGAGAAGAGGAACGCCGCCATGAAACTGTTCACCTGCTGAAAGCAGCGTTCCTCCATCTCTGCCACCGTCTCCACTCGGCTGGAATCCTCTACGGTTTCCAGAGGAGCCAGCGAGGAGGAAACAGACGAAGAAGAAGAGGAAGATGATGCCGGGGGCGCCAGATCCCCGTGAGCGGCGGCGATGAGCCAGAACATGAAACCAAAGAGAAGCCAGGAGAGCAAGAAGGAGAGGGTGAACACCACGAGCATCCAGCGCCAGCGGATGTCAACGCAGGTGGTGAAGAGGTCGGTGAGGTAGCGCTGGCCCCTTTCGCTCATGTTGACGAAGGTGAAGTTGCAGCGCCCGTCCTTGCCTACAAAGCGCCGTCGGGGCCGGCGGGACTGGCTGCGGCGTTCGTGGGGCAGCGAGGGCGAGAGGGAAGACGAGGACTTTCTCTTGCTCCTCTCCCACCTCCCTTCTGCCCCAGACTCCCCCCTGAGCGCCGAGCCACGCCCTCCTCTTCCTCCTCCTCCCCTCCTCCCTCCCCGTTCTTCATCATCATCCTCTGCATCATCATCATCCTCATCTCTCTCTCCACTCCTTCCTCCATTGCTATGGTGAAGGTTGAGCACTTTGCCGTTGCAGTTCGGCGACGGAAGTGTGCCCGACTGGGAGGAAATTACATCATCACTCTGCGCCAGCTTCATGACTTCCTCCTCATCCAGCGGGGTGTCCACAACCGCACTGAAGCGCCTCTTTACCCGAGCAGCCCCCATTATCGGTGATGACTACAAAATGTTTGGGAAAAATGAAGCTTTGCCAGATAAATCCAGCGTCAAAATGGATAAAAAATATGGATGCAATGATATATATCCAAAATATGAGTTGTAGACTGTATTCCACAGCGAGGCTTAAGGCCTGAAAGAGACCGTATTGTCATTCAGATCCCGGCAGCCAATAGTTGCCCAGAGACGGAACACAATCGCATTTGAGATCATCTCTGACATCATCAAAGAGTCTCCACTTGAGTGGTCCGTCCACTGTCTGCTATCAATAAACCAGTATTCCTGGACGATTTTACTGAACGCAAAGTTCCAAAGTTGCTAGATGCAGTAAATAAAAAAAAAAAAAAAAAAAATTTCAGTGCAGTTTCTCAGGTTTAGCAGTAGTTTTGCTAAGGTTAGGTGGTGGGCAGAGACTAGACAGAGGAAAACGGTGCTGCTTAAGGTCTATGCGTAACATATAGCAGCTTCATAAGAAAGCGAGCAACTAAAAGGCACAATCAAACAAGCGAAGCACAGGCAGAGCAGAAGGATGAAGGAAAGCTGAACTTACATAACATGAAGGAAAAACATAAACAAGCCTCAGTCTTAAGCTGAGGGAACATTTAGAGGGAAACTGAAAAGAACATGCACTAAACTGTCTAGAACATATGTGTGTAATAAATAACAGCATGCATATACAGACCAATCTTTCCCTTTAGGACCTCTTCAGCTTTTCTTATTTAAATGGTGAGATGTTTAAAGACACAAGAGAGATGTGCAATTAATATGAAAACTAGTCAACATTTGCCAATACTTCTCAAATGTGACCTCTTTGCCTTCAATATTGAGCAAATAAAACTCTGGAACAGAACAAGTCCATTTCTCAATCATATTAGACATCAAAACAATTCACAGTCATGTTTCCATCTCCAGTCTGGTTTCAGTAGATTTTCTAGTCTTACACCAAGAACCCAGTTCTCCAAATGAAAGGGACATTTTGCTCTAGAAAAACTCTGAATTACTAGTTCACATAACTGAATTACTAGTTCACACTTTACAATAGTAAGAGGTTTAGAGTGAGATGACTTATGACCTGTTGGTTCACTTTGATCTCTCCAAAAGCTTTAAAAAAGCTAGGTGATGCTTTGAGATCTTCCACAGAGTCCAAGTCCAGTGTGGTCGTCAACAAAACACATGCAACTGGTGAAATGTTCCTAAAAATGAACATTAGGTCAGTTAAATTTTTAATGTTTAAAAAAAATGAAATGATTGGGGGAACCTGATAAATGCTGTTACCTTTTCATATACCTCCTCTGTAGTTCAAGGCTTAATGGACTTGATAAAAAAAAGAGAATCTTTAAAAACGGTGTCTAGTCATGAAAAGCCCACTTGAACAGGAACATATTCAAGGATGAAATTAGAAAATATAACACTCAAAAGAGAATCAAGAAATGAGAGCATGGAAAAAGAACATTTCTAAAGTGAGAGGTGACATAAGTTTTCATCTTCAAAAATCTGCTGCCCTCGCACTGACATTTGTGGTAGAATATATCCACGGCAAATACAACTCAAGAATAGTTTGTCAGGTGGTCCCTGTCACGTTCCTTATTATTTGAATCTGCGGTTTTTGAGTTGAGGACATCACAGTCTCTGTTAACTCCTAGAGAGAAAGCATAATATGAAAGTTAAATTGAAATATAAAGACTAGATAAAACTAATAAAAATATCTCTCTGTAAAATGAAAGCTGCATTGCAAACATGCTCAATGCTGATTGTCTGATTATTTATCTCCAAGAAAATATCCTAATTTCAATTTCAAAATTCTAACAAACTATATATATTTTTATAATTACCAGTTCTGGCAGTTAATGAAGTGCATGGATCATCCCGTGTCTTCTTTCTTTACCCTTTCAGTCAGCAGAAATCTTCTGAAAAAGATCAAATATTATGTAAACGATTAGTGTCTTCCTAAAAAGTCATCGGTCCCTCAAATTGAAAATTCATTAATTCATTAAAAGAATGATAAAAAATAGCTGAGTCATTCTGTAGTTGTAAACTATAGATGAGTAATTCCACATTTCAGTAATAAAAATGATCAATGTGGTATTTGATTACTTCCGATATCAAACATATATATAAAAAAAATTCCATTTGTTCAATAAATATACTTTCAATGTAAACTGCATACACTTTAATCAGAATAAAATGTCAAATGTTACAATACTTTCCATTATGAATATAATTGCTGTGTTTATATTTTTCATTTCCATTCTGTGCCACCAGTACCATAAATTACACACTTCACCTTTAACACAGAATCAAAAAGCTGAAAGTCCCCTTTTAAAGGCAAGAAACTCAATCTTTTTTAATATATTTGAAAAAACACCTTGGCCTTGACTTTTAAAAAGTTAAATAATTTCAGCAAAATATATTTTGATTATAGCGCCATGTGTGTGGTTCACCAAAGGATTTGGAGAGGGTTTGTGTGAGTCACATCTTATCTCACCACCAGTCTTTGACCTCTGACTCTAACCTCTACACATTGTAACCTAGGGCTGTGTGTGTGAGCGAGCTCTCATTAGAGCACTAAACATATTGATTAACACATACACCAATGCTGCTGAAAATATACCATTGACAGAGAGCCATTCAGCATTCATATTCTCTAATAAGATCATCTGCAGCAGTTAACTATGCATCTTGTAAAAAGTTATCTCCCTAAATAAAGACTAATATGAATAATGAAAGGTGGAAAAAACCTTTTGGAAAAAACTCACTTGCAACAGATATTATTTTAATAACACTTGAATGTGTATTGTGCTCAAATAATGACAATAAGTGTCATTATGAGTGACAATGATGGGCAACGATCCTTAAAAAATAAAAAAAATTGTTTTACTTGTTTCTAAAGTAACCTTAGCATTTAATATACTTTCACACTCTATAATAATAAAAAAAACTTTTTAAATACTTTCTAACTGTATAATTATTTACCTTTTGACCACATACTGAATTAGTTTGCAAATAAAATACTAAAAGGATGTAAAATTCTGATTTAAAAATGGAAATATAAAAAAGTATAAGTAAAATAAACAAGCAAACAAAAAAATTATTTCTAAGCAAATTTTTTAATTAATTGTGAATTTATTTATACAAAAGGTCAGATGTTCTTGCATCCATTGAAGCACAAGATGCTTGAGAACTGCTGTCATTAAAGCAAAAAATAAACAGAAATCTTTCAACTGAAAAAAAAAAAAAATCAACTGAACTTTTTTCAAATTATCCTGATTATATCATTTGTAATGAAAAAAAGTCTACAAAATTTCCACAAGTGGTCTCGGATTTTTAATCTAAAAAAAGTTTTAAGCATTATCAACCATTTCAGTGAACTACATATATAATGGCAGTCAGATTCTCTCACTTTCTCTCTCTACTTATCTTTCTGTTCCTCATGTTGGAAGTGTCTGGTGAAATCTCCCATGCTGCTTATGAGAGCTGAGTGCTACTCAAACACCCCTGATCCTCTCCAGCATGTGCAGTGTTCAGAGGTGAGAGATATGAGACCAAGGTCAGCGTGATATGGGACATTCTAGAATAATTGCTGGCAGAACGCCAATGCGGCAGTGCCAGACTTATATCGGGGACAATTAACAGGAAACTATCGAAATCTATGCAAATCAGCTCAAAGGTTACACAACAATCAACTTTTGACTACATAACAAGGTTAATAGCTTAACCTGCCCCATCTGACTCCAGAATATTTTACTAACAGAAGTTGAACAATTTTTAAAAGATAAGCTATCTCAACATAAAAATGTCCCAGTTCTCTATGAATATCATTGTTTTCAACAGCACAAGTTTATTTTCTCTTATCTCTCTGACACTCATATTGCTTTTGTCACTCTATCCATCCTGAATTCTCTCTCTCTTTTTGTCTTTCTATCCCTCTCCCAGATTACTGTCCATGTTCAAGAGTTATGAAGGGAGATTAAGTCCCTGTGAAAATCATTTCAATAATATTCTGTACAGTGAATAACCTTTTGAACTTTTCTCTCTAACATACTCTCTATTTCACCTTTTCACAAATCTGATGGGGATAACCTTATCAAGAAACTCTAGATTTATGCTATTATTACATCACATGGATGATGTCATGTAGATTTCTAAAGTACTGTATATGAAAGTAATTTTACATTAGCAAAGACTGACAATGCAGACTCATATTCAATAGGCTATACTTTATGCTGCTACAGGTAATGTACAGATAAGAAGCATTTTCTTGTAAAGTGACAAGTAGTATGTTTGTCTTTTATTTATAGCATTGACAACTTTATGTAATAAGGAAGTACATGGCAGCATAATTCCACAAAAATTCTGGTAAGGGTTTTGTTTTAAACCACCTTGGGAATTTTATGTTTCTGGTTTTGATTTGATACTTTTTACCAATTTACACTCACCTAAAGGATTATTAGGAACACCATACTAATACTGTGTTTGACCCCCTTTCGCCTTCAGAACTGCCTTAATTCTACGTGGCATTGATTCAACAAGGTGCTGAAAGCTTTCTTTAGAAATGTTGGCCCATATTGATAGGATAGCATCTTGCAGTTGATGGAGATTTGTGGGATGCACATCCAGGGCACGAAGCTCCCGTTCCACCACATCCCAAAGATGCTCTATTGGGTTGAGATCTGGTGACTGTGGGGGCCATTTTAGTACAGTGAACTCATTGTCATGTTCAAGAAACCAATTTGAAATGATTGGAGCTTTGTGACATGGTGCATTATCCTGCTGGAAGTAGCCATCAGAGGATGGGTACATGGTGGTCATAAAGGGATGGACATGGTCAGAAACAATGCTCAGGTAGGCCGTGGCATTTAAACGATGCCCAATTGGCACTAAGGGGCCTAAAGTGTGGCAAGAAAACATCCCCAACACCATTACACCACCACCACCAGCCTGCACAGTGGTAACAAGGCATGATGGATCCATGTTCTCATTCTGTTTACGCCGAATTCTGACTCTACCATCTGAATGTCTCAACAGAAATCGAGACTCATCAGACCAGGCAACATTTTTCCAGTCTTCAACCGTCCAATTTTGGTGAGCTCGTGCAAATTGTAGCCTCTTTTTCCTATTTGTAGTGGAGATGAGTGGTACCCGGTGGGGTCTTCTGCTGTTGTAGCCCATCCGCCTCAAGGTTGTGCGTGTTGTGGCTTCACAAATGCTTTGCTGCATACCTCGGTTGTAACGAGTGGTTATTTCAGTCAAATTTGCTCTTCTATCAGCTTGAATCAGTCGGCCCATTCTCCTCTGACCTCTAGCATCAACAAGGCATTTTCGCCCACAGGACTGCCACATACTGGATGTTTTTCCCTTTTCACACCATTCTTTGTAAACCCTAGAAATGGTTGTGCGTGAAAATCCCAGTAACTGAGCAGATTGTGAAATACTCAGACCGGCCCGTCTGGCACCAACAACCATGCCACGCTCAAAATTGCTTAAATCACCTTTCTTTCCCATTCGGACATTCAGTTTGGAGTGCAGGAGATTGTCTTGACCAGGACCACACCCCTAAATGCATTGAAGCAACTGCCATGTGATTGGTTGATTAGATAATTGCATTAATGAGAAATTGAACAGGTGTCCCTAATAATCCTTTAGGTGAGTGTATAGTTCCTGAATGGTTCCAAAAATGATTAAATATTTTAAGAAACATTTGGAAAAATGGAATGCAATTTTGATTGTCCTCAGCAGTCTATAGCCAAATGGGATAATTTGAGATTTGAACAAAATCTCAAACATTTGTTAACACTAGTTAATTACATTAGTTAACATGAACTGACAATGAAAAATACTAGCATTTAATATCGTTAGTTACAAAGATAAAATGATAAAAGATAAAAAACGTAAAAATACAGTAACCAATGTATTGCTCATTAAGTAATATTATGCATTAACTTTAACTAATGTGACCTTAATGTGAAGTGTTATCCATATGTTTAAACATTTATAGCTGCACCTGCAACAAACACAAGATTCACACTGAGAGCCATAACAATGTTAAAGAGGCAAAATTTAATTTGCAGAGAATCAACACCTGAAACTACACTGAGCAGAGACATGCTGTACTGGAAATGCTGATTAAGTGAATAAAACATTATTAGCAAATAACTAATTGTTTTAAAACGATGATTCAAAATGAAATGCATGCTGTGTCACCTGCAGCAGAACACATGCAGTAATATACAACAGCCCACATACCGCACAACCAATCCATAGTGTCATCGATTCCTCTATGCCACACAATGAGGCCACAAAATGTCCATGCATTCACATGGCCGGGATGTGTCTCTCTCAGTTTTCGCACTCTGGCTCACTCTCGATATCTCTAACTCACTTTTATTCCCTGATTTTCTGTCTGCTACTATCTCGCTCAGTCTAGATATGCCAGAAGCGTGCGATGAGATTATATGATCCAGTCAGCATGCTGAAGCCTGGCTGGAAACTAACTCATGTTAATCTGAGAGGAGTAATGAGAAAGTATTAACTACAGATAACATCACCACTCACTGCATTTCTGCACAATACAGGCTTCAGTACAATCTCCCTATGATTAGAACCTAATGTATGCCAAGAAGAGCCAGACTAAATCTGTTAAATGTATGAAAGAGTAATGACAGTTTTTTAAATCTTAAAGGAATCTTCTGAGTTCAGTATAAATTAAGATCAATCAAGAGCATTGGCGTTAAGTTAATTACGACAAAAATAATTTCAACTCATCCTTTACAATAATGAATAAGGCCAATTCATAAGTGTTAAACTTCTGACGGTTTCAATAATATAACCACACAATGTAAATAATTTGCATGTTAACATGATTTTATTCGGTGAAATAAACGCTAACTAACCTTTATGTGAAGGTGTATCCAATTTTACAACTTTGCCGTCATAACACAAAAACAACTGTAATTTAAACTGCTTTACAGCTCAAATAATGCACAAGAATAATTAATGTTAGTGCTTTTATGAAATTATTAGTTCTACATTTTTGTTTAAAAAAACACTTTACTTAAAGCATTTATGTATAATGCATTATAAAAGTAGTTTTAATGCATTAATTATGCCTTGTAATGTACCGTATAATGCATTACATCTCATGAATACCACAGTTATTACATTATAACACCTATCAGTTCATTGTTACACTATGCATTTTAAATTCAGGTATAATTATTTAAGGCAAGATGTAATGTATTACAATGCACATTATAAATAATTATAATGCATTATACCCTTTAATGACCCTTTATACTGCATTAAAGCATAAAGGCTTTAAGTAAAGTGTTACTAAAACACTTTTTTCTACAATTTTCTGTCTAAAGATATATCTAATTTTACAACTTGTCACCATGATGAAAACCCTAAAATTACTGTAAAATAAATAAATAAACTGCCTTTGAACTACTGGCATGGTGTCACAGCGACTTATAACTCTATAAAGTATTAATAGTGTGTATGAGTATGTTTATCACACATTCATTATGATAAGAGCAAGCTAGTACATGTTTAGTTGGTGAGGGAATTACATTGTACTTTGAACAACATGTCAAAAACACAGGTTGACATGGAAAGAAACACAGATAGTCAAAGGCCTTGTTGCCCAAATGGCACTCATGAGCACCGCTCTGAATCATTTAATGACACACGGGACACCATGCTGACCTTTATTGTGCATGTTCAGGAGGGTCTGTATTATAATGTCCAAATCATTTAGGACAGTTTGCCAACAATATTTAAATCCCATCCTGCAGTAAAACAGATGTTTCCAGCTGATGAACAAAAACATCATCCAATCAGAAATGAACCAATTTGAGCATGTAAAAGTGGCAGGCGATGTAATTACACTGCACACTTACAATAAACAGAACGTAATCATCTGTTGGTGTAGACACTAATATAGTTTTAATTTAAGGTCAATACAGTTATTTTTTATAGTTTTCGTTATTGCTGTGAACAGGCTCTAACTCCTTAAAATCGTAATATAGTATGAGAGGACAAAATTTAGTCCTAATAAGGAGGACACAGATATTCGGATATTCAGTATAGCCTACTTCAATGCAAAAGTTAATAATAGTTCCAATACATAACACACTTCACATTTCCGAGCAATGGTGCTTTTTTTCCTGAATAAATCAGCATTATTAAACAAATTGGTTGAATTAATGATTCAAGGACTCATGACTCATCATGATAAAGACAGTCACTTACTACCACCTACTGTCTAAATAAAGTCATCTGAAAAATGTTTCAATGAAAAATCCCCACTAAAGACTGACAGACTGTCTAGACGGAGTAAAAATTCCAGGAATGTTGAAGCCTATAGTCTATAGAATTCTGATTAATGCTGATCCACATATCTTACATGGGAGCATATTTTAAAGTGCCCCTATTATGTGTTATGAAAGGTTCATATTTTGGTTTTGGGAGTCCCCGACAACAGGTTGACATGCATGCAAGGTCAAAAAACACTTTCATTTTCTTATAATATGCATTTATTTTTTTACCTTATTTGCTCAACGACTCCCAAATGATTCGTTTTTCCAAACCCCTCCTTTGTGTGACGCTAATCTGTGGTGATTTGGATTTGGATTTTTAAAAACTCGTTTCACTCTTTATTTTGGGCAACCCGGTCTCATCCCAACTCGTCACATATTGACGCTTGGTTTTGGCGTCGCTTTTTGACGCTCAAGGTACCCCTTTAGCGTCACTTTTCGACGTGAAGGGAAGGTACCCCTTTAGCGTGAATTTTATATGCTAACGCGACATTGGGAATTTTATCGTCATAATAAGGTTGGCATTATTGCATATATGTAGGGGTGTGATTTTTCAATGTAAACAGTCAAAATAGTTTTATTTATATGACTTACCCAACCCCTGCCCCTAAACCTACCATCTGTGAAGAAAACGCAAGATGTAGGAGGCAGATGCAACTACTGTCATAATTTATTTAAAAATGATTAATATACGCTAAGTGTTTCGTATTTTAAAAAATGGAGGGGTACCTTGAGCGTCAAAAAGCGACGCCAAAACCAAGCGTCAATATGTGACGAGTTGGGATGAGACTATGTTATTTTGAGAGACAATAAAGTACACGGTGCACTTTCAGATTTAAAACTTTGCAAGATGATTTCATTCACTTAGAGCGGTTTTACACATTACATGAAAGGTCATTTTCAAAAATCCATAATGGAGGCACTTTAATGGAAATATCTCTTTTCCAATGTTCATCTTTCTCAACCATCTCAGACTCAATTATCTCTGTACCTCCTACAGCTCTGCCTCTCGCATTCTCGAAGATTAATTGTTGGACTGAAATAATGCATAAATCTTTTCATCTCATTGTTATTTTTGCTTTGCAGCGTTTCTCCTGCTCATCCTCTGCACACACGAAAAGAAATTAAAAAATGTAGTTTGTCAGACACATCATATCAAAGGCTGATTTTCATGTGATGTATCAAAAGTCAAATTAATACATAACTATACACTGCAAAATAATAATGGATAGATTAAATGGGAGAAAGCATAACACTCTCAGATATTGCTTTCAGATTCTGAAGGAGGAGGAGGATGGGAGATAAAGAACTAATCCTTTAGTCTGAAACAGTTCGGTGTTCATTTTCCCATCACCACATAAACTCAAGCACAAATTCTCCTAATGAAAGTGATCATGATATTTCTATAAAATAATTTCAACAGAAATCAACCTTTTCACTCTCTCGGTGAGTCAAATAAAGAAAGCACTGATTCTTAGAACGAATGACCTTGAGGTTAATCTCACTCAACTACAAACTAATAATACTGTAAACAGCGCCAGATGAAGAAGAGAGAAATGAAACGAAAATCCTCTTTGCAGTTGCACTAAAGGAGGACAGTTATATCGATCTTAAAAGAAAAACAATTAGTGTGCAAATGTCCTTCTGCTTACTTTAATCAAAATTTAATGCAGCAGTTTATGAATTAAAAATTTGACTATAAGATAATTTTTTATAGAAGTCTACTGTATAGCACCTACAAATCTAGACTTAATGATTAATGGAGGTTAATAGGCCTATAAAGTTATCAGTGTTTTGCTGATATTGGCTGCTGTGAATGAGGCCTGATGGAAATGCCTGGTCACAGGTCAAGCTACAGACGAGTGGTAACTACTCTTTTATTTTGTGTTGAAACAAAGACCTCAAAAGCATGCTAAAAACAATTAACCTAGATGTTGAGCAAATTTACCGTGAAATGTTTTGTTGTTTCGTGTTTTATCTATCCATTACCAGACAAATAGGCTATATGGTTGACTTGGTATAGTAATGAACTAGGTCATTCACAACTATAGTATACGTACAATCGGTTTTCTTAAATAATATATTTTAACAGCACTGACACTGGAAGTCAAATCTGAAGTTTGAAGAACCAAAAAAAACGACACTCACCGGCTCGTGCACAAATCGTCATCACATTATAGTCCATATGAGCGTGATGTCTTTTCAGTTTCTATTTTATTCATATAAAACTGTTTTGTTTTTTCAGTTAATATTAAAGCAGAAGATAAAGCGGCTCCTGGTTGAGGATGCGTCGCATTTAAAAAGCTTTGCAGCGGGTGAGTGTTGCGTGGGTGCTCTCCGCGCGCTCTGCTCACCAGCAGCCACGAAAAACTTCAGTGGGAGCTGCATCCTCTCCTCTCCCTCTCTGCATCTTTTCAGTCTAATTCTTCCTCTTTACTTAGTCCTTGTTTCATGCCACTGACCCTCAAATTGACAGTAACAGTAATCTGAGTGTTTTGGTGAAGTAATAAGTACAATAGGCTTATATCTAAACTCTAAAGTGGAGATGACAGACACATACAGCAGCAGTGTATGTCAAAAAATATGAATAGCCTACATTAAAAATGCCCAAAAAAGTCCAAAAAAAAAAAAGATTGCGATTGATCAATGGAAATGCTCTCCAGGCACGGAAACAGAAAGCAGAGAGGCATGAAGTGACTGAACACAAGTGATTGGCTATCCACTGTTCAGTAATGTTTTATTTATGACATTATTAAATATTTGGTTATATTACAGCCACGTGTGTTGGTCATAAATATGGAACGATTGGATAACATTTTACAGCTACAAATGACCAAATATGTGGAGGTTTTGGATTAGCTGATAGAAATACATTTAGGCTCGGTTTCACAGACAGGATTTAGACTAAACCAGGATTAGGCCATAGTTCAATTAGGACATTTAAGTAATTTTTATAAACGTGCATTACTGGTGTGCATCTTGAAACAAAACAAAGGCACTGACATATTTTAAGATCATCAGTGCAAGTTTCGTTCAGTTGAAACAGCTCAGACCATTTTAGTCTAAGACTAGGCTTAAGCCTTGTCTGTGAAACCGGGGGTTAAGTAATTAAACTGATGATTGAAATTACACCACAAATCAACCTCATTTATTTTCATGTGAGTTGAGGTTGCGCATATGAATCACTAGAGGGCGCAATGTTTCTATTTTTTATATAAGTTTCTCTATTTTCAGAGTGAGAATACTGTTTTCATCCGGAGAGGTTGGGCACTTTCTGAACCTGTATTAATTTTGACCGCTAACACGGTTCACTGTGAAAAAGTGGCTTGTTATATACGTGTAAAAAAGAAGAAAAAAGAAACTCACCTGGACATGGTTATACTGTGACTGACTTATAGGGAGGAATGAATGTGCCTCTAAATGTAAACGAATGTGTGGTTTTACAATAAAAAGGATCTGTTTTAAGTTTTACAAGATGAAAGTGGCTTGTACATTCGAAGTTTTAACTTCATTTTTACAATATATCCATGTACTATTATTTTTTATACAGCCTAATAAACTTTAAGACATTTGGACTTGTATTTGAGAAATGCAGATTCCCTCTAGTACCACTCTGATTTTAGTATATTTCCACACTTCGTCACTATAATTTGTTCTGCCTGACTGGATGATATGTTTTCAATACAAAAAAGAATATTGCAGTACATTAATTAAATAATAATATAATTATTTAATACTATAAAGTGATATACACAATATATATATATAACAATATATAGCTATAAACAATAAACTGCCCCTTTTCACTTCTGAAGGGACATGGAGCTAAGTGTCCTTCTACTCACGTAATGTCTGAACTCTGTGGCTTTTCTGTCTGTGATCAAGTACAGTGATGTAAGACAATGGTATACACAAACTGATTTTGGCTATTATGTCATAAGTATTTGAAATGAAATGGACAGATTCATTATATGATTGGAAAATTGCCCAATTAATAAAAATGGTATTTCAGTATTCAAAAAAAAGCCCAATTAAGTGATGCATCTCAACGCATGTACTGTACCGTATCTACCACATGCCAGTTCTCAGAAAGCATGATTGGTTAATTTTCATGGAAACTGGGATTATATAATCTAACTTTCATGAATGCAGATGTAATCATGTGCTACCTTTCAACACATGTTCAGTGTGGTCCTGGACTAAGATAAACATCCATCTGAACAGAAGCCAATCTCCAGTGGAGTCTGATCCACTCGCTGTACCTTGGGTTGCCAGATCTATAAAACGCTGAACTGAAAGTCAGATTCACTGAGTTTGCTTTTTGTTCTAGCAGTGGAAAAAGAACCAAAACAACACAATTTTAAGGAAAACTGAGATAAATTAGAGTTAACTAGCCTTTAACCAATTTCTTCATATCACCATCAAAAATAGTAGTAGTAGCCTTTTACTTTTGGCAGGCTCTGTTTTGAGTAATAGAATTAAGAGCTAACTACTACTGAAATTCTGCCAGTGACCACCATATTTAGGAAATGTGTGAAGGTCATTTCTCTGAAGACAATGTTCCTGTATGGCTGAGGTCAAAGATGGACTACCTTGCAAAGATTTAAAGGATGGAATATTTTTGTCATTGGCTGGCCTACTAAAACTATGGATTCTCTCTCAAAATTAATTCAGTCTGATAAAACAAATGCACACTTCTTAGTTTAAGTGAAATTAAAGATTACATTCTGGGTTTAAACAGGCTGTCCATCCATGCATTAGTGATGGAGATTTTTAGTGAACAGGTTACTTTGAAATGCCAGTAGATGGTGACAAGTGACTTCATCGGTAAGTCATTCAATCATTGAATCAAGTCATTGAATCATTCAGTCATGCGATTCATTTTCAAGAACTTAATAAGTGAGATAGAGAATCATTCATTTAAACGATTTGTTCAAATGCACTGATTCTTTCAGGAATAAAACAAGAGGTGTGTCCCACCTATTTTTTTGCCATTTAAGTAGAGTGTGTGCCCACACAGAAAATTCCCCCCCAAAAAAGTGGACACTTTATGCACTCAACTGTCACAGCTTTCCTTAATGGGTTAGTTCATCCCAAAATGAAAAGTGTCATTAATTACTCACCCTCATGTCGTTCCAAACCCGTAAGACATTCATTCATCTTTGGAACACAAATTAAGATATTTTTGATGAAATCTGAGAGCTATCTGACCCTCCATAGACAGCAACGCAACTGAAATGTTTTAAATAGTGGAGGAGGAGGGGTATCATACTCCGATTCTTGAGTAGGGTGAAGTCTTAAAAAGTAAGTCATCTTATTTTTTTAAAATTCAGTTATGAAAAGGCAGATTGGTCTTATTTGTATTGGAGAAGTAAGACTATTTACCCCTTGGCAACTGATAGTTGGTCAAACTAGTTCTTAAGACCCAGTCTTAACATGGTGGCTATAAGTTTATGCAACTGGCCCCAGTTATCCTGAATTAACCCTACATCAGGGGTTATCAACTCTAGTCCTCGAGGTCGACTTTCCAGCAGTGTTTAGCTTCATCCTTGATCAAACTCACCTGGGTCCTGTTTCATAAAGCAAGTTTAACAAGCCAGGCTTATTTCAGTTAGTCTGACTTGTTGCCAATTGATTTGGTTCCAAATAAGTCAGACTAACTGAAATAAGGCTGGCTTGTTAAACTTGCTTTATGAAACAGGGCCCAGGTGAGTTTGATCAAGGATGAAGCTAAACACTGCTGGAAAGTCGACCTTTCTAGTAATCCTGAAGACCTTGATTAGCTTGTTCAGGTGTGTTTGATTAGGGTTGGAGCTAAACTCTTGCCTTGTCCAAATACCCACACTTGCGGTTTTGGCCACTTGAGAGTGCATGCGCGCGACAGCAAGTAAGTCCACAAGACTGTCCTAGGTCTTAAAAATGGCAAAGTGCAGTGCCCTTAATGCACACTAAATCCATGCTCCAGAGTACTATTCGATGCTTAGTGTTTCCCATCATGCATCATGTTCTGGAAATAAATCGTGAGACTTTTTGCCGAGATCTCGCGAGAGGTCACGGAAACCTTTCCAGTGTAAGTTAAATATTAGTATAATAATGAGATATTACATATAATTTGGTAGAAAAACAATGTTTTTACTTTTTATTGCAAAGATGAGTAGTGGTGATATTTATTTTGTACAACATTTGCAACGGTTTTTTATCACTTAACTAGAAGCACCACAAATTAAATTATGTTATGTTATAGTGACTACTGAACAGACATTTAGAAGTTGATTTTAAAATGCAAAGTATTTAAAATGAAAATAAAATGTAAACACTTGCATTTTTACAACACTATAAGTGTGTCCCATCAGGTAATGAAAACTTCAACACACACTTATGGTCTTCATCCTCACTTGTCAGTGGATAACCAGCTTTCTGACAGATAGGCAGCAGCTAGTGAGACTAGGGAAATTCATGTCAAACAGCCGCTCCACCAACACTGGTGCCCCCTCAGGGATGTGTTCTCTCCCCACAGCTCTTCTCCCTGTACACCAACTCCTGAAGTTCGCAGACGACACTACAGTTATCGGTCTCATCCAGGACGGCGACGAGTCTGCTTACAGACAGGAGGTTGAGCAGCTGGCTGTCTGGTGCAGTCTTAACTACCTGGAGCTCAACACGCTAAAAACAGTGGAGATGATAATGGACTTCAGGAGAAACCCCCCTGCACTCTCCCCACTCACCATCATAGACAGCACTGTGGCTGCAGTGGAGACATTCAAGTTCCTGGGATCCATCATCTCTCAGGACCTGAAGTGGGACACTCACATCGACTCCATTGTGACTGCAAGTGTGGGTATTTGGACAAGGCATCTGCTAGATAGTTCTTCAACCCTGCTTCTGGGGACCCACTGTCCTACAGAGTTCAGCTCCAACCCTAATCAAACACACCAGATAATCAAGGTCTTCAGGGTCACTTGAAAAGTCAAAGGCCAGGTGTGCTGAAGCAGGTTGGAAATAAACTTTGTAGGACAGTGGGTCCCGAGGAGCAGGGTTGAAAACCTATCTAGCAGATGCCTTGTCCAAATACCCACACTTGCAGTCTTTGCACTTGACCACTTGACAACTTATATGACGTATTTCCTGTATTTGGCCCAAGTGTTCAATCAGAATCAGAATCAGAAAGAGCTTTTTTTCATAGAAAGTTGACCTCGAGGGTTAAGTCAGGATGGCTGGACCTGCAGGAAAAGGCCAGAATTGAAAAACTCTGCCTACGTAGTGCATAGTGAATAGTAAATCAGCTAAGTACCTCTATTTTTGAGTGAGATGTTGAATCATTTAAGTAAACCAATTTGTTCAAAATACCAATTCAATCAGTTGCGTTAGACATTCCTCCAACACAGTCTGTTTAATGGTCGACTTGCACATAAATTAGATGCATTGAAAATCATTAGACTTTCTTTTGCTGTATCTATGCTGTGTCCAAAATCACATACTCTCTGAGTAGGTAGCCTATTCTTTTAAGTAATTAATTTGCTACTGTTTATCTGTATATAGTATGAATGTGTGTGGTATGAATCTATTCTGGATTTATGACATTCAGCATGATGTCATTGATCATGTGACCTACCAGCATAAATTTAATCTCAACTCCTCTCCTTTGTCCTCATGGGATAGTAAAGTGTACACTTTAAAATTTTGCCAAAGCTAGTAGGTCATCCAGGTAATTTTTGCCTACAGTTTTATAAACTGTTTTCACATACTTTTTTTTTAACCTGCTATATAGGAGGGAAGTATTCATATATCTATGCAGTCATTGTTTTATTCAGTATTTTCAAAAGCACTATTCATTCAGGAACAAAGTAAGTAACTGTCTTTATGACTGAGCCATTCATTTTTCGTTTTATTAACCCAGAAATGAAATACAGAAAATGCTGTTTCTTCTTTAATGGTTCAAACACTGATGTTTTTAATATAAATGCTAAATTTAATTTCTAGCTTTTTTACCGTCTCTATTTTTATATATTTACACCATAGGCTACTGTACATTCTCAGCGACCATGTATGGTCCTCTCCAATACCACAAAATTTGGACAAAATTATAGCCCATTATATAATTTTATGATGAAAGTTCTCAGGATTCTGCAATGTTTATTTTAAAATATTTGTATTAGGCTGTCTCTGCATTGTTCACTGCTCTAGTTCTCAAATTAACATGCAGGAGAAGCATACTTCTAATTTTGCCAAAGAAAACTTGTTAAAATGTACATTTTTCTATATTAAATTGTGCATTTTTCCCATGTTTATTAAAGGTGCAAAAAGTCAAAAACAAAAATCTGAAAAGCATTTCAATTTTGGTTTTCAGCACAGAATTTAAAAACACAACCACCAATCTTCTTTTTTTCTTCATGGTTAAAAAAACGAATAATGAATAGATGCAAATGTACACAGACCTTAATAGGTTACAGATTACAAGTTCCCCTATTCAAAATGTTTAAATAGTGTAACTATTTCAATTAATTTATTCAAGTAATTTTTAATTACTTTTCTAAATTCTAGCAAATGTTTTCAACTGTTAATCAGTTAATCAACTGTCATACAGGTTGTAGCCTAAATCTTTCATCAGAAATGTAGATTGATGTAATTAGCAGAAGTGGTGCACAGCAAATTAAACCAAGAAACCAGTCAAAAGCATAAGAATAGCATCACTTCACTAAATGGCAGGAGGCATTGTGCAATCAAAAACAGGCAAAGCAACATATTAATATTATTCAACTAGCTTACAAAAAAAATGCAGATGTAACCCCCTTTGGTATTGTTAACATTTTCATAAGTAACTGTAATTTAATTACACACTTATCTCAGTAACTGTAGCAGATTACAGTTACATTTATTTTGTAATCAAATTACATAATACCGTTACATGTAACTAGTTACTCCCCAACACTGTGGGTCATTGAATTATTCACCTAACCTATTCATTCGTAACCACTGATTCATTCAGGGATGGCACTTTGAGTGTTGCTTGTGAATAACAGCTTGTGTGATATGTCAGCCCACTGTGCTCACTGATCAAGTTGTTGGTCCAAATTGAATTGAATTGATAAAAACAAACGTGTATGTGTGTGAACATGTGTGGCTCTTGCAGCATAGATACAGCAAAAGAAAGTCTAAAGATTTTCAATGCATCTAATTTAGGTGCAAGTCGAGCATTAAACAGACTGTGCTGGAGGAATGTCAGTCCTTTGTCTTTATTACAGAGGACTACTGAAAGTGACGTGAATATAAACATCAACGCCCGAGATGGAGGATCAATATTTCATCTTGAGGTCTACTAATCAGTCTGCAGGGAAACAAAACCGTTTGTTACACGCAAAAATGTCCGCCCATTTAATTAAATCTGCTGTACGGAGAAGTCAAACAAGCGGGCAATCTATCAATGGGCTGACGAAGACTTTGGAGAATTAATTAACATAATGTAAGCAAAGCACATGGGAGGTTTAAAGCCATTTAAAGGGTCTGTGATTATTTATGTCTAGGTACCATAATCAGATTGTTTTTTGTTAGAAACCCCTGTGCACTGGCACAGCACAGAAACACACGCAGGTTGAACCGGGGGTCTCGGTGGGGCTGGACAAGTATGTTTGGCAATTAGACCCCTTTGAAGTCAAGGGAGACACCCTGGGAAGGGCAGGACCTTACCCTTAAGCTTTAGGCATCAAGACCACCACGAAATCTGATGTGCTAATCTACACAGAAGCCTCATGCCAGCAATCAGCGAGAAATAAGAATATATTTGTTTATTCATAAATTTATGAGGGGTTGAAAAGGGCAGTGTTCACAAATCTGTCTAAATCTGTGTTAGTGAGCACTTCTCCTTTGCCGAGATAATCCATCCACCTCACCGGTGTGGCATATCAAGATGCTGATTAGCCAGCATGATTATTGCACAGGTGTGCCTTAGGCTGGCCACAATAAAAGGGCACTCTAAAATGTGCAGTTTTACTGTATTGGGGGGTCTGAAAACCAGTCAGTATCTGGTGTGACCACCATTTGCCTCACGCAGTGCAACACATCTCCTTCGCATAGAGTTGATCAGGTTGTTGATTGTGGCCTGTGGAATGTTGGCCCACTCCTCTTCAATGGCTGTGTAAAGTTGCTGGATATTGGCAGGAACTAGAACACGCTGTCGTATACGCCGATCCAGAGCATCCCAAACATGCTCAATGGGTGACATGTACGGTGAGTATGCTGGCCATGCAAGAACTGGGATGTTGGGATATCTCTGTGCATTCAAAATGCCATCAATTAAATGCATCTATCTATCTATCTATCTATCTATCTATCTATCTATCTATCTATCTATCTATCTATCTATCTATCTATCTATCTATCTATCTATCTATCTATCTATCTATCTATCTATATTGTGCATACTATTAATGACAATTAAGTTAATTAAATTCAAATGTAATTTAAGCATAAAAAAACTACTTGCAGTGTTAAAAATGCTGTCAAATGCTATCTTTTTTTCATATTTTCATATAAGGATGATGCCTTTGTTGTATTTTCATCTTTGTCACACCAGGTCTGTTTGTACCGTTTTGTATTTTGTTAATCACATGCCATCCTTTACTGAGACATCAGAGAAATGTTCTGTCTCTCTCTTGCTTTTTTGTCTCTGTCCCGCCTGTCTCTCTTTCTATTAATCTCTCTCTTCTTTGCCTATTTTGGCAGGCCTGTGCCAGGTATTTGTTGAAATTCCACACACCCCGCAGGGAGAGGTATGTTGCCCTTCTTCTCGTCTTGGCCCTGGTGCCTGTCTCTGTCCATCTTGTGTTCTCAAATATACAGCACATGCCTGGGACACGCTAAGCCCAGATCTCCTCTCTAAATCCTGCAGACTTCACACAAGAGTTATAACCCATTTTAGACCAACACAGCAGTGGCCTGAGAAAGGATTATCTGTCTAATGCCTCAACAGGCATAATATGAACATGAAATGAAAATCCTGTCATTATTTACTCCCCCTCATGTTGTTCCAAACCAGTGTTCTGTTATTTACAACAGTTTAAAGCAACATAAAGTTCTTTTCCAGAAGAAGTTCATAGTGACCTTGGCTGCTGCAAGATATTTTGAAAAATATTTCAACTGTGTTTGTTCACAAAATGAAAGTCAGAGGGGTCCAAAACAACACTGGACCTCGATGACTTTCATTGTCTGAAAAAGAAAAAAAAAATTGTTCCAAAAGTAATACAGGTTTGGAATAGCATGAGGGTGACTAAATGATGACAGGATATTAATTTTGTTGAGTGTAATACCCATTTAAAGTAGTTCAGTCTTTGTGAATATTTTAGTGACTCAAATGCCTTCAGTTTGACTTATTTTACTGCGGTGACCGCATTGTGGTCACAAAATAAGTGTATTGAAAAATACTGAACAGTTAATTCATTAAGCAGAAGCTCTATAGACTGCTATAATGATCCAGTTGGCTGCTAGTCTCTTGCGGTCAGCTTCACACATACTCTTCTTACTTCATTGATTAGATGTGTTTGAGTGTTGACTGTATCGGGTGTTCAGAGGTGGTGTTAAGTTGAAGTGTGTCTGCGGTGTGTGTGTTGGCGGTAGTGTGGTAGATGTGCAGATATGTGTGTGTTGGCCTCGTGTAGATGTGTGTTGGCACATGGTGCAACGCTGAATTTGGTGTCAGTAGCTCATGAGGAGACGGGGTTATAACTTTTGCTCTCTGTCTGTCTCTTTCTCTCACTCTATTACTCTTTCTTTCTCACTGGACGGTAATTTATGCCAGTTGTTCCTTTACACTGGACTGCCTTCATCTTATGAGTCATGTTCATTTTACAGGAAAGAACATGTGTCCGCTGACCCAACCGCTCATGTGCTTCAAAGATCTAGAAACCAGTAGAGCTCCTCAACTTCAGGATCACTTTATAAATAACTGAAATAAATTAACATTAAATCTTGGTTATGTGAAAGACTGAGGTGTTTTTTTATTTTTATTTTATTTTATTGACATTTTAAACTTTTATTTGCTATTCCCAGTTAGAATCTAATGTGATTTTGGTGTTTGTATGGATTACACATTCTGGCCTTATTGGTTAAAATCTCTCTCTTTTTTTTTTTTCTCTCTTTTTTTTTTTGTGGTTTACACCAAAATTATATAAAAACAAAGGAAAATCAGTTACCATAATCAAAACTAAGCTCAAGCTCAATTTTCTGGTTTTCCTTCTTGGTTTAACAAAAGTTCAAAGGGATAGTTTACCCAAAAATGAATATTCTGTCATCATTTATTCACCCTCATGTCATTCCAAACATGCAGGATTTTCAGTCTTCTGTAGAGTACAAAAGAAGATTTTCTAAAGAATATTCTTTTCATACATTCCCAGAAAAAAAAGGTACAAAAGATGTCACTTTTCAAAAGGCAAACCTTATACCTAAAGGGTCCGTATTGGTACCTTAAATGTTCATATTAGAGTTTCGCTTTGGCACATTTTTCGAAACGGACTTAATATTCTCTAAACTGTATAAGAGCAATGCTTCAAAACAACCAAATTAAAAGTGTTTTAGTCATTGTGTGAGCCTCGCTGGTTTCACACTGCTTTCAGCTTAAAAGTATTTATTACATGAAAATTTCATTTCATTTCGTTTTGTATGCAAATTTCATTTTGTTATATGCAGTTTCATTCCATATTTGTTATATGCAAATTTTTCTCTACTTTTTCTGTTGACAGACTGCTTTCTATACTATACAAGAATGTCAGGTTTGATTGTGTATCACATGGAGCATTTTAGTTACATATTTCAACAGTAGGAGGTAAGAATGTATTGGGAAAAAGTCAATACTGTAGTACATTAAAAGCAAATGAACATTTTATTTATACAGTACCTTTATTTTTGTACAAATGTGTTACATGTCAACTGAAATTTCACAATTACTTATTTATTTTTACACACTCTTTTGTCTTCCGCGAAACACCACCACCACACATTCTTACAATTGCTCTTCCATAACAAGCAACTGTGAAGTTTCACTTTACATGTAACACATTTCTACAGATAAATGTACTGTACAAATATAAATGTATTTATACAGTACTGCTGTAGCTGCTGCTGTTTAGGGTTGTGACGTTCCTCCTTGTTCAAAAATGGTAGTGATTGTGCTGGGCAAACTCCATATAAATATATATATATATACATATGTTTCCAAACTTTATTGATTGGCAAGATTGTGATTCTTATTTCATTACAATGGCAATGGATGGAAAATTTCTGAAAATTCCCAAAAGTTTCCAGAGGTTTTTCCATTTGCCAGCTTAGCAGATATAACCCTTCCATGCCCATGATATTTATGGAATATACTGTACACTCATGTCTGACAGATTTTGATCATATTGCATGCGATGGCTCACAAGATGAATCAGAAGTTGTTTAGAAGTTGTGAAGAGTTTGGAAATTTCATTGAGAATCAACTCATCAGTTTTGATCAACAAGCCTTGTGCATTTAGTTATTGTGCAAATTGTATTTACTCTTTTGCACACGTGACAAAATGCACACAATTTGCTTAAATCAATAAGAAATTCAAATCTGATGTGAACAAGAACCTAGTTCAGACATCAGAAAAAACTCTTATTCTATAGTACTGTAGAAAAACTGTATTACAAAAATGTACATATTAGTACCTACAAAGTACAAAAGTGTACCTTTTGAAAAGGTACCACCCCATTGACAGCTTTTGTACCTTTTTTCCTGACGATGTAGTGACAGTCAGTGTATGGGGTCCGAAACAACATTAGACCCCACTGACTTTCATTGTATGTACAAAAAACAAACATTTTCCAAAACATCTACTTCTGTGTTCCATCGCAGAAAGTGAGTCAGAAAGGTTTAAAATGACATGAGGGTGCAAAAATCACAATTTTTTTGGTGTACTATCCCTTTAAGAATCCATTCATGTGGTTCTAAAGGACAGCTTTAGTCTGATCAGAAATGCAAAATGTCCACACCATGCATCATTTTCACTTTTGGAGGTGAAAATGTCTTTCCACTGAAAAGTTTTCTGTCCATTAATGGTTATGTATTGCTGTATGGTCGTTAGGGAGCGATACCATATTTCAAGTGATTAAATGGTTTTCACTGCCTCAGCTGTGGTTTGGATTGTGACGCATATCAAAATCTCATCCAACATTTTTCACGCGTAATTCAGTTCAGCCTCAAATAATGGGTTTAATATGTTCATTTGTCCTCCGAGTACCTGTATAACTGAAATCATTTTATGTACCTTTTCATGTTTGTTGTGGTAATTCTTACAATTCTCTAATAAATACTACCTAAAACGTTTCTTGCATGCTCCCAAACCCAAATAACTTTGATGGATGGTGGACATAAATATTGTTCTCTGACATTTACAAGTGTTTTTCCTATGGTATACTGACTGTATTGCTTTTGGCACTAGTAAATACTGCTCCTTTTCGCTTATAAAAGTGTTGGTTAAGAATGAGCTGAAGGTATCTAATCACAGGAGAGAAGTTAATGATAACACCACAAACATCAGTCAGGGTTAGAGACTAAACATCAAATCGCATTCAGTCTTCTGCCAATGAAGATCAATTGTCTCCATCCAAGGCCATTCATAATAGTGTGGGTCTTTATTATAGACACCCTTCTTTCTTCAGTCTTTCAGCACAGCTTCTCCTCATCCCTCCCTTCATTTGCTTCAGACAACATAAGAGTGAGAGGAGAGAGGAGTGGACTGGCTGTGACTCAGTGATATTCTACACCATCCTAAAGTTTCTTTAAGTCTGTCCTTAGAGGAACATTTACATCTCGCTGGCTTCTTGATTTATACCTTATAAGACACAATTTAATTAGCATATTCTCGAGTGGGATTTTCGTCTCTTTAAGTGTGGATATAGGTCGACGTATGGAACATGCCATCTCTGAATACTCAGGGTAAGACGATTTTCGGATTATAAAAAATAACGTTTATGTAGGATGCTGTATTAGCACATTAGTCAATCATCTGTTGCTCAAAAATTGGATGAAATAAGAAGCATCTAATAGCCTATGTCTAAATGTTATATTTATTACAGTTTTATTTCTTACATAGAAATGATTTCAGAGTAACAAATAACAATCTCGACTGTCTTGTCTAAGAACGTGTCGTTCTCACATGCGACAACCATCAAGCCTTTTATTTTATAATAAATACATGGGAAGACCGGAAAGTGTTGTGACACATTTTGTAGTGATGTGTTTTTAGCGTTATGTTTTTCAAACTTTGATACATATTACCACATTTGTCTGCTACGTAATTTAGAAATCTACAACGAATTCGCATAATCTATGTCAAGTAGACTACAAAGAGTGCTGTTTTTACAATCTTTCAGGTTGTAATAGAAAGCACTGACCTTTCACATGTAGCTACATGAATTTATTGTGCTTATCAATTTTATCTTGTTCAAAATAATTTCGCACACTGAGTCTCATTTCACTTAATTCAGATAAAACAAACTATGCATGGAAACAAATAAAGAAATACATAAAAAAAGCTAAAACAACAAACTGTGTATGTTTGTGTCAACTGGCCTACACTGTCCCATTTTGTACAGTCTTTATATAGGCACAGTAGAAGTATGGACATGATATTTCTATGTTTTAACAGGTGAAGGGCTTGTGTGAATGAACCTATAAACTAGATGGCACAGTGATATAGATGATGGTCTATGCGTTTCTGCTTTGTCATTTAATATTTATTAACATAACATTACCTATACTTTCTCCCCTCAATATAGTTTTCCCCTTTGTAAATCGTTTAAACGTTTTACACGCAACACACTTTTGCTGTCACCTCATGAATGAGTGATTTCACCCCTGCTGCTCATTTTTACAAACTGATAGGGTTACAGCTCACTAAAGAACTACAGTGTTCTTTTATATTATAAAAACAACAAATTACATCAACTAAAATTACTATGCTGGGAGTGGGACTCTCAGTTCCTAAAATTAGTCAAAAAGGAGGTTTTAATAACAATTCATTGTTTTGTTTATTAAATTGCCTTACTGCATATCTCATGATTGTCTAAAACTTATTTGTATTGAATTAATAAATGAATTAACTCTAGCAAATCTGTCAGTCGCTGTGTCAGTCTATTAAGAAAGGCGTTATTTAAAGCACCCTGGTAAAGGGATGCTGTGCCTGTGCCAGTGAGTCACCTCTACAGCAGCTCGTAACCCCTCTCTCAGGGTCACCATGTGCCACCTACATTCTTTCCCGCAAGTGTCCGCGGCAGGGCTTTGATCTTCACACCCGTCATAATGATGAAGAATAGAATTCCCAAGAGCCTTGCCGCTTTATGACGTCGGCTGAATGAGAATTAAAGATACGAAGAGTTCATTTGCAAAAACAGATAGCCTAACTCCGTTTTTAAAAATGTTCAAAAATCATGTTTTTTTTTTTTATCCTGCATTCCAATTAATATCAATCAAACTGCAGTTGGGTATTTTACTAATACAATAAAACACACACACAAGAAAACATGATTTAATAAAATTTTATAAAAACGGAGTTATCATATCTGTTTGCAAATAAACTCTCCATATTCAAAGTACAGTCAAAAGGATTTCTCATTATCTTATCATTTTTTCCAGACAGGAATTGCGGACGTTACATGCTGCAGGGATATTTGACCAATAACTGTTATAATAATAATATTAATAATAATAACAACAACAATAATTATATTAATAATATATATATATATATATATAAATAATATATATAAATAATAATAAAAACAATAAGGATAATTTGAAAATAATATTAGTCTAGCTATGCTAACCCTTATTTTCTATTATTCGTGTATTTCTGTCAACCTCCAAAAAAATTAATAAATGAATCAAATAAATAAAACTCGAGCAGTATTTTTTCGCCTTTTTTCTGTGAATTTTATTTTTATTTATTTATTTTTTGCATGCGCAGTTTTTTCACGCAACTTAAAATTCTCTTTCATAAATGATGAATTCAGAATCTTGTCTAGTTATCGTAATTATATAGGAAATATATACATTTACGATAAAGTGATGATAGGGTACTTTGGAGCATTTTCCGTCTAAGCGCACTGTTGCCATAGTTACTGTACCCCCTCAAGCCAACACAACTTTCATTCAAAGGTGCCTATTAACACACTCTGACAAACATGTAACTTTTGTCTGATACTGAAAAGTTGCTTAAAAACACTCTTAAAAGATACATTTTCTCAAACCTGTCAGACTATGTTAACAGAGATGTTAACAAAACTTTATAAAGGCAAAAGATATTAACAAAAGTTTATAAAATCACCATTTCCTTTTCTTTTTTTTGTTTCTCTCTTCTATCTCACCCATTAAAGCAGTCTGCTCACAGCTCTCCCCTTCTAATTTGGACTCCCTGATAACTTGGGCTCAGTGCTAGTTACTCTAAAACACTCTGAAGTTACCATTGGCCTCCATCTCTCAGCGGACGGGAACTCATCTTGGGACTCTTGCCGTCCGGGAAAAATGGACGTCTCTGGCTCTGCTTCCTTTTCCTCTTCCCCTTCCCCTTCATACACCTTCCCCTTTCTCACTAACCTGTCCCTTCCCTCGTCCTCTCCTTCTCTCTCCCCGTCCCCAAGTGTAGCCTCCACAGCTCTCTTCTGCTTTTTCCTATCTCTCCTTTCTCTGCTGGGCATTCTGGGAAACCTCTACACCCTAGGGCTTCTCATTCGCCGCCGTAGGATGTCAAGAAGGTGGCGTAGCGCTCCTACCTGTTGTTACTCCTGCCTCGGCACCTCCACCCCTTCTTTCTCTCCCTCCTCCTCTCCCACCTCGACCTCCTCCTCCTCCTCCCTCCACCTGCAGGTTCTGAGTCTGGCTTTGGCAGACCTGGTGTACCTCTCCACTGCCCCCTTCATTGTGTACGACAGCCTGGCATCTGACTGGGCCTTTGGTGAACTAGGCTGTCGGCTCCTACTCAGTCTGGACTTGCTCACCATGCACGCAAGCATCTTCACCCTCACTGCTATGAGCCTGGATCGGTATCGAGCTGTGGCCGATCCGTTGGCAGCCTCGTCCACACCTTCCTCTGGACTCCTGAGAGTCGCTTTGGCCTGGGGTTTTGCCGTGGCTCTCAGTTTGCCCATGATGATCACTTTGCACCTGGAAGACGGAGAGAACCAGGAAGGCAAGTTGTGCGTTCCTGCCTGGGATGAGCAGAGTTCCAAAGCCTACCTCAGTGTGCTCTTCTGCACCAGCATCCTAGGCCCAGGACTGGCCATCGGAACTTTGTATGCAGCTTTAGGGAGACTCTATTGGGTATCTCAGACACAAACAGCTTGGGTCAGCGGGGGCAACGCCTACCCACCCCGTGCACCTCGCCCCAAAGTCCTGCTCCTCATCCTGGGGATTGTGCTGACTTTCTGGGCTTGTTTCCTTCCGTTCTGGATCTGGCAGCTTCTACCATTGTACAGGCCTGAGGTTCTGCGTGTGGTGCCGGTGGGCACGCAGGTGTCCATTAATCGCATCCTCACAGGGTTGACTTATGGGAACTCGTGTGTGAATCCGTTCTTCTACACGCTGCTGACAGGCAAGCGCAGACGGACCAGCAGGAAGACGATAAGTGCAGCTGCCCCACTTTGCCACAAGGGCAGCTCTGAACAACAATAACAGCTGCCCACTATTTTGTCCACCATGCAGCCCATGACCAATAAGACTGTGCATAGTTATCTTTATTAAACAGATTACTAATTTTGGTGCTTAAGGGTTTAACGATTATAGCTTTATACATGTGCTGTGCAAACAGTAATATTCTGTAATCCAAGGCAATGATGGTGTACGTTCTCTGCTCCCTGGACTACATGTATAATTATAGATAATCTGACCAGCATTGTGTATTAAGGTCCCTGCAATCCAAAATGAAATACTAAGTGATGAATTCTTATGAAAGTGTTTCTGAAATATTTAGGGTTCATCACCTTTGAAGCGGAAACCAAAAACTTCTGGTCAAACTGCTGTTAAATATTAGTGGACTAAAACGTGTGAAACATCTGTTGCAACTTGAAAGGGACAAACAAGCTTTGTCAGGATGAATCGCCCCAGGATGGTCTAACAACAGGTGTGAACCATTTAACTACCAAATTGGTTTATTAGTCTAAGAGCAAAGGAGAAATTACAGATTTGGCTCAAAGCTAAAGGATGTGTCAGAGTTTGCTCTGTTGAGGAGGATAAATCACTTCTGTCATGAAGCCAAGACACACAATCTCTCATTCCCCAATAGGACATTATGTTCTCCATGAGGTACTTCATTATACTCAACTAAATGCTATTTTTTAGCCAACAGATCTGTTATTGTCCTGACTTTGTGTATTTATTGGCACCTTATATGAATAATTTGTCATTTTTTTATTCTACCTGATTTTGTTTTATTAATTGAACTATGCGATTTTAAACAAAATTTAGAATTTTGAACCACTCTTCAAAATATACTTTTTTCCCAGTAGCACATCTTCACAAATTTGTTCCATTTTTAAAACTACTTCCCTTTTCCTGTTTATGCATGTTAATGGACAATAGAGAAATATTTCTGTATCTCTAAAAAAAAAAAATATATACATTCAAATGTTAAATCATACTGTTAAAAAAAACTACACAAGCCTTTTTTTCCTGGCTTATCTGTATTATATTTATGTTTTCCTGTTAAATAATGCATTGCCTTGCACAACAAAGCTTGCCTGAAATAATCTATAAATGAAATCTGGTGCTTATCATAATATGCAATAAAGAAATATATGTAAGAACACCAGCAGAATGGTTTATGAACAAAGTGAGTCCGCTGGGAGGCTTTAGAAGATTTCCTGACCTGAAGAACCCCACTGCCTAAATGATACTGCAGAAACGTAACACTGTAAAGCAATACTGTCCTTATTACAATAGCAGATGAGTGTGTTTTTCAGTGAAGAGAGGGGGAATTTGAAAGAAATTAATAAGAGTTGAAGAGAAAAACAAGAACACGAGAGAGGGGGAGATTGAGACTGCAAATGAAATATGGTTTTCATTCAGGAAGCATTTATTTATGTGTCTGCATTGGCTCAAACTATGCTTTTGCTAGCATTCAGTTTTTTTGGGGGTCTTGCATGGGGTGTGTGTGTATTGCACTGCAGTGCTTGGATGTGACTGTGTTTTCATTGGATAATATGAGCCTTATTGAGTCTGTATCAGCTTTTTGCACTTTCTGAAACTGACCCACAAACGTGTGTGCGCCTTGACCTTCATGCTAGTTTAGTAAACTTGGTAATGCTGTTTGTTGTGACTTATTGACATCATCATAGACAACTACAGACTACCCAGAAGGAACCTTGTATTTGCAATGTGTACAATTCATGCGTATTGTTGAATGGCAGCACTGTAGTGGTTTGTGGTTGCCTGCTGCTTTGTGACGCACATGAACAAATATTGTTGAAAAGATTGCAGACATCTCTCTCTGTGTGTCATGGGGGTGTCCTTAGCTCCTTGGGGATCTTTTTGGGACTTGGCAGTTATAAAAGGTATTTTTTAAGACACAAATAAATACTGTATGTGTGGTACACCTTGAGATAGATAAACTATTAATCATCAAAAACCTAATCTGTGTTTGAACATAATTTTTATACAACACTGATGTTCTCCTCATTTAGTCTAACACATCCACCCAGTCTGTACGATGCAGTTTGGAAGAACGCCATCTAACATGGGACTCCATGAGGACCTGATGAGTGCACCTCCCTACTCTTTTCATTTTCCTTGGGCATGTGTTTCCATTTACCTGAGGAACATCAGAGCACAATGAAGGAGTAATATGTATATGTTCCTACCTCACAGTGTGGCCGTTGAAAGTCATAAATGATGTCCTCTCAAAATGGTTTGGTTTGTCCCACTCATCCACACTGTACCTAAAAACAGGTTTGTTGTGCATATTTTATACAGTTATTTTTTACAGATATTTTCTATTAAATGATAGTTTACCATTTACTCACCCCATGTTGTTGCAACCATGCATTATTTGCTGTGTATTTTAAGCAGCATGTCTGAGTTTCTCTCCTCCAGACAAGTCAAATGGAGTGATTTATACTGTCAAGTTCCAAAAAAGTACCATAAAAATAGCCCTTATGACTAAGTCACTATATTTAAAGTCTACTGAAGCCATGCTATTTCAATGTTCAATGTTCGGGAAGATTATCAGTGGGTAATGGCTTAAAATTGGGTCAGTTTTTCACACAAAGTTACCATATGGCTTGAAATATAGCACATTAATCATATGGACAACTCCTGTGAGATTGCATTGCTTTTTTGGAGATTGGCAGTATAAATCAATGTTTCACTGTAAGGAAAAGAGAGGCTTGAACATTTAGCCAAACATAACATTTTGTGTTTCACAAAAGAAAGGAAATAGTATGGGGTCAGAATGACTCAAGGAAAGGTAACTGAATGTTAATTCACGAGAAGAATTGGTCCTTCAAATTTAGGCTGCAGGGCTGATAGATTAATTTAATAGTATTTAACAAGAAGTCTTCTGGGAAATGTTCTAAGCCTCATAGTTTAATGACAATATTTAAGTTCAGCTGGAGGAGTCTAGGGTCCTAACTCGGACCTTCTCTCCGTTGTTCTCTCTCAAGAGGGTCTGAATGATTGAGCATGTGATAAACTTAAAACATATGCTAGTATCCAGCAAATCCATACAGTGGAAAATAATGCCATGAGGGAGGGCAGCAAATCCATAAGTTGTCAGTTTATATTGGTAGTCACCAAGAGCTGGTATAGTTGAGGTTTCCAACAATAACCACTGCGACTGTGTAGAAGAGAAACCTTTCATTTTGAAGGTGGCAGCAGAAAGCGGCTGAAGACAGACCTCAGAGGTACATATGGGGGGAAATAGTTTTCTTTTTTTCACTGCATCGTTTTGTGTTACCTGTGTGCTTCATAAATCCAACACATGTTCCTGTTCCTGGAATCCTGAGTGTCTTTCCATCCTCACACTCCCTTGCCTGTGCTGCAGTGTTTGTGGCAGGGGCAGGTGCCCCTCCCTTGGGCAGTCAGCTCAGGAAAGTCTCCTGCTGGGCAGACGAGACTAGGCCGAAGTTAAGGCCAAGCTCCTGCTGAGAGAGAATAAGAGGCTCCCTTTCTCTAAGACACACATACACAGACCCAAATTCAAAATTCCCATCTGGGTTTTCTCTCTCTCTCTCTCTCTCTCTCTCTCTCTCTCTCTCTCTCTCTCACTCTCTCTCTCTCTTTCTTTGTATGCCCATTGCTCTTTCTTACCCCTTTTCCCTTCTTTATGAGCAGTTAAAGAATATACAATTGCCCCAAAATATATGCTGGTCATTGCAAACAAAATATCAAAGTGGGGAAAAAATAGCACAAAAAATTATATGAAACACAAGTTAAGAAGCGCCAAAACTTTCGAATCAGTGTTTTGAGATGATTTCAGTAAATGAGGCTTCCTACAGCTGATCAGTGAACTCATGAATGAGCCAGTATAAAATGTAATATTGTAACTGATCTCGAGTCACTTTTATAATTAAAGTTGATCAAATGTAATAAAACATGTCATTAAACACATTTTACTGAGTTTTTGCTTGTTGCATTCACAAGGCTTTAACCAGATGTTCTAGAGAGTGTGGAATTTTGAGTGCTTTGAATCATTTTGAGAAGTCACTCTTTGATTGATTCTTGATTGAAATTTTAAAAGGACAAGCATTTTTCTAGTAATATTTCACAATAATGTTATGTCCATTTATAAAATAATTTACTACTGTTATACTAAAAATTCATGCTTACTCCTGTGCGATGTGGCCAAAATGACCAGCAACAAGCAATTTGTATTTTGTATGCAATGAGCACCAAAATGGAGCGTGACACAATACAGCCAATCAGAGTCTTAAGGGTCCAAATCAACAAAATCTAATGAGAAAACAGTATTTTATGAGGTGAATTCCTACAATGTGGTTCATAAGAACACATGATTTTTAGAAAAAGCATGAAGTTCCTAAATGTCAGTGGGGCGTATAGCAGATTGTATAAAAACATACGTACAAGACAGCGGGAGTTCAAACGAATTAGTTATCAATATATGGCTATCAAATAGTTATGAAATGCCATGAGATTGTGTTGGTCCAAATACTTTTGGGGCCACTGCTCATCAATGTTTGTAACATTTATTTGAGACAGCTTACAAAGACGCTTGAAGAAAGAAACAACCCACAATGACTTGCTGATCGCCAGCTTTATTACCGTAACTTATGTTCACACACATACACCAGAACATTTATGTCAGCACGTTGCAAATCTTGCAGATGTTACTGAAAACCTGTCTAACACTGCCAGCAAACAGAAGAGGCCAACAATACAAGTGTCTCTTTGTAGACCATGGGGCTGTGGTGCCATAAAGCAACTGTGTCCTGCCTCAATCCCTGTCTTCACACATCCATGTCAGCCGCCAAGATCAGGCGAGACCCTGGCTTGCGTACTTTGGAGGCCGGAGGTTATATAAATGAACATCAGAGCCACTGTTCACACTCTGGTTCTGACCAGCAAAACTGTTAAAATGCCATGTCTGCACCTCTCGCCATCCCTTGCTCATTCTCAGATAATCGCTCTGTTCTTATGCCTGGAACTCCACACCTCAAATGCATAAGAGGAGCCCAAAATCTTTTCAAAGTGCTTCTATCTAGCATTTTTTCTCATGTAATGCATTAAGAATTTATCAGCATATCAATTAATGGAAGTTTAAAACCTACGTACATTTCAAACCTATACAAATGAGGCATGGTTAAAATAACATAATTGCATATACTTTTGATTAATGACCAAGAAGTCTTAATTTCATATTTTATATTACACTTCTCAACATTTGAAAACTTTGCTTATTTCTAGGTTTTACAGACAAAAATTCTTATTAATGGACACTGCAATACAACTGATCAGTTGTAATGCTTGGACTTTTGTAGAGATCTTGCACCTCCTTGTGGTCTGATGTAACTGACAGCACCTGAAAATCACTCGTTATATGTTTTAGCCTAGATTTTCTAAATTGATTTCACCATGAAATTAAGGTTTAAAATAAAATATAAAATCACACACACACACATACACAAAAGAGTAGGAATGAAAAGGTACACATTTTCCAATAGACTGAATGAAACATCTTCACTCTCCATGCAAATGCTTCAGAATGGTGTCGAAGTATAATAAGTATAATAATAATAATAATAATTAAAAAAGAAAAACAAAGGCCATTTTCTGAGGTTGAGGGAGAGTTCTTTCCCCAGGTGGAGAAGTTCAAGTATCTTGGGTAAGGATGGAACGTGAGATTGACAGACGGACTGGTGCAGTGACAGCAGCAATGCAGTCGATGTACCAGTCTGTTGTGGTGAAGACGGAGCTGAGCCAAAAGGCGAAGCTCTCGATTTACTGGTCAATCTATGTTCCTACTCTCACCTATGGTCATAAGCTTTGAGTCATGACCGAAAGGACAAGATCTTGGATTCAAGCTGCCGAAATGAGCTTCCTTCGGAGGGTGGCAGGTCACACCCTTAGAGATAGGGTGAGGAGCTCTGTCACACGGGAGGAGCTCGGAGTAGAGCCACTGCTCCTCCACATCGAGAAGAGCCAGTTGAGGTGGCTCGGACATCTGTTTCGGATGCCTCCTAGACGCCTACCTGGGGAAGTGCTCCGGGCTTGTCCCACCGGAAGGAGGCCCTGAGGAAGACCCAGGACATGCTGGAGGGACTATGTTCTACTTCCCCAAAAGTCCATAATTCCTCTTAACAATTTCCTGAAAATAATGAATTTCATGTAGATATCATGAATACATACATACGTGAATATCTTGGAAATATTGTTAAGGTTTTTTCTTTTGTTGATTGTAATAGTTTTATTTGTTATATTATATAGTTTACAATATTTCATATTATTTATAATATAATATTATTTCAGCATTATATGATGCCCTGAAAATAAATCATTAAAATGTTTTAACATTAAACCTGGCTAAAATACGAGTCTTTTATCCATAATACCGCTTTCTCCACTGAAAAAGTTGTCTGATTCAGGAGGGACGAAAAAATGCACAGATCAAGCATCACTTACAAGCGAAAACAGTCCAAAACAGCTCTAAACAAATATGTCATTGGATTTTATGTATGAGGACAACAGGAGACTTTTTAACTGGAAGAAGTATTATTATAAATTATGGATTTATTCTAAATATTGTCTCAATAATTGAAAAATAAATTGTTAGTGAATTCAAGTATCACAATATTATAATGCATGAAAATTATACAGCTGGATATTAAATTAATTGATATTTATTGTGTTGTTAAATGGTGTTTTTAAAGATTTATATTAAGTGAACTAGATGAAATATCATTGTAAAAAAAAATAAGAAATAAGCATGCACAATTAAAAATTCATTATTAGCCTGAGACTGATACAGTACTGATATATTGTGCATCCATAATTCCATAATGGTTTGCTGAAGTACCATGTATTTCACTATTGTGGGTTTGTTCATGCGCATGCACATTTTTGGGCCTGCTGGAAACTGACAGCTTCTCAACTCTAAAAAATGTGTACCAACATGCAAGTCACTCTCTTTTCTTAAGATTAAGACCATAGTTCCCAAGTATGCTTTTAAAGGTACATAGCACCTTAATTATGGACACCATGTAAAGAGCAGATTAAGTGCTGGGAGACTTTTGTACCAAGAATGGCTCGAATTTGCTTTTGAAGAACTGCGATCTCTTCTTGAAGTTCTTCTCTGACTTTGGCAATAATTAGGCCATTTTCATGGCCAGACCAGAAACAGAGCTGGTAGTTTGAGTGCTGTTATAAGATGCTTTGTTAGTCTGAATGAATGCCTGCATGTGGCTGGCCTGATTTGAGATGTTGGTGTAAAAGACATTTATGTTATTCTTCCTGCCAATTTGACTTCTGAGAGGTTGTAAAAGATCTGTGGAATAGTTTTTTAATTTATTTGTCAATATTGGTTATTTAATTGTGCATACTCCTTTACCCTGTTTTTATAGGGCTGTCAAATCAATTAATCGCATTGAAAATAAAAGTTTGTGTTTACATAATATATGTGTGTGTGCTGTGTATATTTCGATGTATATACAAATACAAACACATACATGTCTATATTTAAGAAATATATGTAATATTTATTCGTATTTATATATAATATAAATCATATGTGTATATAAATCGTATGTGTGTGTGTGTATTTATATACATACATAGAAATATACACAGTACACACACATATATTATCTAAACACAGTTTTTCCCCCTGATGTGATTAATCGCGATTAATCGATTTGACAGCCCTAGTTTTTACTTAATTACTTAGATTATCTTTGCTTAAGCTTTAAAAACACAAATAATACAATAACACAGTTAAATATGATCTTAAGTAAATTTCTAAATAAAGTTTATTTGTTCATACAGTACATTATAATGTTGTGATGCCTAAAATTATGGGTTTTATAAAATATATACAGTATTAACATCAGTATTTTAAAAAGGATTTTAATATTGGTGCATCCTTATAAATACATCTTGAATTATTTTAATTAATGTTCTTATTGAAAATTGTCACAAAATGCCCCACTTCTCTGGTTATCAATAAGTCATTCACAATAGGAACGCTTACATTAAATTCATATAACAATGTTAGAGATTACTTGCCATTTCCAGTGTAAAGATCAGTTTCTTCTTTCAGTTTGTTGAGAGAAAGTGGAACTGGGTGACTAGTGTCAACACCCACAGACATCTCAGAAACCTGCTGCATGCTGCTACAGCAACAAAAGTCTGTGTCATCTTCCCGCTTCACGATGTCCACACTGAAGGAAGATGAATGTGGAGGTGGACACATATAGTTACGAATGCTCTCAAAAGAGAATTATTTTACGTTTGTCCTTACAGTTCATTGATAAAACATTCATATACAATATTAAACAATCGGCTCAACCAGTAAGTAGGCCTAACATCTGGAACAGTACTTTGCTCAATAGCAGATGCTTGTTACAGAACAATAAACAATGTATACTTGCCATTTTCATCAAAAAAAAAAAAAAAATCACCATCTTGCAGCTGCTCAGGTGTTAGAGAAACTGGGCTCTAAGGACCAAAAGCCCCTGACTTCTTCTGCTGCACATTGCTAGAATGAATGTGTACAGTACAAATGGTTGTAACTCTGTATCATACTGTTTGCTTACTCGTCTAATATTACTATTATGAGAATAGTAAAAATGTTCACATAGTTTGACATTTTATTAAAAAAAAAAGTATTGACAGTTTAGTTTAGAGTTATATTTAGTTTAGTTAGAGATTTATGTTTCTGCAAACTGCGAGACAAGAGTTAGATGTTGTACATGGGTATATGAATAATTTGCCCCAAAAACTAAATTCAGTAACTATTTATTCTCCTTAATGTCGTTCCAAACTTGTATGACTTTATGTTTAGCAGAAAGTTTAGCAGAATACTCATATTTTGCTGACAAAATGCATTAAAAAGTAGTCCAGATAAAATGTATTTAAATTGGGTTGTGTATTATCATTTATATTGTATCAAACTGACCTCGGAAAAAACATATACCCCTGGTTTCATAGACTAGGCTTAAACCTAGTCCCAGACTAAAATGTAATAAACTTGAAAGAAACTTGCACTGATCTTAAAATATATATATCAGTGCCTTTGTTTTGTGTCAAGATGCACACCAGTAATGTTTTCTCTAAGTCATATTCATAAAAATTACTATAGATATCATATCAAAATAACCACTATAACCTAATAATGAATGGATAAGTTAAGACTTATTATATTATTTACAGGAACATAATTTATTATATTTACAGGAACATACATAATATTATTATTTTAATATTATTTAAATTAAAATTCAGCCATATAGCCTATTTATGCGCACATTGCTGTTTATTAAAGTTGTATCAATAAGAAGCTGGATATCAATAAGCCTGTTTGATTTCATGCATCAATAATTGGCTCATTCAGTTCTCAGCTGATTTGTGAAGTTAGTTCAGATCGATTCAAGTGATTCATTGAAAAGATCCGACTTCGAGTTGTTCCAACAAAGACGAAATTCTATTTTATTTTTTTATTAAGGTTCGGATTAAATTATTGATTTAGCTAAATTAATGCTATTTGTAGTTAAAATTAAAATATTGCCCAGTGGCAATATTAGCATTAAAATACCCCGTGTGTGCTACTACTTAGAACGACATAACACTAAAGCTACAAGATAACTTGACAACTAAGTTAATTAAACTTTAGTGACTTTCCTCATTCTTAAAACTGAACAGTTTGCATTATAACCAGTATATCTGTCGCTATACACAAGCAGTTTACAGAACATAACAGTTACCGCAATTGACCGATTTTGATCGATCTGTGGACTAACGTTAGCAGGGACATTTCAGTTGCAGGTCGCTAACTTACATGTTGGTAAGACGACTTCATATTCAAAATAAAACTAATATTATCATTAGAAAGCTAAAACTTCTAATATAATGGCTGCCATGTTGTTGACTTTAGGTAAATCTCATGGATCAGTCGGAGAAAAGTAAGTTGCCGTTTTTTTCTGGTGGTACCCTTCAGCTAACTTAATGTTTGAGCTTTGCTTGTTGTTTTTATTGATCCAGTGGAACTGGTGGTTGTCACTCATGTTGTGGATGCCATTACGTTTTGGGCTCAGGTAAGCTTTAATATTTACTGTTTACCAAGTTAATTTGACATGACAGAGTTGGGTAACTTAAACGTCCCCTTGATGTCAGATTGAATTGTTTGCTATTGTTAGTTTGAGTCAAAACTGTAAACTGTTACAACGTTTCTTTTAGAGTTGCTGGTTTTTGTTTCTAGTAGCTATAATTATCTAAAGTGTGCTTTTGAAATTTTTTGGTGTTTGTTTCATCAGAATGTGACAGACAAAATAAATGAGAAGATAAATGTTATGCTGACAGAAAAATGCCCCAGTGCACCTATACTCATGGGAAGACCAAGTTCACACAAGGCGAGTCAAATATGGTCAAATACGAAAGGTCAAAAAGGTTAGATCTGACTCTTTTCCATTTTCTCTGTAGGTCTATGGGGCACGATATTCAGAGGACAAGTGCTGGTACAGGTGTACGGTGCAACAGCAAACAGAAGACAAGGTACATAAAAAGCTGTATTTTTAAAAAACTGTTAAACTGACTCTTTTTTTGGGGGGGGGGGGGGGGGGGGGATACCTCCTGAACCAAGGCTGCTAAAAATACACCAAAGTGCACCACTTGTTGCACTCTTTAAGTGGTTAAAATGTATTTGTTTTGTTAGATTAGTTACACTTTATGATGAAATTGGTGAAATGCAGAAACAAAATACCCTGTTCAGCAGCAGTCAACTATGATTAATTTATTCAGAGACCAAAAGCATCTGCTATTTTGGTTTTGGTTTCCAAAATAGTGAACAGAACTATAAGATGATCAAGTAATTTTATTATAGCAGCCTGCCTAAAACAATATACATAGCATGATGCATGATCGGTTTAACGTTTTTATCAAAAGCGGTTTTCATTTCTTGAGGTGTAATTTTTATTATAGTGAACAAAGTAACTTTGAGGACTGCTAAATGACAACTTTATGAATAATTGGCAAAATGCAGAGCTGTTTTTCGATTGTTTTAACACTGATGTGATTCTCGCCGATATCACATATCAGGGTTTGCTTTGTCTTTTTTCTCAGTTCTACATTTTGTACATTGACTATGGAAATACAGAGATTGCCAGTCGGTCTGATTTAGTTGAACTCCCAGAAGAACTGCAGACAACAGGACTTGCAAAAAAGTACAAGTTCTGGGGCTTTCATGTGACAAGCGAGCAGGATTCCCCAATTTTTTCACAGGTATCTGACAAAACTGGACTGTTCTCCTATGAATGTGATTTTAAATGCATCTGATATTGGTTTATCATTAAATGTTTTGCTTTGACTCTCATACAACTGTGTTGTCACTATAGGGGAAGTCCTTTCTTCAGAATATGATTAATGGAAAAAAGTTGCGTGTCCATAAAAAGTCGGTTTGCTTTGATGGAACCATCCTGGTTGAAGCCTTCCAGGGGAATCTTGACATTGGTGAGGAACTGTTGAAATTCAAGTTCGCCAAAGTCAGTCTTCCAGGAAACAGGGAGAACTCCCTTCCCTCAGTAAACCTGCAGGAGCGCACAGGACTGTGGACCACCAGAAACGCCCCGGGGGAGTTGGACACACTTGGCTCTCCACTGGGATGCATGCCCAAATTGCGACCAATATTCTCAGACCAGAAACCTCAAATTAAGTAAGTTTTGAGACACACAGACAATAATATAGATTTACCTCTCTTTGTGAAAGTGCTTAAAGGTATAGTCGACTCAAATATGAAAATTGTCATAATTTACTTACCCTCATCATGTTGTTCCAAACCTTTATGCATTTTATGGAACACCAAGGAAGATTGGGACCTGAAACCATTTAATTACCAACATTCTTCAAAATATCTGTGTGTGTTCTACAAAAAATAAAAAATAAAACGTTTGAAAAACATGAAGGTGAGTAAATTATGACAGAATTTCCATTTGGGTTGAATATCCCTTAAAGGATAACCATTATATTCCCTTTAATCATGGCAGTGGGATCCAAATAATCTTCATGAAGATCTCTTGATGGATGTTCTGATTTATGAATCCATGTTTTTCCAAGTTTTAGGGAGCAGAAAACCACCATTGCTGTCCAGCCTGTGGAGAAACTGAATGCTGGTCAGGAACCTCTTACTGAGATCAAGGCCTCAAAGACTGATGTAAATGGACAGCAGTTGTGCTCTCAGGATACTGAACAGGTGCCGAATGAAACGGAGTCTGAACTACAGGTGGCAATTTCTCATTCTCTCAAATATTGTATTGAATTTCTTTTCTCACAACATTCACATCTATGCATTATAAATCAGTGGTTCTAACTGGTAGTTCACTTCTGATAGGGTTGTAGACATCAGACCTGTGAAAAACACCGTGACCACTCAATTGATACATTTCCCACCTAATGTTCAGAGGGATTTAGATGCTTTCGCCATTTGCAAAAGGAAAAGAATATACCCCTATCATTTGTTATTAATGTCAAAGGGTGTGCATACAGTTTAGAAAACAAACACTGTAGAAAGACAAGTCATCAAATTGAACAATTATATGAATTTCAATGCATTTGAAAATTTATTCAAATTAATATTTTAATTAAAATCATTATTTCAATGAGTGCGTTTGCTTTAGTTTTATGTTTATTTGTTGGCAATTGATGACAAACGCAAAACCACTGATTTAAACCATTGCTCAGCGTTAAAGATATTTCAAGAGGGAAACAAGTATAGAAAGTATATATATATAGTACTAATAAGTGGAATAAGGACACTTTTACAAATACAATAGTGTTCAAAAGTTTGGGGGTCAGTAAGTTTTTTTTTTTTTTTTTTTTTTTTTTTTTTAAGAAATTAATACTTTTACTCAACAAGAACACAATAAATTGATCAAAAGTTGGAATAAAGACATTTATCATGTTACAGAAGATTTCAGTTAAGATTTTGTGCTGTTCTTTTGAACTTTTTATTCATCAGAAATTCCTGAAGACATGTTTTCAGCATTGATAAAAAAGAATAAATTTTTATTTTCTGTGCACCAAATCAGCATATTATAATGTTTTCTGAAGGATCATGTGACACTGAAACCTGGCTTAAAATTTGTGAAAATTCACAATATCATTTTATTTATTTATATTAATTATATTATTTTCAAATGATAGTGTGCATACATTGATACTTAATTCTCATGATGCCGCATGTAAGAAATCACACTTGATTATATCATGAATCTCCTACATGTGAAAACCCTTGTGAGAAAAATAAGTTATATGAAACAAATCCTAGTGTAGTGTAAAATCCTTTTTTTTTTTTATTATTTTTTTTTTTTTACTAGTTTTAAATCTAGGTATGACCAAGTTGTTGTTTTTTTACAAGGTGTCTTTTAGGTCATACAAGATTTACACATGGATATTTATTAAAAGGTGAAGAACCACCATCATGCCTTACTTGCCAAACTAAAAATGACTGTGAAACACATTTTATTGGATTGTACTGTTTTTATTGTAAAAAGACAACGGAGGTGTCTATCTGATTTATTTAAAAATGCATCACCTGAATGTATTTTAGAATTTTGTACATCTGAAATATCTTTTATAACCTTTTGTTAATTGTATGCCTTGTATAATTTATTGAGAGATTGCCATGAAAATAGCCTTGATGGCGTTTAAAAGTGAATAAATAAGTAACATGTGAGAACATGCCTGAGATAATCTGTGACCGCTGTGCTGTTTTGCGTACCCAGAGGATGAGAGAGGTGATAAATGAAAAGGACATGGAGATCAAGAAGCTAAAAGAAGAAGGAAGTGCCATCCAGCAGCATGCATCTCTCCTGGGGCAGCAGTTTGATGAGGCCAAATTAGAGCTCCAGGTGCACTGAGCTGTTTCACACATTGGGGTGTTGATTGTTCAGTGTGTTTTAGGCACAGATTAATAACACCCACCTTATTTTATTAATTTAGAAAAATATGCACCAGTCTTGAATGTCCGAGGCTTCCAGTGTCATGTTTCCATTTATTTTTTTCGCTGTACAAAACAGCTCGTTTTGTTGCTTGATATTGCAGACTGGTACTATTAATGCATTATTGTAACTACAAACACTGTTTTGTAGCACAAATAGTTCTACAGTTTACTGCACTTCGTTGTTCTTCTAGTTATTAACCTATAGAGGAGTCGCACACATTCACAGATAATAGCTTTGTTCCGCAATGCAATATATGGATAAACATTTGTTCTTTAAAGACACTGAAGGAGAGTTATGAAAAGACAAAGGAGACTGAACATAATCATCCTACAACAGCTGCAAACAGAATATCCCAGCTGGCTAAGAAAGTGGATACTTTGAGGAAACTGAGGCAAATTATTTTTTCTTCTTCCTACAATGTGTACTTCCTTCTACTTCTGACTTGATGTGTCTGACTTAAAATTGTTGATTTGAACCTCAGGGAGAGTAATCCATGCTCCACTGATGAAGATCACCTTTTAGAGTCTATCACCATCATCATGAACCACAGAATCTTAAAACCGTTGAGCTCAGAGAGGCTGGAGCTTGCGTGGAAAGCTTATGATCAAACCTTGGAGAATCTAAGAGGCTGTCAAACCGTGAGTAAAATTTACATTCTCCTGCTCAAATCAATGAATGGAATAAGTTTACATAAAGATGAATGTCATCTCTGTGGCTGAAAAAAGAGTTTTCCTTAAAAAGACTGTATGGAGAGAACTGTTCTTGTTAGAAGCCTCTCAACTGTATTACAGTTGAACATTCCCTGCTGTCTTCTGTTGACTGTGGCATCGCTTATCAGATTTCTTCTGTGTGTTCTGTCAGGTGGCGGAAGTAGAACCACTGGTGAACAGCAGGAATGAGGCCCGTGGTGCTCTCTTATCTGTTGTAGATGACTTCCTGCAGGAGGTGGACAAGCTACCAATCGGTGAACGCTTGGACAAGCTGAAGGTATGTAGTAAAGAAAGATACAAATGAGAATTATTTTAGTATTATTTATATACTGTTACAGTATATTTGTATTTTCAGCAAGTAATTTTGTTGTTATTTAGTCATTTATATTCGTTTTTTTTTCTCATTTCTATTTAGCTGTATTTTTATTTGAGTTTTATCCATTTTAGTATTTAAACTTTTTTTTGCAGTTTAAGATAAGTTAAAATTTTCCATTTAATATTTTTATGTATTATTTTTATTTATTTTATATTTATTTTATTTCAATATACAATTTTTTTTTTCTTGTTAAAAACACTTATACAAATATATCACTTTCTGAATTTCTGACAGAGATTGTTTTGTACGGAATTTAGTCAGATTAGGCCTCTACTTCTTGAGCCTGTCAGAGGCTGTGCTCAGTTCTGGAATCTCTTGTATTTCAGTTTCTTGTTTTCTAACTAATAAAGGTGTGCCCATAAATTAAAAAAACAAATACATAGTATGTGAAGATTCACCTGCCAGCTTTTCATTACTGCATTTTGAACGGTGTCGTCTGCATATATAGGAAGTTGCATCCTCACTGACTGCAATATTTAGCTCTCATATGCTGGCGGAGCAGACCGAAGAGTGCTCTTTTGAGAAGTTCTGTGAGTGGAAGGGGCACAAACAACAGAAAATCAAAAATGTGCGAAAAACTACAGATGACGCTCTCCTTGCTCTTAGCTGCTGGGCAGCCAAGCTTAGCAAGGTACGTTTGCTAATGTAAACTTCACCAAATTCATGTCTCCTTTTATTGGTAGGGAATTATTTGGCTTTGAATTTAAATGGACAGACATGGTTTATAGTATCAAGAGACTTTATTTACTGCTCAGTAAGATGAAGCCTTTGTTTCAGTTTTCATGTTTGATGGAGAAAACGTCATTGACTGGAGAAGATGTTGCTGAAGGTGTGGATGAGATCCTGATGAATGCTGACAATGCCTTGTGTGAAGAACTCGATACTGAATTCTCTGTAAGTGTTTCTGTCCTGATCTACACATTTTTCTACGCTATGTCTGCGTTTCAGTGTGCGTTCTCTCTCTTCTGAGGGCACAACCCCCCAGGTCTTCTCCAGAGGGAGAAGTGCCATTGTTTGGGTAAAACAAAGCACACAATTATTGAATGGAAAAATGTTCCCAATTTTTTCCCCCACTTATAGGAACACAACGATCAAGAGAGAAAAATAGTGTTTAATGCCTTTCATAAAGCCATGCAGGACATCCAGAGAGAACAAAGTTTGTTAGAGGCAATCAGGCAAAAGTACGAACTCAACACGAAGGTAAAAGATTTGCTCTTTGGATTAATTTTGAAAAATTGATTCTATGGAGAGCTGATTTTCACTTTATGGAGATTCATAAAAATATACACTACCATTCAAACATTTTGGTTGTGTCAGTAAGAGTTTTTTTTGTTTTTCTTCATGTTTTTCATTGAAAGGCCACATTTATTTGATCAAAAATACAGTAAATCAGATATATTGTAAATAATATCACTAGTGCTGTCAAACAATTAATAGTGATTCAATCACGTCCAAAATAAAAGTGTGTACTGTGTATATTTATTATGTGTATATATAGATACACACTCATATAGTATATATTTAGAAAATATTTACATGTATATATTTATATAATTTATAACATATATTTAATATACAAATATAACGTATTTTTCTTAAATATACTTGCATGTGTGTGTATTTAAATATATAATAAATAGACACAGTACACACACATTATGTAAACAAAAGCTTATTTTGGATGTGATTAATCACGATTAATCGTTTGACAGCAAAAATTATCACAATTTAAAAAAACTGTTTGCTGTTTTAATAGATTTTAAACTATAATTTAAAACTATATATTCTTGTGCCACGTGATCCATCAGAAATATTTCTAATATGCTGATTTTGGTGCTCAAATAACATTTCCTAGTTGAAAATAATTTGGAAAAAAAAACTGCATTAATTTGACATTTTTTGTAACATTAAAAATTGGTTTATTGTCACCTTTGACCAATTTATACATACTTGCTGAATAGAAATAAGCATTTCTTTCAAAAAATAAAAAATAATGTCACTCTCCCCAAACTTTTTAACTGTAGTGTATACAGTGCATGATTATTTTCAGTGTCAGTTTTATTTAGTACTTAGTCATTTGTTTTAACTGCAGTTTAAGCAGGAAGTCCAGCAGTGGCAGAGCGGCCCTCCTAAAGCGGACGAGCTGTTTGCGGTGAAGAAGCACATCAGGAGCCTGAGATCTCAGCTGCGCTGGAAACTGGTGGAAGTCAGCTGTCTGGAGGAGGTGAAAACAGCCCTACCTAATGTCCTCTGAGAAACCACATGATGGGGCCGCAATTCACAAAATGAACATGGTGCTGGGAGCTCAGATGGACGGGGTCAAAATATTGTTTTATTGGTTTGATTTTGATTTGTTTATTAATTATTGTAACTTTGCCTGCTGTGTTACTGGAAATGGTCAGTTTATCAGTTTCAGTTTCCCGCAGGCAGAAGAACTCGACCTGCCAGAGATTCTTAAGAAGAAGGAGGAGATCGCGGAGACGAGAAATGCACTCTTTCAAGAAATCAGCCATGAGAAGAAGCAATATGTATGTTTAGATGTGTAAAAAGATCTTTCATATTCTGAGATACTGGGCTTAGATTCTAGCACAGACACAGTTAAGAATGGCAGTACAATACATTATTATTTATCTATGCAGGAGGTATGTACTATATCTAATATTGTGTTTATACCACAAAACAGTGGTTTGCAATGGGATAGAAATGCCAATGCTGAATTGTGTTATATAAAATGTATAATTAAAAAATGAATGTGCATAAGTGTTGTGAATTTGTTTTGTTGAAGGTTAAATTACTTAACATTTGTGAGCCTGGACCACAAAAGCAGTCATAAGGGTAATTTATTTTTTTAAACTTGTTAGGATAGGACAATATTTGGCTGAGATACAACTATTTGAATATCTGGAATAAGAGAATGCAAAAAATATATAAATATTGAGAAAATCGCCTTTAAAGTTGTCCAAATTAAGTCCTTAGCAATACATATTACTAATCAGAAATTACATTTTGATATGTTTACAGTAGGAAATTTACTAAATATCTTCATGGAACAGGATCTTTACTTTTACTGGCATAAAAGAAAAATGTATTATTTTGACCCATACAATGTATTGTTGGCTATTGCTACACATAGACCGGTGTGACTTATGACTGGTTTTGTGGTCCAGGGTCACTTTTAATTGGCAAAACGTTCCCCATCTAATACCTGAAATGTCCATTATATGTTGATGTGCAGATAGTGCTGTGTGACCTCATGAACAGAGGCTTTCCTGAGTTGCCATTGATCTATCCTGATGCAGATATCAATGGCTATATGGTGAGTACTTGTTTGTCACTACATACAAGCCTCTTAAGTTTTCTCTTCAAAATGTACAATGTTTCATTTAGCATGGTTTTATGTAAAGGAATTATACCAAATGACTAGAATAGCACAGTATGAGCATACTGTTAACTTTTCTTTTTGGGAATATTCACTGACTACAGAAAAGATATGTTAATGGTCTGTGAGCATTTAAAATTGCTTTCAGAGCTCTGCAGGACTGTTAATGAAGAGCTTGGACAGAGATATGTTTGATGCAGAGCCGATGAAAGAGCTGAGTGGGAGGAGACCTCTTCTTAGCACAGACTTCCAGGGACAGAAAGTAGTCCTGAAGGTTGGTTATAGCCCAGAATATTTATTTGCTTTGCTTTAGTCAAGGTACCGTGAGAATATATGTACACTACAAGCCAAGTGAGGACACCCATACTCGTTATGTATTTTAGCATGTCATTTATTCCTGTGATGTCAAAGCTTAATTTTCATCAGCCATTACTCCAGGTTTCAGTGTCACATGACATTGCATTGCATAGGCTAATTTAGTACTCAATGATCTATTTTAACAGTTTTTGCTGCTTAATATTTTGTGAAAACCGTGATGCATTTTTTTCCAGGATATATTGTTAGATATTGTATATCTTGTTGCTGTACATTGCTGAATGTTTCTGAAAGAGTTGAGGGTTGTTTGCAGTGCTATGCTGTGGATGAAGAGTCAGAGGCGAAGATGCTTGGACAATCTGCCCACTATCACAGAGCTCAGCAGCAGAATCCTGCCACAACTGTTCCTCTCCTGGCGCTGTTTTGCGGCAAAGTTCTCTTTCATCCTTTACTATACTAGATTCTCACTACCCATTTCAATGATGTTACAGCTCTGTGCCAGTGCATGCGTGAAATGTCTTCTGTTTTATCCAGTCTGATCCACTGGCATACATCATGGTACCACATTACTCTAATGGAAGTCTGAAGGCCATTCAGAAATCCTCCCCACTGTCCTCTTCTGTAAGTGCAAATGTGTTTGTCTGCACTGTAGTGAAGTTTGTCAGATTTACAAAATTCTTGGAAAAAACGTTTTTAATATTTATTGTAGATTTTTTCTTTTCATTTTATTTTTGATTTACTTAGAAATGTACTGTATATATTTTAATACCAAGCATTAATAGGAATAACAACCAGAATTTAAATTTTGGTGCTTCCCTGTACAGTTTGCAAACTTTTTTTTAATGCGAAAAGGTGCTTTTTTGTCCTCTGTTTTGTTGTTGCCACATAGGAGATTAGGAAGGTGATGAAGGGCGTAGCTCTGGGACTCCAGAATCTTCATGCAGCATCTCTTACTCATGCATCTCTGCATCCCAACAACGTGTTTGCCATCGGCCGAGAGAAAGGGATTGTTGGAGATTATGATTTCACAAAGACACCTGTAAGTATAATAAACAAAAAACAAACAAACAAAAACCCCAAGCAAATTCCGGGAAGTTTCATTCAAATTTGGGGGGGGGTTAAATTTTCTCAATTAAATTTTACAAATGAGTTTTTATATGATTATTTGTTTCTTATAGGAACAGAGGGTGTCTGGCAGGGGGATGGTGGCTGGTTCCATATGTCTGGTGGCTCCAGAGTTGAAGCAGGGTCAGCTGCCTTCCCCAGCCAGCGATATGTATGCCTTTGGAGGCATCATGCTCTGGGTAGAACTGTTACTTGCTTGCTTACACTACCATTTAAAAGTCTGGAATAATATATATGTGTGTATGTGTGTGTATGTGTATATATATATATATATATATCCCTAAAGAAGTATTTTTTTAAAATCAAAAATACAGTAAAAAGTAATATTGTTATAATTTAGACTTTTTTCTATTTGAATATACTTTATTCCTGTGATCAAAGCTAAATTTTCAGCATCATTATTTCAGTCTTTAGTGTCACATGGTTGTTCAGAAATCATTCTAATATGCTGATTTGCTGCTTAATTATTCATAATGATTCTTATTATTATCAATATTAAAGACAGTTGCTGCTGCTTAATATTTTTGTGGAAACCGTGATCCATTTATTTCAGGAGTCTTTTGTATGAATAGAAGGTTAAAAAGAACAGCCTATATTTGAATTACAAACCTTAACATTATAAATGTCTTTTTTACTGTCAATTTTGATTAAGAGTGGAGCAACAAAAATTCTGCTTTGCCATCACACAAATAAGTTGCATTTTTAAAATGTATTCAAAGAGAAAATGATTGTAATAGTATTTCACAGTTATTAAAATATTTAGTTTTTTATCAAAACAATGCAGTCTTGGTGAGCATATAAAATCTTAATTATTTCAAACTTTTTACCTGTAGTGTACTTATTTACCATTTTATATTTTCTAAAATAAAATTAATATGAATACAATTTTCTTGTATTCATAATACAGTATAAAAATACATTGTATATAAATATGTAATTATATAAAAAAATAAAATAAATCTGTTGGTAAAGGAGACTTGTTTGTTCACAGCTGCATGTTCCAGACTTCAGAACTCTAGAGAGAGAACATCAAAATGTAGAATTCTCTGGTTTGGGTCTGGTATGTGGAATATAAGAGCTGATAAATATTATTTTCTAATTATTACTCCAAAATGATTCAAACATCTATCTCTTGACAGGATGCCAGATTGCACAAGCTCCTCTCAAAGCTGCTGGTTTCCTCTACAAGACTGTCTGCTTCTGAGGCCCTAAAGGAAGACTACTTCATCACGGTTGATGTGTAAAAGTGAATTGTGTTCATGTTTACGTTCTTTGCCCTTTTTCTTTATAATTTGTTTCTAAAAAAAAGAAACCCAGAGGTGTATGTTTGTTCATTCCTCAAACCTTGTTTCGTGTTCCTGGAATAAATAAAAATAAGTTTATAAAGGCAGAAAAATCTTGGTCAATAACAAAGATTGTGCATTTTCTTTTGTTAGATGCTTGGTTTTTCCATTTTGTAATGTTTTATCCTGTTCCAGCCCAGATCCATGTCATTTGAAAGGCTGTCAGCTGTAGTCTCAGTCAGTGACAAGACCTTAATTTGAAATTGCCCCATTCGAAAATTGTCTTCTTGTAATTTTCTTTCTTTTATTTCATCTTCATCAAAACGTGACTCAAAAATGGAGTGCAGAAAAATGGACAGTTTGGCATGCTAGTGCATCTTCACAGAAATTATGAGTGTATAGTAATTTACTGTGTCATCAACAAATTAGTGAGAAAATAACACATTTTGATTAGTGTTTCGGGTACATGCGTTTGCGTTTACATGCAATCTCTGTGATTATTGACCTTGGATAGGTCACCTGGTTTTTCCAGTGTTGTTGGTACTCCACTAGCCACTGTTTCTTTTTTCTTTTTTGAACTCATCAATCCCGGCATTGATGAAAGTTACAATTTATGCCACTTAGGAAGAAGCTCATCAGGCTGAGATCTTAAGTGTTATGTAACAATGGTTTTCACTTATTGGAATTCAGACTACAGAGTTATTCGATATTGCTGCTATCTGTCGGGATGAGAGATTGGATGACCCAAGGTCATTTACTACAATATAGCACTATATAATATAAGGCTTTAACATTTTCTTTTGAAGAGAGAATTGTGACATACAGTCAATTCAATAAGTATTCAGACCCCTTCATTTCTCATATTTAAATTATTCTAAAATGCTTAAACTTTATCAGGTATTCAGACACATAAAGGAATAGTTCATTAGTAAATTAAAATTGTCATTTACTCTCATGTTGTTCTAAACTCGTATAAATGAATCATGTTCTGGAACATAAAAAGAAATGCTATTAAAAGTATTTTACCAGCATTCTTCAAAATAGGTTATCTTATTTTGCGTTCAGCAGAAGAAAGAAAATCATATCAGGTTTGGAACGCTGAGTAAATTATTATTATAGTCTATTATTTTTTTGTGTACTATCCATTTAACTAGTTAGTTAGTTGGTGTTTAAAGCACATTTGGCAAAGTGAGATCTGATGCAAGTCTGAATAACCTACTTGTTAGTTGCATTCAGGGAGTTTGAGAGTTTTCATGAGATCAAAGAGAGCTGCGCTGTCAATCAAACCCTCACATGAAATAAGTCAATCATCAGAGGAAGGTAAGTTAAAAAAACTTTTTTTGTTTTATACTAATCGTATATGTTGGTTCTAATAAAAAAAAACATATATATATATATATATATATATATATGATATGTAATTAATATAAATATATTTTCTATAAACAACATTAAGATCCAGTCTTGTCTTGAATTCAAAGAAAGTAATCGTTCAAAACTAGGCTGCACTTTCATTTTCAGCACCATGAATCATGTGAACCTCCAAATTATGTTGTTCCCTCTCATCATTTTGTGCTCATGGTCATTGCTGTGATGTGGATAGTGACAGTCACAAATGCATATCCATACACACCAGACACAGCCATCCCTGAAGAGGACATGAGCAGATACTATACTGCGCTGCGACACTACATCAAGCTCATTTGATTTTTAAAAAGTGAAATTAATCAATAAAATACAGGAAGCAGAACAATAGGTAGTCTTAGAGTGTTCAGTAAACAAGTTGAAATTAAGTTTACAAAGAAATGTTAATTTTATGCTTTTGTTGCTCTGATTGTCCTCTCTCGGGTATGGGAAAAGAAGCAGTCCTGAGCCTGTGTTCTTGAGTCTGCTGTTGAGAGAGACACCAGAAAGCGGTCCTTAGGCAACTTATGAGGAAGCAGACACTGAACATGACAAGATCAGGTTAAAACTACGACATTTTATTAAGCTAAAGTGTGAATATGATCTTTTTGTGTTATCTGACCCTTAATTGTTTTAAATTAAAAAGGTTTATAAAAAACATTTTTGTCTTAAGTTTTATATAATTTCCTTTCTTTGTCATGTGTCTTCACAGTTTTTTTGCCATCAGTGGTGACCAGAGAGTGGCAGTGTGCAGCTTTAAACTTTTGCGCTGATACTGTTTTTTTTTCATACACTTTGTGTTCTGTATTATTCAGTGTTTGTGAATTAAATGCATTGAAGAAATTAATAATAGTGGTTGTATATTAATTAAATCGTAGACATGTTTTTAAAGGGATAGTTCACCTAAAAATGACAATTCTGTCATTATTTACTCCCTCAAGTAGTTCCAAACCTGTATGAATGTCTTTGTTCTGCTGAACACAAAGGGAGATATTCTGAAGAATGTGGGAAACAGAGCAGTTCTGGGGCACCATTGACTTCCATAGTATTATTTTTTTCCTACTATGGAAGTCAATGGTGCCCCAAAACAGCCTGGTTACAAACTCTCTTCAAAATATCTTCCTTTGTGTTCAGCAGAACAAAGACATTCATACAGGTTTGGAACTACTTGAGGATGAGTAAATAATGACAGAATTTTCATTTTTGGGTGAACTATCCCTTTAACCTCATAAAAGACAACATTTGGAATTCATGAATATATTCTTAGGCTTTGGCTACTTTTCAGACCTTAAAAGAAATGTATGTTTCTAAAAATATCTTTTAATATCAACAGAGAACTAAATATTTATTTAAACTACCTTAGGATATAAACAATATGATATCTGATTAAATAAATGCCAGTGACCTGGATTGTTGTGTTTTGACGATGACAATTGTTATTGTTTTTTTTGTTGTTGTTGTTGTTGTTTTTCAAGCATTCAATAAAAAAATCATAATAATAAAATAAAAAAATGCCAGTGACCATGACATAAAATCTTTTATATTCCCATTTGTATGGTGAAGTTTGTGGGATATCAGCTGTTAGAGTATATATATATATATAGTCAATATATATATATATATATATATACATATGTTATTTTTTTAACATGATTAGGCTATACATAGCATCCATTGCACATTAATGCGTTAAATGCGTTGATGTCGCCCTCTTCTGGACAATAAGATTAAAATAGCGGTCATCAGCTGAAGATGTACATAGCTTAAAGTGTGATCCCATTTTTTATTTTCAGGAAAGATTTTGATATGTATGTAAACTCGTTGAGTAACTCTAATAATTCTATTGCATGTAAGACTCTCTTATGGTGTAAGTCTTATAAGATAACTTAGTATGCTTTGTATTATTGTTTGTAACCCTCGTTGTTTTTTTGTTGTTCTCTTTGTCTTTGTAATTGTTGTTTTGTTATTGCATAGTAAAAAAAAAAAAAAAAAAAAAGTGTGATCCCATGATTGTGAAAAGAATATTTCATGAGGATGATGGCTTGTAAAATGGTTATTGTCCAAACTCCTAGGTCCCTAATAATAGATAAAGGGAATTCTACATTTAAAGTGTATAAATATATGTCATAACATTCAACACTGTTGCATAGACATACACACCCTGAGCAATTAATTGGGAGGAGGAAATACATAAACGTCTCACATATTTCACATATGAGTCGCACATGCTATTATATAGTAATCCTACGGAACAGCCTACAGCCAGTGGGCGTGTCCTTTCGCATCCCGTGCCTCTGATTGGTTATTCCACACGGGCGTCAACGAAAGGGGCAGGTCCGAGCGTCTTGACTGACATATAGAGCACTAGAGAGGATAAGTGTCTTGTTCTGTCTGCTTGGGAAATTCATGGGGCTTTAAATTTCTCACCGGGACACAGGTCCATCCAGGGGGGTCAGTGAGGTAAGTCTTGAGGACTGTGAATGATTTGGGATGTAGATGCGGGTGTTTGTGTGAGCAGCGCTCTACATGTGGCTGTCTATACAGCTGTCTCACACTGGGGACACTTTTGATTGGAGCGCTAACCAGCTAAATCCTGTTAGCCGTCTAATAATAAACAGCTGATTGCTGCTAGCGCTGCGCGGCTACACTGTTAAAGCTAACTGTTGCAGCCAATTCAAGCTATGAATGAACGAACTGCGTAAATGAACCGACCGAACGCATAATGTTAACTTTATAACGTAGGAGAAAACGAGTCAGGTTTGTAAAAGCTGTAGTAGCTCAGCGAGAGCCACGCGCTGCGCGTTTGCTTGAAGTTGAATGGGCCGCACGTGCGCTTGTGTTGCCATCATAAAAATCAAATGCGTAATGTTACGCACTGTCCAGCGTGACTGGAAACATTTACCAATGGTAGGTTATATGAACTGGAACAGACGTGCCACTGCCAGGACGGTCATCTGTAAACGAGTTGAGCAGGTCACTGTCCTTTGTGGCGTTATAACTCATTTACAACACACAGTATAAGTGCAGATCTGAATTACATTTGCCTCTGACTACTTTAGTGGGGCCATTTACGTGTATATCTAAATCTTAAACGGGCACCAGCAGGAACTGTTTCTGAACCTACTGAATGATCATAGTTTAGTGGCAAATCAAGAGGGAAAAACACTGAACCATGCACAGCTGGGATTTGTTCATTGTCTCATTGACTCATCATAATTACTTCTATTTTCCACCTTCAAGTAAGCCATGTTCACATTTAAGGGAGAGCAGAAACTAAAAAGCACTACGGTGAAGTCTGAGATGTTAGCTGCTATTTTATTTTAGTGACTGAGTTTGTTTATTAATTTTATGTTAAGTGTGGGTGCAGTCATTTAAGAAAAAAAGAAGAAATTAACACTGTATTAATTACCCTATTAATAATTGTATTCGGCAACGATGCATTAAATTGATCACAAGTGGCAGTAAAGACTTTTACAAAGAATTAAAAAAATAAAAACGTAGCAAGGTTTCCACAATTTTAAGCAGTGCATGTTATCAGCTGTAATGGTGGTGATGAGAAATGTTTAAGCACCAAATCAGCGTATTAGAATGATTTCTGAATGATCGCGTGACACTGAAGACTGGAGAGAGGATGCTGAAAATTCAGCTTTGACATCACACAAATCAATAACAATTTAAGATGTTTTAAAATGCTGAAAAATATTTTAAATTGTAAAATGAATCACTTAAAATCTATTGCTGCCAAAGTAATGCAAATTCTAACATTTTTAAACACTACAGTGCACTCAGAAATACACCTTATATTAATATGTAATGTTTAGGTATTCATGGTTATTAGTAGTTTTAAGCAAAAATTAGACATGAAAATAAGTTCTGTTATGCACTGTTTGTAACTAGTGCTGTCAAACGATTAATTGCATCCAAAATAAAAGTCCTTCTATAATATTTGTGTGCATACTACTGTGCATATTTATGTTTATATAAATACAAACACATGCATTTATATATTTAATAAATATTTTGTATATTAAATGTGTATATGTAATATAATGTATGAGTATAAATATAGACATGTCAATATTTTCCAAATATATACTGTATGTGTATTTATACATAACATATATATACACAGAACACAACACACATTATGCAAACAAACATTTTTGTACGATTAACCGTTTGACAGCACTATTTGTAACTCATCGTGAATTACTGAATAATATTTATTTATAAACAATAGTCATTTTATTTTTATTTATTTGTACAGAAGAAAAAATGTCATTGCCTTACTGAAAACTGTAGCTTTGATTTTAGGTGATTGAGCTGTCAGAAGGGTTCTTCACCACCTCTTCTGTTAGTTAATGTATGGCGGCGTTTACAGTTACCTTAAAACGGTAACAGGTTAAGCAAACTTTTTTTTTTTGGACTTCATGTTGAATACAAGCTTCTCTTACATGTTCCTCCACTTTGAAGCACCTTGGTCTGGTTACATTTTCCCCAACCCTTTGGCCTCAAGCTGTAAGTGTGAACATACTATTCTACAGCATACTGTGCAACCACACATTGTGTACAGTGATTCATAGCACACCACACAAGACAGATCGAGTCAGCAGCATGTCATTATTCTGCCCGCACCAGTATACTGTTAGTTGTGCAACAGGGATGGGCTTTAAAATCGGGTTCCTAAAAACGGTAGCCTTTGGTGTGGGACAGAGTGATTGAAATACTATATGTGACATTGTGGTTTCTTTTTGATTCTTGTGGCTTCATGCAAAATTGCCCCCTGCGAAGTGAGACAGGAAGGCTGCTGTCTTGATCTCATAATGAGTTCTAATCAGATTAAATTTCCACGCTTATTCTTAATCTGTTATACACCTGTCAATCTCAGTGTCTGTTTATTGCTGTATGTAGGACTCACAGTTGGGCTTTTGCAGTTTTAGTAATGTTGGAAATCTGACCTCTTACAGGTTTTCTGTCTTCATGAGCTCCAGATGAGAAGAGGCTGAGCAGAGGTTCTGTGAACTGCCCTGAAATTAATTTTGCTGGTGAGTTGTTACATATAACATGTATTGTTATATTCTGTCCTTTTTTCTGTGCTGGATTGACGTGCATGAAAATGCTAATTTCCTCAAATGATTATGGGTGGTATTATGATATCCAGAGATGCTGAATTAAATGTTAGTTTTCTTGTTTCTACACAAAACCTATTGTATGTGCTCCTATATAAACACACATCATATAGGATCGTGTAGCTGTAAGCAGCAATCGGCAGAAACAGATCCAGGTTTTGTTTGTAGAATATTTTTGTTTGTGTGTCTCTGCTCATGTGGATGGACTGTTGTGTGTAAAGATGGTCTGTTTGTGGGTAAAGTCCTTTTCTCTTAATTTAACCTCATTCGTAGTTCAAGGCCCTCAGTGATGGAAGATTTCAAAGACTACTTATATGGATGATTCTGATGCACTTAGCAGACACTGCATGGATAAAAATGTCTCTGGCTTGTTTTTATCATAACCGTTTGACTTTCTCATTCTGTTTGAAAAGTAGCACAGAATGATGGAGTGAATAAACATTCTGATGTGGACCTGCTTTTTCCTGTCCCCAGGTGCATGGTTCTCATTGCTATTGAAGACAAATTTTGTCTTAGCCGTGAACTTGCCCTGCAATATAGGAATAATGACCGTTGCCAATGCCAAGTCTGGCACAGGTAAGCACCTTAGAGCCTCTTACAGGTTTATAGGATGCTTTATAGATCATTAGGGTGTGTGATGTTTGTCATATCCAAACATGTCACAAACACATAGATGGGACAGTCGGCATGGCTTCTATTATTATAATTATTATTTATTTTTTTTAGACGAGTGACCAGTTGATGATATTTATCAGAGCTTTATATGGCAGCAGCCTGGTAACTCTTTCTGCAACATTTGCTGCATATGTGAATAATACTTGAGGAAAGGTGTGCTAGTATTTCTATCATGACAACTCTCTGAAAAATTTAGCATGGTAATGGATATGACAGTGTTAATGTAGTTGATGTAGGCAGAGTAGATTTGATACGCTGCTGTATTGCTGCTGCTGTTGTTATTGCTGCTGCAAAGCAAGTACATAGACATACTGCTGCTGCTAGAGTATATATATATATATATATATATATATATATATATATATGCGCTACTCTAGCAGCAGCAGTATGTCTATGTACTTGCTTTGCAGCAGCAATAATCTAGAACAACAGCAATGCACTGATGTATCTGCCAACAATCACTATCGGCCGATTGTTCAAAATCAGCCGATGATCAGAGCCGATTATATCCTGTCAATCAAAAGGCGGCGGAAAAACGTGTCAGACTGCAACTCATACTGTGAGTGAAGAAAATCTCTGTTGAATTGAGGGCTGTCAATATTAACGTGTCAATAAGGCATTAACAGTTAAAAAAGTGGCATTAAAGCAGGCTCTATTTGACCAGATGAATCACCCGTAGTTCAAGCCTGCATTGCCAGATCTGCAGTTTTTCTCTACACCAAACATTTGTAGCACGCCTCGATCCATCCAATAATCACAAAGAGCTCTGTGCTTTCTTACTTCTTACTTAAGGTCTCTGCACACTGAGTCCGAAATTTTCGCATGCGTTTTTTCGCATTCGCAATCTTAAAAATTCGTCACGCACAGAGACCTTGCACACTGAGTCCGATGCGTTTTAATTAATCCGTTGCGAAAAAATTCGCAAAACTATACAAAATGTCTTTACGTAGTGAGGATGATTTTGTTGTCCTCTCTTTTTAAAAAAAGAAAAAGAAAAAGGAAATATTGGGTCCATCCAATCCTTAGATTGCGCAGAGAGGAAGGAGAGTTCCACCTCCTTATCAAAGAGCTGCGGGATTATCTCGAGAGATTCAAAATTTATTTCAGGATGTCAATGCCTCAGTTTGATACTTTGCTAGCGATACTGAATCCACATAATAAAAAGAAGACCACCAATTTCCGTGAACCAATTTATCCTGAACAGAGACTGTCTGAGGTATGGACACACACACACACACACACCGAACTGCGGCATCGGAAAGGTGCGCGCCAGGCATAAAAAATAGGCTACAGCAGTTCTTTATATTCTGTATTCCGCAATTTGTTTGTCATAAAGTGCTCTGTGCTGCAAGAAGAAGTGTATTAATTTGTCTGACACTATTTTGGATTTTGGCTTTCGCTTGTACGGTGGCTCTGAATGGTCAAAACACCTTCTCAAAGCATCTCAAAATGCTTTATACGGATGCGAAAAACGCAAAAAATCGAACCCGATCCGAATTTTTTTTTGACGGACGAAAAATTCGGACTCAGTGTGCAATGGCCTTTACTCTCAGCTTTCAAATCCTGTACTTTTATCACAAAATACAAACGATGAATGCCGTTTTGACTCTTTTAAATGTGACGTGACAGATCGCTATTGTATAGGGCAACAGACTATTATTTTGATAATTGATTAACCTAATGATTATTAGAATGACTAATCGTCAATTATTTCACTGATTAATAAGTAGACTTTGATTATTCAGCTTTTGCAATTAGTCAAAATATTAAATTATAAATATTCTAACATAAAGGTCACTTCAGCTTTAGAAAAGCATATTATGTAATTACAATTATTATACAATTAATTGGTAACACTTTACTATAAGGTTCGTTAGTTAACATGAACTAAGAATGAACAATACTTCTACAGCATTTATTAATCTTAGTTAATGTTAAGTTCAGTACTTACTAATGCATTTATAAAAATCACAAGTTGTATTTTTTTAACATTGGTAAATGCACTGTGACCTACCATGAACAAACAATGAACGACTGTGTTAATGTTGGTTAATAAAAATAAAGATTAATACATAAATGTATTGTTCATTACATTAATTCATGTTAATACATTAACTAATGTTAACAAGTGATACCTTATTGTAAACTGTTACCAATTCATTATACAAATAGATGTATTTGGCACACAAAATGAGATGACAGACAGAGACACTCTCACCATTTAATTAGCTATATGAAAAAGTTACTGAATAACACATCATTCTGCCTAACATCTCCTTTTGTAAGATATATAGATAAGAAACAAAATAAAGGTAAGTGATAAGACGCTTTGGATAAACTATTTTATTCACAACATAATGTCTTAAAATGCCTTATAGGGTTATGACAACCAAAACAGTCCCGAGCTAGATCAAGCTTTGATCTCTGTAAACCAAACAATCACTTTAATTACTTTTATTTTTTATTTTTTTTTTCACTAATAAAAATATTTTCTAATTAGCTAGCTCCACACTGGAGAGCTGCTTTATAACAGAAAATCAAGTTGTAATTCTAACTGAAAGCGACACTGGCTCTGGTTTTTCATGTTTAATACCGTAAACCTGCTTGAATTAAGCCCATCTATTGCATAAAGTACTATATATATATATATATATATATATATATATAACATGATGTAACCTGACTTTCCTGGAGTACTGAACTGCAGAGCTCAAGCAAACATCCACATCGCTGTAATCAGATGCATTTTAACTGCTGCTTTCACACTACTGTCAGTTTTTGTTGTTTATTTCGTTACTGAGAGGAAAGCGCGCAATATATATTTACATCCAAACGCCGCTCAGGTTCGGATGCATTTGCTCTGAACTGAAGCGCCGAACTACAGTCTTGCGCTACACCGACACACTGGTCAAACCGCAGTATTGCAGGCTCTTACATTTGGTCATGTGAGATCAAACGACTACTCGATGACAAAAATATTTGTCGACAATTCTTTGTTGCCGATAATGTCGACTAATCGTTGCAGCCCTACTATTGTACCTCAGTTAAAGTCTCTTCCAGTTTAATAAGTTATAGTGCAAAATACACATGAATGTACAGAAGATGTTGCAGTATGGCTTACCAAAATGTTTCATGTCTGTCTAATGTAATCGCTCAATCAGTGTTTTAACCGCTGAGAGATGCCAATAAAACAGACTGTGAACAGTATGTCACTTAATGTGACATTTACCTTACAGTTCATTAGTTAGCTATAAAACAACACGGAAGAGGAGCTTTTTTTACTTATTATATATGTATGTTTGAATAAATCTGGTATTAAGGTATTTATGAAGGAAAAAGGAAAGTTTAAGTTTATGGTAACAAAATTGTTTAACATTCAACCTGTTCTTTTTCATCAGTATTATTTGTGATTTGAATTTTGTGAACGGGAGTTCCTCTTTTGCTGTGCTATAAGCCGGGCTTTGGACGCTTTCACTTTCAAATTTGAATTCACGACCTTATCACTTTTTACAAGAAAAGATAGTTGTCTGTTTTGCTTACATCTATTCACTGTTTAAAACTAAACTAAAAATTATTGAAATATGGATTAATTGTTGTTCTTATTACAAACTAACTTATCTCAGTATTTGCGTAATTTTTTCAACTCGTTCTGACGCAGCGAGTATTAACCAGGCTCTGCTCCTAAAGAACTTGCATTGAAAGCGCCTCTCTCACTCGTCACGTGATCAGAAATCTTAAGTCCAAAGTATACTTAGGCTGTCCGTGTCCGCGCACCGTCCGCATTACGTCATTTTCATCATCAGGAGGGCTCGCGTACAACATCTCATACGTGAGGTGAATGTTGACAGAGCGCAAGTCAAGTAGGTGGTACTACGCATGTGTTGAGCTCGTCTGTCTGCACTAATCTGCGGTAGAGTATACTTCAAAGCTGTACGGATGTGAAGTATACCCGGGCCTGCTGCTCTGTGCGGTGTGCGCTTTTTGCATGGAGCAGAGCAGACGTTTTGGACCATGCGCAGACCATGCACTGGCACAAATGCGACCACGTCAAATTTTAACTCCCTTATAACTATCGGTATCGGCTGATATCATTCGGAATAATCGGTATCGGCAGAGGAATTCAGTATCGGTGCATCTCTTTTATTTATATATTAGTGGTGTCAAAATTAGCGCGTTAACGCATGCTATTAATTATTTTCAGATTAACGTGTTAAAAATATTTTATGCAATTAACGCAGGGGCGGGGCTAGGGTTGGCCACCCCATTCGCAACTGCTGCCTCTGTCTCTTTTTTTTCTTGCAAAGGATTGCGTTTATTTAGATGCAGAATGTCTTTATGACCACATCAAACGGGAGAAGTTTCAGACACGTGCTCTATACGTCGCCTCCACGCCAGACGCGAAACAAGCGCGTAAAAGATACTGTGCTCCTAGCGCGCACTCTTCAAATACACGCACAAAGGTGCCGGTGCGCGCTGTAGCCTATATCATTTCATATCATACAGCGAAAGAAACTACGTGCATGCAATGTCGTAGTTATGCCGTCAGTTAAGGCATGAAGTTTCCAAAAAGGCGATTAAAGCTGCCTTAAACTGTGTGCATGCATGCAATAGCCTATGTTATATATGCGTCACATTTAAGTACATGTCTCTGAAATGGTTTTAAAAACTGTCCTGAGGCACCCTAGCACTGTCTCCCTCATCTAAAATACCCAATTCAACTCATCTGCTCATTAGTTGAGACTTTCAGACCTGAAGTGAGTCAGAAAATGTAAAGAGATTTGTGAGAAAATAAGATGCATGTCAGATCCCCATCACCTTCAGCAGCAGCAGCTTTTAAAGCAATAGCAGGCAAATAAGTTAATAACCAGCTGCTGTGATGTCTATTAATCCAAGAACAAAAGAAAAAAAGAGGAAATCAATAACTTTTATAGTTTTAAGGGGTTCAACTATATTTAATTTAGAATTTAGTGTTTGGTAAGTATTAATTTTCTGTATATTTCTGCTGAAGGGCACAGGTAGCTAAATATGTCATTTATTATAATGGGTTCATGTGAAGATTTATTTTAAGTTCACTTAAATTAGACGTTAAGTCTAATAAATGTTAAAATTGATAGCTCTCAATTATACTGTAATGCTGAATGGCTACAGTCAATGGTTAAATATTCAGGCGGCAAAATTTTTTTTTTTATAGGAGACATCAGTAGTATTGATATCAGTGATGCTGGCCTTCAATCATGAAAAGGATACCATTAAAGAAATATAAAAAATATACTGTCTTTATGTTGTTTGTACATTGTACATTTGAAGATTGTTTATTTAAAAGCTTGAATGTTAGGTGGGGTTAAGCGTGATTAATCACGATTAATTTTAGAAAAATGTGTGATTAATTAGTTAATTTTTTTAATTGATTGACAGCACTATTATATATATATATATATATATATATATATATATATATATATATATATATATATATATATATATATATATATATATATATATATATATATATATATATATATATATGCTATACAGGTGGAGCTGGGGAGGGTGGAGGGTTTCAGAATAACTCTGAAAGTGTGCTGCAAAATGCTCTACTGGATGCCAACCAGCCATTTAAATCAGCAGTTAGCTTATTGGCAGTTTGTGCCAAGTAGTTTAATGCTGTGAGTATCATCAGTTTGCACTACCACCCATCAGCCTGCGCCATAGAGTTTCATGACAGAACTTGGCATTTTAAGAACGCAGTGACTTTGCTACCCAGCAAAGTCAATTGCTACCCAATAATGGTAGTGGACGTTTATTCGATTTTGATCAAGTTCACATCTATTCATGACTGCAGATGATAGAGCTTTGAAAAACTGCTGCTCTTGAGTATGGGTCAGAAACTGCTAAGCCCTCTTCAGTCATTCTAGCCATATCATCATTACTCTCCCAGTGTCTAATGTATCTTGCCTCTGTAGAGAGGGACCCATGTAGCTCCGTATGGAGATGGAGAGGTTACAGAAAAGCTCTGATGAAATGGCTCGTCTCAGAGGCTTAATGACCTGCATGTATGACCCTCCATGTTTTCTTTCAGCTGCTTCTGCTGACACACCGTTTTCTCTGCCGTGTTGTGCAGTTTGTTGCCTTATTGAGGGAGAGGTCTCTGTGTGGGTTTGTTCACCATGGAAATGGTTACTGTTTGCACTATGCAAATTACTCCACTTCGTGGTGAATATGCCCTTTTTGAGGCTCTCAATTTGTTTATAATTGTCTGAGTGCTTTCTGAATTCTGATGCAGTAATATACACATGGATTTGTTTTGTCATTCTCTGTTACTGGAAAGCAGTAGGTTGTGTAGTGTTCACTGTAAACATGATCCAAAATCAACTTCCTGCCAAGCTGTAGGAAGCTGTGGAAACTATTTTTGATTTTTTTTTTTATCAGGAGTCTAGGCATTCATAGACTTGTTGATCTATGGCATGCAGTTCATGTAAATTTAAGTCCACATTCAACAAAGCTTCTGGTCACCCTGTAGGGTTTTTGGACTTCTCGTGTCTAACAGTAAGAGGGAGTGATTTTTTTTGTTTTGTTTGTTTTTTTCCTTTTGGAAGTCAGTTGTCTCTTTTTTGTTGTTGTTGCTGTGACCTGTTTCATCAAAGAAGATTCAAGATGGACTTTTCTGTAAAAAATCCCACACCATTAGACGCATTGATGTAGTTGAATTACTAATCATCCATGTGGGCCATTGGCAGTGTTGCCAGATTGGATGGACGATTTCCAGCCCAAAAGCTCACCAAAACCCACCCACCCCAACAAAAAACTGCCTAAAACTTTAACTGTCAAAATAATGTAAGAGAATGTACATCAAGATTGATAAGGACCATTTTTAACTCCTTAAAACAAAATAATGACAAAATAATACAAAAATAGATGCATTTCTCAGGAAAACCAGATCAGAGTAAATACATTAAAGGGAATACCAAATATGATTCAAATATGCAAGCAGACACTGTCAAAATGACAAATTAACAAATACCCTCAAAAATAATTTTCAATGTCAACTGTCAGAATAAGCCAATTTCAATGCAAAAAGTGCCCAATATAAGACCGTCATTTATGCACACTCCATGAGTCAAACCTTTACAGTATAATACACTGCTGTGCAAAAGTTTGGGATCAGTAAAGTTTAAAAAAGTATATGCTCATCAAGGCTGTATCTATTTGAAATATTATAGGAATTTAAAACAAAAGTTTTCTATTTTAATATACTTTAAAATAGAATTTATTCCTGTGATGTAAAGCTGAATTTTCAGCATCATTACTCCAGTCTTCAGTGTCACATGATCCTTCAGAAATCATTGTAATATGCTGATTTATTATCAGTGTTGGAAACAGTTGTGCTGCTTAATATTTTTTTGGGACCTGTGATAATTTTTCAGGATTCTTTAATAAATAAAAAGTTAAAAAGAACAGCTTTTATTCAAAATAGAAATTGTTACAATATACACCACTACTCAAAAGTTTTGGGTCAGTGAATTTAATTTCTTTTTTAAAGAAATTAATACTTTTATTTAGCAAGGATGTGCTAAATGGATACAAAGTGATAGTAAATACTTACACTGTTAGAAAAGATTTTCTATTTTGAATAAATGCTGTTCTTAACTTTTTATTCACCAAAGAATCAAAGAAAAAAGTATCACAGGTTCCAAAAAATATTAAGCTGCACAACAGTTTCAACACTCATAATAAATCAGCAGATTTCTGAAGGATCATGTGATACTGAAGACTGGAGTAATGATGTTAAAAATTCACCTTTGCTTCACAGGAATAAATTATATTTTAAAGTATATTAAAATAGGAAATCAATATCAGAAATTACAATATTTCACAATTACTGTTTTTTGGGGTTTTTTTGTTGTTTTTTTCTGTATTTTTATCAAATAAATAGATGAGTATAAGAGACAATTTAAAAAAAACAAGGTAAATTATTTGAGGTTTATAGTATAGGTCTAACATAATACAATATGATATCAAAACAAACTGAAGCATGTAAACGAATAGAATAGAATAGAAAACAAACTGAAGCATTTAAACTGAGAACTGTAAGCTTAATATTTTCAAAAAACGTGAATTCTTGTACACTGAACAAAATTATAAACGCAACACTTGTTTTTTCATGAGCTGAACTCAAAGATCTAAGACTTTTTCTATGTACACAAGTCCTATTTCTCTCAAATATTGTTCACAAATCTGTCTAAATCTGTGTTAGTGAGCACTTCTCCTTTGCCGAGATAATCCATCCACCTCACAGGTGTGGCATATCAGGATGCTGATTAGACAGCATGATTATTGCACAGCTTAGGCTGGCCACAATAAAAGGCCACTTTAAAATGTGCAGTTTTATCACACAGCACAATGCAAACAGATGTCGCAAGATTTGAGGGAGCGTGCAATTGGCATGCTGACTGCAGGAATGTCCACCAGAGCTGTTGCCCGTGAATTGAATGTTCCTTTCTCTACCATAAGCCGTCTCCAAAGGCGTTTCAGAGAATTTGGCAGTACATCCAGCCGGCCTCACAACCGCAGACCACGTGTAACCACACCAGCCCAGGACCTCCACATCCAGCATCTTCACCTCCAAGATCGTCTGAGACCAGCCACCCGGACAGCTGCTGCAACAATCCGTTTGTATAACCAAAGAATTTCTGCACAAACTGTCTCATCTGCATGCTCGCCGTCCTCATCGGGGTCTCGATCTGACTGCAGTTCGTCGTCGTAACGGACTTGAGTGGGCAAATGCTCACATTCGATGGCATCTGGCATTTTGGAGAGGTGTTCTCTTCACGGATGAATCCCGGTTTTCACTGCACAGGGCAGATGGCAGACAGCGTGTATGGCGTCGTGTGGGTGAGCGGCTTGCTGATGTCAACATTGTGGATCGAGTGGCCCATGGTGGCGGTGGGGTTATGGTATGGGCAGGCTTTTTTATGGACAACGAACACGGGTGCACTTAATTGATGGCACTTTGAATGCACAGAGATACCGTGACGAGATCCTGAGGCACATTGTTGTGCCATTCATTCACGACCATCACCTCATGTTGCAGCATGATAATGCACGGCCCCATGTTGGACATGTCACCGGACATGTCACCCATTGAGCATGTTTGGGATGCTCTGGATCGGCGTATATGACAGCGTGTTCCAGTTCCTGCCAATATCCAGCAACTTCACACAGCCATTGAAGAGGAGTGGACAACCTGATCAACTCTATGCGAAGGAGATGTGTTGCACTGCGTGAAGAAAATGGTGGTCACACCAGATACTGACTGGTTTTTGGACCCCCCCCCCCCCCCCCGATACAGTAAAACTGCACATTTTAGAGTGTCCTTTTATTGTGGCCAGCCTTAGGCACACCTGTGCAATAATCATGCTGTCTAATCAGCATCTTGATATGCCACACCTGTGAGGTGGATGGATTATCTCGGCAAAGGAGAAGTGCTCACAAACACAGATTTAGACAGATTTGTGAACAATATTTGAGAGAAATAGGCCTTTTGTGTACATAGAAAAAGTCTTAGATCTTTGAGTTCAGCTCATGAAAAATGGGGGCAAAAACAAAAGTGTTGCGTTTTATCATTTTGTTCAGTGTATTTATATATGAAGAGTTCAGATGCAAATGCCTCTGAAATTTTCTTCTAAAATTATATTTTTATCAGCCTGCTATGTTTAATTATTTCACTTTAATTGCACTGAAAAGGACCTATAGATTGCCATTTATAATAAATTTACTGAACCTAAACATAGGAGCCTGATGTTTTAAATGCGTTAAATTGTATGAGAAATGTCTTAATTATAATTTCCAGAGGTCTTACACAGGGGCTTTGCTCGGGTTTGGAGAGATAATATACCCCCCCCCCCCCCCCCCCCCCCCTCGTAATTAATTTTATTTATATACTTATTTCATACTTCAAATACATTAACATATTTGTTGACACATAATTTTATATGAGTAATCTTTATTTGGAGTATGTCTTTATTGCACAATGCACATTTCTTAATATTATGCCTAAAATGTGTTTTACTATCACTATTGATAAGGATTGTATGTAATATAATATCAGTCTTTAAATGCAAGATATTTAAAGTGTACCTGAAGTATAATTTGATTGTACACTTTAGCACAATCAAATATACTTCAGTATATCTTTAGTTGGACTTCAGCACAGTTAAAGTGCCTTAACACAAAATTAGTTGTTCCAATTTAGCAGACTTTTATTTTACCAGTTTAGTATTCCAAAAGTACAATTGCAGGGTATTTTTATTTTGCACATAAATATATAAATGTAGGGGAGACCGGGGAGTGTTGTAACACGGGGTTAGTTGTAACACGGTCAGTTTGATAAGTCAGAACAGAGCTTTGTTATCAATATCATACACTCATTCACATTTTTAATGTTACAGGACAAGTGGCATATGAATGTGAGCAACATTGTAGATTTTATGACCAAAAAAAAAGATTTTCAGGAAAGAAACCAATATTTTTCAATAAGATTAGTTTTTGCCTAGCAATCATTGTGTTGTAGATATAATCTTTTGACTTGCATAACCTGAAGTAGCTGTTTCTCTAGTTTAATTTGATACTTTGCATTCATGTACTTAAACTTAAACCCCACATGCTAAAGCTCTTCATTAAAACAGTTCATTAAGAGTTGGTTGTAACATTTTTAATGATTACAATGAGTCCAGTTATCGAGTCACATCCTCTATTGAGGCAAAGTCATGTGAGGTTTTTATTGCACACCAAGGGATTTATGTAAAATGTGTTTCCATCATAGTTTATGCGCATAACTTTTTATTGTACAAAAACACTATCCGTCTCAAATGAGCACATACGTTTTTTTGTGCACATTTTTAGAATTTCTGTGCATCTTGACATTTCCATCCAGCATTCCAACTTCACATAAAAAATAGGTAGATGGCAACACAGTTAGTGACTGAACTCTTATGTGACAGGAACACAGTGCACACTCACACAAACACACACAGCTATTTTTTTTTGTGCTGAATTGAAAAGGAATACAATATAGTTTTTATAATTTTAAATGGTTCACTTTATTCAGAACTGATTATTCTTTGTTCAATAAAATGTTTGCATAAATTGGAAATGTGGGTCTTATTTCAGCAAATTACTTCACACTATTACATCTATCCCCAGCCTGTTACAACTCCCCCCAGAAGTGGGATAGGTTGTAACAACGGAACTCTTTGTATTTGACATTAACTCAAACAATCTGTGATTATGCAGTACACATCTAAGTGAGTTTTATTTGTAGTAGCCATATGTGACTACGATATATCAAAGTTTGAGAGATCTAGCACAAACAACCACTGAGTTACTGATGCTCAAACAGTGTTACTTTCATCCCCGGTCTCCCCTATTTGTAGAATACTTAGCAGAAAATAAATATTTCAAATACATTTTAGTATGTTTTTTCCACTAGGGCCGTCCCCATACGTTGGATACTGAGCCTCACTAATCACATCTTTGATGCTTTATCTGACATTAAATTAATTTATTTGTTTACATTGTGTGGATAAATTACCAACTAGAGATGCACGATTCTGGATAAATGGAATCCATTTTTTTTTTTTTTTTTTTTTTTTTTTTATAGATATCATGATTCTCCCACCATGATTCTGCAAAAAAATAGACAACTAAACAAAATGGCATGCAATTTTCTAGAGGTTCTGCCAAAATGCAAATTGCTACAATCTGTTTATAAAATGTATTCAACGTATTGTCAAAAGCAAAAAATCAAGTTGAACGAATGATTCAGTGACTCTCTCATAAAGACTTCACTTGTTTCATTCCTGAATGAATCAACGTTTTTTTGAACAAATTTTTTTTTTTGTCACTTGTCGCCACCTGCAGGTGTTACAATGTAATTTATACAATCTTTATTTGAAGCGTGAAGTCACTTTCAAAAGGGTTTTCTCTATTTTGATCGCTACTGTAGACAACAATGTTTATGTCCGAACTATAAACTTATTCCAGTACTTCTGTGACTATTTGAATGTTTGTAATGCATAAATAATGATACAAAAGACTTGTAAAGATGTTTGATAACTGCCCTCTCTGGGTCATAAACATAGCTCAATCGTTGTCATTTATGAACACGACTGTGTTGGTGATTGAATCTGTTTGCGATTTGGCTATTTAAATATCCAAAACATTAAACCGAGGGCTTTAAAGCTATGTTTAGTGGAATGAACACATAAGGAAAGCAGTAAACTAGCAGCGCAGACTGCTTTTCATCACGGACAGATGGATTTCTAGTACTTGGAGAACAAATTAAAATTAATAAAACATTTTATTTGTAAAGTGAATGGTCTATCTTCAAAAACATCAGGGGAAAGAATGAAGCATGACTATACGGCTGGATTAAACTTAATAAAGCAACGATGTCAATGAATAAATATGAGCGCTCCACGTTTCAAATCAAAACACGACACTGATGTCTTTATGTGAATGTATCTGAAGGTCCTCAGAAACGTGTTTGTGGCATTTTAATTTCATCTTGCCTATAATGCCTGATAAAGCAACATTTGAGCGCGGACAGTGCTGCATTGTGTTCTGGAAACCGCTATATTAAGCTGCTCCTAAAGCGCCACCTCGTGGCAGAGAATGAATTTGCATTTCCAATAAGCCTTTCTTGTATGGTCAGATCAATGCAAATATCGACCATTGTTTTTAAGCAGCAAACACAGAGTTGTAAATGAGAAAGAAGTTAATGTGCCTTTTAAAAATATAAACAATTAGACAGTAATATTCGTTTTAGTTTAATATAATAATTTATATGCTAGATTTATCCCTTTTCATAAAGATGGCAGAAGGCTGAAATGCTGTTGTATAAGATTTGTTTTTGTTAAAACCTGTATCTGAACTGTAAATCATGTAATTTTATGGCTTAATACTGTGTGTTACCATAGAAGTTGTCCAACCCCGCTCATACTGTGCTCATTTTACTTGTGCAGCTCTTAAAATGGGTTATAAATCTGTAGATACCTTGTAAATAGTAAAATCAAATTCCTTTCTTCATATTTGTTGATATTTGTGAATTGAAAATATTTTTGATTGACGATTAGACTCCTATCTGATTCTCCATATTAATTTTTTTTTATTTGGGCTAGTTTAATTTTCGGGCTACCAAAATCTGAAGAGTACCTGCCCGAAGGCCTACCAGGGATTTTGAAATTTTGCGAGCCCTGCTGAAACTGAGCTGCAGCACTGTGGCCAAGACCATACAGTGGTTTAACATGAACTGTTCCACTCAGAACAGGCCTCGCCATGGTCGACCAAAGAAGTTGAGTGCACGTGCTCAGCGTCATATCCAGAGGTTGTGTTTGGGTGGGGGGTCAGCCTGTCGGTGCTCAGACCATATGCCGCACACTGCATCAAATTGGTCTGCATGGCTGTCGTCCCAGAAGGAAGCCTCTTCTAAAGATGATGCACAAGAAAGCCCGCAAACAGTTTGCTGAAGACAAGCAGACTAAGGACATGGATTACTGGAACCATGTCCTGTGGTCTGATGAGACCAAGATAAACTTATTTGGTTCAGATGGTGTCAAGCGTGTGTGGCGACAACCAGGTGAGGAGTACAAAGACAAGTGTGTCTTGCCTACAGTCAAGTATGGTGGTGGGAGTGTCATGGTCTGGGGCTGCATGAGTCCTGCTGGCACTGGGGAGCTACCGTTCACTGAGGGAACCATGAATGCCAACATGTACTGTGACATACTGTAGCAGATATTGGGCCTCAGGGCAGTATTCCAACACGATAACGACCCCAAACACAACTCCAAGATGACCACTGCCTTGATAAAGAAGCTGAGGGTAAAGGTGATGGACTGGCCAAGCATGTCTCCAGACCTAAACCCTATTGAGCATCTGTGGGGCATCCTCAAACGGAAGGTGGAGGAGCGCAAGGTCTCTAACATCCACCAGTTCCGTGATGTCATCATGGAGGAGTGGAAGAGGACTCCAGTGGCAACCTGTGAAGCTCTGGTGAACTCCATGCCAAAGAGGGTTAAGGCAGTGCTGGAAAATAATGGTGGCCACACAAAATATTGACACTTTGGCCCAATTTGGACATTTTCACTTAGGGGTGTACTCACTTTTGTGGCCAGCGGTTTAGACATTAATGGCTGTGTGTTGAGTTATTTTGAGGGGACAGCAAATTTACACTGTTTTACAAGCTGTACACTCACTACTTTACATTGTAGCAAAGTGTCATTTCTTCAGTGTTGTCACATGAAAAGATATAATAAAATATTTACAAAAATGTGAGGGGTGTACTCACTTCTGTAAGATACTGTAGTTCTTAAACTCTAATCTTTTCATGTATTTTGATAGCGTAATGTATACAGTCTGTAGTGCTTAAGAATTTAATCGTATAAGGAAACAAAGGTTTAAAAAACGGGTATCTGCAGTTTGGTGTTTGCGTTATGATTTCCCTTATCGTAATCACCTTAATTACAATCTTGGTTTTTATATATATATTAATGATGTGTGTAAATTGTGTGTCACCCTCAGCCATGCAGCAGGTGCTGGATAACCTCAAGGAGCTGCCGCCTTCAACAGGAGCCAAAGACATCGACCTCATCTTCCTCCGTGGCATTATGGAGAGTCCCATAGTTCGTTCCCTTGCTAAGGTATAACCTAATACTTAATTTTAACTCCTTTAGTTTGAAAGCTATTAGCAGACATCAAATAATTGATTAACATTAATAATTTAAAGGATTAATTCAAAAGTATAGTTAATAAGAGCGATATCTGCCTCCTAAATATCAGCATAAACGTTCACATGTGCACACATTTATAAGGCCAGGGGTTGTTTGTTGTGTCACAGGTTATAAGAATGTGATGTGCAGGGGGCCTCTTCTTATTCTTAATATAGCTGTGTGAAATTGTTTAGATTGTGAGATATACTGGTTGAGTTTCTTTTTGTTTGATTAGGAACTAACGCTAATGTGAGAAACACATAATCCATGTTACTGTACGTTCTGTGGATTTTTCCAGTAGGAGTTAGTTTACAAGTGACTGACGGTTTGATCTGCATTAATGTCCAGTTTGTACGGCCTGTTTCCTCAGACTGAAAACGGTGTCAGCACAGGATTATTCAGTTGTCTTTTTTCTTTTTTTTTTTTTTATATATGTGTTGTGCAGGTTATTCTGCTGTGGTAACCCCTGATAGGGAGCAAACCGAGAGAGCGAGAGAGAGAGAGAGAGAGAGAAATTATAACTTATTTGTTCACTAACATCTGTGTATATTCATGTAGATCTCAAAAAATAAAAACAGAATTTAAAGTCTTTAAAATTCCCACCACTGTACAATTTCAACCACATATCAAATGATGTATTCCCTTTTTTATAATTTGGTGACAATGACGTTTTAAACGTTTTTAGAACGTTCTTTTTCCTAAGGCTTAGGCCTATTTCTAGAGTTTTATGCAAGTTAAATGCACATGATTGAGAACAAATTTAGTCTTCAAAAATGGTCTTTGCACATTAATTAATTCATGCATTTCACTGACTGATTGCTAAACAAGAACATTTGAAAGACATGGTGGAAATGACACTGGAAATAAAAACTGTGGCTCTAATTTTCATTCAAATTGAATTTCGCTCTATCATAGTTTTTTATTTTTATCATTTAAAGATTGAAAGTCTGATCAAGGGTAAAACAATCAAATGTATTAATAGGATATTTGGAAAAATAACACTAAGGCATGATACAGTTTTATTTCATATTTAAAAAATCAGTTTTAATAAAAACCAAGTGTTGAGCCGCTTGATTAAATCATTATTCTTAATGACTTTGTACAGTTGTTTTAACTCTCTCTTCTATCTGAAGTGTACATGGCAGTGCATTTGTTAATCTAGACGTAATCCATTAATCGCTTTCTTGGCAAGACACTCAAGTTATTTTGTCTCCGCCCACTTTCTCTCAGGCTCACGAGCGATTGGAGGATGTTAAGCTGGAGGCAGTGCAAAGTAATAACGTGGAGCTAGTGAGTGAGATCCTGTCTGATATGAGCAGTCTGACCATTCATGATGAAAGTGCAGCAGAACTCTGTAAGATCCTGAAGGAACCGCACTTCCAGGTACCAAACCTCATTGTCTATCTGACTGACTCTTTCATGATATGTTGACTGTTTATTTACATTTATTCATCCTGTAGCCTTCTCATCAGAAAAGGAAGCAAGATCACCGTTAAGCACTTGAGAAATTGGACAAATTAGTTGCTTCTGTTTTTTTTTTTTTTTTTTTTTTTTTTTAAATGAAGATGATTATTTGGTAATTTGTTGTTTGTTCTGTTCTGTATTCTCTTGGTATTTTCAGTCCCTGTTAGAAGCTCACGACAAGGTGGCCTCTAAGTCATATGAAGCTCCTCCCACCAGCACCAATTCCACCAGCATGGCCAGCTCATCCCTCATGCCGGCTGACACAGTTCGCATGATCAGCATCCAGAAGAAGGCCGGAGAGCCTCTAGTGAGTGACAGATGTTCTCAGTTTCACAGGATTAGATCCCACAGTCGGTCAGATCTTTAGCTCTGTAGAGTCTCTCTACTAACAGCTTGTTTCAAATCCACGCAGTGCCATTTGGTTAGTCTGCGTCGGATGAATGTTTGCATTAATAAGAGCTAGGCTTAATTGTTAAATTAGACCTTTATATACAAGGAAGATCTAAGGCCAACCAGTCTCGAGCAGCAGATCTATAGTTGGCAGCCTGCAGTGTTTTAACACCTAGTAAAATGTCATTGTGTCTCAGCCAAGGTCAGAAATTCAGCAGGGTGTTGGTTAAAAAAGCCACTGAAAACAACCTTTATTCATTTATTGCACAATTCATTATATTAAAAGCCACTGAAAATAACATTTATTTAGGGATGTTTTAAAATATGATTTCATATAAAAAGTCAATGAAAGAAATGTTAATTTCAGTGGCTTTTAATATAATAAGACAATATAATGCAATATCCAATGAATGAATGAATAATGTTGTTTTCAGTGGCTTTTAATAATATAATATAATATAATATAAGAATAATTAGGACAGCAAAACAATTAATTGCATTCAAAATAAAAGTTTGTTTACATACTATGTGTGTGTACTGTGCATATTTTATTATGTATATGCAAGTACACAGACGTATATATTAAAAAAAAACGTGTACATATAATTCTACTTGTATCTATTGTGTGTATATATATATATGTATATATATGTGTGTGTGTATGTATGTGTGTGTATTTATATATTTATTATGTATATCACAGCACACGCATGTTTGACTCTTTGTGCCGGCATTTCTGTGATTCATTGTGTCATCTCTTTTAGGGTGTAACATTCCGGGTGGAGGATGGCGACCTTGTCATTGCACGTGTTATGCACGGCAGCATGATTGACAGGCAAGGAATGCTGCATGCAGGTGATGTCATCCGAGAGGTGAACGGCCGAGAGGTGGGCAAAGACCCCATGGCATTACAGCACATGCTGAGAGACTGCAATGGAAGCATCACACTCAAAATCCTGCCCAGCTACAGGGACACCCCTCCACCCGCACAGGTCAGCGCACCACTGATTCACAGCAAACCCAATCAAGTTAAATGACACCAAATTTAAAAAAAATTAATCAACTGTTTGTTTGTTACACAGCAGTTTGTAGTTAGTCGTTGCATGGCAACGGGTTTCAGTTGTATTTATTTATCTTAGGAATGCACCAATATCACTTTATCCAGAACTTTTTTTGGATTAATTCATGATTAAAATGCAGTGGTTACCTTGCCACTAATTTCAAGTGGCAATGAAAAATCAAGGTGATCCACATTAGAATGATTTCTGAAGGATCATGCTCTGAAGAATGGAGCAATGATGCTGAAAATTCAGCTTTGCATCACAGAAATAAATTATATTTTAAAGCATATTAAAATGGATAAACATTCTTTAAAATTGTAGTAATATTTCACCATATTAGTTTTTTTTTTTTTTTGATTTTTAAAAAATGCAGGCTTGATGAGCATAAGACACTTTCATAATGCTGCATAATTATCAAAAATGGTAACATGATAAAGTCCTTTCACTTCACCATTTTGCCAGTCTACACTTCACATAACAGGCCTGTAGGTGGCATTTGGGCTTCATTAACTATGAGAGTTTCATGAAATAGCTAGTAAACGGTGCATCATACATAAATGTAAGTGAATTGAATCCCGATTACCATTATTGCGACCTTTGGTGCTGCACGGTTTTGTCATTTAGCATCCATTTTCTCAGCGATTGTAATTTGATTTATAAAATAAGACAAACCGCAGATCCAGATCGCTCCACAAATAAGATCTTCTCTCCCATGTAATTTTCAACCGATTTAGGAATAAGAACGGAAAATGACTGCTCCACTTCACATTATTGTCCAATGAAATTTGAACTTGAGCCAGATCATGGTTGGTGTATTATACATGATAAACGGGCATTGATAAATTATGTAATATTCTAAAATATATAGGCTAATATGATTTAGCTAAATAAGATAATAAGATTTGAAAATTTAGATAAATAAGATTTTTTATTAAACACTAGCGTTTATTATTTATGAGAGAGTTCAAAATATTGTTTGGTTGATCTTTTTTCCTTCTGTCGACCCACTCACTGAAAGAACCATGGCTTGAGCCCTCAAAGCCCCCCCTTCTGCACATGCCTGATCTTTCACTATTCTTATTTTTTTCTATGGTACTTCATATTCAAGTTGATGGCACATTAGAGCTGCTCCATTGCAGCGGCTCAGTACTGTTATCACGAAATTTCCTGTAATATTGTAATAATCCTGTAATAATTGTAACGGCGATTAACATTTTTTTTTTTATTATCTGAAACATGCTGCGACTTATATTCCAAAGCAACTCATATAATGCAATTAACGTTAACAAGCAAAACATGTTAAACGCATGCACACATTGGTACAGAATGAGAGAGACGCATAGCCTAGCACGTTTCACACAGACTGCTGGTTTCACTTTTTATTTAGATACTACTTTGTGGATGCTTGATATTTACAACAAATTTTGTTTATAGTGAATGCAAAAAAGATCATGCAACAGAATTGTCTCCGTCTCTCCTTACTGTTAAATTATTTTGCTTGCTTGACACATCCGACCAAACTACAAACTTTCCAGTGATGTCTGTGAGAAAGGGATATTCACTTGTAATTAATATAATGTTAAACATCCAATATTCATGTATGCACTTCATAGACATCCTTAATTTCCAATAACTCCATTCTACTCTGTTTGTTCTGTTGTCAGTGATTCTTTGTCTGTTCACATGCTGTGTGCTATCTGTGTTTGGTATCGGGCAGTGAACTGAATCGGATGCTGAGAGTACAAAATAATCTTGTCCCATAGTCCTGATTTTAGTGCTGTATAACCTCCTGATGGCTTATTGGATCGAATAGTCCTTGAGGAGGAAAAAGGAGAGACCTGGCCTCTGGGTGACTCGGAATGCCTTCGGGCTGAAACTGAACATGGTTATCCCTATTAATAACACGACCTGTGCTAAGTAGGGCAGATGGGAGGAGTTAAACATGCGCACACCCTTACTTTCTACTCTAAGGAGATCTGGGCCTGGAGAGAAATAGATCCTCAAATTCTCAGTCATTACCTTTTCTTTCTGTTAGTAGTGTTTTGCACCACAATGATTCATAATTGGGACATACAGGACTGTAATGTGCAAAGTAATCGCACAAGTTAAGCAGGTTTCGCAGGTCCATGTATAATTGCTGGTTCAAATCCTGATCCGAATAGGTTTAGGTCCTCAAACAGTGCTGCTGCATATCAACCCTGTGAGTGTACTTCTAATCAAGTATGTCCTTTTTAGTAAATACTGTTTGAAAACCTCACACAAGAGCAAAGACAGAGGGCGAGGGTTTTCAGGCATCCATTCCTTGTGCCAAACCTAAATTTCTGTCTTATTTAGACCTGAACTTTACTCAGTGGCTTGGTTATGTTCAGTGAATGACCGCTGTGTGTTTACTGTTGGGAAATCATCACTGATAAAGATCCACCAGGATCCATAAATATTTAATGTGAAAACATACTGTTGTCCTTCATAGAGAAGCCCATTTACAACACACACCAACATAAGCTGTCTCTTACTATTCATTTATTTCCCAGGAGGATGAAGTATTCTATGGACAAAACGTTGACCATGTGAATTGGCCCCTAGCACAACACAGATGTTGTCAATACAATATGAAAACGCTTTAGCCTTATTTTATTATTATTTTTTTTTTTGGTTCGATGATTTATGTAAAATGCAACCTTCCTCTCTTCGTTTGCATAATATGTCAAAGTCAGCATAGAAAATGTATTTGCCTGTGAGCTATGACATGATTTAATTTTTAGGCTATAATTAGCATCTTAAAATGAGTCCTGGTAATAAACAGGAGTAATAACACTTTCTTTGCACTTTAGGTGTATCTGAAGCCACATTTCAACTACAATCCTGACACAGATAATCTGATCCCTTGTAAAGAGGCAGGTTTGGCTTTCTCTAAAGGAGACATTCTGCATATAGTGAACAAGGAGGACCCCAACTGGTGGCAAGTGAGAAGCATATTCATTTCTTTGGTCACACTTTATTTTAAGGTCTAATTCTCGCTATTAACAAACCATTAACCATGACTTTTTTTTGCCTCAAACTCCTCATTTGCTGCTTATTAATAGTTAGTAAGGTAGTTTGGGTATTGGGTAGGATTTGGGATGTAGAATATGTGCTTTATTGCTACTAATAAACAGACAATATGTTAATAATTGTCATGCTAATAAGCAACTTGTTAATTGTGAGAATTGGTCCCTAAACTAAAGGATTACTTTTTTCTTTTTTTTCAGTTTTGGTCTGATTTCTTTAATTGCTTAAATATTTGACATTGACACTTTTTCATTTAGGCATGTAATATAAATGGAGGCCACACTGGCTTGATCCCCAGTCAGTTTCTTGAGGAAAAGAGGAAAGCATTTGTAAGGAGAGACCTGGATGGATCAGGTACAGAGGTTTAAGTTTGGTTTTTTTGGTTAAGTTTTATGGATTAAATTATTTTAGGGATATATAAATTCCTTCCTATTGCATTTATGCTGTAAACAATAAAGTTCCAACTGTGGGTTTAAGGAATCCTCTGCGGGACATTAACTGGAAAAAAGAAGAAAAAGAAAATGATGTACTTGACAGCGAAAAATGCAGGTTAGATTTGAAGGGGTTCTTTGAATTTTTCAACATTTGTGTCATTCTTTTATTCTGCAAGGTTAGATTAAATTAATCAAGTGACATCTTTTGTAACACTATAAATGTAAATACTATTTCAAATGAATACTTTTCTTTTGAACTTTCTATTCATCAAATAATCCTGGAAAAATGTTTGAGTTTCTGCAGAAATTCAAGAACCTTCTTTCAAAAATGTAAAAAAATGTATCTTATATAAAGATCTTAATGACTCCAAACTGTTTAATGGTAGTGCAAGTGTTTTTAAAATGTAAGAATTAACTTTCAAAACTTCTCTCTTTCTAATAGAATTTGACCGCCATGAATTACAGATCTATGAGGAAGTAGCAAAGATGCCTCCATTCCAGAGAAAAACTCTTGTGCTGATTGGTGCACAAGGAGTGGGTCGCCGAAGCCTCAAGAACCGCCTGATTGTGTTAAACCCGCTGCGATATGGAACTACTGTACCTTGTGAGTATATAATTAACATTAAAGGGATAGTTCACCTTCAGTCGATGGTGCCCATTGACTTCCATAGTATGGGGGAAAAACTCTTGTCAACGGGGACCAACTGAAGGCGAATTACCCCTTTAATATTGTTAATTATTACATTAATAATTACTACATTTGTCATTTTACCAATAAAAAGTCTCACTCATCAGAAATTCATATGATTCTCAGTCACTTCTCGGCATCCACGCGATGATGAAAAGGACGTCCAGTCATACTGCTTTGTGTCCCGGGAGGAGATGGATACAGACGTCAAGGCAAGTCGCTACCTTGAGCATGGAGAATATGACGGCAATCTATATGGAACCAAAATAGACTCCATCCATGAAGTCGTTCGCACAGGACGGACTTGCATATTGGACGTCAACCCACAGGTGAGTGGTTTTGTTAATAACACGAAGAAATGTTTTAGATTGATATTGTATTGTAATCTGTAATGGTCCATAGTCTTTACATATTAATAGCTGGTGAGGATGTGCTACAGGATGAACTACATATTTTCATCATCCTGTCTAGGGATTCCTAAACTTGTCAGCGAAACCCCTTTGACCTAAAACATTTACTTAAAGAAACCTTGAGATTTTAAAGTTGTAATTAAATGGAAGTAGCAACAGACATTTTCTTCCATATTGTGAGGTAAATCCAACTGAAACGTATTATTGGAAAATGAAAAAAAAAGTATGATGGCACTTTGTTGACTGGACAAAGGAAGAGCTGAATGTGAGCTTGCAGTCGATTGTGAGAAAAGTGTGGCATAAGTCACCGGAGAGAAGTCTGACATTTTACTGGTAGCTTGAGATGACATTTTGATAAATTACAAGGTCTAAAAAAAAAAAAACTGAAACCTTCAAAATTCTCAATGTGATCTTTGCAAAATGGTACAGTATTATTTTGTGGTGGTGACTTAATAGTAAACAAAAGATCCAAAGTAATTGTTTTTCCCTAAATTATTTATTCAGCTTTTTATAAACTCACAAACCCCCTGTGGTTTTCTCAGTTTGGGAAACTGTAAAATTCTGGACTTTGAGGACACTGCTCATTTTGAAGGCCTCCTCAAGATCATTTCAGGTCTTGGATATGTATATAATAAAATGTATACCGCATCTTAAAAATGCAAGAAAATGGGACTAGATCTGTTTTTTTGACGATTGACAGTAATTGTCCTGAAGTCTTTCATTATTGTTAAAGGCCTTGAATTTTTAGACAGGCAGTGCTTAAAAGTGAGTTCATTTAGAGATGCAACTGTTCTGGTTGCTGAAGGTCTAATAGCACGGTGTCGGGTTCTCTCAGAGACGCTGCCCGATGAATGCCTTAATTCGTCCATTTAAGCACCAACTCTAAAAACATTAAAGCTTTAAAAATGAATCTATATTATTCACCTGATCATCTTAGTAGTAATTATGTAATTACAATGTTGTAAAGGTATGGGTGAAGATGAACAGTCAATGTGATTGTGCCTGTGTGCTGCAGTCATCAATGCAGTCCAGACATAAATGAGTGGTTCAGAACCTGTATAAAACTCACCAAGTCATGTGATTTCAACAAACGAGGCTTCAATGCCTTTTTTTTTTTTTTTTTTTTTTAACCTTGGTTTGCAAATACTTCAAAATTCAGAGGGTTTGCAACTAGATGTTGATCTGGTGAGCTCATGAACGATTGGCTATTGCTTTTTAAATGGTTTCGGATCAGTGTTATATAATGTACATTAAGTTTTAATTAATTTAATGAATTTGAAGTTGTGTGTGTGTGTGTGTGTGTGTGTGTGTGTGTGTGTGTATAATACAAAATGATACCTAATTGCTTCTAATTGAGCTAGTTTGCCAAGCACTGTCTGAAAACACACAACCTTCCTAATAAGAATTACAAATGAATAAAACACAAATTTTACAGAACCTTCACATTTAATGGTATTTAATTACAGAGTTTTTGTTGCGCTTACATTTTTTACCAAAGGTGTCACCCGCCTGTGGTCTATCGAGTACCTCAGAACAGTGAATCGGTTCATGGACCAATTGGTTGTTGATTCTGAGTTTCAAAAAGCTTCTTTTCTCACTTCACTAACAAAAAGACTTTATTTGATAAATGTGCTCTGCAGGCGCTAAAGGTACTGAAGACATCAGAGTTTATGCCATTCGTGGTTTTCATCGCTGCCCCAGAACTCGACACACTACGGGCCATGCACAAAGCTGTGGTGGATGCTGGGATCACAACCAAGCTACTGACGGTCAGCCTCATTTCTGTCTATCAAATTCACGTTCTCAATTTTTTTTCCCCAATAATGTAGAAACATTGGAGTTACCATAAGCTCAGAGTTTGAGATATGGGGCCAGTTTTACTAACAGCTCGCGCCAGTGTAAACCGTCTTTTGGCGTTAAAATAGTACTGTCAGGATTTACTAAAGATGCACAGTGAAGAATTAGCGCTGAAAAGGCATGGACAGTTATTTGTGTGCCTCACTTTATTGAATATGCATTTGCAGGAGTTTCCTTTTCAGACGCAAAACTTATAGGAGGAGAGTATTCAAAAGAATCACGCAATGCGTTTTACTAACGTTCATGCTCGTCAAATTACTGCCATTTGTGCCATTTAACGCCCAAAAAAGCATGTCTTAAACAATTTTGCGCTGCACAGCAGAGAACAGAGATTCCTTGGTGGAAGGGAGAAGATTTTTTTCCACACGTATTAATTTATTTTGAATGCCAAAAGAACACATTATACGAACATATCATTTGCCAAGCCATGTTATTTTAATTTGCTTCAGGAAATAAAAGACTACTTACCAGGTCTATCCAAACCTCTAGCAAACGTACTGTGGCTTCGTTATTTCTTTATTTGCGACTACGCTAATTTGTGCTGCGCTTGAAATTTACACAACTATGGGAAACACTGTTCCCGATAATTTGATCCACCCTTGGTCGATATGTAAATGAGATGTTGCGTCTGTGTTCTTTAATTTGCACGTTGTAAGTAAATCACCCGCAGATATTTCCACACCCATCGGCGCTGTTTTGGAATTGCGCTCTCGCGCCAATTTGCCCTGTTTAGTAAAACTGGCCAATGGTTCTTTAGAAGCCACAAGTAAGTGTGACGACTTCTATTTCTGTCATTTTAGGAAATGGACCTAAAGAAAACAGTGGACGAGAGCGCCAGGATCAAGCGGGCATACAATCACTACTTTGATCTGACTATAGTTAATGATAATCTGGACAAGGCCTTTGAGAAACTGCAGGCAGCTGTGGAGCAGCTGACCACACAACCACAGTGGGTCCCTGTGAACTGGGTTTACTGAGACGTACAGCGGTCCAGACACCCCATCATCATCATCAGCGGCACAACCGATACGTCAGCGGCACAGAACACAAGTTCACACTGAACGGACCCAGCAGTCACTATGCAAATGTACACTAGCCATCCAGTCACGACAGACATAAGGGAAGTGTACTTATTTATTAATGTTTTTTTATTTTCTACTGACTAAACTTAAAGTGCCCCTATTATGGGTTATGAAAGGTTCATGTTTTGGGAGTCCCCAACAACAGGCTGACATGCATGCAAGGTCAAAAAACCTTCATTTTCTTATAATATGCCTTTATTTTTACCTTAATTGCTCAACGACTCCCAAACGATTCGCTCAGCGATTAATTTTTTCAAACCCCTCCTTTGTGTGACGCTATTCTGCGGTGATTGGTCGATTTCATTTAAAGCAGTGTTTGTGAGTGCAGTGCTGCTTTGTGTACAGCCGTTACCGGGCAAACAGCTATTCTTAACGCTCCAAAAGCAGCACCTAGTGGCAAAGAATGAATTACCATTTTCATTCAGACCAGTGCGAAAATCAGGTTTTCCCAGGTCTGCGCGCGCAACAAGTGGGCGGGCAATATGCTAAAGTTTCATGTTGACGTCAACGTGAAACGCTTTGTATTCGTTTTAAAACAACTCGTTTCAATGATTCGGAGTCGACTCTTTCTTTTGAGAGACAATAACTTTATACACGGTGCACTTTCAGATTTAAAACTTTGCAGGATGTTTTCATTCACTTAGAGCTGTGTTACACACTGCATGAAAGATCATTTTCAAAAATCCATAATAGGGGCACTTTAAATACTTGGAGGGAAAAAACAAATAGGATTGTTTTTTTATGGTTTGTCATAAGCTGCATTACAGTATTTAAAGCAGGGGTCTGTTTTCTTGCTGTAATTTTAGTGTTTCAAACATTGGTTTACAGTGCAGGATTCATCTTGCATTTCTTCATCTGTCAAACAGTTCAGTCACTACAGTATGTCAAGCAGATTTAGTTTATACAGCTTTGAACTTAAGATCTTTAGAAGTGTCATCCTATCATCCTTTTTCGTTCGTTAAATCCAAATGTAACTTACAATATCACAATAGCACTTTATTTTACAGTCCCTTTGTGTATGTACTATAATAACTAGGTACTAATTCTGAACCTAACCTTATAGCCCAGAGTATACTTCAGTTTTGATGCGAATGCTTCAAGGGGTTGTTCACTAAATTGTCATTTACTCACCCTCAAGTAGTTCCAAATCTGTCTGAATTTCTTTCCACTGTTGAACATAAAAATATATTTTGAAGGATGTGGGTTGTATGATTACCCATATATTATGGAAAAAAATACTATGAAAATCAAAGAGGACCAGAAACCACTTGGTTACCCACATTCTTCGAAATCTCATCTTTTGTGTTCAGCAGAAGAAAGAAATGCATTCAGGTTTGGAACAGCTTTAGGGTGAGAGAATGATGACAATTTTTATTTTGCTTCATGCCATCCATGTTTTTTTTTTTTCCCCCTACTGAAATGATGGGCTGGTTCAATGTTGCCACCTTGTGTACAGACAAACAAATTAGTGTGAAAAAGCTTGTCAGACAGATACTGTGCCTGAAAATCTAATATTTCCCTACTACATAGTATGCAAAAAAAAAAAAAAAAAGTACACAAACAACAGTGTTATGTTCAAATTCATAGTGTTTGATAAACGGTAGGTGAAAAAGTACCTGGTTGACCTACTGCTTTCACCAGGATTCTGAAGTGTGCATTCGATGGACACTTTACTATCCAATGAGACCATGGCAGAGGATTTATGAATGGCAGTAAAGCAATGCCAGTAGATGCCAGTAATTACAGATGCCATTGGTCACATGACGGTAACAACATGGTGGATGTAGTATGTTCCATTTTCGTTCATACTACCCATACTCATTCTATATAGAATATACTTTTTTTTTTTTTTTTTTTTTTTTTTGCAAAGTAAATTCCAATTCAAATGTAATGCCTATTACGTTGATTTCAGACACACTGAGAGTTTGTATGAGATCTCTGCAAAACAAAAGTGAACATTTAAAACTGGTGGGTGTTTCTAAATAATGCAATGAAAATGATGTCCCTTACTTGACTCCACCCCTAAACACAGCAGCAAATCAGTTAACGTGATTGAGAACACCCTCATTTTGGCCTCGCCCACTGATCTGGTAACCCATTACTGTCCTGCAGAGGACAGGGTACAGCGAACAGTACATGCGTACAATGCTGATGACGAAAATTTACATCACATGCACTGTGTAAAAAATCTATACTTCAGTTTTGACGTTAATGCTTAGCTTATGCATAGAGCGGAACGCACAGCCTTTCAAATATTATCCATTTGAATAGTATCAGGTGCACTATAAAGTGCACTCTTTTTTTTTTTTTTTTTTTTTTTTTTTTTTTTATAATTAGTATTTTGAGTTTTTTTTTTTTGAACATCACTGATACATTATAGTCAACATTAAAGTCAGCTTTACAATTTGAATCTTAACATGTATCCCATAGTAATGTTTAATAAAATAAAAAGCAAAAATAATCAAAAGCATAAAAAAAAAAAAATAAAAAATACTAATAATAATAAAAAAAAATAATAATAATAATAAAATATGCATTTTTCCAACAACAAGCACCATGCTGTCATCTAATAGCAATATATTGCACATATTTTCCCCATTTAGCCACATATTTTTCCACCTTATCATTAATGTTGAAAGAGATTTTTTCATAAGATGCCACTTTTGCCAATTCCATACTCCACTAAAGTGCACTCTTTTAAATTAGTTGCATTTGTCTCTTAACCACCTCACACAAACACTTGTCAGCGCAGGTGTTTGTTATTGAGGTCTCCAGTAATTTGTTGTTCCGTCTCATTCATTTCTTTTTCGACTGTGAAACAATATCCCAGGCCACTAACTAGTGCAAAAAAATTCAAGGCACATGTGGGAGCAGAATGTAAACGTACTGCAAACATAATATACATGCAGTACAATGAAGTATACTCTGGGCTTAAGGGCCGGTTTACACAGAACAAGTTTTTGTGTTCCATTGCACCGTTGTTTTTCATGCGTCTCACTGCATTTCAGTGTCTTATCTTGTGCGAGTTGAAAATGCTCAATCTTGGCAGATTTTTCCATTCACCGGTGCTGTACCTCTGCATCTGGATATATTTGTGCAGCACCTGTAGTTTTTAAAAGCAGAAGCCTGTTCTGTGTGAACAGCCCCTAAACCTAACCTTAACTCATGTCCAAGTTACCTTACATTTATATTACCTTATATTAAGTGCATGTACTATAAAATAAAGTGCATCCAATATCATTGTTTTAGTTTTATCGTTGCAGAATTGTGAGCTAAAGTCATTGTGTTGCTTGTATGTCCTAGTTTACAGAATCAGCACTGTATTTAGCTAAATGCCTTTTACACGGGCACAAAATCACATTCAAACATGGAATATAGACCAAGTGTGTCATGATCACAACCTACCTGGCCTCACAGATTCATAACCTGTTATCTAGCTGTATGTAGTGATGTACCTCTGTCTCTGGTGTCTTGCTCCAGTGTCTTTTTCAAGGCTTTGTAACTGATTTTTATCCAGCTTGCATATTCACTTGAAAATTCTATATTTTGCAATACAGAGTTGTATTTTCTGAAATCAAACCGCTGTCTAATAAATTAATCTTAATTTTGGATCACTTTACTTAAGAGTCTTTATTTTCTGGGGCCTCGTTTATAAAGTGTGCTAATGCTCCAATTTGATCTTGGATCCACACCAACGCTCATATTTGTAAAAACTGCCTTAGACCCTGACGTGACGATAAACACGCTTCCACATCTGAGCAGACGTACACACTTTTTCTTGTCAGAATACGGCAGGTTTTTGGAAATGTAAGCTTTCTTGCAGCTCACTGTTCTAAATTAAAGAATTTGGACGATGACTGGTGATCTTTTATATGTTAATGACTTTAATTAGGAGTCGTTTACAAGGCAGAGAGATTTGATCATTCACGAATCATGGGTTTCACATCTGAAAGAGTGGTGTACGTGCGTTTTCTGTGCATACGTTCATTCTATGAATCACACGTACGCATATTTGAGAAATGATCGTAAGATTGGTTTCTGTGCAACATTTTATAAATGAGGCCCAAGGTGTGCAGGTTTGCTCTTGTTAAAGGAGTTTAGATGGCAGAAATCTGGGTTAAGGAATTTATGAAAACATGGACAAAATATAATGTAAACAATTTATTGTGCATTTTCACATAAGATTGTATTTCCAGGGTTGCCAGGTTTTCACAACAAAACTAGCCCAATTGCGTGTCAAGGGGGGTCCCTCGGTAAAAATCGCATTCCATGGGATAAATATCATGTTATTGGGGTCGCTTCAACCCATGGACATGAAAACCAACCCGCGGCAACAGTGTTAAAAAAGCCCAATTCCACAGGAAAACCGCAGACTTGGCAACACTGTGTATTTCCACTGTAAAAGGTTTGACATTTACAGAGGTACTTCAAAAAAAAAAAAAAAAAAAATATATATATATATATTTAAAATGAATTGCAACTATTTAAAGACAATTTCTATAAAACAGCTGAAAGGCCACTTAAGGATCCTTTTTTTTTTTTTCTTATCCCAGTTTGTAGATTGTCCACCGCTTTGTGCCCTTTGGTCCTCAGCTTACTATAGGGTGTAAAAAAATATCGATACACGTGAGTATCGCAATATTTTATTTGGCGATACTGTATCGATTCTCCAAACCGGAATATCGATATAAAAAATAAAAAAAACGAAACAAACTGCCATGAATCTTGTAGGATTTTGAGTTCATATCCCGACCGCTAGTCTTCATCTCTGAACTTAAACGGTGACAGGAAATACTAGCATCAGGGCACTCCACTAATGTTAGCGTTAATATAGTTCGTTGTCAGTAATGGAGGATGAAAGAATTGTTCCAGTTCTCGTTTCGGTGTACAAAGCTGAAGTGTGGCGCCATTTGGGCTTTTGTGGTAATGTCCGCCCCGGGACCGCGGCACGAGCTCCATCTCGGTTCTGCCGCTTACCCCGTCCCGTGTTGAAAAGCCTTTGCACATAAACACAAACTGAAAAACCTGTGAAATCCAAGTTGAAAAGTTCTGAGAATGTTTAACATCTGTATTTATTTGATTGTTTTACAATTGTTTTGTTTTCTTTAGGAATCCTGCAAGCACTTTATTTTTCAATCAGATCAAATGTTTTGACATTGCATGTCACAATTATAAACTTAAACTGTGAACCTTTTAAAGTAGGGTCTATAAATATATATTTTTATCTTTTTATAAAATACATTTTATACATACATTTAACTAAAGAATCATGTAAGCCCTTGAATATTTCCCCCTTTACTCGTACTGCACAAAAAGTGGTTCAATAATGTTGAATGTTATAGGGACTGTTTATTGCAAATGCAGATCCCAGTGTGTTCTGGTTAAACTATTTTTATTTATTTTTTGCTAAGGTTTGCATATGGTGGTGTGTTCTTAATGACAGCTTTCCTAAAAAATATATATCCTATTCCTAAAATAAGAAATATCCCAATATATCGTGTCGTGATACGTATCGTATCGCCAGATTCTTGCGAATACACAGCCCTACAGCTTACATCAGATATTTTCGCTTTGCTGTTGTACTCCAGTCAGACAGGGGGCACTAGAGATGCCAAACCTTTAACAGCAATGCACAGCATGAGAGGAAGGCGATCCTGTGGGTTGCTGATTTTTGTAACCACTGAATCCTTCTCCTTATGCAGCATCACGTTACAGGAAGCAAAGAGTGATGTAACCTTCTTGAAAACTTTCTCATTGGTTAACGCAGCCAGAGCAGCATCTTTCAGAGAGGACTTCTTATCTGAAGTCATATTTTGCACCTGCAAGACAATAAACACGTCATATAGGCAGAAAAAAGAAGCTCTGTTGCTTGCATGCACAAAGTTGCTCAGTTTGTTGTACTCCAAGCCAGAAGATAATTAGCATGTTCAAGTTGATGTTTCCCTTAGGAATTTTTTGACTTTTTTTACAATGGTGGCTCTGGATTTATGAGCAAATTAAAGGCTGTATTTAACACAACTTGAGACTTTTACAAAGCTTGCCAACAAAAATGGAGTATTATGTGTTGAGATTATCAACAAAGCATGTACTGTCATTATCACTACACAAAATGCTTCAGAACTCCGACTGTATTCATCTAAAAGAAGAAAGTCATATACACCTAGAATGCCTTGAGGGTGACTAAATTATGGGGTAATTAATTTTTACCCTTTAAACAGGCAGTATTTATTACATGTGGCATTAATGCTTCCATTTTTGATGGAAAAACTGTTCTTTAATACGGAATACGATTACTTAATATGAAGATACTTCTAAGATACATAATATTTTTTCCCTTTTTATCTATTTTTTCTGATGAGCTGCTGTGACATGTGAATTTCCCTTTGGGATTAATAAAGTTAATCAATCAATCAATCGATACTTACAAGATGAAGCAAAGCATGCAGGGTTGTGTAACTGCAGCAGGATTTGAGCTCAAGCAGGGCAGAGTCAGTCATCTCTACATGAGCACATGATTGGTTATGAGAACAAAGGTCAATCTGACAGCAGGTGTGTGACCACAAACAACCATCAGGTAAATGACAACGATGCATTGAAAGTGAAACTACTGATTGCTTTTATGACCACTTAATATACAAAACCTAATCTATGACCGTTATTTGTCAAAATTCTGTCACTTTAACTGAACTCACCATCTAAGGAGCTGATGAGCAGATGGGTGGCAGACAGAGCGCTAGGTTTCTTCTGCTTTCCAGAGGGATTGGTACCAGCAGTCTTCTGTACAAGCTCCAGTGTGGCCTTCAGAGCAGGCACCTTCTCTATTGTACTGGGATCAGGCTGCGTCCCTCCACACAGGTCCTCTAGCTGAGAGAGGGATAAACAAGTCTGAAGATGTCCAACATGTCCATTATTACTGTTCTATATATATTTTTTTTAAGAAACCAAACCCAGACAGCAACATAGTTTTGGCCCAGATGTGGGCCGGAGCTTGCTGTCTAGGAAGTTTATTTATAAAGCACTTTTTTTTTAGAAACAACAAGTGTTTATCAAAGTGCTGTACAGACATGGATAAGACAATATCACAAATAGAATAAATAATAGAAAATAAAAAAATATTATAAAATAACAAAATAAAATGGCAGCTCTCACACAGTGTTAAACGCCAGATTATAAAGGTAGGTTTTTAAGCTAGACTTAAAAACAGAAAATGTTTGGGCCTTTCTAACATGTAAAGGCAGATTATTCCAAAGTCTAGGGCCCACCACTGCAAACGCACGGTCACCCCTGCTCTTCAGCCTTACACGAGGGACAACTAACAGTGAATGGTCAGCGGACCTAAGTCCCCTCGATGGAGCATATGGCTGTATTAAGTCTGAAAGATATGTCGGTGCCAGACCATTTAATGCTTTAAAAACTAAGATTAAAATCTTAAAATCAATTACAAAACGAATGGGAAGCCAATGAAGAGAGGCCAAAATGGTAGTAATATGATCCCGCTTTCGTGTTCCCGTTAACAAACGAGCTGCAGCATTCTGAACCATCTGTAGTCTGGTAAGGGAGGCCTGACTAATGCCTACATAAAGTCCATTACAGTAGTCAAGACGGGATGATATAAAAATGTGTATAATTCTTTCAAAATCTTTAAAAGACAGGATTTAAGCTTAGAAAATTGCCTCAGCTGGAAGAAACTAGATTTAATTACCAAATTAATCTGTTTATCCAGTTAAAACTCCCAAGTTTTTTACAGAAGGCTTCACAAATGGTTATAAAACCCCTAAATCCAGGTCAGGAGGCCCACAGGCACCCCCTAGAGTGAACAATATAACTTCTGTCTTATCCTCATTAAATTAAAAAAATGTGTTGCCATCCAGGCTTTTCCTATAGGCAACACAAAAGTGGTGCTATAGAATTTGAACGTTTTTGTTTCAATTGCAGATATAATTATGTATCATCTGCATAACAATGAAACAAAACATTATACTTCCTGAAAATAGATCCTAGAGGAAGTATTTATAAAGAAAATAAAATGTGCCCCAAAATGGAGCCCTGAGGAACCCCACACGAGAAACACGCAGAAGAGGACATAAAATCCCCAAGGCGGACAGAAAAGCTTCTGCCAGACAAATATGATGGAAACCACTCCAACACAGTACCCTTAATGCCAACACACTGTTCCATACGAGATATCAAGATGTTATGGTCTACAGTGTCAAATGCAGCCGTGAGATCTAGGAGCATAAGAACAGCATAGTCACCCGAGTCAGTGGCAAGGAGCAGATCATTAAAAACTTTCAATAGGGCTGTCTCTGTGCTGTGTAGGGATTTAAAACCAGGCCGAAACACCTCATGGAGACCGTGTAAATTTAAAAAGGATAACAGTTGTGTGAATGCAACTTTCTCCAGTATCTTAGAAAAAAACGGGAGTTTTGAGATGGGCCTAAAATTTGCAAGGACCAATGAATCAAAGTTGTTTTTTAATCACTGGTTCCACAATGGCGTGTTTAAACAATGCAAGACTGCTATTTAAAATAGATTGAATTTAGGGTCCAATAGTTTCAAAAGCCTGTTTTAGAATTTGAGAAGGAATAGTGTCCAGACTACAAGAAGATGATTTCATTTTACCAATAATCTCTCGCAAAGATGCAAGGGATACAAGCTCAAACTGATCAAAGACAGCAGGACACAGTAAAAACAAATGAGTCAGCGGAAGGAAAATAAATGTTTGCTCTAACAGCCTCGATCTTATCAATAAAAAAATGTAAAACGTTTTCACACATAGAGGCTGAGGACTGGAGGCAGGTAGATTGGGGAGTATTCAAAACAGCATTAATAGTGCTGAACAGAACACGAGGCTTATGGGAATTACTATAGATCATATTTGAAAGATACTTAGACTTTTCAGATCTAACAGTTTTCTGATATTTATGCAAACTGTCTTTTAAGATGTTTAGAGAAATTTGCTACCTATCTTTCTTCCACTGGCATTCATCCCTCCTGCACTCAGTTCTGACAGCACGAGTGACATCATTCAGCCATGGTTGGACTTTATGTTTAGGTTGGACAGTCCTAACTGGAGCAACTGTATCCAAAATATTTTGACAGGTAGAATAAAACAAAGAGGTCAAATCATCAGTATTAAGACCACATGAAGTCACTGAATAATCCCCATCGATGCTATTAAAGGCATCTGAAAACAGCTCAGCAGTTACAGGGCTAATTGTCCAACAATGACATGTTGTGACATTCGGTTTAAGGTTATGAGAGTGACATAAATAAAACTGGCATGTGGTCAGAAAAAGATGCAACACATAAATCAATGTTACAGACGGGTAGACCACATGATAAAACCAAATCTAACACATGTCCATGCTGGTGTGTGGAGCTATCCACACACTGTGTTAAATTAAACGACTAAATTAAACGAATTAAACGATTTAAAAATCTTTAGCCAATGGCTTATTGAGGCAACAAATATGAATGTGAAAGTCCCCAACAATTAAAATTCGATCATATTTGGGCATGATTCTGGCCAAAAATTAGAAAAGTCGTTATAAAATCTTTGTTATATTTAGGTGGGCGATAGACAACAGCGCACAGTACTGGGTAAAATGAATTTAGCTCAAAAACACTGAGTTCGAAGCTGGATTAAACCTTACATTGGGTGCTGGTCTAATAAATTTGTTCAGCACTGTATATGTTTTAAGATGACAACTAGATGGCATTTGTTGTAGAATAATTACTACTTTTTAAAAACAAAAAACAAAATCTGATGTAAGATTCCCCCTTGTCACTCACTGCGTCCTCCAGCATGCTGATGGCTGCACTGTCCTGCAGGAGCAGAGAGATCTGCTGGAATAATGAGGAGCGTGTGCTGGATGGGAGTTTAGAGAGAATCGTAAATTGCCCCTGGAGTCCTTCCAGATCTAAAGAGAGAGAAAGTGAATCATCTTTATCAAAACATTTTTTTATGGAAATAATGTAAACTCTATAGTATTAATCAACTGTCCTTACTAAAACTCCATCAGGTCAATATATAATGCTGTGAAATAATATTTGCCCCCTTCCTGTTTTTTTTTGCATATTTGTCACACTTCAAAGATTCAGATCATCAAACTAATTTTAATATTACACGTTAATGCAAGTAAATACAAAGTGCAGTTTTTAAATTATGATTTCATTTATTAAGGGAAAAAAGCAGTCAAACCTACCTGGCCCTACGTGAAAAAGTAATCTTTGTGTAATATTAAAATTTGTTTAATGATTTGAATCATTTAAGTGTGACAAATATGCAACCAAAAAAAAAAAAAACAAGGTGGCAAAAACTTTTTCACAGCACTGTACAACTAATAAACCAAAAATAAAAGTAAGAACATATTTCTTTTGAATAATTAATTAATGCTCAACCATGAAAACGTATTCATTACTGAATTCATCTGCATTCACCATATTGGTCACTTTACAGCCATTCACAACTAGTAAAGAATCCACTACTTTTCACCGGTTTTGTGAATTCAAACACACCATGCTTTCACATCATATTTTTCACCTATTATATAGTAGGGAAGTGTGCGATTTCTGATGGAGCCAAGCTTGCCGTGTGGGGCTAGCTGTGATGTCACAGATTCATAGTTTTACACTTTGGGAAATCAACTTTCCAGTGGCTTACTTACTTATAAACCAGAAAAACGCTAAATAAATGAACAAAAACTATTTTTAAAGCTTGGCCTCCTAAACATTAGATCACTTGCACCCAAAGCAATTATTGTAAATGAAATGATCACAGATAATAATTTTGATGTACTCTGCCTGACTGAAACCTGGCTTAAACCAAATGAATATATTGGTCTAAATGAGTCTACTCCACCAAGCTACTGTTATAAACATGAGCCCCGTCAGACTGGTCGTGGCGGCGGTGTTGCAACAATATATAGTGATATTCTCAATGTTACTCAGAAAACAGGATACAGGAGGTTTAACTCATTCGAAATACTTCTGCTTAATGTTACACTGTTAGATATGCAAAAGAAATCTCTCCTATCTCTTGCTCTGGCTACGGTGTATAGACCGCCAGGGCCATATACAGATTTCCTAAAAGAATTTGTAGATTTCCTCTCAGATCTATTGGTCAATGTTGATAAAGTGCTAATTGTCGGAGATTTTAACATTCACGTTGATAAGCTTGGTGGAGTAGACTCATTTAGACCAATATATTCATTTGGTTTAAGCCAGGTTTCAGTCAGGCAGAGTACATACAAATTATTATCTGTGATCATTTCATTTACAATAACTGCTTTGGGTGCGAGTGATCTAATGTTTAGGAGCCCAAGCTTTAAAAATTGCTAATTTATTTTGCGTTTTTCTGGTTTAAAAGCAAGTAAGCCACTGGAAAGTTGATTTCCCAAAGTGTAAAACTATGAATCTATGACACATCACAGCTAGCCCAACACGGCAAGCTTGGCTGCATCAGAAATCAACAAACGGACTGGAGTATGTTTGCTTCTCAGGCTGCCAGTGGCTCTCACACGGACATTGATATCTATACCACCTCTGTACTGGATTACATCAATACCTCCATTGACAGTGTTACAACAGAGAAACAGATCACAACGTAACCTAATCAGAAGCCATGGATGAACAAGGAAGTGCGGCTCTTGCTGAAAGCCCGCAACACTGCTTTCAGATCAGATGATGCTCAGGCCTACAGCATATCCAGGGCTAACTTGAAGAGTGGCATCAAGAAGGCCAAGCACTGCTACAAGCTAAAGGTAGAGGAGCATTTTTCCAACTCTGACCCCCGGCGCATGTGGCAGGGCATCCAGGTCATCAGTGACTACAAGCTATGCAACTCCACTCCGACGGTCACAGACGTCTCCTTCCTTAACGAGCTAAATTACTTTTATGCTCGCTTTGACAACAACAACAAGGAGACAGCCGCCAAGATCACACTCTCAGGAGACCATCAGACCCTCAAACTCACCTCCACAGATGTCTGCACAGCATTGAGCCGGATCAATGCATGCAAGGCTGCTGGCCCCGATGGCATTCCTGGACGTGTGCTCAGGACATGTGCAGAGCAGCTCGCAGGGGTCTTCACAGACATTTTCAACCTGTCACTCACCCAAGCAACGGTGCCAACATGCTTTAAGTCCACATCCATTGTGCCAGTGCCGAAACACTCCTCCCCAACGTGCCTGAATGACTACCGCCCCATAGCACTCACACCCATTGTTATGAAGTGCTTTGAGCGATTGGTCCTGGCACACCTCAAGAACTGCCTCCCACCCACACTGGACCCACACCAATTTGCCTATAGAAGCAATAGAAGCACCGAGGATGCAGTATGCACAGTACTGCACTCGGTACTCACACACCTGGAAAACAACAACACATATGCACGGATGTTGTTTGTTGATTTCAGCTCAGCATTCAACACAGTCATTCCCTCCAAGCTGATCACTAAACTTGGTGACTTGGGTGTTAACACCTCCCTCTGGATTATGGACTTTCTGACCAACAGACCTCAGCATGTTAGGTCAGACCACACCTGCTCCACCACCATCACACTCAATACCGGCGTACCACAGGGCTGTGTGCTGAGCCCATTTCTCTACTCCCTCTACACCCATGACTGCAGGCCTGTGCATGGATCCAACTCCATCAAGTTTGCTGACGACACCACAGTGATTGGCCTCATCAGAGACAACGATGAGACTGCCTACAGGGAGGAGGTACAGCACCTGGCTGCATGGTGTGCTGACAATAGCCTGCTCCTCAACACCAGCAAGACAAAGGAGCTTATTGTGGACTTCAGGAAGAAGAAAAGTGGAACGCATGGCCCCATCCACATTAACGGGATGGTTGTTAAATGTGTCTCTAGCTTCAAGTTCCTGGGAATCCACATCTTGGAGGACCTGACTTGGACCACCAACACATCCAGCCTAGTCAAGAAGGCTCACCAATGCCTCTTCTTCCTTCGGACACTGAAGAAAAACCACCTGTCTCCAGCCATCCTGGTTAACTTCTACCGGTGTGCGATTGAAAGCATCCTGACCAACTGTATCACAGTCTGGTATGGGAACTGCTCAGTTGCTGACCGCAAGGCACTGCAGAGGGTGGTGAAAACCGCCCAACGCATCACAGGGACACCACTTCCTGCCATTGAGGATGTCCAGAGAAAATGCTGTTTACGTCGAGCTCGCGGCATTCTTAAGGGCTCCTCTCACCCTGACCATAGACTGTTTAACTTACTGCCCTCTGGGAGGCGCTTCAGGAGCCTCCGAACAAGGACAAGCAGACTTAGGAACAGCTTTTTCCCTACAGCTGTCTCCCTACCTAACTCTGCCCGATGATTCCCCCTCACACACCACTACAAACTCTTCACCCCTCCCCATCATTAAATCGATTAAAAAAAAAAAAACAATCTACACACTGAGTACTATGTACTGGAAATTTTTATTTCTATGCACTTTCAATGTTCATTGCACTAGTGTTTATATATCTTAATGTATAGCTTATTCATATCCATTTGTAATTATATTCATAGTTTTTGCTCATAGTGTACATACATTTACTGCACAATCCATCTGTATAGTATGTTTATATCACCCATCTGTATATCATACTGATAGTATTTAAAAATTTGTAAATTGTCCATAGTACTACTGTCTTATCTGTATATTCTGTACATATGTAACATATTGTAGGCACTGTATATCCTGTACCTCTGCTTATTGCACTTCTGGTTAGATGCTAACTGCATTTCGTTGCCCTGTACCTTACATGTGCAATGACAATAAAGTTGAATCTAATCTAATCTAATCTAATAATACAAATGATGCGTTAAGACTTGCGTTTACTGACTTAATAAACTCTTTTGGAGTCCAGCAAAACGTCACCGGGCCCACTCATCGTTTTAATCATACGCTAGATTTAATTATATCGCATGAAATTGATCTTACCGATATAGATATCGTACCTCAAAGTGATGATGTTACTGATCATTTCCTTGTATCGTGCATGCTGCGTATTACTGATATTAATTATAAGGCTCCGCGTTATCGTCCGGGCAGAACTATTGTTCCAGCCACCAAAGACAGATTCACAAATAACCTGCCTGATTTATCTCAACTGCTCTGTGTACCCATAAATACACATGAACTAGACGAAATGACTAGCAACATGGGTACTATCTTCTCTAACACATTAGAAGCTGTTGCCCCCCTCAAATTGAAAAAGGTTAGAGAAAAACGTACTGCGCCATGGTACAACAGCATACCCATTCTCTCAAGAAAGAAACTCGTAATAATGAACGCAAATTGAGAAAAAATAACTTTTTAGAATTGCGTGAAAAAACAGTATGTCCAGCTATAGACAGGCTCTAAAAGCTGCCAGGGCAGAGTATATCCACAAACTCATAGATAATAACCAAAACAATCCAAGGTTCTTATTTAGCACAGTGGCTAGATTAACAAATAAACAGATGCCACCCGATCTAAATATTCCCTCACAGTTTAATAGTAATGACTTTATGAATTTCTTTACTGATAAAATAGATAACATCAGAAATACAATATCAAATGTAGATTCTACTGCGTCTAGTATTTCAGCTTCATTCATCGCACCCAAAGAAAAACTGCAGTGCTTTACAACTATAGGACAGGAAGAGCTAAATAAACTTATCAGTGCATCTAAACCAACAACGTGTTTATTATATCCTGTACCCACTAAACTACTGAAAGAGATGTTACCTGTAGCAGAAGAACCGCTTCTCAATATTATTAACTCATCGTTATCTTTAGGTCACGTCCCAAAACCATTCAAGCTGGCGGTTATTAAGCCTCTTATTAAGAAACCACAACTAGATTCTAATGATCTGGCAAATTACAGACCCATTTCAAATCTTCCGTTTATGTCTAATATTTTAGAAAAAGTTGTGTCTGCTCAATTGTGTTCCTACTTGCAAAAAAATGATCTTTATGAAGAATTTCAGTCAGGTTTCAGGCCTCACCATAGCACAGAAACTGCACTTGTTAAAATTACAAATTACTTGCTTCTTGCTTCAGACCAAGGCTGCATCTCATTGCTAGTATTACTTGATCTTAGTGCTGCGTTCGACACTATAGACCATGACACACTCATAGATATATATCTCAACAAGACCAGATGAAACTTCTAAACTATCTAAGCTAATAGATTGTGTAAAAAATGTAAAAGATTGGATGACCAATAATATCCTCCTATTAAATTCAGATAAGACAGAGATATTACTTATTGGACCAAAAAACAGTACACAGAATCTCTTGGATTACAATTTGCAACTAGTCGGATGCACTGTCACGTCCTCTAAAGTCAAAAATCTGGGTGTTATATTAGACAGCAACTTGTCCTTTGAAAATCATATTTCCAATGTTACAAAAACAGCATTCTTCCATCTTAGAAACATTGCCAAGCTTCGAAACATGCTACCTGTTTCTGATGCAGAAAAGCTAGTTCATGCATTCATGACCTCTAGACTGGACTATTGTAATGCACTGCTAGGTGGTTGTCCTGCATCTTCAATAAACAAGCTACAGATAGTCCAAAATGCAGCGGCTAGAGTTCTTACCAGGTCAAGAAAATATGATCATATTACCCCAATTTTAAAGTATCTGCACTGGCTACCTATTAAGTTCCGTATCATTTACAAAATATTAATACTTGCCTATAAGGCCCTAAATGGTTTAGCTCCTGCGTACCTAACTTGTCTTCTACCACGCTACAATCCAACCCGCTCCCTAAGGTCGCAAAACTCTGGACTTTTGGTAGTACCTAGGATAGCAAAGTCCACTAAAGGAGGTAGAGCTTTTTCACATTTGGCTCCCAAACTCTGGAATAGCCTACCTGATAACGTTCGGGGTTCAGACACACTCTCTCTGTTTAAATCTAGATTAAAGACACATCTCTTTAGCCAAGCATTCACATAATGCATTTTATAATCTTGTACTGCAGTTATATCTGATCAAATGTACATTATTATTATTCTTTAGCTTGGGTTGAACAAATCATTTTTGCTTAGATGGAACAGCAGCTACACTAATTATGTCTCTATTTGTTTCTCTGTTTCTGCCACGGGATTAACATCCTCTGAGGATGCCAATGCTCAGACAACATACAGAATTACCAAATCTTGCCATAAGTTAAATATATTAAGGTTCTGCAATATATAAATATATTGTGGAAACTTAATTTCCTGTAGAGCTGCTTTGCAACGATTTGTATCGTAAAAAGCGCTATACAAATAAACTTGAACTTGAGCTTACTTTACAGTTGTTGCTGAATAATTACTGAAAAATTATGTATTTTATTGTCAAAATGTTGTTTTCAATGAAAGATGGATAGAGTAGCTACTGTGATGTTACCTTTCTGCGGTTTGTTGGTTGTTTTCCCTGGTGCAGCACTAACTGTTCTTGCGTGCTTCACCTTCACTGGCCCGTCAACTACAAAACCACCCTTGATATTTGGCAGCAGGCACAGTTCTGACAAAATGGATGAGAGTACATTTTATATGGCTTGTTTGACCCTGCAGAATAACCATTCCTATAATGTTTAAGAACATTTTCCTAAACGTCTGTATGATAAACAATTTTGGTTGTGTGCTGGGTTTCCATTTGATGTTCAATGTAAAGGTCTTTGCACACTGAGTCCGAAATTTTCGTATGCGTTTTTTTCCAAAATTCCTTATCCTAAAAATTTGTCGCACACAGAAACCTTGCACACTGAGTCCGATGCATATTAATTTATCCTTTGCGGAAAAATTTGCAAAACAATACAAAATACCGTACGGTTGAACCACTGATGGCAGATGGACTATTTTGAGGATGTCTTTTATACTTTTCTGGTCCTTGACAGTGTTAATTGTTTGGCAGTCAATGGGACAATCTTAAACTGTGTTCCGAAGACGAACAAAGCTTTTACAGGTTTGGAATGACATGGGGGTAAGTGATTAATAACAAAATTTTCATTTTGGGGTGGAGTAACCCCTTAAGCAGTAAGGATGATTTTGTTGTCCTCGCTCTTCTTAAAAAGAGAAAAAGAAAGAGGAAATATTGGGTTCATCTGCTGAGATTGCGTAGAGAGTAGTTCCACCTCATCAAGGGGCTGGGAGATTATCCCGAGCAATTCAAAGTTTACTACAGGATTTTGATGCTTTGGTAGCAATACTAGAGCAACATATTTAAAAGAAGACCACCAATTTCCGTGAACCAAACCAGCATACAATTTTGTCTGTCACTTCTACGGTGGCTCTGAATTGTCAAAATACCTCTGAAAATGCTTGTTACGGATGTGAAAAACGCAGAAAATTGAACCCGATCCGGACGTCGAATTTATTTTTTTTACGTACAATTTCGTACGATAATCGAGCAAAAACTTCTGATCAAATATGTAATTGGTACAAAACTTCCAATGAATGATTATTTACCGTAGTGTCCAGTTTGAGCAACTTCTAGTTCAATCACACTGTAAGCAATGGTGGTTTTGGGGGGGATGTTGATAGACACATTAGTGTCATACTCAACAAAAGGCTTCCCTTTATCATTGACTGACACCTGTGGAGAAACAAGAGACAGACGGGACAGTTTGTTTTAGGAGGAGAGGAGACAGGAGGCAGGACCGGACACATCCCGCTGGAATGTGTTTACTGGATGGTGATACACCCAAGACTGTAATCGGAAAAGAAGAATGTGTAATCACAAAAGCCCAACCTTTATTGTCTTATTGAACCTAAACATTCCAGTGCAGGTACCACCTTCCTGAACGTCCTCTGTGACGGTGCAGGGCTGAGTGGTGACGATTCGCTCCTTCACGAGTGTCAGCACCTCCCTCTGCGACTCCCGTGTCTGCTCGATCAGAGAGTGCTTCAGGTCCAGAACTCTACAACCACAGCAGAGATTCAAGTATGACAAGTGTCACATGGATTTATTGTCAAAAATGTGTTCATCTACACGTGGCAGGTGTGTCTCAAGTCCTTATTGTCTGGAACTTTTCACCTACGTCAATACACCTGGATCAACTTAAAAAAGAAACGGTTGAAGATATATCCATGTCCAACTTTCTATTGGTGTCGTCAGGATGATTTAGACATTCTGACTTTAAAAAAAGAAATAAGCCAAATAATTTAGTTGTTACGGTATAAAGAATATGTTTAGGTCACATGACAAAACATTTAAAGTGCAGGAATGCTAATTTCACTGAAGGAGATTTAGATATATGATCAATGACAAATGAGGACATAGAAGACAAAGAAAAAATTCTTTATACGTGCACATAGAAATGCCACCTAATGAATCATTGTTAAATTTCTAAAAACAGTGTTCAATAACTTTAAAATATTTTTTCTATATATATATACACATGAGTTTATTACGGAAGCCCGTTACCATCACTAAATACAACATTTAAAAAAAAGGTAATTTCTACTTTAAGCTCACAGTTTTTTAGCTCACAGACTTTCTCACAATTGCAAATTTTCTCAGAATTGTGAGATATGAACTTGCAATTGTGCCAGAATATCGAGCGGACTGACTGAAATGGACTTTATAACTTGCAATTGCGAGTTTATACCTCCCAATTCTGAGAAAAGTCATCAGAACTGCAGGATATATTTTCTGAATGGTGAGATGTAAACTCGATATTACGTTGAAAAAAGGCAGAATTGTGAGGTCTAAACTCAGAACTGCAAGAAGAAAACTCAGAATTGTGAGATAAAAAGTTGCAATTACCTTGTTTTCTCTTGTCGGAAATGGGCTTTCGCAATCTATCCTTCTTAATCATTATTTTTAAAATATAATTTTTTTTTAAAATTCATTTTTTTTTTCTTTTTCCCCCCTTAAAGGGGTCCTGTTATGCTATTTTACAAAGTCTTCATTTTGTTTTGGCGGGTGTACTACTAGAATATGGTCTCATGCTTGGTGGTTATTTCATTATTTTTCACATAATTTACATTATTACAATACCTTTCTCCCCAGCATGGCACAAACGACTCGAGTAGTTCTGGTTTTGTGCCTTTTGAAGGTGTTTTTTGATGATTAAGCCCCTTATATTATATTACTGTATTATTTATTTTTCTGTATTTATTAGTTTTTTTTCTTTCTTGGTTTTCCTGTTATGTTTTTGTTTATCTGTATTTTTTGTTATGCTGCTATTTGGACTTTTTTGAATTGTATTAAGAATTTTCTGACTGTTGTTAATTAGTGTTTTTGTATGTTTAAGCAATAAATATGTTATACAGTTGAATTTATTTATTCCATAGTCCCACAGACTTGCACTATTTGTGGCCGCATATATATGCAAATTAATGATCTGCCAGCAGGAGGCGCTGTGGAGCCACTAATCTATAAATAATAATGTTCTATATTATAGATCAGTGGTTGGAGTGGGAGAGAGCGAGGTTTCCCTGCTCACAAATGCTGCTTTATCAGACATTATATGCAAGATTAAATGAAAATGACATCCAAAATTTTCTAAAAACAGTTGGTTTGCATCAGAAATACAGTTATATAAAAACACCGGATTTTGAAACGTGCAATGCTCCCAAAGTCTCTTTATTCTATAGTCTTTGGTGCTCCTCAACCATTCAAATTTCTTGTAGGCGGGATTTGTGATGTCATAAATACAGGAAAACAGCTTTGTAGTCCAAACGAGCCGTTTGTTGTAGTTTTTGAAAAGGGATTTTTTTTTAAAAAAACGAAATATCTCCCTTTGGAGTGGTCTTTGAGATTTGTAACTTTGTAGATCGTTTTATGCCCAAACATACACACTACACACTGACTAAAATTCAAAAAGTGAAAAAGCATAATAGGACCCCTTTAAAACTAGACTCTTCAGAAATTTCACATTATTGCCTCGTATAATAATGTGATAAAACAATCAAACAAGCATACTTAGAAAAGCAAAGCATATTTCTTTGACACCTTCAGCCTTAAATCTCAGTTTGTGATCAAGGGCAAACAAAAAATGGAAGGGAGGACTTCACGGAAAAACAGAAATATAAGAATTTTAAACACGCCTCATACTTTCATTTCCTTATTTTCATTTAGTAGTGTCTGTATCTGTCACTACAGGCGAGATTCACTTGTATTTAAACCACATACCATATGACAACACTCTCTTATCTGACCAAGCTTGTGAAGACAGTGGCTCTAAATACACTCATGCATCAGTCCCTCACCTAGATTTAGATTCCAGTAAGAGCTTCTGCATATCCACCTCCTGTTTCTTTAGGTTTCCAAACGATGACTGAAGTTTGCTGGAGCCGGCACCCCCCACATTAATGGTCCCCACTCCAAGTTCCGCTGCAGCACTTCCACTTTTGTTATCCACAACTTTGCCATTATAGGACACAAAGTCAGTTTCAACCACAGCTGTGGACAAAAATAATAATGTACATCAGCTCTCACAAACACACAACACCTTGTTAAACACAAAATTTTTGATTTTAAATAGTTACACATACAAACAATTTGGGGAACAATTTTCACATTGAGAACATGATACTATAGTCCCTTGAGAAAAATAAATGTACACTTATAGTGTACGCCAAATCATAAAAGTATGAGTGCAGATAATATTATGAAAGAAAAGGACACTTAAGTGTGCTTAAAGAGAACATGTTCCTAAACACACTTTTAAAGAGCACTATGTAATTTGTAAGTTTTACTTTAAAGTACATTTTTAATCATCGTTGTAATATATTTTGTTGTGCTGTTTTGTGTGTTGACTAACATACTAAATAAGTATTTGATAATAAGGTTACACTTTATTTGGTAACACTTTACAATAAGGGTACATGAATAATCATGTAATGCCTAAATTAATACTTAATTCAACAAATACTAATGATTATTAAAGTTAGCTAATCATGAAATAATGAAGAGCTATACTTAACTACAACTGGAGTCACGCATGAATAACGGCAGCCTAAATTACATGTTAGTACATGTTTTAAAGTTAATGCATTAATTAACATTTATGGGTAAACTAAATAATTTTTTTTTTATCTGGCTAGGATTAGGGTTACTTAAATGTAATTATGCATAATTGTTTGTTCTTATAATAGGAAGTATATGTAACGTGTAACAAGGACCTTAAAATAAAATGTTACCTTAAACTGCAACTTCATTATTACAAATGTGTAATTACAAATATATTTAAAAACTTTACATACAAGTCTCAATGGAAATTATATTAAAGTATATTTTAGTTTACCATAAATCCATATTTCAAAGACAAAAGAATTATGAAATCACATTTAAAGATGTACTTAAATCCTACTTAAGTGGGTCATAAAAGCACTCAAAAGTTCAGCCAGCTGCATTTAATATAAATTTAAACATAAATATTTTTGATAGATTAATAAAAAATTCAAGCTATCACAGACCATATACTTTTTCACAAAGAATGACAGAAAAGTCTCTCTGTACCTGGATTTAAGGGATCTCCAACAAGAACATCATTTAATTTGAAGTCTGATGTTAGGTACTTGGGCTGTTGCCAAAACCAGTAGCGGTGTTGCTTGATGACCAGGCCCAGAGGAGCCAAACCATCTGAGTCATTCAGACGGGACACTGGGATCAGGTACCCATCAGTGTCGATCTCAGAGACCACGTTCTTAGTGGCTTTCGCAAACATCTTTCTTGCTGGCAGAAAAAGCACAAAACTGTCATAAGTGTATTTCATTTCAAAGAAATGTACTCCTGTCACTGTTGTATTGCTTACAAAAAAATACCATAAAGTATCATATTGTCAAGTTATCATAGTATCATAATGCCAAGAGATTCTTTGAAGCACCTTGGAATATCATTTCACATAAATATATATTACTTTATTTTACACTGTCATTGATTCACGTTACATGTAGCCTACTTAATACTGTAATAACAGTAAATTATACATAATTAGAAGAAATTAACCTATAGTACATGTTAGTTATATAGTACTTAAGTGTATAATTGCACTGGAAGGACACCTTAAAATAAAGTGTAAACAATTATTCAAATATAACCATTCAGTGCCATAGTATTATACCCAGTATTAGTACTGCCACATTTCTTTCATTTAAGGACACACACTTACATACTTCATTTCTCCGTGTATTTGTATAGTAACAATATCGTGATGTATAGTTCTGTAGTTATCAATAGCTAACTCGTAACTATACATAATTTAGTATTACACTGACACTGTGACACCTGTGTCTAATAACGTTACAATGTAGCGATAGAAACATCTATTGTAATCCTTTCTTTTCTTCATAACCTAACAATTTTGACAGGAGTGGACTAACTTGATATTAAAGTAACCAGCTTTGAAGACAACATAAAGCTTGTAAAGCTCTCGCGCTTACCGTCTCCTGCTCTCGTCGCTTATGTTTGAGGACGTCTACCACAAATGAGACAAACTCACAAGACAGTAGTCTGGTGTTTTTACGTAGCCCCGCCCTCACACATTTCATTGGCTCACGCCCAGACGACATCATTAATTTGCTGCACAGGTTGTCAATCAAAGTATCGGCCTTCTTATCTCTTGAGAGAGGGTGTTGTTGTCCAACAAGTTGTTTACAAGTTGCCACTGAGAGAATTAAAGTTTATTTAATTGGGTAACAGCATGTCTTTAACATCTTATCGTTTTATCTTAGGCTTACCTTGTCCTATATGTCTTTCTGGAAAGCAAAATGCCATGAAACTATTTATTTTTTATGAAAAAGAGAGCCAGGCTTTGAGTATCTCACAGTAGGGAGGTGCAGACTGGAGGGAAGAGATAATGTCAGTCTGTCACACTAACTGGTTATGTAAGAGTACTGGTGGAATAAGTTGAATAATGTCTCTCAGAAATATATGAATTAATCAGTCAACTGAAAAAAGTCTGAACATGACCTGCTGTCCAGTGGCATCGAATCTGTTTCTCTACTAAGAGAATGCAGCTGAAAACTACACACACTTAGAATATTTTAATTCAATTATTTTAGCAACATGGCCCAACAATTAATGTCTTGGAAAACGTAATCTGGATCTTTGCCTTCATTATCCGATCTGACCCCCTTAAGCAGCAGCAATAATGTCAAAATCATTTCTAACATCTGTGGATCAGTCCTGCTCATTGGCTTGGAAGGATTTTTGCACTGGCCTCACAAACTGCTCTCTTCAGATCCGATCACAACATCTCTATAAAGTCAGGACTTTGACATGACAATTCCAAAGCATTTGATTTCTTCTGCTTTAACCATTTTGACCACTGGTCAACCTACTTGTGTGTTTTGGGTCATTGTCTTGCTGCAAGACTCACTTTCTGTGGAGTTTGAGTTCAAAGACTGATATAATGACATTTTCACATGGAATTAAAATATGAAACTATCCCAGGTTATGTTTCCCAAAAGCATTATTAACCGAAGTAGATTGTATAGGTAGAAAAATGGTGCCTTTTGTTTCTACAATCTTTTTTTAGGCTGCTTTAGGCAGATGCAGCCCAGGTCCAGAAATAGAAAAATCACTCCAAAGCACACTACCTTCATTGTACATTAGCTGAGTGAAGTACCTATTATCTCATTTTACCCAAATGTACCTGTTTTGACTAATTTGTCCACAAAACATTCTTCCACAAGTCATATGCCAAACTTTAGACAGCCAGCAATTTCTAAACCTTCCCTTTTAAGAACTTCAAATAAGTGAAGTTTAATTAATTGAAGCATGACAAACCTTCACCAACTAGTGTGAAAATCATATTTTTATAGTGAAGACCCAGTTTATTTTTATCCAATTTATTGAAACACCTGACTTTTACCCTTTTTAAATAACCTTTTCCAGTAAATATATATTTACTACTGGAACCAAAAAGGTTTGTGTATTATTTAATTAAATTATCTTATAGTATTAGCCCCACTAGTATTTTTTTCATCTCTTTTTCCTTTTTAACTCTATGACTAATAAAACCCAGTGCTGCAATGCATATGTCAGCAGGAAATACGTTGTGGGTTGTCAACGTTTTTCCTCACCCACAATAAAAGAAAAAAAAAAAAAAAAAAGTCTACACGAATAACAGCTCAGGGATGATGCCTTTACATGCAAACCTATTCATAGCAGTACATTTATGATTTCATCTTCTGTTGTGACAGAAAATCCCAGACTACAAAATCTGAAACTTCAGTGCCCCACATTCATTGGCTGAACCAAATGAAAATGTGAATCCCTTTACTCTCAAACTCCACAAACACTCTTTAATAAAAAATATACGTTCCCAAAAGGGGTTTTGTGTAAACCTGAAATAAAAACAACAAAGAACAATCTTTAAAGTAAGACTTTATTGAAGGCCAGAGGAAACGCTGCAGCGATCAACACGCAAGTCCCCCAGTCCCCCAACATCATTCATAGTAGTGCGTAGTGAAATGAGCACAGGTTACAGGTCAAACTGTGTGGAAGAAGCTTTAAAACACTGCCGGGCTCACGTGTGTTGAGCAATCTGTCAGTCTTGTGAATAAGTTAAAGGGATAGTTCACCCAAAAATGAAAATTCTGTCATTATTTACTCACCTTCAAGTAGTTCCAAACCTGTATGAATTTCTGTTTTGGGGCACCATTGAATTCCATAGTAGAAAAAAAATAACAATGGAAGTCAATGGTTTTGGAACTACTTGAGGGTGAGTAAATAATGACAGAATTTTCATTTTTGGGTGAACTATCCCTTTAAGGTGAATATAAATGTTTCTGAGAACTTCAAACATTTTGTTCATTCAAGTGTCTCAGAGTAAAAGGCGGTTGTAAAATTACAATACTTTGTGACGATACATTAGATTTGATTAAAAGTTCTAGCAATGTAAATGTATATAATTTAATATAAGGCATTATATGTATTATATTCATATTCTAATATACATCAAATTCCTCGACAGTTTGATTTTAAGAGGTAGACGCAGTTTTGTTCTGACAACATACCATACATCTTTTTTAAGGTGCGATCACCTGCAGTACTACATTTAGCCACAAGGGACCACAATCCAACAGTTTTCTCTTGGTTTCATGTGCTACTTACAATGCACATAAAAAAAATAAAAAAAATCACACATATGGGCCAGGATTGCATATTTCTCATACTTCCAAGGGAGCTATTTTTTAAATTAAAACATTTTAAATTAAACTACAACATAATGTAAGCATATTAAGGCAATTGAACTGTTGGGACATTAAATTATAAATATTAAGGAATGATTTGAAAACAATCAGCCACCAGTCTCTCACAGCTTTATCAGTCTTTACCTCACTTTAAAAGGGGTGTGTTGTCTCTTGAAGCTGTAATGTTGGCCAGAACAGATAAGAGCAGGCAACAGTGAGCACAGATGTATATTGGCAGCCTCTGAGTTACCAGAGGACCGGACAGTCAAGGTTACTGAATCCAGGATCTTTCCTTAACTTCCAGTAAGTGTTGTTGCTCACCCAGGTGTCATCTTTGGACTTCCTGTTGGTGATAAAGCAGAAAATGGTTTTAACAACTAACTGGATTTGGCTGTGTAATGTATTTTTCCTAAAAAGACAGTAAGTAGGGTAGTTCGGTCATACTGGAAGAATCGAGGTTGATGTGTCATGTGGTTCTCCTCCAGGACTCTGCGTCTCTCTCGCTGCAGCTGTTCGATTCTCTGCTTCTGCACCTCTGCAGATTCAACATTCCCTTCCTCCAATAACCTGCAGACACAAACAGTCTCATATGATATTCATTTATCCTCGCGTAACATGACTGATGCATCGGCTGTGACACATTTATGTCAAAATAACTCCAACTACGTATGTCAAAATTACTCGCAGCATAGTTTTTCTATAATATCCAAAAGAATTGTCACACGCCAGTATGCGAGTTGTAAAATTACAATAACAAAACTTATAATGGCAACAGCTTAGCTCATCAATATTAATTAGATCATTGTTATTAGTGTGCACTCAATAACTTAATATTCATGTCATATCATTTTTAATACTCTGAGATACTGAAACTTTAAAGTATTGATAATTGTCCAGTTTATTTGGCAGTGGTCTCATCTACTGCAATATTGTTAATTAAAACTAATATTAAAACTATTACAAATAATTTTTATTTATAGGAAAAAAAAGAAATAGACCGAAATATAAATATCAGATGATAAACTTAAAAAAAAAAAAAAAAAAAGAGAATTTCTGCAATAACTGAAATAAGTTTAAGTACTAAAATTAGTAAAACTAAAAACTTTAAAAAACTAATAAATTAAAGCTAAATAGAAATATTTTTAAAAGCATAAAATAATAAAATGGCAAAAGCACATAGCAAAATTATCAAAACCTAAACTAAAATTAAAATAAAAATGTAAAAATAAAAGATTAAAAATAAGGAAAAAATATAATAACAAATGATAAAGCATTAGAAATATTAATGCATACTATTATAGAATATAAACAATATTAAAATTACCTTCATCTACTGCCCATTGGATATTCTGACTCTAGTTTCAAATTATAAACCAAGGTCAAAACTGTTTTTAATATTCAATTTTTTTTTTCATTTCATAAGTTTTCATTTATTCTATCATTGTTAATTTAAAATTTATTTAGGCCAAAGTTTCACCAATTGGTATCATTTAAAAATTACATTATATTTAGCAGCACAGTAATTGCTGTTAGCGGCATTTTCATGTTCAAATTTTGTAATGTATTATGTATAAGAGGTGAAAGTAAAATTAATCAGAATTATTAAAAATTATATATAATATCAAATCTAATTAAGTTCAATAGTTCCAGTCATATTTTTATATAAGCTTTCATTGGCAATACCTCTGGTCGAACCGTAGTCTGGTGTCTGTGGGTGGAAGAAGTAGTTTGGTAAGAAGGTCGAGCTCATTGAGCTCCATAGCAAACTTAGTGAAACCGTAGTACTGCTCATAGTCAGGAGGCATGGGATCTGTTCACATAAACACACACAAATAAAAGCTGATGTTAAAATGTTTTCATTTAAATACATTATGAAATTATAAAGAACTACTAAACACTAGCAACTGTATTGTCTGTGAAATACATCAGCAGAAAAATGAGGCACATCTAAAAAAGAGGGCAGACTGTGTGTGTGTGTTGGTTCCTACTCGTCCTCCAGATGCAGGTAGCAGAGGGTGGGCTGCCGCAGTACATCCCCTCGTGCCATTTCCCAAACAGCTTGTGCACGATTTTCCCTTTGTGATCTGTGACAGCTCCCTCTACCTCGTTCATGCTGGAGTTCCAGTACTTTGCCTATGAAGGACACAGACACGTTTGATCAGAGCATCTCCAAACAAAGAAGTGTGTAATATATTTAAACCAGACCACCTGGGTTAATTATACTGACACTAAACAAATGAGTGAAAATACAGAATTAATTCTCCATCATGGTATCACTAATGTGGCGTTATAATGAACCGTGACATTTAACAGCAAGGTCAGATGGAGAAGATCTCCAGCAGATGTCAGACTTGAGTCAGACAGTGAGCTTAATGAATCTCAGGGGGGATGAACCGTGAATAATTATCTGACTTGTGTAGAATCTCATTCTGTCCCGTTTCTTGTTGTGTTCTCCTTTGCCCTAATTGATCTCCTGTCTGATCTCTTTCTGTCTTTTCTTCACCCCTCAGTAAAGCCTGACCCGCTGTCCTTGAAGTCTGCTGGAAGTCTTTGAAGACCTCAGTGTCTGAGTTCAATTATCTCAACTGTGCCTCACAGATCCCTCATTAGATGCTAAGGAATGAGGCGCTCTCTGAAAGGCCAGGAAGAGTTGACTGACATGTTTTGGGTCACGTGTGACCTACACGTGTGAAGGATGTCAGATGGTGAAACGTAGCAGGTTTGAATCACAATAACATCTGGTCCAATACACTTGTGCAAAGAAAACGTCTCAGGTTACGTATGTAACCATGGTTCCCTGAAGGGAACGAGACGCTGCGTTGAAACGCATATGGGAACGCCTTCAGCGTGACCAGGCTCTGAATATGATGTGTAATCAGTCAAACAAGGGCGAGGCGTCACGGGCAGGGTGACGTCACGACCAGGAAGCATATAAGCACGTGCGGCGGAGCCGGCTTCAGCTTCAAGTCATGAAGCAAGCGCTGGCAGGGATGCCGGAAGTGTGGCAACGCGACGCAGCGTCTCGTTCCCTTCAGGGAACCATGGTTACATACGTAACCTGAGACGTTCCCTTCCAGGAACTTCGAGCTGCGTCGAAACGCATATGGGAACGAGATACCAACGCCGCCAGACTGACAAGTCCCTGCCTGGTGTCAGGACGAAAGGACAGAGGAGCCGGGAGTGGCTCGGATGTCGAGGTCATAGAACCTAACGAAAGTCAGGGGTGTGGACCACCCAGCTGCGTTGCAGATGTCCTGCATGGAACACCTGCCCAGAAGGCCTTGGAGGCCGCCACACCTCGGGTTGAGTGCGCTCTGACTCCCACCGGCGGGGGGAGCTCAGAGGCCTCGTATGCCAAAGCCATGGCACCCACAATCCACCTACTAAGAGGAGGGCTTCGTAGCAGGAAGACCCCTCTTAGGCGGACCATAGCACACGGGCAGCTGGTCCGACTTTCTCCACAGGGAGGACCTGTGGATGTATGCGTCTAGTGCTCGCACTGGACACATACGGTTGTGCTTCTCCTGGTCTGGCTCCCCGAAGGGAGGAGGACAGAAGGCCTGCAGTACGACCGGCTGTGGAACGACCGATGGGACCTTCGGAACATACCCCACGCGGGGGTAGAGGAATACTTTCGCCGAACCGGGCGCAAAGTGAATAGAGGCCGTAGTCAGGGCCTGAAGGTCACTCACCCTCCTCAGAGAGGTGATAGCCAATAAGAAAACGGTCTTGATAGTGAGGAGTCTCTCAGTTATCTCCTGAATGGGCTCGAAAGGTGCATTGCACAGAGCCTCCAGAACCACAGCCAGATCCCACGTAGGGACGAGATCGTACCGGAGGCCTCAGCCTCAGCGCACCGCGGAGGAAACGTGTAACCAGGGGGTGTCTACCCACTGGAAGGGAACTTAAGAATTTCAAAAAAATGAAACATTTCAGAATGTATTTTTTTCTCACAATGGACAAAAAACAGAGGCAGCTGACCTTGATGAAAGTGACTTTACACTGGCATTTTTCACTGTTGGAGTTTTTGATGGAGATTTCTCCGTAGTGCTCGATCCAGCGCTGCCCACTCAGAATGTTATGAATACATGATGTCACTTTATTCCATTCATAGTGATCTCCAAAGCTGAAGGTGAGAGGAAAGTGTGAGTGTACATACATATTTACTAGTACCAGGACAATATTTTGTCATTCTGAGATTACCGGATGATAATCATGCTAGGTTATCTGATTAACAGAAGTGTTAGTTATTAGTGTTAGTTAACTTCTGTATAAATAAAGCCATTTTTTAAAACAGTGGATTTTAAGTAAACATTATCTAAAATAATTGTTCAAATAATAGCAGCAATTTTTTGTATGTCTCATTATATAAATACATTATATTTAGGATATTTATGCTACTAAAACGTTTTGGGTCAGTAAAATTGTTTTTAAAAGAAATGTGCACTTTTATTCAGCAAAGATGCAATCAAAAATGAAAATAAATGTGTTTACACTGTTACACCAAAATTTCTATTTGAAATAAATGCTGTTCTTTTGAACTTTTTAATATGCAAATCTGTATATTAGAACGATTTCGGAAGGATCATGTGACACTGAAGACTGGAGTAATGATACTGAAAATTCAGCTTTGCCATCACAGGAATAAATTACAATTTAAAATATATTAAAATAGAAAACAGTTATTTTAAATTGTATTTACGACATATTTTTGATTTAAAAAAATTCCAACCTTGGTGACTTGTGTTAAATATATTTCTGGCCTAACCATGACAGGGTGAATAGGACCCAAAATACGAACTGGCATAGAATAACAGAATAGCCTAAAATAACAGAATATTTTGCATGAATGACCAGCTGACTGTATGTTTTACTCTTTTATGGCTACTTGTAAATAAATAAACAGGAATGAAATGTTGATTTGAGTGAACTTATTTTATTATGCGAGAAGTACTTGTTACCCAAGTACTTGTTGCAGACAAATTTCCAAAACAAAACAACAGTAAATCACCAAAACTAGAACGCATTGTAACTTTTAAAGTATAAGCTGAGTTTGGTGCAGGACACTGAGCTCCATTCACAGGATTTGCAAAACCCGTAGAACAGAGGAAGCGGAACAACCCACTCGGCAGAGACAGTCTGTCATCATATGTCATTACAATGTGTGCTGCTGAGTAACTGGCTGCTGTTGTCACTGACAACTTCAACACCTCGCTGCCCCAGTCTGCTGTTTCCATGAAAGATAACAGCTCCAATGCTAAGGCTTCCTGCTTGCTCTCCATACTGTACGCATGCGCTGATTTGTGACTGCGTGTTTTGAGTTTGAGCTCCATCAAGTTGATTCTTTATCGTCTATTTTCTATCTTAAATTTTTTTTTATACATTATAATTTTTGTTTCTATAACGTGTGAATATATTCCCTATAGCATTTTAAAACATTACTTTTTTCAAGTAACTAGTAAAGTAACGCATTACTTTTTAATTTACCCTAAATTTAAGAAATCTTTTAATTTAAGAAAATATCTGAGTTACTTTTTCAAAAAAGTAACGCCAGTTACTTTTTTTCCCATTTATAGACTGACAGTGCACTGTGTGAACATGCTGTTACTGTAGTTCTAGACTAAATGTGAATGTGCATGAATTCATCCCACTCGCAAAAAACAGATTTAGTATTCATCAAAATGAATTAAAACAGTGAAATGCAAACTCAGAATATGACGCAAACCTGCAATAATTAAATATGTTAAACAACACAAATGTATCTAATCCCATTTTATTAATCAATGTCTTTGCTGCTGACCTTTGATGATCCAGTTCAACCATACTAATAAGCAAAAATGACTTTAGATAAACTAACAATTGTGCTTCATTGTTTTTTATTGCTGAAGAGTGTTGAACCCGCTTCTCCTGCGTTCTACTTTACAGACGTGAATTTACTTTTCCTTCAGCCTGAGGTTTATTCATTACACTTTTTGGTGTAAAAGGGCTTTTACATTTGCTATGATTAGAACTTCTTGTACTAAAAACAATCAAGCCCTGCTCATATTGAAAAAGTAACGCAAAAGTAACGTAACGCATTACTTTCCATAAAAAGTAGCTAAGTAACGTAATTAGTTACTTTTTTAGGGAGTAACGCAATATTGTAATGCATTACTTTTAAAAGTAACTTTCCCCAACACTGGTTATCACTAGTTTTATTTAGATTTTTTGAGTCTGCTTTTAGCCTATAGCCCGTTAGCATCGCCAGCGCAGCTGCCGCTAATCTTGCTTACATTGCTAATACTCTATTCACACACATTACCATTGTTTCACTGTTACTTGCTTAAATGGCGGATTTGTGTCTACCTTTGAATGCAGGTGAGGACACATTCAAGCTGCATTCGGTGCAGCTGGAGCTGGAGGCCGTGGAAAAGCAGATCCGCGACCTGGTGGAGAAGCAGGCCCAGCTGAGAGAGCAGAGAGCCGTGCTGGAAACATCCCAGGCTGACACTCACAAGTCCGGGGTAAGTATACAGCACGCTGCTAACACTCCCACCACCTCTACTCCGTGTGTTTCTCTGCACAGGCCCTGTACACCCAGGACCCATGTCCTTCACTCTGGCGCCGGGACGCCATGGACACTGGGTACAACAGCAGAAGACGCGAGCCAGGCCCCCGGGCGACGACCTCTCCTCCCCCTCTGCCGCCTCCGGTCTTCAAGATTTCCACCCGGAACCGCTTCGCTCCCTTCTGCGAGACGGAACGCGATGCTGTGATCGTCTGAGACTCCATCGTCTGGCATGTCCGTGCTACGTTAGCTGAAGGTAAAGTGCACACTCACTGTTTCCCCGGTGCTCATGTTCTCGATGTTTCTGCGCAGATACCCACGATCCTGAAGGGCGATGAGATCATCGGTACTGTCGTGCTGCATGCGGGGGTTAACGACACCAAGCTGCAGCAGACAGAGACACTGAAGAGGGACTTCAGGAGCCTGATCGAGATGGTACGCAGCACATCACCCGCGACGACGGTCATCGTGTCAGGACCGATTCCCACGTATCGATGAGGACACGAAAGGTTCAGTAGACTTTTTGCTTTAAACGAATGGTTATCGTCATGGTTTAAAGAACAGAAACTGCTCTTTGTTAATTATTGGAATATTTTCTGGGAGCGTCCTAGGCTTTTCCGTGCTGATGGCCTGCACCCCATCAGAGTCGGAGTGGAACTCCTGTCGGACAACATCTCCAGGACGCTACGCTCCATCTGACTAGTAAGCCAATTCTCAAATAACTGCTATGATGGCTTTTGTTCTACCCACTTAAAGACAGAAGTACTTGCATTGTCCAATCTATACAGACTGTGTCTGTTCCCCGAATAGCGAGGTCAAAATATAAAGTTAATGCAGGATCTAGAAAAAATCTGATCATGATTAAACCAAAAACGCAAAATAAATGAGCAAAATTTTTTTTTAAAGCTTTGATTCCTAAACATTAGATCACTCGCACCCAAAGCAGTTATTGTAAATGAAATGATCACAGATAATAATTTTGATGTACTCTGCCTGACTGAAACCTGGCTTAAACCAAATTAATATATTGGTCTAAACGAGTCTACTCCACCAAGCTACTGTTATAAACATGAGCCACGTCAGACTGGTCGTGGCGGCGGTGTTGCAATCATATGCTAGATTTAATTATATCGCATGGAATTGATCTGACCGATCGTACCTCAAAGTGATGATGTTACTGATCATTTCCTTGTGTCGTGCATGCTGCGTATTACTGATATTAATTATATGGCTCCGCATTATCGTCCGGGCAGAACTATTGTTCCAGCCACCAAAGACAGATTCACAAATAACCTGCCTGATTTATCTCAACTGCTCTGTGTACCCATAAATACACATGAACTAGACGAAATGACTAGCAACATGGGTACTATCTTCTCTAATACATTAGAAGCTGTTGCCCCCCTTCAAATTGAAAAAGGTTAGAGAAAAACGTACTGTGCCATGGTACAACAGCATACCCATTCTCTCAAGAAAGAAACTCGTAATAATGAACGCAAATTGAGAAAAAATAACTTTTTAGAATTGCGTGGAAAAACAGTATGTCCAGCTATAGACAGGCTCTAAAAGCTGCCAGAGCAGAGTATATCCACAAACTCATAGATAATAACCAAAACAATCCAAGGTTCTTATTTAGCACAGTGGCTAGATTAACAAATATACACACGCCACCCGATCTAAATATTCCCTCACAGTTTAATAGTAATGACTTTATGAATTTCTTTACTGATAAAATAGATAACATCAGAAATACAATAACAAATGTAGATTCTACTGCGTCTAGTATTTCAGCTTCATTCATCGCACCCAAAGAAAAACTGCAGTGCTTTAGAACTATAGGACAGGAAGAGCTAAATAAACTTATCAGTGCATCTAAACCAACAACGTGTTTATTAGATCCTGTACCCACTAAACTACTGAAAGAGTTGTTACCTGTAGCAGAAGGATCGCTTCTCAATATTATTAACTCATCGTTATCTTTAGGTCACGTCCCAAAACCATTCAAGCTGGCGGTTATTAAGCCTCTTATTAAGAAACCACAACTAGATTCTAATGATCTGGCAAATTACAGACCCATTTCAAATCTTCCGTTTATGTCTAAAATTTTTGAAAAAGTGGTGTCTGCTCAATTGTGCTCCTTCTTGCAAAAAAATTATCTCTATGAAGAATTTCAGTCAGGTTTCAGGCCTCACCATAGTAAAGAAACTGCACTTGTTAAAATTACAAATGACTTGCTTCTTGCTTCAGACCAAGGCTGCATCTCATTGCTAGTATTACTTGATCTTAGTGCTGCGTTCGACACTATAGACCGTGACATACTCATAGATCGATTACAAAACTATACTGGTATTCAAGGGCAGGCTTTAAGATGGTTTAGATCCTACCTGTCCGATCGCTACCACTTTGTTCATTTAAATGGGGAGTCATCTCAATTATCACCAGTAAAGTATGGAGTACCACAAGGATCTGTCCTAGGTCCTCTGCTATTTTCAATATACATGTTGCCCCTTGGTAATATTATTAGAAAATACGGGATTAGTTTTCCTTGTTATGCTGATGATACTCAACTATATATCTCAACAAGACCAGATGAAACTTCTCAACAATCTAAGCTAATAGGTTGTGTAAAAAATGTAAAAGATTGGATGACCAATAATTTCCTCCTATTAAATTCAGATAAGACAGAGATATTACTTATTGGACCAAAAAACAGTACACAGAATCTCTTGGATTACAATTTGCAACTAGACGGATGTACTGTTACATCCTCTAAAGTCAAAAATCTGGGTGTTATATTAGACAGCAACTTGTCCTTTGAAAATCATATTTCCCATGTTACAAAAACAGCATTCTTCCATCTTAGAAACATTGCCAAGCTTTGAAACATGCTACCTGTTTCTGATGCAGAAAAGCTAGTTCATGCATTCATGACCTCTAGACTGGACTATTGTAATGCACTGCTAGGTGGTTGTCCTGCATCTTCAATAAACAAGCTACAGATAGTCCAATATGCAGCGGTTCTTACCAGGTCAAGAAAATGTGATCATATTACCCCAATTTTAAAGTATCTGCACTGGCTACCTATTACGTTCCGTGTCATTTACAAAATATTAGTACTTGCCTATAAGGCCCTAAATGGTTTAGCTCCTGCGTACCTAACTTGTCTTCTACCATGCTACAATCCAACCCGCTCCCTGAGGTCGCAAAACTCTGGACTTTTGGTAGTACCTAGAATAGCAAAGTCCACTAAAGGAGGTAGAGCTTTTTCACATTTGGCTCCCAAACTCTAGAATAGCCTTCCTGATAACGTTCGGGGTTCAGACACACTCTCTCTGTTTAAATCTAGATTAAAGACACATCTCTTTAGCCAAGCATTCACATAAAGCATCTTTTAATCTTGTACTGCAGTTATATCTGATCAAATGTACATTATTATTATTCTTTAGCCTGGGTTGAACAAATCATTTTTGCTTAGATGGAACAGCAGCTACGCTAATTATGTCTCTATTTGTTTCTCTGTTTCTGCCACGGGATTAACATCCCATGGTAACTAGGAATTACAGAAGCTTCAGTCTGGATCCAACACTTAAATGATCTGAGATGACCGAACACCTGAGAAAAGATGATGCCAACCCCTCAGATGATGCCAACGCTCAGACAACATACAGAATTACCAAATTTTGCCATAAGTTAAATATATTAAGGTTCTGCAATTTATAAATATATTGTGGAAATTTTATTTCCTGTAGAGCTACTTTGCAACGATTTGTATCGTAAAAAGCACTATACAAATAAACTTGAACTTGAACAAGGACACTGACAACATCAACCACAGCTGCTGCTATAATTTGGACAGTGCAATCATTAAAGTTACAAATGACCCAGACTACAATCTGTTCTCACTTGGTTTAACCAAAACACCACCAAGACATCAGGTTACTGTTTCTGACACGTAACATGTTTTCAAAACTGTCAAAAATATTTTCACTCACAATTTCTATAAAATATTATAGAGTTTGGCATAAATAGAAAAATATATATTCATTCACACATGGAGTTTTACTATTGTACTAATTTACATGACTTTTCCACGTTTAGAAATCATACTTTTAAAATTAGGTTTCCTCATATATCCAGGTTTTCAACACAGTTGTTAAGGGGGTGAATTAAGGAATATATATATATATATATATATATATATATATATATATATATATATATATACATACTTTTTAGCTTTTTTTTGTTTGTTTTGTCTCATTATAAATCACTTTAGGTCATCGCCCCTAATTGGCCCCAGTCCCGTTTAATAGCCACTTTAGACCTTATGAGCAAAGGACCACTTCTTTTGATCCACACTTTGTTGTATATAGTGCATATTGTCAGTTTTGGGGTAATGTGTTTTTTTTCCCAACTCAAATCAGTAGTCTATGCCCATTTATTTACTTGGACTGTAAAAAGGCATACACTGTAATAATGGGTGTAATGTACACCAAAGTGGGGACATCCCATAGGCGTAATGGTTTTTATACTGTACAAACTGTATGTACTATTGCTCTACACCTACCCTATACCTAAACTTATTCCTCACAGGAGACTGTGCATTTATACTTTCCCCCCAAAAAACTCACTCTGTATGATTTATAAGCGTTTTGAAAAGTGGCGACATAGGGCAATGTCCTCATAAGTCACCTTCACCTTGTAATACCTAAGTCATACCTGTGTCATTATACACATTATGTCCTCATTTGTCACAAACACACACACACACACACACACACTTGAGTTCTCAGAAATGTTCTAATTATTTTGGATGATTCATTCTTTTACAGAAACAACAGTAATTTATGTCATGTTGTAATAATTTTGTTTAAAGCACTGAATGATTTATTGCTTTCTTATTTTTGTAGGGTTTTTAGAAAGTGCAGTCAATAGTAATGCATCTAATTTGTAACAATCTGACCATTTTAGAAAAGCTATCTGCAGAGTTGTGTAATCTGCATATTTGTGTAAATTAATTTGCCATCTGGTTGTAAAATTCCACTGCAGTAGTTATATTCTAGAGCTTGAGATGCTTTAACACCTAAGACATGGCTTGAGCCAAAAAGAGCAGACTGGCCTGTGTGTGAATTTAATAAACAGACAAAAATAAAGAACTCACCCAGGGAGAACCACATGAGAAGTTCCTACAGGTACAATCTCCATGGACTTCCCCCAAAACTTATTCCTCCACCTCACGTCTAAAATCAGTCACATATAACACACTCAGCTTCATATCTACAGAGAACATAGGCTAATTTGTACTGACACAATAAGCCTGGTATTATTAGTGTGCTGTTACCTTGCCAAAAGATGAAGTTTTTAGATTCGGCATGACAGGCAGAAATGGGGGGGTGATGGCTGACCTGGAGGATGAAAGCAGAGCAGCTGTGAAAGTCGTACACACATTCACAAACCTGCTCATAATTACAGCTTACAGAGCGCACCCTACCTGCTCCGCCACAAAACGAAAGCCTTTGTCTGGACGATCACACTCGTAGGTCTCACCCAACACTGGATTAAAGGGTTTACCTCCTGCTCTGTAGTAACTTGAAGCATAGCCGGACACAGCAAATGTAGCAATGTACACCTACAAACAGAATACAACACATTTAGTTAGTTATGTATGTTGTCCATTTCTTTTTCAAAGGGATACTTAATTCACCCTAAAATGAAAATCTGCCCACCATCAGGGTATTCAAAATGTACAGTAACTGAATTTGTTTATACATCGGAACAGATTTGGATAAATTTAGCATTACATCACTTGCTCACCAATGGATCCTCTGCAGTGAATGGGTGCCGTCAGAACAAGAGATCAAACAGCTGATACTAAGCTGAGAGACTAAGAACAATGATGGATACTCACAGTGTCACTGGATACAGTAGAGTGCAGCTGACTAAAGCACATTTCCAAGCAGGGAGAATGATTTCTGAACAATAATCATGCTCTCATGAATAACAGTGGATCCCATGATGATGAGCCTTTCTTTAGAATCCCTCTACTCCTAGACAATCACATCAGGCTAATAAAGTCGAATGCATTGTGACATCATAAGTCAGAATATGGACGTGTGTGTGTTTGTGAACTTAACAATATTAATAGCAAACATTGTAAAGATAATATACCATTAATATAAAATTATTGTGATATAATACTGTATTATGGTATATTATTTGTAACATAATGATTGTTATAAAATGCTAACTTGAAGTCAGACTATGAATGTGTGAATATTTCAATATTAACAGTAAATAATATATCCAATACTCAAATTATATATAAGCGTATCAAAATAAAATAAATTGTTTTGATATTATATAGTATTATTTTTTTATTATATATATTTTTTAGTGCTGTCTAATGATTAATCGCATTCAAAATAAAAGTTTGTTTACATAATATATGTGTGTGTACTGTATATATTTATTATGTACAGTATATATAAATATAGACACATACAGCATATATTTTGAAAACATTTACATGTAAATATTTATATAATTTATATTATATATAAATATTTTTAATATACAAATAACATATTTTTCTTAAATATATACATGCATGTGTGTGTATTTATATATAATTAATAAATATACACAGTACACACACACATATACCTGTATTATGTAAACAAAAACTTTTATTTCGGATGCGATTAATATTTTGACAGCACTAGAAATTATTTTATTTTTATACGCTTATATATAATTTGAGTATTGGATATATTGTTATTATTGTAATATTCACACATTAATCGATTAATCGTTCAGGGTCCTACACTGTAATAGGGATTTAAATTGAACATGACAATATTATTAGACTATTAATATGCAATAAGGATGAGATCTCACTTTCATGAGATATTTTAAGGAAGTGCATTTATATCTGCGAAAATTTCTATTTTGGCCCTATTTGACAGTAGATGTTATGCTTGTATTATGCTTTATTATGCAAATCCTGAGCTCTCATCTCCTCGTCAGTGATGATTCGTTACATTAGCTTTGTATGGACACAAATGTGAACATAAAGCAAAACCAGAATGCTTTGCATTCACAAATGACAATGAGAATGCCTCTTGAGAATTCATATTTGCACCAAAAATGTACATTTCTTGGCATTTCTAGCATTCACTATTTGGATGGCAACATTTCTTTTTATGTGAATGTGCACAATGACTGGGATTAGCTCAAATAATAATGCAAGTTTATGCGTGTTTTTGAATCCAAACACTTTACATATGCAAATAGGTTTACGCAATTATGTGTGTGACCTCTTCCTACCATGCGCTCAAACGGGTCCTGTGTGTGTGCAGCCTTGTCCAGCAGTTCGCTGTACTCCAGTTCCTCACACAGTCTCTGCAGTGTGTTGAGCGGCTCGTTGAGTTGAACAGGCATGGCTACTTTAGACAAGTCCTTCCCGATGTTGTTCTTCAGGATGTTCCACAGACTGATGTTGCTGGTATTGGGACTGGGGGAGGGAAGACAAGACCGCCGCTGTTCCTGAGAACCACCGTTCTCTACACAAGTTGAAAAAGAAAAACGCAGTTCAGGAGCCTGATCTCCAAAAATGTCTTAGGAAGTTTGCTTGTCAGTGCCTTTTCTGAACACACCAAATCCAACAGCTGTCAAATGTAGATCGTAAGAGATTCCCTGAATCTTTTAAATAACACTGAATGACAGTGAAATATCAATGACATGAGGAAAAATGTGGCATACCCACCTGTCAGTCTTTCATTCTCCACCTCGTTGCTGAAGTTATCCATAGACACGTTGTCACTGATGTCACTGATATATGAGTCATCTTCCGAAGGCTAGCAGGAAACCACACATCATCATTACAGGCTCTTTGACAATATAAATGTAGCACAGAGCACCAAGCAGCTGAAAATCATCAACATGTGCATCTCTCCGCACTCTTTAATAAACCACATTATCAAAACCGTGTTTTTGGGTCCATCACTCCAATGAAAAAAATGAAGAAAGTTTTTTGTGGTACAAATTCTTGCAGAAGCCTAATTCTGCATGAGGTATTTTTAGAGAGAAGCAATTATCTCAATTTTCATATTACTTCTGTTACAGGACACGCTTGAGCAGGTCGGCCTGAATGTGAGGCAGAAATGAAGTTAGAATGAGAAAGCAGGGATGGCAGACAAGCTGTGGAATGTCATGCGTAGCACTTATTACATGTTTAATATAATTAGTCCTTTCCTCTGCCTACTAATAGGGTTTGGTTCAATGTCTGCCTGAGGTGAAGGAGAAAGCAGAGGCAGCTGGTCTCCTGAGGATGTGCAGTAAATCAATTGGACGATTTGATAGAGCTAGGCAAATACGTCAGTCCGTGGAGCGGAGTTTAAAAAACATGACACTATACTATAGTATAACTGTGTGTTGTACATGGATACTTCCAGGGTATGACTCATTTTGGTCATTTCTGGTGCCCAGCTGTACCCTTACTGCACTGACACTTAGAGCAGCACATTTATGGGACTGATAGAAAAGATGGGATTTCATTCTCACCTCATTTTCTGAAGAGCTAGCTGACAGCAGCACTTCCTGTGCATCAAAGAACTCCGATAGAGACTCTGTAATGGAAGCCCTGCTCTCATTGGACACCTGGTGGACAAGAGGACGGGAACCATCACTGGAGTCTTGCTTCTGTATGAAGAAAAATCATGGTTTCAAGTCACAAAGCCGAATGGGTGAAAAGCAAAAAGAAAAAATGAATTAATTATATTAAATAATATATTAATATAATATAAAAAAATAATTATATTTTTTTTAACCGTTCAGTTTTTTTTTCAGTGTTTTGATAACAATTAAGCACACTACCCCCCCAAACTTCTCATTACTGTAACATGCAAAATAAAACTCCTAACTAATGTAATACAGAACTTAATAATCCAGTCAAATTAACCCTCCTACTGCATTCAAGACAGTTTAGACATGGAAGAACTTTATACATTTTTTATCAATATCAATTTATAATTTTAATAATTTATCATTTTAACGTAACAATTGAATAGCTTATTTATAATATATAATATTTTAAATGTACATTGCAATGCTTATTTTGTTCTTAGCTAACTTTCACCTATTACAATATATACTGTATATTACAATATTTTGTAATATACAGTATATTTGGGCTCTTTCGCATATCACACACTTTTGACATGGTAAACATGAATATACATGCATAAATAAACTATAAACAGATAAAGATTTAACAAATAAACTTGAACTACAGTCCAAAGTGAATGCATTAATAAAATGGTAATAACATAGTAATAATCAATGCATAGAAATGTTTGCACAGCTGCTAATTAATGAGAAGATATTGATCACATATGTTTTAAATATGGTTTAAGAAAAAAAAAAGTTTTATAAGCTCACATTCCACTGGGTCAAACTGACCAGCGATATGTATGAGTAGGTTTTGAATAAATTATGACTGAATTATTAAATACCACCAGTATTTTTTTTTAGTGTGAGAGTGATGAGAATGAGATTTTTCAACAGTTATGAGAGTTATGATTTTTATGCAGTGGGCTATAGAGATCTGTTATGTGTGTCTAATTGTCATGAAAATCCTTAGGGATGCACCGATATGATACCGATAACCGATAATTCTTTATATTTCAAACGCGTTGAAAAACAAAAAATCACGTTTTTTATAATAATGTTCTCATTACAATGTTATATACACAACATTCCCAATCATAGTTCTTAATGTTGTTTTATGTAGCCTTTTTGACAGACTTGCCCTGCACAAGTTGCACTTAAGTGTATTGCCCTTTTCAAAGTGAATCCAGTCATTTTTCAAGCAATTCAAAACCATCATGGCGAACGGTGCGCATCTGAAGTGTCTCTGAAGGAAATACTACATTATTTATCTGCTTTAAGATATTAGCCAAATTTTCATATCAGGCCAATAACAGTAAAAATGAACATTTATCAGCCGATACCGATATGGTGGCCGATATATCGTGCATCCCTAAAAATCCTTACGGAAAAAATATCATTGGTCTTAAAATAGGCTTCATTTTCATTACATGATACATAAATTCTTATTTGTTTCTTTTCATTTTGAGATTAAATTTGTCCCAGATATTTTTTGGCAGCTTTCATGAGATTCACCTCATTAGCTCACATACGAAGCAAACAGGATACAAGTTCCCAAAAGAAGATTAAGACAAAAATGCAGAATGAGGGAGAATAATTCTTATCAGCACAAGACTAAGTTAAAAAACTAAATTGGCAAACAGTTTCTTTTTTAATCATGACTTGTTATGAAGCAGTCAGACAAAAAGGAAAGACAGTTGGCAGAGCTTTGCAAGCTAATTAGCGTAAAAGCATTATGTTGTCGAATATCAATTAGGGAAGTTGGTTATTGACATAGCAATTCCACAGGAACATAATGCTAATAGCATGTGAAGCGTGGGTGCTGTATATAAGGTTGTTAGTGAGCGTGCAAGTGGGTTTGGGCGTAAACTATCCAGAGATATGATTAACTGGCACTACTGAGTCTGACTCAGCCTCTCCATAGAGTATCTGTGGATTCAATTAGCATAAATCAACTTGAGCCTTAGGTTTTATCCTGAGGTAACAAAAACTATGCAGTTGACAAATCTTACGCTAATTCTTTCTACAATAATGAAACCTCTACTTGTGAAAAATTAGCAATGATGAATAATGAAAAGCATGGTTGATGGCAGCTATAGAATGGTCTGGTCTTGACAATGGCACTAATGATAGCACATTTCCCAGACCCACCTGCAGGGGGCCAGGGCTGAGGTTTATATGGACAGAGGGATCAGAGATGTGCGACTCAGCGTGTATCTTGCACAGACGCTCTCGCAGCTCAGCGTTCTGTGTAACAGCCTGCAAAAGCAACCAGCAGATACTCACATGGCTTCCACATAGAGCTTCTAACTATCAGACATACCGTAAACAATGAAAAGAAAACAGATCATTATTTATTCACACTCATCTATTTCAAAGACATATATAGTGACTAAAACTAAGCAAAGACTGTTAGGGGCCATTCACGCAGAACACATTTTTCCATTCCATTGTGCTACTTTCTATTGTTTTTCTATGTAAACATGATAGACAGACATCTTTGACCTCTGCATTAGTCTTTTGCATGACACTGTGTTCTAAAATTGTGGTGCTCAAGATTAAAAAAAAAAGTGTTTTGAGACTTTACGTTTTTTTCCCCCCATTCCCCTGCCCATGTATATGTGTGGATGCCCCGTATTTAAAATAAATCGGAAATACATTCTCAAATCTTGCACTTGTTCAAATGTGTGTGAAGATATGTCACAACAGTTTTGATGATTAAATGGGCTTCATTCTTTAGTTTTTCATAATTGTTTAGATTTGTGGATTCATTTTAACTGCCAAGTTTGAATTAGACGTGTCACAATTATATCGGTACTGACAATAACCGTGAAAGTGAAAAAATTAAATACTAATATCCTGTCAATATTATACTTATGATAATATTGTAAATAATTCAGTACCAGTAAGGATTTGGCTGACACTCCAATATAGTAACTTATCATAAAACTTAAAAATAAGTAGAGGCAGTGTGTAGCTACTACTGCCGTCACTAAACCAGTACCAGTAAGGATTTGGCTGACACTCCAATATAGCAGCTTATCATAAAACTTAAAAATAAGTAGAGGCAGTGTGTAGCTACTAAAGTCACATTAGATGACAGGCAAAAGTGAACATGGGCCAAACAAATGGAAACAAAAATAAACAAAGATGAATTTGATAACTTTTTCCCCCCAAAAATGTATATTGATACACTTTAATAAAATGATATGATCAGAAGTGCTAGAGTGGGGGGTGTCTGCTTCACAATAATGTGACTCACTGAGGAAGATGAGTCATAATTCAGTGTTACAGAACTCGATTTAGCACAGACTGTTTTTAGCATGTAAAAATGTTGCTGTGAGTGTCAACACTATAGTTCACAAGATTCATTAGAAGCTCGACATACTCATACTACAATAGCACATCCAAAAGTAATTCTCTGCACTTTATTAGAAAGCTCTAAATCTAAATATTGTCTTATACTTTGGCCATTCATGAACTGATATAAGAGCAGCATGTTTACATCAGCACCAAACAAGAGCTCTGCTTGCATGCTTAGAAATGTTTAGACAAGAAATTGAACGATTGTTAGTAAATAGCATTGAGTCTGAGGAAATGCTCAGAGAGGAAATGTGTGTGTGTGTTTGTGTGCGTACAGCAGCCAAGGCATTCTTCAGTCCCAGGAGCTGGGCCGAGGGGGCAGGACAAGACTCGTGCTCCAGCATCTGTTTAAGTCTCACTTTCTCTGTCGTCAACATGCACAGGGCTGATTTCATGGTTGTATGAACTGGAAACAAACACAAAAAAGAGTCAAGCATCATTTTAGAAATATACATAAGAACAAATCATTTAAGGATCTGATTTTGATTCTCACATCTTCATGCATGATTTATGAAACATGATCTGCTTGTAATTTGAGGGAGTATTCATGCAATGCCTAATAATCTCTGAGTCATATGTCAGGAAGAAAAAATGCGTATTTTAGTGCAGTAAAATGCGTATTCTCCACTTTCATTATAGCAGGAGTGTGAATGATTTCACCAAAGTTTACTTCTTCAATATGTTCCTGTTGAATATAAATGAGTACTAGAACTGAGAAACGGATCTTAGAAACAAGGATGTTAACCTCATATTTTTCGTACCTAAACTAAAACCTAAAATTAAAAATCTAAATAATATAATATATAAATGCTATTTCGAAAATATTATATATACACTACTGTTCAAAAGTTTGAGGTCAGTGTTTTATTTTTAAAAGAAATTAATATTTTTATTCAGCAAGGATGCATTAAATAGATCAAAAGTGACCAAATATTTCAAATAAATGCTGTTCTTTTGAACTTTCTATTCATCAAAGAATCCCCCCCAAAAAAATCACAGCTTTCACAAAAAATATTAAGCAGCACAACTGTTTTTAACATTGCTAATAATAATAAATGTTTCTTGAGCACCAAATCAGCACATTAAAATTATTTCTAAAGGATCGTGTGACATTAAAACCTGGAGTAATAGCTACCGAAAATTCAGCTTTGCCATCACAGGAATAAATTACATTTTAAAATAAATTGAACTAGAAAACAGTTGTTTTGAATTGCAATAATATTTCAAAATATAACTGTTTTTAATGCATTTGTTTATCAAATAAATGCAGTCTTTTTGAGCACTGGAGACTTGTTTTAAATGATATATATATATATATATTTAAATAAATTGAATTATTAATCACATGCTTTCAGGTAGCAACTTTGACCTAATATAAAAAGATTATGAGATATTAAAGATATTTTCATAGAGTTTGACAGTTTTAGCAACTCAGGTGAAATGCAGGACCTCTCAGACACTGTGTAAGTCAAGTAAAGAAGGTAAAATTTCTAGTTTTTGTGTTGGCTAGTGTAGTTTTTACCACTACAAAAAACCACACATTCATTTAAAGCTGTGTATCATGTGTCTTGTATTAGCAGGGACATTTCTGTCAAGCAACTTTTGAAACAGCATTATAGAAGCACCAGCAATAAACATATATTCTGTACTGTACGTTAGAGGTTTGATTATTTGCATGTCACTGATGTTGCCTAATTTACAATGACCAACCACCTGCAGAAAATAACGGATTTTCCATTTCAATCCACAAGTCTGAAGGTCTGGAGCCACCAAATCCTTTCAATGGATATCAAAAGACCACCATTTGCATGAAATACTGTGCTGGCATCCCTACAACGTATAACTAGCTTAATCAGCTAGATTAGATATAGTACATTAGGTTGTAGAGCTTGGTCGGAAAAACAAGAACACATAAACAGGTCTATTTACAGGACGGCAACATTCCGGAAGAAATAATACTTTCACTATCTGTGGTCATAAAAGTAATCAACAAGGTCATCAGTCTTCACTAAAACTATAATAGTAGTCAAAAAAACAACAATAACTAGCATGGAATCTCATGCTCTTCTAAGTATTTTAGTATTTTATTCTTGCTGGTCACCTTGCCTAGAGAGGTTTTAATATTGTCCAATCAAACCTTTTGACCTGTGGTAAGGGACCTGCTGGGTAATTTCTCTCAAAATGAGATGCTGATTTTCACAAGCTTCATGAAGACAAAGTACAAAAAAACATTTGCAATCAACATCTGTCACATTCTCCCGAGTTTTAGATCTTCCCTCAGAAATTTCCTCCTGATGACATGTATTTTATATGCAAATCAGACATTATGAGACAAAAATGTAGGAATTAGGGGAGAATGATGAGGTATCATTTGTCACGTAGGATAAATGGTGCACTATTCTAGTGATACATCACTAAAACTAGTTTACTGTGGCAGAACTCACGGTTGTTTGCGACACGGCAGAAGTCTTCCTGCAGTTTGGATACATCTATAGGCGAGTCTAGAGGTTCATGGTAAGTCTTCTCATTGGTCAGGTCTACTGAAGAAAGGTTGGGATTGGATGCATGGAGACGGGTAGAGCCTGATGAGATACAGCTCGGAACCTATAAAAATTAGGAGAAAATACCAGGTCAGTGGTCAATGATGGTGCTATTCATTTTGGCACAGAGAGCACTGCGAGTTAAATGGCCTGGGGAAAACATGACAAGAAATTTATCTTACATGCACTAATACTTAATGGTTCTTTGTGTAATACTTAAGGGACTATAAAACGAGGTGTGACTATCATTGTCATCACACTATTCATGCATGTAATACGTCAGCAAATCAGCTCAATAAAACATTACGTTACCATTAAAAATGCATGGCTCTCTAGTGACTTGAAGTATTCATGGAGTGATTCATAACTGCCTTGTAGGTTTACACAAAGCCTATTTAAAGGCAGTTTTATGTTTTAATATCTGCAAGTAGAAGGTCACGGATCACCTGCAGGGTTGTTTTGTTGTCTTTCCCGTAATTCTTGGGATGCCATTTTCTGGGATGTCTCTTCTCTTTTTTGTATGTTGAAGCCTATAAAAAATGCTAGAAAGTGAGACTCTGTTTTTATTTTCCTATCATTCCCTCAATACATATTGAAAGCCTTTTATTAATCCACTAAAACAGAAGTTTTATACATATCAGTTAATGACAGATATAATAGATTTAGTTTTAATTTATCAGTATTGGATATATATTGGCTGATATTGGAAATTGAACTGTGCATGCTCATTTCCCATATTTCTACATTTATATAACTTTGCCATCTTATAACACTCATCTAGCAAGTTCATACTTAAACACACTAGTAATTTAACTTTAACTTAAATTAAGTGTAATCTTTAGCAAATCTCGACATAAATATCCATTTTCATACGATACATTAACATTTTGTGATGCCCAAATTCACTTAATGACTGATTATAGTTGTTTAGTGTTTTATATTAAAATTATTTGTACAAAATAATATAGAATATTGGCCATCTATTGGCTATTGGGGATAACATGCAAAAAATAAAATGTAAATAGAGGAAGAATTCTGTGACAATAAGTGGATTAATGCCCAGCATCAAGTTTGCTGATTTATAACCAGCTTTGTATTGTTACAATATCAGCAGTATGTGTAAATGAACAATGTGTACTTGCACCCAGATCCCTCCAATTAGTTGTCGGCCAGACGACACAAAACAAAAAGCTGCAAACTAGCTGAAGACAACATTTACATTCACAGGAGCACAAGTAAATAGCAGTTGTAATAAAACAAGGTGACCCATTTGGCAGATGAAAGGACAGCTTTCTGAATTATAGCTCATCAGCGGTTATGTGGAATAATTTGATTTATGACTGCAAAACTCATCGTGGCTATCCTTCTGAAATTGTGCTATCAACTGAATGATTGTCAGTTGGGCCGTAGGCAAGAACATTAACAGCATCCACAGGCACAGCTGGACCGCTGCCTGAGGAAATAAGACTGGCCTTTTTTGAGGGCAGCAGTTTTAAAGATCTGAAAAAGTTAGTCCAAGTAAAATTAGAAAAATCCAAACTAATACTAATTCAACTAAATACATATTTGTTGGATATGTATAGAACACTTTATCTAACTCTTCTGATATATGACTTAATTATTGATTGTTAACAAAAATAAAATATTTTATAATTACTATTATAATTTTGTGTGTGTGTGACATGTAACCTGCAGAGCATTGATGGCTGGGGCGGAGTAGGTGCGGTGTAACACCTCCATACTTCTTAACAAGTGATTCAGTTCCAGCAGCTGAGCCTCACATACTGAGAGTTCTGAGAGAGAGAGACAAAGAACATTGTGCAGTAAAAAGCTGCAGACACAGCATTTTCAGAGTGAGGTGGATTCATAAATTAGTGTGTGAGTACCTTTGGTGCACCTGTCCATGTCATCAGAAGACTGGAGCCAGGCGGTCACCTTGGCCTGACTGGTAAAAGATACCGGCGAGTGGAAAGAGGACTGCTTTGCAAGAGAGGCACGCTACATAAAGAGAGAAAGAGACAGAAACATAGACAGAAAATGATTGAGGTGAAAGAGAGAAAGAGTATATACAAGTTCTCCTGTAATAAATAAACTGTTGGACATTGTTATTGGACAACAGTGTTGGGGAGAAACTAGTAAAGTGTAGTGGAATTAGGCAATTTAATTACAACATAAATGTAATTGTAATCAGTTACAGTTTCTGAGAAAAAAAATGTGTAGTTAAATTACAGTTACTTATAAAAATGTTAACGTTTACAAAGGGGGTTCCATCTGAATATTCCTTCACATGCAGATTTGATTAATTTCTTTCCCAAATAGCATTGACTGCTCTAAAATATGAGACAAAAATATTTCAGGAGTTTAGGAGATAGAATAGCACACATTTTATTTACTATTTGCGTTTATGTACATGCTTTATTTTTTAGGATTATCTGTTTTTTTAACAAGGTATTGTCATAGCTATGCAAAGATTTGATTTCAAAACTGTTTCATAGCTATAAAATTATTTCTTGTTATGATTTTAAATCTGTATATAACCTGAGAATGATCTCAAAGTAAAAAGAGGTGCTAAAGTCTGATTTTGTGGTGGCTGTGCTTTAAAATTCAAGTGATGAAGGATTTTGAAAGTCTGATAGTAATCAGTGTTGAGTACTACTTTAAGGGTAACACTGCTTGGTTTACATTTTTGAAAATGATTAACAGTTGAAAATGTTACTTTGAAAATGAAAAGTAACTGAAATAGTTACACTACTTATTACATTTTAAATAGAGTAACTTGTAATCTGTAACCTGTAACTTAAGTAGCCTTCCCAACACTGGTAGACAAATTAAATAAACTAGTCATAGCGTGAAAAATGCTTTTTGAGAGACTATTTTGTGAAAGTTGCCACAAATTGACAGAACGTTTAACCTTGAACAGTCCTTTAACATTCTCTCAAAGTTAAAGCACTTGCACAGTCTTCGTCATTTTATCTGGCATTTATCTTTCCATCTAAACCCTCTACATGTCCCAAGGTGTTACCTTTCTGATGGACTGACTGTCAGGTATCGTGGGGGAGGAGGTGAGGGGGTAATGAGGGTGGAAGAGCGTTTTCTCATGAGGGAACATGGCGATCTCATTCTGCCTGTAAAGTCTGTGGTGACGCAGCTTAGAGACCCATTCATCAAACAGCTCCTGGGACTTGATCTGCAAGCACAGTTAAAGGTTCAGGATGAAGGAAACCAACTCAATCAGGATTCAGGACTCAAGCTGTTTTTCTTGACATCGTGTAGCTGCACTTTAAAATGGTCCAGATGAAGGTTGACCTCACGACTTTGTATCTGAAAGACCTGCTTCCTATTCCTGAGATCAAGAGTTCAAAACGCACTTGGAGAAAAACAAACTAAAGCTGACGAAACCTATTTTGTCTCTTCAACGGTTCTCTTTAAAAGAGGATTCACTACTTGGGAGCAGAATTTCATTTCAGACTCAGACTCTCTGTTGGGGTTTATAAAGCTTTCTCTTATTAAACTTAATCTATTTTGGGATTGTAATGATTTGCTAAAAGCTTTAAACATGATAAAATTATATACTGATAACAGTATAATTTAACACTATTAACCATAATAACCTATAAGACAATATCGCAGTTTATATAAATTTAACAAGAATTTCATGAAGTATCAAACGATTTTAAACATTTAGACAGTTACATTTATTTAGAACTTTATATTAAGCAATTTTATATTGACATCAAAATTTGTAACTATATTTAATGAGAGAATTCTGGGAAATGTGTTTTTCCAATACGCTTAATGAAATGAAAATTACTCATTAAGATTACATATTAAATATAATTAAATATGTATGTTTGTATATATGTATACAAATTTTATTAACTAATACAACTAACTAGTCTAATTAACTAGTGTAATTCTACTTAAATTGTTATTAGAACTGTAATTCGAAGTTAAGCACAATTACATTTAATTAGAATTGAATTTCAGAATTAAATTAAAAGTTTTAATGCATATTACCTTTAACATTCCATTAATTTAAACTGAATTATACTGGGATTTAAAATTCATTCTCAGTTCAGTTCTGAATAACAAAGTACATCAAATATTTTTCTCACATAGCCACAAAACTCCATTAAAGAAATCATAACCCCTTTCAGTGTTACTTTAATATAAGGCTAAAGCAAATCTCCTGTACCATCATAATGTAACATGCTTTTCCTGTGACTGCAGAACATTCTGACTCTAAGACCAGTCTAATACTATAATTGTTGTGATACCTTCAGGTGATAAATGTTTTCCTCGGCATCCAGATCAATACACTTGGCTTTCTTCTTAATGGCCATGACGGACAGTCCCACATCAATGCAGCCGTGGAGCTTGCCTTTCTCGACCTGCAAAGCACAAAGCACAGACAGAAGGTGTGACCTATAAATATCACACCTACCTTGTATATCAATACAACAGATGCTACTTTGTTGCAATGTACTCAAATTACTACTGAGCAAATATGTTGCTCCTGGTTAAACCTCAAATGAATATAGATTCAAATTGATTTCTTGCCTCTTGTGCTTTTCCACAAATAATTAAATCTACTGCATCCTTTCAAAAATACAACAGTGATACAACAGCTCTAGTCATCCCATCTTACTGTGGTTATTTCATAGGTTTGCAAGAATGACATAGAAGTAGGGATGAGAATTGTGAAGAATTTAAGTATTTGATTCTATTAATAAATCTTTTAGCATTTATAAGGAATAAATATTTGAAAAAAAATTCTTTTTTTTTTAAATATTAAAAAAATAGTACAAAACACATAAAGTGTATCTTTAACTACATACTGACATATAACTGACCAGTCAATAACTACACTGATTAGTTAAAAATATTCATTAAAAATTACCTGCTCAAAATTCTGAATTTGGGAGCATATAGCCCTCTATAAGCATATTGTGCATTCAAAACACTAAATTTCACAAAACGTGACAAGTTTGCAGGACATTAAATGCAAGAGCGCTCAGGCTAATTTTGGTAATGGATAACCTTGTCAATGATCCATTCTCACAGGCACATTCAACTAGTGCCCTTGATTTAGAGGCCAAAAAGGCTCCAGCTACATCTGAAAGATATATGGCAGGTTGAATACGTAAGTTCATTATAATTTAATACCCTGGCTCTAAGCGTCCACTTCATAATGCTGTTTAGGAGGGAAGACTGGCATGAGGGAAGGTAGGTTGTATAACAGTTTCTGTTATGAAATTTACCGCTTTACATTTGCAAAATATCGGCTCTAGATGATACTATCAAACCCTGGGGACATTAACTTTGATTTTACATACCCACAGCTTGAGGCTTTTATCAGCAGGAAACATATATGTGACCCTGGACCACGTCTTAAGTTGCTGGGGTATATTTGTAGTAATGGCCAAAAATACATTGCATGGGTCAAAGATTTTTATTTTATGCCAAAAATCATTAGGATACTAAGTAAAGATAATGTTCCATGAAGATATTTAGTAAATTTCTAACCATAAATATATCAAAACTTCATTTTTGATAAGTAATATGCATTGCTAAGAACTTTTAAAGGCGATTTTCTCAATATTTAGATTTTTTTGCAACCTCAGATTCCAGATTTTCAAATATTTGTATCTCAGCCAAATATTGTCCGATCCTAACAAACCATACATCAATGGAAAGTTTATCTATTCAGCTTTCAGACGATATATAAATCTCAATTTCGAAAAATTTACACTGGTTTTGTGGTCCATGGTCACATATTGACAAAAAGATGGAGGTTTAGGACCTCTAAAGATTGCTGGAGCTCTGTGAAGACTTACATGATGGGGAACTGACCACTAAAAGTCCTGAGTGCTTTAGTTCAATGGATTGAGTGAGTGTGTGTGTGTGTGTGTGTGTGTGTGCATGTGGGCCTTTTAGACTCACATCAGCTGCGCATTTGGCGTACTTCAAAATGCCCTTGTCCAAGTAGAAGAATCTCTGTGAAGAAAGCACAAAGAGGAGAGGACAGAGGAGAAACTTGGGTCAGATTTATTTGGTAAATAATGAATGTCTTCTCAGGGGATGCTTCTGCACTCTTGATGAATGAGAGGCTGTGTATTGTTATGCCTCTTTTCTGTCTATTCTTGTATTCACTTTTTGTTTGAAGGGGAATATGGGTATTTTTGGAGAACAGACCTTTGAATGGCTTACTCAGGGTTGTATCTGAATATTAAACTGGCATAGAAGAAAGTATTTTTGCATCAAAACATGCTAACATCACCTTTAATTGTGTTTGTGTGCTTAAATTGAACAGAATGAGTGCTTTAATTGTCAACACTGAAAAAAGTGAAATGACTGTGTCATTTATTTAAAGTGCATTTTTATGTTGGTCTAATCAAAAATCACAATTTCTGGTGTAACCTGTTTAGTTCAGTTTGGCTAAAATCAAAAAGGACTTATCATTGAAAAAATTAAAAGAAACAACTCTGTTGATTTGCAGCTTTAATGACTACAGACATTATTGTGGGTTTTATGAATGTTTCTGGCGTTTTCATTGTTGTTGTTAGTCCATAACAGACAAGATTATGCATATTTGAAAAGGGCTGCACAATAAACATTAAGGTCTTTCATCTTAAATTTCATATTATAGCTCATTTAGTTATAAAAATTATAAAAGTTATAAAAACCTCAAAAATTATTATGTTGACCTACATTAAAATTTGATTAAGTGTGATTTTTATAATAAATAATTTCTATAATCTGTATGAATGTTTTTGTCTACAAAAAATAAATATTTTTTATTAATATAAAATCAAAAAACCAATTTAGCAGTACCAAATTGAATAATTTTTTAAGTGGAGAGTCCATCAGAATGAGTGCAATGTGTTCAGGCAGGTTAGCACGAAACCGCTCAGATCTGGAAATCTCTGCACTAATTTATCTAATTATTCCACTTTTTCCAAATATTTAGAATTAAACATTGGTAGAGGCATTAATGCATGGCTATTTCCTACATACCTTGTGCCAGCCTTTCATTGGCCACTTTCTCTTCTTCAGCATGTAGCCAGCCTGCTTCTCTGGCTCCTGAACATAGGAAAGACCACCACGCAAACCCTCCACAATCTCCCAGCTGTCCTGTACAATTCAATTCAATACAAGCACACACTGTACAATGAAACAATATAGTGTTTCTAACTCAGTGACTATAAAAAGTTGTTCTGTCAGGATCCTGCCCTCACTGTCTTGTCTGTGTTTCATGTTTCTGTTTGTTTTGTGTTTGAGCACATGGCTCTGTCTTTGTTGTTGTCTGCCATGTGCTCCTCCTGTCCTGCCTCCTTGTTACCCATTACCACGCCCCCTTCTTTAGTCCTCGTTGGTCTGAGTGTTGTCATCTGTCCCTCTCGTTCTCTCCTTGTTTGTTTGAGTGTTGTCACCTGTTCCTCATGTTCTCCTGTCCTTTATATTGTTCTCCCTTTCCCTCTTGTTTTGCCAGTTCATTGTGCTACGTCAGTGTTTATTTGCGCTGTTGTTTGTAGATTTAGTCTCCCGTCAGTCCCCAGTCTAGTCTAGTCTAGTCTAGTCTTGTCCAGCAGGCTGGGCTACCGGTCTCCTCCCTGGGTCTGTCACACTGCTAGGCCTGTGCTGAGCCTGTGACATCACTAGTGTGGAGTGTCTGGCCACCGCTGCTAGCCTCCAGCTTTGCTGCCTTCACTGCTCTCTGGTGGTCTGCCATCCTGGACTGGACTCTGTGGCCGCTCACCTAGGCTGCCTGTTGTCATTCATTCCCTGCCTATTGTCTGGACTGTGTTCTCTCCCCTCCTCACCATCTCTTGTCCTGTCTGTTGTTTTGTTAATAAACTGTCAACTCTATCCTGCATTTGAGTCCTCTCTCATATAAACCCTTACATGTTCATAATAAATGTTTTTATAATGATGAAAAACATGCAATGTGAAATCAGAGAGTCACCAAGTAAAGAAAAAAGTGAGGAAGTCACTTGACAGAGTAATGTAGAATATACATTATGGTTATTTAATATATAAGTAAATTAATATATACACTTTCAATTATTTTTCATGATATATAGTGCTTTCATGACATAAAATTAATTATCATGATATATAAGATTTTGGTCATACAGCACACTTATTATTTGTGTGATAAATACTGTAGATATTTGGGGATTTAAAATGAATGATGAAAGTGTGGATTGAAAAGTGATGAAAATTGTTAATAAATTTACAGAAAATGTTTTAGAAAGACATGAAGGCAGCAGGGCTAGAAAAATGTTTTAAAGTTGCTCCAAACTTAAGATTCTTCTCCCCTTTTTTCAGAACACACACAAAAAAATCAATCATCACATTCCAGTATTCCATTCAAATTATTTATAGGTTTACTGCTACACAGATTGTCATTTCTTTATTTTACAAACAGGACATTGTGAATAAAAGCAGAAACAAAAGTCCCAATGCAGAAAGTCATGAATTTAGAATAAAATTCAGAACCAACACAGACCATATACACTCTTAAAAATAAAGGTGCTTCAAAAGGTTCTTCACAGCGATATGGCTAATATCCATTCAGTCAAAGGTTCTTTAAAGAACCATCTCTTTCATACCTTTGTATAATCTGAAAAACCTTCTTTCATCACAGAGAACCTTTTGTGAAACAGAAAGGTTCTTCAGATGTTAAAGGTTCTTTACGGAACCATTTAGATAAAAAGGTTCTTCTGTGGCATTGCGAAACACCTTTATTTTTAAGAGTGTAATGTATATACTGTATTAAGCCGTACTGATCCAACATTGATAAAACTCAGAAATGTTTCTTGAGCACCAAATCACCATATTATAATGATTTCTAAAGAATCGTGTGACACTGACTGAAGACTGGAGTAATGATGCTGAAAATTCAGCTTGGCTATCACAGGAATATATTATATTTTAAAATAGATTAAAAAGAGAAAAGTGTCTTTAAGTGAAGAATTGCTATACATTAGAAGCTTTGAGGAAAGCCTTTATAAGGAGATGGTTTGGGCGTATGTTATACAAATGAACTGCAGGAACAAGGTCACTTATTCACAATATTCTGGATACATCAATATAAGACTGTGGATAATTAACAATGTGCATACTGTTCTCAATCAGGTGGAAATTTAGAGAGGATAGATATTCTCTTTATTATTTAGAGCACTGACAGACGGGACAAAAATATGGGTCTTCATTCTCCCTCTTTAACAAACTCTGTCTCTTCCTCAGGGCAAGAGCTGCACTGCCCAAACACACACTCAGCAATTCACTACATCAAGGACAACTTTCAAAGAGACATCTCTATAGCCAAGGACAAAACCCAAACATGCATTAAGAACCACAGAGTGCGACTAATGAAACCAACCGCTCTTACACAACAGCTCAAATCAAAGAGCAACACAACCTTCAAGGGATACTGCGTTATGACAGTGAAACAGCCCAGCTGATCAACCAACCCTTGTGAAAAGGAAGAACACTTTAGAATAATTTTAAAACTTATAAGACTTATTAGAGAATATACTTTTAAATATTAATACTAAATATAGTGTTTTCAGACAATAATTGCATGTTAATTGTAAAAAAATGTAATAGTTTAAATGCAATTAGCTGAACTTTAGTTATTTCTTGACTCACTTAACTAGGACTTAAGTACATCTTTATATGTAATACACAACCTGAATTCCAGAAATGTTGGTACGTTTTTTTGGTACGTTTTTTTAAATTTGACTAAAATGAAAACTAAAATACTTTCAAATCACATGAGCCAATATTTTATTCACAATAGAACATAGATAACATAAACTGAGAAATTTTACAATTTTATGCAAAAAATGAGCTCATTTCAAATTTGATGCCTGCTACGGGTCTCAAAATAGTTGGGACGGGGGCATGTTTACCATGGTGTAGCATCTCCTCTTCTTTTCAAAACAGTTTGAAGACGTCTGGGCATTGAGGTTATGAGTTTCTGGAGTTTTGGTGTTGGACTTTGGTCCCATTCTTGCCTGATATAGGTTTCCAGCTGCTTAAGAGTTTGTGGTTGTCTTTGACGTATTTTTCGTTTAATGATGCACCAAATGTTCTCTATAGGTGAACATTCTGCCAAATGACTAAATGTAAATGTAAATGTATAGGTGAAAGATCTGGACTGCAGGCAGGCCAATTCAGCACCCGGACTCCATGTTTCAGGAGGTAGAGGTTTGCATGGGGTTTCAGAGGGGGGCGGGGTGATTTGAGTTCAGGGCTCTCACAGCCTGGGGGAAAAAGCTGTTGAGCAGTCTGGCAGAGCGGGCTCTGATGCTCCGGTACCGTCTTCCTGATGGTAGGAGCTGGAAGAGACTGTCTGAGAGATGGGTGGAGTCCTTCACGATGCTGTTGGTTTTGCTGGAGCATCGTGTAAGGAAAATGTCCAGGATGGAGGGGAGAGGGGCACCGATGTTCACTGTGCCTGGAGGGTCTTGCGGTCAGTAGCACTGCAGTTCCCGTACCAGACAGTGATGCAGCTGGTCAGCACACTCTCAATGGTGCCTCTGTAGAATGTGGTGAGGATGGGTGGAGGGAGACTCGCTCTTTTCAGCCGGCGGAGAAAGTGTAGGCGCTGTTGTGCCTTTTTGGAGAGTGACATGGTGTTGGTGGTCCAGGTGAGATCCTCTGTGATGTGCACCCCCAGGAATTTAGTGCTGCTGACTCTCTCCACAGTCGAGCTGTCGATGGTCAGTGGGGGGTGGTCAACGGAGTTTCTTCTGAAGTCCATCACAACCTCCTTTGTCTTCTCCACATTGAGGGACAGATTGTTGGTGCCACACCATTCAGCCAGCTGTGCCACTTCCTCTCTGTAGTGCGTTTCATCGTTGTTGCTGATGAGACCTACCACTGTTGTGTCATCAGCTAACTTGATGATGTGGTTGGAGCTGGACTTGGCAGTGCAGTTGTGGGTCAGCAGTGGGAAGAGCAGCGGGCTGAGCACACAGCCTTGTGGGGCACCTGTGCTCAGTGTGGTAGAGTTCGAGGTGTTGTGGCCGACACGGACTGACTGAGGTCTTCCGGTTAGAAAGTCCAGGATCCAATTACACAGGGAATTGTTAAGGCCCAGCAGGTTTAGTTTATTTATGAGCTGTTTGTGCTGAATGCCGAGCTGAAGTCAATGAACAGCATTCTAACATAGGAGTCTTAATTTTCTAGGTGGGTAAGAGCCAGGTGGAGGGTGGGGGAAATTGCATCGTCCGTAGAGTGGTTTGGACGGTATGCAAACTGGAGCGGGTCGAGTGTGTTGGGGAGGCTGGTTTTGATGTTGTGCATGACTAACCTCTCAAAGCACTTCATCATTATTGGAGTCAGTGCTATGGGACGGTAGTCATTGAGACAGGACACAGGACACAGTGTTTTGATAATACTACAGCATTGTTACACCAGTCTTTGTTGATATACACACACAAGCCACCTTCGCGGGTCTTACCAGACAGTGATGAATCTCTATCTGCTCGGAAGTTGGTTAGCTCGTGCAGCAGAATGGCGGAGTCCGGGATGTTATCGTTTAGCCATGTTTCAGTGAAAACAAACACACAATAATCCCTTGCCTCATGCTGTGTAGACCGACTGAGTTGAATTAAGTCCAGTTTGTTTTCCAGAGAGCGAACGTTTGAGAGCATGAGTGTTGGAAGAGCCGGTCTTGTGGGGTTAGCTCTTAGCCTAACTCATATACCTCCGCGCTTACCGCGCTTCCGTCCTCTCTCACACCGCTTGCGACGCTGCCTTGTACGGGTAGCGTCAGTAGGCGAGGCCGCTGTCTCGAGGTCCGGCTTCAGCAGTAAACAAAGGTGTCCCTCCTCTTTAGCCCGGAGGACAAAAAGAATGTCAAATTTGGACTCGTCTGACCATAGAATACTTTTCCACTTTGAAACAGTCCATTTTAAATGAGCCTTGGCCCACAGGACACGAAGGCTTCTGGACCATGTTCACATATGGCTTCCTTTTTGCATGATAGAGCTTTAGTTGGCATCTGCAGATGGCACGGCGGATTGTGTTTACCGTACAGTGGTTTCTGGAAGAATTCCTAGGCCCATTTAGTAATGTCAATGACAGAATCATGCCAATGAGTGATGCAGTGTCGTCTGAGGGCGTCTCTGAATATTTTGATGTTGTTATGCACTGTAGATAATGAGATTTACAAAGCCTTTGCAATTTGACGTTGAGGAATGTTGTTTTTAAAGTATTCCACAATCTTTTTACACATTCTTTCAAAGATTGGAGAGCCACTGCCCATCTTTACTTCTGAGAGACTTTGCCTCTCCAAGACATCCCTTTTATGTTACAGACCTGATGTCAATTAACTTAATTAGTTGCTAGATGTTCTCCCAGCTGAATCTTTTAAAAAATGCCTTGCTTTTTCAGTCCTTTGTTGCCCCGTGCCAACTTTTAAAAAAATATTGGCTCATGTGATTTGAAAGTCTTTTAGTTTTAATTGTATTCAGATTTAAAAAATGTCCCAACATTTCCAGAATTCAGGTTGTAATAATTGCGTTATAAACTAAAATATACTAGAATGTAATTTTTTATGGAAACTTGTATGTCATGTCATGTTTAAACTTGTTTGTAATTATACATTTGTAATGAAGCTGCAATTTAATACATTCAAAATATATTAACTTTAAATAATAAAGTAATATAGAATAACACACTATAGTTAAAATTATAATCATGTACTTTACATGTGCTTTAGAATACATCAAAAATAACCAAAAGATTATTAAAATATGTGATCCTGGACCACAAAACCAGTCATTAGGGTCAATTAGCCTTTTTCACACTTCTGCGTTTCTGGCTTTCGGATTGGCGCTTGCAGGGTAAAGGTTTTTCTGGTGACAACAGAGGCCGTACTTAACAAGAATGAATTCAAGAATCAAAAGTCTTTTTTTACAAATTAGATCCTATGAAATGCTTGAACTGCTGGTACTGTTCTCTACAAAGCGCAAACACTTCACAATTAACTGTTTGGTCAGCTCGGGTGTGATAAGGACCCGAGCAGCCACAAGGAGGTTCACAAATGCCGGAGCGAAGTTGGAGTCCACAAAGATGTTTATTTAGAGCAGATGTGCAAAAATGTGCAAATAAATAGAACTGAGAGCTTACAACACCGATTGATATAAAAACAGTATAAACTGCTAAGTACTAAGAACAATACTAACTCCCCTCCAATTCACTGAGGCTAGAGTTTTACATGCTTCACAGTGCAATCCCATTCACAAGCTCATTATCCGTCCTCCTTTGCAGTAGTGACGGCCATCTTAAATACACAGTTTCCCGCTCTCCCAAATTGGGACATACCATTTCTATAATATAAAAACTCTTGACTTTGATTCATACATGAGATTTAGAAACAAGAGCCTAAATAAATACAAATAATAATGCAAATCAAAAACGAATAAATCATAACATTTGAAATGCACTCATACATAGAATTAGCGTAAAATTAGCACTTTTACAAGAGTACATTTACTGCCACGCCTACTCGGCTGGATCAGAAATACATTCAAATAAAACCAAGTCGAAAGCAGTAAAGCAGTGATGGAAGGCAACTAAAGTCTCTCCATCACATCGGGTCATCACAAATACAAGTTTGTTTAATTCTAAACAGTTATAATTCAGTTAGCTTTGCCATTCTGTCCGTTTGGTGCTGGCTGTGCTTTATGAATCTCCATGTGATTTTTTTTCGCTATTATTATTATTAAGGTAATGCTGTATTTTCTACTTGCTCTCCTTTGCATTATTACTGTGTAGAACCTTGTCAAAACAAGAACACACACACATACACACACCTATTAACAGGACAGCACATTCCTGAAGAACTCCTTTCATTATCTGGGGCCGTAAAATTAATAAATTAGCAGCCCCGCACTCAACATCCTGTTCTGCTCTCCTTAACGTCTCACGAGACCCCTAAAAACAAGAATAGATTTGTGGAAAAAATCTGTAATGTATTTAAAACAGGACTTCATGGTTGGTTCTTATCACTTAACTATAATTCAACCAGAAACAGGACCAAGACCTCGGTATTTGGAAATGATCTCCTGACCATTAACGCATAAATTCAATGATGCTATCAACCGGGAAGACCCTTTTACGATGAGTTTTACAGACACACAAAAGTGACATTCCCATGACCTCCCGTTTCTCTCCAGCAGGGAAACGCGCCTTTTCTTCTTATTGGCAGAACAAAGAAAATCAGACCTTTATAAGTGTTCCAAAAGGACAAATAATAATTGTTGCTGCTACCAAAAGTAATATATATATATATACAGTTGGGCAAAAAAGTATTTAGTCAGCCACCAATTGTGCAAGTTCTCCCACTTAAAAAGATGAGAGAGGTCTGTAATTTTCATCATAGGTACACTTCAACTATGAGAGACAGAATGGGGGGAAAGAATCCAGGAAATCACATTGTAGGATTTTTAATGAATTCATTGGTAAATTCCTCGGTAAAATAAGTATTTGGTCACCTACAAACAAGCAAGATTTCTGGCTCTCACAGACCTGTAACTTCTTCTTTAAGAGGCTCCTCTGTCCTCCACTCGTTACCTGTATTAATGGCACCTGTTTGAACTCGTTATCAGTATAAAAGACACCTGTCCACAACCTCAAACAGTCACACTCCAAACTCCACTATGGCCAAGACCAAAGAGCTGTCGAAGGACACCAGAAACAAAATTGTAGACCTGCACCAGGCTGGGAAGACTGAATCTGCAATAGGCTAGCAGCTTGGTGTGAAGAAATCAACTGTGGGAGCAGTTATTAGAAAATGGAAGACATAAAAGACCACGGATAATCTCCCTCGATCTGGGGCTCCACGCAAGATCTCACCCCGTGGGGTCAAAATGATCACAAGAACGGTGAGCAAAAATCCCAGAACCACACGGGGGGACCTAGTAAATGACCTGCAGAGAGCTGGGACCAAAGTAACAAAGGTTACCATCAGTAACACACTACGCCGCCAGGGACTCAAATCCTGCAGTGCCAGACGTGTCTCCCTGCTTAAAGCCTGGCTCACACTGTGCGATTTTGGCCACAATTTGTTTGTCTGAGACAAATTTAGAAAATCCTAAAATCCTAAAAGATTCTTATAATCCTAGGCTAAAATCGGCTGTCTAGATCGCTGGTTTGACATGTTCACCGACAGCCGATTAATGGCCGTTGCGATAAATTTTTTCCTCCGATTAAATTCTGGCAGTGTCAGAAGATTTCAGACACTTTCCTGCAGTGTGACATCTCCTACGACGACCGTCAAACCAAGAACCAATAGGAGCACTGAACTTGATGACGCAATTAGCACAACAACTTCAAACCATTCATTATTTGTAAAAACAATATATGTACAAAGTAAAGTTTACTTAAAGTTTATTTATTAAGGGGCAGGATGTTTAAACTCGAATAACAAAATTACCTCAAGTTCGCTCTGTAGAACTGGAAGTCCATAAAGTCCTCTTTTGCCCAGCCATGACTTGCTCCACACACGTCGTCTTTTTCATTTTTTTTTTTTTTTAAATCAAGGCATGTAATTAATAAAACTAAGCTACACGTTGCTGTTGTTTGCTAGCTACCATTATAGCGAGAGAACGCGGGTCACGTATTGATGACGTAAAACTCCGGACAAGTCTTCTTGAGTACGTCCGTTTTTGTCGCGTCTTGACTGTCGTACAGTCTGACATTAAGACAACTGAGATCCTACAGTCTGACATGGGGATCATGTTCGTACAGTGTGACAAGCAGCAATCACAAAAGACTATTAAAAATCGCACAGTGTGAGCCCAGCTTAAGCCAGTACATGTCCGGGCCCATCTGAAGTTTGCTAGAGAGCATTTGGATGATCCAGAAGAGGATTGGGAGAATATCATATGGTCAGATGAAACCAAAATATAACTTTTTGGTAAAAACTCAATTCGTCGTGTTTGGAGGAGAAAGAATGCTGAGTTGCATCCAAAGAACACCATACCTACAGCCCGGCTCACACTGTGCGATTTTGGCCACGATTTGTTCGTCTGAGACAAATTTTGAAAATCCTAAAATCCTAAAAGATTCCTATAATCCTAGGCTAAAATCGGTTGTCTAGATCGCTGGTTTGACATGTTCACCGACAGCCGATTAATGGCCGTTGCGATCAATTTTTTCCTCCGATTAAATTCTGGCAGTGTCAGAAGATTTCAGACACTTTCCTGCAGTGTGACACCTCCTACGACGACCGTCAAACCAAGAACCAATAGGAGCACTGAACTTGATGACGCAATTAGCACAACAACTTCAAACCATTCATTATTTGTAAAAACAATACATGTACAAGGTAAAGTTTACTTAAAGTTTATTTATTAAGGGGCAGGATGTTTAAACTCGAATAACAAAATTACCTCAAGTTCGCTCTGTAGAACTGGAAGTCCATAAAGTCCTCATTTGCCCAGCCATGACTTGCTCCACACACGTCGTCTTTTTCGTTTTTTTTTTTTTTTTAACATCAAGGCATGTAATTAATAAAACTAACGGTACACGTTGCTGTTGTTTGCTAGCTACCATTATAGCGAGAGAACGCGGGTCACGTATTGATGACGTAAAACTCCGGACAAGTCTTCTTGAGTACGTCCGTTTTTGTCGCGTCTTGACTGTCGTACAGTCTGACATTAAGACAACTGAGATCCTACAGTCTGACATGGGGATCATGTTCGTACAGTGTGACAAGCAGCAATCGCAAAAGACTATTAAAAATCGCACAGTGTGAGCCCAGCTTACTGTGAAGCATGGGGGTGGAAACATCATGCTTTGGGGCTGTTTTTCTGCAAAGGGACCAGGACGACTGATCCGTGTAAAGGAAAGAATGAATGGGGCCATGTATCGTGAGATTTTGAGTGAAAACCTCCTTCCATCAGCAAGGGCATTGAAGATGAAATGTGGCTGGGTCTTTCAGCATGACAATGATCCCAAACACCGCCCGGGCAACGAAGGAGTGGCTTATTTTATGTCTTTCATATGCTTGGTGTGATTATTTAGAAGGTAGGATGTTAATCGATGCATTAACCCAGGTAGTATAAAAAATTAAGGTATGTACTTTGTGTATGCCAAATGCCTGTTGTTTGATATTGAATGAAAGCTAGTTGCGTCAATGATAATTTGGGGTGGATGAAAGTTGACTTTTCTCGTCATAAAGTATGATTAAAACCCTAACAGGAATCTGCTAGGATATGTTCTTCATTTTATGAAATAACTCAGTAAAGGATTTACGCACAGAAAACTAAGCCGTGCGGGGCGGGGCTCCGCCCTACAGAAACACTTGTGATTGGTTCAAACAGCAAAAGGGGCAGACTGAAATCAGCCCGATAAAGACAGACACCCAGCTTTGGCTAGTGCTGCTTGCTCGCGCGTTGATCTGCTTGAAACTTCGGCTCCTCATCTGACTGCGCTGTTAAGTGCTCTCAGCCATATACCATCTGGGGAGCAACCACTTCATCAAAATTGCGACCAAAGAAACTTTAACATCTGAAGCCGCAAGAACTGAAACAAATTTGCCAAGCGCGTCATTACGTCACAGAGAAGGCAACCGCCAATTGCAAGAGGGCATCCCCAGTGACATCACGCAACGACGACTTCAGCAGCCAATCCGCATCCGGGGGTTCCCTCAACCAGGAAAGGAACGAAACAACTCAGAGCAAGTAATCAATAATTCTCCATAATTCTGCTGGAAACTGGTTGAAGTAATTTTAAGAGTAAAGATAGAAAAGTTCTCTGCTTGAAACTCCCTCAGGGAAAGTTTCAGCACCTAGCAAAAGAGTGCTAGTTTAAGCTTTCTTCAAGTTCATTGCCTGAAATGTGTGTTTATGTGTGTACATATTCTGTTTTGTGTTATTTAGCTTAGTAGTATTGTAGAGTAGCAAATAAACTTTGATTTATAAAGAAATCTTTTGTCTGGTGCTATGTGATTTTCAAGTCTGAAACTATTTGCCAAAGATTGCGTTACCTATGCTCAAAATTACCTAATCAATTCTGTATTACCGTGGCCATGGGAATAAACTGAATTGTTAAGAGATACTGGTTTTAATGCTTGCTGGACAAGTCGTTAAGGAGGTATCGTTCATAAGGTATAAGTTGGACGTTTTGATTAATATCAATTAATCATACCAATATCGAATCGATACGACTTGATTTCCAGAAATTAAAATAATACTTCTAAAATTATTACAACTGTAATAGCGTAAATGTACGTTGTATAATATGCCCTGGGAAATACATATAAAACAAGAGATGACGCTGATTCGTGGCTTTATTCCTATTCTATTGGGATTACGTTGTTGTGTTGTGTTTAATATGCTTCAACCGGACTGAGAATTGTTTAATGTATTCTTGGAAAAATGTGCATCTGGTCATAAATGTTGTCAGTTTTAAGTAATTTATCATGATCGGAGACGGAGAATAGAAACCATCCAGCGCTATGTTAAGCGCATTCTCACGAGTCAGCGGTCTGAGTGGCCATATAAGTTGCAAACAAGTAAAATGTTATTTCTTTATAGATTATATAACAACAACTTGGAAAACAGACAAAACAGAAAAGGTAAGAAGCATTATTTGAGAAAAGGGCATACTGATATAGTGCAGACCTGAAACGGAACTAACTTTACCCTGCGCTGATGTAATTTCCGATTTTTGTGAAAAAGGCTAATTTTGACCCATACAATGTATTTTTGGCTATTGCTACAATTATACCCCAGCGACTTAAGACTGGTTTTGTGGTCCAGGGTCACATATAATGAATGTACATTAAAGTAAAACTTTTAATTTGGCATTATTACAAAATGCACATTTTAAAAGTGTGTTAGGAAGCATAGTCATGAAAGTATACTCTAAGAATACATGGCATTTTATTACATTAATATATGATATTACTATGTAATATCATATATTCATATAATATATTATACAATATTTGAATTTACTTATTAGGATTAACCCCTTGAGATTTATCATCTTGTTTTCGAGGGGGTCCCAAAATGCAATGTATCACAATCACAACATATATACATATATATATATATATACTGTACACACACGATACAAATGCACACATCTTTTCCACAAGGGACCCATTGAAAACTATCTTTTGTTGCCCATGTAGTGACACAAAGTATAGAGTTATACAGGAGCACTGAGTAGTCATAGAACATAAACTATAACGTAAATTATACAGAACCAGCACTCTCAGAAAGTATTTAATTTATTTGATAGATAATTCTGAGGAAATTTCTCTGAAGAAGTGGGCACCAGATCACCTGGTAGGATTTCAGCCCTCTTTGCATTACTTTAAACTCTACACAACATAATTCCATGATGTTGGTATTAAGAGTAACGTCTGCCACCCAAACAGTGAAACATATCTCCGCTTAGAAGGAGTAATGAGCTTTATAATGCTACCAAATGATGAGATTAGAGATTAGAGCCTCATAATCAGGTCAGCGTGTTCATCTGAGGAGAAGGACACGCATCCGCCCTCCAGAGCTCAGAGCATTTGAACGCACACATGTGCAGGTGTGCATATGCACACAGATATATTAAGTCTATACATAAGAGGAACAAACCTGTGTGAACGGTGATTGAAGACAAATAATGCATCCAAAGGTCTGAGAGCAGACTTTTGAACCCTGCTGTATTTATCCCTCATTTCCACAGAACATGATTAGTTCGCCACTAATTCCCTCAGACAAAAGCCTCAGGAAGAGTTTCGGAATTGCAATAAATGAAAAGAACAAGGGGCTGCTAAGTTTTTATTCATCAGGCGCTCAAGGCTCATTTCATAGATCGGTTATATTCGTATTTCCCACAGTTATCTGACTGAGAACAGAGAGATTAATACTGTGTTTCAGCACAGCGGGTAATGGGACTGATGAAGATAAAGTGGAAAGGCATAGGCTGAGAAATTTTTGGTTAAAGTCCAGAAACATTTTGTCTAGTCCACTGCTTTCATCTGTACTGTCGGAGAGTTTTTCATTTGCTTTCAGAAATTAAATTTAAAAAACCTAAGCACTATAAATATTTATACTCTAAAGGTCCTTTTTGTATGAAGCAAAGTATCAGGAGACGTTAAGGCAAGCTAGCCATCCTAAGACCTATAAACAGAACATCAGGCTCTTTGAACAAACACAGCTGTCTCGTCACTACATTTAAGCTAATATTTAGTAGATGCTTGTATCCATGGAATTTTTATTTTGATCAACATCAAGATTTTAATGTGAATAATTATATAAATATATAAAAGAAAGTATATTTCAGCCAAAACAGCCCTTAGAGTAGTTTTAGCATATACTGTGGATGACAATGTAATTTTTTTTGGTCTTGGCCGACTAGATCTACATTTCAACTTCTACATTATTGCTGCTTCTGCTGCTGCAGAGCAAGTAGCGAGACTTGTTACCGCCAAGACATACACAGACATGTAGCTGCTGAACAAATATAGATATATAAAATTGCCTGTAGCTGATCTAGACAGGTGGAGCTGGGGGAGGTGGAGGGTATCAGAGGTACTCTGATAGCACGCTGCTGAACCAGTTTACAGCAAAATCAGAATCAGATCATTTAAATGTTGACCAAATAAGCTCAATGGTTGCAGTTACAGCCTCCGTACAGATCGCGTTCTGCGTTCCCCTCGGTAAATTGTGTTCCGGGGTTCCCCTCGGTAGAAACCGCGATGTTTCCCCCTCGGGGGGGCCCCCTACTTCGTTGGGCCCTTAGAATCGTCCTAACCTTCACCCCCCTTATGGCGCCCATGTGTAAAGTAGGGCTGGACCAGAATTCGATTCGATTATTCATTCGGTGGGTTGGCAATTGATTTTCAATTTTGAGATTCAAAGTTTTTTTTTTTTCTCGAACACCTGGCATCCCCTGTGAAACGGTTCTCAGCTTCTCCGCCTGGCTGAACATCTGCACCAGCAACAGACCGTTTGCCAATGAAAGACGTTCGTGCTGACCTATAGCATGCATATATTTCATGAAAAATCTTCTATTATGAGCCCACTTGCCGCACATCTACATTTAAAATAATGAACTTAAGCGTGCAAAAGACGCAACATGTGAACGGACCTTCTGCTATCACAAAACCGAATGCGATGCATGCATTTTCTTTCTGTCAATTGTCCCGAGATGCGAGCAAAAGTCTTAGGTCAGCGTGCAGTAGCTCTTGTAGTGCAGACGAGATGCGCTGATGTGAAGCCGCTTTGAGAGAGTGAAAGAGAGAAGACGCGGTACAGCTGAATCATGCTGTTTTCAAATGACTGATTTAATCTGATATTTTGTGTGGATTTATTTACTCATCTAACCTACATGCTATATTCAATAAATGTTTGCTGGAATTTCACTCATTATAAACTCGAAAGCTGCGGGAATGAGTAAAACTATGCGATATACACACAAATTCAGGAGCTGATTAAATATAACTCTATTATACAGAGATTTGTGGAATAAAATTCCATGACTTTTACAAAACTTTTCCAGGCCTAGAAATTGCTTTTCACGACCGTACGAACCCTATAAAAGCAACTGATGCACGCTTTCAATCACTAAAGATTGGTCCTCTCCCTCCTCTAATCACATGCCGGATCCGTTACCCCGCTTTATTCCGGGACCTCTCAATTTACAAATTAAGCACTGGGCTACCTTATTAAAAGTATTGCTCTTAACAGACCTGTGTGTTTTGTATCACTAGTGCAGTGTCCGTTTTCGAAGCATATAAGCCCTGTCCGCGTGAAGCGTGCTACTTCCGGCTCGTGCTGTTCTGTAGAACAGCAATATTAAAAGTTTCACAATATTAAAAGTTTATTAATTCGGAACGTTTCGCGTGTCCATATTGCACCAAAATGCGACACAGCACTCCCTTAGGTCCTTAGCAACACACCCGTCATGCGTAAAGTCATTGGATGATCGGTTCTCGACACAATAAAAATTGCAAACAGACAGACAGATGCGCAGAGATTCCTGCTTTTATTAGAGAAGAATATGTTCAGCCCCCTCCCTTCGAAAGTTCGGTGTTGATTACTACCGAAGCTTCTAAGCTCAAAAATGGTATTCGGAACAGCCCTAGTGCAAAGAACACTGTATTCTGAATAAAGACTTTTTTTCTAGGATATTTTTTTACTTTTTTACAATAGAAGGGTGAGAAAATGCTATAAAACAGACTTTGTAGATTATATATTTCATGTCACACTGCAGGATGTCAATTTCCAAAAAGTATTTTACATCAACTACCTATTTACAGTCCCAGCGGGAAAAATATTAAACCTGAAAAATCAACACAACTGAGAGTCTCAATATATTTTCGCACACACTAATATAAAACAGTGGGAAGTCTGTGTCTGCTTCACCCTCAGTGCATTTGTATTTGATACTGCTAGTTAATCATTTTGATTGGTTTGCATGAAAAAGTTTGACATGTTCATGTTTTTTATTTTATCATCCACCAGGTAAAACTGATTGCTAAGAAAAGCCACAAAGCCACAAGATTTAAGGTTAACTGTTATTTCTCCAAAGGTGCAGGTTGAGTTATATACAGTTTCAGAAAAAAAGGTCCAAAAGCTGTCACTGAGACCCTTTCAAAAGTACAAATATGTACCTTTTAGGTCGTAATATGTACCCCTTAGGGGTAAATAAGGAACAAAGGTGTACCTTTTGAAAGCGTACCGCCCCAGTGACAGCTTTTGTACCAATTTTCAACAAAAGTGATATTTCTATGAATGTAGCTCATTGTCTGCTAAATCAAATGCATACACACTTACCTGTCTGCTGTCATGTTTGGAGGAGGAACTGCTATTGCTGTGAGATGGAGATGAGATCTTCTGGGACATAGTGGAACTTTTTTCCTCTGAGCTCATCTCCTGCTCTCAGTGAGAGGGAGAATATAAAAAGGAGAGGAAGAGGAGGAACTGGAGGAGAGGAAAAGAGGGAGGGGAACCGACAGCTCAGCAGTTGTGGGTCTCCATTTGCTTGTTCTTCCAAAGCTTGGACAGTGTTCGAGCCTGTGGACAGATGAAGAGAGACAGAAAGGATTGATCAGGAGATGTATGTGAAAGGGAACCTCAACCTGATGTCAGGCTTTCATCTGTACAGGTAATGAACACCACTCGCCCACCACAGGATATCAAATAGCAGAATTATCTGAAAGTATAAAGGCTTGGTCAGCAGGACACACAATCTGAGGGTTGTGCTGAGGAAGGCTTCTCAGCTTATGAAAGTTATGAAAAGTGTGGGGGCTACATTGAACACACACTGACTCTATGAATCTGTGCTTCATTTATAGCAGTAACAGACATCAGAGATCGCCGCTCTGTAGTAACCGTCCTTCCTTCCCTGTCTCATCTCATCCATGCTGCTCTGTCTTCCTCTCAGTGTGGTTCTCACATGAATCGAGAACAGAATGCAAATGTCCTCTTGCTTTGTGGCTGGGTTTGTTTGAAGTCATGTGTCACGACAGCACCATATGCATACTCGTGTTACAGCACCTGTGCTGGTTATTAACGCAGGTTACAGGGTGTGGGATACACGTCAGATACACAAAAAATCCGAAACAAAAATTCAAAAAACTGTCACAATAAGTTTAAATACACCTATGGCTTGTATTGAAATTATGTAAGCAATTATGATGTATTATGTATCATCAAATATGCCAATACAGATAATTGCCAAATTGATTTTATTGAGCCTATTCATTTTTTGTGCTTTTTCTTTGATTATTCACCAACCTGCAGACTCATATGTCACCAAGGCTGATGTATCAACTGATATTTGGTATTTTTTAAATTATTGTGTTGGTCGATACATTTTTCTTTTTGCACAGTAAGTGCCCTGTTGGTTACCAGTTTACTTGCTTTTTATTAATGTTTTTAACAGCTTCTTTATTTGTGAAAATACTTTAACAAGATTACAGAATCAAGATATGGCTGAAGTATAAAATAAATCTATTTTACAGATTTTTTATATATTTTTTTAAATGATTCCTTTTTTAATTCATTATGTCTAATTCATTAAATATGGAAAATATTTGCAATATACACAATTGCTATTCAAGTGTTATTTACAAATCACACATTTCAGCTTTATATTGACCACTGCCCAACAAAAAATCCATATTGGTCGATCACTAACAACAACATATTATACATATAGAATAAAATTATGGGTAACACTATGGGGACCAATTCTCACTATTAACAAGTTGCTTATTATTACCATATTGGCTGTTTATGTCCTTATAAATCACGTATTCTGCATGGCCATATTCTACATCCCTAATCCTACCCAATACCTAAATTTAACGACTAACTTACTAATTAATAAACAGCAAATTAGTAGTTTATTGAGGCAAAAGTCGTAGTTAATGGTTTGTTAATAGCGACAATTGGACCTTAAAATAAAGTGTGACCAAATTATGATTTGCGATAGTGGGTCTTTTATATATGCAAAGCACTTGTTGAATTTTATATTGTGGCTGAGATTAGTATTTTTTTCTAGCATGTGTTTTAATGGCATTTTGAAAAGCATATTCCAGTATGTCTCTCCCTCACTTTTCGCCATTATGAGCAGTAGCACAGGTCACAATGTGGGACACAGGAATGCAGCAAGGTTAATTAGTTTAGTTTTGCGCTCAACGAACCAAACACCCCTTCATTTCCATCGGCCTGTGAATTGAACGTCAAAAGAAACACACATCCTTTCTTGCAACTCTCATGAATTCAAATGGTTCTCCTGTCACCACTTGTGAATTTCATTAATGAGAGGATCTTTGATTATATATAATTTTAGTCAATGTGTCACTACAAGCATGCTGTTGAACCCAACTTGCTTGAATTGTATTCTCATCACAAATTACGCAGTTTCAGAAAGGGTGTTTGTTAAGCACTTTAGTTTATTACATTTCGGTATTTACACTTTATACCTTTACAAGGTTGTGTTGCGACCTTCAAAGCACCAAGAGAGCTTTCTAGTGTCATTTTAGGTGGAAAAAACAGCTGGATATTTTCATTTTTTGTTTCTCCTTTTATTTAGGAGGTTTGTTTCTTTTCATCTCAGGTGAGTCGAATCAGTCAGTGTGAAGTCGATTGTTTGAATTGTACGGCAACTTCCTAAACCTCTTACTGAGCAATTGAGGATACAGATACGGCTAATTACGGTCGCAGCATGTAGCCGCTTTAAGTAGCTGTGGTGACTGGTTTGTTCCGGTAAACAGACTCCTGGTTGTGAGTAAACGGCACTCTCCACCGCCGCCTGTCTCACCTCACCCCGCGCCACTTCAGAAGCCAACAGAGAGCAGCTGGCTCCGTGTGCCGCCCCTATTATTTATTTATTCACTTTCCACTGATCACACTCAACATACACACACACCCATAAGTAGCAGACATTAAATACTTGGGGGAAGTTGACATATCCTTATTTTCTGACAGTGGACACATGAACAAAGACTTGCACAGCTTTGTACAGTTTTCTGGAGGTCCACTGCTGTTATTCATCAGTTCTCTCTCACTTCTTTCAGGATTGCCTGCTGTGTTCTTCACAGGATGTCTGCTTAAGGGACAGAAGAGAGCAGTCCAGGTCTTTAGCGGTGCTTTTGTAGCCTTTTTCAGCTTTGTGCATCATTGTAATGCATTTTTTAAAGGTCCTACAAAAGCTTTTGAGATTGAGGCATGGTTCACATTAGACAATATTTCTTAAGAAGGACAGATTTGTCAGTAAACAGGCTTCTATTTAAAGAGCAGGGCACCTGTGCGACCCACACTTCAAATCTCATTTCCTTAACTGAGAAGTCAGTTATTGTTTTTTTTCTCTTTTTAGCCAGCTCTGTCAATGATGACTCAGTCAGTAAAATTTGGAAAAGAGTTTATTTCAGTCAGATTGTGTTTTTCTATAATTGTGACAAAGATCACAGAACATTTAATGAGTATTCAATGCAGGAATTCAGATAGGGTTCCCAATTCTGTCCTTGCTATTGTACAGGTGCATCTCAGAAAATTAGAATATGGTGAAAACGTTCTTTTTTTTGTAACTTATTTCAAAAAGTGAAACTTTCATATATTTTAGACTCATTGCATGTAAAGTAAAACACTTCAAAAGTTTTTTTTGTTTTAATTTTGATGATTAGAGCTTACAGCTCATGAAAGTCAAAAAGGAAATGGAAAAGGAAAAGGAAATCAGCATCTCCATAAAGCTTGTCAGCAGATGGAAGCATAAAGTGCTCTAAAATCTCCTGGTAGATGGCTGCATTGACTTTGGACTTGATAAAACACAATGGACCAACACCAGCAGACGTCACGGCAGCCCAAATCATCACTGACTTCGGAAACTTCACACTGACTTCAAGCAGCTCGGGTTCTGTGCCTCTCCACTCTTCCTCCAGACTCCAGACCTTGATTTCCAAATGAAAAGCAAAATTTTAATTTATCTGAAAAGAGGACTTTGGACCACTGAGCAACAGTCCAGTTCTTTTTCTCCTTAGCCCAGGTAAGATGCTTCTGACGATGTTTCTGTTTCAGAAGTGGCTTGGTAGCCCTTTTCCTGAAGACGTCTGAGCGTGGTGACTTGATGCACTGACTCCAGCTTCAGTCCACTCCTTGTGAAGCTCTCACAAGTGTTTGAATCGGCTTTGCTTGACAGTATTCTCAAGCTTGCGGTCATCCCTGTTGCTTGTACACCTTTTCCTACTCAATTTTTTCCTTCCAGTCAACTTTGCATTTAATATGCTTTGATACAGCACTCCTTGAACAGCCACCCCTTTCAGTAATGACCCTCTGTGACTGTGACCTCTCTTTGTGGAGGGTGTCAATGTTCATCATCTGGATCATTGCCAAGTCAGCAGTGTTCCCCATTATTGTGGTTTCAAAGAACAAGAGATACCCCAAATTTATACCGTATGGATGGTCATTTATTGAAACTCAAATGTAAATATTCTAATATTTTGAGATACTGATTTTTGACTTTCATGAGCTGTAAGCTCTAATCATCAAAATTAAAACAAGTGTTTTACTTTACATTTAATGAATCTAAAATATATGAAAGTTTCACTTTTTGAAATAAGTTACAAGAAAAAAATAACTTTTTCACCATATTTTAATTTTCTGAGATGCACCTGTATATTAGAAACTAGTCAAGATGATGAACTAGTCCAACAACCGACTACCTGATTACCCAGAAGGACGATTTGTTCTTTAAAGCATTTTTTTCTGCTTAGTGTGAAGATCTTTAGTTGTTACAGTTTGCAAGGAAGAACTCTCTCATAAAGTTGTTCGCTAACTGCACAAACTGTTTTTGAACACAAAAACGCATCTGAAGTAAAAATCCCCCTAAGAGATAAATCCAACTGGCATCACTCAAACTTGAAACCAGCCGAATTATTCAGCTCAGATAGACTGAGAAACATCAAACATTTTTTAAATCAGAATGCACAATATTTATCTTAGCTAAGACTTCGTCATCGTCTGCCATCATTTCTGATGCTCATTTACACACAGAATTTAAAAAGTTCAGCAAAAACCCAAGCACTTGTACTAATGTTGCCAATGTTTTGCCCCGAAAAGAAAAAATTTGTGGACTACTCATACCATCTTTAAACTGAACAGAAGAACATAATTTCGATGTTACAATCATAATTTGAAGAAAATTTCAAATAACAAGATAGTAAACTCGTATAGTGTGCATCAGGCTTAGGACCAATTAGTCAAGTAATCGTTTAAGCAATTCGTGAATTAGTTGATTTTGAAAATGTGTGTTGCTGTACATCAGTATTGTATGTGCATATAATTTTTAACCTAAAATATACACGTTGATCAAAAAACATAAATGGACATGTTATGCATTAACTAACCTACACAAACACACATGCGCACACAAGTATATTAACTAGTGATGCTCCGATTGATCGGCCGCCGATCATGATCGGTCGATATTGGTTAAAAATAGCTTAATCGGCAACCCCCAAAAGCGCCGATCAAAAAAGCCGATCACGTGACGTAAATAACTTGCGCAACTTTTCTGCATGTGGCGCGCGGGAACACAACAGCAGAGCAGAGCTGGCCAGACAGCAGCAAAATGACTTCTCCTTCTCCCGTCTGGAGGTTTTTCAAAGTGTCAGACAAAGACATAAAATTAGCCATATGCAATACATGTCGTGCTGAAATCCCTCGAGGTGGAATACATCAACGGCATTTTAATACAACCAACATGATTAGGCATCTTCGAACACGCCATACAACAGCTGAATATGCAGAGTATGAGAGACTAAACCAGCCGACGCAAACATCCCCATCCCTCAATCAGCCGACTGTGAGTGATGCCTTTAAAAGACGTGAACCATACAGCCGGGATAGTAAGAGATGGAAAGACATCACGTCCAGAATCATGGAATTCATTTGCCTCGACGAACAACCTCTATCCGTTGTGGAGGATAAAGGGTTCCGTCGCTTGCTAACCTGCCTTGATCCACGATACGACCCCCCAGGCAGGAAATATCTAACTGATGTGTGTCTCCCCGCGTTGTACAAATCCGTGCACACACACATTGACAAGCTTCTGAATGATAGCGTACATATTAGCTTCACAAGCGATATATGGAGTGCAGACGCCTGTCCAATGTCCCTGCTAAGCTTAACAGCGCACTTTATTGACTCAAACTTCAAAAGACACAACATTGTGCTACACTGTCAGGATTTCACGGGGTCACATTCTGCGGAGGCTTTGGTGAACGCATTTAGCGGCATGTTTCAGTCATGGGGGATCCAAAAAGAGAAAATCCACGCAATGTTTTGAAAAATGTCTTTGTTTTGAAAAATGTTAATCTGCCTTATTTGGAAAAGATGGCATACAGTAGCCTTATGTTATCTTGTTTTCTAACTACAATCAAATAAATATTGGTGGTTCTTTAAGATTTTCTTGACTCTAGCATATTTCTACTGATAAAAGATTCCCATTCCCCTGCCATTCTGTGATCGGCAGTGATCGGCAATCGGCAGACCATGATTTTGGTGATCGGTAATCGGTGATCGGCCCCAAAAATGCTGATCGGAGCATCACTAATATTAACCATGCAAACACACACACGCACACACACACAATAACTTATCTTACAAAGACCAGCAGAAGTGCAAACACATGCACACACACGCCGTGTAACCCTAGCTTTACGAAGCAAGCTGTTTTTTTTAAGAAAATCTCTCGGCAATGAGTCACGTCCTACTGTCATGCGTACAATTGAATACAGCACAGGCTATTTTCCAATATGCCAACACAGACACAGAGACAGAATGCTTTCAGTTGTAAATATAGATGATGATATCAGTTAGATCTGAGCTATTTATGTTTTCACAGGAATCTGAAGCTTAAATGCTGACTGATCCATAAATAGCACTTTTCTTGTGTATTTGGTTCATGAGTTCACGTTCATCAGATCCTTTTCAGTGGCAGCTTGCTGTCTGTAATCAAGGGGTTCAAGTTCTTGACTTCAAAGAAATAGTTCAACCAAAAATAAGTATTCTGGCATCATTTACTCTTGCTCATATTATTACAAACCCTTTTAACTTTCTTTCACAAAAAGATCAATTTTGAAGAGCTTCTTCATGCAGTTGAACACTATAATAGTATGATTATATAATAGTATGAACAGTAGTCTGTGTGATTTGTAGACTATATTACATGTATTCCGAAGCCATAAAATTGCTTTTTGTGAAGAACGAACTGAAATTTATTACACACTGATAATCTCTTCCTTCTGAACTGCTGTGACTAGTCAGTGAGTTGTACAGATCAGTCCGATTCATAAAAGGGTCCTTTTCAGACCAAATAGACAGAAGACAGAATAAAATACATTTTTTATGTTTTACTGGTTATAGGAAAAATTTAAAGCCAATCATTTTTTGGGCCAGTGCTGGATGGCTCTAGAGTATGAACGCAGGCATAAAGTCATATTATTGGATGTTTATGTTAAGCTAATGGTAAACAGGTGCTTCACATTAAAAAAATTTAATTTGCAGTGGAAAACTGGAAGAAGTGGAAAACTGGAAGCTGTGGTTGCAAAAACATAAAAAATATATAGTAGTAACATTTTAGGTCTTACTGATTAAACTGAAATTGAAAGCAAAAAAAAGCCATAATTAAATAATATAGGGTACAACGGGGCTAAAGGCACACCTTAAGAAAAAAATGTGCCATTCACTGCACCTAAAATGTATAATTACTGGGAAAATATATAAGTTTGTATTGAACGTTAATGGAGCAACAGATTTTGTGTGAAAATAAATCATTCAAGTAGTTTATTTTTGTTTAAAAATCTTAATAATAAATATATGAGGTGGCAAGAGGGGCCTTTTACCCCACAAACGGGGTAAAAAGCTCACCAGCATGGGGTAAAAGGCACACGGTATTGATACAAATACTTCAGCTAAAATAATGTTTTTTTAAATAATGTCTAAGTTAATACTTGTTCAAAACAATCACTTTAACAAAGTTTGTACTATTTTCTGCTTATTTTGAAAAATAAAAGAATACATTTTTGTTCAATAAATATACTGTCATTAAAATATGTTAATATAAAAAAATAAAAAATATGTTAATATAAAAAATCCTTAAGTCATAGAAGAGACTAAGGAAATGGGCCACATCATAGCACTCCAACCCACAGACAGCCGGTTAAAATGAAAGATTCATCAATGCTGTGGGCATTCCAAGACCCTCTCACACTACAGCAATTATACACAGAAATAACAGGCAGATACACAAGACTCTTCATTTCATTCTTTAATCAAAACTCTGTCAAGGCAGGAAAAGTAACAGCTGTTGGTTAGCACTATTTATGACTTATGTATTATTCATGAGGGGAGCAAGCGAAAGGGAAATGGACCAACAGACTGTTTTAACAGAATCACAAGAGCAACTAACTGTGCCTTTGCATTATACATGCATATATTCAACACAGCAGAGAGACTCCAGTCCCACGTTTTTAGTTTGGATGTATAGTATTAGTGGAATGTATGACCTATATAAAGTGTTGGGAAGGTTATTTTGGAAATGTAATAGGTTACAGATTACAAGTTACACTATTTAAAATGTAATAAGTAGTGTAACTATTTCAATTACTTTATTAAAGTAATGTAACTGATTACATTTGATTACTTTTTCATCACTTTTCTAAATTTCTAACGAAAGTTTTTAATCATTTTGAAACATTTAAAGCAGGTAGGGTCAACCTTACAGTAGTACTGAACACCGATCGCTGTCAGACTTTCAAAATCCTTCATCACTTGAATTAGGATTATACTCATTTAATTTTAAAGCGCAAAATCTTTAGCACAGCTTTTTACTTTGAGAACATTCTGAGGTTAAATACAGATTTAAAATCATAACAAGATATAGTTTATGCGATGATACTGTTCACTAATCTTTGCATAGACAGGAGACACTTGCATCTAACAATGCCTTGAGAAAAAAACAATTAAATCTTATTCTGTGTCTTGAACACTTCAGATGTAACCCCCTTTGTAATCGGTAACATTTTCATAAGTAACTGTAATTTAATTACATTTACATTCATTTTTACATTAACTGTAACATATTAGTTATATTTATTTTGTAATTAAAGGTAACACTTTGTATTATAATAACAAAACATTATGATTGATTACATGCAAGTAACCCTAAGCCTAACCCTAACCATATAGTGAGTACATGTAGTTAATTAATATTACTCAGTACTTAAATGTATAATTACACTGTAATTATAAAAATAAAGTGTAACCTAATTAAATGATGTAATTCCATTACATGTAACTACTTACTCCCCAACACTGCCTATATATATATATATATATATATATATATATATATATATATATATATATTTAATTTAATTAATAAATTACACTTAATTACTGTAATGCCAATTCAATTACAATATTGTATTGTATTTAATTATATATTTATTGCATTAATGAGAGCAAAATTTTTTGGATTGTGCAAGAATTGTGCAGGAAAAATTACTTACTGTCATGAAAATTATGCCATAATGCAAAAAATCTTGACAAATCTTTAAAAAGTAATTAATTTAAGTAATTATCAGTTACATGTATGCTAAGAGAGTGACAACTCCCATAGAACAATATTTATTATTTATTATTTATAAGCAGACCAAGTGTGACAGAGAAAATGGGCTGCAACACCAAACCCACTAAACCCAAACAACAGGGAGCCAAACTTTCCCTTAAGATTATGCAAAGATGCAGCACAGCAGAAAGATACAGGGACAACCACCTCTGCGGGTCGAGACCCCGCGCTTGTTAGCGCACAAAGACGCAGGTGTGACGTAATACCGGCTAGGTGAGATAGGATGACTGCCAGCTCTCTCTATGTCTACAGCCCTGTAATTTAATCTCTCTGTCACAGGGTGCAGTGTATTGTGTGTTTCTTTTGAAAGCGAGCATGGCACAGACAATGCCAAAAATAACTACCACACAAAGCTCTGACAGAAAACGAATGACAGTGGCGGTGCGACAAGGTGGCGGTGGACGGATGAAGTGCTATAATGTTCCAGAAGATGAGAGGGTGATGTTAAGGGGTCTCACTAAATGTGGAAAACCCAAATCTCTCTCAAACACAGATAAAAACACCCACACACAAATACACCTTGAATAATTGCTCTACTTTGTTCTAATATTTTAAAGGTATATAATTAAACCACAGAACACTTTATTATAGTGAATGTAAGAGGTGGTTTCAGACATAGACAGAGGCGTAAATGCAGTGGAGTGATCGTATAGGCAGATTATCATTAACCCGCAGCCTCTATCATACTCAAGCGGGACAATCAGGAGGATTTTACTGCGGGCTGGAGTAATTGGCAGTATTACAGGAGCGTTGGACCTTGATTAACGAGGTATACACCTTACAGTAGTAACCTGACGGTGGTTTAGAAGACTGGAATACATTTGAAGGGGTTATGACACACAGAGCTTGTCAGATGAATGGCTATGGTGAGGGTTTCTTCACAACTTGTGCTTGCACAAAGTGTTGGTAAACATATCAAGCAGGCACTTAATCACCTACGGGGATACTGACATGCTAGAGCTTGAATTTATGACACAGGCCTGTATTTCCCTCAGGAGCAGCTGGTTTAATGAAGGAAATGTAGCCGTATTGATACAACCTCTACGACAACCGATGCTCTTTGAAGATCTCTAGATTAATTGTGCTTTAGGTTTATTACTAGCATGAGATTAGTGAGGTTTTTGGTTGCCAAAGATTTATTTCTCGAGTTCAAAACAACTCAAAAAGAGTTACAAATATGTATAACTTGTTGTGAAGTTCTGAAGTTTAACCAATAAAAAGAGTGTAAAAAATTAGGGCTGCAACTAACGATTATTTTCATAATCGATTGGTTGGCCAATTATTCTTTCAATTAATCGATTAATCTGATTTAAAAAATATTATTTTTATTTTATTGACAAAAAAACACACATATTCCACATTCTGCCCAATGTCCTTCAAACAAACGTGCCAACTGAATGCTATGAAATCATACAGTGTTTAACAATTTCTTAAACCACCTGACATTGTTATCGTCACGGTTTACATCCCCCCGTGTGCAAATGCTAAGGACGCGCTTCGTTAACTGTATAGCGCCATCAGTGAACAACAAACAAATAACCCCAACGGCTTTTTCATCATAGCCGGTGACTTCAACCACGCAAACTTAAAGACAGTCTTGCCAAAGTTCTACCAACATGTGAACTTTGCAACAAGGGGAAACAACACACTGGACTTTGTTTACACAACAGTAAAGAACTCTTACAAGGCTGTACCCCGCCCCCACCTCGGGTACTCGGACCACATCACTGTTATGCTAATCCCAGCATATAGACCACTTCTCAAACTGTGGCATCAAAAATGCAAAACGGTCATATGCTAAAAAAATCAACAATCACACGGAGCCTGTGGCAAGCCATTCAGACCATCACTGACTACAAGCCCCCGCCACAGGCCTGTGATGAGGACACATCCCTCCCCGATGCACTCAACCACTTTTATTCACGGTTTGAAATGCAGAATGACACACCTGCACAAAAACTGCACACACCTCCCAACGACCGGGCGCTCTGTCTGTCTCCAGCCGACGTAAGGAAGACCCTATCTAGGATTAACCCACGCAAGGCTGCGGGTCCTGACAACATACCTGGCTGTGTTCTGAGAGACTGTGCTGCACAGCTGACAGATGTGCTTACAGATATCTTCAACACCTCGCTGAGCCAGGCAGTCGTCCCAAATCCACAACAATCATACCGGTACCAAAGAAATCACCTGTGTCCTGTCTAAATGACTACCTTCCCATAGCACTGACTCCAATCATGATGAAGTGCTTTGAGAGGCTAGTCATGCACAACATCAAAACCACCCTCCCAAACACACTCGACCCGCTCCAGTTTGCATACCGTCCAAACCGCTCTACGGACGATGCAATTTCCTCCACCCTCCACCTGGCTCTTACCCACCTAGAAAATAAAGACTCCTATGTTAGAATGCTGTTCATTGACTGCAGCTCGGCATTCAACACAATAATCCCACAACAGCTCATAAATAAACTAAACCTGCTGGGCCTTAACAATTCCCTGTGTAATTGGATCCTGGACTTTCTAACCGGAAAGACCTCAGTCAGTCCGTGTCGGCCACAACACCTCGAGCACTACCACACTGAGCACAGGTGCCCCACAAGGCTGTGTGCTCAGCCCGCTGCTCTTCACACTGCTGACCCACGACTGCACTGCCAAGTTCAGCTCCAGCCACATCATCAAGTTTGCTGATGACACAACAGTGGTAGGTCTCATCAGCAACAACGATGAAACGCACTACAGACAGGAAGTGGCAGAGCTGGCTGAATGGTGTGGCACCAACAATCTGTCCCTCAATGTGGAGAAGACAAAGGAGGTTGTGATGGACTTCAGGAGAAACTCCGTTGACCACCCCCCACTGACCATCGACAGCTCGACTGTGGAGAGAGTCAGCACCACTAAATTCCTGGGGGAGCACATCACAGAGGATCTCACCTGGACCACCAACACCATGTCACTCTCCAAAAAGGCACAACAGCGCCTACACTTTCTCCTCCGGCTGAAAAGAGCAAGTCTCCCTCCACCCATCCTCACCACATTCTACAGAGGCACCATTGAGAGTGTGCTGACCAGCTGCATCACTGTCTGGTACGGGAACTGCAGTGCTGCTGACCGCAAGACCCTCCAGCGGACAGTGAACACAGCTGCAAAGATCATCGGTGCCCCTCTCCCCTCCATCCTGGACATTTTCCTTACACGATGCTCCAGCAAAACCAACAGCATCGTGAAGGACTCCACCCATCCCTCCCACAGTCTCTTCCAGCTCCTACCATCAGGAAGACGGTACCGGAGCATCAGAGCCCGCTCCGCCAGACTGCTCAACAGCTTTTTCACCCAGGATGTGAGAGCCCTGAACTCAAATCACCCCGCCCCCCTCTGAAACCCCAGGTAAAGCCCTAACTCCTGAAACTCCTGAAATAAGTTGGTACAGCAATTAAATAGTGCATTCAATATTTTGAAATGTTTAGATTTAATTTTACAACTACATGTTTAAGTTTTATCCAACCTTGTTGCTGCTGTAGTTTTGTTAGTCTGAATTTTAGCTCTATTTTGACATCGGCTCGTCAGAAGATTCATTCCGTTGCCACTGTCAATCATAGCAGTGACTCGCGGCATTATTCACTCGCTTAAATTTAACATTCGTGTTTGTCATCCCTGAAAAGTTATACGTGGACGTTTGGTCCTCTTACACAAACAAAACTTTTCTCCAAATTGTGAATGGATTATGTAGAGAAACTGAGCAAAGAGCGCTCCCTTATGGCACAGTACAGTTGACCGGAAATGACTGAGCTGGCTTATCCAAAACCAGGAAGTAATCGTGCATATGGTCAATTGTCTCCCTCTCTGTGTTCCGTCTGTCTGACGCGTGTGCACGCGCCCGCCGCTCATTCGTTTTTTTTAACTTAACACAGCCTGTCACGACAGACCTTTATGCAAAATTGGAAATGCTCGCGTGAATTTGTGACATTTTTAGATAAGGATATGACCGTAAACTGAATGTTTTTGGGCTGAGGACGCACACGCATCTGTCAAAGCGCCTGCAGGGCAAGCCATTACGCTAATGCATTAACTTAAAAATAAAGACTTATCATGTTTTGGGCTCATTCTGTTTCCTCCACTATTTTTAGATGAATTTTTTTTGTCCATAGAAATGCATTATTCAGTGCTGTGATTTGAGTAACCAGCTGGAGTTGGACGTGCACTGTGGGCAGACCCGACTAATCGATAATGAGAATCGTTGTCGATGATTTTCATAATCGATAATAATCAAAAACAAAAAATAACTCTAGGGCTGCAACAAACAATTATTTTGATAATCGACTAATCTAACGATTATTAGAACGATTAATCGACTAATCGTTGATTATTTCACTGATTAATCAGTAGACATCGACTGATTATTCAGCTTTTGCAATGTTGAGTTATGCATATTCTAACAAATATATAACGCCAATCACTTCAGCTTTTGAAAGTCATATTATGTAATTACAATTATTATGCAATTAATTTATGCAGATACGTATATATATTTGGCACACAAAATAGATGACGGACAGAGGAACTCATTCACCATGTAATTAGCCTTCCTGATAACGTTCGGGGTTCAGACACACTCTCTCTGTTTAAATCTAGATTAAAGACACATCTCTTTAGCCAAGCATTCACATAAACCATCTTATAATCTTGCACTGCAGTTATATCTGATCAAATGTACATTATTATTATTCTTCAGCCTGGGTTGAACAAATCATGTTTGCTTAGATGGAACAGCAGCTACGCTAATTATGTCTCTATTTGTTTCTCTGTTTCTGCCAGAAGCTTCAGTCTGGATCCAACCCTTAAATGATCTGAGATGACCGAACACCTGAGAAATGATGATGCCAATGCTCAGACAACATACAGAATTACCAAATTTTGCCATAAGTTAAATATATTAAGGTTCTGCAATATATAAATATATTGTGGAAACTTAATTTCCTGTTGAGCTGCTTTGCAACAATTTGTATCGTAAAAAGCACTATACAAATAAATTTGAAACTTGAGTTTAGGGCTGCAACAACTAATCGATAAAATCGATTATTATCGATTATGAAAATCATCGACAACGATTCTCATTATCGATTAATCGGGTCTGCCCACAGTGCACGTCCAACTTCAGCTGGTTAGTCAAATTACGGCACTGAATAATGCATTTCTATGGACAAAATGGATCTAAAAATAGTGGAGGAAACAGAATGAGATTCTGCCGGAGAAGCACGTGATCCAAGCTGCCCAAAACATGATAATTCTTTATTTTAAGCTTTAAGTTAATGCATAAGAGTAATGGCTTGCCCTGTCAGGCGCTTTGACAGATGCGTGTGCGTCCTCAGCGCAAAAACGTTCAGTTTACGGTCATATCCTTATCTATAAATGCCACAAATTCACGCGAGCATTTCCATTTTTGCATAAAGGTCCGTCCTGACAGTCTGTGTTAAGTTTAAAATACCGAATGAGCGCCGGCGCGGCGGGCGCGCGCACGCGCGTCAGACGGACAGAACACAGTAGAGAGGGAGACAATTAATAGGCTTTTCAGCGCAAACATATCCATTGTGCTGAATTATCTGTTGTTGAAAGTTAATTTAAGGTTTAAAATAAATTAAAATATTTTATGAGAGTAGGAACTTTAAAGGGATAACAGCGTGTAATTGTCTGTCTGAATATAAACATGAGACGCTCCATAACGGCCTTTTACAGGATAAAGAAATGACGAGGTGACTGTGATCAAAGTAGTTCCTGCAGAACATTACTCTTACCTGTTGGTTAACACTGAGTTTGTGTTTTTATTCGTCTTTATTATTATCTTTATTATTTTAATTTTTAATAGAGGTTTAAACTATATTAAATTTTTACAATGCTTAACAAATTTATGTAAGTTTTTTAACAATGTGTTTATATTACAGCTTAGACATTCTCATTACTTACTGTCACATGACACATACATATAGGGCCTTGGGGGTGGGCACACTGAATGGCATCCGGAGGGCGGTCTGTTCATTCAGCCTTCCCTCTGGTGCCAGTGCCCACTTCTCAATTTTAAGTTGCACATAGACATTGAGGGCTCTAGGGAGGGGACGAGCTGACACAAGCTTGTGGAGGGTGCCCCTCCCCTGTTTTAAAGCACCCCTGTTTTAAAGCACCTTAGAACAACACACACCAACACTACATTTGAGCGGGTGAGGTGAAGCATGGGGTCTCTTTTTTTTTTTTTTTTTTTTTATCTCACACCCCTGTTCTCTGTTCTCTGTCCGGGGCCGGGGGCTGCGAGGATGAGCTGGCCGCCCGGTCGGGGTCTGGGCTGGTGGTCTTCTCTGCTGCTGCGGGGACCGGGGTGGTCTTCCTGTCCCCACGCCAGAGCGAAGGGGGTTCAGCTCCGGGATCGGGCGCTGATTACCCCTCTGGGGGTGGTGGTGCCTGGATCTAGGAGTATAGAGTGCATATAGGGAGTGTGAGTGTGGGTACCATGTCCATTTTTGTGTGTCTACATGTGGGGCGAGGGTGAGAATATTCGTTGCGTGCATGAGGGTGGGAACGTATGCTTGTGTATATGTGTGCTTGTTCGTCTACGTCTATGTGTCAGGTCGGGCCTTAGACTCCACCTCACTCATCATCTCAGTCGACCCCCACCCCACCACCATGCCCTGCCGGTGGAGGATGCCGCCGGTGCTTTGGTGGTTTCTCGCGCCGGGGCAGGATGCTCGGGTGAGCGCTGGCCCACTCTCGGCGGTCGCTTGGCGGGGCCTGGCCCTACTGGCCTTGCTGGGCCCCGGTTGGGGGGTGGGGGGCCCTTGGATCTCCGGGCCCAGGGCTCGGTCTGCCCTGGTGTGGTCGGCTGCCGGCGGAGCCTGCGGGCTTGCCGCCACGGCACCCTGGGGTGTCTACACTGTGGCTGTCGGATGTCCCACCTTCGGGCTCTCCTCTGCCCTTTTCTGGGTGGGGGCCGCAGTTGTCCCTGCGGTGGTTCCCCTGGGGGTCCCGTGCCCTGGGGGGCCTCCGGATGTTTGGGGCCTGGGTCTCTTCCATGCCTGCTTCATGCCTTGCGGGATGGGGCTGTTGTTCCCCACACACACACTATTAAACATTTACATGGAGGAACCTTATGAACACAAGCGCGCTCACACACACAGGTGTACACTCAAGCATTCACATTGGTGTAAGAACGGGTGCTCACAGACACACATTGTTCTGATCTGCTGTTGCTTCAAAACTTATTTTGTAATATTAGTTATGCGTGTTGCTCAATAACATTTAACATTTAGAATTTATTGTGATTCATACAGATGTTGGTTGTTGCTGCAGTTTCTCTGATGTTGTGTCTTCTGTTGTGTCTTCTGTTGTTTTCTCTTTTTGTCAGCAGGTATCGAAGCAAATTGTCTGTTTTCTTTTTTGTTTTGTTTTTTTCCTCTCTCTCTCTATCCCCCATTCTCTTTTTTTTTCCTCTCTCTCTCTCCCCCCCTTCTCTGTTGACTTTATCCACAATTTTTTTTTTTTTTTTATTATTATTTTTATTTTTATTATTATCATTATAATTATAATTATTATTTTTTTATTATTATTATTATTATTATTATTATTATTATTTTTTTTTTTATTTTTTTTCTCTCTCTTGTTTTCTCTGTCCCCTGGTCTTGTCGGTCATAGTATGGTTAAATAAAAGGGTATATAAAATTTAATTAATTAATTAATAAAAAAAAAAAATTATATTGAAAAAAAAAAAAAAAAAGGCTGTGAATGATGATAGCATAACTACACATACGTACTGTCATGTGTTATCTGTGTTACTGACAGGCCAAAAAAAAAAAAAAAAAAAAAAAAAAAAAAAAAAAAAACAATGTGTTTATGTAAGGTTTGTGCCACTGCTGCTCTAAAGTAACAGTATTGGTGATAACCAAAATCATTTTTCGGCTTTCTGTACTGGTTAGTACTCCAATATGTGTAAGCTCTTTAGTAACAGTAGTAGGCTGTTTTTAATGCTATAATATCATTATTGCTGTTATCTATGAAAGAAAACCAGAGCACTTATTTTTTTTTATTTTTTTTATTTGAGTATTTTTTTTTCGCGATACCCAATTGCAGTCAAAAAGTACATAAACAATACCAGCAAGAATGCAAGCTGTTATGAGGACATTTTTTATTATTATGTCCAATAAATGACAATAACATTTTTAAATTTAAACAAATTTTTGACAAATTTCTAAAATATGTTTTCTCTTTATTATGATAAGTGGTCTAATAAATTAAGCACTGTATGTTTTCATAGCATTCAGTTGTCACGTTTGTTTGAAGGACATTGGGCAGAATGTGGAATAGTGGTTTTTTTGGTCAATATTTTTTTAATCCGATTAATCGATTAACCGAAAGAATAATCGGCCAACTAATCGATTATCAAAATAATCGTTAGTTGCAGCCCTACTTGAGTTACTTTTCTTATTGAAGCAATTTGAATTCTTTATATCAGTTCCTTAACCCAAGCACACACTCCATACATCACTACAAACTCGCCTGAAAAACACCAGCATAACAGAAAGTGTTTTAAAATACCAACATAACAGAACATTAGACATTAATGAGTCTCTCTATTTTCTCATCTTGTTAAAAATGCATAAAATAACACTTTATTTTAACATTTTCTCTCCCCATATCCACTACCGTGCAAAGCATGATGGGAAGTGAACTACTTAATTGTAACAAGTTCTCTCAAAATAAAAACATCGAATTAAGCCAAAGAGTAACCGTTTCAAGTCAGTTTAACATGATGCAAGAAACTTGTTCAAAGTACCTAGAAGGCAAATCATTTCACTCGGCGGTCATCTTTGAAACGCCTCTCGGTCATGCAAGCGCAGCTCCTATCTCTTTGAATGGGGAAACATCAAATTCTCAAAAACTATTCACCAAGCTTATGATTAAATTTCAAATTTGAAATCACCAATGAAATCTGACTACAACGATATTCAGGGATTGTACTATATAACATTTAACAACCTGAAGTAACATTGACTTGTCAAAAAAATTATATTAAATTATATGAAAGATATTGTAAAAATATCTGGGCCCGTATTCATGAAAAATCTTAGTTCTAAGAGTTGCTCCTAGTAACAAAATTCTAAGAAAATTCTTAGAAATGTGGGTGTTTCCTCTTATAATTAAAGAAAAGATCCTAGTAAAGAAAAAAGTAATTCAGAAAGCATCTTAACCCTTAAAAGAGGTCTTAAGGTCCAAAATTGTTAGGAGTACAGACGAGGACTTTTAAGGGGCTTAAGAGTTTCTTTAGCAGTGGAGAAAATGGACGAAACATGAAGAGGGAGAAGAAATGTGTTGCACACAATGCATGACAGTGAGTTAATAAGACGCTACACATTAGATCGTGCAGGGATCATGTTTGTGACCGATCTTATTAGAGACACGCTAACATCTCCGACACCTGAAATGTCATAGCGTGAAAAATGGACGTAATCACTACATTAACATATTTGGCAACTGGAAAAATGCAACTATGCAGCAGTGATGATTTGTGTCTGTTACAGCACTTATTATGTCGCTGTTCATTTCCTATAAAATACGCTAAGTATGACAGCATGGTAAATAAAAAATAAAGAATATATATACATATATAATGTGTGTGTGTGTGTGTGTGTGTGTGTGTGTGTGTGAGAGAGAGAGAGAGAGAGAGAGAGAGAGAGAGTACGGTAAAACAGGAAAAATTACAAGTGAAGGCTTATAATAAACCCTACTCTTAAAACGCTCTTTTATTTCCTTCTTGGACAACAAACCAATCACAGACTTCAAAAGACTGTGTCATAGCTAGCAACAGGGTCAGCCCCGCCTCCTCACTAAGATAAAAGTTTTTGTCTTTTCCTTGCTCAGAGTTGCTCTCAGATTGAATCACTTTTAAGCTAAATTTTTAAGCTTAATTAGCAGCTCTCTAAAAGGATTCTTAGAATCTTTAGGAATACGGACCCTGATATTTTAAAAGACTTTTTGACCTTGACACAGTCATAAAGGTCTGCATCACTTCACTGCATCATAGCTGTGCAAGTAGATAAACACTATCACAAAACTTTGCCCTGCAAACTCAACACTTTTGTTCCCCTCAAGCGTGGAGATAAAAAAAATAAAAATCAATTTACAGAAATGGCAATGAGAGATATCAAGACAATCTCCCTCACTCAGCGAGATCTGGGCCCAAAACGATGTGGAGGCCTGCTGGGGCTTTAAATAACTCTCTTGATCTGTATTTTGTATGGGGCTACAGGTTTTTTTAATGCCTAGGTTGAGTAACAGTGCAGATTATGTTGCAAAGGTTATGCGACATGAGACAACGTCAATGTCTTCTTTTTATTTATTGTGCAAGTACATGTAAATAAATTTTGAGATGACTGTTTATTTACATTGTCAACTTAAACAGTAGATTACTAAATGATCTTAAAATAATAACGAATGCTTTCATAAGATTCAATAAAAGATTTAATAAAAAATCACGGCATAACATAACATCACAGTAATAAAAATGATAAATTAACATTATGTCACATCAAAATGTACTTAAAAGTAGACCTTTTTTACTATGCAAAAATAAAATGTCTTCTTTTATTAATTAGATTTTGGGGTGAAATAAGACCCAGACATGTTTTGGTAAAATTCACCCTTTTATATCATGACATTACAATAAAATCTGAAATAATTATTTCCCTTTTTAGTTTGAGACTTCTTGTTGGTATTTCATGTCAACTGATCACACTAATAATCTTCCCCTTTTCTGTAGCTCTTAAAAATGTTCTGCATGTTTTAAACACATTGATGATATTTAAGAGCTCTGCCAGAAGGGAACATTAGCAGTGAATGACAGCTTAAATTTCAGTCTTATTCCGCATACAGACTATCACAAGTCATGAGAATTACAAAAAAAACAAAGACTAATACTGGTGCGGAATAACATAACAACATGAAGCTAAGGATGTGCTGATCAAATTTTCACATTTAGTGAACTAAACTTCAACTAGTCTAATCCCTATAGCATTACAGTTCCAGTTTACAATAATAGATGTCAGTCTGAAGTCTGGCCTCATGCTACACGTCAAGTAATATTACACTGGATGACTTGTACAAGACCTTGTTTTGAAATCAGACAGGTTTTATTTTGAGAGAAGATAAAACATATATGACTGCACAATGTTACACTATAATAGTGGGGGTATCTGGGTGAATGAGCACAAACATTGAAGAAAATCGACAGAGACAGAACAGAAACGCAGAGCGAGAGAAACAGAGAATGTAAACACACAAAGAGAAAGAGAATGTAAAACAGAGCAAGAAGAAAAAAACGCCCCAAAAAATTGCATGTCGCCATTGATGTAAAGCACTGTTTCTTCCATCACAGCTCTGCAAAATATATAAACATATTTTAGCCTAGTTTTGAACTTCTAAATTGTATGCAACGACAGAGAAAGACTGGTCATTGTAAAATGGTATATTTGCAATAATTACAATTTTCTATTGCATTATCCTCACTGAATGTAAACAAAAGAAATGTTTGATTAATGTGGCTCTTTTTAACAAATCATTCAAACTGAATCAGTCCAAATCAAACACAGGAGTCATTTTTCTGAATCAAAGATTGTATCAGTCAGACAACTCACTTCTTCATTAAACTGGTATGAATGAAAATGATTCATCATTGCTTTCAAAAAGAACCCGTACAACAGTATCAATCATCCATGTAAAAATGCTAATTAAAACGTTTGTGAGCTTTCAATCTAATTTCTAGTCTAATTACTGAAAAAAGTTATTTATATGAAGTCAAGACACATGTATTTATATAGAGCTTTATACAATACAGCCTATTAAACAAAAAACAATGTAAAATTCATCAGCTATGAAATTAATTCAGCTCAATTTAGTTCAGTATTGTTTCAGTTCAGTTTAATAGCGTCAATATTGCAAAGTTAGTGTCATTATCCAGCTAAATTCAGTTCAATCTTTATTCTCATCTGATAATATAACTAAATATAATTGTCTTTTAAAGGGGTCATATGATGCGATTTCAAGTTTTCCTTTCTCTTTGGAGTGTAACAAGCTGATTGTGCATAGATAAGATCCCTGAAGTTGCAAAGACTAAAGTCTTAAAACCAAAGAGATATTCTTTATCAAAGTTAAGACTCTGCCATGCCCCCCTAAAACGGCTCATTCAAACACGCCCCCACATGTCTACATCACGATGTGGAAATATTTGCGTAATGCCGCCCAAATGTTCACGCAAAGAGAGAAGGCATGGTTTAAGTAACGCTGTGTGTTTCTAGGCAAAAGCAAAAGCACTTTACTTTGCCTTCCGAAAGTAGATGCATTTAGGAATCATTAAGATTACTTACAACAGAACAGCACAACCCAGATGTTATCACAACTAATTTTATGGACAACCGTTTTGGGAACATAGGAGAGGAGGTAATTCTGACTTTGCTATGACAATCTGGCGCTTCTGAATCAGCGACTGTAAATAAGTTTTGTTATTAGTTTAAGTATTTGCTATTGACTGTTCAAATGCAGAGTTTTGAGAGTTGTGTGTGTGTGTGCGCGTGTGTGTGTGTGAGAGAGAGAGAGAGAGAGAGAGAGAGGGTCACATCAGCTATCTTAATCGCGGCTTGTGTGCAAATACATACGAGCATCATCACTGTCTTTCATGCGACTTTGTTCCCCTTTCGGGCTTGAACTGATGGTAAAACTAAGGACATTATTAACTGTCTTTACTTTTATTTTGAAAGCTGAAGCTCGTGATTATGGAAAGGGGCGTTACATTTCCGACAAGAGCTTGTGGTGTTCGGCTAATCCCAATGCACTGTGCCAGCTGGCCAGCTGGCCAATCAGACTGCGCTTGTCGGAAGGAGGGACTTTGTAGAAAACTAAGCGTTTGAGAGAGGCGGGGCATAGAGGACCTACAATAATGTACAGTATTTGAAAAATAATGTGTTTTTTGAACATTAAAGCAACTCAACATATTCTGTTACACCAAATACACCAAATAATGATCTTTAAAAAAGCATCATATGAACCCTTTAAACCCAAGATGACAACATCTAGTTAAAGCGTTTAAGATTTTAGTCCTAATAGATAACAAACTGCAATTAACATAGTGTTTTTTAAATTAAAAAAATATTGTTGTTAGGCCCATATTCTTGAAAGGGGGTTACTGTCACTACAAATCCAAAATCCTGTAGGAAACACTGCCGTAAAGACAAATCTATACAGCTCATTGTCTTTTAATGTGTTTCCAATAGATTAAGTCAGGAAATCCCTATTTACTCCATTGAGAAAGTCCTGCCCAAAGAGGCTTATGCACACTGTGCCACCTCCGCTTAGCAGCCCAGAGTCAAGCCCGTGGGCAAAGCCTCAACTAATCAGCTGGTGGGCCTGAATTATGCAGCAGATCCTGAAGACACTCGAAAACAAAGTGCTTCATGGTAAATGCATTTCTCTTGATTTGCGATGAATTGCTTGGCATGAGCGGCTGATAGAGGTTTTATTGATACTTGTGTGATGCCTGAGGTCTCAGAGGCAGGAATGACTCATAGTGTTGTGCAAGAAACACGGGAGCATCTCCTTTGGAACTGCGTTATAGGTGTGATGTTTTTCTCTATGTCTTAACAGCGTTCTTCACACCAACAGATCCAGACTAAGGGGTGAAATCTTGTCGTTATCACAACTGTACTTGAGAACTCAATGATCAAGCATTAAAAGCGATAGTTCACACCCTGTACAAAAAAACATTGACAAATGCAGGGAAGGAACTGCATGTTGCCGCAGGAGGATTTGATCAATTTGCATTCACTCTGCCATGTATCTGTATAAGAGGTCCAACTCCTGCTGCAGAAAACATCCCCCAAACCATGAAAGTTCTTCCTCCACTTTTCACTGACATCTTTACGCACTTGGGCTTCAATGTTTCCCAAGTTTGTCAACAAACATAATGTTTCCCATTATGGACACAAAAAAATTAAACTTGCTTTCATCACTGAAGTGAACTTTGGACCAGTTCTCCTCTCTCTCCATACAACATGATGCTCAGCTAAGGTTAGTCTAGCCTTTTGATTCTTTGTGCTGATGAAAGGTTTGGTCACTGCAGAGTGGGTTTTCAGTCCAAATTTTCTTAAAGGTTGAGACACTGTATGCCGAGACAGATTCTTACCATGTTCAGCGCTGAATTGGCGAGCAATTCCAGCTGCAGTGCTGAACCGCTTGCCCATTGCGATTCTCTGAATTATCCTGTCCTCTCGTGCATGTGTCTTTTGTGGACGACCAGCCTTTTTAGGGGACTTGAATGAGTTAGTGACATTGTAAAGATGCAATTTTCTAAAAATCACAGATTTGGAACAACCAGCTTCTCTTGCTATGGCTGTTATTGGCCTTCATCTGGACAACCTGCTGTCGGAGGGTTTCAGTCACTAGAACGGCTCACCTTCTTGCAAAGTCAGTGAAAACTAGAAAGTCTGTCTGAATCAAAGATTGTGTCAGTCAGACAACTCGCTTCACGTTAAATCCATGTATATGAGAAGTAGAGAGTTCCTTTGAGATAATATCCAACAAATACACAGTACAGGTTCATCTGTCCATTGTGTGAAGAGGATTCCAACGGTTGAATAGCCATTTTTTTGCTGCCGTGAGAGCAGCTAACAGTAAAAATCTTTGTTGGACGGACAAGGTGAAGTCCCAAAAGTCATTCATGAACAAATTATGCAGAGTCGAACATATCTCATTACCCAACAAATACGATAGGTCCTGTGGGAGCTGAGTCCAAAAAGGTGAGAGAGAGGGGCACTCCCAAAAAAAATTCAAAAACGTGGCTAAAACTCCTTGGGAACAGAGATTACACTTAGGAGAAGATGACAGATTCGTATAAAAACGTTACATTGGAGTCAAGTAAACCCTATGCAGCAATTTCCAATGAATCATTTGGTGATTAGGGTTTTTAGAAGACAATTTAAACATACCCCATACCTGATCGGAAAATAAAACATGCACATCCTCATTAAGATCCTTAGCCCAAACAGTTGTAATAGATAAAGGTTTGCTTGAATGCTCAAGAAGAAAGCGATAGATGACTGAAGAAGAGGAGGGAGATTCCTCAGAAGGAAGGATTAGTTTACACAAAGGGTAAACAGGCAGTTGAGAGTTACAAGGCACCCCATATGCCCGTAGGGCCGATCTAATACGCAAATACATAAAAAAGGAGGTGCCTGGCAGATTATATTGAGTTTTAAGATTCTGGAAGGATTTTAAACCACTATCATCATAGATATCTCCCAGAGTCTTTACTTTATTATGAGTCCATTGCGGACAATGAAATGGAGTACTGCCTGACGAAAGGTTATTATTGTGGAAAATAGGCGAATGCCATTTTGTAACTAGCTGTGAACATCTTTCAACATCCCTACATGTGGAGAGGAGATGGATTACAATGGGACCAAACCGAGATTTACACTGCCTAAGCGGAACTCCCGAAAAAACAAGATGCTCTAATTTATACGGATAAACAATAGATTCCTCAATTGCTCTCCAAGACACAAAAACGTCAGGATCAAACCAAACTGATAAAGGGCAGAGGGAGAGGCTTGAGCATACTGTCTAAAATTAGGGAAAGAAAGACCTCCATGTAATCTACATCGTTGTAATGTAGTCAGTTTAATACGAGGACATTTCTCATCCCATATATACCATGAAACACATGCATCTAGTTTATTCCAGTAGCCAACCGGTGGAGCGAGAGGAATCATGGAAGAAAAGAAATTACTACGTGGGAGAACATTCATTTTAATCACCGATATAAGGGCCTGAAAAGAAGTAGGAAGACGAGACCAATTTTCCAAATCTGAGGATACTTTGGCTATACCAAAATACCATTATAGTTTTTTTAGATGATTTCCTGCAGGGAAGGAAAAAAATCTATCCCCAAGAACTTAAAGTTTTGAACCAATGGAATAGATATAGAAAGGGACATGGAATCAATTTTAGAATTGAGGGGAAGTAAACATGACTTACTCCAATTAATTTTAAACCCAGAGAGAGATCCAAAATGGTCAAATAAATTCAACACATGAGGAATAGAATGTGACTATTAAAAATAACTAAATAAATAAAACAACATACAGAAAAGATAGAAAGAAAAGAGAGATGCAAAATACAACTAAAACAAATAAAATATCATGATCAGGAAGCGATACTGTATGCACAATGAATTATGAATTAAAAAGTGAACATTAAAGCGAACAGTGAAAGACACAGTCACCCAACCATTTAGAGCATCTCTTCTCCGATTAGACAGCAAATGTCCAGCTGGAGTTCACTGAGGGTTTGTGGATGAAAGGGATCTGAGAAAATCTCTTGCTTCTTCTGGGGAGTGTAGCATTTTAGGTTCACCTTGATTGAGAATGACCTTCAGCGTTGCAGGATAAAGGAGAAAATTCTGGATGCCAGCATCTCTCATCTCCTTCCTAATTGGTGCAAATGCACTTCTTCTACTTTGCGGTGACTGGAGAAAAATCTGGAAAGAAAGACAGCGTTGCTCCGTCTGAAGTTTTCACTGGGGCATGAAGTCTGGCGGCCCGCAGAATGAGCTCCCTGTCCATGTACTGCAGCAGTTTAAAGATGAAAACCCGGCGTTTAGCACGATCTGAGGAGAGCCTTGTGTACACGTGATGCGCTCGCTCCACTTCAATCTCTTTGCCCGCCAGAGACGGAAGCCACGTCAGTAGCGATCTTTTCAAAAAGCCCATAGGGTCATCCTTTTCGGAACCTTCAGGCAATCCGACCAGACGTAGATTGCTGCGCTTATTGCGATCCTGCAAGTACACAACCTGTTGCTGGTTGTGCGTCTATTGTGATCTGCAACAACTTTCTTTTGTTCTCTCATCTCCCCTGTAAGAAGATCCAGTTTAGAGCATAGCGACTGAACAACTGACATGTGAGAAGCGAACTCGTTCCGCATCGCCGTCAACTCGGTTCTTAGAATGTCCTCAAAGTGTGTAACAGTGTTCAACATCTTGTCATCATATCGCTCGCGGTCGGTGGCTTGGATTTCTTCTTAATCGGAGAAGCCGACGGAGACAACTCCTGCTGTTTACGACTGCATGCCATCAGGTAAAGCACCACCGATGAATAAAACTTAAAACAAAACGAAAAAAAATCAGCAAAAAGAGGCCAAACATACAGAGCTCTACTCAAGTGCGACTAGGTTCATGAGCACGTCAAGTGACTCTACCTGACAACATCTTGTTAAAATGGGCACTTTTAGGGTATGAGCCAAAACGCGATGTATTTGAGTATATCGCTTTAATGCAAATTATATGTTGCTCCCGGACAAGAGGGCGAACCTTCAAGAGCTCAAGCTCAGGCATTAGCAGTGCTAGCCTTTGCAAATAAACATTCCACAATTAGTACAAGTTTGTAATCTTTACAGAAAACACTCTGTTTCAAAGTCAGTCATCTGATTATACTGTGCATAATAAATTTGCGTTTATGAATTACACAGACGGGGAGCACAGCGGGATAAAAATAACAACATAGCTGGTCTCAGGCTATCACAAACTTTATAAGTCCCACTCGTGATTATGAGCTCGACAAACTCAAGAGATCGATTCACATTGCTTTCATATGCAACTTTTAACTAACGTTACCACATTCCTATTCACGATCATTCATGAAGGCAGCACCAGTGAAAACAGACAGAGACAATGGTAGCTTTAGCATCATTAGCCTTACAGAGTGCCAAGAAGCTCTTTCAGAAGGGCAAATTGGAAAACAAACACGTGATACTTACTTTGTCTGGAGCTGACCTTCGTGCACGAAGCGTTGGTATTGATCCCTACACGTTTTGGGGACTTTACCGATTTTTTCCAGGACATTTCCTTAGACAATGAAACTTAACCACAGTGTCCTCAGTGGGTCAGATGGAGGGAGTCTATGGAGACTCCTATGTTCGTAGGTGCATCCCAGAACACAACACTTAAAATGCCTCTTTTGGTGCTGACATTGTATATCTCCAGCAGCTGCAGCAAGTAATCAGTAATGGCGGAGTCAGATTGCAGCTTCTCACTCAGGGCTGTGTTTATGCTTATTGGGCAGCATCACAAATGGGCGGGATTTTTTCCCCTTGGTGACGTGGACATTCATTCATCATTCTGAGAGACTGTTTATGATTTTTTAGATTATAAAAAAATGAGTGGGTGGATTTTTACCATTATAGGCTGGTTGTTTTCACACACTGCGGCCACACAACTGTGTTCAAACACCTTATAAAAGTGATTTTTGCATAATAAGTCAAATCTGTGACATTGACCATGTCAACTCATTTGTACAAAAGGTCAGATGTTCTTCCACTAGAGCACAAAATGCTCTTTGGATCAATCTAAGTCATCCTGGAGAGCATGATCATCAGATTCTACACAAAATGTATGCAGTTAAATTTATGCAGCTCGAGTGCTGCTGTCATAGACTGTCTTAATTGATTTAATCGTTTACTCAAATTGTTCTGCCAGTAATTCAATTTGTAATGACAACAAAGATGTGGCATTGGAAAAATGTAAAACAGACACATTTTTGCTTCAGGTTTCAGACTTTCCTGGTAAACTGGTGTTACAAACAATAAGCAGTCATTTGCTATTAATTCGTATAAAGGTTACATTTTTAAAAATGTATTTTAATATTGCATTGCACAAGTACACACTCAACTAGAGCTGGAGCACAGACGCTACTTCTGGCTAATTTATCATTATGATAAATTACTCAGCATGTCTCTCAGTAGCTCTACTGAAATCAGTATGTTGTCCTGTTGGTCTGTTCCATCTGTCTCCTTGAGAAGAACATTAACCTGTCCTATTTCAGACACACTAGTTGATTTACAAACACTTCAAGAAGAGTAAACATGCTGTGTGGGGTTTTAGTCAAGCAGAAATACTCAAATTGTGTGTGGTTTGCAGTATAACCTAAATATTGTTTTATGGAAGAATTACAAGAATTACTGTTATTTTTATGCAAATTCGACCATGTTTTATATATTACATAACCATGTTTCAATTCATATTTCTGATAATCCAGTGAATTGCTGTAAATACTTTCCAAATGAAAGGTTATTTGGAACTTGATAGACACAGACTAAACCAAACCAAAGATAGGATTATTCATAATAAAAAAATATTCAATGTCATTCAAGGCATCCAGTTTCAAATATGTAACAATTAAAAACAGTATTATTATTATTACTTATTTAACTGTTTACATTTAATAAAAGTACATTTAAAGAAACCTATTAAGTAAAAAGTCAAGATAACTTTAAATTGATTTAAAAATCTGGTACTTAGTACTCTGTTACTTATATTTTATTTACTTATAGTTTATTTCATCCACACACAATGCTTTATGAGAAGCCTTAACTGCACATTGCAACATCATGAATCATCACAACACAATATCATAAACGGAGAGTGACTGAAGTTCGTGAAATATGATGAACACTCCATATTCAGAGGCATGGAAGTCTCAGAGTTAGTGCTTTGTGAGATCACCTGCTTATTTATTAATAAAGTGTATCCTGAATGCACAAATAAATAAATCAATGTACAGTCCTGAAGTATCGATATAGCATCATGACTCATGAGTAAAAATATTGCAATTTGCACAGCCCTAAATAAAACACCTAATGGAAACTTTCAAAAATGTGCTGAAAAACTCTGAAACATTTTGACAGAAAACAGTCTAGATATTACTCTCTTAAAGCAGTTGTGTGTTGCTCAGCAATTATGATCAAACTGCATTTACATTGGACATGAACAGAGCATCATGACGTGTTGAAATTGCAGCCATTAGAATCAACAAAGCTGTCTACATTGAAAGTGCGACACTGAAGTGTATTTGAGCCTGATTTCTCCCTCCAACATGAGACTGCACAGATGTGCTTTTTTCCTCATGAGATGCTGTAGAGCTCCATCTGAGCGCCTGCCAAACCATGGTGCTTCTGCCTCCAAGAGCCAGTGCCAGCCAAACGGAGCACTCTCACAATTACAAATGTACTGCCATTAGTCTTGGCGCTCAATGTAGAATACTGTAAAACAGCTATTTAGTGAACTGTGAAGATAACTTTTCAGATGGTGTGCAAGTAGAAACAGTAGGTTTAATTTTGGTAAAAATCAGTTAGATGAGAACACAGAGAAAAAGGGTGTGCTCTGGAAAATATGATATCACTCAAATACTTCACGTACTTGACCTTCAAATTTGACATTTTCTGTGCAGCGCTTGCTGAGATGGAAGAGTTAATTGTTCTGACAAAACGTGGGAGGATTCCTTGTTAATACACTCCATGAAGTCTAGCGTTGTTATAGTTTTCCGATTTAATATTTTCTGAACACACAAGCATGGCTTCCTGTGCCTTAACCACTTCCGACCCCCATCCCCTCTAGGGCCCCTCCCATCCTTGTAAATATCTCAACATGAAATCAGACTGTTTGAAAACCACATGCCCTCCCTTTCCTCATCTGACATGATGGTGCCAAACACTGACTCATTAGAGCTGAGGGGAAAGAGAACAATATCCGAGTCGGGGAAAACCATCTTCTTCGACAGAGAACAAACGTATTTTTGCTTGAGATTTCTTGTCAACTTCTTTAATCTATAATGTCAGACACTGTGAATGACTGCTGGAAGTCATGCATATCTGAAAGAAGAGAATATTTTAGAGATGTCACGCTGGATTCAGCGAGAGCAGGACTGTGTAAGAGCAGCAGAAATCTTTCTTCTGGCAAGAACGCAAACAGGGCAGTTCAGTCCCAGCGGACCCTCAGAGGCCCAGAAGGAAAATTCTACTCACACAGAAGACTTCTTGTGTCAGCTCTGAGACCGAGGGCCTGACCTAATAAAACTACTGCCTTGCAGAAATGCAATGGCAACAGCAGACTGCACAACCTTGACTTTATACTTGTACGCAAACTATTTTTAAGACAAATTCTCTGAATATTACTGCATATTATAATGAGACAAAGCGGGTTTTACAAGCCTGTCTCGACCTTACTGATTGGAGTGTTTTTGAAGCTGCTGATGATCTGAACGAGATCCCCCTCCCCCCTCTTAAAACATAACTGTGGTTTATCACACCTGAGTTCAGTTTCTCTAGCCACACCCAGGCCTGATTACTGCTACACCTGTTCGCAATCAAGAAATCACTTAAATAGGACCTGCCTGACAAAGTGAAGTAGACCAAAAGATCCTCAAAAGCTACACATCATGTTGAGATCCCAAAAAATTCAGGAACAAATGAGAAAGAAAGTAATTGAGATCTATCAGTCTGGAAAAGGTTATAAAGCCATTTCTAAAGCTTTGGGACTCCAGCGAACCACAGAGAGCCATTAGCCACAAATGGCGAAAACATGGAACAGTGGTGAACCTTCCCAGGAGTGGCCGGCCCACCAAAATTACCCCAAGAGCGCAGCGACGACTCATCCAAGAGGTCACAAAAGACCCCACAACAACATCTAAAGAACTGCAGGCCTCACTTGCCTCAGTTAAGGTCCGTGTTCATGACTCCACCATAAGAAAGAGACTGGGCAAAAATGGCCTGCATGGCAGAGTTCCAAGACGAACACCGCTGCTGAGCAAAAAGAACATAAAGGCTCGTCTCAGTTTTGCCAGAAAACATCTTGATGATCCCCAAAACTTTTGGGAAAATACTCTGTGGACTGACGAGACAAAAGTTGAACTTTTTGGAAGGTGTGTGTCCCATTACATCTGGCGTAAAAGTAACACAGCATTTCAGAAAAATAACATCATACCAACAGTAAAATATGGTGGTAGTGTGATGGTCTGGGGCTGTTTTTCTGCATCAGGACCTGAAAGACCTGAAAAAGGCTGTGATAAATGGAACCATGAATTCAGCTGTCTACCAAACAATCCTGAAGGACAATATCCGGCCATCTGTTTGTGACCTCAAGCTGAAGCGAACTTGGGTTCTGCAGCAGGACAATGATCCAAAACACACCAGCAAATCCACCTCTGAATGGCTGAAGAAAAACAAAATGAAGACTTTGGAGTGGGCTAGTCAAAGTCCTGACCTGAATCCTATTGAGATGCTGTGGCATGACCTTAAAAAGGCGAATCATGCTCAAAAACCCTCCAATGTGGCTGAATTACAACAATTCTGCCAAGATGAGTGGGCCAAAATTCCTCCACAGCGCTGTAACAGACTCATTGCAAGTTATCGCAAATGCTTGATTGCAGTTGTTGTTGCTGAAGGTGGCCCAACCAGTTATTAGGTTTAGGGGGCAAGCACTTTTTCACACAGGGCCATGTGGGTTTGGATTTTGTTTTCCCTTCATAATAAAAAACTTCATTCAAAAACTGCATGTTGTGTTATCTTTGATTAATATTTAAATTTGTTTGATGATCTGAAACATGAAAGTGTGACAAACATGCAAAAAAATTCAAAATCTGGAAATCTGGAAGTCTGAAATCCTGTGCTGACTAGCTGGCCCCCATCTTCACACAGATCTTCAACAGATCACTGGAGCTGTGTGAAGTCCCCTCATGCTTCAAACGCTCCACCATAATCCCCATCCCAAAGAAACCCAAGACTACTGGACTTAACGACTACAGATCTGTGGCTTTAACATCTGTGATCATGAAGTCATTTGAAAAACTGGTTTTGGCTTATCTGAAGGACATCACTGGACCCTTACTGGACCCCCTGCAGTTTGCCTACAGAGCAAACAGGTCTGTGGATGATGCAGTCAACATGGGACTGCATTACACACTGCAACACTTAGACAGACCAGGGACTTATGTGAGGATCCTGTTTGTGGACTTCAGCTCGGCCTTTAACACTATCATTCCAGACCTCCTCCTGCCCAAACTAACTCAGCTTTCCGTGCCCACCTCCATCTGTCAGTGGATCAACAGCTTCCTGACAGACAGGCAGCAGCTAGTGAGGCTGGGAAAATTCTCATCCAGCACCGGCACCATCAGCACTGGAGCTCCTCAGGGCTGCGTTCTCTCCCCACTGCTCTTTTCCCTCTACACCAACAACTGCACATCTAAGTCTGTCTGTCTGGTCTGGTGGACTCTTAACAACCTGGAGCTCAACACACTCAAAACTGTGGAGATGATTGTGGACTTCAGGACACACCCCCCTGCTCTCCCCCCACTCACCATCATGAACAGCACTGTGACTGCAGTGGAGTCATTCAGGTTCCTGGGCACCACTATTTCTCAGGACCTGAAGTGGGACATTCACACTGACTCTATTGTGAAAAGGCCCAGCAGAGGTTGTACTTCCTTCGCCAGCTGAGGAAGTTCAACCTGCCACAGGAGCTGCTGAAACAGTTCTACTCTGCCATCATTGAATCCATCCTGTGCACTTCAATAACTGTCTGGTTCAGCTCAGCTACCAAATCTGACCTCAGAAGACTACGGAGAGTAGTCCGGACTGCTGAGCGAATCATTGGTACAACCCTTCCCACTCTCCAAGAACTGTACTTATCCAGAGTGAACAAAAGGTCTGGTAAAATCACTCTGGACCCCTCACATCCAGCACACTCTCCTCTTTGAACTGTTACCGTCTGGTCGACGTTATAGAGCTCTGAGAACCAGAACAACCAGGCACAGGAACAGTTTCTTCCCTCAGGCAATCCATCTCATGAACACTTGAACTCTTAACAATAAACATGAAACACACAACACTATCATACTTTTTATTTTATTTTACACACATACTTATTACATTTCAAATTTGCACCTAACATACCTGTACATACTGAATTGTCTATTTTGTATATTGTGTTTGTGCTATTTGGCACATTGTCCATTTTTGTATATTTGTACATTATTTATTTTATTATTATTATTTTTTTTTTACAATCTGTGTCCTGTCCTGTTGCTGTCATTCTGTCGCACTGTGGAGCTACTGTCACTAAAACAAATTCCTCTCATGTGCAAAAATACCTGGCAATAAAGCTGATTCTGATTCTGATTCTTTTAGAGGTCGGATCGATACCAGCATTTTGGCTTCAGTACAATACAAAGGTCTTGTACTTCGGTAGTGATATTAAATCGATACTGTAGGCAACTGCCTCAAATTACTGATGAGATGAAACAGAACATTATTTTATTAACAGCATAGCATAAAACCCTGAGTAACAAAACTTTCTGTGTGGTTTTCATACATTACAATAGAAATAATGGGCCTTTTTTTCTTTCTTCTTTTTTTTTTTTTTGCATGACTTGAGTGAGCAACAGGACACATTTTGTTCTCCTACATTTAACTAAATCAAAATAAAAATGCTTAAATGTTAAAAGCAGTTTGGTTGGATTTTTTAAATAAACTATTGCTTTAAAACAGCAGAAACATGTAGCCTAATGAAGTCAGTATCTTCTAAATAGCAGGTTGTTAATCTATGATTCATTCATGCATTTTATTTTTGTATATTTTGACCTCATAACTTTTCATTAAAATGTTGCAACTCGACCTTCTAGTGAAACAACAGACTTCTCCATTAATTTATTCTGGACTCTTTAATAATTTAGTCCACTTAAACCCCACACCTTCCTTACAATCAACAATCTTCCTCCATCCAATCAACATCCAATGGCCTGAACCAAGTCCCAGTCCTACTTTTTATTAATTAATTAATTTATTTATTTGATAATTTCACTCAGATGTTATTCACTCAATCCAAAATTAAAAATCTACTATAATTTACTCACCCTTAAGTCATCCAAACCTGGATTACTTTCTTATTTTTGTGCAACACAAAAAAATACTGAAATGACATACATTTTTTGTCTGTACAATTAAATTCAATGGCGATAAATGTTGTACTTACTGTATGGACAAAAGCAGTTAAACATTCTTCAGAATATTTCAATTCTACAACCATTTTAGGTTAGGCTTTTCCTAGCTGTTCATCCGAACAATGGCAGAAATCGGTGCAGTTATAGTGGAACCGAAATTACAAATTTCACCTTTAAAAGTAATAAGGGATTAGAGTATCTGCTAAAAACAGCACTGATATTAATATCCACTGATTCTTCAATTAGAAATCCACATCACACAAACATCAGCAAAATAGCACTTCTTTTAAAGAGCATATTGCAGGTTAGAGACTCCAGTGAGTCGATGTATAGAAAAATACTGTAGGAACTAGATTTTCTTTAAAATATACTTTAAAATACGCTATTAAGGCTTCTGGAGTCGTTTTTGTGAGAGAATTTTACTTCCGCATCTGAAACGTGCCAAAACCGGAAGTGACGCATCAAAAGGGAGAGCGGTCCATTTAAACCACAGGAAAACAATGGATCGCAATAACAGTTCGGACGCTGAGGAAATTTTTAATGTGTATTTACACTCGTATGATGGACCACAGTTAAAATGATGCGCCTGCTATGCAACCAAGAGAGCAGGACAGGCCAGAGGCCAGGATTAGACAGAACAACGGTCAGAGGAGACAAATTGAGTTGATGTGAGAAGAACAGGGCAGGTGTTTGGTGAGAGATCAGTGTTGGCTTACAGATATACACACGTTAGCTAATGTAATCAGGCAATAGCAATGCTAGTATTGATACTACCAGTAATAGAAACTAATAAGCGTTGATCAGGCATGTCACACTCGTTAATATCCGACACTAATGTTACGTGATAGTGGTTTCTTATCACCGCAGGAGAGAGAGAGAGAGATAAACACGTTTTTGATTCACGATTCGCTTATGTGGGAAATGCGAGGAAAGCATAGACCTCTCCAGGCCAGCAGACACGTTTTAGGGCAGAAATCATTTATTATGCTAAGCTAAATACTTGTATATAAATAAATTGTTAAAGATTTTAATATTAAAACAGTGTGAATAATTTTGATTCTCAATTACAAGTTAACTCTATTTAGGTCATGACTACCTATAAGTAACACTTTTTGATGCCATTGTTATAAGACAATCAATAATGACAGCATACAGACAAGTTGTCCGCTGGGCCTGCGGTGCATGTGTTGTGTCAGCCATTAGAAGATAGTTTACAGAGGAAGGAGGACTTTATAAAGGTTTTGAATGGCCCCATTTTGTTGACAATCAATAAAAAATAAAATCACAATCAAGCAGATCTGCATTTATGGTTAATTCAATTCAGTTTTATTTATACAGCACTAAATGATAAATATTATTTCATAGCACTGTTAATACCCAACTCAAAACACAACATTTCAACTGTTAATATATATATATATATATATACATATATATATATATATATATATATATATATATATATACATATGTAGATGTACCAAACATATACTACCAAAATAAATACCATCTGACCCATTTAAAAACATTTAACAATCTTTCAGTCTGGGTATCACACTAATGTGTTGTTAAAGTGTGTTAAATGGTGAAGGCTGTGGTAGATATACAACAACAGCCTCATCATGTTGATCCTCTGACTGGAGGGATCTGGAGAGAGGAGCAGGTGTAGTGGACATGTGCTAGATATACAACAACAGCCTCATCATGTTGATCCTCTGACTGGAGGGATCTGGAGAGAGGAGCAGGTGTAGTGGACATGACAGTGCTGTGTTCTTGTGGAGCCTGTGGTGACCTGCAGTATTCCTCTCTCAGACGGCATATGCTGAGAGAAGCAAACACAAGTTTAAATCACATTCACTGCTGACCATGCTTTTCCACTTGGCCTCCATCACATCTGTTAAGTTGCACAGCACCGCGGTGTTTGAAGCAGATGCATTAGTGAAGTCCAGTCTCTTCAGCTGCATTAACGCACCGAGGCCCGGAAGATACCGTCCTATTTCTTGTTAGGAAACCTGTGGACTCGATGTCCTGACAGGCTGGAGTTTGTGCAACCTCCACAAACACAATTTACCATGACAATGATAAATTGAAATAAAAATAACTACCGAAAACACACTCGCATGCGCTCAAAGCAGAGTGCGGCACACGACTCCCTTGTGTGACATAATATGACGCGATGTTGAAAAAAAGCGTTTTTTGAGAACTGTCCAGGAAAGCCTCACTTTTTTATCTAAATTTGTGCCCTCGCGTCTTGTAAAACATTTTTAAATCCTGCATTAACGGTTCATGTGGTATTTTCATACAAGGTTATATATTCATTTGAAAAAATGTTTAACCTGCAATATGCACTTTAATGATATTTATTGAGAAAATGCACGCGAGGTGAATATGGACACCAAAGGTCCAACTAATTTATGCGATGTAGGGTGGCTAATTATCACATTGTGATAACACATTTCCTCATGAGCAAAGTAATGACAGTGAGCCAAACTTTAGCTATTTATTTTCTGTGTAGGCGTCTTTGTTTAGCAAGGCTTGTGTCTGATTCTTTCACACAAATAAAGTGCATGTAGTGAGAGCACCAGTAAAAGGTTTCCATTTTGTTGCTGAAATGGAAATATGCTGGAAAACAAAGGCAAAATGGGCTCACGTTTCAGTGGTAGTCCGGAAAAAAATTCACCTCCCTGAAATATAGTGCCTAATGTACGATAATTCACGATGGGCACAGAGTGAATCAGCCATTAATGAAGCCCAGATAAGAGCTTTATCCTACGTTCCCATACACCCTCTGCAAATAACAGGCACACTCTGATGCTCTAAACTCAGTAAAAGCGACATACAATAACAAATAGTCATTTGAAGCACTCGTGATGACAGAATATTAAATTCCACACTTATTGCACTTACAAACTCCAGTGCATCCAGGGGAGCTCAGAGAAGCAGAGAAAGGCAAAAGCAATTCATCTTTTCAATCAGCGTCCATTTGAAAACACCCGATCGCAGCTCGAATTGAATAAAGCTCCACTTTAGACTGCAGTCTTCTGCAGAAGAATAGCCTCGTATCTTCAACAGGATGTGTTCAATGAGGCTTTTCAGATCACACAGGGACCGTAACCCTTATCTCTCCACCAGAGGCCCCATTCCACAGGCTGCTGGAGTGCAGATGCATTTTGATCCATTTCTATTTAAGGCAAATCATTTTTTTAGACTGCGGACATCTTGACCCTTTAATGACAGGTATTTTAAAGAGGCAAGAACAGCCGGGGAACATTGGAGGAACATGTTGAAGCTCTTTGTAATCTTTAATATTAATAAGGCTTAAGAGCCAATTACATTTACATTTATTCATTTAGCTGACGCTTTTATCCAAAGCGACTTACAATTGCTATATATGTCAGAGGTCACACGCCTCTGGAGCAACTAGGGGTTAAGTGTCTTGCTCAGGGACACATTGGTGTCTCACAGTGGATTCGAACCCGGGTCTCTCGCACCAAAGGCATGTGTCTTATCCACTGCGCCATCACCACCCCAATTAGTGACGACCTCTGAGTTTGACAACTCATCCGTCTCTGCACACTGGCTCAAGTCTTTTGATTTTCTGACCTTTTATGCATTCTATTCACAAGACTTATTAGACCAGAAAACCTGTCCAGCAGAAACACTTGCCCTTTCTATGACTGCCAGGTTTTTTAATAGTTTCACATGAGCTTTGAAAAAATAAAAAAAAAAAAAAAAAAACCTAAAGGTGCACTTTTTGTTTCAGGATATGCAGCACGACACATAAACTCAATTTTTTACTTTGTAGAAAAGTATTTGTGCTATTTGCAGTGATGATTAATTTGAAAGTGTGAATGTGTGCAGAGTTACTGAGGTAAAGTAAATATTCAGCAGGTTATATGATCTCAATGCGAGACCACAATGTTCCACCATGTCTTCATGAGGCAACCCACTCCATGTAAAATAAAACAGCTTTTATTAGGCTTCTGATATGACTGGAGGTTCATATATTCAAAAGTATACAATTCTTTATGTGCAAAGCTTCATGAGAAAAAGATAGAATATGGTGGTGTGGTTACACAGAAAATTTTAATTCTGTTATTATTTCTAACCCTCACATTATTACAAACCCATTATTTTATATTATGAACAGATTTAATTTACTTTAAATTTAATTAATTTAGATTGTTTTTCCAAATATTTTTACATAGAGCATATCAAATATGGCCAAATGCTGTGAGCAAACTCACTGATTCTTGAGGAAGCTTAAATGTGCTTGAGGGTCATGCGAGAACAACCACTGCGTAGTTCTAGGAACTAGCCAGTATGGTGGTTCCTAAAGAACCAATTTCTCCCTTGGGCCATTTTCCTGGTTTCATTTGCATCGGCAGCAGGAGACCAACAACAATGTCTTTATTTGCAATATTTACAAATGTCAACAAATGTGATCTGAGCTGTTTTTGTTGTGTGTCTTGAGTTTTGTGATAACGGAAATGGGATGTAAATGCACAATTTAGGCGATTGAAAGAGCATTAAAATCTGACTAAATCTCCTATGACAACTTGCAGTGTTACATATCATTGTGGCTAAGAAAAGAACACAATGCTGCAGACAACAGGTAGCTACATGCAGTTATTGCTGTTTTCCATGTTCGTGGAGTAAATAAATATTTTTACATGGCTTTTTAAAAGTGCAGGGTAGCTGATGTTTTGTAAGCGTTTGGCCAGTCAACGTACACTTATGTCACTGGTAGTTCCTATAGAACTCTTAACTCTGAAGTAGGAGTAGGGTTGCAAAAAATTGTAAAATTTCCAGAAAATTTAGGAAACTTTCCAGAATTTTTGGAATCTTCCTGGGATTTTTGGAAAGTTTCCATAAATTTACCGGAAATTTTCCACCCCTTTGCAACTCTAAGCAGAAGCCAATTTAGTTTCCCCAAACGGAATTCCTAGAACTAAATACGTTCCTAGTTCCTGCAGTGCGAACGTGTCAAAAAGCAGGTACTTCCGCTAGGAACTAGGAAAAGGTTCCTGCAGTGCGAAAGCCCCTTTAATGGGTTTTCAACAATTATTTGAGGACAAAATGTTTGAGAAATAAGAAATACAATTCCATTGCTATAAAGATTAAATTCTTGAGAAAGGTGTCTTTTAGTGACTTTTAGAAGCATCATAAATACAATAAAATAAAGTGAAATAAATGTAATAAAATACATTCAATTTTTCTGTGTTTTCTGTAAAGGAAAAAGAGTTTTTGAGAGAAATTGTCCTCTTTCGTCAACAAAGACAGCAATTAAATGACACCAAAGGAAAGTTGAGCTGAGCTATTGACATCGGCTGTCTACAATGCAGACTGTCTGAACTGACATGATGAGACAATATGTCATTAAGTCAAGGCTTAAACACAAAGATATCAGATTTTGCCTCAGCTGAGGTGAATGCAACATGCAAGCACAAATTACTTTAAATAAGCAATTTACAAATACCAGAAAACCAGACAAGTCTGAGACAGAATGGTGTCTTTCCATCTAGCTGTAACCTCACCCACCTGTTTAGGTTTAGAAATCACATCTTTAATGAATGAGGAAGGCAGAAGGAGGCAACACCTGCCACTGCGCTTGAGCAACCACAGCATCTGCTCTCAAAGCCCTATACAAACTCACACTATTCACAACAACACATTTCCTATACACAGCTGAGATCGTAGAGAAGTTCCCATAAGTAAAGAATGAAAGAATCACAGAATCAGACCACTACCAGCCTCCTGATGTCTCTTATCAAACTCAGCTTATTTTACCTCAAACTGTGACTATGGCAACAGCGTGTGTGGTTTCGTAAAGCGGTCCTGAGCTCTGGTGGGAAAATAAAGGTGTGTGTCTTCTTGTTAAAGGACACAGCTATGTGCGGCCCCATACTGAGCAAGATTACCTGCACAGCTGCAGTCGCAATAGGTGATAGGTGAAACCAAAAAGCCAATAAACGTCTATGTGGTTGTCCTTGTGAATTCCTTCTGAGCCCAGTTATGTTCCCACAGTTTAGCTTAAAGTTATATTTGTAGATTGTATATCTAGCAGCATTTTTCACTCTCACAGCCACTAACCTGAGAGCTGGAAAGCACAGTGGGAAACGGGAGAAGCTGTAGGAAGTACACAAGAGTTCAAGAAATGGAAAGTGCACCATAATGGTGCCATAATACAATATTGATGGAAAATGAAATTAGCCACTAATGCATCCTTTAGGTTTGTCCAGACTGGGACATACCAAGCACAGAAATAGAAGGCTGAATGGATGATATGGAACCTTCTTTTAGGTTATTTTTATGAGAAAGGACAATGGACATTGAGGATCTTATCCCCTTGCAACTGAGGTAGGACTGTAAAGCTTGCAGCTATGAGCAGACCTCCTGAATCTTAAATTTATAAATAAAACCGTTATTTAACTTAATGACATGCTGGAATGGTTTAAAATTGCTTGCATGTGTAAACATGTATAAATGATAAACTTCCACTCTATTATGGTTCAATTTTGCAATTAATCTGCGGATCACAGCTTGCTCCATACAGATCACGAATCAACTACGATCCGTTCATCCGCTATTAATGATCAAAACATGTAAATAGATAATATTTAAAGTATATAAAGTATAAAAACTTGGGCTGTTGATTAAATATAAATATTTATCATTTTAGACCACAGTTATTGCCTAAAACTATGACAAAAAACAAAAATTGAATTTATATTATAGCATTATAACAATGTTATAAACAAATTTAATATATGATTAAATGCAAATGCATCAATAGCCTAGATAAAAGTCTATAAATGAATATAATGTAAGATATTACTTTATTCAGGTAGATGCATAACAAGACATTACAAAGAGTGGCAATATATTGTTTGATTTATTTCCACATCATTGAATTTAATGCTATCTTTGAAATAATTTCTATTTTTATTTATTTTTGTTGTTAATTAATGTGTGCATATGCATTCTTGGATTATGTCTGCTATGTTATTCAACTGATGTACATATAAAACCTCTTTTATACTTTAAATTTTACCACATTTTTTAAATATAATAATGTATTGTACTAAATAACACATTAGGTTGTTGTTATAGGCTCATGACATGGTGGCACAGATCATGAGATAGGATTAACTGCTGTCATTCATAATTTGAGATGTTATTGAAGACATCTGCAGCCTGTCAGATCCATTTTCAGTCCAGGCTGTCAGAAACAAGCCTTTTCACACATCGCAGCAAAATTCAACTGGAGTTCAAACTACGCACAGGGCAATTTGACACCCTGTTCTTCTATCCAATCATGTTTCGAAACACTGTCACAAGCTGAAGAAATTTACCAACACAATCACTCTGACTCAGTGTAAATTTCTGTCGTGTGCATCAATAAAATATTGTGATTTCATTATGCATTGAATTTCACGACGGGATACAGTGTGAAATAATCGTTTTAGAAATCTCTGCAGAAATCCTCTGTCTTGTGCAGATGTTGTGTTCGGTTTCCAAAAGTCTGGATGTCTGTGTTTCTTGGAGTACTGTTTATAGAAAGTGACAGATAAGGAGAGAGGGAGAGAGAGAGAGAAAGAGAGAGCATCCGCCTCATAGCTTCTACTCTCAATGGCTGTGAAGGGAGATAAAAGTCAGTCCACCCCCAATTTATCTGGCTGTGAAAATATTCACAAATTGGCCGCTGAAGCAGCCTGTTGTCTCTTTAAATCATGTGGTAGCACAAATAAAAAAAAATATTACTTCACTAGCACACAGTTCTGGTTGGGACTAGTACATACACAGAAAAACACATTGCACAATCTGTTACCATGGTGACAGGGAAATGACAAAAGAGTGTATTTCTAATGGATACAGCGCTTCTTGTCAGATTCAGATGGTGTTCAAAATCAAACAGCCAGTTGCTCACACACTCACATACTTTCACATGCATTTTTCTAATCAAACCATCATCACCTCCATCATCTTCACTTCTAAGTAGCATGCCATTTTACTGAGGCAGTTCGAAAAGCTTGTAAGTTATACATTAGAGTGCTTGCCATTTAATACATGTTGAAGTGCAAGCACTAAATTTCCTACTACAACTTTAATGAGCTATTTGCATCTAAAGAGATTAAGTCATCAATACAGAAAGACTCTAATACTGACACATGCATACTAAGATCTAACATAAATGGCAGAATAACTTTGGCATGTCTACAACATAAAGACGCCTTTTGCATTTAAGTAAATACTTTAATATATTGCCATGAATTGCATAACTATTGTTTATAAATGACAACCACCAACCCTCAAAATACATAGCCTATGCAACCATTACGAAACTCTCAAACTATTTTCTGAAGAGTTTCATCTTATCAAATAGGGAATGTTTTGTTATAACTACATGGATTCCTGTCGTCCACGCCTGGGGTCAAATAGTTTCCTAAACGCAGCAGATAGCTCTTTTCCACTGTATCTACTTGGTAATTACATTACTTGCAATCATGCATGGACATGTCTCCGGATTGCACGCCATGCATGGCTAATAAAATTGTGGAAGGCACAGGAAAAAACAATGCCATAGTTATCTACGACAGTTCTCCAAATCGAGGAAGTTTTTGACTTACCTTTTAAACTGAAGTTACTGGCGGTACACCAAACTGACCACCACTTCCGGAGGATAAGAAAACTGCGAAATTCACAACAAAGAAATGTATCCGTGCGGCATCTTGTCAACAGCACGTCGTATCAAGCAAAACAAATTAATTTAATAATTAAAGTAGTATTTATGAGACCGTCTGCTCTGAAGTTTACGTTAAATATTCACGTAACGGACCTCGAAGCAATAAAACTAGATAGAATTAAATATTGTAACAAATAGCTATTATTCGACATGTAGATATAAAATGATTAAATGAAGTAATCAGTGCGGAGTGAAAAACGAGTCCTGAAGATGCTCTGCCCTCGCGCGCGCTGTGCAAATAAACGGTGCTGCTGGGCGCGTGCGTTCTGACGCAACTGAAAGTGGCCTTAGCCAATCAGCGGGGGAATTACCATGTACGTCACGTATAGAGGCGGTGCTACACCAGTATTGAGAGCACCTTTTCCGTGACTTCGCTCATAGCTCTAAATACATTTCACTAAATGTTTTAAGGACTCAAATTTGCTGCTGTTTGGTTACTATAATTAATATAAATGGTTATTTTTAATCAAATGCCAACATTTCCTAATTTATTAATGCATCTTTGCTTTCACTGGTCAGCAGCTTCGCATCTTGAGGCTATTTGGTGGTGGTGGATGTTGGTGATTGTGAAGGTCAATCAAAAGTCACTTTGTATAAAAAATTTTTTACATAGGGCATTATTCTGGGGATTTTCCTAGACTTTTGTTGCCTTTCAACACATTTTCAGATAGACCCTCCATCACAGTGATTTCCTACCACTCCACTGGTACCCTGGATGCTTAAAGGGATAGTTCACCCAAAAATTAAAAAGCTGACATTAATTACTCACCCTCATGTCGTTCAAAACCATTACATGTTGCTTGGTTTGGAGCAATATGTAATTAATGTCAGAATTTTCATTTTTGGGTGAACTATCCTTCAGTTCCTGTAGATACTTGGAAAGATTTACATTTTGTAAAATATAATTAAATGAAATGCTAATGTAAAAAATTTGATTAAAATATTGATTTATTGTGATATTAGAATAATTAAAATTCTAATATTATATATTAATATCACAAATTATTTATATAATAAATTGTATGATATTATGATAAACATATAATAGGCTAATAATAGTAAATAAATGAACATATTTACAATAGATCTTTCAGAAACTCAACACAAAAGGTTCTCCAAATATTTGCTTTCAGAACTGTCAAAACCTGTTATAAGACAAACATTCTCAGGTGTGTCATTAAAAGCATGGGTGAGAGGAAACTTAATGAGTCTGGGGTTTTTTTTCTTTGTTTGTTTTTTAAATAAGAATCATTGTAATAATAGGCTTTTTAGTAATATTCATGAAGGTGCTGAAGGTTTGGGGTTGATGGAGGGGCACTTACTTATTCAATGCTCTTGTTGTGAGGCATCACAAGACAAAAATGTTGGGAAACTCTCCGATTACACATTATTAATACATAATAAGCCTATCCTCTTTGTTATACGTGCCAACTTCTACTTATGTCATGACAACAGCAATAAGAAGTGACCAAACCTTCAAAGACTTAATGATCAGATAATTAGCCTAAATAACTGTAGAGCATTCAAGAGCATCCAGGCCTTTAGTTTGATGTCAAATCTATTCAGCAGCAATTAATAAAAGTCCAATAATACATGAGTAGCACACTGCGTCTTTCATCAGTTTGGTGTTGCCTGCGATGGATGATAAAGTAAAAACAGCGAAGGAATGTGGAGGGTGTTGTTAGTCAGAGTCGGACATGCTGTGTATTATGGGGGTGTGTTCACCAAGCCGTGCATATTTTTAGCACATTCCTGGGGTATTACACACACCCTCATCATTGAGAGTGCTTATGTGTATTAGAGGAGAGAGTATTCATGTGAAGTGGCTTTGTGCGTGACTGCAATAAAATGTGTGGGCTTCCACCAGATACTAGATGCAAACAATAATCGCACAGCAATCTTACATTTTGCATCCTCCATCACCCAAAAACCACACAAGTTTGATGGAGCTCTTATAATGGAGAAATGCAGTTTGTGGAGTGTTCATCTAAGCAGCATTACACTATCTTTGTTTTAGAAAATATTACCTGTAGTTATTCATTATCAATACAAATGCTCCCACTAGGGGCCTCTGCAAACTGCATCATAAAATCATATTTTTGGTTGTTAATAAATTACAACAGAGGAAATATCAGCTTAGATAGGAGGGCCTTTAGGATAAAGGTGGTCTTGGAGTCAAAGAGATTAAAACGCACAGCTGTACAGGGCTTTGATTCAGTTGACAGAAGACGTCTTTAAAAAAGTACAATGCTTCTATCTAGTGGTCAGTTTCCTAAAAACAGAAGTCATGTCATTCAGTTAAAGCAATAACATTTCTTCACTGTCACCTTGGAAACGACTGAATTTATTTTCGCTTCCTTTTTATGAAGTTTGTAATTTTGCAACCCCTAAAACATTGGTGATTTGTGAAATGCGCCAAATTAATCAGGCTACTGTGACATACTTACAATCAAAATTATTCAACCCCCTTGACCTGCAAGGCATTTTGTTGCAGAGAACAAAATTTTATGAAAAATAAAAATAAAATTAACAAAGGCATCATTAAACTATCGTAGAAGGTTTATTAATACAATAGTGTTTTTGAGGACGTAAAGGCTATTTAAAAAAATTAATTTGCTCTCAACATTCATGTGCAAAATTATTAAATCCCAAAAAAGTTACATTTGATAGTGAATCATTTATTCCTTTTAACCTCTAATAAAAATAGCCTCTAATGCTTACATGCTTCTGTCACCTCTGCTAAAATATTGGCTAATTCGTTGTTTGAAAAAACTTCCAGATCACTGATAATCTTAGGTTTTAATGTTGCCACTGCTTTCTTCAAATCCCATATTTTTTAATGAGATTTAAATATGAAGACCGAACAGACAACTGAAGAACTTTGTACAAAGACCAGTGAACATCTACACCCAACCTCTGTGACAGGTCTCTTTCTAGCACTACCAAAGACCTTAATTAGATGATTGATCAGGTGTGTTTTATTAGGGTCAGAGCTAAACTATGCAGAACAGTGGCCTTTTTGTTTGACACCCCTGTTATAAGACTTGGCTTTTCTTTTTTCTTTTTTTCACCAGGCATTCCACTGATCCTTGGGTCCAAAAGGTTCCAGTCGGGTCACATCACTCCATAAAACATTCTCATCAGATCAGAAAATAATTTGATCATATTTAAGTTTATGTTCTTCTTGGTCAAGAGTAGCATTTGGCAAGATGAAACAGCATTTCTTGTTTAATGTTATTCTTATACTCTGCATTGAAATGTTGTTTCCTCCTTTCATTAGGTTATCCTGTAAGTCTATGGCAGTAAATTGAGGTTTTTTTCACCGTTGCTCTGATCTAAGATTTTATTCCCCTTGATTCTTTATAAATCTGTTAAGGTTCTATATAGCACTTTCAAAGCATGGTTCTTTGTGGAACTATATAAAAAAGGTTCTATTTAGCACCAAAAAGTGTTCTCCTATTGTTAGGATGACGAACCCTTGTCTGGTACTCTGTAGAACAGTTTTTCTTAAAAGTGCAGTCATTTAGTATGACAATAAACTATTAACAGTATTTGGGAACGCAACGGTTTGAAGAAGTCAACTGCAGTTATGACTTACTGACAATATGCACAGAACAACTTTTATTTTTCAGCTTTTACGAAAAATTACTTGGTAACCAGTGACATGAAAAACATTCGAGATAGACTGCCCTAAGAAGGTCACTTAAAAATTGCAGTCTCTATATACCTCCAACAATGGCTGAAACACACGTCATTCTTCACCTTTCTGTACGCAGAGGTGTCGCAGGCTCTATGAAAGGACTTGTGTACCCAAACGCTCAAGGACAACCAGTGGGCCGACACACATGGTGCTGTGAGACATGCTTTTCACTGGTTTGAAAGAGGTTTAGAAGGAGAAATTAAAAGAATACTGTTCTCAGTGATTTTGTGCAAGATGTTCCTAACAAAAACCACAGCATGTCAATGGACTTGACATGACAAACCTCACTTACAAGACATCCATAAAAGCGGGGCTCATGCACCCCAAACCCTACCACTTGCGTGGACAGCTCTCCACTAGAAAACATATAGGCCTACGGTACACTGTAAAAAAAAATAAAAAAATAAAAATTGAGCCTACTTAAAATTTTAAGGCAACCAGCTTCAGCAGATTTTTGAGTTATTTTTGCAGGAGATTTTTGTTGTATAAACTTAAAACAACAAGTTGAGAAAACTAAAAAATCTGCTGAAGCTGGTTGCCTTAAAATTTTAAGTTGGCTCAACTTTTCTTTTTTTTTTTTTCAGTGTAGGCCTAAATATTACACACACAGTAAGGTGAGCCACATGCCTTCTCAGTTAACAAAATAAGACTGGCAGAATTTACATCTGTACATTATATAAAGTTTGTAAACTATTCTCTGCATTTGATATATGCCTCCAGGTTGTACATTTTTCAATGTTTCATCCACACATCTGGTCAGACGGGATGCTTTTCCCATTTCTGAGAGTAGATGGTGATGATTTCAGCAAAACGCACTGCCACTCTTTTTTAAGATTTCTCTTTTACAGTTCAGCATTTGTGTGAAAAACGTGTGAAACTACGACTTATGTTGGACTAAGAAAATTAAATTAAGATACTACATATTTGTTATCATATAGGCAGCTTAAATACATTGAAAATGACAGCTTATAATACCTGTCAATTGTTTAAATACATTTTTAGTGACAGTTTAAGTTAATTGCTAAAATACTAAATTGCTAAATTATTTAATGTTAAGTTATTGACTTAAGTTACTGTAAATTAACTTTTATATTGAAATTTTATTACACTTTATCTCTACATTGTCTAAATTTCTATATTGCATTTGAACGATGCCATTATCCTTTTTTTAAATAATATACAAGATAAAATAATTCTACTCATGTGCTGTGGCGCCATCTTGTGTTCATATGCATTAATGTGTTTCAATACTGCAACAAATAACTGCATGTTAGAATTGACCTTAAAACTATTACTAGTGTACATGTACCAATTGATATAGATGTCTGTCATGGCAAATGTCGATTTATGTACACATGTATGCATAATAACCAAAGTACACTTAGCATGGAGGTTGGTAGCCACCCAGGAACCCAGGAAGGTTGGCCATTCGTGGTGTACTTTATTCATGCCAAAAGTTATAATTATTATATATAAATAAATATTAAGTAGATAGATGAATACAAAAGTAAACTTTTTATAGTGTATGAATAAGAAAACTATACATGGTTCACTGAGATATAAATAAGACATCTTTCAACATTTATAAAGTGACAAGAAAGAAATGTCTGATAGATTGCCCAGAGAAGGTCACTCAGTGGAATTTTCTAAAAACGTTTCACACTCCCTCTAAAAACCTTCAACAATGGCTAAAAAACAGATTGCAGTCATTCTTCAGCGTTCTGTATGCAGAGGTGGCGCAGATGCTAGGAGAATGAAAGAATGTGTGTTTGCAAACGCTCAAGGACACATTGCTGCTGAGAGACATGCTTTACACTTGTTTGAAAGAGGTTCAGAAGCAGAAATAAAAAGAAAGCCATTCTCAGTGAAGCTAAGGTCCTTCAGGCACCTTTTAAATAGAAAATGAAAGGACAGATTCAGAAATCTATGAACTATCTGCACGAACAGAGCTACAGAGAAATGTTTTTATTCATAACGATAGCCTCCTTGTAGGGGACAAAGGTGCACCTATATTTTAGAGGGGGTGTTGTGCCGAATTCTGAACCCCGCCAGATTATTACCCCCCTAGTATTTAGGGTTAGGTGTGGGGGAGGGGTTAGGATTAGGGGTGGGGTTAGGATTAAGCAATCAGGTAGCGATTTCAATGAAGGGGGTAATAATTTGTCAGGGAGTTGAAAATGGGCACAACAGGGGCACCACTGGCACTTTGAAAGAGATGTATGTGAAAGTTGTCTGGATACCAAAATGCACAAACAATTTATTTTGTTATTCAGCATTTATTTTGTTTATATTTTTGTTTTTTGATGATGCCGCCACACAAGAACAGGAGCAGAAGCACTGGAGGGCTGTACTGGGGATTGGCATGATGGAAATATAGCGGGATACCGGGAGATGTAGGGATGTTCTCTTGGTATATCGACCTTAATCATCTTCTTACTGTAAGAACACACACAGATACAGATTGTAAGTCTCAGCATTTTTACAGTGAAAAGCTTGTGCTTTCTCTCTGTCCTTGACCCAACCCTGCCTGACTGAAAAATCAGTTATCCAACAGTATGAAAGGCAGAAGTCGAGATCCAGAAGAAATGTAGGGTAGAGTGGGGGAAAACGCCCCCTTACTGTTTTTCCCAAAATAACCACAAGATAATGCCAAGATACATTTTTATTGTAACTATGGACTACGTTGACAAGAGCGATGTAGAAGTTTTCACCATGAAGCTTACACTGGTGATGTACTGGAAAGAAAACGGATTTCACAGTAAATGATCTAATTTTCAGCAGTAAGAAAACAAGTGTTTTAAAGCTTGTTGTTTTGTAGAACATCACAGTTATGAGAACAGTTGGGGCTGTAGATAGGGAGTACGTGTTATTTAATAAAAATATAATTATATTTTCAAAATGACATAATTTTTTTCTTAAACATCGTCTGTGGGGTAAAACGCCCCCAGGGGGCAATGGGCAATTACTGTAATTATTCTGTCCTGAACATCAAGTCCTTTGTTTTTCCATCAAATGTATTCTAAATAGTTGTTTGACTAAAAATATTTGGATTTTATATTAAAAAATTACCTCAAGTTAGCATCAGGTAGCTAATTAGCTAGCCAGTTAGCATCAGCTAACTTTTTTTTTTCAAATAGGCTATTATAATTTTGCAATTCTTAATTATTGATTATATTCTTTTTAATTTTAAGCAGAAAGTCTGTGCTTTGATTTTGCTGTATTGTCCAGGTGATATGTGCAAAATTTGAGGTGATATGTTCACTTTTTCATAAAAGCATGAAATGTGATACACTTATATAGTACCAAAACATTTTCAGAAATGAAGCCATTGCAAAAACACCTCCTGGTTGTCATGGCGACCATTTTACTTTCAGCTATAACCAAATTATGTATTTTGTGTCATATCTCCTGAACCAAACATGATAACACAGAAAAGGTGATGTCTACCCCTATGTTTTGATGGTCAAGGATTACAATGATATTTCTTCATGTCGTCTTCATGAATGAAAAATTAACCTTTAATAATGGGAATTATACCGCACAGAGTTAAGAAATAATAAATGCTTTAAAATTGTATAAGATTTTAAAAATGTGTTCATGGCTATGAAGGTAAGATATCGAGAATAGCATTACATTGTCCTTAAAGAGATTAACCTAACTGCCTAAACAGTTATGATAGTGTTTATTTGTCAGCATTTAAATGTACAGTTATACTCACGTGGGTACTGTCCTGGGATTACCAGACTCTGCATATAAAAGTTCTTTAATAACATGAAACTGTATGTTAATTCCGCAATCATTATTTACGGTGTTGCAATTATTTTGTTTCTCAGTTTATGATAAGAATGAGGCAGGAGATGTTTATATGAGAGTCTCTACCTATATATAGCACATATAAAATGAGCTTCACCGGAAGATTACGAGCTGGCTTATCTTTATCCGGAAGTTCTAAATAGCGCTCCGTGCATATGGTCCATAGCGATGTTAACATGTCTTCCTTCAAACAATCTTAACCCTTGAATGAATCCTAGCATCTCCCATAGTTCTGACTGTGGGATATAATTGTATACTTGAAGACAAAAGGGCTAGAAACAATACTGTTAGGAACCTTCCCTCTGGAGATCCTGCAATCTAAAAGACGTTCCTGAGGAATGCTGTTCCTTTGTTATTCTAATAGAATGGACCATTTGTTTCACACCTTTATAGACACAGTTACATTATTTCTTTCACAGAATGACCACCTGAACTCTAACCAATCAGGTTTCAGCAGCGGCCATTCAACTGAGACTGCATTGCTGTCGGTCACTGTAGCCCTGCAGTTAGAGAAAGCTGATTCCAAATCATCAGTTCTTATTCTGCTGGCTCTATCTGCCACTTTTGATACTGTGAATCATCAGATTATCCTGTCTAACATCACCAGATCTGCACTCCACTGGTTTGAATATTATCTCACAGGTAGGTCTTTCAGGGTTTCCTGGGGAGGAGAGGTATCCAAAGAACATCAACTGGCCACAGGGTTTCCTCTGGGATCAGTTCTTTACCATATACACTACATCACTGGGACCCATTATACAAGCACATGGTTTCTCCTACCAAATTATAGCATTGATGACACACAGCTCTATCATTCATTTCAACCAGACAATCCAATAGTAGCTGCATGGATCTCAGGCTGCCTGACAAACATCTCGGCATGGATGAAAGAATATCACCTGCAGCTCAACCTGGCAAAGACTGAGCTTCTCGTTTTCCCTGCCACTCTGACTCTACAGCATGATTTAATCATCCTGCTAGATTAATCAAAAATATTTTTTTGGTGACAACTGACCTTCAAGGACCATATTATAAAGACAGCTTGATCATGCATGTTTGCATTGCACAACATCAGGAGGATCAGGTCCTTCCAAACAGAGCATGCTGAAAAACTTCTTGCCCATGCCCTTGTAATTTCTATTGCAATGCTTCTCTAGCTGGACTTCCATCATGCGCAAACAAACTTTGACAAATGTTTCAGAATGCAGTGGCACGACTGGTCTTCCATGAGCCCAAAAGGGCCCACTTCACACCTCTCTTTATCTCCCTGCACTGGCTACCGGTTGTGGTTCGCATCAAGTTCAAGACATTGATATTTGCGTACAGAACAGCTACAGGCTCAGCACCCTCCTACTTCCTCCTCACTCTCACGAATCTACATCCACCTCCAGAAGCCTGAGATCTGTAAGTAAGTGATGCCTTGTGGTAACATCACAGATTGGCATTTTTGTTCACCTTTCCTGGCTGGTGAAATGATCATCCAACACCTGCAGTACTTAACAGAACACCCGACACGTTATCTGATAGCAACACTAATTTAATCCAATACCCCCACTCTACCCCTATGTATCCACACTAAATATCCACACTAAAAATTCTGAAAAAAACAAACAAACAAAAAACAAAAACAAAGAATACATGTAGCATGCAAGGTGTAGCCTACAAAAGAGATGTACATATTTAAAAATTTTACCTCATGTCAATGTCTGTTGGTTTGGGGACCCTTTAAACAAAATAATAATAATAATAATGATAATAATAAAATAGTAGCTAAAGAAAGAAAGAAAATAATATTAACCTATAATGTTTAATTAGTGTGTGGAATTAACCCTGTAAAATATTACTCCTCTTGGTTTGGGTGAGGTCATAATATTGCTGAACGATGACAGACCTGAAGGTAAACACATTGAAATCTTAGTCTTAAAAGACATTTAGTAGACATGATCAGCTTTTTTCACAGTTGATTGTTAACAAATTATAAAACAAATTAAATGTTAATAATATAAAAACTAACTTAAAATATATGAATAACTATAAATAAAACATAAAATGTATTAAAATATTTAAAATATATTTATAATTGTCATTTTAAAAATAATATAATTATAATGTAATCATGTACATATATATTTCTATCATGACAACTCTCTGAGGGATTGGCATGGTAATGTATATGACAATGTTAATGTATTTAGTCTTGGCGGAATAGATCTGCTACGCTGCTTCTGTAAGGAATACTTCTCCTGCAGATATAACATATGAAATAGCCCCCATATAACATACATGCCATTACCCCATAGCAGATCTATACAGGTGGAGCTGGGGAAGGTCGAGGGTTTCTGAAGCGTGCTAATACATATCCGATATATCTTAAAATATATTAATTTACATGACTTTAATCAATTAATTAAACAGTTAAATTAATTAAATTAACAAATAATAAGTATTTAATTAGTAAGTATATATATATTTTAGTGCTGTCAAATGATTCATTGCGATTAATCGCATCCAAAATAAAATATATGAGTGTGTGTTGTGTATATTTATTATGTATATATAAATACAAACACATGCATGTATATATTTAAGAAAAATATTTTTTGTTTGTATATTAAATATATTTATATGTAATATAAAATATAATAATATAAAATATATAAATGTATATACATGTAAATATTTTATATATATATATATATATACTGAATGTGTGTGTATTTATATATACATATGCAGTACACATACATATATTATGTAAACAAAAACTTTTGACAGCACTATATATATATATATACAGTCCCCTCCAAAAGTATTGGAACAGTAAAGACAAAATTGCTCTGTTGGCGGTGGAGTCAAGACATTTACAAATATGATTAAAAGATGAATATGAGACAAAACTACAGAATGTCACGTTTTATTATTGGTTGATTCAACACAGATGTTTCACCAGCTAAGAAGTTCAGCACTTTTAGAGTTTCATCCCTCTATCTGATGTGAGCATAAGTATTGGAAACGTGGCCTCACAGGTCTTTCTAAGTGATCAGCTGTGTCCTGCTGCATTAATTCTTCAGATATTAAAAGCAGGGAATGTGTCGTATCAGTTATATCCATTACTTCTGTATTCTGAATCTTGCATTCGATGATGACACACACAAACCAGGATGAAGATGAGGGAGCTGACTTTGAGAGAAAAGCAATCAATTTGGATGCTAAAAGAAAAGAGGAAGTCAATTAGAGCTCTAGAAAAACAAAGGGCATGGAGAAATCAAGAGTTTGGAAACCACCAGAGACACCAGCAACCAACAACGACCTGATCGGCTGAGAAAACAACAGTAGTTGATGACAGACAAATCATAAAAGCTGTGAAAATGAATCCTAAAAGATGTGTCTGTAAAATCACCAACAACTTCCAGAAAGCTGGGGTGATGCTCTGACAATCTACTGTCCTCAGGAGACTTTGACACAGAATTACAGATGCTACACAACAAGATGCAAACCTCTGACCAGCACCAAAAATAGAAAGGCAAGATTAGAGTTTATAAAAAAGCACAAAGGTGAGCCAGAAGAGTTTTAGAACTGTGTTTATGGACCGATGAGACAAAGATGAAGCTTAATCTAAGTGATGGGGAAAGCAAAAATGTGGAGAAAAAAAGGGAACTGCAATGATCCCAAGCATACAGCATCATCTGTAAAGCATGGTGGAGGTGTTGTCGTGGCATGGGCATGCATAGCTGTCTCTGGAACAGGCCCTCTCAACTTTACTGATGACTTAATGTATGATGACAGTATCAGAATGAATTTGGAAGGGTACAAAACCATCTTGCCTACCAATATTCAAGAAAATGCCACCAGATTCATTTGGAAGTGGTTCATATTGCATCAGAACAATGACCCAAAACACCCTGCAGTTCAGTCAAGGAATTTATAAGGGCAAAGAAATGGAAAGTCTTATATTGCCCAAGTCAATCTCCAGATTTAAATCTGATTGAACATGAATTTCACCAGCTGGAGAGGAGAGTAAAGGCAGAAACTCCCCCAAACAAGCAACAATTGGAATTGGCTGCATTAAAGGCTGGGAAAAGCATTTCAAAGGATGAGACCAAGAGTCTGGTGATGTCTATGGGTCACAGACTCACTGCTGTGATTGTGTGCAAGGGATCTGCAACTAAATAATAGCTTTTAATCTTTTATATCTGCCATGTTCAGCTGTCCCAATACTTATGCTCACATCAATGAGTGGGATGAACTCTAAAAGTGCTGTTCTTTTTATTTGGTAAAACATGTATGTGTTGAAACAGCTAATAATAAAACGTGATATTCTGTAGTTTTGTCTCATATTCATCTTTTAATCATATTTGCAAATGTCTTGACTCCACAGCCAACAGAACAATTTTTTCTTTACTGTTCCAATACTTATGGAGGGCACTGTATATATACTGTATATATATATATATATATACACACACACAGACACACACACACAATGAGGGAAAAAATTATTTGATCCCCTGCTGATTTTGTACGTTTGCCCACTGACAAAAAAATGATCAGTTTATAATTTTAATGGTAATAATTTTAATGGCTATTTTAACAATTAGAGACAGTATAACAACAAAAAAATCCAGAAAAACGCATTTAAAAAAAGTTATAAACTGACTTGCATTTTAATGAGTGAAATAAGTATTTGACCCCTTCGCAAAACATGACTTAGTACTTGGTGGCAAAACCCTTGTTGGCAATCACAGAGGTCAGACGTTTCTTGTAGTTGGCCACCAGGTTTGCACACATCTCAGGAGGGATTTTGTCCCACTCCTCTTTGCAGATCCTCTCCAAGTTTTTCTCCAAGCTCTTTGTTGCCTTGGCCATGTGTTTTGGGTCCATCCACGACACATTTTTAATGCCCTGGCTGGCTTCAATGCCCTGGCGCTGATGGTGCATGGCCCCGTCCATCATTCCTTTGATGCAGTGCAGTTACCCCCAAAGCATAATGTTTCCACCTCCATGTTTGATGGTGGGGATGGTGTTCTTGGGGTCATAGGGAGCATTCCTCCTCCTCCAAACACGGCGAGTTGAGTTGATGCCAAAGAGCTTGATTTTGGTCTCATCTGACCACAACACTTTCACCCAGTTCTCCTCTGAATCATTCAGATGTTCATTGGCAAACTTCAGACGGGCCTTTACATGTGCTTTCTTGAGCAGGGGGACCTTGCGGGTGCTGCAGGATTTTAGTCCTTCACGGCGTAGTGTGTTACCAATTGTTTTCTTGGTGACTATGGTCCCAGCTGCCTTGAGAGAACTGACAAGATCCTCCCTTGTAGTTCTGGGCTGATTCCTCACCATTCTCATGATCATTGAAACTCCACGAGGTGAGATCTTGCATGGAGCCCCAGACCGAGGAAGACTGGCAGTTACTTTGTGTTTCTTCCATTTGCGAATAATCGCACCAACTGTTGTCACCTTCTCACCAAGCTGCTTGGTGATGGTCTTGTAGCCCATTCCAGCCTTGTGTAGGTGTACAATCTTGTCCCTGACATCCCTGGACAGCTCTTTGGTCTTGGCCATGGTGGAGAGTTTGGAATTTGATTGGACTGGTGTCTTTTATACAGGTAACAAACTGAGATTAGGAGCACTCCCTTTAAGAGAGTGCTCATGATCTCAGCTCCTTACCTGTATAAAAGACATCTGGGAGCTAGAAATCTTGCTGATTGATAGGGGATCAAATACTCCTTTCACTCATTAAAATGCAAATCAATTTATAACTTTTTTGAAATGTGTTTCTCTGGATTTTTTTGTTGTTATTCTGTCTCTCACGGTTCAAATAAACCTACCATTAAAATTATAGACTGATCGTTTTTTTGTCAGTTCAAACGTACAAAATCAGCAGGGGATCTATATATGCAGGATATATATGTTTATACTGTATGTATATATATACGTACATGTCAGATATGTCTTAAAATTTTGCAGTGCTTACTCAGGCAACACTGATCCTCCAAATCCAAATTGTTGATGTCCCTTAATGACTGCAGGGATATATTCGTTCTGGGAACTTGAAGTCATCTTTCCATAAGCCTGCTGGCTTAGCTCTTCATGATTGCTCCTTGGGTAGACCCTGTTGTCCCTTGTGTAAAATTGAAAATCAATAAGAGTTTAGGTCACATCACATCATTTCTTAATATGCTTCATGCACTTAAACATGACAACGGAAGGAAAGGAATATAGGACTACATTTTAAATGCAATCTAATGTAATATTCTCACCTTGGAATATAGAGTCCAGTGATGCTTAATGGTTGCCTCACGATCAGAGGGAGTCGGAGCGAAGAAGGGCAGTTTTCTTCTTTCATGCTTTCCTGACCAGTGCTCTAGTTGAAGCTGAAGGGTTTGAGCCTGGTTCTGGAGGATCAAAGGACTACGAGTGCTGGGCAGGTGGACACCACCAAGCAAATCGTGACTGCTGCCGTAGACTTGGATCCCTACACTCTTCATAGTATTGAATCTAAAAACAGCCACACGAAACCACAGAGTGACACCTTATCCAAGTCCGAACACCATCACTATGGAAGCTCAGCTGCGGCCTTTGTTGTGTTTAAAGGATTTGGTGATGCGAGATGCAAGATGCTCATTAGACCCGCCTCGCTGACAGATCGCACTTAATCCTACTGCTAAGCCCTTAAACTCACTTATAAATTCCAAATATAATGCAAAAGTCATCTTTGAACAAATTAGGCTGATGTCAGTTCCCGTCGGTAGGTTTTAACTGTTACACTCAAAGCTAATTATGTAAATTCAAAAGTAAATGTATTCCTTATGAATAATACAAGAAATCAATAGCCCCCAGAGAGCAATTAAAGCTCAGAATGTTAAGTCTGCTGCGGCTGGGCCTCTAAGGGCAGAAAGTTCAGTGCTTGAATTCAATAGATAGGCTGAAACCAGAACAGGCTATTAGAGAAACATAGATCCAGGCTACTGCAGTGAGTGTAAAACCATCTCCGGTTTCAGCAGTTAACTCTGGAAACATGCTATGGAAAAGTCGAGTAGATTACACATATAGGTATGTTCATATGGGTTGTGAAATATTTCATCATTTACTCACCCTCATGTCATCATTTACTCACCCTCATGTCACCGAAAGTCTTCCATTCATCTTTGGAACACAAATGAAAACATTTTAAATATTTTCTCATTGTTTTTGTTCATACACATCCTCGCAACAAAAAGTTTCAAGCTTCAAAAAGTTCATAAAGACATAAATAACACAAATGAAACCAGCTGTCCAATTCAAATCATCAGCGATATGATGGACAAGATGGCAAACACTGCTACACACTTTGAGGACATTCTAAGAACCGAGTTGACGGCGATGCGGAACGAGTTCGCTTCTCACATGTCAGTTGTTCAGTCGCTATGCTCTAAACTGGATCTTCTTACAGGGGAGATGAGAGAACAAAAGAAAGTTGTTGCAGATCACGATAGGCGAGTAGCCGTGCTCCAGTAACAGGTTGTGGACTTGCAGGATCGCAATAGGCGCAGCAATCTGCGTCATTTCGGATTGCCGGACGGTTCCAAAAAGGATGACCCTATGGGCTTTTTGAGAAGATCGCTACCGACGTGGCTTCCGTTTCTGGCGGGCAAAGAGATTGAAGTGGAGCGAGCGCATTGCGTGTACACAAGGCTCTCCTCAGATCGCGCTAAACCACGGGTTTTCATCTTTAAACTGCTGCGGTACACGGACAGGGAGCTCATTCTGCCAGACTTCATGCCCCGGTGAAAACTTCCAGTGGAGCAACGCTGTCTTTCATTCCAGATTTTTCTCCAGTCACCGCAAAAAGACAGCTGCACATCGATTATCAAATTTGCTGATGATACTGTGGTTCTGGGCCTCATCTTCAACAACGATGAGACCGCATACTTGGATGAGGTAGAGAGACTCACATCATGGTGCCAGGACAACTGTCTCTCTCTGAATGTGAGCAAAACTAAAGAGCTGATCGTGGACTTTAGGAAGAGACAGCAGCAGCCCTACACTCCTCTTATGATCAGTGGGACCCCTGTGGAGAGGGTGAGTAGCTTCAAGTACCTCGGTGTAAACATCTCCGAGAACCTGACTTGGAATACATACATTCAAACACAGGTTAAGAAAGCCAGGCAAAGACTGTACCATCTGCAGCAGCTGAGGAAATTCAGGGTCTCACCAGCAATCTTGAAAACTTTCTATTCAGGGACCATAGAAGTGCATCTCCGTGTGGTATGGAAACAGCCCCAATCAGGACTGCAAAGCACTACAGAGAGTTGTGCGCTTAGCTGAGCGCATCTCAGGGTCTGCTCTCCCCTCTCTGCAGGACATCTACCTCAAACGCTGCAAAAATAGAGCTGTCAAAATCATCAAGGACTCTAATCACCCTGGTAACCGTCTATTCACTTTGCTTCCATCTGGTAAGCGCTTCCGTAGCCTGATGGCAAAAACTGAGAGACTTCTAAACTCTAACTCTGTGTCATAACATCACTTGACTTCATGTAAATATCACTATATCAATAAGCTATTCATAATTTTTCTCTACCTCATATTGCTGCTATTTAAATACCCTGTACAACTTTTTTGCACATTCCTCTTTATTACTATTTAAGTGAACAACATTCTGACCTGCACATTTATTTTTATATTTATATTTTTTATCTTTTATTTTATTCTTTTATTTTTTTTTCTACTTTTCTTTTTCTTAATATTTGTATTCTATATAATTGCACTGTCCTTGGAGCGGACCTGACCTACATTTCACTGCTGGTTATACTCTGTATAATTGTGTATGTGACAAATAAAAATCTTGAATCTTGAATCTTGAATCTTGAAGAAGTGCATTTGCGCCAATTAGGAAGGAGATGAGAGACGCTGGCATCCAGTATTTCCTCCTTTATCCTGCAACGCTGAAGGTCATTCTCAATCAAGGTGAATCTAAAATACTACACTCCCCAGAAGAAGCAAGAGATTTTCTCAGATCCCTTTCATCCACCAACTCTCAGTGAACGTCAGCTGGACATTTGCTGTCTAATCGGAGAAGAGATGCTCTAAATGGTTAGGTGACTGTGTCTTTCACTGTTCACTTTAATGTTCACTTCTTAATTCATAGTTCATTGTGCATACAGTATCGCTTGCTGATCATGATATTTTATTTGTTTTAGTTGTATTCTTTATTTCTTTATGGGTTATTTAGTGTAACCCATCTCCTCTCCACATGGAGGGATGTTGAAAGACGTTCACAACTAGCTTGGCATAGGCATTCGACTATTTTCCTTTTGTCAGGCAGTACTCCATTTCATTGTCCGCAATGGACTCATAGTAAAGTAAATACTGTGAGCGATATCTATGATAATAGTGGTTTAAAATCCTTCCAGAATCTTAAAACTCAATATAATCTGCCAGGCACCTCCTTTTTTATGTATTTGATCGGCCCTAAGGGCATATGAAAGTGACGTGACATACGACCAAGTATTAACCCATCCAAAGTGCACACACACAGCACTGAACACACACCCAGAGCAGTGGGCAGCCATTTTTGTTGCGGCGCCCAGGGAGCAGTTGTGGGTTCAGTGCCTTGCTCAAGGGCACCTCAGTTGTGGTATTGAGGTTGAAGAGAGCGCTGTACATTCTCTCCCCCCACCTACAATCGACCTGAGACTCAAACTCGCAACCTTTGTCTAACTCGCTAACCATTAGGCCACAACTTCCCACATATGGGGTTCCTTGGAACTCTCAATAGTTTAAATTGTTTAAATTGTCTTTTAAAAACTCCTAATCACCAAATGATTCATTGGAAATTGCTGCATATGGTTTACTTGACTCCAATGAAACGTCTTTATATGAATCGGTCGTCTTCTCCTAAGTGTAATCTCTGTTCCCAAGGAGTTTTAGGCACGTTTTTGCTTTTTTTTGGGGAGTGCCCCTCTCTCTCACCTTTTTGGTCTCAGCTCTCACTGGACCTATCGTATTTGTTGGGCACTGAGATATGTTTGACTCCGCGCCATTTTTTCATGAATGACTTTTGGGACTTCACCTTGTCCGTCCAACAAAGATCTTTACTGTTAGCTGCTCTCACAGCAGCAAAAAAATGGCTAGTTAACCGTTGGAATCCTCCTCACACAATGGACAGATGAACCTGGATGGTGTATTTGTTAGACATGATCTCGATGGAACACTCTACTGCTCGTATACATGGATCTAATGTGAAAACTGTAAATTCATGGCATTCATCTTTTAATGTTATGTCTTTTCTACATTTTTTGTAAAAAAATATTTTATTGTTATTTATCTATTAATATTAATTAATATATTTTTATTATTATTTATTTTATTTAAATTTGTACAGCTGCTTTTTGTTTTGTACTACTGTTCCACAGAATAAAATTCAATAAACAGTTGTTAACAAAAAAAAAACATGGCACCTCATGGCAAAGAACTCTCTGAGGATCTGAAAAAAAAGAATTGTTGCTCTACATAAAGAAGGCGTAGGCTATAACAAGATTGCCAAGACTCTGAAACTGAGCAAGATCTCTAACATCCACCAGCTCCGTGATGTCGTCATGGAGGAGTGGAAGAGGACTCCAGTGGCAGCCTGTGAAGCTCTGATGAACTCCATGCCCAAGAGGGTTAATGCAGTGCTGGAAAATAATGGTGGCCACACAAAATATTGACACTTTGGCCCAATTTGGTCATTTTCACTTAGGGGTGTACTCACTTTTGTGGCCAGCGGTTTAGACATTAATGGCTGTGTGTTGAGTTATTTTGAGGGGACAGCAAATTTACACTGTTATACAAGCTGTACACTCACTACTTTACATTGTAGCAAAGTATAATTTGGGGTGTACTCATCTCTGTGAGATACTGTACAATGATTTATACGATTTAATTTAGGCTTGTATTCACAAATATTGATGATGAATATTGAACATGTAAATTAGTTTTTTTTTTGTTTTAGAACAGATTTGGAGAAATGTAGCATTACATTACTTTCTCACCAATGGTTCCTCTACAGTGAATGGGTGCCGTCAGAATGAGAGTCCAAACAGCTGATAAAACATCACAATAATCCACAAATAATCCAAATGACTTCAGTTCATCAATTAATGTCTTGTCAAGTGAAAAGCTGTATGTTCGTAAGAAACAAATCCATCACAATGCATTTTAACATTACAATTTTGCTCCTGGTCAAAGACCATAATACTTTTTTTGGACTATTTTTCCTTGTAAAAGGAATTTGACCAGTTCATATTTCTCTCCTGTTTCAGACAAGACAACTTTTTCAACGGAGAGAGCAATATTATGGATAGTTGACTCATAGTTTAGCTGGAAGCAACAGTTAATAAATTGTAATTATAGATTGGTTTATTTACATGCAACTTTTTGCCGCACAAGATGTTAATTGTGGATTGTGATGTTTTTATCAGATACTCTCATTCTGACGGCACCCATTCATTGCAGAGGATCCATTGGTGAGCAAGTGATGTAATGCTAAATTTCTCCAAATCTGTTTTGATGAAGAAACACACTCCTAGATCTTGAATCGCTCACGGGTGACTAAAACTTAAGCAACTTTTTATATTTTTGGGTGAACTATTGCTTTAAGATTGCAGCGATAACATTTGTGTCATTATTTTTAAGCATATTCTAACAAAGTTTTTACATGGTTAATAAACTGAAGGAATGGATGCAGCTCTGCTTACTATAGTTATTTTACACTTGCCTGTACTCAAGAAACTAAAATATTCTGGTAGTATATACTGTATATATATATATATATATATATATATATATATATATATATATATATATATATATATATATAAAAAATTACATTGCTCTCTCCTTAATTTTCCATCCATTGTAAAATCAGCAGAAATACGATTGTGTTACGGAGCTCCAAGGAAGAAGATGAGATCAGGCAAAAATCCCAAATAACAGTCTTTAATAACAGTCCACTCAAACGTGTAACAGACAATAACTGGCAAATGGCAAATAATTAATGAAACAACAGGTGGTGACGATGAACTTAACAAGACACAGGCAAAAACTAGGTCAAAAACAGAAACTCACAGACATGTGACAGATATCGCCCCCTCCCGGGAAGGCGTGTCCTCACGCCATAAAGAGTTCAAACTGAGGAGGGAGGGTGGGGGCTCTGGAGGGGGGAGTGGAGCAGGAGAGAGGGCAGACCAATGTGTTGGGCCATGTGTTGAGCCAGAGACCAACCAGGACGAGGCCCCAGGGTGGAGTCGAAGGCGGGAGGAGCCAAGGTGGGAATGACGCCTTGACAGTCGTGGACACCCTGGGGACGACCGACGGAGATGCAGCCCTCACAGATGGAGACCCAGATGGAGCCGAAGAGCCAATGAGTCCACGATCAGCCGATGGTCCTGGAGAGCGAGGAGGAACCGCAAATCCAGAGGTCAGAGGCTGAGCCTGTGGGACCGAGGACAAAGGCGGAGTCGGGGGAAAGGAGGAGCCAGCCGAAGCCATAGGTGCAGGCAGGTCGACAACTGACCAAGACAGAGCCGGATGGACGAGGGAGCCCGGAGAAGGGAGGGAGGAGCCAAGGTGGAGCCGAGGGGTCGACGGACCGAGGTGGAGCAGGGGGCGCAGAGGTCTGAGGCGGAGACAGGGGATCCTCTGTGTAGGATTGAGCTGATGGTCTGAAGACACTCGGTATATCCAAATGACCAGTGGGAGGTGCAGTGGGGCTGAAGGACTGGTTGAGTGAGGAGGTGGGAGAGGGAGGGTGGGCGGGGATTCAGGAAACACAAGAGATTCAGGACTGGACAGGACCAGCGGAGACACAGGAGTATTGGGAAGAACAGGGAGCTTAGGGTTCACCTCTCCAAAAAAAGACAATCATGTCCTCAGAAAAAATGGCCATGTCCTCATATCCACCAGAGGCCAGTTCGTACTCACTCAGCGGTAGGAGTGTGGGCGGGGCAATCCTCCATATCCCTGAACTCCGAGCGAGCGGTCCGGATAGTGAGTGAGGCACGCGAGCTGAATGAAGTCCAGGGTGTGAGCTTCCAGCGGGTGATCTCCCTGCTACAGGCAGAGAAGTTTTACGGGGGGAAGGTCCATGGAAAAGTTTAAACAAAACAAAAAGGGGAAAAACGCCGCTCAAACAATTTTGGCCAGTTATTCTGTTACGGAGCTCCAAGGAGGAAGATGAGATCAGGCACAGATAATCCAAAATAACGGTCTTTAATAACAGTTCACTCAAAAACGTGTAACACAGACAATAACTGGCAACTGAAATGGGGAAAACTCAGGACTTATAAACCCAGGGGCTAATGGGATAATTAATGAAACAACAGGTGGTGACAATGAACTTAACAAGAAGTTAAAACTAGGTCAAAAACAGAAACTCAACACAGACATGCGACAGAGTGAATCTTATCCTTACTCCTGAAAAACAGTCAGCTCAATTCATTTTTATGTTTCAGGTGATTAAAAAAGAATGCAGACCTGTGCACAATAGCCACATATTGCATTTTGACATCATAATGAAAATTACAAGCTCCATTGTTTATTCAGTTAGCTTTAATGTTATAAAATTATTTTATTTATATTATAAGTATTGTGTGCTTGTTTGATATTTCCTTTAGGTTTCTAAATTTAATCCCACCTAGTGAACAACTCATCATCATTGTTCTCTATTTAAAACAGCGGGAGAGCTGTCCGTGGTTCTGAAACTCTTCACTTCCACAGTTCAGTCTTATATGAATATCATCTCATTACATCATACACTACATTAAATATACAGTTAATCTACCCTGTTGTTTTCGAAAATGTACAGACCTCATGAAAAACTCCCACTCACTGTCTTTGCATGAATATTTGCCCTGTGGTGTTCAATCAAAACGTGAACACACCGATCAATAGACCAGACTCTGTCCAGATGCACCGCCAACTGCTTGCCAAGCACTTACACTGACCAGCCTTATTTATAAGGCTATGCTGAGCAATATATTCAGTATTACACCTTTAATTGGGATCCTCCAGGGACCTTGTCAAAGGTTTCGAGAAAAGCTGGGATTTAGCACACACGCCAAACTTAAGTTCAGTGACCAATTACCGCCCTTCTCTTCAGAGGGGTTGCTGTATTACATCTCCTACTGTTGTATTATGAATGTAGTGCGGTGATCCAGCTCCCTTGGTTGCTTGTTAATACTCAACTATGGAGAACAGGTTTCATTAGCCTGTGTCAGACTATACTGCTGCAGGCCATCAGAGGCTGCTTTAAACATCAAGGCTGCAGCAGTGCCTTATCTTACTAATGAACATCAACCGGTATAGGCTAAAACGCACACCAGCAACCATTTAAGTGTGTTTAAGTGATTAACCTATCAAGATCAGAGGAACACCATGGAGGTTCTTTGATGGAGTGTAAGCAAACACCTCCTGGTTAATATACGCTACAATCCCAGAATCTGATTAAATTGTTTATTGAAGACCTGTATTACACAGGATAAAATATTAAAATGTTAATTAAAACATATAACTGTCTCTGGGCAGATCCCAGAAATTGCTAGAGTTAAAGCTGAGGAGATATATTATCTCAAAGCAGAACCAGTTTACAGTTGCATTCTTTGTCAGAAAAAAATGTGTTTTTTAAACAGCATAGAAACAACATGTCAGAAAGTTTGAATAGAAGAAGCTGAAAAAGCACAGGAGAAGTGAAGGTCAATGTGCGTCAGTGAGTGAGTGAAATTACTAGGATAGAAGGAGAAGATGTGCAATGATGAACTGTTAACTAAAACAGATGAGAAATAACATAAATGTCATTTACTCATTTACATACGCATAGAGGATCTTTTGTCATCCTGAAAATGTTTTTCTTTGACATCATCATAGAGAACAATCAAAACTCAAATAAACCATTTATGATGGTTTTAAAAGCTGATTGCATGGCCAATTACTGCAGATATACAACAATACTTTACAGTTTTAAGCACTGTTTTAGGCCAAGTGGGACACTTCTTTAAAACTGTTCAACTGATCAAGGTGGTTAGGGCTGGTAGATAAACCAGTCACTATGTTCCAAAAAAACATTTTAAGCTGACATAATTTTGAGGCTGACGCATATACTGATTTCTTAGTTAATTTGTATAGAAAAATTTTTTTAACCCCCGGTTTCACAGACAAGGTTTAAACCTAGTCCTAAAATGTAAGTCTAAGCTGTTTCAACTGAAATAAACTTGCATTGACTGATCTTAAAATATATCAGTGCCTTTGTTGTGTCTCAAGATGCACACCGGTAATGTTTTTGTCTAAGCATGTTTATAAAAACTACTTAAATGTCTTAACTGAACTATGGCCTAATCCTGGCTTAGTCTAAGCCCTGTCTGTGAAACCAGGCCTATATGTGATATTGTATTATTTAAGATGCACACTCATTTGCTGTAATTCCACAATTACTATCCCACTTTTGCTAAAAAAGAAGAAGAAGAAGCTTTTATCAGTGCTTAATTGCAAATGTACAAAAAACTTCTCCTCTTTGCATAGTTCACCCTATTTATTTTGTGTTAAGTTATTTGAATGGTCCATATACTTTTCTGGAATGTATTATTTTGTGGCAAATCACAGTTTTGTGATGTTATTTTTTGCAGTGATTTTTCAGTGTTCCTGTAGTTCAAACAGTATACTATAGAGCAATGCCAAGCTCATGGGTGTGATTTCCAGTGAATCCATGAACTCAAGTCACTTTGGCATCTGGCAAATTGTATTAATATTTACTGCTCTTATTGACTTAATGATTTGAAGATGTCTTGTGTAATGTGTATATGTACAGCACCATAGAGTCCAAGACAAATTTCCCTTCAGCGACAATAAAGCAATATACATTTCAGTTCACAGATTTTGTAATATTAAATTCATAATGACTGTGCAAACAGAAATAATGGGCTATTCATCCTGAATATACATATTATGGATAGACTTTTAATGACAAATGAAAGCAGCCATTATTTTCAGACTAGGGCTACTTCAAAAGTGTTTAATAAAGGAAGGTAATAGAACATATACTCTCTCTCTCTATTTGTCTGTCACACACACACACACACACACACACAGGCGCGCGCCTATAAAAAAGACCTTCACGAAACAAAAACAGATTCATAAAACTTCCAGGCACACAAAAAGAAACATCCATTTTCAGTCACAGGCACACTTAACAGACAACTTTTCGTTTGCTTTCATGTTTATTTAGGTCCCTCCCAGAGGAAATCTGCGTCTTACCTGCCAACCGCTTGAACATAATTGCTTATTATACTTCAACGTCATCGCGCATCAGTCATATTTAATTATTTATTTCACTGTTCATCTCCACGAGCCTCATAAAAGACTGTGCAGGGAGGCTGAAGAACAGTGATATGTGAATGGCAGATGGACGTGTGAAGTGTGTGAAGCAGTACATTGAGCTGAGCGTTACTGTAGACGACTCCACAACACTTTGGCTGTGCCGATATGACAACTTTTGATTTTTCCGACGTGGAGGCATTTTTGGATTGCCATCCGGAGCTTTTTGAGGAATATCTCGCCAGGAAGGGAAAATGTGACACCCTGAGCAGGTGGCTCAAAGAGCATCCGCCGTCCAAAACCTCTCCGGCGGAGGAGAAACGCGGGGTCGCGAGGGATCCCTTCTGGCCCACGAACCCCGACGGACTGAAGCGCAGATCGTCCCACATGGAGCTCCGCAGGAACTTCGCCCGCTCCAAAGCGATGACGGCGCACCGGACATACGACGAGCACGTCAGTCTCACGGCGCACGAGTCCCAGTCGAGTATGCGACGGCGCGCGCTGCTGCGGAAAGCCAGTTCGTTACCGCCGACCACGGCGCACATCTTGAGCGCGCTGCTCGAGTCCCGGGTGAACGTGCCTCAGTATGCCTCCAGCGCCATTGACTACAAATACAGACTCAAAGAGTCCAACGAGAGGGAGTTCTTTCTCGAGCTGGTTAAGGACATTTCTAACGAGCTTGACATGACGAACCTCAGCTACAAGATTCTTATCAATGTGTGCATCATGGTAAACGCAGACAGGTGTTCGCTTTTCCTAGTGGAGGGACCGTCTCATAAGAGAACACTGGTGTCCAAGTTTTTTGATGTGCACTCGGGTACGACGGTGCGACCCTCTTCAAGCACTCTGGACTCAAACGAGGTGCAGGTTCCGTGGGGTAAAGGCATCATAGGTTATGTAGCAGAACACGGAGAAACCGTCAACATCCCGAACGCATACGAGGTAGAACTGCAACTAATTATAATACTGACAATTGCGCAGTCAGTGGTTGCGAATTATTATAAGAGGTTTGATGGTTTAACTCAAAGAACGTCGAAGCAAAAGGTTAAGAGGTTTTTTTTAAGCATATCCTTTTAACAAGGGATTTTGAACTCTATGGAATTATACAAGTTAGATTACAAGTTAGTGGTGCGCAATTTTACCTGTTGCCAAATAGACACTAAATAACTTCGCTTTCGCCAGAGGTAACCATGACAACAGTTGTGTGGTCATTATCGATCGGTACGCAAAACAAACAAAAAAAAAATTATGAAAGACTATTAGGCTACATAACAAATCACCAAACTAAGTGTATTTTATTTTTCATTTGCATAACTGACGTTTGGCTAACTCTAGTTATAATTTACGTCGAGCAAGACAAAAATTGACAGCTTGCGCCAGGGACTTATGTGCAGTGTCCATAAAAAATAAAGTTATTGGGGAGCCCGGGGCCAGTTGTCACAAGTTTTACTCCAGTGACTATTTATCAGGTATAGGTTTATTTTATACAGTAGGCCTTGGCTACAAAAAAAAAAAAAAAAAAAACTATTTAACATTATTACACATGCAGTCTATTATAGACTTTTAGCTACATTTAAAGAGTAAATTAATTATGAAACAAAACTATTCATGAAACAAACATTTTAAGAGCTGACATGTAAATGTAAAATCACTGTTTTGGCCAACACATAACATTTAAAAGTTCAGTATTTCAAGTAAAATCTACCTTCATTATATTCAGTAGCTTAGCTTGCTCTCTTGTTTACCCAACAGCTATGGCAAAAATATTAAACTTTAGTATGGAGGATAGTATAGATGTGCCCTTAAAGATTTGTGATTTGTACAGTTTCTGCTGCCAAGGCTTTGAGTCGCTGTCTGATTATTTTGATTATGTCAAAAGGTTCAAGAACTTAACATTCCCCATGTGAAGATATCACGATTACAGTGTTGGCTGTTTCCCTATCTTCAAATGCACACTACCAGTCGTGCGTACACATCATTATATCATGGCCACAGGCAAGCCTTCCCTAGTAAACTGTGGTCAGAGGAGATCCATTGATGCAGTGCAATGAATTTGCCACTATCCTATCACTCAGTTGGAATTTTATACTTTTGGTGGCAATGAATGCAGTTTGTCCCCAAACCACCTAAAAAGTGATGTAATATGCTACAAGATTTATCTGAAATGTAACAACTACAAATAAATTTTCATGTAGTTTTTCCCATTCCCCATTGTGAAGTTGGAAGAATTAGCATTTTTTGGTTACACTTTTAAGGTGTCCTTGATACTGAGTAATATTAAATGACAACATGTACTTAATATAGGTTTGAAATTAGATTTGGTTTAGGGTTAATGGCATGTATTTATGAAATATATACTCTTATCACTAAAAGTACAGGTAACATGTAACAAGGACACTGTAAAAACAAAGAGTTACCATGCTTTTTTTCCCCAAATCATCTTGAGTTGGTTTTGAATGAGGTAAAGTACATAAGTGGATTTGGGATTGATGTATGCGTAAAAAAAAAAAAGGAAAATGTTCAATTTTTCAAAAGTAGTCTTTTATAATAACATAATTAAAAAATAAATCAAAACAACCCAATTATAAACAGATTTTCTTTTACAGTTATTATCTACTGTATAATGTTATCTAATTATTATCTCTAACAATTATTTTCTATAACAATACACATTGAAAAAAAAATTATACATTGAATTTACAAATGTTTTTTTAAGGTAGGCTAAGTGGTTGAAATGAATTTATTTTAGCTCCATTTAAATACATTTAGTTAAAAGTTAGTCAACTAAATTTGTTTATTTACATGTAGCTAAAATAAATTGATTGCAACCACTTACCTTAAATTGTTTTTGTAAATTCAATGAATCATTTTTTTCAGTGCAATAACTTGTCATAATGAATGCACGTTTATTTTTGCATCTAGCTACAATGTTGTGCCTCCTTTGTACTGTGTAGGACCATCGGTTCAGTGATGAAATCGACAAGCTGACAGGCTATAAGACTCAGTCCATTCTGTGCATGGCCATCCACAACAGTGACGGTGAAGTCATCGGTGTAGTGCAGGCCATCAACAAGAACCCCAGCGGAACTCCATTCACTGACGATGATGAGAAGGTACATAAGCTTTCTTCTCCTTTTCGCTTGGCTTCATGCTGATTTTATATTCTAAAGCATCTGCTCCAGCTAGTGGATTTATAGCCTGTTACATTCTCCAGATGCCTATTACTATATTGCCCAAACTTTAACTGGCAAAGAAACTCTAGAGTGTGAATGTAATTGCTGTGCTAAATCAAAAGAGATCGATGAATTAGCACCTTGGTGAATATCCTTCTATGCTGGAGTACCAGTAGTTCTAGATTTAGAAAATGAGTTATTCATATTTGATTTATTCTTTATTCAAAAGCTTAGAAACAGAAACATAACCAGTTGAAGCCCTGTGGTAATTTTGCACATTTATTGAGTTACTGCACATATAAAATCTAACTGATATTGGGAAAATTCCAACTGGAAGAGAGAATCCCTATACCCTACTCACTCCAAATGACAGAACCCTTGAAGTGGCAACTTTAGAGGGAGCATGAAGCTGTTTGAAGTGCACTCGGTGAGTGGAGCATTGAAAAACAATGTCATTTAGACATTATCTTCACCTGGATTGGTTCTGTAAAAAGCGGTAACCTGCAATTGTTACGTTAAAGAGCTATATGATCTTACCCTTAAATTTAGTTTTTTTGGTGTAACCTACTTTAGGTTGATTCAGTAATGTTAAATAAAAAAATTTCTTTAAATAAAATCATTTGATGTAGATGTTTCCATATGAAGCACATTTTTTAGGTAACTATTTTTTTACGGTGCAATGTAATGTGGCGTCCATCACCCCATTAGCTGTTCTTACCCTGAAAAAAATGGTAACCTAAAAACAGAAATATCTACATTAACTGGTTTTAAGTCTGGAATATTATTTAATATTGACAAATCAACGTAAATTGCAGGTCATCACAGTGTATGTTCCAGAAATGTTCCTATTATTGCCGTTAAATTAATCGATGCAAATGAATATACATTTTATAATGACATTTTAAAATATGTTTTATATATGTTGTGCGTTCCCTCTTTAATTGATAAAATTATAAAAGACCCTGCAGTATAGTTGGATTTACCTAACTTATCTACTATTAAACACATTTCTTAAACATATTTAAACTTCATGTGAAATGCATGACGAAAGTATGTGCAATGTATTGCAACAAAATACTACTAGAACTAGAATTATTCTGTTTACATGTTAACTCGAATTCTTAAATGATCTAGCTTTAAAATGAATCGCAAGGACTCGCCACCCTGGGTAACATGACCATAAATGATCAAATTCCTTGAAGTGAACATCGTGTATATAACCTTCGTGAAAGGGTCCTTCATGAAGGGATTCAGTTGTTCACTTTCTTTTGGAATGCCCATACAAATTATGTCCCATGCTTGTCAAGGGTGCAAAACCATTTGCTATTCGCCTGCTCAAAATTGTTCTCAGAACACAGAGGTTATCTTTGTCATTGGCTAAATCAGCACATGTGAATGCCATACCTCAGAATCAACTCTTACATTTCAGAGCAGCAGATCCAGTACTGCAGTCTCTGGGCACAAGTCAGTCTGTACCTGCACATCTCAGCCCTTCACTTTCATCGCTGCTTCAAAACAGCTCTCTATAGATAGTAATTAATAGCACAGAATTTCTCTTTAGAATTATTTATGCCAAGCAGCACTGAAAGCAGATACACAGGCTGTGCTGTTATAAATGCCCTAGAAATAAACTGATGAACTGATGTAATGCCTCCAGTTCTTCTGCTATTGTTTTTTTGTCCTCTCAATATCTCACCGTCATGCATCAATCAGACTAAAGCTTTGAAAGCATCACACTTCTCTCTACAGGTGCTTCAAATGTATCTACCATTCTGTGGAATATCGATCTCCAACGCCAAACTCTTCTCCGAATCCCGCAAGGAGTATGAGAGGAGCAGGGTGAGTCAAGACCTGCAGAAATGTTACTGAATAAAACTCAGTTTTCCAGACTGATTCAAAATCTGCCTCTAGACTTCTAGCCGTCTCAGACAGTGTGTTGCTTGATTTTGTAAGCTTGTTTACAATCCTCAGGTCTCAAGGTTTCAAGTATTGTATCATCTGCTTGAAGGCCTGTGTTATCTGAATACATTTCGAGCTGTTGCTGTTGTTCCTCAAGGCCCTGCTGGAGGTGGTGAATGATCTGTTTGAGGAGCAGACGGACCTGGAGAAGATCGTGAGAAAGATCATGCAGCGCGCGCTGACATTGCTGCAGTGTGAGCGCTGCTCGGTGCTTCTGTTAGAAGACATCCACTCTCCTGTGAGATCGCTTTTTAGTACCCCTTTTCTGGCTGGCATGATTTTGGTCCATCCTTATTTTTTGTGATTTCTTATCTTTCTCCATTCTTTCCACCTTACACCATTTTTAGCTGATTCAGCTGGGCATCCTCTCATTGGCTTTTACATTAGTCTTTATTTAAACACAGTAATAGGTTAGCATTTTAGCATTTCCGGTTACATTGTCCTGCAGTCAGTAGGTTTTTTTGAATGAATTTTGGTTTTCTTTGCGCACAAAAAAAGTGTTCTCGTAGCTTCATAACATTACGGTTGAACCACTGGACTATTTTAACAATGTCCTTACTACCTTTCTGGGCCTTGATCATGGTAGTTGCATTGCTGTCTATGGATTTCATCAAAAATATTGGTAACACTTTATTTTAAGGTGTCCATAATATAGAGTAATTACCTAGTTAAGTACTTAGTATCAGCTGTTGTACTTACATGAAACAAAATGTACTTACCATGTAACTAAGCTATGGAACAGCCTATACTTACAGTTTGTAATTATGTACATGTAATAGGCAGCTACTGTTACACATATGTAACAGAACGAGTCTGTTACACAGATACTTACGTGTTGCAGAGTTTATACAACGTTCAAAACAAGTATACTTCATGTGTATCTATACTGTACAACTTATCCAGCTGCACCTTAGTTTGATGTAACCCACAAGTACACAGCTTAAATACATGTAATACCTTTCTAATTACATTAAAAATACATTATATTACACAAACATAAGCTACTTAAAATAAAAAGTGTATCAAGATTGTACTTAAGTGTACTTCATGTGTATCTATATTGTACACCTTATCCAGCTGCACCTTAGATTGATTTTAACCCACCAGTGCACATCTTAAATACATGTAATACCTTAAAATTACGGAAACTTACACAGGCATAAGCTACTTAAAATAAAGAGTATCAAGATTGTACTTAAGTGTACAAGTAGCTGTGCAACAGAGTTACATATGTGTAACAGTAGCTGCTTATTACATCTACATAATTACAAACTGTAATTACAGGCTGTTCCATAACTTAGTTACATGGTAAGTACATTTTATTTCATGTAAGTACTACAGCTACTACTAAGTACTTAACTAGGTAATTACTCTGTATTATGACACCTTAAAATAAAGTATTACCATATCATCTTAATTTGTGTTCCGAAGATTAACGAAGGTTTTACGGGTTTGGAACGATATGAGGGTGAGTAATTAATGACAGAATCTTCATTTTTGGGTGAACTATCCCTTTAAGATAGATACTGTGATGATTTAATATATGACATAAAATACATCAGTTATATCACTTTGTGATTTTTTAAAAGCTTTTTAAAAAGGTGGTTTCTAACAAGTATCTAACTGAGAATAAAGAGGTTGTTGAGGACCTTAAACGTCATCACGCAGAACTAGTCCACTTTTACAGCCTCATTGTATTTATAATCATGCTCCTGCAAACTATTCTAACTCAAACGTATTTTTTTTATTATTATTTTTAAATATAAAAAACTGAAAGAGTTGTTAAGCGTAGTGATTGTGATTTTAAAGTCATGTCACTTGTTTGTAGCCTACGTTTAGCTTTTAACTTCTGGTGATTTTATTTAGGCTTCAAAATTCATAACAGTTGTCTTCATTTTTGAAGATTATCATGATGTACTAAACATGTAAGAATTTTAAACATATAGCTCATTACTCAAAAACTCAAAAGCCTTTTTGTCAAGGGAATCTGGGTGATGTTAATTTCTGGGTTGGCCTACAAAATACGTCATCACTGTAGTGCTCTATATAGCTAGACTTGATAAAAAACAGTCTGTGCTTTTTCTTTGCAGGTGACTTGTATTTTGTGTATAGTTATCACTGAATATGTATACCGTTCATCCAGTAGAGGGCACAGTGAATAGCTTGAAATGACACTTGCATTGCTTTACAGCAAGTGTTTTACAGCAAACACTGAATATTTTCTTGAGAAAATATCAAAACCTAGTTGTTCTCTCACTGTGTTCATAGGTAGTAAAGTTCTCCCAGACGTTTGAGCTCATGTCTCCACTGTGCAGCGTTGATCATGACATCAGGTGAGAATAACAGGACTATTCATATGGTAAACTGCTTAGCATATATAACCTAAGTGGGATTTCAGCAAATGTATACCAAGCTCAGTATGTGTGTTTGTGTGTATGTGTGTGCATTTGACAAAGTCAGCATGGAGAAGGTGTCTTGCTCAGACTGGCTGATCAATAACAGCATTGCTGAGTTGGTAGCATCAACTGGGCTGCCTGTTAACATCAGTGACGTCTGTCAGGATCCCCGCTTTGATGCTGAGGTGAGTAGAACACACCTTCACAGACCACTTTCATGTTCATTTTGATCACTTGGCCCAAAACAAATTATGATTCCAAGCCCACGTCTCTCTCATGGTGCCAGTTGAGTCTAAAGCATACAAGCAGCAGTCATCTACGTAGTATGCCCTTGTGAAAAAGAAGTACACTTAAGCATACTTTAAAAAGTATTTATTATGGAAAAATATGCTTTAAAATTATATACTTATAAAAGAGAATGGGGGATAGAGAGAGAGAGGAAAAAAAAAAAAAAAACAGACAATTTGCTTCGATACCTGCTGACAAAAAGAGAAAACAACAGAAGACACAACAGAAGACACAACATCAGAGAAACTGCAGCAACAACCAACATCTGTATGAATCACAATAAATTCTAAATGTTAAATGTTATTGAGCAACACGCATAACTAATATTACAAAATAAGTTTTGAAGCAACAGCAGATCAGAACAATGTGTGTCTGTGAGCACCCGTTTTTACACCAATGTGAATGCTTGAGTGTACACCTGTGTGTGTGAGCGCGCTTGTGTTCATAAGGTTCCTCCATGTAAATGTTTAATAGTGTGTGTGTGGGGAACAACAGCCCCATCCCGCAAGGCATGAAGCAGGCATGGAAGAGACCCAGGCCCCAAACATCCGGAGGCCCCCCAGGGCACGGGACCCCCAGGGGAACCACCGCAGGGACAACTGCGGCCCCCACCCAGAAAAGGGCAGAGGAGAGCCCGAAGGTGGGACATCCGACAGCCACAGTATAGACACCCCAGGGTGCCGTGGCGGCAAGCCCGCAGGCTCCGCCGGCAGCCGACCACACCAGGGCAGACCGAGCCCTGGGCCCGGAGATCCAAGGGCCCCCCACCCCCCAACCGGGGCCCAGCAAGGCCAGTAGGGCCAGGCCCCGCCAAGCGACCGCCGAGAGTGGGCCAGCGCTCACCCGAGCATCCTGCCCCGGCGCGAGAAACCACCAACGCACCGGCGGCATCCTCCACCGGCAGGGCATGGTGGTGGGGTGGGGGTCGACTGAGATGATGAGTGAGGTGGAGTCTAAGGCCCGACCTGACACATAGACGTAGACGAACAAGCACACATATACACAAGCATACGTTCCCACCCTCATGCACGCAACGAATATTCTCACCTTCGCCCCACATGTAGACACACAAAAATGGACATGGTACCCACACTCACACTCCCTATATGCACTCTATACTCCTAGATCCAGGCACCACCACCCCCAGAGGGGTAATCAGCGCCCGATCCCGGAGCTGAACCCCCTTCGCTCTGGCGTGGGGACAGGAAGACCACCCCGGTCCCCGCAGCAGCAGAGAAGACCACCAGCCCAGACCCCGACCGGGCGGCCAGCTCATCCTCACAGCCCCCGGCCCCGGACAGAGAACAGAGAACAGGGGTGTGAGATAAAAGAAAAAAAAAAATGCTTCACCTCACCCGCTCAAATGTAGTGTTGGTGTGTGTTGTTCTAAGGTGCTTTAAAACAGGGGTGCTTTAAAACAGGGGAGGGGCACCCTCCACAAGCTTGTGTCAGCTCGTCCCCTCCCTAGAGCCCTCAATGTCTATGTGCAACTTAAAATTGAGAAGTGGGCACTGGCACCAGAGGGAAGGCTGAATGAACAGACCGCCCTCCGGATGCCATTCAGTGTGCCCACCCCCAAGGCCCTATATGTATGTGTCATGTGACAGTAAGTAATGAGAATGTCTAAGCTGTAATGTGTGATTGAGATGCAGGTGGCCACGAGGAGACAGAGGAGTACCACCTTCCCCGCATCCCAGCGACACACCCGCACCTCAAAACCCTACCTATGTGTTGGTGTGATGGAGCGGGAGAAGTGAAGCCTTAGGGATGGGGAGGAAAGCATCAGAGGGGGCAAAATACCCCCCCCTTTGGAGCCAGCTCCCCCGCTGACCCCCATAGGCACCCCCATTACCCCAAATCTGCCCAGGGCGGGGGGCCCAGGCCCATCCAGACCAGGGCCCATGGCAGCCCGGGGCGGCCCACCAGACCCCACAGCAGAGGAAAAACTACCCCACCCCATCACTCATTCAACTCCCAGACTACATAAGACAATAAGACACCCAGGTTAAGCCCGTTTTCCCTGCCTCTATTGGATCCCCCCCGCGGAGGCACCGATGTATCGAAGACCCCCACACCAGGGCCGGGCCCAAGCGCATGCACCAACCCATGCTCCCGGCGGCACACCAACCAGGACCCAAGCCCCCCAGGCCCAGCCGTAACCCCAACCGGGAGGCAGAGCGCCCCCAGAACCCTAAGCCCCCCCCGGACCAACCCTGGAACAGTGCAGCCGCCAGGCCGGCAACCTACGTCTGCCGGCACAGGCATCCCCAGTAGCGCCGCATGCAGCCGCCAGAAAAACAGCACCCAAGAGTCACCAATACCCCATCCAGGCCAAGATCGCAGCCCCAGCGCCGAACCCCCCAAGAAACCCACCCCCAGGGAACTCCCAGATGCCCCAAGCTCATATGGCCACCCCAACAGCAAAAACCACAGCCGGACAGAATCGGGACCCCCACTCACACTAGGTGATGGAGCTGATCAAAGGAGCCCAGAGAGATTGATCTAATGTGGCAGCAGAAGCTGTGTCAAGACTAATATAATCCCACAAATGATTTCTATATTGGTTGATATTAAGATTATTTTTATTTTTCCAGTTCATGAGGACAGTCTTCTTAGCAATGCATAGGGCAGTGAAAGCCATGTGGATTGTGTTACCTTCTGTAGTGACACCATCTAGGTCGCCCAACAAGCAGACTTTGATAAATCTTCACAAATCCTGTACCAGTACCTCTGAACAGGTGGACAGAACCATAGAGCGTGGATGTAATTGTCAGGTGTATTGCCTTGACAGTGTGAGCAGTTGTTAGAAGCTGTAAGACCCATCCTGAACATCCGATGACCTGTGTAGTGCACTCTATGCAGGATTTTGTATTGTATTAATTGTAAACCAGGATTTCTAATCAGTTCAAAGGTTTTTAAACATATCTGAGACCAGAAATTATGGTCCCAGTTTACTGCTAGATCTGCCTCCCATTTTGCAATAGGAAGTGATACTGATTCATCTATTTTGGAAAGTGTCCTGTATATTTTAGACATTAATTTGGGGGTTTTGAGATTAAGAAAATGATATACTTAAGTGTTGACTGACTGTAATGAACATGTATTATAGTATACATTTAATATTAAATACAATTAAATTGAACTTAAGAGTGCTTTTTTTACTCGCCTCAGTAGGACTAAAGTACATGTTTATATGTAATTTCATAATTACTTTAAATAACTTTAATTGTCCAATTGATTAATGTACTGCCAAATGTACTGGCAAGCATTCATGGTAAAGTAAAACGTAAATGTATGTCTATTGAAACTTTTTACATATATCATCTATTTAAATATATGAAGTAGTTTACATGTGCATAAGTACATTAGTCAGTGCATCAAAATAAATGCATTTCTTAAAGGAAAGACAAAAGATTATTAAAACAATGTTGTGAAATGTATTTTAAAGTGCACTTTTGTGTGTTAAGGAACCTTAGTCATAAAAGTGTACTGCAAGTACAGTTTTAAAAAAATAGAGCTAAAAAGAGAGAGAAAATAGAGAAATAGAGAAAACAAAATTAAAGTTCAATACAATTAAGGGCACTTCTTTTTTCACAAGTGTGTAAGCACCTTTAAGCATGTATATGAACCCAAGTGTACTCAAACACACACACACACACACACACACACCCGTACCATGTAAGCATTGTGTTTCCTACTCAGGCGGACCAGGCTTCTGGTTTTCATATCAGATCAGTTTTATGCGTCCCCATCTGGAATCGGACACATCAGATTATTGGTGAGTTTCCCCACACAAGTGCTTAACTGCTTATATACAAACCCACAAAAACAACAATTAAAATAATGTCTTACTTTATTTAGGCGTTGCCCAGATTCTGAATCGCTTGGACAGGAAGACATTTAATGATGCAGATCAAAGGTTATTTGAGGTGTGACTTTATTCCAATATTTGATGTTGGAATAAAATGGCCAGTCAATATTTTATATGTGAATTAGAGCCTTGCATACTTGCTTACATTACTGATGCTGTCATAAATCATACGCATGAGTAATTTTCCTTTCCGTTGTTCCTCACAGGCATTTGTTATTTTCTGTGGTCTGGGCATTAACAACACAATGATGTATAACCAGGTTAAAAAGACTTGGGCCAAGCAGTCTGTGGCTCTAGATGTGAGTAATATCTCTTATTGGTATTTCTTTTTAGGTTTTAAACTGCTCATTAACATAACAGCTAAATTGTTTGCCTGAATATAAATCTGTCAGACCAGTAGAGAGAATTTATTGTGCATGCGTGGTTTGGTTACATAGTGTGCATAGTGTATTGTTGTTTCTGTCTTTTCCAGATGTTGTCTTATCATGCTACATGCTCCAAGGCAGAGGTTGATCGACTGAAGGTAAGATTAAAATATGGAATTTAAGTCCATACAAACTAGATTCCTCAGCACTGAAAATATACTAATGTTTTAAATTTGTTATATATGTGAAGTTTTAGATGTTGAAACATTATTGACCACAGGTCTATTTACTATACCTTTAAAAATGATGTGTCAGTACAGTTTTTTTTTGTATTATTCAGAAATGAGGCAAAATTATGAAAAGTGACAGTAAACACGTTTTTTAAAATGTTAGAAAAAAAATCTATTTAAAATAAATGCTGAATAAATGAACTTTCTGTAAATCAAGAATCTTTAAAAGATTTATCACAGATTCCATAAATATATTAAGCAGAACTGTTTTCAACATTGATAATAATCAGAAATGTTTCTTGAGCACAAAATCTGCATATTACAATGATTTCTGAAGGATCGTGTGACACTGAAGACTCGAGTAATGATGCTGAAAAATCAGCTTTGCCATCACAGAAATAAATGACATTTTAAGATATATTAAAATAGAAAACTTCTTTTTCTTGTAATAATATTTCACAATATTACTATTTTTACTGTATCATTTCATGTTACTTTACTGTATATTTTCAAATAAATGCAACTTTGGTGAGCATAAGACACTTGAACGGTATACTGTATTTCAAGTAAATTACAACAAAAATAATGATTTTATTGATTACTTAATTTTTTTTAAAGATATCTGTTCATTTAAAACTTATTTGTCACATGCTATTTTGTGTATTATATGTCCTGTTGCATAGAAATAAAGCTGTTTAAATAAACTATAACTATAGCAAAAAGTAAAGCTCTCTTTAATTACCTATTTTATAATTTATAATTTAATAAATTATTAATTCAACATCTGATTCGTTGTAAATATTACAAATGCTTTTGCAATACGCTGTAACGCCTGTCTTGCTATAAAGCAAATTTGAATTTAATATCAGCAGCATTACAACTTACTGTATATGACCAGTACATTATTATCTTTACAGCGTGATACAACAAAATGTGATACAACACATCCATAAAAGGCTGGTATAAGATTCCCAGATCAGTAGCATATAGAAACTTTTTCTCCAGAGAGTCGTGATGAAAACTTCAAATTAAACTCATACATTAGAGAGATAGAAGTGTAAAAAACATCACAGCGCCCAACGTTTCCTAGAAATTTATAGATGGTGGGTCCCAGACTTGAGAGAGTTGAAGTATTAATAATTGAAAAGGCAGAGTGTAATATACTCTTTCTGTTTGAGCCCTCAGTGGATCAGGCTCTGCTCTGGTGTTTAATTGCCTTGCTACTGGAGTTGCTGAGATTGTCCCCTCTCCTCTCTCAGGCTGCTAAGATTCCCCTAAGCAGTGAGCTCGGGATTGATGAGTTCCACTTTAATGACTTTTCTCTGGACAACGACGCCATGATCACTGCCTCCCTGCGGATGTTTTTGGAGCTCGGTGTCGTGCAGAAATTCAAAATTGATTATGAGGTGAGGCAATCACCATCAGAGCGGGGACCAAACGCCAACCCTATACTGACTGGAAGAGTGAAATGCTGCTTACATATGTATGCTGTGTGAAGCAGGGAGCGCTGGGTTATGGATTGGGGAGAGACTGTGCTGCAGGCTGGTTTCGGGAACACGGGGAGGGTCTGGAGCTGTGGTGTGAATACTACAGCTTGCCTTTCTTTTCCTGCTCAGGTGCTGTGCCGCTGGCTGCTTACCGTGAGGAAGAACTACCGCACCGTAGCCTATCACAACTGGAGGCATGCCTTCAACGTCTCGCAGTGCATGTTTGTTATGATCACCGTAAGTCACAGATGATGATCGAAGTGGCCTGAGATATGTGATTTGATAGTTCACTCATGAATGAAAAGTCATCATTTATTCACCCTTAGTGAACCTTCTTCTTCTGTGGAACACAAAAATAGTAGAATGTTTAATTAAGCTGCTCTTTTCTGCACAATGAAAGTGAATGGTCAAATAAGACTTTCAACCCTTGTGAAAAAGGAGAGTGCTTAATTAGAGTATATTGAATGTGAGCTTGTTATTTACTTCAAATCTTTAATTATTTTAAAAAAACAGTATTTTTAAAAAACAGTACTTGAAGATGATACAATAAGTGCTATTTAAATCATCATCTTTTAATAATCTTTTGACATGCTTTAAAAGAAGTACACTTATTTTGATGTAATTGAAAAGTACTTCATTATCATTTTAACTGTGGTGTGTCATTCAATATTATATTTAAAGTTGATGTATTTGAAATGGACTAAATTGCAACTTAATCATTACAAATGTGTAATAATAACCAATATATTTAAAATAGTGCTGTTAAACGGTTAATCCCGATAAATCACATCCAAAATAAACGTTTTTGTTTACATAATGTATGTGTGTGTACTGTGTATATTTATTATGTATATATAAAAGCACACACATACAGCATATATTTTGAAAATATTTATATGTATTTACGTGTATATATTTATATTCATATAAATAATTACTTATATAAATATATCTAATATATAAACGTAAATTTTTTCTTAAATATACATGCATGTGTGTGTATTTATATATATATATAATAAATATACACAGTACACACACATATATTATGTTAACAAAATGTTTTATTTTGGATGCGATTAATCGTTTGACAGCACTAATTTAAATATGTTTAATTGCATGACATGCAAGTTTCAATAGAAATGACAATAAAGCATATTTTAGTTTATCACAAATCCTTGTCAGCACATTCAGCAGCATACTATAACCATATTTTAAAACAGAAGACCATAGAAATCATTATGAAATTGCATATTAAGATATACTTAAGTCCTAGTTAAGTGCCTACAAAAAACTGCATTTAGATTAATAAATACATTTAAACAGTAATACATTTTAATTTCATTGCAATTAACATGCAAGTGTCCAGAAATGTTACATTTAGTTCACTTTTGAAGTACATTATTTCAAGAATAAGTACTCCTTTTTAAAGTATGCTAAAGTGTACTTTATTTTCACAAGGTAAGGCTATATATTCAATGAATAACGGCTTTAATTCTGTTCGATATTGTTTGAATTGTATATTGCCCACAAGTCATATAGTGATTTTTGCTTGCTTCACATCCCCTGTCCCTATCCACATTCATTGTATGGCAGAGAAAACACCTTTGAAAAAGACAGTCATAAGAGTTTGGAGCAACATGAGTGTCAGTAAATGTCTTTCATTTTTGGGTGAACTATCCCTTTAATGATATTCTCAGGTAGAAGCTGTAAATGCCCATAGTTTAAATCAATAATGATCTTTCAAGCCATAATGTAATCACTGTATTGGAGGATTTGCAGTAGTAGGTATCTCTCTTGTGGTCCAGACTGCTGGGTTCCAGGAGGTATTGACAGACACCGAGACTCTTGCGCTTATGGTTGGGTGTTTCTGCCATGACCTGGACCATCGTGGCACAAACAACGCCTTTCAGGCAAAGTGAGTCAAAAGTCTGTCAATGTAAATTACATCAGTGGCTTCAGATTTTGACTTTGTATTTTCAAATAATGACCCAACAGTATAACACAGCACTAAAATTGTCATGTAAAAGTAAAATTGTTCATGGAAGAGGCATATCATGTAACCTGTCAGTGTTGGCATCTGTCTAATATGACTAACTTCTACTGACTGACCAATTTGTGCCAATTTTCTGGAGTTTCTGATTGGCTGCACAGCCTTAAACGACAACATGGGAGGTGTTTTCTCCTCCCTTTTTTTAAGGCTAAAGTCTTTTTTTATTTTGCAATCCTAATTTTGCATGTTTACATGGCTACTTGCATTTTATTATTTGCATTTAGTTTAACATTTTAGAATGTCTAAATATTTTTAAAGCATGAAACACCACCATTTGGGGTTGGTAAGATTTTTAAAAATGTTTTTAAAAAACATCTCACCAAGTGCTCACCAAGGCAGTATTTGTTTATTTATGCATAGAATTTATTTGTTTAAAAATACAGCAACAACAGTAATATCGTGAAATATTATTAGCAATTATTAACTGTTTTCCATTTTTATATATTTTAAAATGTAATTTATTCCTGTGATGCAAAGCTGAATTTTCAGCAGCCATTACTCCAGTCTTCAGTATCACCCTTCAGAAATCATTTGAATATGTTGATTTGGTGCTTATCAATGTTAAAAAACAGTTGTGCTGCTTAATATTCTGTTGAAATCCAATGCTATCTCACGACCAAAGGTGGCTAATTCATATGAATTCGTACGAACTCACTCATAAGATTTTGTACGATTTGTCGACCCCAGTGACAGGTAGGTTTAGGGGTGGGGTTAGGGGTAAGTCGTTTGTTCGAATTCATACGAATTGGGGAACTCATAAAATACATAGGATTTAGCAAAAATCTTACAAATTTGTATGAGTAAGGTCGTATAAATTCATACGAATTAGCCACCTCGTAAAATATGTACGAATTGCCATGAGATAGGGTTGGGAATCGCAATTATTTTAAAGTCTTTACCATCACTTTTGATCAATTTAATGCATATTTGATGAATAAAAGCATTAATTTAGTTTAAAAAACACATATTGACGCCACACCTTTAAACATAAGTATATCTGAGAATGAAAATTTGCATAAAATACTACAGATTGTTTCCAGAGAATTTATCAGATGACCTCAGATGATGCTAACCCTGGAACAACATATAAAATTACCAAATTTTGCTCAATCGCAAAATTTAATTGCAATCGCAAAGTTTTATCGTAGCATATACACATTGCAGTTAATAGTGTTCACCGTCTGTTTGATTACTTGTAATTTGTAACTAACTGCATGATTCTTACTGTGCATTTCTACCATAGTCTCCACTAATGACCTAATCCTAAATATAATGTAGAAACTTAAAATTTTCTGCTTTGCAATTATTTGTATCATCAAAAGCGCTATACAAATAAACTTGAATTGAATTTATCTTGAATTAATTTTTTTAAGAAATTTTTTATTCAAGAGATATTTTCTAAAAGTAATAAAAAAATATATATTTTGTCTCTTAAGTAAATATATTTTGTTTTAAGGTATTTTTACTGGAAAACAAGACAATGCTAATGAAGTGATTTTTATTTTTTTTTGTAGTGCAGTCTATTTAGCGTGACCTGTGTGTTTGTACAGCAACATAATGTGCTTCTTGTTCTGGATCTGATCTCTGTTGTGCTCCCAAAGGTCTGGGTCAGCACTAGCGCTGCTGTACGGAACATCTGCCACACTTGAGCATCATCATTTCAACCACGCCGTCATGATCCTGCAGAGTGAGGTGAGCATGTCTGTCAGGTCAGGTCTCAGTACTGAGCAGTACAGAACTCTTGTACTCTTATGTACTCTTATTTGCAATGAATTGTAGATTTGTTCATTATACAGTCCATGGTATATTCACTACTTAGCTGAAGCAAATGAAACAAATATTCAGTAAAGCAAATAAAACAAATAATAAGTAATTATGAAATGAATACTAGTTTGACTTTTCACTGAAATTATTATTCACACTTTTGGACTCCAGTGTTTGTGAAAACAATGATCTGCAGAACACAATGAATATTGTCAAGCAATGGACTAATAACCAGTCTCTCTCACACTTCTTTTGTAATGGATTTGCATAAATGACCTATTTTACCTTCGTCCACATTTGCACGTCTCAGTGGATGGAATGAATGCAAATAGATGTCAGCGTTTGATTAAGTGGCTGATTTAGCTCTGAGCTGTTTAATCATGACCAAGCTCTGTATCGATTTCCTGTAGACGTCCATTGAGCTTTTTTAACCAACACCAATTAACTGTGCTAAGGAGATTCCCCTCTTGGGTCAGCTGCACTGAAGCAAGGAGAGAAAGAAATTGCTTTCTATCCCAGAGACTGAACATGCATAGAGAACTTTGGAGACACACTCTTTATGAATGATACTCAGGGGTGTGAAAAGATTGCTGGTTTCACGATTGGCTTTATTTCATCAGAAAAGACCAGGCTTTATAGGAGCACTAGAACTTGGAATGAGAGATTGCTTTCTCCAAACTTTACTTGCTGTAGACTTTAGGAGAGTAGGTAAAGCTGTGCCACATTTTACTTAACCTTCCGATGCCTACTGTATCATACTGTATTTGATACACTAATTTCTAAGGCCTCTAAATTATAAACATGACCTTTTATGTGCCTTTTGTCATCTGATTTACAGTCTATACTTTTTTAGTAAGTAAAAGGCCTTGAATTTGTAAAAAATCCACTGGTTGTGGAAATCATGCATTTTGCTGTGAAATTTTTACTAAATCCGTATAGAGTAAACATAAGAATACCTTTTATATTGCTAGTAATATTTCAAGATGATACTTACTGGACTGAAGCTACATGCTGTAGGTTTACTTGATTATCCATACATCATTTTCAGAAAAATCATGTTAAAATTAATAATAAAATATTACAAATCAGGCTTTTGAGGAACATTTATTTGTACATCCTCCACAATAAAACTACAGAGCTTTGATCATAAAACTAAGCATTTTAATATAATATTACTAAGACATATTATTGATATTTGTATCGCTATGGAGACTATATTTATACACATTTAATGCAAGTAGTCTGCTATACTGATATAAAGATCTCATTGACTTAACATAATGCTATCAGAATTTAATTGTACTTTTTGGCCTTATAAGTATCAGCAGCTGCACCAAACTGCATATGTGTGCTCAGTTTGGGCCTAAGAAGAAAGCCTGATGTATCAAATGATGCTTGAAAATAATTTTTTTTTTTAATTATTATTTTGGAATTTTTTTATTATTATTCCATACTGTATGACAGGCTTCTGTCAGGGTTAAGCTGTCCGATAAAGCTCAAATTTATAGATCTAATTATGTTTTAAAATGCCTGTTATCAACTAAAATTAAATGAAAGCACATGGCCACAGAAATACGACTTCTTCCCCGCTGAGATTTTAAAAAGGTAAGTTGGCTCATTTTAGCAGTAAGCTGTGCCATTGTAAATGATCAATGACAAATATGGACATAAAAGCAATGCAGGACAAACCAAATACCAAACAGTTTCTCTCCTAAATAATCAAAAGGCTTCCAAATAATTTCATGTAATGAACTACATTATTATTTTTTTAAGAAGCTGAACAAATTCATTCAATATACAACCATCAATGTTCCAGGGATATATGAAATGTTACTCCCTCCTCACATTGTCATGCATTTGCACTAGATTAAGCGAGTGACCCAGTTTGCCAATTTAGACATCTTGCCCCAATCTTCCCTTACTATTGGATATAACATTTGTCATCTTTTTCTCCTTTTTATTTTTTTACAGGGTCACAACATTTTTGCTAATCTGTCCTCCAAAGAGTACAGCAACATGATGCAGCTATTGAAACAGGCCATTCTGTCCACAGATCTCACCTTGTACTTCAAGTAAGTAATAGTATCAAACAGCATGTGTTTCAATTTAGTCATAAAAAGAGGTAGCCCCCACAGCTTCAAACTGCTCTAAATATTCAACTAGATGCATGTAATTCACCTTTAGGCCACAAAGAGGCGCCCTTTGAATAGAGGCAGAAGAGGCATATTAAGCCCCTTTTGTGACTTTTGTTCAGATCCTGAAAGCCTGGTGTAGATCTGAAAGATGCCTTAAGGAACATTAAATAAAATTAACTTGAATGCAGAACCTTAAATGGTCAAATTTGCAATTAAGTAAAATTAAGTATTGGATTTTATTTTTTTCATTATCTTCATAATCCATTGGACATAAAAGAAGAAGAACCAAGTTCTTTGAGTGTGTTTTGTCGGGACAGTTCAGTTGGAGTAATGAAGAACATAGAGACATGTTCAGGTGAGTATCTACAACTTTTAAAATTGATAACAGAAATGCCAGGACCTGCTGTTAAAATACTATAAATATTTAAACATACCAGGTCTATGCTGATGACTGCGTGTGACTTGGGTGCCGTGACTCGACCATGGGAGATCTCAAAACAGGTTAGATCGACCCACATTGTTCCATTTTTGTCTTGTTTTCCAGGATAAATATCTTATTTGAGAGGGAAAATTGTAAGAAAATAAGATTTGTTTTGAGAGAATAAATATACATATCATCATATAATAGTTATATGCATCATCATATATAAGAATGGCAAAATATATACAAATTTGTCAGATTTATAAAGAAAAATTCTCAACAGGGTAAGAAAATGATTGTACTGCATATTCTCTGAAACCACTGCAGAGTATGTCGGGGTCATATCATAATGGACATTAAAATACAATGTCATAAATCTATGTTTCTAATTCCAGGTGGCTGAATTGGTGACCAGTGAATTCTTTGAACAAGGTGACAGGGAAAGATCAGAGCTGAAGTTGACACCGGCTGTATGTATTGTCTTACCAACAGATAACTTTGTGTTTTAAAATTAAATTAGCTGGTTTGTCAATCAACTCAGTCAAAATCAATTCAATTTTGCTCTCTCCTATCCAGGCCATTTTTGACCGCAATCGTAAAGATGAGCTTCCTGTGCTTCAGTTAGAATGGATTGATGGAATTTGCAAGCCATTATATGAGGTAAAACAGTTCAGTAGATAAAGCAAATCAATTAACTCCAAGTGATTAACTTTTATACAGTGGTGATAATGTATTTTATAGGCTCTTGTGAAGTTGAATAGAAAGCTTCAGCCGATGGTAGATGGAATTGATGCCAACCGAAAGAAGTGGGAGGAGCTTTGTCGGTCCTATCAGCAAACACGGAGAGCTTCTGAGTGCATCTCCAGTCTGGAGGCAGGAGGGACAGAATCGCCTCAGTGTTCAGACTCCACCCACGAGCCAGAATCACGTCAGAGTGAGGTGACCAATCAGAGCGAAGACTCCACCCACTGCGTGGAGCCAAATCAAGCCATGGTAGCCAATTACAAATATGAGGCGTAATGTGGCGATTAAAGGACGGCCCACTGAGTCAGGGGTTCCCAAACTACTTTTTCCTGAACCTCTTATACGCTGAGATTTTAAGTTAATATATTAATATTCTAACCACACATTTACATTCATAATGATCTGATGTTGGTTAATGGTCAAATGACTTTATTTTACAAAACAAATACAATAGTTCATATTTTTTCAATAAATGTTTATTTTAAAATTATTTATATATAGGGCTGCACAAATTGTCCAAAAAATATACTGCATTAATTTGACATACTGGTATATGGCGATTTTAAGAGTCATAGCTCATATGAAAACATATATTTTATTGCTGCTGATGAAACCATCTAAGACCTCTTTCAGGGTCTTTATTATTACTATTATTTTTTATTAGTATTAGTGTTAATACAAATGAAGTAATAAATGATTGATAATTATAAAAATAATTTCATTTTACACTAACTTTTTAATTTTACGAGTCTTAATTAAATTGCAGCCTTGGATAATCACACTAAGATAAATCACGAAGTGTGCAGCACCATTTATTTTAGTTTTGGATTTGATTTAATTAATTATTAGCTTCATCAACTCATGAACCCCAGAGGTTTCTAAACCCCACATCTGAGAAACCCTGAACCGAGTAATGACGACTGACACTTTTCCTATGTTCGTATATGAAAAAATGTGTTGCTAACCAAACTTTTTTATGTGGGCTGCTTTGAGATTTCTATTAAAATTACTTCAATCGTTTACAGCACAATTTAAAAACATTATAAAATGACTGGTTTTAAATAGAAAATATTTATTAAGAACCCATATTTTTGAGATTTTATCTCAGAAAAAAATATATGGTATATGTGACAAAACTGTGAATATGTGCAGGAAGTTCAGGTGCACAACAAATGTAATGTGAGAAATAGCAGTAAAGTGTTTCAAATGCTCAGATCTTGTTCAGTGAGTCTGTGCTGCTATATTGCAAGTTACAAGTTTGCTTTCACAAAACCTGGCATTATATGAAGATAAAACAGAGTTGCTGATAGGATTCCTATGCTTCAGATGCGGAAACTGAGCATGATTTGATGAATGTATAAATGAATATCACTGTGATCTTTTGCTGTTGTTTCTTTAGACTTGCATGGAAACACTGGAACACTATTATAACTGCTGATTGTGCTATAATTTTATATTGAACATTATACATACGCATTGTTGAATGTTTATTTATGCATCTGTCTCTTTTACCTGTCAATCAGGTCCTTGTAAAACAGTATAGGCTACATTACAACAACATTCACTGTGAAAAATACAGTAAATGTAGATTTAAACAGAAGATTATCTGGAATGAATGTGAAGTCCTCTGTCTTAAACCAGCTATTAGGGATTCGTCCTTGATAGCTGATTCCTAAGATGAACCAAAGTCAATTCTCACAATACTAAAAACCTGAATTTGTTGCATGCAAAATTAAAACCTGTTGTTGGAATGTGAGTTTTAGTGTTTACGTTTGTTACATTACAATTTAATATGTGAACTTTGTGTTTTTGAAAGCATTACAAATGCCATTAAATGCATGCTTCAGAGCTTTGACAACAGCAGCTTTCTGCTTTAAATGGGAGTTAAACTCTCAGTGTTGCAGTTGTCCTACTAATGTTTTTTTCTTATGTGCACTCAGTCAGATTATGCTCTTTCAGTTCAGTCTGTCTGCCTTATTCAAATGAAATGTAATTATTTTTGCATTTATTATGAATTAACATTTTAAAAAAGAAAACCATTTATATTCATACACTAAAAAAGAAGGCCACAAATAGCTTTATATTTTATTAGCTAACATAAAATGCTTATATATCTATGAAAGCTTGTTTCTGACCACATAAAAAAGAAAAGAAAAAAAAGTTACTATTTTAAAGTTTTTTTTTGTTTAGTTTTTTTTACACGTTACATGTACTTACTATTATAATAGCAATTATTTGTGCATAATTACATGCAAGTAACCCTAAACTAAACCCTAATCTATCACTACCCATATAGTGAGTACATGTAGTTAATTAATATTACTCAGCACTTAAATGAATAATTACACTGTAACAAGGACACCTTAAAATAAAGTGTAACCAAATATTATTTTATAAAATAATATTTTTTAAAAATGAGGTAATTGCGACTTTTTTCCTCACAATTCTGAGGTTATATATATATATATATAAAAAATCACAAAAATCTAAATGGCAAGATATAAACTCAAATAAATATTCTGAAAAAGAAGGTCAGAATTGTGAGATATAAACTTGTAATTGTGAGGAAAAAAAAGTAGCAATTAACTTTTTTATTTTTTTACTCCGTTTCAAAAAATAAAAATGGCAAGATATAAACCACAGACTGAAATGTAAACCTCAAATTGTGAGAAAAAAAATTCAGAATTCTGCATTTATACAGTATTTTGCAATTCTGCATTTTGCTTACACCACAGAATACAAAATAAAATTAATTGAGACTTTTTATTTTTCTCAAAATTGCAAGAAAAAGTCAGAATTGAGCAGTGACATTTTTTCATGGTGACAAAACACGCTTCCATAAATATCATACTTGGTGCCTCAATCTGTCTCTTTTTTAGAGAGATGGCACATGAATAACTATGTTATACTGTGCAGTTTGTAAGGGGTACACACACAGGGTCTTTTCTCGCCAGACAGATTGCTGATCATATTCCTCAGGCTTTTTTGTAAATAAAGAACACTGTGATGCGAGCGAGTGTGGCGATCTGTGATTGGATGCATGCAGATGGTTTTAAAACACCCCTTAAATAATTAAACTTCTTATGTAAATGTCCTGCATGACAAATACTTTGCTCACATTATCATTCAGAAACATACTATGTGCAAATGACTGATATTAGTTCATAACTCATTTCCCAGCCTAACCTTTCATGTATATGAGTTTTGCATAAAAGATATGCTGCAATTTGTAACAAGCCAAGCTCATAAACAGTGAGCATAGCTTATGTAAAACAGCATATGCATAAATATTTGGCCTGGGTGAAAGTGTGAGGACTGATGAAAGCGAGTGTTTGAAGTTGTAGCTGCAGAGAGAGAGAGAGAGGCTTTGTGCCGGACGGACAAGCCGGCTGATACAAAGGCAGCGTGGCCGGCTGCATCCAGCTCGGCTCTCTGTAATCTATTATTCAACAGGGACTCAGCTGCTTTCCTGAGGCTTTACAACCAACATGGAGAACAGGAATGAGGCATAATAACTTTGGTTCTGTGTGTTTCAGCTCACAATCTCTGTATATACTGTGCCTTAACAACATACTCACAACCAGTTCTCTCATTTACCAACTAATATTCCCATATTGTATTATATATAAAAGAACCAAGGCTCAAGATTATATAAATTTTACAAAATTCAACAGCAGAGATATGCTATTCAACATTTAATTACACACCTTAATAGCTGATACAGACATTGTTTGCAGCAATATGGCCAGATTTACAGACTTTTTACAGATTTATACACAGATTTACAGGTATGATTTTGGACTGCTTATTGGACACACACACACACACACATATATATATATAGAGAGAGAGAGAGAGAGAGAGGGAGGCCAATTTCCAGATTATTATTTTTGAATGATATTATTGAGACACATTTCCATAAAGCCAAAAGAAAAACAGTAACTGGAACATCCAAAAGCTTGGTTTTGCTCTGTAGGACCATTTATAAAATTGTTTTACTGTACTCTTCTTTATTATACTTTTTTATTTTTATTGTTCGTAATTATGGCTCAGTTATATAATGCTGACATTATGTTTCATTTATTTATGTATTTTAATACTTTATTTTTGAATATGCTACTGTTTTGTTGTAATATTCTTAAATATTTGCCGTCTTGCAGTTGTCAGGTGTCTGTTTCCTTTCAGTTCTGTTTTGCCCTTATTTGGTAGTTCCTGACCTTGTTTAGTTAATGATTCATCATCATTTATTACATTCACCTGTCTTGTATTAATCATCTTGTTTCCTCATTAGTTTGTGTTCTTTATAAGCCTTCAGTTCAGTCGTAGTCTTCGTCTACTACTATAAAGTTTCTTTAAAGTTATGTTCATGCTGTTAATCCTGTTGTTAATATGTTTATTTCATTAAAGTACCTGATTATTCTGCATCCCTCGTCGTCCTGCTCTCTTACCCCAGCAACGTGTAACAGCAGTATTTATATGTAGATATATCATTTAAAACTTGAGACTTTTTAAAGGGGTTTATTCCAACAGTTTACACATAAAAGGCCGCTTGTTTCATTCATCACAGTTAATTTACATTTTTACAACTTCTGCTAACATAGAAAACAGAACATCATAATCCAGGAAATAATTAAGATAGATTAAGTGGCCACCTGAATACAAATCTAACAACTAACAGTTTAGCAATGCACTCTTAAAAAAGCAACTAATGAGAATACAATCTGGTTGAGTAATTGCATGGGGTTTCATCACAGATGAAAATTATAATGTTATATGGCTATTTACATAATAATAACAGTGGTGGAATGACAATTACATTCACCAGAAATTTAGAAAAGCTCCAATTTAATTTGATACTGGATCAATTTGAAGAAATGAAACACTCTAAACTAGAGGCAGTATAAAATAGGCTATTAACATTAATGTATGCATAGAAACTTGACAATGACAAGTTAATTTTGCATAGAAACTGTTCATTTTGTCGTCTAGATTTCTGTCATAATAGCTTTGGGCTTTGCTAAACATAATAAAGAATCACTTTATTATTAATTATTCATTTTGTTGCTGCAGTTCAACAGTTAATAGGAAGGTTGGTATTCACAAATAAATCTTGATGAAAAGCATATGCAGTCTACTCATGCCTTTAGTATTCTTGAAATAATAATGTAATTGATACAGGCCATAAATCTGGATTTGAAAACAAGTATTCACAGCAGTTATGAAATGTAAAAATCCAAATATATTTTGAGAAAAATGCAGTGGTGTAATGTTTTGCTCTTTTTACAAATAAGATGGCTTAAAAAGTGGAAAAGACTATATTTAAAGATGCATCTAGAAAGGTTTTTATTTTTTGTCATCCTTTGTTGTATTAAAAGTCAAAGGGCTTAAACCTAACATTTAAGTTGAAAGGTCAAAACTGATGACATAACTTTGGATCTAGAAGCTTAAATTTTTATTCCCAAATCCCAACTGTTTTTAGTTCAACATTTTGCCATAAGTGATTCAAAATGTAACATTAAAGCAATGCCTCTCCGAACACATGGGCCTCTAAAAGTCATTTTTATGTGCATCTTCAAACCCCTGTGGTTTGACAAAATACAGTGCATCAAATAAAAACAAGCTCTATGTTTCACGGTACAAGCTGAGACTTATAACCGTACATATGAAAGTCAAAAAGCACACTCTAGAATTCCCAGTAAAGTTCAGCTGGCCTTTTCCGCAGGATGCTATGGCTTCAGCTTGAGTGCTGACAGTAGAGTGCATCCAACTCTGTGTGCTCTTAACCTTTTTGACAGAAAACTCTATATTAATTTGACCCAAACTGCCTGTGTCAGGTTCGAGTTCAGTGATTATTTATACTGAAACAATACAGTCAGATCCTTCTGTTGTAGCTTATATAAGTATGTTGCTCATGTGCTCTTCCCTTAAGGATGAAAACTTCCTTTCAACCCAATTCCCTGCCTCTCACACCAGCCTCCACGGCTCAATAGCCTTTGTGTTCTTGACCAAAACTACTGTCGAACTTTGATGAAGGCTTTGACTTTGATGTGGCTTCAGTCCACAAATCAGTTATGAGTGGGAAAAGAGTAGGGATGGGTACCGAAACTCTGACGTTATCGGTACTTCTGTCGGTATTGGAGAAATTAAGAAAACACACATACATTTATTGTTGCTCTCTCTCTCTCTCTCTCTCTCTCTCTCTCTCTATATATATATATATATATATAATGTCGCCAGCTGTTTTTATGTGCAATAATATTCAAACATTTGTCTATGATGCATTTTTGCTATGCGCAAAAGAAGCCAGATCGCGCTCACGCGGAGGAGTTTCAGCACACGCAACATGAAAGTCCTGTTTAATTATGATAGAAGAGAGAACCAACTATTCAAACATCTGCTCACACTTTAGGCCTGTGGCTGTTATATTAAGCTAAGTATTTTATTTAATTTTTTTCGATTTTGGCTTCCAAGGATTATAGCCGCATTTCTTCTAGCACAACTCCCTTCCCTTCATAGCCGCGCGGATTCGTTCCTCCGAACCAAAACTTAACATCTGAATCAGCTCAATCAGTGATTGTTATAAAATGCCGTCTTTACTGTTGCTACATTGCAGGACATATTTGATAGTAAAACGTTGAAAGTACAATCTGCACAAGTGATGCCAGGCTGAAATGTGTGTGCGCGCGTGTGCCTGCGCGGCGGCGTGCTCCAAAACGGACAAGCAAAGTACACTTTGAGCTTCGGGCGCGTTGAAATAAAAAATATGCCAAAAAATATACACACAATGTGTCAAAATGGCCGGTTATGAGAGTCTTCACTTTTATGTTTTAAGTGGACGAGAACAGTTGGGAGAAAATCCGATGCGTGTCAGTATATTGTCTTAAAGTGTCAGACTGGAGCTTGAGCCATCAATGTTAATCAAAGAACAAAATGCAAAGAGAAAATCACCCACAGCTCTTAATCTGAACAACGTTATAGCTTTAATAAACATAAATCTATCAGTACATACAGTGAAAACTATGCAGTGGTCATTTACATTTGATTACTTTTGTAACTATTACTTACCTGAACATTAATATTAGTAGACCTTCATGGAAAAATGAAAGCACTGTTTATTTCATTTCGTTTGTGTGTTTGTTTCATTGTATTTGTCAGTTTGTTTTACTTTGTTTCTTTGTTCATGTTGTTACTGTATCTTATCTTATGTATATAAAACACTAAAAATACCTGCACACTGGTGCATTTACAAATTGATGAAGTGCAGGCATTTTTAGTGTTTTATATACATAAGATAAGATACTGTAAGAATATGAACAAAGTAAAACAAAAAGTGCCGATAAGAATACCGTTAAAGTACCGGATCGATAAGCAGTATCGGTAAGAGTAGTAATACCGTTAAAACCTTAACGATACCCATCCCTAGAAAAGAGTGCCTGTCTCTCCTTGCCGTTCTCCATCCCGTTCTGTCTGCATGCCTCCCACAATCAAACAGATCTCAGCGCTTTGACTTGTTGGTGAAATTGACCGACGAAATTGGGATCTTGCCAGAGAGACCAATCCACTTCGAGTGTAACTAAACGAGCCAATGGACATTGGCATGTGATCATTACATCCAGCTGTCGCTGATCACAGCGTGAGTATAAGAGGCAGCAGGTGCACCGCATAAATTTGTGATTTGTGAGTAAGCGAGCGAGTGTTGGTATGGATCTCACGGGAAGAAAAAGCGATTTCCGTGAAGACAGTCACACTAGGACTGTGCAGTGGCCGCTCCCCTGCGTGCTTCAGCACTGAAAGACCAACACGGGTGATTGCGTCTTTTTAAAGATGTCTTATCACCTATGCGTTTCTGGGTGTGATTGTTTCCTGGTGACTCAGGACGGTCACGATCGCTGCCTCACGTGTCTGGGCATTCAGCACGCTGAGGAAGCTTTCATGGATGGTTCATGTTCTTCTTGTGGGGACATAGCAGAGTCTTCTGTGCATCTCGGAGTTGCACAGAAGACTCTGCTATGTCAAACATGGTGGAGTACCTCTACCTCTGCCGCGATCCCAAGAGCACCCCTCCTGCCCATTCGTGGAACCAGGTAAGGGCGCCTTCAGGGCAAGGACGTTCTGTGACCGTTGTGTATATCAACCGGCAAGGCAGTTTACGCTCCCGTCGCATGTCGCAACTCGCCCGCCACCTCCTCCTCTGGAGTCAGAAGCATCTGAGGTCCCTCCGTGCCATCCACATCCCAGGAGTGTTCAATCGGGCAGCCGACGAGCTGTCTCGAGCAGCACTTCCAGGGGAGTGGAGACTCCATCCCCAGGCGGTTCAGCTGATTTGGGGACGGTTCGGAGTTGCTCAGGTGGACCTGTTTGCATCTCCAGAAACCACCCACTGCCAGTGGTTCTACTCCCTAACCGAGGCAACGCTCGGCATAAATGCACTGGCACACAGCTGCGCAAATATGCATTCCCCCCAGTGAGGGGAACTCTGGGACGAGGAGCAGGTCTTGTTAGTGGCTCCATATTGGCCCAACAGGACCTGGTTCTCGGAACCCATGCTCCTCGCGACAGCCCCTTCCTGGCCGATTTCTCTGAAGAAGGATCTGCTTTCTCAGAGACCGGGGAACCCTCTGGTCCCTGGATTGGACGCGGAGGTTCTAGGTGACCAACCCAGGAGGTAGCACTCACTATCGCTTCAGCACTTGCCCTGTCCACAAGACGGGCCTTTGCTCTGAAGTGGAACCTGTTCGTCGAATGGTGTTCCTCTCACCATGAGGACCCCCGGAGATGTTCGATCAGAGCCGTGCTTTCCTTTTTGCAACAAGTGATGGAGCGTGGGCTGTCCCCCTCCACCCTTAAGGTTTATGTTGCTGCTATTTCTGCTCATCATAACCCCGTAGAGGGGAGGTCGGTGGGGAAGCACGATCAGGTTAAATCCTCCTAGGCCTCCCTCTCTACCCTCTTGGGATTTGGCATTGGTGCTAAAAGCCCTATAAACTGCCCCCTTTGAGCCTTTGCAGTCAGTCGAGTTGAAGTGTCTCTCTATGAAAACCCTACTCCTGACTGCGTTGGCCTCGATCTAGAGTGTGGGGGACCTGCAGGCATTTTCGGTCGACGAATCGTGCCTTGAGTTTGGGCCGGCTGACTCCAGTGCAACACTGAGGCCCCGGCCCGGCTATGTGCCCTAGGTTCCTACCACTGCCTTCAGGGACCAGGTAGTGAACCTGCAAGTGCTGCCCCTGAAGGAGGCAGACCCAGCCCTAGCTTTGCTCTGTCCTGTACGCGCACTGCGACAGTACGTGGATAAAACTCAGAGCTTCAAGACCTCAGAACAGTTCTTTGTCTGTTACGGAGGACAGCAGAAGGGGAAGGCTGTCTCCAAGCAGAGGATGGACCACTGGATAGTGGATGCTATCACCTTGGCCTATGAAGCACAAGGTGTGCCCTGCCCGCTCAGGCTGCGTGCTCACTCCACTAGGGGTGTCGCATCGTCCTGGGCGCTGGCTCGTGGTGCCTCGCTAGCAGATACATGTCAAAATGTCTCTTAACACCCTCTGGGAGGAGATGACTCCTGCAGTGTGCCTCTTCCAAGTGGAAGGGCACGCTTCCCAGTGTTATCCAAGTCCTACTGTTTGGGTCGCTCAAGGAACAACAGTAGTTGACCTTCTCTCTGTAGAGCCCGGTCCTATCATTTGCCTTATAGGAAGGATCAGGAGGCCTACACAGGGCACTGGAAGGGGCAGCTCCTGTGGCGCTTTGGTAGGGATCACAAATTTCGTCGGTCATCCGACGTGACTCGGAGTGACCGACTGAAAGGGAATGTCTCGGTTGCGTATGTAACCCTCGTTCCCTGAAAGAGGGAACGGAGACGTCACGTCCCGTCGCCACAGTCGCTGTACCACCGCTCAGCTGCTGGGTCACCGGCTCGGCTCCTCAGCGAAAGCATGAATTAATGTGGTGCACCTGCTGCCTCTTATACTCACGCTGTGATCAGCGGCAGCTGGATGTAATGATCGCATGCCAATGTCCATTGGCTCGTTTAGTTATACTTGAAGTGGGTTGGTCTCCCTGGCAAGATCCCAATTTCTTCGGTCATCCGACGTGACGTCTCTGTTCCCTCCTTCAGGGAACCAGGGTTACATACGTAACCGGGGACGTTCTTAATCTGCTCTTCAGTGCATTTAAAAACAAAGACTAGGCATTATAAGGACTGGAAACTATATTTCTCTCCTCTATCTCCCTCTGTCTCTTTTTTAATGTTATTCTTCATATCAAAAGAGGTTTAGCTCAGTGTTGCATCAGACTTCAGAGAAGAGTATAGAAATGATAAACCTTTGAGTTATTTTTGAATTAAATGCACTGCAATGGCTTTTGGACAGTTTTCTATTTATAATTGCCTTTCCTTTTTCTTTTTAGCAGAACAGTCTATCCACAAATAAATCGTGTGTGTTAATGGCTAATCTTTTAAAAACAATGTTTGAAAAGAATGCTTGAGTGAGCACATAAAAAGTATTCTTTGTTCTCTGCATAAAATAATGATTTATATTTTGAGCCGTCGGGTTGAAATTTGGAGGGAAATTTCAGTCACTCTTCGCTTGAGTGAGTAGCCTACATAAAAAGTGTTCAAAACCTTGTTCTTTGCCTAAAATAATGATTTATATTTTGAGCCGTCGGGTAAGATTTGGCGGGAAATTTCAGTCAATCTTCAGTAAGAAAAGAAAACACAGATTTCTGTGGTGGCAGATATACTTGTTTAAATGACACATTTTCACAGGTAGGCTACCTTGTGGGACTGTTTTCTTACTGTCAGTAGGTATTAGTTGGTGAATACAAATCTGCCCTGATGTGATGAACTACTTTCATTTGAAACAGATAATTATTGAGTTAAAAACTACAAATACTTCCAATTCTCCACTAAAGGTTTTTGATAGAACAATCTGCTTTGGTGTGCAAAGTTTCTTGACCTTTCACTCAACCAACACTCTCATCACTGAACATTGTTTTATTACTTATGTGTTATTTATCACCGGCAGTAAGGAGAGTAGGACTATGCTTCTGCCATACAGGGAGGTTAACTTCGTGGTCCAAAATTATCAGCATAGACATGGAAGCAGGCCTTTAACAGTTGCCACTGAAGAACATAAAGTATTAAGACAATATCCTTTGCATTATTTATGTCTTGTATTCACAAAACAATGTGAGAATGAGTGTACGAGGCTTATACAAATTGTGCTGTCATCTTCTCATGGATGATGACACCTGAGCCATTTTCAATAGTGGAGTATGAAATGGCATACCAGATGAAAGAAGCACTTCACACATAAGCTTTGTAGTGATAATATAAACATAATTTAGTTCCAAACCCTGACCCCAAAGCACCTGCAAAATTAGAGTGCTGCCCTCATTATGATGGAAATTGTATTATTATTATTTCCATCTGTGAGTGTAAGTCTTTTTTTGTCATCCAATAATGAACAACATCAGACAGATTCACTGGTGCTCTGGGGGTATGTTTTTCTCCTAAAATAAAGAAACAAATAATTCTCTTTGAAAGAGGAAATGCATATGCACTGTATCTTAAATTCTGAATGAGTTTATATAAAAAAAAACTCTATTTTTTTTTTCCTACATGAAAAACTCAAAAAAGCATAAAAGCTGTTTTAGGTGCTGTAACCAAAAATAAGCTTCATAAAAATATAATTTACAACATCAATATAATCTTACTCTTACCATGCAGGCAAATAGTGTTCAAAACACCATTTTATTCTGTAATAATACATCAGTTTCATTTGCTGTACAGTAGTGTCCTCCAGTGGTAAAAATGGAAAATAGATAACATAACTTCTGATTTATGGTCTAATTTCTGTTCCTCCTGTATGGCTGTCCTTGAGGAAGAGGAGTAGGAATAAAATGAAGGAGGAGGAGAAATACCAAATGAAGCAGAACCTTTTTCTAACCAACTAACTCCTTCCTTTTTAACATTTAGATAAGAGCAGCGCAAGAGTTACTCTGGGTTTCAAAATGATCTACTCACGGGATCTTGGCGTTTTCTCTTTCAGGATAATTTAGCGCTGCAGGGCCATGTCACCATGACAGCTGACCCCGCCTCTCTGTCCTGGCAGGCTAGTTTTGGATTCTTTCAATAAAAGCCCTTTGATTGCGCACTGGGGCACCTCAGGGTTCCCTGAATGGCTGTCAGAGCTGTCAGAGTGATGGACGGGTGGGTATTTTACCTCAGAAAGTAACAAGCGAGGCGTTAACTCTACAAGTGTAAGACCTCTGCCATTCAAATGGTAACCTCTCTCAGGCAGATATATTCACTGCTTAAAACCAGACAGCTGAACAAAAGTGGATTGAGATGTACCCATCTATAGCATCTCCCTAAAACTCCACATAAATGAAAGATTCCTTTATTAGGCATACTCAAAATATTTAAATTCAGGTTGGGTAATCTGGTTAAGCAGATGTATGAGTGGTAAAGGAAAATAATGCATGATATGTATAGTTTGTTCAACAGAAGAAAGTAAATGATAATATAATTTTCATTTTTGGTTAAACTATCCCTTTAATATAAAGCTAATTTGAAACAATATTTGTACTAAAACAGTATATAAATAAATGTGACTTGACTAAAGTGTTACTTATCATTTAAGACACCCCAGGATAAAAGGGTAAAAAAAAGAAGTAACTAACAGATATCATCATCATACATCCCCATCACATTAAGAATTGCAAAATGTTATGTTTAAATGTGCAACTTATGCATTAATTGGTAACACTTTACAATAAGGTGTCATTGGTTAACATTAGTTAATCTATTAACTAACATGAACAAACAATGAACAATGCATTTATTACACTATTTATTAATCTTTGTTAATGTTAGTTAATGAAAATACAGTTGCTCATTGTTTATTCATGTTAGCTCACAGTGAATTGACTAATGCTGACAAACACAACTTAGTAAATGCTGAAATTAACATAAACTAAGATTAATAAATGCTGTAGAAGTGTTGTTTATTCTTAGTTCATGTAAACTAATGTTAACCAATGAACCTTATTGTAAAGTGTTACCATCTAATTAAATATGCACTAATTTGTATACATTTCGAAAATAGAATCTGAACATTAGATAAAGCCAGGTTCAAATTTATTGTTTAATTTTGTTGACGTATTAGAGTTAAAGGTTTTTACAGTGGGGATTTTACACATATCTTTTTATTACTCCATAAATCAGAAATTACGATGAACAGCCATAAATAAGTTTTCCCCATGTTTTTAGGATTAAAATGTTGTAAAGTGCTACTGAAGAAATTTCTGCATGAGAAAAAAACTCATTTTGAGGAAACAGCCTTTAAAGACACATATTGTAATTGAAAAGATAAAGTGTAATAAATAAACACTTTCTGTCCACTAATCTAAAATAACACTTTATGAAAAGCCAAATAGCCTAAATATCAAAAACGATGTTTTTGCATGTAGTGCCTTGCCTTCATAAGAATAAACAAGTCATTTGGATGAAAAAAAGACAAAGGGAAAGTGAAGGGCATAAAAGCCAAGGAGTCTGCAGATGTCTAGCGGGTCGTGTTAGAAGCTCAGCTATATGAACAGTGATTGGCCAGATATAGACCGAGGGTCCGGTGATGGTCTGTTTCCTGTCGACTGTAGAAGATAATCTTTCTTCTGAATATGAATATTTTAACAAGGTCAGAAAGACAAAGGGCACTTAATGACCCTAATGCATTTTACTTATTGATCTACATACTGCACAGACAAACATAAGCTAAGCGCTGTATTGATCACATGCATAATAAGTGATTTGTGAAGAGAGAACATTTTGACATGATACTGTGGAAGCTTTAAAGAAAAATGAACCTAAAGTTTGAAACATAAACTCCAAATAACATACATATACGTCAGTGAACGCGTCAGCGGCCAGCTTTATTTCTATATTGTCCCCACATTAATGCTTTCAGTGGAGGTGAAAAGCACCATTTGAATTAGGCTGAACCCACCACAAAAGAGCGAGCTGTTGTGTTTGATTTCCGCCAGCAGCTGCTGTACTGTTTTCAACGCAAGGCATGTCTGTTTTGTGTTTCACACAGAGTCGCAGTTCAAGGTAACATGAAGCGGCCCTCAGCTCCCAGCAGCCTCATTAGTTCCCTAATGCTCTAATCTGTGTGGTTTGTGAGACTGGCCACTCAATAAGGCTGATTTATCTGGGTCTAACATATGGCTGTCCCTGTGCTAACATTTGGACAGAGAAGAGACAAAATGTTTTAGTAGTGCATGTGTTGGATCAAAGAGCAACTCACAGAGGCCTCCAGCCTCAATGAAGAAAAATAGAGCGTTGACTAACCATGCATGAAAAGGCAGCATTTCTATTCCATGCTGCAATGTGGTAGTGTTGCCAAATAACTCTGTATAGAGAACATTAGAAGACCATCTGGTTGAAAAGATTGGTTGGAAACTAAAAGTCAACTAAAAAACATAATTAAAGGAATATTCTGTGTTCAGCAGGCCTACGAGTTAAGCACAATTAAAAAGCATTTGTGGCATTATACTGATTACCACAAAAAAATAAAAATCCACTTGATGGGACTAATTTATAAACATTATAACACTTACAGTTTAAAAAACTAATGACAGGAAACAAACCAAAAAAGGACAAAACGGAACTCAACGGGAACACACGTGGCAGATATATGCTTCACATTTTTAATTTCTTGGCCAAACCCTTGATATATATATAAATTATTTCAACATGTCTTTGATTTTTTTGATAATATATGTAAAGAGAGAAAATTAAAGATGAATTGAAATTATTTGTTTTAGTTATCAACATTATGCAATCAGCTGATCTTAAAAAATCCCAAATCCTTTACTTAATCTTTTCTGACTTCTTTTTCTGTAAAGATATCTACTAATCTAAATCTAAAATAAAAACATTATACATTTACTAGAAGCAATACTTCATACAGTATTAAGACTTATTTTCATGTAACTCAATTAAAAGTAGCCATTTTGTTTTACTACACTGATCACTGATTTCTCTAGAGCTGCTTTATAGATGAATTCATAATAGATTAACTTTACACAGTTATTGAACCAAACTGAATCAACAATGAACTAATTTCAGCTGAATAATGACTGTTTTATATTGTCGTATTAGAACTGAAAAAGACAGCAGAATCGAATTCTTTGCATCACTGAATGATTATTTTCCTGTTTATCACTGTAATGCTGCTTTGAAACAATCTGTATTGTATAAAGCACTGTATATACAGTATAAAGATGACTTGATTTGACTCCACTTGTATTAAAGGAGACCTATGCCCCTTTTTACAATATGTAATATAAGTCTCAGGTGTCCCCAGAATGTGCCTTGAAGTGTCAGGTCAAAATACCCCACAGATCATTTATTCTATCATATTGAAAATGCTGAAAAACACACTGTGTTTGTGCATGTCTCTTTAAATGTAAATGAGCTGCTGCTCCCCAACCCCTTTCCCAGAATAGTGCTGTACTTTTAAAGCTTGATACTCTGCTAAAAAAACATCTGTTTGGCTTTGATTATCATGTGTGCTGTATTTTAAATCATGTGTTTTAAACCATATTAGTTTAAACTTCTGATATACGGTTTTCTGAGAGCACACATCTGAAGCACACACACAGAAAGCGGCTGTCACACGGCATGTGAGTACTAAACTAAGTTCTCTTTCATGTCCACTGCTTTCTTGTCTCCTCTGAGGCTGGGACTCGTCAGTGCAGCAAAAGACAGAACAGTTAGCATGCTTTGCTTGAACTTTTGCCATGGCGTTAGAACTGGTTCACCACTGTCGCTTGCACAAACACAATGGCGGCGCTGTGGGTGGAAACTTGCAATAATAAGATCCCTTTTCTACGTCACGGGGGGAGCTCTTAAATCTTAGTGGCTCTTTTTTCACAAGCTCGCAGAGAAAAATTGACCAAACTTACCAAAAAAAATTTACTGGGTTGTTCTTTTTCACATTTTCAGGGTTGGTAGATGCATCAGGGACCCAATTATAGCACTTAAACAGGAAAAAAAGTCAGATTTTAATGTTATGTCACCTTTAAAAATACTGTAAATTCTCTGAAAACAAGTCTTAATATCTATACATAAAATCTATATATAATATCCACAATATGCAGCATTACAAGCACATTAATATTCCTTTTTTTATTTTTTATATATATTTTAACTGGAAAATTAGACAAGGATTTCCTGCAGTGGTGCAGCAGTTAACATATGATAGATTGAGCTGCGGTGCTGATGTTTGTAGAGTCTGCATTCACCCTGTTCAATATTTGAACAATAAAGCACAATACCCAAAAATAACATAAAAAAGAGCAGTTTGTAAGTTTCCCTCCAAAAAATGGCCTCTTCTTTTGCAAGTGTACCATTCCCATCTGTACTGTCTTTTTCTCCATGAATTGAGGCTTCATCTAAACATGACTTTGGACTGAAAGCATTTCACTGGTATTTCATCATCAAGCAAATGGAGGGAGAAAGGACAAAAAAGACATGTCTTCCTCTAGTAAGGGAGGATCTCCACTCCTCAGCTGATGTGTCCATGATTAAGAGCTCACCCCAATTCCCCCTTCTTTGTCAAATGGACATCAACATATAACTCACTTTGCTGGACAAACAAGGACTAGATCTGAGCAACATCTAGGCAACCTAAAGCATGTCCTCCTCCTCCTCATCCTCCACCGGGAGGATCTAAAGATGTTCAGTCGCAGGGTTGGGGTGATTGTGTCCGCGGTGGGAGATCATGCTGAAGATTCAGAGTGATTCACGGGAGGTGCAAAGGCTGGAGAATGTGTAGATAGAGCAGTGTTATTTACATTAGTGCACCATTCTCCCTACAACACACTTATCTGACCTCCAGCACACACAGAGAAAGAGAGGGCTGTGCAATTAAAGAAAGATGCCTTCATTCTTCTTTCACCACTTTTCACTCCTTTTTCTTTCTTCGCATTCTTCTGTTTACCTAGAGATCTGTTTTAAAACATTGTATACCTTTTTCAAAAACATTTTCTTTTATTTCTTTACCTTTATTTACTCATTCATAATATTCCACTTATTACCAGTAAAAGACTGTAAGACCACAGTAAAAATACTTTAATTGGTTAACTATGAGATGCCTTCCCTACTGAAATATAAAAAATAATATACTGCAAAAAAGTATGCTACAAATGTACTTACATATTTATGTACTTAGTAAAAATCCCCTGCAACAGTACTTTTAGTATACTATACTGGTAATACTATACAACTAATTTTGTACTTAATGCACGTTAATTGTGCAGAAGTAGTGCTGAAGTCCAACTAAAGATATACTGAACTATATTTGATTGTGCTAAAGTGGTACTATAGCAAGCATACTTCAGGTATACTTTAAAAATCTTGCATTTAAAGACCGATATTATTCAAATACAATCCTCATCAATAGTGACATTAAAACACATTTTAGGCTTAATGTTGAGAAATGTGCATTGTGTACAAGTAGTACTCCAAATAAAGTATAATTATATATTTTTTTATCAGTAAGTCTCAAGCGATATGTCAGGAAATATGTTAATAGATTAGAACTAATTTGCTGTAAAACAGGCAACACTTTATTTTTAGTGCACTTCAGGCATTCTACTACAAGTAACTTTGCAAGCACATGTCAACTGCCAGTCATTCGAGTATACACTTTCTGCTTAATGTCTTCTAACACTTTATTTTGATGGTCCCTCAACAGACATTCAGCTGACTATAAAGGGGTCATCGGATGCCCATTTTACACAAGTTGATATAATTCTTTAGGGTCTTAAAGAAAAGTCTATAAAATACTTTGGTTAAAAATTCTCAATGGTAGTGTAAAAAACACCTTTTTAAACCTGTCAAAATCAGCTGTTTTCAGCACGCTGTTATAGTCAATGTTTCTTTAAATGCTGGTGAGCTCTGCTGACACTGGCCCTCTCTTCTGTGGAGTGACGAGCAGACCACAGATATGTGTAGATTCCCTATTCGACCGCTCCAGATACACTGACGCGTCAGCCATCTCGCATTCACCATAATAATCAATGAATATTCAAAGATATACAAGCCTATAACTTGCTGTTGTAGACACAAACAGTCAATGCACTCAATGGCCGTTTCTCAAACGGAAGGCTGCATCCTCCAGAGGTCGCATTTGTAGGCTGCATACGTCATCAAGCCTGGTTTATTTCAGTTAACTGAGCATTACATTTGCGAATCAAAAGCATATTAAAACAATTTACACTTAACTAAGAATAATGGTCAAATTTATAACTGTTAATGTGTAAGGAATAATTGACGACGGGCCATTGAATTATTAGAAAAATAATTTGTGAAAAATAATTTCGAAGTGGGTGTGCATTGTTTTTCTAATAATTCAACGGACCGAAGTTAATTATTCTGCTTATACTACAGTTGCCACACCTCAAGACATCGTTCAGAGGATATATTTCAAGGCATTTGTCTGTTTTTTCTACTTAAATCGCTATTGTGAGTAGGATTAGTTCTTCCGCCATCTCATCCAACGCCTCCTTTGCTAATTTCAAAACGTCATTTTAAACCGTAACGGAGGCTTGAGCCGTTGATAGCAGACTAATGCAGTTAATACAGTTAATAACTAAGTTATGAGAGGAGAGAGAGAGAGAGAGATTACCTCTGTGAGTCTGTGCATCTCTGTTCGGCAGCAATGTCTCTAACGTTAGTTATAGTGAAACTTAAAGTTCACTTTCTTCACGAACAGTGCCGTTGTTGTTACCCCGCTTGTGAGAAGTCATGTACTTTTTAAGTTGTTAAACTATGTTACTGATAAAATCGTCAGAGTAGCGCTAACAACATTAGCGCATCTGTTAACATGTGTGCAAACTGTCTGTGAGGGAGAGAGAGCGGGAGAGATAGCGTATGTGCTTTCCGTGCATAATAAAACATAATTTTGTGTCAAAAACATAAATATAATCTGTCGTTTGTATCCTTATATTTACTATATGTGTTTGTTTGGCCAGTGTCGTTGTGGGTTTTGGTTCTTTTGCTGTTTTAGGCTGTAAGGACATTTGAATTAACGCAAATCATTTGGCGAAGTGATATGGACATGTAATGCGGTGCCTGGAACTACGTTCGCCATGCGTTTCCCTGAAAATAATTGCACACCTTAGAACGTTCGTCAGCCAATCAGATTCAAGCATTCAACGGCTCCGTAGTATAATCTAAAATAAGATCTTCTTTATGACGTATGCAGCCTACAAATGCGACCTCGGGAGGATGCAGCCTTCCGTTTGAGAAACGACCAAAGATTTGCAGACAATTCCAAAAATGACGGATGGTTTACATATCGCGGCCCATAGAAACTATAATGAGGCATCTAGGTATATATCTATCTAAGCATACTAAACTTCAGCCACAAAACTGGCTTACTAGCACATTATTAGGAAAGGTGATTTGCAAAGATTCATAAAAAAACCCTTATACTCACTTCTTCTGTAGATAAAGCTGGGTCACGAATGATTCGTGCGAACATAGATGCATTTATGTAGATCGAGGATAGGCGCATTCACTTCAAAGCGAAAGTAACGTTAATCCTCTGCCTTCAGCAGCTCAGATGTCAGGAGTAAATGATGACTGCTATATTCATTATTACATCCATCAACTAAACACTTCAATCGCTTAATTGGAGACATACACTTCCAACACACATTGCTCCGGGTGTGTGTTCACGGTGTGTGTGTGTTCACTGCTGTGTGTGTGCACGTTGGATGGGTTAAATGCAGAACACGAATTCCGAGTATGGGTCACCATACTTGGCCGTGTGTCACTTCACTTTCACTTTCATTTATGTTCAAACAACTTGAAAAGTGAATTTTGCATCCGATGACCCCTATAAGTAACTTTTCAAGTACGTCAACGTATTAACGTCAACTAATTAGCAGAATGTCTGACATGGACTTTTAAAACAAAGTTTAACTGTAAACTGATTGTTTTTTGGAAGACAACATATGACAAACTGAAACATACAATCTATAGTTAAAATCTGTATTGTATTGAAAAAGATATGGTTTATGAGTCATCTTTTTATGGTTAAAAGCAGTAAAATGACATTCACATTCAATAAAATTGTATTTTGTTATCAGTTATGTTTAGTTGTTTTTTATAGCATTTTTTTGATGGTTTGATGGTTTTGTGTTTGTTTTAGTAACTGTTAGTTATTTATGGAAGCCTGTTTCAGTCACTGAATATAAAAATAAAAAGGTAATTGCAACTTTTTATCTCATGACTTTTTTTCTCAGAATTGTGTGATATAAACTTGCAATTGTGAGTTAAAAAGTCATAATTCTGAGATATAAAGTCAGAACTGCGAGATACTATATATGGTAATATAAACTCACAATTATGCGATTGTTTTCCTATTTAGCGCCCAAACTCTGGAACAATCTGCTTAACACTGTTCGGGAGGCAGACACACTCTGTCAGTTTAAATCTAGATTAAAGACCCATCTCTTTAACCTGGCTTACACATAATAAACTATCGCATTTCTATAATTCAAATCCGTTAAAGGATTGTTAGGCTGCATTAATTAGGTCAACCGGAACCGGGGACACTTCCCAAAATACCCGATGTATTTGTTACATTGTTAGAAGAATGGCATCTACGCTAATATCAGTCTGTTTCTTTCTTATTCCGAGGTCACCGTAGCCACCCAGATCCATACTGTATCCAGATCATATGGCCACTGCAGCCACCCGGATCCAGTTCGTATCCAGATCAGATGGTGGATCAGCTCCTAGAGATGACCTCTACAGCCCTGAACGTCAGCGTAGACCAGGACAACTAGATGAGCCCCAGAGACTGATCCCCAGTGAAGACCCTGTCTCCAAGACGGCCATCGGGACAAGACCACATGAACCATATGAGTCGTTTGCACAATCTGATTCTGCTTTAGCCTAGATTTAAACTGCTGATTTTGTCTGGCCAGAGGAGAATGACACTATTTCGACACACTATTTCCCGTCTAAATACTGTAAAGCTGATATAAAGCCACCCAGCTTTATATCAAGCTGATGTAAAGCTGCTTTGACACAATTTGCATTGTTAAAAGAACTATACAAATAATAGTGACTTGACTTGACTTTTTTTCTCAGAAGTGTGAGAGATAACCCCCCCCCCCTCAAAACTGGACTTTAACTCACAATTGCAATTGTGAAAAAAAGTCTGAATAAGGGCAATTTTTAGTCGTTGCATTATCTTGGTGGTCATCAGTATTTTTTTAGATGCATGTCTAAGCAGGCTGACATGTTATTATTGTAAAATTTGATGAGAGTTTACGGAATGATTATGAACTTTAAAATACACACAAAAATGTTATCTTGTAATGCCTAAAAACATTATCTACACCATATTTTTTACAGTGAATTTCTAGCAAACACAACTGTAAGGTTTTTTGTTTTTTTACTATAAATTTAACAGGGAAGCATTGCAATATACCACACATATTTCCATCAGCGTTCCTTCAGCACAATACATTCAACTGGCTGTGGGTAAACGACCGGGGATGCCTGAGCTCTCTGCACGTCTCTCTGACCTTAAAACAATCAGAGTAAACACACAGAGGCCCCTGAGAGAGCGCAGACCCCTACTGTGTCCTCAAAACCTGCCCTCTCCAGCGTGCAGCCTTAATCAAACATACTGTCATGCTGTTTACTAGAACACACAGGGGAAACAAACTGTAGGAGCCCCTAAGTCTCAGCGTTAACCAGGACCATCTGAGCGTGCCTGTTCATGTGAGCGAATGTCTACGTTTTTAGAAGATAACATAGTTCGCTGATTATTTACTGCAGATGCTTGGTGAAGACATCTTAAATCCTTATGTTTAATTTATTTTCTCTGTTCGATATGTATTTGCGTGTTTGAACAAAAACAGAAGTCTATCTGTGTGTAACTGCTTCATTTCCTGCTGCAGAAAGCCTGTTTCCTGAGCTGTGTGGACCTCAAATGTGGCTCCTCACAGAGGGAATTCAGAAAAGGATCAATTGCACTTGTTACATCTCAGGTTTCCCTCTCCCTACCCCCTTTACTTCACTCACACAGGACTGAATTCTCAGCTGCAAGCAATTACTGCAAGGACTCACTGACTAACAGTTTCCAGATTGCCTCTTGATGGCTCCCAAATTGAGAAAGACAGTCTGGAGTATGGACAATGTAAATCCATTTCTGGTTTTGTCAGTTCCAGACAGCTGGTCGGGCAGACCAAAGGCTGTGGCTTTGAGAACTCAGTGACAATCTTAACATGAAGACAACTTTTCATCCCCAGCAACCTTCCATCTCATAGAAAGGTCATTCTCTCTAAATTGCAAATATTGTAGAGTCAAGAAAATATCTGGCAGTTTCTCGAGACACTATGTTCAAGCAGGGGCTGACAAGTGGAGCATAACAGTTTTGGCTCTACTGTGCAAGTGTGTTAATGTGTCATTCACACTGATTGCTCGACGTATTTATAAGTACACAAGTCCTATACAGTCTTACTTAAAAAACTGTTTCAGATTGAAAGGTAAAAAATAGGAGGATGCCGTGCTCTAATAGTGATTTCCACATTGCTATGCATCTTGATTACATATCCGATGTTGATTTTGTTCCCTAAATCTAACTGAAACACTTTTACTCTAATTAGCTTAATCTTTGATGGAATTTTACAGATGGACTGCTGAACTTTTATTATTGTTAGCTTATTTGTTTACAGGCTTTAGAAAGAGCAGAAATAAGACTATTCACTGACAATGTGATGACTGGAGTCCTGCCATATTGCTGGAAGCAGTCGTGAGGATGGAAAGTTTTCTCAAAACGCATGAGAGAAAGAATGGCTTGCAGCCGACGGCTGTCTCGTTCAATTAGTGAGTCAGAGGAGAGACTGTCAGAGGAAAAACATGGAGCTGTGGTTTCGTCATGTGCTTAAGACAAAAGAAGGCCAGGCAAATAATTGAATTAGTTTTAGCATAAATGTAAATTTGACATGCATTCTATAGAGATTTTGCTCGTATTCATTATTTTACAAAGTAAAGTGGTGGATTACCATTTTAGTGAGACTGGAAGCAGAAAGAGTACAAAATAGCCTAACTGTAGAGTTAACAGTTTATACACCTGCTGGAAAATCAAGTTTAAGATGGTGTTAGCTGAAAGTGGGAACTGGTTTCTAGATGATCCACTCTGGTGATGATCCAAGGTGGTAGACTGTGAAAAAAAAAAGAAAAAAAAAAAAGTATTTAGGTAGTCAAGCTGGTTTTTGAAGAAACGCTGGTCAGCTAGCTTATATCCAGCTTGGACAAACTAATGACCACATTAGACCAGTTATTGAACAGCTTGAGCCAGCTAATAACCAGCTTTTGTCTGATTTAGACAGGCTAGTGACCAGTCTGAAGCATGAAAAACCAGCTTGATTCAACTAATGGTCTGTTTAGATCAGCTAATAATAAGTTAATGACAAGCTTGGATGAGCTAATAAGGCCTTGGATTAGCTAATTTAGACCTACTAATAACTATCTTGGAACAGTTAATTTGGACCAGCTAATGACCAGCTTGAAGGATCTATACCATCTTTGGCCAGCCAATGACCAATCTGAACCAGCTAATAACCAACTTGAAGAAGCTAATGATCAGTTTAGATCAGCTAATGATCATCCAGGATCACTTAATGATCAGTTTAGACCAGTTAATGACCAATTTGGACCAGTTAATAAGCAGTTAGTTAATACCTAATTTGAACATTTACCCCTGGTTTCACAGACAAGGCTTAAACCTAGTCCTAGACTAAAATGTAAATCTGAGCTGTTTGAACTGAAATAAACTTGCACTGATTGATCTTAAAACATGTCAGTGCCTGTTTTGTCTTAAGATGCACACCAGTAATGCTTTTTTCTAAGGCATGTTTATAAAAATTACTTAAATGTCCTAATTAAACTATGACCTAATCCTGGTTTAGGCTAAACCCTGTCTGTGAAACTGGGCCCTAATGATCAGTTTAGACTAGCTAATACCAGTTAAGGTCAGTTAAAGACCAGTTAATGATCATCATGGCTAGCTAACAACCTGCCAAATTATTTTAAAAATCAGCTTGGTCACTATATAGTATAGCAAACTGGCAGTTGGTTCAATGCTGAAACACAATGGTAAACCAGCTTGGTAATGGCCGGCTAATAGCTAGCTATTTACCAGTTAAGACTAAGTAATTAGCTTAGTGCATTACAATATTACATTACTAAGATACTTTTTATGGAATGTAATGTGTTATGTTACTTTGCGTTACTTTCTAATCTGGGCTGGGCTTGCTTGTTTGTTTTTAATATTAAAAATTTTTATATTTTTGGAAAATACAGAAGCCCTTTCACACCAAAAGTGAAATGTATAAGCCTCAGGCTGAAGAAAATGTACATTCAAAAAACTCAAACAAACCTTTCAGCTGTGCTGCCATTAGGGAGTGCCATGAAGAATAGGATGCAAGAGAAGAAAGTTCAATACGTTCTTCTCAATTACCAACAAATAAAACAAATATTATGTCACTTTTTGCTTATTATGGTTGAATTGGATCAGTGGAGGTCAGCAGCAAAGACACTGGTTAAGAAAGTGTGATTAAATACATAAAGGATATTTGTGTTATTTAACATTTTATTATTGCAGGTTGGCGTGATGCACTGAGTTTGCTTTTTGTTTTTGTGCAAGTAAGATGAGGAAATGCATGTTCACATTTAGTCTAGACTTACAGTAAGAATAATTTTTACACGGCGCACACATACACCTCTGCACTCACTCCCAATTTCAGTAACACTTTACATAATGGTGTCCTTGTTACACGTTACATGTACTCACTATTATAATAACAATTAATTATGCATAATTACATGCAAGTAACCCTAATCCTAACACCTAACCATATAGTAAGTACATGTAGTTAATTAATATTACTTTGTACGTAAATGTATAATTACACTGTAACAAGAACACCTTAAAAAAAGTGTAACCCAGATTTCTCTCGACATGGGTGCAGGAAAGCTATCAGTCAATAAATGGGAAAACTTACATATTTGAAAAAGTAACTTCTAAATTAAAAAGTAATGCGTTACTTTACTAGCTACTTGAAAAAGTAATCTGATTACGTAACTTGCTTTACTTGTAATTCGTTACCCCCAACACTGCTAATGACTAGCTAATTGCCATCTTAGACAAGCTAACAACATTTTAGACCCCTTAATAACTGGCTTGTACCAACTAATAACTATAACTAATAACTATATTAGACCACCTAAGGTTTAGTTTAGAACAGCTGATGACCAGCTTGGATCAGTTAATAAGGAGTTTAAACCAGCTAATATATATCTTGAACCAGCTAATGACAAGCTTTAACCAACTAATGATTAGTTTGGACTAGCTAATAACCAACTTAGGCCAGCTAATGACTAATGATTATAGTTCACCCAAAAAGGAAAATTCTCTCATAAATAACTCACCCTCATGTTGTTCCAAACCTGTAAGACCTTCGTTCATCTACGGAACACAAACTAAGATGTTTTGTAATGAAATTCGAGAGCTTTCTGACCCAGACATGAAGGGGAACTACCATGGTCAAGGCACAGAAGCGTAGTAAGGACATGACAAAATAGGATGAAATAAGGACAAAATAGTTCAACCGTAATTTTATGAAGAAAACAAAAATAACAACTTTATTAATTTTTATTACTTTGTGCACAAAAAGTATTCTCGTAGCTTCTTAATTTGTGTTTCGACGATAAATGAAGGTCTTACTGGTTTGGAAAAACATGAGGGTGAGTAATTAATGACAGATTTTTCATTTTAGGGTGAACTATCCTTTTAAATAAGCTTTAGTTATACCAACTGGTATGGTTTGTTGCTTGTCTACAATGGGCTACCAGCTTAGACCAGTAAGAAACTCACTACCATATTCCAAAACACATCTACTAATTTAATCTACAGGTCCCACCTTATATTAGGGGGCCTTAATCATTTACACACAATGCACTTATTGTGTACATACATGTTTTTACATTCTACTTATATTTAAAAAATTACCTGCTTGTAATTACATTTGTAATTAATATCTGTACTTACATTTATATTTACGCTGTTGACCCATCCTTTACACTTTAAACAACACTTAAACCTAGCCATACCAACAAACCTGACTCTAACCTATCCCACCTCAAGAGCAGCAAGTGTTTTTCAATACAATATGAGAACAATAAGTCCATTGTACTTATTTTTTATGTAAGTACATAGTATTTAAGACCACCTAATATAAAGTGGGACCAATCTATATTTTACAGTACGTTGCACAGCTGTTAAAGCAATTTAGCAGCATCAAATAAGTTCTTTGCATTAAATTAAACAGAACTCTATGAGAACGTGAATGCCTTAAACAGCACTGCATGATTATAAAGCTATCACCGAAAAAAGAACACAACCATATAAGAACATATACATTTCACATAGAAAGACATTTGAAGCTAACGCTGAACATAAAACATTTCTCATCTTTAAAGACATGTTCTTCTTGACACAGTAATGACTGCCTGAGAGAGAAAAGAACAGCACATGAAGGCTTTATGATCAGAGCCAAACCACAAGCTGCCTGTATAATGACTGTTTCTTTAATTCTTGACCAGCATATCCAATCTCATTGCCCAAAAAGCCTGATCACACAGAACAGCTTGTGAGGCCTGAGGGTAAAAAGGACTGAAAACAGAGCTTGGCCCTGATTGCTTCTAACACACCGATTTCGGGTTCAAAGCGCACAGCTGTGAGAGAGAAACAGAGCCCCGAGCCTGGAAGGTCAACAGACAGTGTACGAGGGGCTGGGGTACAGAGCGATCCACCCGGAGACAGCCAGCAGCTGCGGAGTGACAGCGTGAGCTGGCTGGACCGCACTCCTCTCTCACCATACAAAGACATCATGCCACATCGCTGTCATGGCTGTCAGCGCACCGACCAGCTCGTTAACAAAAGAAGAGCCAATCAGAGCTCTGATGCACACAATATTGACAAGAGCGTGAAGACTTTGAGTCCTTAAGTAGCCAATCAACACAGTAGACTGGACAGAAGTTAATTAACCAGATTTCTGTGAAAGGGAGGAAAGTGATTGTGACAAGCACAAAGGCAAATGAAAGGTTTGATCGATTTGATCACTTAATAGGGGATGCATTTTAGCGTTCACACGAAGGAAGTAGCTTATGATGACATTCAGTGCTATAATTACTGGTTGCTGGAGTTTTGTTCAAAACTTGATGGACTAACACCAGAAATTAAGATATACTGTAGCCTGTGTGTTTCAGAATCCCCCATCCTGCCTTGTTTTCACTGCGAGGGCAATGAGAGTTTAAAATGAAAATGAATGTTTATGTGTTTTCATGCGTTGAGTGTAAATATCAAGCTATTTTGCCATTTGCGCAATATTTATTTGTGGAAGGAAAAAGGTTGACATGTGGATGTTCAGCTCATAAAAGAGCTCACTCAGGTCCTGTCCCCTAGCACGGCCCCGTCACATACTTCTTGACGTAAATTATTCCCGGCAAGCGAAGAAATACTTCATGCAAAATATTGCCTCTGGCCTCTGGGTTGTGTACTGTAATAAATTCTGTTTGGAACATGCAATGTTTTTATCCAAAATGTCGCAGTGACATTTTAATTACTCTGAAATTACAGCTAATTAAAGAGACCTTAGAGTGAACCTCATATGTGATTGGCAGGAAAACGCTTGAGCATCATTTGGTGAGTTTACTCTTGTCAGAAATTTATACAATAGCAAAATCAGTGCAAAGTCATCTGACAGAAACAACAAAAAATGATGTCACAATATTTACATCATAAGAATATCATAAGTATATCATAAGAATTCAAAGGCTGCAAGTGAACTAAAGGTTTGTAAGTATAAAAAAGTACAAAACTTACGCCAAGTGCTTTGAAATGAAGTCTTTGTATTTGTTTTGGTTTCATATGGTTTTGAAAAACTTAATAATTAAATTAATGTCATGTGATGTAACCAACTAATAAAACGTTATAACATTTTCATTACACCTTTTTTCCCAGTAAGTGCACACGTTAATCATCATTACTATTATTTTTTAATTCAAAGAATTATATTTTTCAATTAAATTATTATTTGTTATTATTATTCATAAGTATCATTATATATTTGGGGAGTCACACAACATAACATTCCAGGACTTGAGCTAAACTTGCCATTTCATAAAAAGATCTAATATTTTAAGATACTTACTGACACCCAGTCGTTGGGATCTGATTTTGTCATAAAAAAATGTATTTCAAATAAAAAGAAGAAAAATTATTATATAAATAAAAAATATATCAAAATGAAATTTAATGCAGTAATTAAATCATTCTCTTTTTTGAAGATTCTTGAAAAACTGAACCATTCTCTTCATTGAATTTTAAGTCATTGCATGTATGAATAGCATTTTTATGTATTTTTGTATAAATTAATAGATCTAGGGTCTGTTTCATAAAACAAGTTTACCAAAGAAGCCAGGCTTGTTTCAGTTAGTTACTTATTTTGAACCAAATAAACTGTCAGTAAGTCAGACTAACTGAAATAAACCTGGCTTATTTGGTAAACTTGTTTTATGAAACAGGCCCGTGGATCCCAAAATAATAATAATAATAATAATAATAATGTAATTGAACCTTAATGCATTTATTGAGAATGTAACAAAATGGAGGCAAATGTACACAATGTATAAAAATTACAGCACACACAAAGCCTCATGTCATCCATTCTGAACTGATTCAGAAAGAGTATTAAAAAAACAGTAGCAAGATCCCTGATTATGTTGGAGCGGTGTTGTCCACAGTGGTGTTTGTGCTTCAGAGTCACGCATGTCTCAGGCTGTGAGGGCACACATCTCTCCCATTCCCAGGGTTTATTATTACAAATAACCACTTCCAGCTGCACGCTGACACTCAGTGGGGCACGGAGCCATGGAGCAGATGCATACCAGTCTGTCCTACTCCCTGTGAGAGAGGGTCTGTGAGCAAACCCTCTCCCCGATCCTCACTTTAAAACCACCGTGGACATGGTGATGAAAAATAAGAAATGGACTGGAGAAATCTGGAGGAATTTAGTTTTTATAGTCTTGCTTCTCTCTTTTTCTGTCACTCTGTCCTCTGTTACTCGCCTGACCCTCACCTTCCACCCTGTGCCTCTTATCTGTCAGTGATCCCTCATTTTCCTGACTGTGATTGGCAGCCTTTAAGGGAAGCTCTTCAAGCCGAGTGGAGGAGGTCCCAGTACAAAAGAAAGTCACCACAAAACAAATAATCTGATGAGAGTGTGGCGTTTCACTAACTCACTGTTGAGTCCAAAAAAGGCAAGAGAACAGAGTATGGGAGGTTTAAGAGTAAATGTAATGTGACTCTTACTTAAAGCTGAAGTGATTTTTTATTTTTTTAATAAAATGTTTTCTTCTATCCCAGTTTAAAATGCAGAGATAGCTGTAAGATATCCATAGGTTGTTAATCTCAAAACACTTTGGATGTATTTAGTTATCAAAACATTTTCTTTCTTTCTTTGAGTGTCATCAGCCTGACATGGCAACACTGGCTCAACCAATGGCGTGAGTTTGGGGGAGGGGCCAGCTGTTTGGCCAACCAATGGTAGATGAGGTGTGTAAACAGAATGGTTTTGCAAATAAAAATAAAAATGCAAAAGTACAGTTTCTCAGATATATATATGAAAGTGAAAAAAGTGAAAGTGAAGTGACATACGGCCAAGTATGGTGACCCATACTCGGAATTCGTGCTCTGCATTTATCCCATCCAAAGTGCACACACACACCGTGAACACACACCCGGAGCAGTGGGCAGCCATTTATGCTGCGGCGCCCAGGGAGCAGTTGTGGGTCCAACTCTCTAACCATTAGGCCACGACTTCCCCCATATATGTGTGTGTGTGTGTGTGTGTGTGTTTTAACTAACAGTAAAAGTAAATGTGACTAGGGGCTGTCAAGGTCCAAAATTGACAAAAAGTGATCCAGATGACTTGTATGCTTTACAAAGAAAAAAAAGTATATAAGCAGTGACTTTCAATGAAATTGAAAATATATTTAACTTTTCAACCTTCATATAGCAAAATATATATGTTCAAAATGTATTTTCAAAGATATATAAAAAAATTGCCAAAACATATTGTTCGAAAATGTATGTGAATATATTTTTTAAAATATTTTAGCCCACTTTTTTTGGGAGTCCTGTAAAGACATTCAATATATATACTATAATACAATACAGTAAAACTTGTGTATATTAAAACTTGGCACATTATTTATAGTTAAGAGTCACGCAAGAAGCATCATGTACAATGACTTTTTCAAATTATGGCATATCAGCTTATGTGAATATCAACTTAAATTGTCATTTTCCTCATACAAAGCTATCATATTGTTTGAGAAGACTTGAAAGTTATAGACTACTTTTATGCCTTTTACTTTTTGAGTTTGACAGCCCCAGTTCATCATTTACTTTCTCTGAATGCAGAGTATATGCGTCAACATTGTGCTGCAGAAAGTCGATACAGGTTTGAAAGAACATGAAGGTGACAGAACTGATGACAGAATAATTATTTTGTGAGTGTACTGTCCCTTTAAGTTTGCCATAAACCATTTCTCTTTTACAAAACACCTTCATGCTACTGTACTTTGTATATCATTTGCTCTTCTAGCTGTATGAGTTATTCTGCTGTGGGCTGAGTATTCAATAACTCATTTCAGCTTTGTGGAATAGTTGTGAGTGGCCTGCCAGTGACCCTTTGCTCTTGAGGTGAGGTCAGGCTCTCCTGTAGGCCTCCCAGCTGTCTCGCTCCCTACACCCACACGTCCCTCTCCGCTTGCCCTCTGATTTCTCCCTCTCCCTCTTCACTCCCCCGGTTTTTCCTCTCCCTCTTCCAGAAGGGTTGACAGCTCCAAACAAAACAGGGCCTGTGAGCTGACTGACACATTCTGCCTCTGAAAGGAGAGCATTTAACACGCCTCACACCCTGCACTGCCCACCACACACACAAACACACACCCTTAGCCAGTCGAAACAAAACGCCACCACAGAGAAAAGAGAGGATCGGCAGAGTTTGGGGGGAATCTGCACCTTGAAGAAGAGAAAAGGGGGAGAAAAGAGTTGAGAAAGGGAGGAAAAAGAGTTTTTTCAGGTTCAAAGGCGGTCTATTCTCCAGCCTGCACCCTGTCACTCATCCTGAGCGGGTTAGCCCGGAGGATAGCGCTCCTTTTTCACTGGTGTCATTCATCCATCTGTCAGGCTGATGTGCACTCCAATGGGTTTGGTGAAGAGCTGCGGAAACTTCCTGTCAGGGCCTGCCGTGAGATCAACACCTGTTGGAGTGAGACGGAGGAGTCCCGACTGGAGTGCCGCTTTCCAACCCGCACACTGAAATCAAAAACACACACTCAACAAACACAAACAAACAATGCTATCTGCTTCCTCAGAACGCAAAAGTGTGTCTGAAATGCTAGCTTATCAGTTAGACAGCTTCTGGTGTTAAAAGCAAAAAAAAAAAAAAAAAACATACAAAAGTATGTTTCTGCAAAACCCCCTCTTATTATATTATACGATTTACTTTTATGTGTGCCAAAACTAAAGTGTACATTTTTTTTTTAGATGGGCTTGCCCCCCCCCCCAAAAAAAGTGAATAATTTTTAAAAATAACACTGATAAAAACAATATAAAATATATTATTATAATATATATTAAATATATGTAAAATATAAAACATCTAATACATAGGTACGCAAGTATTCAGACACTGACTGAGTTTTTGTTCTTCTGCCTATATACACCACTACAATGGATTTGAAATAAAACAATCACGATGTGATTGAAATGCAGACCTTAAGCTTTAATTCAAGGGGTTGAACAAAAATATAACATAAAATGCTTAGGAATTGCAACTATTTTATACACGGCCCCCCCATCTTCAGGGGTTCAAATGTAATTGAGCAAATAAATATAATCATAAATAAAATGTTCATTTTTTATTTTATTTTATTGAGAACCCTTTGCAGGTAATGACAGCCTTAAAGGAACACTCCACTTTTTTTGGAAATAGTGGAGTGTTTCCACTTATTGCCACTCATTTTCCAAGCCCCCAAGTGTTAAACAGTTAAGTTTTACCGTTTTTGAATCCATTCAGCCGATCTCCGGGTCTGGCGGTAGCACTTTTAGCTTAGTTTAGCATAGATCATTGAATTGGATTAGACCATTAGCATCACGCTCAAAAATGACCAAAGAGTTTTGATATTTTTCCTATTTAAAACTTGACTCTTCTGCAGTTACATTGTGTACTAAGACTGACGGAAAATTAAATGTTGCGATTTTCTAGGCCAATATGGCTAGGAACTATGGGAGATCGGCTGAATGGATTATATATACAGTATATATGATATATAGCATTATATATAGAAAACGGCATAATTTTACATGCACTGTGTGTATACACACACACACACAAAATGTTATATTGGTTTCTAACTAAAACTAAAACATTTCTGTATTAAAAAATTTAAATTGGTCTAGCTTTCAAAAACAACAACAACGTTATTATACAATTTCAAGCAAGTCCATACGCATCATTTTTTTTGGATCAGACTTAGAAGTATGTACTTCACAGTGATACAGAATACTGCTCCTTACTCAAGACTTTGATTTCACCACAGTTTCTCACAGCGAAACTTCACTCTCACGTCTTTTCCCGGTTGTATGTAGCCAGCAATCTGAGCCATGTATTTTGTCATGAAGCTGGATGCCAGAGGTGCCGTGATGCTAAATGAACTGACCACACTTCTGCTATCAGGTACATTCTCATGGAGACCATTAGTGCTGCTGTCCCCTGAGGCGGGCCTTTGAATAATGCATGCGAGAGCTCAGGCTCTCAGCGGCCTGAGGCATATCCACCGCTCTTGTTACCTCTCATGGCATATCCTGTCAGAGTCACAGGTCAACATGCCGCCTGCTGGACTGTGTTACATGGGGCTCAAACCACCGCTGCCAGATTCTGGTTTCAAAAGCAGAGCAGAGCGACAAAAGTAATCACAGGCTTTAAAAAGGCTCTTGGAGAAAACGTAATGGGTGCCGGTGGACAATGGCTGTACTTTTTCCACTGATTCTGTTAACTTTTTTCTCCCAAATCTTATTCTATTCAGTATTATTTGAAGGGTGCAAGGATCTGAGCTGCCTGTGTATCCAGCTTTCAGAGAGCCACGTATCTACTCTGTATATAAGCAGTTTCTTCATTCATTCTTCATACTAATATATATATACTGTATATACATACACACACACACACACACACACACACACATAACCTTTCCAAGGTTTGGGGTTGATAACATTTCTCTTATTCCTGTGATGGCAAAGATTTTTCAGCATCATTATTCCAGCCTTCAGTGTCACATGATCCTTCAGAAATCATTCTAATATGCTGATTTGGAGCTCAGGAAACATTTCTTATTATTTGCAATGTTGAAAACAGTTCTGTTTTTGTGGAAATTGTGATACATTTTTCTTCAGGATTCTTTGATGAACAAAGTTCAAAAGAACAGCTTCTTTTTCAAATATAATTTTTTTTTAACATTATGTCTACTGTCATTTTTGATCAATTTAATGCATCCTTGCTGAATAAAAGTACTAAGCTGTTGCTTTATTACTTTGCCAACTAAATTTTACATTGGACAATACAGTGCCAAATTGTGTATCACGCGAAAGTCAACAGTAATACCCTAAAAATCAAACATTTGTAATAAAAGTCACAAACTTAATACATACAAATAATTAGATAAATACATATATAAATATGAACATAAACTATTATTTTGTAAATGCTCAAATAAATTTACTGAGTATTTGGTTGAATTTTGATGGTTTCATGGCCATCAATAACATTCACAGCATGAAACATCGAGGCTTGTGGTTCTGATTGCAAGTGAACCCGTATTTATTGTATACCCATATTTTCTTTTACCTTAGTTAATTTGCTTCATGGTTTTCAAAGATGAAGTCATGCCATGCAAACTGCCCATGTTGACATCTTTCTTTGGCAAGCTTCTACCAAGTGACATACACAAGAAAACATAAGGGAGGTGTTAATTTTACACAATTCAAGTTAATTGTTTGCATTCACCATTGTTTTTAGTTTTTTTGTTTTTTTTTAGCATTTTGCTTTCCTGATCCCTGGTAGGAGATATCTGGTAAGAAATAAACAAACTAAACTGGAACCAACACCTGAATCTTTTCATTTTAGACATAGAAACACACACACACACACACACACAGTGTTCAGTCTTAATTAGAGTGAATGAAAGGATTGTGTGTGGGCTGGAGGAGGGAAATGAATGTAGTGCTCTGCTGAAAGTGATCCCTGTCACACACAGGATGTCTGCTCACTCTCTCTCTCTCACAGACACACACACACACACACACACAACATATATATTAAGGAACGATGGACCAAGGGAGAGATATCAAAATAGAGAGAGTGAGACAGCTGCCAATTCCCACCAGGTCTGTTGTAGTGGGCAGAACGGACTGGAAATCCCCATTCAAGTATGTAAAAGCACCCGCAGTCCACACAATGACCATGAAGCCTTTATAAGACATCATATTAACAATCTTTCATTGTTGCCATTCTGCAACACAAGCCAAAGAAGCATTTCTATTCACGGTGATCAGAACAACTCTCATTCGCTTATACATATACATGCATTTAAAGGGATAATTCACTCAAAAATGATAATTCTGTTATTATTGAATTGAATCACCCTCATGTATAACATTTTTCCTTCGGTGGAATGCAAAAGAAGATATTTTTAATAGTATTTTGTATTCACTAAATGTCTATGGGCTCCAGTGTTGTTTGGACGGTAGATATTCTTACAAATATCTTATAAAAAAAAATATGTTTTGGCTGAACTATCCATTGTCACACTTTTCATACAACAAAAGCCTTTCAGCATCATTGGCAATGTATGATCAATGTTTTTGCGCTTTTTTAAATTAAATGTGATAAGAAATTTCAGTGTTTATTAAAAATGCCGTTATATACAAATGATTTAAGTAACACTTTACTTGAAGCCTTTATGTACCATATAATGCATTACAAAAGTAGATTTAATGCATTAATTATGCCTTGTAATGCATCTTCCAATCACATGAATAACTGTAACCACAGTTAATACATTATAACACTTATCAATTCATTGTTGCAATGTGCATTTTAAATTTGGCTATAATTACTTACAACAAGATATAATGTATTACAAAGCACATTATAAATAATTATAATGCATCATACACTTTAATAACCCTATATAATGCATTACACATAATGGTCTTAAGTAAAGTGTTACCATGATTTATTAGGATTATAGCAATAGATGTATTGGAAGTCTGTTATTGAACATCTGAATCGGTTTAAAGTTATTTCACCCAAAAATATAAATTCTGTCATCATTTACTCACCCTCATGTTGTTCCAAACCTGTATGCATTTCTATCATCTGTTGGACACAAAATATATTTTGAAGAATGCTGCAATCAAAGTTTCAGTTCTTATTGACTTCCACTGATTTTTTTTGTCCATGCAATAGAAGTCTGTTCTTTCTTCAAAATATCTTAAGTTCCCTCAAAAGAAAGTAAGTCAAATATGTTTGGAACAATATGAATGTGAGTAAATGACAGAATTTTCAATTATTTTGTGGGTGACCTATCCCTTTAAATCAAACTAAAACTGAATACGCTCACGAACGTTCTGGCACTGTTTTAGCACTTAGTACAAGACGGAGAGGGAGAATATTATTCCAGGGTGTTTTGGCACCAGAGGACAGCTCTATGAAAGATTACCCAGGTGGTCTTTCCTCAACTCCTCCGTCTCTCCCCCAGCAGAATGTCAGTTTCAATTCCCTGGCTCAATTCTCCAGTCCCTTACCCAAATCATCATGTGAACCTCAGATTGCTTAAATATGGGCCCGTGAATCTGATACTCTGTTGGGTTTTGAGTCTTGACGGAGGTGCTGAGAGCCGGCTGATGAGGGGGCCCAGCCATCCGCCATATTGCCGCCCAGTATGCCGTGTCATGTTCTCTGAACAATCGCCTGTGTCCTTCTAGTTGGGTAAACAACAGAGGCTGTCAGCCGGTGTCAGGTTTGGGCTTTTCAAAGCAAAAGAAGGAGAATGACAGATGACTGCTCTGAGTGTAGCCGACACTTTGCTGATAATGGTGATCTGAGTGCTGATACGGAGAGGCAGACTGCGATGGGCGAGCAAGATATACCCGGTAAAACATACAGAACCCACAGTTTTAACAAACACACTGCTGGGAAAGACTGCGAGGCGCTTTCAGTGAGATTCCCCGGCTTGCTTGATTCTCTGATTCATCCGTGGCAGAATTTGACATGTGTTGAGGTTGAATCACATCCACGATTGTGAGTTTGCAATGAAAAGCTGAATTCAAGCCTCTTTCGACCGCATAAAAATTCAATAAATAAATGAAAAATGTAACTGGATAGAATGGAAATAAGCCAAAGTAGCAGTGAGCCAATAATAAGTAATAACAATAATATTTGTTCAAATAATAAGATGAAAGATCCTTTATTCCTGTGTGTTAAGGTTTTTTATTTAAGGTGGTTCACATAAAGTGTTGATTTCCAAACTTAAATAAAAAAACAAAAAAAAAAAACAATCTGAATTAACTTAACATGAAAAGTGTAATATTTGTTCCTCTGTTTGTCAATTAGTTTTAAATTTAGGATGAAGTTGTAAAAATTACAGATAATTGGTGGGAGTTAAGTTTTTTTTTTTTTTTTGGGGGGGGGGGGGGTGTAATTTATCAATAATAAATAATATTTGTTCAAAATTAAGATAAAATATGCTTCATTCCTGTGTTATTTATTTAATTTAAAGGTGGTTCACAAGGTGCTGATTTACAATATAATACAAAAATATATATAAAATAATAATTCATAATAATAAGTAGCAATAGTATTATTATTTGTTCAAATAAGGTGGAAAAATTTTTATTCCTGTATTAATAAATAAATAAATGTACTTTCTTTTATAAATAAATAGAATACATTAAAAATGTTTAGTTAATTTTAGTACTAAACCTCTGTTTGACCATCAGGTTCCAAAGTCAGGACTAAATTGTCAAATCTTCAGAGAACATTCTGGTGGGAATTGAATTTTCTGAGGAAGAAAAAAACAGTTAATGATAGAAAATCTGGTCAGTGTCAGCTCTGAGATGCACAGATGAAGTGATTGCATTTAATGTCAGCCGTTCAGATTCTTTGGTGTAAATCAGCTGACCCTTTCACAAACTGCTCGATGAATTAAGCTCCACAGAACACTTTCATTAAATTGAACTCAAACTAATCTGTTCAGGGTTCATGGGGTTGACAAGCCACAAAAAAACAACATGTCTGACACGGTCGGCACGAGCGTACCTGTAACCTGAGCCGAGGGACGGTGGCGTGCCAAAACTCGGCATCCCTCACGCTGAGAAAGAGTCCAGTTAGACCGGATCCCCACCCCACACATCAGCTCTCCTCGCCTCTCAAGTGCTGGCCGGGCCTGCACAGTGGGGTCCCTCCATCTGGACACATTTCTACCCTGACAGGAGACATGGCTGCATTAAAGAACGTATTCACATACGGCGCACTCAGGACTGTCACTGCTGGAGATAGAGAGCAGACTGGAGGACCGGACTGTGCAGAGGCAGAGAGAGAGAGAGATCTGGGATTTCGCTTGAGCACTACAGAACTCTCATTCTATAGCCCATCTGTCAAGCATTATGGACCCGGGCCCTCAGCTGAATAACTCAGCTCCTCCTACACATGGAATGTACAGAGAGGATTGTTTCGGTTCAAAATAAAGAAAAAGCTGCACATTATGCACATTAAATTATATTAATGTTAAAATGACAATGAGCATTTAAAAATATATATTATTAGAGTTATAAGCTATGTATGTTAGTCTGATTGACACCCAATTTAAGATGTAACAGCATGTTTTACATAGCACACTGTAAATGATCAAATGCATTTGTTAAGTGCAGTACAGAATTATAAATAAAAAAATAGTTAGGCTTAAAAAAGGGGGGAATAACTTAACTGTGCAACAGTTAAATAAAAAAAACTTTTGAACAAGTTGCACAGAATGTCAAAAGAGTTATAAAGTTAATAAAGAAGTTGTTAAGTAAATAAAGCAAACTTAGCGAATGTAAAATGTGCTTTAACAAATGTAATAAAACATTTTACAAGTTATCTCGTAAAAATGAAACTTTTTATGAGGAACAAAACAACCAAATAAAGATGACAAAAGAGTGATGAATGGATAATAGCGACCTCTTCTGGACACAGTATAGAAGATAGAGGTGGCAAGGGTTGCTTTGACATCAAATGTAAGTTTAGAAAGTCCGGATTTTGTGTCTTCATTTTGACATTAGATAATAAATAAATAAAATTAATTAAAATTAATTAATGCAATTCTTCATCTTTAATGCAATTGGGTGTACAACTGAACCAATCCGATTCAATCGCCTCTCTGATTGGAAGGCGGAAAACTGTCAATCATTTCTTAAATGGGAGGCGCTTAGGTTCTACACGAAACCAGTGGTCAGTTACATTGAAGCGTCCTAAAGTAAAGAGCTCCTTATTATTCCCACTGAAAACCCCGCTTAACTAGCATCCATGCAGAAGAGGTTTAGATGCATTCTTCGATTAATATTACCATCATTGCTAAATGTATTATTATTATTTTTTTGCATTAAAAAAAATATTAATTTACCTCAGTAAATGACCGTAAATATTTCTGTGATATATTTTTTAAGTAATAAATAAATAAATGCATGCATGCATACATACATCCTTAAACGTGGGTGGGTCTAAAGATCCGCAGTAATACTGATATTCTACTCCTTAATTTAGACTCGATGCAATTATAGACTGATTAGAGTCTAAACCTGTGCATAGAATTGTTATTATTATTACTATATTAACAACAATAAAAACAATAATAATAATAATAAACCCAAAAAATAAGATAAATTATACTTTTGGCCTAAAGGTCGTTTTAAATCCGAAACTGAAAATCATTTAAGATTTTTTTGATGGTCTGGTATTATGACACCGATAAATCTGGGTCACTGAACTCAAACTGTTGTGTTTATACAGAAGATGCACAAAATGAATGGCGCATGCGCCCTCCAGTGTCCTTTGACAATACTACATTCGTCAAAACAACGTATAGATATTTTCCGTCTATCTTTCCTAAACCGAAACGCTAAAGAAATTCTCTATACTACAATAAATCCCTGACGTTGTTTTTTAACTGGCATCAAAAACGGCAAAGGTGGCAAAATGAATTAAAATAATTCCAAATATAGTATTATCTGCTAGTAATTCCAAGGCTAACACATCTGAACACATCCTGAGCTAAAAAAAGAAAACCGTCTGTGTGCACAGAGGTATTCAGCCATGTCTTGCTCTCGGGATGCGCCTTTAAGGGTTCCTCCCCCGGCTTTCCTTACTGACCTCTTCCCTTTGAAACCACTTCCTCCCCTTCTCCCAATCGGCCATGTTTAATTTGACTCATTCATGAAAAGTTATGTAAACACAACAGTAAAGCCATGCCCGTGAAAGCTACACAGTGGGCGATGTTCGGTTACTGAAGTGCATTGTGGTCGTGTGGATGCAGCGCGTTGTTTGTAAGTTAAAGGCTGCGCATTAATCAGCAGCAGTGGGAATTAAGACTAGCGCGTGAGGCTTCGCCAGGTGGGCACGCGCACTTACCGAATTCACATCAGTGGCGTAGAAAGAATAGCATTTAATATAACAAGCATTCATAATATTAGCCTGCTCGGTCCGTGACTAAGAAAGTTTAGTTCGTGGGAAATGATACTTCATGCATAAAAGCGGTGACTTCACTGGCAGCGACGTATTGTCATTGTTTATCTATTGTTTATCTGTTACACATCGCTTGATACATTAAGAGCAAGCAAACACATACATTTCAAGGGGGACATGCTTCTTTAAAAATGTCCGACTTCAGTGCCGAACGTTTATTCTATGTACAATGTAAGTTTGGTATCACGTGATATGTGTGAAGTTTTCCTCTAAAGGCCTATAATAACAAAAACATCACTGACTAGTTTCCTTAAGCCCCTTCATGTCAAATGATCTTATTTTAATGCTAAACATAACATGCATGCTTTATAATATATGAAATACTGTATTGAAAACATGATTAAATGTAGTGTTGTTAAATAGGAAACCATGAGGAAAAAGCAGAATGTGAAAAACAGGAAAGCAGAAGAGACGACGGTTGTCCAAGAGTTTGCAGTGGAAAAAATTATCCGCAGAAGAGTCAACGATGGAAAAGTTGAATACTATCTAAAGTGGAAAGGCTTCACGGAGTGAGTTTCTGGAACAAATGTTACCATGTGTCAGATAATTATATTATGAATATGTACCAGAATATGACATGACTGTCAAACTTTCCACAGTGCAGAGAATACCTGGGAGCCAGAAGACAACCTGGATTGTCCTGAGCTGATAGAGGAGTTTCTCAGAAACCTAACTGTCTCAGGAGAGACTGAACAAGAGGGCTGTCAGTCTCTAGACCTGGAGGTCCAGCCCAAGCAAGAGTTAACTGAGCTGGATGCTGATATGGTTAGTGTCTTTATATACTGTACTGGTGCACATGCTGTACCATTTACTTTCACTCCTACAGGACAATTACCGCACTACAGTGTTTCAAAATAAGCATTGTATACCCCAAAAATACATCAATAAATTTAATTATGCTAGATAACATACTTGCCATAATATGAATAACCGTCAGTGCATTGTATAGCGCAAAGGGGTCCAATCCTGCTTCTGTAAGACACGTTTCCACAGAGTTTAGCCCTAATTAAACACACCTAAACCAGCTAATCGAGGTATTCAGGATCATTGGAGGAGGTGGAGCTAAACTCTGCTGGCTGGCCCTCCGGGAGCAGGACTGAACACCATTGGTACAGAGTTTTAGTCCTGTAGACTCTCTCCAAAAACTGCAGGTTTATTGCTCTTGCTATGTGATATATAATGTATCCCTCTTGTCAGGCTTTATGATAGTTTAGTTCTGTGTCTGGACTCATGCAGGCTCACCAGCAGCCTCCGGAGGAGCTCATTGAGAGGGGTAATGAGGAGGTTGATGATCACAACGCTGAGATCCCAGCAGGCCAATCTAACAACCCAGAACCAGACTGCATCATCGGATGCACAGACCAACAAGGAGAGCTCATGTTCCTCATCAAGTGGTAATATTTCTACACTGGACCATATGTGGGCTTTCTTTACACTGCTTTATTCATTATGGATGCAGTAATGCAATTTTTTTTATTTAAAATTATTTAATCAATGCATAGAATTTCTTCCCCCCAGACCACACCTAAATGTTAACTTGGCTTTAATGCTTAGCATCGCATTGCCTGAACTGGCAAATCATTTAGAAAAGCAACAAGCTGATCAAAATAGCAGCATGTTGTTGTCAGGTGCTGAAATTTCCACAATGTCAGAGTTATTATAAAACTAAAACATTACTTGAAATGAAAAAAAAAAACAATAACTGAAATAAAATATGGATAAATAAAAAAAAATATTTTTGTGTTTTCTGTTTTCATGTAAAATAATAATAGTATTATTGTAGTATCATTAATATACTATTTTACATATATATGTATATATATATGTTAACTTATACTTCTAAAATTATATATTAATATTTTAAGTCAGCTTTTTATATTTTAATTTTAGTTTTAGCAGTTTTTATATGTACTGTGTTTATTACATACTTTTGTCATTTTTATTATATTTCAGTTTTTTAATGTTTACATATTTAGCCTTAATTAGTTTTTATTTCAGTTTTAGTTATTTTAGTTCTTAAACTTATTTTATTTCTGTTATTTGTCAAGTGTTTTGTCTAATATTTATATTTTATTTCAGGTTTATGTCGATTGGCAAAAAAACACCAACATTTTAATAGTTTTAGTTAATACTCTACAGTTAATACTATTTCTTTCTTTTCATTTCCATGCTCCTCTTCAACACAAAAATAGAGCAAAAGATCAAAAGCAACCTCACAGCAAAAAAAGAAAAGAAAAAAAAGATAGTATAACAATGCTGTTTCCACTAATCCACCACTGCAGCTGCTGATTGTGCTTTTAATTTGCTGTATTTGTCCATTAATACTGATCATTACTTTATTTCATCTCAGGAAAAACACAGATGAGGTGGCTTTACTGTCAGCCGGAGAGGCCAGTAAAAGGTGGCCCGAGATGGTGATCCGCTTTTACGAGGAGAAGCTGGCCTGGCATGGAGAAGACGAGCAGTGAGAGAGAAATATGTAGCAGTGGATACTACTGTACCTCCTGGCAGCTTTAAACATAAACAAACACTGTGGCATAAGTTTACTGTTTGATGTACCGTGTATTCAAAGTGTGTGAATCCACACTCCAATGTGAAGTTCTTCCCAACACACTAACCTGTAGAAATGTGACTGGAGTATTAGAGCTCTACTGTAGTGTATGGTTTTACGAATCCGCTAAGTGGTTTATTAATCAGATGTTGTTGTATCTTTTGGCCTGTTGTTTGAAAGTTCATTTGTGATGTTTATCGTTCTGTCCTCTGTTACTATGATCTGAACTGTGATTACACATAGGAGATGACGACAGATGGTACAATACCTGCTGGATAGGAACTGTTTGATGTGTAGATGTACTATAAGTACTCTTAACCTTTGGTTACGCACTTATTCAAGTTATACTGTGATGGATCCCGTGATCTGCGAGGACGTAGTGTGGCTCATGCAGGTATAAATCCATAGATTTGCACAAAACTAATTCTAGAATGTAGCCTATACAATCACGTTTTTGTGGACATCAACACTTTTGTTGTAGGTCAGTGTCAGTTTCATAGCTGTAGTATAAACAGGGCTTTGAGGTTTTGTGTTAAAGGCGTTCGTCCTGCAGTTTCGATCTTCTGGTTTCCTGTTTTCTGTAAAGATCACTGTTAACTTTTAATCTCAAGTGAGCAATCTCTAGGTGCTTGAAATAAACATAAAATTACCTCAGAAGTGTTGTGATTATTCTTGTTAAATTGCAGTTGTCTGTAAAAAGTGTCTTAAATCAAATAACTATAATGAGTGTAGCTACCTTTGGTACATCATATTGTAAAATTGGATGAAGCAACCTTTTTCTTATCAGATTTTCCTTTTAAATCACATGAAATTTTAAAATAACCAATCAGTGATATTTTAGTATCATTGAGATACTTTTATGATGTTGTTATTTCTGTTTTATTTATATTGTAATATTATGAATTTGCTTTTACACTATAGATTTTTAATGTTTTTTTTTTTTTAAAGAAGTCTCTTCTGCTCTCCAAGCCTGCATTTATTTGATCAAAAGTACAGCAAAAAAGTTAAATTTTGAAATATTTGTATTATTTAAAATAACTTTATCTATTTAACTTTTATAATAACTATATTAATTAATTATAATAACGTTTTACTCTATTTGAGTATATTTTCAAATGTTATTTATTCCTGTGATTTCAAAGCTGAAGTTTTAGCATTCATTACTCATGTCACATGATCCTTCAGAAATCATTCTAATATTCTGATTTGCTGACATTTATTGTTATTATTAATATGTTGAAAACAGCTGAGTAGATTTTTTCAGGTTTCTTTGATGAATAGAAAGTTCAGAAGAACAGCATTTATCTAAAATAGACATCTTTTGTACTGTAATGTAATGATGCTGAAAACTTTTTAATTTGATCTTATTTTTGTCTTTATTTTTGTTTGTCTATTTAAGTCTATATATTTTTTTCATATTTCTTTCAGTTTCAGTTAACTTAGTACATTGTTACACTAAATGAAAATGAGAAATGTTGCTTTAGAAACTAGCTAATTCTTTTTTTTTCAGTTAAAAATGTATTTTATTTCCAGTAATGAACATGATTTATATGGTTTTAATTTTAAATATAATAACCCTGTAACCTATCTGTAATATCAAGAGGTTTGAAAAGCTGTACATGAACAACTGTTAAAGTACTGCTAGTTGTTTCAAACATGCAGGTGTTATGATTATGGTACCCATTTTTCCAGCTGCTTTTCCCTGCTCCTTTTATTTTTATGGCAGTGCTAGTCTGCTATGTCTCTGGTGGCTGGTAAAAATGAAGCACCGCTGTCCGTCAGAGACACAAAATGAGCTTGGATGTTTTTCCCCAGTCTACAGTTCCCATGAATCAGCCCCAGTTGGTCAACACGACCAATGTCTCATGAAAATACTTCCTTTTTTATTCTTCCCATTTTTTTTAAACCTCTGAGTACTGGCTATGTGTGCTTTTCCAATGTGAGTTTGTGAGCGTATGCGTGAGGTCTTTTCCAGCGTTCTTGGACTTATGCAGGAATTCACTGGCGTGTGGGTGAGGGATCCTCGCATCCAGAAAGAGGATTTCTGGCATGCTTACATGGATTATGAAATCTGTATACATGTAAGTGCAATCAGAACATATGATACAAAGTGGTCAAAACAGATGGTGGAAACTTCCTGATCATTCTTTATATTTAATTTTCATTCAGACAAACAGTTTGGCCTTCACTAAGAAGAGTTCCTGTGTGCGGCGGAGATATAGCGAGTTTGTGTGGCTAAGAAAAAAGCTACAGGAAAATGCCATGCTCATGTATGTAACCATTGCATCCTGTTATTGATGTTTACTTTGTTCAGTAATTGTGCACTGATGAAATAGTTTGTAATTGGTTCAATGATGTAAAACAGCATCCGTGAATATTGAAAAAACTAGTTTTTAGACCTAAACCCTCTGTATATCAATTGTATCTGATATTCATGAAGTTATTGAATTATTGAATATTTTTATTGAATTATTCTATGTATTTTTGAAATAAATTGTGTCACACCTTGACATTTTTTAATTTTTACAGAAAAAATAAAAACATGATCATCATAGTAAAAATGTATTGAAGTCATTGTATATGTGAGAATTTTTGTATTTTTTATTTTTTTATTATAAATTAATATGAGCTTCAAAGAATTGACCCGATTAATATCCCAATTAATACAAATACTAAATTAGGTCATTTATTAATATTTACAAATAAACTAACTGTTGCTAATTACCAGGGTTATTTTAGTAGTATTTATATGCAATTTTAGTATTTATTCATATTTATTAAATTAGGTTTTATTTTTAGATTTTCAGTTTTAGCTTTTTGTCATTTTGGTAATTAAATCTAATCTTAGCTTTTCATCTAATACTTTTTTTTTCCGTTAATTGGTCATACTTTTGTTTGGGGACCAGTTTTCACTTTTAGCTAATTAATTGTGACTTTTGCCTCAATAAACTCCTAATTATTGCTATTTAGGTATGGGGCAGGATTAAGGGATATAGAACATGATCAGGCAGAATAAGGCATTAATATGTGCTTTATAACATATAATATGTTTACTAGTAGCAGTCATGTGTATGTTAATAAGCAACTAGTTGATAATGAGAATTGGTCCCCAAACTAAAGTTTATTTATTTATTTCAGCTTTATTTTAATAAACAGAAATGTTTTTAATAATTTTAGTTAACAATAACTCTACTGCTAATTACCATATTAGGCAGCTGTATTGTAGGCATATTAAAGTTTCAGTCATATGGCAATTTTCTATTTGACAAATGAAAACTGAACTTCTGTTGTTGTCTCTGAATTGCAGAACACATCTACCCATACTTCCTCCAAAAAACCCGTTCTTCAGTCTCAACAATGCCAGAGAGATCGGAGCCCGTATGGAAGGACTCAGGAAATTTCTAGAAGAGTAAGTATCAAAATAGCACTAAAGAACAACACGCATACAACAAACATAAAACCATGACTGAAAGAATACATTAAGCTTGAGATCTCAGTTCTTCATTTCTAGAAACTCAAAAAATACAGTAACGGATATGCTTATGGTTTCTGTGATCAGTTACTGTATATACTTACATCCTCAAGGGTGGTTCACAGCTCGGTGCTGCTTTCAGACAGCTGCTTACATCTCTTCCTACAGTCCCAACTAAGTGTGAAAAAAATTGAGGCCTGTGCCGAAGGCCGAAGTCGCTACACTGTCTCTGAGGCCATTCACAGTTTCGGCTCAGGAAACAAGCGCTTTGAATCTCAGTCTGAAGAGAGCATGGAAGAAGAGGACGATAACTGTGAATCAGAGTGATAGACTATACTAAACACATAAAGACATTACTGAGGAACATAATATTCAGCAATGAAGATTGCAGCCCATGAGGAGAGACAACGGAACAGGAAAAAAGTTACTGTCATTGCTGAAACGGTGTTGTTTTTTCTCACACTCATACTTTCTGTATTGATGAATATGTATTGATGAAAATAACCTAATAAATGTAATTATTTAAACCACATTTGTGCACACATTAATGTCTTCCTTGGCAATCAAGTGAATGTATAAAAGCATAATGTGGCCTGTGTGGAAGACAGTTTGTTGTTAAAACTACAGATGTGCGCTGAGAGGTTTACGAGAGGGAATTTATGCTTGCGTGTGAAGTCCCTTAAACGCAATAACCCCATCCTAATAAGCAAATACAGAGCATTAAGACATTACGTGATTTAAACCCGACCTTACAGAGCTAAATCCTAATAATAATCTCTACTCAAACTATTTTATTGCCATACTTAGTCATAAAAGCTCATTGTCTGGATGTCATACAAATTGGGCCTTCTCATAAATATTTAACAATCGTGTGAGGCCACACATAACCAGCAGATAGCGCCGCTGCTCTTCTGTCTGTCTGTCCATGACTGATGGTCTCATACCTGCAAAATCATAAATAATTCATCAAAGAGAAAAAGCCCTCAAAGCTAGCAGTATTTTCCCTTTTTCAAATCATCCACTGCTTTCACAGGCTTGGGCTGGGACATCAAATCATCGAGACATTTCAGAACAGGAGGATAAAGGTAGGCTATTCTATCACCACAAGCAAGAGGTTTAAAATATAGCCTTTTATTAAAAAGGGCCACAAGCATGATCCAATAAACAAAATTCTATCTGAAATTATCAAGGCAAAAATATATTTTGGGTCACAACAAAGGGTCATGGTGTGGCTGGTTAGTAGGCTATGGCCCCTTCAGAGACATAGACTCAATCATATGATCAAGTGATGAAATTGTAATGCTCAATACTGCTGCTGTAGTCCGCCTTATACAGTTTAAAAAGAACTATCACGTAACAAAAGTATATAGAATAGAAAAAATAGCATAAAAACATAGCCTGTTCTTCAACGCAATGACATGCGTACATGCTTTACCCCAGTAAAAAATATACTAATCAATCCTTTTCTGCTACTAGAGATTAGCCTACCATATAAGCCTATCCAGTCAAACATTTTTTGTTTTTTAAGAACGTTTTTCTAATGTTCCCATTAAGTTATGAAAACGTTATTGTTGAATGTTCTCTTAACGTTCAGAAATTCCATTAAAAAAAAATTATTTAAAACATTTTTGTTGTTTTTACGAATGTTAAGAGAATAGCCTATTCAAGTTTATAATTTTGCAAACATTATGGGAATGTTACATTTGAATGTTCTCTGAATATTTTTAAGTAGCCCGGTAACAATAAAGAAAAGTTAGATGAATGTCCAATTAAAACATTCCAGAAAACGTTGAACGATGTGTAAATTAAGTTTTTGGGCTATGAGAACTTTTGATAACTCGCCAGAATGTTCTGAGAATGTTCACTGATAGCTGGGTAACAACCTGGTAATCATTTTCTATTATAATATTTCAGCAATGTGTGGTTTCTCTCAGTTGTTTACAATCAGAACTAGCCATTCATTAATCATTATTAATCTAAACAGTCAAACAGGTTTGCAAATAGGTCTCAAACTGTTTGATTCATTCGCACAGTTCACTTACGAACTGAAGTAGTTTGTCATAGCGCAACAGGGTAACTTTATAAGACAGAAAATAAAAAATAGCACTGGATGATGTTATTTACATACAATCCACTGTATGAAATGAACTTGCAAATGTCTTATATCATGTGTCAGCAATGAAGCAGCCTACGGTGTCCGAGAGAACTCAATGCGCTGCAAATGCTCACAACACAAACAAATAAAGAACCGCACTGCAAATAGAAAAAAACACCTGCAAATTAAGAAAACAACTTCTTCAATTTTACAACACTCACAACACAACCAAACAAAGAAACGCGCTGCAAATAAAATTCTTTATTTGTTTGTGTTGTGAGCATTTGCAACACCTACTGTGAAATTAATGAAGATGTTTTCTTGATTTGCTGGTGCTTTTTCTATTTGCATGTGTTTTCTGAACTTGCAGCGCGTCTCGCCCACCGTAAGCAGCTCTTAATTGCATGTGCAGCTTGTGAACCATGGGTTGGGGGTTGAGAGAGATGGGAACATGGGTTGCTAAAATTATGGTGCTAATATTTCAGTAAAATCAATGTTTTACCAATACCCAATATTGTTTTTTGTTGGGCTTTTAAAAGCGTGAGATTATTTAAATTACTTTTAATCATTAATTAGTTTGATCTCATTTTAGTCAGATCTGGTAACAACACCAATGGCGTGAATTTGCAAATCTATCTGATGACCCCTAGAGGCACAGAAATTTCACACTTCAGCTTAAAGAAAGAGTCACACTGACACTCTCACTAAAAAGACATTCCCTCGCCCCGTCTCCTCCCATCTTACTTGTACCTCTCACACAGCAGGCAAAGGCTCATATGTGCAGAGTCGCCCAACAGGTTGAAATGTTCCTCTAATCGCTTGCCCCCTGAACATCACTCGCCACGGCTCCCCTAAGAACTCTGACGGCCAGCTGCTGCTGTCTCTCTAACGATGGAGACCATCTTAATAGGCTCTGCACACACTCAGCTGCCTGATAGCAGCGCTGGCAGCACCGGGCCTGAGACTCCCACTGGACGCACAAATACCAGTAAAAGAGGCTGGAGGTGTATATGCGTCAAACAGACAAGCCACTCTAACGGTTGTATTGGGGCAATACCATGTTGACAGGCAGAGTCCCAGTGCAGGCTGCTGTGTTGGTTAATGTCAGCGGCCTGTCATTCTGTCCACCTTCTGAGATGACGTGCTTGGCCCTTGCTGTGATATCTTCATGAGGTGTATTATTTATTCAGCAGTCCAGTCAGAACAACTGAAAGGTGAAATTTGAATTATACTGTAACACCTAAAGCAACTGTTTTTCTGTTGATTCACCAGATAAGGACACCAGCTAACCAAAAATGCCTATTTAATAAAAAATTAAAAAACTTTACAGAAATTCATTAACACTCTTAACATGGTGTTCTAAACAGATAAAAGAAGTAAAAGTTCTGCCTTCAAAATTAAAGATCACTCGCTTTATGTTACTATTCATGTCATACTTTATTGCTGATTTGAAATGTTTTTGAAATGTGAGTTTGACAAGGAGTGTTTTGAGGGTCTTTCCTCATTTAATTATATAGGAGCTGTACTTGAATGCATTTGCAAGATGGCCGTGTACTGACTTGCCTTGCAAGGGATTTTTTCTTTGAATTGCTTTGAATGTGCACTTGCAGTTTGCATTTTAAGCATATTATTTCTGTAATAATTATATTTCTAAAAGCTAAAATGCACTTCTGTTTCACAAGGGTGTACACATTGAACATGAAAGACATGCGATGCTGACATGCTGCTTTTTTCTGTATAGCACAAGGCAAGTTATCAACAAAATATTTGATTATACTGTAACTAATTAGCACAGAATTTCATATTAACACACTTTTAGCTTTTATAGCTTTTGTATCTTATTGCTTTACTGTATCTTGTGTGGTTAGCACCCCGGTAACATCAAACCTATTTTAATGTTCAGTTGTTTACTGAAAAAGTGCTTTTTGGAAAAAGCAATTCCTATTGAACTCTAAGCCTTGTACACCATCTGCTTCTAGAGACTGCTAAAGGAAGCTATGCTATGCTAATGTCATATGCCGTTAGCTAGAACACGTCTGACACATTTGCTACATTAATTAGATTACTGTGTCATCCGGAGGTGAGGGTGATATTCATTATAAATTCATAATCGGAGAAACAAAGGGCTCCCGGCTGCATGACTGACAGGTAAAGTCACCTTTGGACCTCCTCCACTCAGCATAGACCAGCGAGGGCGGCAGGGAGCACACCAAATTGGGGTTGAGAGGACACACTGCTGAAGCTGTCTTATTAAACCACACAGGGTTTGTCGAGTTGTCTGTGATGTGTGTGAGAGAGAGAGAGAAATTGTGGGTGTGAAGGCAGAGAGCACAGTGGGCATGAGTGTACCGTATGCATTACCCCTCCCATCACTTTCACACATGGCGGTAATGAAGCTGTCATGGCCGCCAGCATGTGGACATGGTTGATATTCAAATGAGAGCGCCGTTCACCTACTGAAGACAGACCAGTCCAATTATGGGCTTAGGGCAGAGACCAGGTCCATGAATAGGGCAGATACACTATTCCACTGCTGCTATTTCCAATCTGGAAAATATTTTTTAGGAAAAATCACCTTGCACGATGTTGAAAAAACTATGGTGAACGCATCTTCAAAGGGGACCTCGGATGCCCATTTTCAATATGTTGATATGATTCTTTAGGGTCTTAATGAAATGTCTGCAACATACTTTGGTTAAAATTCCTCAATCCTCAAACAACATCTTTTTACTTTGTCAGCCCTGTTCACAGCGACCCGTTTCGGTGCATGTCTCTTTAAATGCTAATCAGCTACTGCTCACCCTGCCCCTCTCTTCCATTTCATGTGTATTTGGTGGCGCTTTTACATCAAAAACAAAACTAATCCATGGCGTCATCAGTGGCTCCTATGTTCACTTTTACATCCAACTACAAAACATCTGCAATGCTTACGAGACATTGTTGCTAAAGCTGCTTGAGCGCACAGAAAATGACCGACAGCGTACAACTGACTGAGGGTGGAAATATGCTAATACAGAACAGTCCGTCAGCAGTCATCATACTGCTCAGAAAATCAAAATGGCTTGATAATTGAGACTGTTTAGGTTTTTTTGGGGATTAAAAAACACGTTTATATGCAAACATCATGTAAAAGTGAATTTTGCATGAAATACCTTGCCACTGATACTGAATATTTTTGTGAAAACAGCAAGTTATTCAATAGTGCAGCATATTTATGTTTACTCGGTAATTTTTATGTTGCACTTGATTATAGAACAGTCATCTCAGATGTAATACTGACACCTAGTGGTGTGGATGTACAGTAGCCCCTCGCAAAAGCAACTCTTTTACATGTGCTATTGTTTTCTCTATTCACAGGCATATTTTTCGCCCATGAATGAATTTGTTTTCGCAAATTGACAGTTTCCGAATACAGGAAGGGTCGCAGAGATGTAGTTAGCAGTATATAGCTGATGGTGGCTTCCGTGAGGTGATATTTGAAATAAAAATAGCTTTTTCGAAATCACTTTTATGACTGGAGCCTTTATCTCATGTGAGTGTACACCATTTTACACATCTGTCAAAAGTACAATTAATTTCTTTAAAACTTTTTAATGAGGAAAAAATGACTGATTGCACCTTTAAGGAATAGACAATGCCAGACCCGATGGACCTCTCTTGCTGTCTCCTGAATGAGAGGAGTATTGTGACAGAAAATTTATTTTTAGCCATGCAGCGTGCAGCTAATAGGAAGCCATTTCAGATGCTGCTATTGACTTCAGCGGTATACTATAGTGCTCCACTCTGAGAGAGCTATTGATTAGTCTGTAATTGTCTGTTTCCCTCTTCTACAGACTGTTAACCTTGAGCTGCCACAGGGGAAGAGGAGCAGGAATGGCCTTGGCTGTCAGTCCCGCTCCACTGTCATGACAGCACTAAAAACTGAGCAGACCTTCACCTTTACCAAGTTTGAAGCGAACACTGTCTTGCATCTGATGCCAGGGTTTTCAACTATAGAGGTCTTCCACAGGGTCTGGGAATCTATGAATAAAACTGAATTTTCTAAAAGTTTTGAATCATGACATTTCCAAATTTATTTTATATTAACTGAACATTTGATCCATTGAATTTTACTGTGTAGCAATGCTAGTTTATGTTTTCATAGTTCATAGTTTCATCTAATTTATTAGACTGGGAAAGTATGTTAATGAATTGATTACAATAAAGTACTGAACATAAGAAAAGTACTGTTGTTATATGGTTAAAGAATAAAAATCAACCAGGGAGCAAACATTGTCCCTATATGTAGAAGTAAATTTCTGACAATGGTCATGATTCTGTTGTGCATGTGTTTCTGTGTTCATCATAGTGTGTGGAGGTCATCTGTTCATGCTGATTGAGCAGAATGACTTCTCCACAAACAGAAGCTACAAAAGGTGACAGAGAGGGGAATGACTCCACAGGGGACACCACCATCTGCTTCAGGGCTTGTCAGCACTTTTTATGATACCAACTGCATATTGTCTCAATATACATATGCTCACTCATGCACACATCAGAATCATATTTACCATTATTTAGCTTGCATTTGACCTTTATTGTGTTTATATGCATGGACAAATGGATCAATATGGATCAAACGTGACCATTTCCATACAGCCCAGAAATCACATCAGATACATACAGTAATTGTGTGTTATTTTACAGTTAATCTACTGAAGCAAGTGAATGTTCAGAAATGAAAAAACTGGACATGACTGCTGCGGTTCACTTGCAGCCTCAGATTTTCAACCCGTTCTCACTGGAAAATGTAAGACTTGGTGATTTCATGAAAATTGGTGATTTTTAAGGTCCACTCCCAAATCTAACCTAAGTGGGGTGTAAGCAAATCATATGAAAACAAACTAATGAGATCATACAAATTTGCCACCAATTCACCTAAATGTTGGATTTTTAAGCCAAGTGGATTTTGAATGCAACTTACAAATAAAAATGTATATGTGATAATTATATCACAAATATAAAATATTATGTATTTTTAAATAAAACTTTCCATATATTTTTGAATATATCATATCATATATAGTGCACTGGCTGAACCAGCGCCAGCACTGGTGCCACCTCCAAAAAACAATAAGTGCTTGATAAAAGATAGCAGGTATGTAAGGTCCTACAATGTGTTGTGATAAGATGCCAACAAAAACACACGGCCGCTTGCGTTGACATTGAATTACAAACATACAGACACGGGTATAGTGATCTACAAGCAAGATCCTCTTCAAAGGCTTCTTGTGTCTTTCATACAATATATACGCTCTATCACCTTGCAATAATTCATTGTCTTCCATCAGATCTGGACTGCAGTGAAGGGGAGGGGATTGGTCTATGTGTCCTGTCTCAACATTAAGCTCCATCTGAAAAACAGCCCGCCATGCCACCGCTGCCAAAGCCAGACATCTTCCCTGTCACTCACTTGTCGGCAGGGAAATGAATCTGGATGCAGCATGTCCCCCATTCATCAGCCTTGACAGGCTACCTTTGCCTGGTTCCGCTCGGATGGGGTCCCCGTCACTGCAGGCGGGAGAGCATATTTCTGCTGGAGATGAAGAAATTACTGTGTGTGCAGCGCTGTTAAGTGACTCGTGAGCGCAGTGTCATTTGGTTGGGTATTAAACGGCATCGAGTTGCCCTCATCTGACAAATACTTCTAGAGGGCAAATCCAAAGATACGTTTTATATTGCTTTTTTTTTCATATTTCATATCTTTCATATTATAATGGGCTGATATAACCTTGAACATGTAACATCCTCCTGAGAGCAACTACATGCTATTGTGTGTATTGTGTTTGTATGAAAAGAACTGAAGAAAGGGGAAAATCTTCACAATCATATTTAACCAGTATCACACAAGCAGGTCTACTGTTTTTGCAAGGGTATAGGTCCTGTGTCACATGTATTTACAGCCATGGGGATCTTTGTGTAAACAGCACAATTGTGATACTGCTGGTAAAGACCAGTTCAATAAACAAGATGTTAATATTGAGAAACTTCCATTTTAGACACAATATAAGCTGTTACTTGTTTTTACTTTGCCATAAAATTGTTTCAAACTAAGACAAAGTGTTGTATCCCTGAGGAACACACAGTACGTGCTATTTTGTAAATTAATTCCTGAATGAACCTGCATTTTTAAATGCATCAGTTGAGTGAATAATTCAAGGATTTATTCGGCTTCATTCGAAGTCACATACTACAAAGTAGGTGACAAACAGAAAGAGTAGTACGTATGTCTGAATTTACAGTATTTATAAAGCCTGTGGATGATAGAAGTACAGTGTGTTCAATAGACTGTACTGTTGTTTAGCAACATGCCAGTTATTCAGCTGAAAAACCAGTCAAAACCACAACTGCGGGGATATCACTAAATTGCCAGTGAATTGTCTAATTTATTTGTTAACATTATTAATGTGATTGAATGTTAAACTTCCTGCTTCAAATGCAATTGATCACTTATTTCTATATGATTTCTTATGATACTCACTGGCTCAGAATTTAATAGGAATTGTGTAAAAAATTCACCAAACTTAATACAAATTCCCCAAAAAGACGGCAAAAAAGTATTTGTATGAGATAATTTTTTTAACATGAGCAATGTCACAAGACCAAGAGAGCTGTTTTCACGAATATGAGCATGATTCAACACATTCAACAAACAAGAAGTTAATAGTAAGTAAATTACATTTTTGACACAATTTTAAACAACGAAAACCGTTCCAAACAAATCCATAGCAGAACTGTTTTGTGTTTGGTATTTTGCTACTGAATGTATCAGTTGCTTTAAAGGGGACCTATTATGCCCCTTATTACAAGATGTAAATGCCCCCAGAGTGTATATGTGAAGTTTTAGTTCAATATACCCTACAGATACATTTTTATAGCTTGTTAAAATTGCCACTTTTAGGATATGAGCCAAAACGCGTTGTGTTTGAGTATGTTGCTTTAATGCAAATGAGCTGTTACTCCCGGACAAGAGGGCGGAGCTTCAAAAGCTCAAGCTCCTCATTAGCAGTGCTAGCCTTTGCAAATAAACATTCCACTATTAATACAAGCCTGTTTTTTTTATACAGAAAACGTACTAGGTTTCAAAGTCAGTCATCTGATTAACCCTTAAATGCATACCTCGGGTCTTTAGCGACCCGGTACATCTCTACCCTCTCCCTCCTTCATTTTTTAAAGTTATAGATCAACTTTCATAGTATTCCTCAATCTATTCATTATAAAACTTTAATTGGCTTGAATGGCTTTACTGCAGAGCATTACTATATGCAATGAAATATAAATATCACTGCCATTTGATGCTGGATGTGGTAAATAAGCTGCCAGTGATCAAAATATTGAATATAAAGTCATTGAAAATGATCATTATTTTGAGAATATGGTTGAGATCGCGAATATGAGGCAGATGCTGAATGTACTGTGGAAGGATGCACTCTGACGATGACGGCGATGGTAAAATCATCTGCTCAAATTGAACCTTTTTAAGTTTCAAAAGGTAACGAAATATGCTTTATTTTAGTCTTCTGTAATTGTTCTTAAAATATCAAGAGTTTTTTTTTGCTATTGCAGCAGTTAGAGATCCATCCGTGCTGGATATATAGGTCCGGGTCGCTAAAGACCCGAATATGTAATAATGGTTGGCGAAACATTCATGCATTTAAGGGTTATACTGTGCATGAATTACACAGACGGGGAGCACGGCGGGATAAAAATAACAAAAATAACAACATCCCACTTCTGATTATGAGCTCGACAACTTCAAGCGATCGACTCACATTGCTTTCATATGTAACTTTTAACGACCACATTCCTATTTAAGATCATTCTGGGAAGGCAGCATCAGTGAAAACGGGCGATATGATAGCTTTAGCAATTAGACTTACAGCGTACCAAGAAGCTCTTTCAGAAAGGCAATTTGGAAAACTTACTTTGTCTGGAGCTGACGTTCGCGCACGAAGCGTTGGTATTGATTCCTAAACATTTAGGGGACGTTACCAATTTTTTTCTGGGATATTTCCTTCGAAAATGAAATTTAACCACAGTGTCCTCGGCTCAGATGGGGGGAGATTATGGCGATGCCTGTGTTCATTAGTGCATCCCAAAACACAACACTTATAAAGCCTCTCTGGCAGTGACATTGCATATATCTCCAGTAATGGCGGACCGCAGCTTTTCACTCAGGGCTGTGTTTATGCTAATATGCTTTTTCCCCTCGGTGATGTGAACAGAGGGAGAATCTGAAACAGCTCTTTTGGAGAGACTGTTCATGATTAATTGGTTTTATAAAAAAAATTTTTTTTTAAATGAGTTGGTGGATTTTTAGCATTATAGGCTGGTTGTTTTCACACACTGCAGCCACACAACTGTGTTCAAACACCTTATAAAAGTGATTTTTGCATAATAGGTCCCCTTTAAACAATTAAAATATTTATATATATTTATGCAGTTGTAATTGTAACAATTCAGATGCAACTTGTGTGCCACCTCTGCAGTGCAAAGATGAATTTTGTTGCTAGTGATTTCATTTGATTGGTAACAGCTCTATAAAGTGTCTTATTATTCTAATTTTACTTATTAATTTCAAGACATTTTTCAGGCAGATTAATTTGGTTTGGTCTTGGTCTTTACTCCCCCTGCCTTGGTTTTGTCTTGCTCTCAACCCCTCAAAGTATTGGTCTTGTCTTGATCTTAACACACTCTGGTCATGGTCTCTGTTAAGACAGTCTACACTACACTACAACACTACCTCACAGTCTCATTTTCATCTGCATAAATTCAGTATCTGTCCTGACTAAGGTCCATCCTATGAGGCCACGGGAGAGGAGCTGTGAATGGCAGTAAAGCGACATAGTCTAGTCTAGTGCTGGTGGGTCACATGACAATGACAAATGTAGCAGAGTATGTTGCAATACGTACTGTTACAGCGCTGTGGAGGAATTTTGGCCCACTCATCTTGGCAGAATTGTTGTAATTCAGCCACATTGGAGGGTTTTCGAGCATGATTCGCCTTTTTAAGGTCATGCCACAGCATCTCAATAGGATTCAGGTCAGGACTTTGACTAGGCCACTCCAAAGTCTTCATTTTGTTTTTCTTCAGCCATTCAGAGGTGGATTTGCTGGTGTGTTTTGCATCATTGTCCTGCTGCAGAACCCAAGTTCGCTTCAGCTTGAGGTCACAAACAGATGGCCGGACATTGTCCTTCAGGATTGTTTGGTAGACAGCTGAATTCATGGTTCCATTTATCACAGCTTAAAGTCTTCCAGGTCCTGAAGCAGCAAAACAGCCCCAGACCATCACACTACCACCACCATATTTTACTGTTGGTATGATGTTCTTTTTCTGAAATGCTGTGTTACTTTTATGCCAGATGTAATGGGACACACACCTTCCAAAAAGTTCACCTTTTGTCTTGTCAGTCCACAGAGTATTTTCCCAAAAGTTTTGGGGATCATCAAGATGTTTTCTGGCAAAACTGAGACGAGCCTTTATGTTCTTTTTGCTCAGCAGCGGTTTTCGTCTTGGAACTCTGCCATGCAGGCCATTTTTCCCCAGTCTCTTTCTTATGGTGGAGTCATGAACACTGACCTTAACTGAGGCAAGTGAGGCCTGCAGTTCTTTAGATGTTGTTGTGGGGTCTTTTGTGACCTCTTGGATGAGTCGTCGCTGCGCTCTTGGGGTAATTTTGGTCGGCCGGCCAGTCCTGGGAAGGTTCACCACTGTTCCATGTTTTTGCCATTTGTGGATAATGGCTCTCACTGTGGTTCGCTAGAAATGGCTTTATAACCTTTTCCAGACTGATAGATCTCAATTACTTTCTTTCTCATTTGCTCCTGAATTTCTTTGGATCTCAACATGTGGCTTTTGAGGATCTTTTGGTCTACTTCACTTTTACCCCCTTTCCACCAGCTGGAACCAGGTGTTATATAGCCAGTGCTATAGCCGGTTGTTAGTTGGTTCGACTGGCGAGCCCTTTAAGAACCGGTTGCTTTTCCACAGGCTAGAGAGCCCATACATAGCCAGGTCTTACGTCACAATACGTTTCATGTTTCGGTTCACGAGCGCGGCACAACAGGCTTGTTCGAGGTGCATCAGCGCCACGCAGACCGATCGATCGGCACACAACACATTAAAGCACCGCGAGAGCGATCCAAAAGCATAAAGAGCAGTCTGCTTTCCAGTCGCTTCCGCAGCACCCCGATGCCTCGCACCGACCGGTCCGCGCAGCGCTGATCCATCCCGAACAAGCCTAAACAAACTATCAACAATGGCGGACGTTGCGGTGCTATTGATGTTCATGGCTTTGCGAACCTACATCGGCATCCAAACACGGTGAATCAAACGTGTTCGCGTTTAGCTGCTATTTCAAATATGGTGGTCCAAGTTTCTGTTCGTCTTGTTGGTCACGGTAACCCCGCCCTCAGCCCCTGTCACAAGCAGTTCTTCCTTCTAGCCCAGCAATGTTTTGGTGCTACTTACGAACCGCTTTTCCTGGTTTGGAGCTGGTGCTTTGGGTGTCAAAAAACAAAGAACCGGTTTGAAACTAGGCTCTGGCTCCAAACTAGAGCCCTGCGCGGGACTGTTTTCTTCATCCCGCTCCCGCCCGCCGAATTTCTGACCATTACCGCCCGCTCCCGCAACGTGTGTGTTACACTCCCACCCGCTCCCGCAATATGTATGTCCACTCCCGCCCGCACCCGCAAAACTCTGAGAATTTATTCCCGCACGATAATAGAGATGCATTGATTTTGTGTCTTCTCCCATCCCGCAGGAAAAAAAAAAACGTATTGTATTGCTATTATTAAAGAGATTCATGTTTGTTTCTTTCCTTGACCTGCATGTATTCTGACACACTGGTAGGGAAGATGAATATAGCCTGGGCTATCGGGGACATCTAAAACGCTTAGGCTACCACGCGTTTCTTTAGACTTCAAGTACTTTGATTTTGTTGACAATGACATCATGTCGCTAGGCTACCTCCCGATCCCGCAGTGTTTTTTTTTAGCCGCCCATTCCCGCCCGCAGCAAAGTTCAAACCGCCCGCTCCCGCGAGATTTGCGTTGGGTCCCGCGGGACCCGGCGGGTCCCAATCCCAATGCAGCCCTCTACTCCAAACCAGCACTGGAACTGCCTTGGTGGAAAAGGAGTATTTGTCAGGCAGGTCCTATAGAGCTCCGGACCCCACGTGACCACCAGTGTTCGGGCCGCCATTTTGGCAGTAAAATGACAAGTGCCAGTGCCAGCGCCGAAGCTTTCAAGCCATCGGAGTACTCATCTCACTTTAATTTGCATGACATTGAGCTTTATATAAAAAAATTAAATAGGTTAAATATTACCGTAAATATAATATATTATATAAATATTATAAATAGAACATGTTGGTCTGTGCATCAGGTTTTTGTTCAGTTAAAAAGTTTCACCAAACCTGCCTTCACATGAAAAGGGTCCCAAAACAGTGGGTATGTCCCAGCTGCCGAAAAGTAATCAATGCCCAAAAAATAAAAAACCTTAGTGAGGAGACTGTGAAATGAGTTAATAGTAGTAGCTGATACTGTACTCTCTTATTTATGAATAAACAGTTGTTAAACCAATGTTGTTCTCTTCCCCATCATTATTAAGTATCTGTAGCAATCAAGGATATGAAACATGGGTAGGTCATTCATATCAAACACACCAGAACATATATCTGCTTGGGTGGAACTCAGTTAGAATGGGTGGATGTGCAGCTTGATCTGTAAACAGAATGTGATCGCATCAGAATAGCGAGTGATCAAAATGATAAAAAGTAATGTCACAACAAGGAAGCAAGAAGTGAGAGTAAAATAGGTTTATTTCCTGGTTGAGCACATCTGTAGCCAGTCACATTAGTTCAATTTACTGTACATCCCATCACTGGAAGGGCACCACAGATTCAGACACATTTGTAAGTGCACAACGGCTGGGGGGTCCCATCTTTCAGTCTTGTTTTGCTTGCTTCTGGCTCTTTTAATGGCGCTGATCCACTTAGCTCGCCTCTCCGCATCTTTAGGAATGCGGTAAAACGACGTACCTTTCTTTTCCCCTCGTTTATTTGTGCAACCTGGTGCACAACAGTTATCGACCAAGTTTAGACGCCTTCACCACAACAGTCTGCCAATCTGCCGAATGCTGCCAAAATGGCGGCGCGCACGGTTTCCTGTCACATAACTACGTCATCCCCCGGAACTCTATTTAAGTGATTTCTTGATTGTGAACAGGTGTGGCAGTAATCAGGCCTGGGTGTGGCTAGAGAAACTGAACTCAGGTGTGATAAATCACAGTTATGGCCATGGCCATGTGGGTTTGGATTTTGTTTTCCCTTCATAAAAAAAACCCTTCATTTAAAAACTGCATGTTGTGTTTAGTTGTGTTATCTTTGATATTTAAATTTGTTTGATGATCTGAAACATTAAAGTGTGACAAACATGCAAAAAAATAAAAACATCAGGAAGGGGGCCAAAACTTTTTCACACCACTGTATATAAGTATATGAGCATATATGGAGTGTTTTGAACAAAACAGTTAAATGAGTTATTTCACATTCTTGCCACGAACTACTGATGTATCTTTGTAACCTGCAAAGTCACCTAAAAGAATCCACCACAAATACACACTTGAATCAAGGACAAGCAGCAAACAAATGAAAAGTCACAGTTTTGTTGGACTGTTGCAGCAGCACTTCAATCAGATCACTCTCTCTTCACCCACTCTTCGACCAGCCTAATTTGAGAACCAGATCTATATGTTGTATACGTTGTTTAATCAGCACTTCTTCACCTGCTTTGAATAATAAAAAACAGATATGGATTTTGCTTCACACATTCAGGTTAAATCACATTAATTACAATACATTTAACTCACTTCTAACCTGTAGCTATTCATCTATGGCCCATTGTATTGAACTTATTGAGCCCCTTAGAGGAAACCACCTTAAAATGGCATCATTGTAACCTGTTCCTGAATGAATAGGCATAACTGATTTCCGCAGACACATTTTAAATAAGTGTGTGCAGTGCTTAAAGGCACATTGTTTCACACAGCCCCCTCGACGTGATGGATAACAGTGCCAGAACTGCACCAAACAAATATCTTGTTAGAGGAAGAAAAGGGAAGTGCCCAGTGGGTGAGCTCTATGTGTGTGTGTGTGTGTGTGTGTGGACGTGGAGCTTTGGGAGGGAGGGCCTGGTCTCTTGAGAGTCCCTTGTATTCCTGCCAGACCGTATAAATCAGCACATGGCCCACAGCCGCAATAAGCTAGAAAATAAAAAAAGCATAAAAGTGTCGGAGTGAAATAGAGGAAGGGAGAATTCTTTTATGATGAAACTAAATTCTCCTTACTCTGCAGTAGATCCACTTCCCTCGGTCTGATTGTTTACTCCTGACACCATTCATCATTACGCTGCCACAAATGACTCAAATTACCACACCTGCTACTCGTATAATACCCACACAACCAGGGCTTAACACTCAGGTAATTGTTTCAGAAGGAATTCCTTCAGTACGATGTGATGTGACGTCGTACATGTGAGGGAGAAATGATATCCACACTTTGGACCCGTGGTGTTGAATGTGACTATAGTGAGATTCATGCTGGTGTCAGTAGCAATCAAGAGTGGTCAAGAATATGATTTTAGAGAAATATATTGGAGAAGCAGGGTCAGTGAATCTTTATTTCATTCTAATTTTTATTTGTTAGATTTATTATAAATATACAGTATGCACATATTTAATTTAAGAGTAGGGTTATTGTAGCTGCATAAATAAAGTGATGCAACCCATGTAGACAACATGAAGACATGTGAAATATATAAAGTACAATTATAAATGTCTCGATTTAAAAATTCTTGCCGGTACCGAGCTGATAATTGACTAATTAAAAACAGAAGCCTATACTATTTTGCCTAAATACATTAAAAACAATAATAATAAAAACTAAAATAAATAATTTTCAATGCTACTTATAAAGTACACTCAATCTCATTTTGAGATTTACTAAAGATTACATTTCATGGTGTTTTCGAAAGATTCATCTTTAGTGAACCTTAGATGACAGCAAAGGTTATCCGAATATAAAAATAAGTAGGGCTGTCACGGTTCCTCGAATAAATTTGAGTAGGTCTATTATAACAAATCCTCTAGTGCATTTTGCTTGCGTCGATTACCTGCCAAAATACCAGAAGTGGCGCATTCCACGGACGAGAATCCATAAATGTATTATTAGACAATGCAATTCACAAAGGCTGCGATTCAGTTAAATAAATATGTGTGCTACGGGTTTAATATGTGCTTTATTTAGACCTATATGTGTGTAGGTGATGTGCATCTTAGAGTGGCTCCGTTCACTGTAAATGCTGCTCCACACAAACAGTTATGATTTGCATGCGCGGATCGTCTCAAACTCTATCTTTGCGCATGTTTTGATGTCCATGTGTTCTTGTTCAAGAAATGACAGCGGCTGTAGCATTTCTATCATAAAGAAGTGGACAAATATTAAAGTGGACATTAATGTTGTTTAGTCAATATTAAAAAAAGGATTAGCTTCCTCAGAAAAGCCTCGTTCACACTAAGAACGATAACTATAAAGATAATTATAAGATAACGATATTAGCGTTCACACCAGCGAATTATATCATCTGTTTATTCTCAGCACATGCTCGCCTGCGCTTTAAAGTCTTGAGCTTGTTATAGCATGGATTCTGATTGGGTGTCAATGTATTTATGTTCATCAGCTGGAAAAAAAATCGCTCTGAAAGTGATTCCAATGATATTGTTTCTCTGTGCCTTTATCATTATAGCGGTGGTGTGGAATCTTTTTTAAAAACTATATCTTTATTGTTATCTTTATAGTTATCGTCCTAGGTGTGAACGGGCCTTAAAGGGGATAGTTCACCCAAAAATTTAAATTATTTCAAGATTTACTCACCCTTAGGGCATCCTAGGCATGTCTGACATTCCTCTTTCAGACGAACACATTCAGAGTTATATCCACTTTGTCCTGTCTGTTCCAATCTGTATAATTGCAGTGAATGGTGCCCCTGTTTCTGAATCCGAAAAAAAAGTATCCATCCATCATAAAACTACTCCACACGGTTCCGGGATGTTAATAAAGGCCTTCTGAAGCGAAATGTTGCGTAATTTTAAGAAAAATATAGATTCTTAAAACTTTATAAACTGTAATGTCCAGTTTCCGGTCGCTCAAGCAGGCGCGTTCACAACAAGGTGGTCGAGCGTATGACGTATGCACAGAGGAGAAAGCATAGCAAAACACCTGTCACAAACGTATTTAAACTTATTTAAACATCCCGGCACGAACATCCCGACACGAACGCACCATTTTAATAAAAACAGATTCAATTTACTTGTTCACATGGTTTCCCTGTGCTTTGGGGGAAGTCGTGGCCTAATGGTTAGAGAGTCGGACTCGTAATCCGAAGGTTGCGGGTTCGAGTCCCCGGCCAGCAGGAATTGTAGGTGGGGGGAGTGAATGTCCAGCACTCTCTCCACCCTCAATACCACGACTGAGGTGCCCTTGAGCAAAGCACCGAACCCCCAACTGCTCCCCGGGCGCCGCAGCATAAATGGCTGCCCACTGCTCCGGGTGTGTGTTCACGGTGTGTGTGTGTGTGTTCACTGCTGTGTGTGTGCACGTTGGATGGGTTAAATGCAGAGCACGAATTCCGAGTATGGGTCACCATACTTGGCTGAATGTCACTTCACTTCACTTCACTGTACACAAAACTTGGTTCTCGCGAGATTACATGCTTCTCCCGGAGCTTACTCTTACGAGACTACAATCTTCTTTCTTACGTTCCACCCGCGTCATACACTCGACCGCCGTGGAAGCTGGACAGTACAGTTTATAAAGTTTTAAGAATCGTCATTTTTCTTAAACTAACGCATCGTTTCACTTCAGAAGGCCTTTATTAACACCCCGGAGCTGTGTGGAGTAGTTTTATGATGGATGGATGGATACTTTTTTTTCGGATTCGGAAACAGGGGCACCATTCACTGCAATTATACAGATTGGAACAGACAGGACAATGTCGAATATAACTCCGAATGTGTTCGTCTGAAAGAGGAATGTCAGACATGCCTAGGATGACCTGAGGGTGAGTAAAACACAGGCTAATTTTCATTTTTGGTTGAACTATCCCTTTAAAGTGTAAAAAAACAATAGTCAGGCCGTTGGCGCCCTCTGACGATTATATGATATAATACATAATGTGCATAAGTTATGATTATTTTATTACATTTATTACATCTATTTTAACACTTTTGTTAAAAAAAAAACATATTACTTGCTTTGATTTTTTTTGTTTGAACCTATTATTATTGCCTTGTTGCTATTATATATGTATGTTAAGTCATTTTAAAGTCTATTGTTCGCTTAGGTCTATTTTAGATTAATCGTCTGAATAGTCGTCCAATTGCTTGATTACCAAAACAATCATTAGTAACAGCCCTAAAAATAAGCATGCACAAATAAAAATCTATCGACCAATACATCTAATGTTGATTGACACTGATAAATTAAAATCTCTTAATATCAACCATTAACTAATATGTCTTTGTTTTTGTTAATGTTACATCGGCTGATATGACAGTTGTCTTGAACCTATACTGACACCTAATGGTGTGGATGCAGCATCAACTTAAAGAAAACATTTCGTAACTGATGCCAATGTAGAAATGTGCTATTCAGAGTCAGCCATGACTATTGTTTTCTGAGACTGAAAAAGAATCCAGTAACAGGAAGATTACTGACAAAACAAGTAGCTGTCCATGTGATTTAAACATGGCAGCCATCATGAGATGACCATTTCCATATAAAATAAAACCACTTTTATTCGACTACTGATATGACTAGAGTCTTTGTGTGATATGTACATTCATTAAATATATATTTCAAAAAGCACTATTACTTTCTTTATGTGTTAAACATTTCAATGATGTAAAATGATGAAGTGCACCATTAAAACACTGCCTCCTTTTCATCGTCAGATGTTTGAACAGCACAGCATTACAGGGAAACGATCTGCTTGACTTCTGCTCCTGACTCAGTCAGACATCTGAGAGGCATTCACAGTGTTATATCAAAGAACGCAACATGTCCATGACCTCTCCGTGGCATAAGTCACATGCCAGCACCTCTCCAGAAACCCCTGACATATGTGATCACCCTCTTGGGCTTGAAGTGCTAAATCACCTCAGGGACACTTTGGCATGTCCTCAGAGGAACACGGTCCAGCCCTTCCTCAATGACACTTTTAAGCTCAGCATTTCCAATCTGATCAAGATCCACGTTCCAAACTTATCCTAAACGCTCACTTCCTGGACCCAAATCCCAGCTGGATTGTGAATCACAATACTCTGCTTGATCGCTAAATGTGTGCGTGTCTGGATGCTGTAACATCGACCGTTTCAGACAGAGTTTGGCAGCTGCCTCTGGTCTCGGATGACTATAGTATCAGATGGCTGATTTGTCTTCTTATTGGCTAGCTCACGCTATGAACACACAGGACCATCAGTCATGCGCTAACAAGCGTTAGCATGCCAAGCTGGACACTTTTCTGGCAATCAGAGTCAGGTGTGCCATTGCAGTAAACAGGGGAGCAGTCCAGTAAATATTCTGCAACGCTGGGACGGACGAGCGCGTGGGAGAGATGTTTATAGCAGGTGGAAAAACGCTTGTCATGCTGATGGCCCTGATTTATTCTGGGAGAAAATTTGGCACATATATCACCTCCAATGGCCAAGCACGGCTTCATTCTTACACATGCACACACGCATAGGCATTCTCTCTCAATATATGCTTTCTCTCTCTATTAGCCCTTCAAATATGGGGGGGGGGGGGGGGGGGGGGGGGTTAAACACGACACCAGGCACAGAGATGGTGACACCCACCCTGCTGAGAAACTTGTGCCGATTTTCTTCAAACATATCTCCAACCACACAGAGTAGAGGCAAAGTCTTACTTTATTTTAGATCCAGTTACAAGACACTACCGATACAAAGAGATGATTTAAGGGGAAAATACCAAGGCAAATACAGCTAAAATCTTTTTCTTAATCAGTATTTGTCGTCTTGTTTTCTGGTTTAAAAAAAAACTGAAACATTCCAAAAACAATATATTTACTAAAAAAAAAAAAAGTTACATTTTCAGTAACTGAAATAAAGTTAAAATAAAAATAATATAATGATATTAAATGAAAAACTACTGGCAACTAATTGAAATATGATAATAAATAAATAAAAATAACAACAACAACAACTTAGTTAAGCCAAATTTTTTATTTATTAAACATATTCTCCTATTTAGAGTTTAAGGCCCAGTTTCACAGAAAGGGCCTAGACTAAGCCAGGATTAGGCCATAGTTCAATTAGGACTTTTAAGTATTTTTTATAAACATGCTTAGAAAAAAAAACATTACTGGTGTGCATCTTGAGACAAAACAAAAGCACTGATATATTTTAAGATCAGTCAGTGCAAGTTTATTTCAACTGAAACAGCTAAGACTTACATTTTAGTCTAGGACTAGGCTTAAGCCTTGTCTGTGAAACCGGGGGAAAGAGTTTTGTTTAAATTGATCCATAGAGGCACTGTGTTTTTATGTAAAGAAACATGCCAAGCCATGGTACTTGTTTGAGAGCTGCAGTACTAGTCACATTTCAGACGTAAAACTTTGCAAGAAGCTTTTGAAAAGTCTTTGGAGGGATCTTTTTGCTCCTCTGATAAATGACACCTGGCTGTATTCTGCTACCACCACAGCCAAATTAACAAGCACCATGAACAACAATTAATAACAGCCTGGGGTCTGCAGGGCACAGTGCTTTTAATTAATTTTTTTAATGAACAACACCTGAATGAAAACGTGAAAACGTGCTTCTCAGATCACCCTGATACTGCAGATGGAGGAAGTCAAGTTTGACTCATTCCTTCAAAGTCACTGCAAATGCAGAAGGAACGGGGGCATTATAAATGTTTTGGGTGATAAATAATGACACTGTCCACATGGTAACTAAACATTTACCAGCAACAGGTTCAAAACTTAAGCAGTTTACATCGTGCCCGAACTGATGAGGAGGTCTAAAATGCATAGAGAGAGCTATCCGTCAGCATTCGCATTCAAATCAATGGTAGTTACTCAGCTGGCACATGCCCCTTTGGATGACCAGCAGACAGAGAGAAGTCTTTTAAGAGCCCTCCAAAAAAATTTATCACTGGTAAAATATTACCAGTGGTAAAATACCAGCCCAATCTCACGGCAATTCATAAATATTTTACGAGGTGGCTAATTCGTACGACCTCACTCGTACAAATAAAAATAAAAAAAATCCTAAATATGTACGTATATGTACGTATTTTATGAGTTGCACAATTCATATGAATTTGTATGAATAACCTACACTTAACCCTGCCCCTAAATCTAGCCGTCACTGGTTTAGACAAATGGTGAGGTCGTACGAATTAGCCACCTCGTAAAATACATACAAATCGGTCGTGAGATAGCGTGGAAAATACTGGTAAAATATTACCAGTGTATGTATATACTCGTATGGAAAAGTTAATCATCAAGTAATCGAAAAGTAATCAAAAGTAATCTAAAAGTAGTCTAATTAGATTACATAAAATGTGTAATCTAATAGATTACGTTAATAACAACTATTTATATCATACATTTTGTAATCAGTAACGGACTAGTTTGCATGGAAGATTTTACAGATTTGCATGAAAAAGATTGTCTGCTTTTATCACAAGTTGTTTCATTGCATCACATCTAGGCAGTACAGTCTGTTAGGTAAGTAAAACAAATGCCCTTTTGTAACAATCGGGTCAGTCCGAGTCAGTTACACAGGTCTAAAGCTAAATTCTCTGTGGCACTAGAGTACCATCACAGCATTTCCTTTAATTGATAAAACACTTGCCTGGTAAAATACGAAGGCCGAGCGCTGCGGCCATTATTGAATCATCGCAGCCATAGCCAGCATACGTGGAAAATGTGAGGCGTCAGCACCCTGCTCTGTAATGCCATGGGTCCACAAAGGTACTTTACATTAGACGCCTGCATGAGTTGCATCTGCTGCGACTGACCCCAATTAATATTTGCTTACATTTCAGTGGTGTCTGCATCAGATTTAGAGGCATAAAATGAAGACAGGTCCTTAATGGGATGCTGACAGGAGGCCAGTTGGAAAAGTAGTATATTTCCCTGAGGAACGCCTGGGGATACCACATAAATAAGCCCCTGTTATTTCCAAGAGAGTTAGTGAGGTGTGCCTTTCTGTAAGTGTGTGTGAATGAGGAAAAGCGAAATAGAGAGAAAAAAAGAGGGTAAAGCAATAAAGGTGTGAATAGTTCTGGATAAATGAGCAAAGAGGTATTAAAACACCACAATGTTCTTCAGTTATATGGTAATAAATCAAAAGACAATATATATATATATATATATATATTCATATACTATATTGCTATATAAAAGGATGGTTCACTCAAAAACTAAAATTGTCATATTTTATTCCTCATGTTATTTCAAACCTATGTGACTTTAATTATTCTGGTGAATGGAAAATAAGAAATTCTGAAAGAAAAAAATATTCATACAATGAAAGCCAAAGGGATCCAAAACAAGACGTGTAACTGTAATAAATGTGCATATATATATATATATATTAAAAACTGTACACAAAAGTGCAATTTAATAATGTCAAAATACGTTTTACTTTTAAAGTCCTTTTTAAATCCTAATATTTTTATATTTTTTGTTGTGCACTTATTTTGATGTGCTTACTAACATAAAAAAGAAGGTAAAATACTTGATTATATTTTTGTAGTGTGTTATTCAATATTACATTTAAAGTTAATATATTTTAAATATACTAAACTGCAGTTTACACATTACAAATGTGTTAAATATGTGAAGTTTCAATAGAAATGACATTAAAGTATATTTTAGTTATATTTTACCATAAATACTTGTCAGTACACTAACCATATTTCAAAGACAATAAAAGTAATTATGAAATTACATATATTTAAGTCCTATTTGTGTGGGTCCAAAAAAATATTTAGTAAATATAAATTTAAACGTTTTATTTAATTGCAATTATCATTTAAGCTTTACATTAAGTATATTCTTTGAAAGTATATTATTTCCGTATGTGCTGGAGTGTACTACTTTTTCACGAAGGTGATTGAAAATATGCCTCCATATCAACTTTCACACACACAAACACCATGTTCTGCAGATGGGTTCCACACAAATAACGACATAATCCGTCTGTGAACGGTCATTTTCTTTTACAGTGTTAGCTCATATAAACGGCATCATTACCAAATTGAGCAGTTAAACCAGAAGGGCACCTGCTCTCCACTTTGCACTCTCTGCATTACTTTCAGCTTGACTCATCAAACTTCTTTTCCAGTTGCCCGTTTTAATTATTAGCGTTTTAGCATGATTACTAGAATTTAATGCGCACCAGATTAATTTTTCTGTGGCATTTATTTATGAAACCTATATTTTTCCAACAAATTGTAATAAAGGATATACAGCTGTCCAGAGCAGAGCCAGGGGAAGGAGTGCAGATCCATTAACCAAATCATTTATTAGCCTATAAAATCAAATGGTAATATTTAGCAAAACGGCCCTCGATGACAGCCAGCACGGTAGCTCTTTCATCACAGACACATTTTGCGGAAAGCTGAGAAGATGGCAAGATTGCCCCCTGTCTGCAGGATGTTTGCATTCTAATCTTCCGAATTATGATCTAGGAATCTCTCTGAGAGAAAAACACACAAGATTATGTCCTAATCACCCTTTTGGGTTTGAAACTTAAAATCAGACAGCAGGAAACAACACGTCTGATCTCTGATTAGACAGCTGGGGAAACTTCCAACCAAATTTCTGCTGTCCATGAACATAGATTTCCGTCCCCCATGATGGACTGCTCCCCGTGGCACACACACCTCCCATTTAATGTAAAACCGCCTATGACTAATTATGGTAATTCATTACATCTCCAATTAGGTTGTGGGATTTATGGCAAACTGGCCCCATAAAGAGCAGGATTTATGGAGCCTTTGAATATCACCCAGAGGACAGAGGGTTGGCTCCACATCATTCTGCTCTGAGCCTCCAGCTCACTATATCATCAGCATAAGAGACAAAGACACTCCACCCTGCTTTGTTCAACCACAAATGCTACCCATCACTGTGGTAAAAAGCAGGGCCTAGCCAGGTAGCCAAAATACGTTCTAAGCACGTTTTGATAATGTTCCTATTAGATTATGAAAACATTCTTTCTGAATTTCCTCTGAAGGTTTTTCTTGTTTATGTCAACATTAGGGAAAAAATTCACAGAACGATTCATTTTGCAAATATTATGGGAAACGTTTCGTTTGAACGTTCTCTGAGCGTTTAGAAACTAAGTAGTAAGTAGTAATGTTAAAACCATTAGGTGAAAAAACGTTTGATGAACAATGTATAAATGTTCTTGTGCTAACATTTTGAGAACGTAATCCATAAAAGTACTGTAATCTGATTATGAACATTTTAAAATGTAATATAATCCAGTTACGAGTACTTACTTTTTGGACTCTGATCATGTAATCCAGATTACATGTAATTAGATTTGGATTATTTTTAGATTACTTTTTACCAAAGGTTTTTGTAAACCTACCATTGCTACCATCCACAGTAGGAATATTGGCAAGAAAACAAAGAAAAAAAGAAGAGAATCAATAAATTGTGAATAATTTACTGCCCTTTTATGAACAATATGTATTCATGTAACCCAGAAAAAGTAACTGTGATCTGATTATGGGTATTTTAAAATGTAATATGTAATATTAAATGTCATATTAAAATGTAATCCAGTTGACCCCTCGCAAATAGCTTGATTGACAGGTGATTTGACCAATCAAACCGCCGAAACCGCCATCTTGTCAGACAAATAAATCAGACAGGAGAGTAGATTAACTTTGGTGGATTTAAACTTGAAAAATTGTGTGCATTGGCATCTATCCGTGGTTGAAATAAAATACCTTCTGATGTTCACTCATGTTTATTTCGTGCTTATTTAAAAAGACGATCGGTTCACGTGCCGCTTGAACTGAGGCGCCACAGCGATCTGTCATGGCACATTAAAGAGCCACAAAACGGTATTAATTTTTTTTTAAATCACAAATTCAAATGCTGAGACCTTGTTTCATACCAGAGGTAAGCTGCTCTGTCTTGTCTGTCAGCGTCTTGTCAGTTTTCTCTCAATGTGTTTTTTACTGCATGGGAACATGTGTTGTGTGAGAGTGGCTTGGCTTGTCGGACATAGCAACAGTAACTAAGGAGGGCAGGTTTTTGCGAAGGGTCAACGAGTACTCAATGTTTGGAATCTGATTACATGTAATCAGTTTACTATATAAAACTGTGATCCAAGTGTGACCTCATTAACCTGAGCTTTTAACTTCAAACATGTGATCAATAGTGACCAGTCTATTTGAACCAGCTTATATAATCAATTCTTCAGTATTCACAGTGCAGTCTGCAGATGCTTTCCACATACAGATCTGCCATCTGCACCTCCAGCTTGGATTTTCACGACTATCATCTGTGGGTACACAAGCACAGCGCTTGTAAACACTGACAGCCAGGCAGTCCTAAAACGTAAGGACCCTTTGTGCCCTTGGCCAGGCCTCGCTTTTTCCTCTGAGCAGAGTCGTGTTCCCTGCAGCAGAGCTGCAGGAAGGCTGATTTGTTCCCTGGCTGGAGCTGACAGGAGCTGGTGATGTTGTTATAAGTCGGCTCCAGCTTCTGTGTTTCAATCAGGCAAACAGCGGGACAGCCCATCTGCTGCCGCAAACCTCTCAGCCGCTCAAAACAGGACCTGAATGGAAACGAGTGTTCTTTCAGTATCCTAGAACATAACCTACATGTTAACACTACTTTAATTTTGTAGCGATTTTGTTACACTTAAGTGAGTTGTTCAGTTTTACCTTTACGCTGACATCTTGAAACGAAAGTTGACTCATTTACTCACGCTCATGTCATTACAAACCTGTATAACGTTCTTTCTTCTGCATGTGGAAAACTAAAGATATTTAAAAAAATAAACAAAGTATTTTTGTCAATCAATGCTGTTTTGGTCCCAGCGTTATTTTAGTATTATTTATACACTGTCTATTATAGTATTAATAGTTTTAATTTAATTTCAGTTTGAGTCATTTTGTCATGTAAAATGTTATTTATTAGTTTTTTTAAACATTTTGTTTACGTTTTAGTTTTAGTCATCTTTCATGATTTATACTCTATTGGATTTTCTTATTTGCAAATAAGCAACAAAATAAAACACACATTCTCAACCTTTAAACAAACAACACACAAAAAACAAAGACACCCACAAAATGAAGGCAAATCAGTTCTTTAAAAATAATGACAGTATAAGTTTTAGTAATTTTACTACTTCAGCTTAATCTTATTTTATTTCATTTAGTTGCCAAGGCATACTTTCTATCATTATTTTGCATTTAGTATTTATATTTTATTAATATCAGCTTCATTTAAAATAATGACATTATACATACATACCTATATACATAAAATTGAAGTATATTTAATTAGTAAATTACAAAACTGTTTGGTCTCCATTGACATTCACTGTTTGGCAAAAAAAAAAAAACACTTCAAAATATCTTAATTTATGTTTTCCAAAAGAAATAAAGTCATAGTAGTTTGGAATGACACAAGGCTGAGTAAACGATAACAAAATTTTAATTTTTGGTTGAACTATCCCTTAAAGTAAGGTAGTGGTTATTAAGCAACTTACAGATGAGCAAATTCAACATCTGCACCAAAATCTTGAGCAGTTGGATGCTTCGCTCGGCCTCTTCTATGACATCACACACCTCTCTGTTTCAGCCGTCTGTGTGGATCTCTGTGGAGGAGACGGATGGTGCCCCTCCTCTTTCCGCTCTGCTCAGAAACTGGTGGGAAATGTATAATGAATACTAATGAATCCCCACCTCCCTCGACAGGTGTCTTACCTCCACCCCTCTCACAACTAACATCCTGTCCTCTCCTCTCCTCTCTCTCCTTCCCTGACAGAGAGGAGTGAGCTACTGACATGTGATGTGAATTTAACACACACAAGGCTCAGTGGAAACATCCTCTCCACCCTGAGCTCCTTCATTAGAGCTGATTCTTTAACAGGCTGGACGAGTTCAATCAGGAAAGTCACAGTGTTCCAGATTTCACCATTCCAGTAAATTATCAGGATACACAGCTCAAGAGTAAAGAAACAGTAGGTATATCAGAAACACTGTATGAATTTATTCTGCTGTAATACAGAATATTACAACAGTTTTTAATGCTAAGAATATAATATAATATATGAATGATAAAAATATAATTTGAGTACTTTTTTCATTCTGGCATATTTATTTAGCTGAATTTATTCTGCTATAATACAGAATAAACAGCATAGTTTTTAATGCTAAGATAAAAAAAATGAATATATATATATATATATATATATATGTGTGTGTGTGTGTGCATGTATAATAATGGCAATGAAGAGGATATGTAATATAAAATATAACTCTGATATTCTCTGTAAGACTTAGGGACCAATTCACTATTAACTAGTTGCTTATGCATGCACATTACTAGCATATTGGCTGTTTATTAGTACTTATAAAGCAGATATGCTGCATATGCAGGATATGCCATATTCAGGATATCCTACCCAATACCTAAAATTAACAACTAGATTATTAACTATTAATAAGCAGTAATTTATTGAGGCAGAAGTCGTAGTTAATTGTTAGTTAATATTGAAAACTGGACCTTAAAATAAATTTCGATTATATCATCTCTTCAGATTTTGGTATTAAATTAGATTTTTAAAAAAGTTCTTCGTGAGATTCTAGTATTCTCAGCTCTGGCTGAAGACGTTTTAAAAAATCTAAAATTTTTAATATATTAGCTAGACATGGTGCCAACATTTGATTGAAATTGTTCCATGCTGCTCAACTTTAAAATCAGGGACAAGTCTAATAATTGTTTATCAACTGGTATATAATACAGTGATATGTAATGATCAAATTAAAATGTCTTTAGTATTTATTGTGTGAAGCTTGACTGAGCAAGTTAATATGCAAATAGTAACACTTCGTTTGGATACATTCTTCTTGGCAGTGAAGGTAACGGCCTGACATGTGTTTTAATTAAGTTTCTCACTTCAGTGCCCAGATATTTGTGGATGTCAACGCAGCGGTCCATGAAGCTACCATCCGAACAGTTCTCCTACAGCAGTTAATTAATTCCACATCTCAATAACTGCTATTTGATTTGTTTGTTATGTTCTGCATAAAAAGGTCAGAGATTTTGTTTCCCATCAGTTCGTTACATACTGCAACATCGTGATTGTACTACAAACAGCACTTCTACAGTCTATGTAGAAACCTGTCTTGTGTTGCCTGTCCTGTGGAGGAATCCAACGAAGTCTCAAATAAAGACATTCCACATCTCTCACTGCACAGAACGTTATGCACTGCTCCCACCTGGTGGCTAGAATACAAAAACACTCCAGAATGTTTTGTGAACGCGCAAGCTTTATTTCATAGTTTTTACCTACAATTGAATGCCTTTGAAAGACAAAAAAATACAAATAAAAAGAGGTTTACATTCACTTAGACAGCTCGTGATAATTAAATAATTAGCAAAAAACAAACTTCACATCCTTCATGTATTTTTCAATCACTTGTGCTTTTGAACTGGCAGTTTGCTTTAAGGGTCACAGAATAATAGAAACACAGAAAGAGACAGCGGCTTGTGGGCATCAAGCTACAACAGCAGGCCATCAGAGGTCCCTAGAAATAAACAAACATGTACAATTCAAACAAAAATGGAGCAGGATTTACTTAGAAATAATTTTCACTTAGAAACTGCTAGTAAATTTGACAAATAATAAAAAAGAAACATACATAACACAGTGAATTAAACATGGAATTTTGATGTAGAACATTTTTTTGTTGTAAAATGTACTCCAAAAATAGAAGTTTTATTTACAACTTACAATATATATATATATAAGTGCTGTCAAAATTATCTGTTGATAATTCTATAATCTTCCCATCTACTCAGGTTAAAAGTCTGGGCGTTGTTCTCGATAGTACTTGATCCTTTGAAAAGCATATGGACAATGTTACTCGGTCTGCATACTTCCATCTTCGGCCATATTCCTCACACCAAATTCCACACTTACTGTAACTCTCTTCTATTTGGTCTACCTCACAATCTCCTTCATAAACTTCAGTTGGTCCAGAATTCAGCTGCTCGTATAATTACTAGAACCTCCTCCGTTGAGCATATCACTCCAGTTATTTATCATCTACACTGGCTACCTGTTAAATATAGAGAACAAGATTCTGCTTCTCACTTTTAAAGATCTCCATAATCTCGCGCCTCCATATCTTTCTGATTTGCTTCATATCTACATCCCGAAGCGTACTCTCAGATCTTCTTCATCTGTTTCCCTTGTTGTACCTTCTGTTCGCCTAGCCACTATGGGGTATTTAGTTGTGCTGCTCCTAATCTGGAGTACTTTTATATCATGTCTCAAAACTTGCTTGTTTAGATTAGCTTTCTCTGATCAATTTTAAATTATCTTACGTTAATTGTTGTTTGTTGTATTTCTTGTCTTGATTTTATAATTACCTTTTAATTGTACGGTGTCCTTGACTGCTCTGAAAGCCACCTTCAAATAAAATTTATTATTATTATTATTATTATTATTATTAAAATTAGCACGTTAATGCAGGCGATTGATTTTTTCAGTTTAACTTGTTAAAAGTATTTAATGCAATTAACGCAGGGACGGGGCCTAGGGTTGGCCGCCCTACTCATAGCTGCTAATTCTGTCTCATTTTTCTTGACAAGAAAGTAAAATGAAAGTGAAGTACCGCCAAGTATGGTGGTGACCCATACTCGGAATTCGTGCTCTGCATTTTAACCCATCCAAAGTGCACACACACAGCAGTGAACACACACACACCGTGAACACACACCCGGAGCAGTGGGCAGCCATTTATGTTGCGGCGCCCGGGGAGCAGTTGGGGGTTCGGTGCCTTGCTCAAGGGCACCTCAGTCGTGGTGTTGAGGGTGGAGAGAGCGCTGGACATTCACTCCCCCCACCTACAATCCCTGCCGGCCCGAGACTCGAACCCGCAACCTTTGGATTACGAGTCCGACTCTCTAACAATTAGGCCATGACTTAGAGTAGAGACTGAAATGGGTCCGATCTGAAATGGGTCACAAAAGGTAGAGTTGAGAGAAAATACGATGCGTGTCAGATCCGCGTCACGTTCAGCAGCGACATCTCTTAAAGAAATAGCAGCCAAAACATCTAAAAAAAAAAAAAAAAGCTGCTGTGATGTCTGTTCATCAAGAACAAAAGAAAAAAACAGGAAATCAATAACTTTATTGTTTTATGGATTCATCTGTATTTAGTTTAGAATTTAGTGTTTTATAACTTTATTCAATTTCTGTATATTTCTGCTGAGGGGCACAGGCAGATAAATATGACATTTATTATAATGGGTTTATTTGAAGATTGTTTTACGTTCACTTAAATTAGAAGTTATTTTTAAAGTCTAATAAATGTTCAAATTGATAGCTCTTAATTATAATGTAAAGTTGAATGGCTATAATCAATGGATAAATATTAGGGGGTAACATTTGTAAAGAGAAATCAGTATTAACTGGTATCAGTGATACTGGCCTTCAGTTATAAAAGTAAAGATGCCATTAAAAATATACTGTCTTTATGTTGTTTCTACATTAATTTGAAGATTGAATGTGAAATTATTGCAATATAAAAGTATATTTAAAAACTTTAATGTTAGGTGGGATTAATCGCGATTAATTTCAGAAAAATGTGCGATTAATTAGTAATTTTTTAAATCAATTGACAGCACTAATATATATATATATATATATATAAAGAGCTTAAGTTTATCAGCTGTCATTCCAGGATCATTTTCTCACCTCAGACCCTTTACGGCACATACAGTTCGAGAAGATACTCCTTAGGCACGATTCCGATGGCCTCTTTCATCTCCCCCACCCACCAGCCAAACATGTCGTACTCCTGTCAAAAAAAAAAAACACAACCAACATTCATTAAACTCGCTCACTGTTGAGACCAATTAGAGCAGTGACACAATCAGCGAGGTCAAATCTCATAGGTCAACGCTCAGGGGAATGAAATCTGTCAATATATAGTTCATTTACCCGCTCCTCTTCAGGTTTTACTCCATTTTCTTCTCATACGGTCTCTATCCGTACACCCCTACCCCCCATTCTGTCTCCCTCCCAACCTCCTGTCTGTCTTTCCAAGGCCAATTCAAGGACACAAGGCTCATAGGACCTATAAAGATTACACAAGAGAATGTGAACGGGCGATATATTTCGTATGAAGCACAACAGATCTGCTTCCCCGCGGACAGAGTCCTTTTCTTCCTGTAGAGAGACAGATCATCTCTTCTCCACCTCATGGAAAAGATAGCCATAAAGATAATAAGCAGATAAGAGCCGTCCATCCGTCTCTCTTTCTTTATGCCATAATTACAAACAGATCACACGGTGCCTTTCACTTCAAAGCCACAAAACCCTGTGTTTTCTCCACATCCACGATATTTCGGTTTCTCACAGACGCCTTCTAAACTTTGGGGTTATACTGAGGCAGATCTATCATGCCACATCGTGCTTTCTTTCAAAAAGGAGAATGGAGGGAAGCAGGGAGAGGAGATTGGACTGAAATGAATGGTGGACGCACTGAAGCTGCTGTATAAAACTCCATTTCCCAGCAGACCTTTGGAGGAGCTAGATACACTGGGGTCTGGACACCCCCACTGAAATGCAAGTGGGTGCTACAATATTTTACAAAATGTATTTTAGGGCTGTCAGCGTTAATGTGTGCATAATATGCAAATTTGGTAATATTTCTATTGTATCCTGCTTTCTAAACATGGACAGAAATCTTTATTCTACTGACAGCGTTAGATGTTCACAGTTAGAGAAAAAAATCTGAATACAGCTTAGCTAAATAATAATTATAAGGAAGTAAATCAATAAATAAATATGGAATTCAAATATATTAAATGTAAAAATTTTAGACACTATCAACTTAAAAAGTAACTATTTTAAAAGATATAACCAATTTAACTGATTTAAAATAAAAAATAATATAAAAGACAATTATGCACACTACTATTCAAAAGTATGGGTTGGTAAGTTTTTTAATGTTTTTTTGTTTTTTAAAGTCTCTTATGTTCTCCAATGCAGGCTGCATTTATTTGATCATAAATACAGTTAAAACAACAATATTGTGAAACATTATTACAATTTAAATGAACAATTATTTAATAAGCAAATTTGGTGCTCAATAAAACATTTTTTTATTATCAATGGTCAAAAAAGTTGTACTGCTTTATATTTTTGTGGAAACAGATACTTTTTGTTTAGGATTCTTTGATAAATATAAAATTCAAAACAACAGCATTTATTAAAAATATTAATATTTTGAAACATTATAAATACATACATACAGTACTGTAATCTCAGAAACAATTAATTTGTTGTTTTTAAAATCACACTTAATATAATACCAATTTATACGCTTGAAAATATAGCTGCCTTATATTTTAGGAAGGGGTCCAGACATTCATCATATCTGTGAGTCCTTGGCATCAAAACGTTCATATCAAAAAACAAATAAAAAATCCAATACTACTTTGCAAAGTCAGAACACAGTGATACTTTTTGTCAAAATTGAGTTATGACTGAAATGGGGTCTGTATGATCTGTCTATGTGACAGACAGTTTTGGCTCAATGCAAACAATAAAGTAAAAACACCAACTCAATAACAGTTTTAGCTTTGGTGTAGTTCCTGTGCTTTGCCTTTGTAGGGCAGTATAGAGGACGTTAATGGGGCCCTCACTCATCAGGGGGCCCAGGTTGCCAATCTGCAACCTCAGCTCTGCATGTTTTTGAAATATCCCACATAAACACTCATTTGTTGTACTTAAAAAAATGGTCAGCTACAGTGAAACCCCGCTACATCTCAATCCAGTGTACTCTGACTGACATTTATAGTCTTTTTTCTCTCTGACATTCAAGTCTTTGATCTCCCTAAAGCTGACAAGACACTCACTGCTCGTCTACCTTCATCCTTCACCTCACCATTGGAGAAAAAAATCTCTCTCTGTATGGTTCAGAAAGAGCAATGAGGTTTGAATCATACCCCATCTGAAGTTAAATATGAAGTTTGTGGGCCTCTACTTGACCCAGGCAGCCTAAGTGATTCCTGCTGTATAATGTATAGAGCTCAGCTCAGGCCAGCAAACCTCTTACTGTCTGCGTGCACGTATCTGTCTATAAAACACAGGTCTGGTTATGCAGCTGCTGACAGCTGCCGCAGACACTCACACTGTAATGGAGAGCGTCTCCCCACCGCCAACTGTCCTCAGTGTGTACTGACCTCCTCATAAGACTCAAAAGAAAAACTCTGCAGAAAGACCACAGATTTCAATAATAAAGTCAGGGCTGTAGATCAGGTGTTTTTTAAGCTGCTTGTTTTCAGACTTAACAGAAACTGGGAGCATTGATATATTAAATTAATTGATTCCAGAAAGTTCAAGACCTATATGTTCTTCAGGAAAAACTAAATTTCTGTTCATACCTTGATTTTGTGTTCTTAGCATTTTCATTTAGTTTATAGTTTTTATTTTAACATATACATTTAAAATATATGTTATAATATATTGAATATACATACATATACATTTTATATATAGATATACATTCAATATATTATAACATATATTTTAAATGTACATTTTAAAATAAAAACTATATATATATATATATATATATATATATATATATATATATATATATATATATATATATATATATATATATATATATATATATATATATATATATATATATATAGAAAACGATTGATCTAAATAAAAATGAATATGAAATATATAAAAATGAAATATATATATATATACCCTGATCCTCTGATTGAGAACCACTGTGCTAAACAAATACATTTTAATGATTAATAATTATTTGTAATTAATTAATATGTTCCCTTATTTGATAATTTTTAGTAGTTTTTAATATTGTTTTATACAATATTTGATGTGTATATACATATTTAAATATAATGATATTGAAATAATATCATACTTTTATTTTTTTACATAGTATAAATTTCATCCTTTATATTTTAAGAATGGAGTCCTTTGCAAAAATGATATTCATCATATTTGATGGTACATAGCACTAAAATATTTGAAACCCCCCCGCAGTATATAGCAGCCAAATTATGCAAGTAATATGAAAGTGATATGTTAAAAGTATTAATTTTTAAAATCTTACTAAAACTTCTGAACAATATTGTAATTTCAGAAACAAATGATTCTGCTGTCTTTAAAACAGAGATGACAGCAAACGTGTTCAAGTCCAAGATTCACACACCTCAGGCCGCCTAATATAGGGCAGTTGTCCAGCCTGTGTGAAACGAGACAGGAAGTGCACATGTGAAGGGGTGAAGCGGAAACTTCCTGTAGCTGTCCTTTGATACAGACACACCTCATTGACAGGGCAGCGCCTGCTGCTGTGTCTGTGCGAATATGTGCGCGTGCAAGAAGGTCAGATTAGAAGGTGAGGGTGACATAAGTCTGCAACAGGAAAGCAATGCAGACCTCACACTCATCCTACATGCCCACACACGACTATCCAGCACCCATCTAAGGAAGCAGACATGTAAGGTCACATAGACTTCTTAAATTAGCGTTTAGCGGACTAAAATGACCTTTGAAATATCTTGATGTAAGGTGAATAATTTAAATCCTGCACAATTAAAATTTGCATATTATGCCACTGAAATTATGTGGGTCTTCGAGTTTTACGATGCTTCTGGACCCCAGACAGACCATGTGACGCACTATTTTGACCAAGCATCATTTACAGCACACACTGGCCTGCTTTGAAAAGAAGAGCGTGTGGTGTGTGTGATTTAGGGTCCTGACACCTCCCCCTGGTCTGATGGTCAATACCCTTTCAGAGCCGCTGAGGGTCTGGACAGGGGGGTAAATGGAGGAGGGGAGGGGGGGGTGTTAGACTTGCAGCTGCTGCATGGCCAAGGGGAAGGAGGTAGGCCACTAAATGGCCTGTGAGCCACAGCTGGACACTAAACCCACACCGGCTTTACGGTCATCCACAAGCCTGGTTGAAGGAAGGGGGAAGGGGCTATGCTACAAAAGAGCGCCTGCAATATTCATGGTAAACCAAGCCGTGTAGTACCCATAAAACGGCACAAATACAACACAGCATCATTGGACTGTGTCGAGCAGTTCTTTCCCAGCATCGTTTGGCAACATGAAGGGTTTAGGCTTATCTCTTTTAATGCAGTGCAATACATTTCATGCATATTTTATAAAATGGGATTTAATAGTGTGGGTTTTTTTGTTTAAAAAAGTGCCTTGTGATTTAATGTGTATAAGTTTATATATATGTGTGTGTGTGTGTGTATGTGTATATATATATATATATATATATATATATATATATATATATATATATATATATATAAATAAATGCATATATGTATATACACACACAAAAGAACTAAAAATGCAAACAACACAATTATGTCTTCAAAAGGCTAATTTTCTTTTGGTTAAAAAAAAAAAATGCTACCGCACTCATTCTAGCCACTAGATGGCACACTTGCTCTGAAAAACGCAGTCACCCCTGGATCCCATTCAGACCATATTCTGTCATTTTCTGACAGCCTGCTGACTTTTAACAGAATGAGATAATTTCCCCATTGGCATGCTTTATATATCCATTACAAATTATGGATTTTTAGCTACTGGTGAAATTGGGATGTCATCTCTATTTCTCCCGAAGATACATTATCTTGCTGCTGCACATTTCTGTGTCTCTAGTAAAACGAATATAAATAAATTGGGTAGAATTATGGAAAGCTGTATTCAGCAGTTCTTTGTGTCGGCTTCTTTCCTGTGCAATCACTTCTGGAGACCTAAACTTTCACCATTACTTAATGGATCACATTATATGACATCACACATTGGCATTGCAAGGCCTTATTTAGGAGGGTTTTATCTCAGCCCTCCTAAAAAGCTCAGATGAAGCTGTCAGGTCACTTGAAAATCTCTTAAAAAAAATAAAGAAATAATAAAAATAATGATGTGGCAGAAAGTCATCAGAGAGTATTTGAATTTGAATTCTCTATTTACCAGTCATAAAAAAAGAATATATATTACATTAACTTTTAAATCCTTTTGCTCTAGTCTGTAGCTGTTGCTGATCTCCCATAAGACTCAAATACTAGAATCAAACTCCCATACACAGGGTCAATGAGGGTACACTTTATTTTGTCCTAGCTATTTATTTATTAAAAAAAATATAAATAAAAATATATAATTCATACATAATTGATACTTCTTTTAATTTCTGTATTAAAATTAATTTAGATCATTTTTGAGTGGTATAAAGTGAGCAATCTCAAGATAATACAATTGTCCTGATTTAATAATGAATAAAAAAAAAAAAAAAAAATTAAATTATTATTCTTTTAAACCTCCAGAACCTTCCGTTCCAACACCTGCATGACTTACTTTCTTCTGTGGAACATAAATAATTAGGCTACATTTTGAGAAATGTCTCTGTGCTTTTTGTCCATACAATGGAAGTCAATGGTCACCAAAAAAATCTAAAAATTTAAATATCTTCTGTGTTCTGCATAAGAAAGAAAGTCATGCAGGTTAGGAACTACAGAGTAAATTACAAATTACAAAAATTACAGTATTTAAAAATTTCATTTTTGGTTGAACAATGCATTTAGCTTAATCCTTAACCTTTCTTAGAATATTAAGAACAAAAATTGCTTCACTGCTTAACATTTTTTAAACTTTTGTCTACAAAACCGAAGACAACAGTAAGAGAAGAGTAAAATATATCTCAGAGAGGACCCCTGCAGATCTTCATGACTTGTGTCAAGGTCAATAATCACATAGTTCAAGTTTTTAAGATAAGGCAAGGTTAGCTCAGGTTATAAAATTTCATGTGGCGCAACCTGAAAACTTGATATTTATGAAAGAATAATTCTTGACGTTTATATAATCACATTATACCTTAATCTATCTATAAAGATGATCTACTGTGAGGATAATAATCTGTGTACAAAAACATGTATTCAACCTGTAAGGAAAATGTTTTTATTTTTACTTGAACTAATAACAATAATTTTAGATTAGTTGTTTATTATTAGTTGTTTATAAATGAATTTATATTAGAATTATTTTTCTCTGCGTTTTCTATATATTGATTCATTTGTCTCCTGCCAGTCTGTGACTGTAAAAAAAGAAATTTATTAAGCTGCCTCCTGGTTAAATAAAGGGAAAAGAAACAAACTTGATGTTTGTGCCACATTACACATTGAAACTTTTCCTGAAAATGGTATTAATGTTTTTCAAAACTATATGAAGCCAACATGAATACAAAGAATATAAGAATTTGCCACTAGCTTTAAACTAGATCATGGACACTTATATAGTACGTCCTTGACCCACATATTTGCCTACCATTATTCATAGACACCAGCATAATGTCGATACCTCAAAACCTCTCTTCTAAAGGAGAAAGCAAAACACTATTAAGCTTTCCAATTCTTTCTCTGAAGGGCAACAGTGCTAAGTAGACAAACCGCAAGATACCAAGTTTGTTTCTGGGAACGGAGCAGCCTGACCTGTTTTAAGTAGCCATGAGAGGTATCGAGCTAATTCTGTTAGCCAGGTACAAACCCCACGGGCAGTTCCCAGATCTGCACAGCCGGCCTACACATCGGAGCTGACAGGTACGGGAAGTTTTTAACCAAACGCACTTCTCCGCAGCACCTGGTACGAATAGAGAGGTGGATTCAGCGTTTCCTGAGAACACAGACTACCATTACAGTCATAAATAGTGACTGGCCGAGATGTATATATGCTAAAGGTCTGCTTACGGCTGCCCTCACTGAACATGGCATTGAGCCGTCTTCCAATGCTGAAATACCCACACACAAATGAGCTCTGAGACGCACACACGCACTGGGCAGACGTGGAGAGAGGTGACAGAATGCCACTGGCTGCCAGACTGCTCTGCTCAGGGCCAAGAGCACTAAAATGGTTTCCGTTGTGACAAGACTAATCCCATCACTTTGCACAGGGAGAGGGTGTACTTCACTTCCACACTCAGCAACGCCGCACGTGCACAAAACAGGCCCAAAACTAACCTTTCTGCATCTGACTCAAATGTGTTATCCAGACGTCACAATGTATTTATTTAACTGAATGTTTTTGCAAATTCATCTTTTCCTGCTGACGTCTGAGGGCAGCCTCATGCTGTTTTATTTCTGTCCTCCATCACGTGGGTTGTGACAACTGCTGCAAGTCTGGAAGTTTCCAGACCGTGGCTCCCGTCTTACCTTGCTGAGGATGTAGATGGTGTCTCCTCGCTTGAAGGACAGCTCATCGGGATGCTCTCCAGCACAATCCCACAAGCCCTGGAAGTAGTTGACGTAGTCTGTGCTCTTGTTCACTGCTGCAGGGGATAGAAGAAAAGAAGATCATTTAAATAGAAGATCATTTAAAAACAGAATTTAATTATTAAAGAATGAATAGAGCATTTATGATAGCATTTTGTGTTTTTAAAGGCGTCGTTCTGAACTCAATACACTCTTAGCATATGCATCACAAAACGTTTATGAAGGGCTGCAAAAATGGGGAACGTTAGGTTGTTGGTTTGGTTTCTGAACATCTCATCTGTCCATCAAAGAAGTTTTTTTTTTAATAAAGTCTCTTATGCTCACCAGAGGCTGCATTTAACTGATCAAAAATACAAATAATATTGTGAAATATTATTACAATCTAACAATAAAATGTTAGTGCAGTTTTCAAATAACAGTTTTCTAATGTAACATTTTAAAATTTACTTTATTCCTGTGATGGCATAGCTGAATTTTCAGCATCATTAGTCTTCACTGTCACATGATCCTTCAGAAATTATTCTAATATGCTGATATGGTGCTCAGGATGCCATACTTATATTATTATTAATGTTGAATAGTTGTGCTACTTAATTTAGTGGAAACTGTAATTGATTCTTTGTTGTAAAGAAATTTAAAAAGAACTACATTTATTTGAAATAGAAATCTTTTGTAACATTCATTCATTATTTTAGTGGCTTTGCAATGTAAGCATTATAAAAATTTATGTAAATACACAAACATGCAACTATCCATGAATTATTATATGGCCCTGCTAAGTTTCTTTATCCACCAAGGGGTTATTGGTGGGCGATGTAATGGGAGGAAGGTTAGGATGATTCCAAAGCGGCGCCCCTGGGTTCTTGGTTGAAGACCCCAGTGTTTTTCTGGCTCAGAAAGATCCACTAGTGGGCAGCAGAGAGTATAAATTGCTGAACTGTGGCTCTTGCCAGTTGAGATGCATACTGAAGAACTCTCTAATGAAAGACTCTTCACTGTTGTAAGTTAACTAGTAACTTGTATTACAAGCCACATTTGTTTTAAGCTTTTTTTATTTATAAAGCTTTTATAAATCTCCAGCAAAGATTCAGTCCCTTTCAAAAGAACATTTATATTCTATCTCAAAACATCAGCAAAAAAAAATGCTCTTGAGTTTACATTTAACCTGTCCTTGCTCTAGGCTCTTGATTTAGAGCATTATTTATTCATATTTCCAATATATTTACTAATCTACATTGTCTACCCAAAGGCAGCACCACGAGTGGGTATTTAGTAAAACTGCTTTTATATAAATAAAAACAAAATACCCCTAAAGGTAAATATCTTTCAACAGACATTATTGCTGGCAGATTCCCAGCTATGCTAATTTGGCAGATTATTCTAATTATTTTCTAAATATAACCTTACCCACTGCTGCCTTAAGGTTTTATTCAGGGCTGCATCCTAAAAGAACCAGGCATTAGAATTACACCTGCTGCACTGGTCTGGAATTAGCATTATTGCTTTCACTTGCAGGATTTTAAAACATCATTCAAAATAGCCCTTATCAAAAACTGACAACAAACACTAATCAGGAAAATTCATATGACAATCTTGCTTTCCAGGATCTGTGAAGCTTGTATTATTTCCCTCCATTATGGCTCTCACTAGTGCTCTAGCTGGCCTCCTCCTCTGAGCATCTGTCATGAGATCCTGCCTCAGCCATCGCTTCTGTCAGCAGGACTTCCTGTGCTGTGAGCCTGGAGCAGAGGGCCATGGTGGGCCACAGTGCACCAATGGAGTCAGCTTCCTGCCAGAGCCTACCAACCCCTGCCCAGTGCCCAGTACCCGGCAGGATACATGCTTCCCCACACAGGCACAGAAAAACCAATAGAGCATTTTAAAATAATAACTGAGATGATGGCAAGAGTATTGTCTAGTGTTCGTCTTACCAATAAACACAAATCTGTTAAATTAAGTATCATTACAAATAATAAACGGTGCAAAAATAAAACAAAAAATTCCAGGTCTCTTCCTGAAGGCCCATCCTGTGGTCCAGACTAACTTCCTACTCCTGTCATCAGTGTGACTTCACCAGCTAACCTCCCAAATCCACATGTACCTGCAATATCCATTGCTTCTGTTCCACATTCATCCCTCCTATTTCTTTTTCCACAATATTTGCCCTTTTAAGAAAAAAAAAAAAAAATGATAGTCACCCAGGCAGATCTGGGAGTCTGTATGGTGTTATGGGACAGCAGGGCAGGTAGGGGATGGACAGGCCTTGTGACCTAGTGGTAATTACCTGTCATAGGAGTAGATGGTAGTTGGAGTTTGTTGGCCAGGGTCACTGTTGGTTTAACAGGTTGGGGTGTATCTTCCTCTGAGAGGGAGAGAATAAATGTGCCAGTCAGTGCGGAGAGCAATACACCAAATTCAAAATTTCTGTAGCCATTTCTACCACATTGCATACAGGAACCACCCTCAGGGGATTTTACATGACTATAACTGATTATCAACATCAGAAGTGAATAAATAACAATAGAGTACAAATACACCAAAAAATAAGAAAACGAGGTGCAAACCTGGGAGTTCTTCATAAATGTCATCATCAATAGGTTCAGAATGATTGGTTGGCTGATTCATAGATAAGCAGTCATCGTACTCTTCTTCATCTTCAGGAATGACTCCACCCATGTCTGATAGTCAAAACACATGCAAAACATGATGCATTTGTTCATAAAAGACACCTGCTAAGCCAAGTTTAGAGAGTGACAGTGTTTTTCTGATGTACAGTCCTACCTTTAATCAGAAAGTCAATGTGCTCTACCCACTCTTTTGCATCTTTCTCGGATGCAGCACAGAACTGCAGCAAAAAGGTATTGTGAGTGATAATGATCTGAGGATATGAATAAACACTGCATGTTTGAGACATGTTATGAGAGGTGACCGACCTGATATACACGCTTGTCTGGAGCAGAGATCTCAAAGCAGCAATCTCGCTTTGCATCTTTCCGCAGGGTGTTGTTCATTTTGACCGTGTATCCGACAATATTAAACTCTCCCTTCTGCTGTTTATCTAGTGAAGATTATTAAATGATCCAATTTCAGAAAAAATAAATTGAATTCAGGACTACATTTATAGGTGGTAACAAAAACAGTAGCTTTCCCACCTTTCTCACTGCCATAGTAGTAGAATATGTTGTTGCTTAAAGCACACCATCTCTTCTGCCATTCATTGCCAAAGAAGCTGTGATCTATAAGAAGTCGAAAGGAGGTTATTTTTCCAAAAAAAAAAATAAAAAATTCTCACGAGCAACCTGTTTTTGAATGCAGTAACCTACCCTTTCTGCGCTTCTCCAGGTAGCCACTCTTTAAAATGGACTGAAGGTCCTGAGCTGCTACCGGAGGAGACTGTTGAACTCCTGATTTAAAAAACAAAACAAAATTATTATATTTTAGTTCAGCTTATTTATGATGAGCAGTGCTAACTGTGCTGGTTAAGAATCCACAAAGAGGAGCACCTGGCTTCACAACAAATTAAATGCATTTGGTAAATTCAGGCAGAAAGCTACTTCCATGCCTTTAGGTTTAAAAATCAAAGGTCGACTAAATTTAGCAGAGATTCAAACCTGGATAGAGTTTCATGCACTGATCTGTCAGGTACAGCAGTGTGTGAAACAGATGCATGGTCTGTTTTCAAAGCAAACCTCCCCTCTCGTTTACACTGCCCTCCCTTCTCTTGTGTACACACTACCATTGCGTTGCTGAATGAGTGTGAGTGAGCAGAGCAGTGTTATGAATGACAGGCAATTGTGGAATGTTTGCAATAATGTACAAAATGCTGTCAAGGGAGCATGACACATGCTGACTGTGAAAAGCAAACTGAACACCCTCAGAGTTGGAACGGATTCAGTTAAATCTGGTAGAAAATGTCTGGTAGAAGCACTAGCAAATAAATCATAAATCATGCCATCTTTTAGAGCAAACACTGGCAAAACAATTAAAAAAGATGACATTTTGGAGAATAAGAACTCGTTGGCATAGAACATCACTTTGATTTTTGCATCTTCCTTAGTGAAAATTTTAAATAAATAATAAAATAAAATTATTATATATACTACTGTTCAAAGATTTAAAAAAAATAAGACTCTTTAAAAAAAATCAAAAAGTGAAAAGTAAACGGTCAAAAACAGCAATATTTAGAAATATTATTACAACGGCTTTTTTTTCAAAAAAAAAAAAAATCTTGATGACAAGAAAGCTCCATTTTCAGCAGCCAAGTTTTATTCATATATCTTAAGAAATTATTTTAATATGCTGATTTGGTAATCAAGAAACCGTTCTTAACAGTAGTTGAAAATGTTTCTGTTTCTTAATGAAGTGTGGAAATTGAGATACAGTGTTCTTTGATGAATATAATGTTTGAAGAACAGCAATTAATTGAAATAGAAATCTTTTGCAATATCATAAATGTCTTTACCGCCATTTCTGATAAATTTGTCCTTGTTCAATAAAAGAGTTTCTTAAATAAATGATCCCAAATATTTGAATGGTAATGTTAAACCAACCCATAACTATAAGCCATGACTAAAAATGTGTACTATGAACAACTTATGGTTACACAAGCTCATAACTTCACTTGCTCTAGTACATTTGTCCAAAATAAATAGTCTCAAATAACTTTTTGGTCAATCTCAAAATGCCGTTTTGATTCTCCTAGGCTCTGCAGTGTGCACTAACAGGCTTCAATCTTGGAGCTAAACAGCTGTTCTCTCTGGCAAGCACAGGGCAAAAGGACCTATAAAACACATGACTGCACTCCAGCAGTAAACCTCTTCCTACCATATACATTCACACAAACTACTCTCGGCCTGCATCTTACCCTCCTGATTATGTAAGTTTCTGAATGCAATAATCAGATATGGTGTATAATTCAAAATGAGTCAGCTGAGCTGTATTTCCTTAAATGTAAATTCTACCAATAGCATTCATTTAGCATACGCTAATAAAACAGAAGCCTGAATTGACATTGGCTGTGGGCGGCATTGTCTGGGCTGCAGACCATAAACCATTTGCTCAGAGACAAAAGAGAGCTAAACCCTTGACGTCTGTGCCTTCAAACCGTTCCAGAGCCTGTTGCCGGGTTACATCAGTCTTTCAAGCACCTCATTCAGCTTTTGTGTTCTTCTACCACTACTAAAATATCCTAGACAGGACATGACAAAGGACTGCCACAATGATACTGTGTTATGACAGCGGAGGCTGCAGAAAAGATGATAAATAAAAAGAAATAAGTGAGAGAAATGCTTTTGGTTTCTTAATTTATATGCATTCTGTAAATGCAATCTGTTACAGAATAGATTGCAGTGATTCTTTCATAGTACTCACAATTACAAACTTTTATTTTGACTTCCAGGAGAGAATTCAAGGGTACAGTACTGTGTCATGTGATATTCCTGTCTCACAAGTTCTTCTAAAAGAATTGCAGATGCTCCATGCTTCTCTACTCTTGTAACATTTTTTAATAAATCACACAATTTTCTACTCACCATCATAAGCGCTTTCCTCATCTCTGTCGGTCTTTTCTGAGTGCAGTGATCCACCATCATTGGTGTCCGCTTCATCAGGTTCTGGAAGCTCTTCATCTCCTACACAACAGAGTCTTCATCAGGATTCTCAAAAAGGCCACATTTTCAAACCTCCACCAGCAAGGCACATTAAGACTGTCTGATTCAGATATTATGTATGTTGCTTTCCAATATGATAGCTGACAGCACAGAAATTTGGACATGGTGCCTGGGAGGTAGTATGAAGTATGCTTAAACCATTGATCTCCCAGTCACAGGCAGCTTTGAGTGGCACTCGCTTTGCAGAGATTTGGTATATTAACGGAACAGTTCACCTAAAAATAAAAATATGCTTAAAATATACTCACCCTCAGGTCATTCCAGATGTAGATGAGTTTACTTCTTCAACTGAATGGATTTGGAAAAAACTAAGCATTACATCACTTGCTCAGTGTATCCACTGCAGTGAATGGGTGCCATCAGAATGAGAGTTCAAGCTGATATAAACATTGCAATGATTTACACAACGTCAGTCTATTACTTAGCGCTTTGTAAATTAATAGTTAATATTGCTTTCTCCCATGATTCCATCTCTCTCACATCCAAATCCACCAACATATGAACTTTTGGACTGTTTTCACTTATAAAAGGTGATTGATCTGTTCATATTTCTCTCCTGATTCAGACATGATGGCTTTTTTTCACTGGAGAAAGCAATATTATGAATAGTATAACCAAAGCAAAAGATTTAAGTATAAAAAAAGGATGGATTTGTTTCTTAAAAACATGCAGATTCACAAGACATTAACTGGTGTACTTTTGTCAGTTACTTGTGGATAATTGTGATGTTTTTATCAGCTGTTTGGACTCTCATTCTAATGGCACCCATTCACTGCAGAGGGTTATTTTCCATTGGTGAGCAAGTGATGTAATGCTAAACTTCTCCAAATCTGTTCTGATGAATAAACATGCGCAGTTTGGATGCCCTGAGGGTGAGTGCATTTTCAGCAAATTTGTATTTTTTGGCTGAACTATTCCTTTAATATGGAAGATAAACAGATCCCCTGTAACACTCTAGCCTGTTTGAATCACATGCCCTAAAAATATAATTAATATAGAAGATGATGGCAAAGCAAAAATTACGCATATGTTTGTGCCATCATGTTGAATTTGAGCAAAGAACTTCCTGTTGACATTGTGATGTGGTAATAGTGCTGCTGTAAAGTGCTATACCAAACTCAGCCCTCTACCCACATCTCAACCCAAAATTTGTAGTAGGACTCACAAAACTGATCTGTGAACAGTTATGTGGTGGCTTAAAGCTTATTTTTAAAGCACTTTTTCATGTGTTCCCATCAGAAGAGAAACTGTGTATGTGTATTATATATATTTGTCATGCAAAGATGTTTACATATGAAGAGTTGAAGTTTTCATGTTCAGAATGAATGCTAACTATGATGCATCAGGATACACTGAAGCACACACTAGCCTACAGCATAGTGGGGAAGTAGGCTACTAGTTTTTACTTCACCATGCTTGTATTTAAGCCTCTACCCCAGACACACGCACAAAACACATCAAAACTTACGTTTGTCCTTGAAATCTTGAGAGTAGCTGGAACACAAATAATTAGGATTTTGTTGAATACTATCAGAATAGAGTCACAAACATATTACATGAATACATTCTGTGGTACCTCGTCTTCACATCTTTAATGCGCTTGATAAAGGCGTCCTTTTTCTCATTTGCTTTCTTGCTCAAATTCTCCCCTTTAAGGACATCGGTTAAAAATGTTTCCAGATCTGAAAACAGACACTGTTTTATAAGCGTAGCTTCTTTTTCCATGTTTCACCCTTCTTGAATTCCTCACCTCAAGTAGCCTAGGTTTATGCAAACAGGTGCACTTCATGTTTGAGGAACTTAACTTTCCAAACTAATGACACTGTGAATAGTTTACTGGCAAGGCTACATCCCCGCTGGAAAATACATCTTAAACTGGTCTTTGGCCAGAAACAACTACTATCAACCTGCTTTTTGTAACATTGTAGCTGGTCAGGCAACTAATAACAACCTCACTCCATCTAATTAGTGTAACGTTAGCTGGCTACTATCTAATGTTACCGTGTTCAAACAGTCTCCCACAGGTATGTTAGGACTCAGGCTAAAAAAAAACTGCACAAGAAAAAATGTGAAGTTTCATCTGCCGTTGAATCATAACAACATAAACTCTCTACGTTCATACACAAAACATCTATTCGCACCCACCGTCTTTAGAAAAAAAAGTATCCTAAATAAAGACCACTTCATGCTCTAACTAAGTTACAGGGAAATATTCTCAAAGTCTGTCGGTAGGCTAAACTTCCTCTTTTCAGCCAAGTATGAACATAAATAAATGTAGTTTATTACTGAAGACAAAACTATTCTATTCTAACTGCGCTCGAGACCTAAATGTTCGCTTTATCAACTGTTGCATTATCAAATATTGCGATTGTACCTGAAACGAGCGTCGTTAAGTCTTCCGGGATGGACCTCATTGTGATAAACCGCTTGACCCAGCAAGATAGCCTTCGAAACACGGAAGTTACAAATGAAATACGGAAGACCCACTATTCAAATTAGACAGTATTATTCATCACGCCTGCTCCAGCAGAAATATTTGACTAGAGTGCTCACCCCAAACAGCGCACTGGGGAATCACACATTTCCTCCAGTTTTACGAGCACGATTTGACAGGAGTGATACACTTTACATTAGTCATTTTATTCCATCGAATTCACTTTCACGGTGATAATATTTACTTTTGATGTTTTTATTAGCATGAGAGCGGAAAAAAACAGATGGGAAAGAAACACAGCATGCTCATATGATCTAATCTTATCTGAATCTAAGACAAGGAGCTTCACTACTTCCTTAGCCAAAGCGGCAATCTTTATTTCCAGACTTTGGTAAGTAACTTGATGAATGTTCTGTTTTTTAGTTGCCCTCTGTACGTTTGTATAATTAACTGCTGGTGCATTAGAGGATTTTAGTGAGAGGATCTAAGGACCTTTCTGCCCTTTTAGATGGGCCTGCTGTTTGGAGTGGGGCCCACTTATCCTGAGGAAGGAGACAGGTGAAGAATGGGGGTGATGCAGAGCTTTCATAGGAAAACACATAGCTATCCATCTCCATCTGGCTCTGTGCTCCTCTGCTGTTTCACAGAGATTACTGCAGACAGCAGATCCCTGCCAGCAGACATGCACTCTGTCACCTTCTCAAGATACCTCTCCTAGAAAATTATAAGGAGTGGAATTTGTTTTTTAAGTTAAAAATATTTTTTAAAGTTATTTTGCACATTAGAATTAGATCCATATTTTGCGAACAATCCTTGTTGTGATATCTTTATGGACATAAGCAAATACAGCTATTCATATAGGAATTACTTAAATGAAACAATAAAAGGCAATTTTTTCTTTATGAAAGTATTGGCTGATATTCAACACTGACATCTTGCCTGCTTGTATGCTCGGCTTGAGCACTGCTTGAACCTCATTTGACCTGGCCACAGATCCATCTGGTGTGGAGGGGGAAAGAGAGGTGAAGTGCCCTTTGACCTTGTGAAGGAGAGGGGAGCAGCTCCATATCTCATGCTCCTCAGCCGAGCCTGTTTGATCTGGACTCACCTCAGTTCACACGTCTCAGCTTCTGGCCCCAACCCACAAAGGGAGGAATGTGTGTGAGTGTTTAAATGCAGTGTTACATCAATATAATCATAACCAGTGATCATCATCTTTATTAAATTAGACATATTGTACTTCTCTTCATCCCAGAGTTTTAGCATTATACTTTGTTGTTTTCTCTAGGGTAAAACAATGTTTTGATCATGTTTGGTCGACATGACTCTGTGGTAGCCAGCACTGTCATGCTTGTGCATATGGAAACCACTGACTGCCACATTCCGAATCATTCCTTTTTTTCTTGCAAGCCTTGTGACTTGAGCCTGTAACATTTTCCTTTGCTTTGGTTTTGTTTCAGAGAGCTGGTAGAGAAGAATTGCTTCGTTGGCCCAAAACAACACTGAAATGTAAGGTTAATGGCATCTACGTGAAGACATACTAGACTTGAAAACATATTTGAGATGGGTGAGGTCACCAGCAAATACTATGATATGTGACAGGTAAGTCATATCTGAATCAGACCACCTGAACAGCCTCCGAACATGAAGGAAGAACATCTGAGGGCACGCTCTTGCCACTGTAATTCACACTGCCTGTAGGGTGCAGGGGTATCTGTGAAGTTCAACTTTGTGATGGATGAGATGGTGTTTTTGCCCCTTGGCCTTTGAAGGATTAGGCTGCTCAGGTGTTGTTTTTAAAAGACTTAGAATTAGCTTACATTTAAACATTTAAACTGTCTTTTGACACCACTTTCACCACCTGTTTCTGGAGAGGGAAAAAAAATAGTCTGGGCTCCCTTGGATTGAACCTTGAGTTTACGTTTAATGTCTAATGTCAACAAAAGAATGCATCAATCACCTCAGAAATGTACATTTGTAACTGTTGTACCTGTGTTTCTCTTTGGCAGGGATTTGGTTCTTTGATTATTAATTACTGTAGATATATTCATGAGGCGTGAACCTGTGCTAGTCATTTGATTTAACAGTACATAGTGAGGCATCGGTTGCAGCCGCAGGAGGAAAAAACACTTTATGTTAGATGAAAAGAGATGTTTAAGAAGCAGAACACGTAAGTGCAACTAGAAGAAGAATAATTGCATACCTCAGGAATTCCATAAACATGATCTATGAGATAATATCATGCTTCATAGAGCTAATTTGTTCATTTGTATTCTGTGGTGTTGCTGTGGTTGGCCTTCTACTTGAGCCATTCTATTTGATTCAGACTATTTGATTTAAACCCTAAAAGGGATATTTCACTCAAAAAAGAAAATTATGCACCCTCGTGTCATTCCACACCCTAATGACTTTTTTTTCCGGCAGAACACAGAAAGACTGTTTTGTCATACAATAAAAATCAATGGAGCCCTAAACAACATTGAACATTTTTCAAAATATCTTCTTTTGTTTTTCACAAAAGAGAGTCAGTACATGTGAGTGGGTAAATGATAACAGATTTGAATTTTTGAGTGAAGAATTCCCAAGCATTACATAACCGCATATATACGGTTTGCATTTTCATGCATCTTGCAGTTTATATTTAGTGTTTCACTCTACCCTCAGAATATCTGCATGAAGCCCACCTGCATAGGAATGACAAAAGGGACCACCAAGATTAAATGCAAGGTTTCCATGGAAACCAGTTGAAGGCTGCACTGACTTTAAATGCCTGCATAGACATTACAGATTGAGTCAGTGGACTAACAGTGCATAGGCCTTTCCTCTTTAAGCGTTTTATAGCTGTCGGGACAGGAATTTTACTTTGCACAGATTGTTCATCGATTTTTGTAGATGCTGGGATGACCAAAAATATGTCAGGCTCCCTAACCAAAGCCATAAACTTAGGCTGCAAAACACTTGAGAAAATAACATTGTTGCAGGAGCCCCAAATTACATGTACATATTATGCATACCAAATGGTTTCACATCAGTTTGCATTAAGGCAAAGTTGATTGTTCAATTTGGGTAGGATCGTGAAAGTTATGTGACTGTCAAACTTTATGGCAGTATTAAATAAGTAAGCAGATAATTATACTTGAAGCATCCGTGCAATAACATATTTTAGCAAATGCATCTGCAATGATACCCAGGTCCTAGTAGTGGCTCGTATGAGTTATTGTGATGCATATTCACTATGGAACGGTAAATTTGGTTTATCAAGCTTACAATTTTACAACCACAGCTTTAAAAATGGGGTGCTACCACAAAAGTGACAGCTGACTTCCAAAAATGTATGTGTGTAGAATGTAAAAAGTTGCCTCAATGAGAGGGTTACAGTTTTATATTTGTACATTATTTTTATTTAGGGCATTTCAAAACTTTAATAGAAGATTAATTATAAAATTGTAAAGAGAATTTGTATTGTAATTCTATGCCTTTCCCTGCATGCTTATGATGCAAAAATCTCTTTTGGGTAGGTTGGATGTTGATCACTTCTCTGTGCCAAATCTCAACTCAGTCTTTAACCTGGTTAAAGAATGCCGACCACGTGTTTGTTTTCGTCAAAGGACGTCAGTCAAACTATTTGTTCTGGCTCGATTTGGCGCAACGCCTTTGCCTAAACGATTTTGAGCTTTGTTTTGTAAAATGCGATAAAGGGGCTTTTCTGTACACATCTTTTTGCGTATGATGGAAAATTCTAAATAATATAAAATTTAATAAACCAAATGAAATATAAAAGCATTTAAAACTACTTTGTTAATAACTGAAAAGCCCTCAGACCACGATTAAAGTTATAATATAACTACATTAGTATGTCTGCGGTGGTTATAGTAGGCCTATATCAATCCTACATTGTGTGGGTTTAAAGTTAGCCTGATCTACAAGGACTCGGATCATCTGCGTCTCTAACAAACACCTCTGCGGTGTGAGCTCTTAGCCGCTAGGCCTCATTTCCTTTTCAACACTTACGCAGCGATTGCAACGTGGCGTCATATGTTTGGAAATGATCCTAGCTAGATTTCTCCAAAGCTAGGTTTCACTGAACACTCTTCTCGAGGTACCACTGAAGTCGTCTTTTATAAATTCAGTTTTGTGTTGGTATCCTTACAATAGAATTTCCTACAACTTGCAATTCATAGAGTAGGCTATAGAACATTAACAGAAGTGGCTCGAGTCACCATAACTATTAAACTCGATAAATAACCCAGCCACGGATAAGCACTAATGATGGTGAAACTATTTATTTTATTTTGTGATTATTTGTAGTTTCATATAATGTGGGGCAAATATCAGTGCCAAAATACTTTAGGAGAAAAAAAACGAATTTAAAATAAATATAGGCTAGCTACATAAATACAAATGTGTTTGTTAAACTTAAAGGCTATAAAACCGGTGTTGACAGGCTTTTTATTGTGCAAAAGGTGAAAAGCATTTGCCAAGATCCTGGCTTGTCGAAAAAGGTTAAAATTGAGTTGTTTTATGGCTGTATAACAACGAGCGGGGTTCAATGAGTGACACACAGGCCCATAGAGTTAAGGTCTTGGGAGAGCAGGGCTGAGGAAATCAAATGAGATTGTTTATTATCTATATATTCAGATATCAACTATTTGGACTTTAAAAGTATAAATATTAATATTGATTAAGTTTTAGTTTATACTGTCTGATCATTCCTTGTAGCGTTGCCTGATGATAAAACGATAGGCTACTTCATTTGATAACTCTTGTATTAGATGCACTGATCTGATTCAAGACACAGTTACATTCATCAAATGTAAATTAAATCTATGACTGATAATTATAATAAATTATATAAACTAAATAATTAATGTTAAAATGTGGTTTGACTGTTGAATTCCCTTCTCATTCTCAGCGGCGGATTGAATTACGCGGAGTGCTGCCTCAACACCAACCCCCTGTCGAAGGTTTAAAAGGCAATAAAATTTAATTGCTGAACTCCAAAACGTTACAACTCTTGGCCAGGAGACTCAATGTGTCGTCAGATACAGTAAGGGACTTATTTGTGTACGCAGCATCAAGTCATCAATCTCCTTCTTGAGGCATTCTGTTTTAGTCTACAAATTTGATGGCATCTAAAACTTCCCATGGGTTCATTTCATACTGTTAAAAAATCTAAATTTAACGCCAACTAGGCTACAGGGGAATTAACAAAGATGAATAAAAAGAATGTAACACTCATTACATACCTAACTGCGTATTAATTTTGCGCACAAATAGCTAGTTTTCGGGATAACTGATGTTAGTTTTGATTTGCGATTATAAACATATATTTGGCAGCCTTATACATATCTAATTTTGTCTCTCGAACTATTATAGGCCTAATAAAAAAATCCTCGTAAACCAGGTAAATACACATCAAAACAAATCAGCAAAATTGAATAGTAATATATACTTTGAATCTTATACCTTGTTTAATTCCTTAATCTGTTATTTCTTAATCTGAATATTGAAGAAATAAATAACACCGCTATTATTTTCAATAACAAGTACAAATTTATTCTATGAAAATATGGCGCTTTGCCGGCGAACGATACAAAAATAAAACGTGAAAAATATCACTTCTTTCCTGCCATATTTTCTCTGTAAACAAAAATTATCACTCAATTATTGAAAAACTTACCTTATTGATTAATGGTCTAGGCCTATATTTAAAGTCATAATTAAACACACAGACCATCAATGTGATAAAGATATTGACGTCCCTATAATGAAACTTCATTTAGAGTTAGTAGCTCAAGTGTTGCAGGTCGATTGTTGTAAGCGTCTCAGAGAAGAAATCAAAGGCCTCCGTAGATAAACCAATGGGGCTGTCTACAGATTCTGACAAACTTGGGGACACGGCATCTGAGAGGTGTAAGCAAGAATCATTGGAGAAAACGTTGAAGTCCTGTAAAGAGACGTCCAGGGCCGAGGGACTGCCATTGTCCTGAGCAGATGCACAATCCGGGGCCATTGTTGAGGCGCAGATAGGAACAGTGGGTGACGGGTTGGGAAAATGTTTCAGATGTTTGTCATTGCTACCTAAAGGCGAGACAGTTGCGCTTTGGGAATCACTATTGTGTCCATTCTGTGACTGTTGAGAAGTTAAGGTATTCTGCTGAAATGGATAACCCTCTCTTTCCAAGAGCGCCCCTGATACATTGTTTGCCACTTGTTCGAAAAAAGATTTCCCATCACCCCGTCCGCCTGCCTCCTCCAGGCTCGGTGGTTTTCCATCGCCGTGATGGTTCTCTTTACACTGCGTTTGCCGTTTGTGTTTCATTCTCCGGTTTTGAAACCAAACTTTGACTTGCCGCTCGGTGAGGTCCAGCAGAGCGGCGATTTCCACACGCCTTGGCCGGCAGAGATACTTGTTGAAGTGGAACTCCTTCTCCAGCTCCAGCAGCTGCGTGTTGGTGTACGCCGTTCTGAGTCGGCGAGTAGCCCCATTGCCACCATCAGAAATCTCGGGCGAGCCTATGAAGGGATCACAGCGTTATACATTATTGATAGGCCTACGCCACTAATTATAACTCTTGATTTTTACAACGGCGCTGTGGGGCTTAAAGCTGACCCCACAAACTTGTCAAATATATTGCGTTTCTCACGGAGCGTAAATTGTTTGTGGGAATGGAGCCACGGCACTTGAATAATTTGTGTCCTCATCCCCTATGCCAGAATATACTGATGTGTCTGGTGTGAGTGCGGAGAGGTCCGAGTGAAGATTAATGAACACAGCTGCCGAGTTGAGTAATGGCAATCTATCATTCTTCATTACTGTCAAATATTAAAATTCATGCCCTACACTAGTAGCTAACACAGAGTTTAGGAGTTGTTCAGAACAGGTCTTTCGCATCCGAAAAATAGCAACAACAAAAAATGTAGATGTTACCATGTTCGCATGACCCATGAGGATAACAAACTATCTTGCACTTTCAAGCAGTATGGCCTTGCGCAACACAGCGATTGAAATTAATAATAATAATAATAATAATAACAACAAAAAGAATAACTTGCATTTCGTTTAAAATAAACTATAAAACAATAAAATTGCATTAAATCCAAATACCTTGAGGGGAGAAATATAGTGGACCAGGGTCGGTGGTGGTTGTTGCTGTCGAAGTTGTCTGGTTTTTCTTGGATGCTTTTTTCTCCTTCATCCAAGGGTACTCTGGGGGTAAGGATGCAGCAGGCAGCGGGCATGAGCCATTAGGGTTCTGCTTGGGCCGGCTGTGGCGAGGGTGGCTGCCGGGGTTCAGGCTTGGAATGGTCTGCTCAAAAGGAGGAGGAATCAGTGTCGAGTGTGAAAGCGTCGAGCTCTTGATTGATGAACTTTGAAATGCATCACCGACAGGGGGAAAAGATGTCAGGCACTCAGCGAGCGACGGCTGACTATTGATAAAACCCGTCTCTCGCTCGAATTCGTAATTCATCTCCTCAAAGTCTTCCAAATTCGCCGCTCACAAATTTGTGACCCAAGGAAGATAAAATGAAATATCGTGCCGGGTTAAAAAAAAAACTATTTTGCTGATTACGGCCGTATGGGGACCGCGGTGCCATTAAACTATTGCTTTCATGGAGACAAGGTTGAAATTGGACCGTATTGCTTGTCACATGATTACCTCTGTCCAATGACAATTTGGGGTTTAATCAAAAGAAGCCACTGTCTGTGTGATTGATCGAAAAAAGTCCGAGAGGAACGCCTCACTCTCTGGGACGGGCTAGTTTATTTACGCATTTATGGTCAGTTTGCACACTGCTCCGTAGATTGTAAGTATAGCCAGTACCTGAAACAGTGAGTCCGTCTGCTGTTCTCCCTTTATTGTTTGACCGGCCCTCGGCTGAAGATCCCCAACACATTAACTGGACACATAAACACACCAATAGCCACCCTTTAATTCTGAGTCTGGGTTTTTACTACTTTCTTAGAGAATGCGCGCTCTCGTTTGCCAATGCACGAGCAAAAGCGCGCGAGACAGTACGCGCGCACATTGCGCTCAGACAAATTCTTTGAAAGCCCAGACGCGCCCGCGTATTCACACGCGCACTGACGCATTACGCTTGCATGTGCATTAGTGCTGTTTTAGTTTAAGATAGGCTATATTGCAGTCCTTTTTTAATTATCGTAGCTTTGAAACTGTATTAATTCAGAAATTTCTCATGTTACATTCTTCTACTAATAGTGCAATGAACATAATTGATACTCAGTGCAGAATTTGTGAAAATAAAACTTATAATTGTACATTCAGTGTATTATGTAAATAATAACACGCTACACATTTGACCTGAATTGATCTTCACAATTTGTTTGAGCGACACTAAATCATCTCACAGGCAAACACATACAATAAATTAATTAATATGAAATAAAAGTGTTCATTCATTAGTCTTTTACGTAAAAGAATGTTGTCCTCGGAAGTCTTCAGCTAAGTAGGTGTAGGCCTCGAGCACTTTATTGCTTATATTCCAAACAAAGAGCCCTGGAAGCCTGCACGCTATCAATCTTACACGCCAAAAGGTCTGACAGCTTAGTGCCCTAAGAACACATTTAAACCATCTAACACTCCCTTAGATCATATGTGGCCAGGAAGAAGAGAACAACGTAGTACTCACGGCTGAGAGTTTCCCCATTTTATAAATTAAATGATATTTTCCGATTAAAGGATTGAACTTGATCATAATTTCAAACCGGATGTTCTTCGAATGGACCAGCATTATTATTTCGGACCAAAAAATCGATCGTTTTATATTTTCGTTTTTGGAAAGTCAGCCTTTATCGAAGGTCTGGGAATGAATAGGATTACATATTGATTGTAAGAGAGAAAGCATGTGTTTTTGCAGCTACACAGGAGCTATTGTGTGTAGATGCACGTGGGTGTCGGCATTCTTCAAAAATACCCACTCCTTCCTACACTTTTCCACCAAGAACGAAAAATCTTCGTCGTTTCCCACGAGCTGAACATCGAAATTTATCAAGGATGTATCTTTACGGATACTGTAAATTGTCATATTATTTATATGTAAATCTGTCTGTTGAAATATTAAGTCATATTTACAATGCATTGTATTTATTCTCATTAGATAGGCCTGACAGAATGGATATGTGAGTATCAAAATATATTGCCGTGCTTTGAATGAAAAGCCTGTTTTTTGTAAATTGGCAATCGAACTATAAATTTAATGTCTTTGTAAATCTATTATTGCTTGTACATGAATACTGTGTGTAAGTTCACGTGCTTGTAATATATTATCGGAAATGTGTTTAGATATTTGTAAAATTTTAAATGAATTCGAAAAAATATTTAATCTAAGGCTTTAGCCTACAACACAGTCTTTTATTTGGTTAGGGGAAAATTCTCAAGGTCGAGAGTTTGTTGTTGAGTATGTGAGTTACCTTAATTTAATGTATGTCGAATAAATGCATCAGTGTGCAATTGAAAAATAACACTTTCCACATTTATGACTGACATTAAAATAAACCGTTTATTACATTTTTAAAGCTGAGGTTTCTCGAAGGACAAATCTGTATAAACAAATTAAGTGTTGATATTTTTTTAAAGATATAGATATTTAATAATTCTTTAATTATTTGTCAGTTTGCATCATTTTTGTCCACTTGCTGAGTATGTTCCAGCACCATGTCTTTTTGGATATGTCTGGCTCGATGGACAGACCCGCTGACCGTCTGTTAGAATAAATAATGAATGCTGACGGTCATAAAACACAACTTAAGAATGAAAACTTGGCTCGTTGGATCATCAAACAATTGAAGTGATCAATGTCCTTTATTCAAAACTAATGCATTAATAGATTGAGTACATATAGGCTATATGAAATTGATTTACGCATTTAAATACGTAACCATTATAGGCGTTAAAAATAATCACAATAATCATATTAATAATTATTATTATTATAACAATAATGTGATGAAGTTGTAAAACTCTTTTTTTGATTTGTTTTGTTTTTACAAAATATTCTAAAATGCAATTTCATTTTATAAACATCACTGGTAAAAGTAAGTTTGTTAGACTGAAATTCTCTGTTTTCTTTTTTGACATGTAATTAAATACATGTTGGGTCTTTTCTTTTGGAATTTTATTGTATTGTCTTATTTATACGAATTAATTAGTTTGTTTTTCAATTATAGAGTCCGAATAATTTACGCAAATGCAGTGGCCTGTTTAATAACACATTTGAATAATGAATGGAGTAAGCTAACACTGTTAAAATAAGGTATTACCGAATATAATAGCAATATATGAATGAGATATGGCCAACTGAATGGACTTTATCTCAGGAGACTGTAAGTACTTCTGCTTCGGTCAACCACGTTTCCAAACCTATTCGTTCATGTAAAAAAAATTAAAATTAAAACAAAAAAAGGCCAGGGATTGATCTGTTCGTATCCCTCTCAGTGAGCTTTGTAAATTAGTGCGAGTGAGGCGTATATATGGTGTTTATGATGTCTGCGAAGGCAGCAGCGGCAGTAGCTCTAGCAGCAGTGGCGTTTGATGGATGACCCTCTACCCACACACATTGCACTGGGTCGTAAACGAGCTCCAAGCTCCTATTGTTGTGCTAGAGGTGTATGTCATTTCCGGGCATATGCACTATACCCCTGCCCTAGAAGAGAATCATGCAGTATTATTCAGGATATGACGTTGTGAGAGTAGGCCTATAGCCTGTACCATATGAAGCAAAAATGGTAACGCCGTGATATATATATATATATATATATATATATATATATATATATATATATATATATATATATATATATATATATATATATATATATATATATATATATATATATATATCTTCTTGATGCTGAAACAAGAAGCAGGATCAATTCGTAAGCCAATAATCAACGTCTCTAGGGTATTGGAAATAAATATACTTCGGCTACTATATTATGGTGGTGGGATGTCTCCTAAACTGTATGCGCAAAGATTAGTAACATCGTATCCTGAATCCTGGCACCGATTAGCTACTTAAATCATTTGAGTATCTCTTTCCATTAGACTCATGAATCGATGATTTATTATGATTTTACAAACGTGAATTTATCAATAGTTTTTTTTTTTTGTTGTATACGTACGTATATACGTAGAGGTGAACAAAAATAATTGGAGACCAAATGCATACAGGCCTATCGGTTTACGTGTATGGCACCTCTTTTATCTGATGGAAAGTTGTGAGTCAGTTCACTGTAAATTATCAGGGTAATGTGATCCAATAGTGCGCAGATCTAGTATTAGGCGTTGACCATATTACTAAACAGGCTAGTAACCGTGTCTGGTCCCTCGTGGCCCATCATGAGTGTCTTGTACCATTAAACGAAAATGGTTTCTTGTCTGTATGTAGGATATAGGCTAATTGGATTATAAAAGAGTAGCAACAAAAAGTTTTTATTCTAAATGTTTTAGAAAAGTATATGCCTTTAATACTCGTATTGGGAGGCATGGTTTATAATAGCCTACCACCTTTAGATATGGACCGTATATTTAAGTTTCATGAACTTTACATGATATTTTACGATTCATGATTAATTGATTGTTTAAGGGTTGTTTGCTCCGACAACGAATTTCTTCCAAAATAACCACATTTGCTACTAAAAGTAAAGTAAACTGTAGCTTAAATAAAGGCCTGCAAGCCTATAGGCTGATATCCTATAGGCCTATTTGGTGTGTGATAGAGCTGTGGTAACATGGCTAAAATAACCACATGTAAAGAGCAGCCTTTATTTAAAATAAACTTTACTGCTGGATTATTATCATCTGCCTTTCAACGAGATAGGCAATGGTTTCCTAAAAAACAGCGTTTATACTGCAAGTGGAGACTCAACATCGCCCCCTTTCTGCTATCCGCCCTCATTCTATAAAAGATGGGTTTCCCTGTAACGTCACGGATTTTAATTTAGACGCCGAGCAAGTTATTTCTAATGTACACCAATTGTTTTATAATTTTACCAGTTATTTATTATTGTACAAACGCTTCTTTCCTTTTAGGAATATTTCTCCCCAACACAAGAAGTGAGTGAAAAATCTGCCCTCTTTATAATCTCAGTTTAGAGATTAATGAAGCACTATGCATTTTTTACCATCAGGCAACATGCATTTGACTGCCATCCTACAATGTAATTGCAATATAGAAATGTACATTATTAATCATTTTGCACGAAATATTTATGCAGTTGTGCAAAAATATATATATATATTGTTAACAAAGTAGTTTTAAAAAGGTGCTCTCTTCTCATTTCTCTTCTTCCTCCATTGCTGGTTTAAATCTTTTTATGTTAGCCTAGTCTGTATAGCATGGAAGCTGCATATTGCATGTTGCATAAGACTAAGTGCATCTAGTATCTCTGTATGGTTAATGGCAGATGCCCTCAAAATAATACACAATGTGTGCAGTTACATAGACCTTAGTCAGAGAAGTTTCATTTGTACTGCAATGAAAACGGGGCTGTGAAGAATAGAACTAGGCCTAGTGCATTCAATGTACTGTACTACCGATGTTCCATGGACAAATATTCTATGAAAGTTTTGAGTAGTGAACATTTCGTTATCTAGGACCTTTTTAAGTTGTGTGCCATTGTAAAGACTATACATCTACATCTCTCCTCAGCCTCGTTTTCATTTGAGTTAAATCCAATATGGCACCTAACCTTTAGGCTACGTGCTTTGAAAGCTGAGTAGCTAGCCTATAATATTTTTTTAAAACCTAAGTCAGAATCTTTTAATTATTAAATTTAGAAGATAACAAGCAATTTTCATGTTTTCCACTACTTTCGTGTTGAGGATTGTATCTTGAACGTATTGGCTGAAGTTTCAGCTTTAGTTCAGGGCCTAGTTCTAGTTTGGGCGTTACTGGATTGTAAATTAACGTACAACGTTACTTGAGATGATCCACGATGCCTGTATTGCAATGTCAGTCAAAGCACTGTATCTTTTATCTTTACATATTGCTTCCGATGCATGCATACCTGTGTGACAAGTTAAAGCATATAGACGGGAACGTGATGCGTAAATGGATTTTACCCTTTTTAGTGAAAGAGGAAAATGACAAACATCTGTCTGGTTTCCCGAAACACTATAGGCTAAGTAGTATGTAAGTGGTACTTTATCACTGGGGTCTCTTTCCCAAAAACGTTGTTATGTATGTTAGCTACCACATAGAAACGCTCGTGGATTAACAAGGGCCCCAGACCACTCATAAGACTGTAAGGTGCTAATTAAATAGCGCTTTTCCCCTCCACCTTGATCTACGACACAACATAAACAATATGAAGGCATTGTAAAATGTTAAAACTAAACTATAAATTACTTTTTAATCATACACTGAAATTTGCAAGTGTCGACTGAAACTTTTACCTGTAATGTTAACTCAGTTACAGTCCATTTCCCATGCATAAATCTTGTATAGCTTGTAAAATATTAGCAGATTGTGCATAATTAGTGTCTCTGTCTACTGGTGCACTTACTCTTTTCACCCAAAAATGAAAATTTTGTCATCATCACTCACCCTGCATTTTTAAGTCATGCAATGAAAGTTAATGGGATTCAGTGTTTTGTTTGAACCTCAGTGTTCTTCAAAATATATTTTTGCAAAAGAAAGTCATTCAGGTTTGGAATTATTGGTATGTAAATGATGACATAATCTGATGTTTGGGTGATCTATCCCTTTATCCACTTTAACCCTGACACTCAAAGCAGTCAAGCCCACCTTATTATGTGCATGATTATGACACCTATTAGGTACAAAGTACAAAGCTACAAAGTTTCTTCTTGTTTGTAGTACACTCTAGTACATTCTAGCATTCCCATTATCCATTTGGCTACAACACTGTTTGGATACACATAACATGCAGTATAGCCCTCTGACCACTGTTTAGGACCTGATACCTCTATTACATTTGCTCTTAAATTCTACTTCATAGGTGATGCTTTGAATTGCAGGCACAACTCATTTGTCCCATATTGACTCATAAGAGAGTGAAGCAAAGTTCTGGAATGGACAAGAACCAGCTGTCTTACCTTGAGCATTAGTGTGTGTGCATGCTTCTCTGTGAACCAGGGGCATCCAATGCTGCTCCTGGGTGGCAATATGCACCTCCTGCAAAGTTTAACTAACCAGGGTCTTTAGGATCACTACAAACTTCCAGGCAGGTGTGTTGGAGCTCATTTGAGCTGAACTCTGCAACAAGTTGGCCCTTAAGAAGCATATTATAAAGCCTTCATTTTTGTTTGATTCATATTTATTGCTGGAATCAGAGGAAACTACATGGTGTCAGATCATCTGTTTGTAATTTTAAGTAAGGTCATAGCGGTCAGACAAGGTCAACATATCACAGATCAACATAGCATTCAAGAAAAGAATGCTATGCTGTACTTAGATGTGATATGTTTTACAAATGTCAGTCATGTATGCATGTTTTAATGGTTTGAACATTCAAAAGCTATCATATTTATAATGTATGAGCCATTTGCATCATCAATTGAACACATTTAGGGGCAAACTTAGTCCTACAAGTAAAAACCAAATGAAATGACAGTTCAATTTTCACCAGCGACCTTATTCTAATTAACAATTGTTCGCATTCATCAATAAATAGGTTTTGTTTGTGGCTGCCCCTTATTAAGTGAGCTTGCTGTAGGCCAGAATCCACTTTGCCGCTGTCTCCACCTGCTGGATACTAATGGTAGAGGCTCATTCTGTTTGTTAAAACACATTCTCAATTCTGCTCAAAGAGGCCCCACAACACTGTCTCACTCTTATCAGACACACCAAATATAGATCATTAAGCACTTTATTAATGAGCTGATTTACTGATGAATCAGGTGCGTTAAATAGGACAGACACCAACATGTGAAGCGTTGGGGGGAGCACCTTCACTAAAACGGAAATATTTAGAATCCCTAGTTATGCCATTTAGACAAAACGAGTGCACAAGAGTGTTTTATCCTAAACATTCACTTTAAAACGACACTTCAATTTCTTTTAAATGTTGAAGTTTAAATGACCAAAATGCAAAGTAGCAAAGATATTGGACGCAAGAAAAAGTACAATGCGTCCATAGGTTGTGTTTCCGTTGTCACTTTATGCATGACGAGGCAACAAATGGGTTATCAGTTCTGCAACGTTTTAATTGTTACTGAGGAGTAATAAAGTAATTTGTAGAGAAAAAACAGACAGTGGGGCTGAGCCCCATTTTATGATGCTGTCTGGGGTAGAGCCTTTGAAGATTTGGTCAGCAACAGAGTTTTTCTTCTTCTTTTTCGGTTTTTCTATATTTTGTGTGTTTATTAAATAATGAAATGCGAAAATAATAATAATAATAGCCTACTACAATGAAAACTAATAAAATACTTTTTTTTATTTATTTTATTTCATTTTTATAAAATATATCATGTGTTATTGTAATTGTAATATAAGCGCTGGGCGTCTAAAAAAGTCATTCCAGTTTCGCCTTCAATCGCTTTGCACCCCATAAACAGTTAAGACTGTGATTGTGGTTTATTGCCGCGCAGCCACTAATATCGCTTGCAGGGGCAAGGCACAAATAGAATGTGCAGGCCTGTCTACGAGCATCAAACTAAGCTTTATTTATTCGGATAAACGGCATCCGGGCCGTTAACAGGACACTAAACAGTGGGTTGCAAGATAACGGGAGAATGAGCGCGAGAACATGAGAAGTGTAAAACTGTTTGGAGCGCAGTAAAATATTTCTGGTTGTATAGTGTAAAAATACCACGGGATTGCAGTCATTGTCAACCTCGTTCAGGAACGATTTATTTATGTTGAGTCTTTCATGAGTCTTGAACTTTACACAAATACAGGACTGCAATTATTAGTGACAATTTATTGCAATATCGCAGATTAGGCATGAGTGTAACCCATGAAAAAAAGTATGATTTTCGGTATATTTTTGCCCAGACCATTGGTATAGAGAGTCTTAACGAAATGTATTATTTATCAGAAATGTATTTATGTACACAAGTGGAATTTAATTTGAAAACGGCTAACACTTTGTTGATCTGAGGTATTGGCGTATGCAATTTATCATGTGTTCACATATAACATTACAAGCACGTAAATGTTACAAAATCCACTGAAATATTCCAATGACGAACAACACAGCATAAATTAATCTTAATACATAGGTAGTTCAAATACATCTAGGTAGTCACATTAAACACTGATACATTACGCTACAAGTCATTTTACAATTACAAAAAAATCTTAAATTCATGCATATCAGCATTTCACATCGCAGAACTTTCCCTGAAATCATGGTTTAAAACTTTTGAAAATAAAATTTGAACATATTTAAAATGTACAGAATGCGAAATGACTGACCTACAACAAGCAAACCAAATAAGAGAACTGTCACCAACAAGTTGTATACAAAGACCAAATGATATATACAAGCATACCCTTAGATCAAAGGTTTGTGCAATGTACATCTAACATTACAAAATGTAGGCTATAATAATCTACTGTGGTTGTGCATGAGGAAAAAGACAGGCTAATTCACAAACACCTTCGCACGAACCAAATATCTTCATCCACTGCGGTGCGCATTTATAGCTTTCCACTTTTAAATGTCTTTTGGACGATCTTTATTGCATTTCTTCATCTTCATCCTACGGTTTTGGAACCAAATTTTGACTTGTCTCTCGGTGAGATTTAGGAGTCTTGCCACTTCATATCTACGGTCGCGTGAGAGGTACATATTAAACAGAAATTCTTTCTCCAGCTCAAGAGTTTGATGCTTAGTGTATGGACAGCGCTTTTTCCTAGTGGACTTCGCATGCAGCCAGTTGGACGCAGGGTTATCTGCAAGAAGGGTCGGAGAGAGAGAGAGAGCTAGTCATGTTGCCACTTGAAAAAATACTGCGGCCATTTTATGATCAGCGCGCGAGAAGAAAGAAGAGTCTAATATAAAGGCTACGATACAGTTTTGATATGCTGAAATTGGAACGCGCAATCACGGATTACATGCATCTGGGCTGCGGGTGGATTTTATATGATCGAAAATTTTATGTGCATGCTATAATTTTCTTCCTAGCTACTGGCAATTTTGGCATCACTAAATAAGGGATAAACAAGGGCCTTGCTGTCTATCTAAAAAAAAAAAAAACCTGTGAAATCCAGATTGTACGTTTTATGGCAACAATTGTGCGTTTATATCCATATCTTTTAATCGAATGTAATGTGTAGGACAGAAGTATTACTATATGTTACATGACATGCAGTCTATAGACTATAATGATTACATGAACTGCAAATATGTTGCATTTTTTAATACTGGACACATTCCATTGAAACATGCATATAGGCTGTCAGATTCAAATGCAGATTATTGCCACCCACAAAACGAAAGAAGAAAGAAAGGCCAAGTTAGAAGACCTTTAGCCTTCCTTATAACCTGTACTGAAAATACTGTACAATATAGGAATATTTAACTACAATAAACAGGCCATTGTTGACTTCTCTCACAAAAGACTATCTTTTATAGATTATAGCTACTTTTTATTTTATAGCTATACAAACGACGCCTATTGAATTCATCTGTTAAGGTAATCCTACATATTCAAACGCATTCTGATATAAATGTAGCTGCACTTACTTGGGTCTAGATCCACCTTCTTCTCTGCTGGAGCTTTCTCATCCTGTGATCCGTTGGAAAGCGCATCGTCTGTTATCTTCCTCTCTGCTTGGGTCGTATTGTTGTCAGTGTCGGCCACAAGCAATGTATGCGTGGTGCACTCACCACTCCCAACCAGTGGTTCAAGTTTTATATCATGGTGTGTATCTGTGGATAATCCCGTGAAAGGCAGGGCAGGCAGCGGTTCTAACGCCCAGGAACGCACGGATGCTCCATCGGTTTCTCCTGTTGAGCATGGGTGATGAATGTACGGGTGGTAGGCGATAGAGGTGCCTGGGGGCTGCACGGGCACGGGACTCCATGACGCACCAAAAATTGATGATTTGGCTTGGAAAGCGTACTGCTCCTGTTCGCCATATTCAAGTAGCGTCAGTTCCCGAGCCTGCTGCTGGACCACGGGTCCAGATGAGAACCTCGGTGCCAAATGATCGTCATTCTCGTGTGGAATGTGTGAGTCAGCGTAGTAACTCAGTGTCCCCAATGTCGACATAACAAAAACAAGCAAAGAGAACCCAGGCGAACGGATACACCCACAATGAATCTGACACAAAAGCAGAATCCGTTGAAATCAAGTAACTAACTACTTGACTTCGCTGTGAACTACAGACCTCTGATAACTTGAATCACTGCAGAGATTGGATTGGATGTGCTAGACACGTGACTGTGGGAGAGAACGTGGGATATAAAGGGGAAAGCCTAACCAGTGAACACGGTTAAATGGCCTCCATTTTACAAGTCATATTTTTAATGGTATAGCCATATGCTTTTATGAAGGTGGATTTGATTTTATTCGTGGTGTTAAGCTTCAGCATCTAATAACAAGAAAGGCTATTTGAGAAGCGTTATTGTAGAATTTTCGTATCCAGTTTTTAATAGAGTAGATGTAGGCCTACTGTTTGCCATAATAAAATAAAACCCCAAACGCGTACGCTAAATGCGTTGCCATGTCATTGTATAGGCATCTAGATAAATACCTGCAGTCCAATTCAACTACTCATTTTTTAGACAGGAATTAATTTAATTTCTCTCAAATCTTGCAGACCCAAAAAATAACATATTATGATAAATGCACGTAATCCGCGCGGCCTAGTCGTGCACAATAAGACATAAAATAGTTCAGACATAAAAAGGATCTTTACGTGAGCCATATGTATACTTTATATGGCAATAAGTGCCATTGGATGGTTGAGATATGACTGCTAAGTGACCAGTCATTCAGTTACAACGCGCTCAAAACTTCAGTCTGCTCCTAAACAAGGCAGACTGTGATGTGCAGACAAGTCAAACTAAATCTGAACGTGAACTAAGCTGTGAACAAAACTAACTGGGGAAAAAATACAAAAAAAGCTTTAACGGACTCTTATCAGGTAGGCTAAATGTACAAAATAGACCGTTTGTTTTATGTTTAAAATGAAGCTTTATGCATTAAAACCTTACAACATTTCAAATGAGTGAAAAAAGATTTAACATTTTAAATGTGTTTGATCAACACTACAAAAAACAAATTATTATAAACATGATTTTTATAGCAACAACATGTCACAATCACAATGTTATTATATTCTATTGTTAGTATTCTTGAATAAGCTGATACAGGACAGAAAGCTTTGTTTTGCAATATTTATTATTATTTAGTCATTTAGCAGACGCTTTTATCCAAAGGACAACAGAAGCAATATCCCACACATTCAGTGAAACAGTGACTGTATGCTTCATAATTAAAATGTTGTATTTGTAAATAGATTTGCATATTTGCAGTGGTTAAACGTAGAGTTGCTCGGCATGTTTTATTCAGAATATAAACAGCTTGCATGGTATTTGGAAATCAGCAACGTAATTATAACATAAAGCATGAGTAAATAAGGGATGTTTTAACAGAAAATTAATTTAATCCTGATATTTTTTACTCTCAGCCATGAAAACATTGTCAATAGAGGACGACCAGAGCTTTCTCTCCCTCTGGTCAATGGGCATTGGTGTGATCTTGTCCTCGGAAGAGTGGATCTCTGGGTACTTCAACAGACTTTGTTTATAACAGGGGCTATTACTCTGTTTTTCTTCGGGTTGTAACTTGGCTGTCTGGCCTGAATATGGCCAATAAAGCCTTTGTGGTTTTTTTCCCTCCGGCCCAGCAGACGCATCCGGCAGTGTGGGCGTGCTCTCAGTCTCAGATGCGCACGCGGCTTTGGCCAAAGTGCATTGATCGTAACCGAGGCCTTGCTAACTACACCTGCGCTCCAACATTTACTTTTTATACAGCCCTAAAGATTTCACTTCTAATGCGTGAACTGCACGATTGAATTGTGTCGTCAAAATATATGTTGCTGAGAATTTCTGGTCTTTTTTTTCCAAGATAAAATATAGGCTGCTTTTGGAAATACTTTTCAGAATTCGCCGCAGCATGTTTGTCTTGTTGTGCTGAATCTCACTGCGAGGCAATTAAGACAGTTTCGTGTTGTGTGGATGTAAAATATAGCCCAACAACATGAAACTACCTAAATCACTTAGCAGTTGTCTTTGTTTGTTGCTTGAGGAGATTAGAAGGCAAATACGCCGTATTTTTTTATCTATGTATTTTCTGCACAAGCAAACAAGTACAATAAAATGTGAGTTTTTGCCCACACTGCTGCGATCTAACCAATACCGTCTCATAAAATTTGTTGACTTTTCTTGGAATATTCCCTTAAATGTAAATTAAATAAAAAATAGAACCCAAAAGACAGGAATATAATTGGTATCTATTGGAATGATTGTAATCATTTTTGACTTGTCACGGGACCATTACTGACTGTGTTGATAATTAAATAAATCATTTAATTTTATAGTCAGCAAAATTGCAGTCCTTGCTTCTCCAAAATCCCCGTTATAAAAGAGCTCAGAAAATCAGGAGGGGTTTTACTTCAAGTAGGCTAAGATGATTTTACACATGCCTTTATTAATTTTCTGCCCTGTGTGAATAATTAATTTACATCTGAGACCATCTCTTTAGCCTATGTTTCCAAAAAGATGGCACATAATACAAGAAGTCCCATCATGTTTATAAGTTTGCACATTTTAAACACCGGATTTTTCCACTTATGCCTAGAACAGCAAATACCTGACAAGGTCGTACTTAGAAGAAACGTGTCGTTATTATTTAAAAACGGGTTCATAATAGTTATTATTACAACAACATGCAAATACCGCAGTTATATACAATACATGTACAATATAGTCTGAATGCTATGTACAATGAGCACCTTCAGAATTTGATATTTTCCTCTCTTGCTTTTACAGTGAAGTACTCTTGACAGTTTATAAATAACCATGACATGTTATGACGACTGGGTTGTCAAATAAAATTATACATAAACAGATAAAAACGTCAACAGTATACGACACACAATAAGTTATCAATAGTATCTTGCACAAGTCATATATGCACACACACCTACGGAGACGGTTTGTTGTATGTAGGCTACCACTGCAGCTGATGGAGGAGGGCGCCAGAGATCTAGAAAGCGAGGAGGCTTCATGAAAAACTGAAGTTGGCCGACAGCTCTCGGATTCGGTTTTCTCGACTCATCTTCTTCAGCTTCATCCGTCGGTTCTGAAACCAGATTTTGACTTGTCTGTCCGTGAGGTGAACACTGCGGCTGATCTCGAGGCGACGCTCTCGTGTCAAGTACATGTTGAAGAGGAACTCTTTCTCCAGCTCTAGAGTCTGATGTTTGGTGTAGGGGCAACGCTTCTTACGGCCACTCTTCGCCGTCAGCCAGTTGGCTGTATTGTCACTTTTGGAATCTCCTGCTGAAAATTTGAGACAATATTAGTCCAAAATGTACATCTGCGGCCCCCATTTCACAGCACTTTACAATGGTATGCAGTGACCAGATACGCCTAATGAATATTAGGCTTTTTAATTTCTAAACTAATAATAGGTTACTATCAACAAGGTGTAATATCCATACAATAATTCCAAACGCTGTTGTGCATACATAAACTTTTATCATTTAACGTGAAGTATGACTATTGTGATACTAATGTGTGTGGCCATATTAATAGTATGAACTATATGTTGCGATTTAATATTTCGGTTTTTGACTATTATCTGATTATTCTCTCCATTTTTTAATCATTATTTTGTTTTTGTTTGTTACAGCACTGAAGACGCTTTATCGGTCGTTTCGAGTAATAGAATATTTTTAGATAGGCATTGCAACTACAAACTCTCTGCCTATGCAGGGAAATTAACATTAAATCAAAGCATGCGATTACAATCTCATAAACAGCATAATGAAAAATAGGTTTGCTAAATCCATATACATATATAGACATGCACAAAATGGGCATAGTCCAGGCTCGAGAGCAATAGGCCCTTTACGATTTTTTAATGTAGGCTAATCATTTAAAAAAAATTGCTATAGCGTTATTGCTGTGAGCACTGCCTTTAATGTGAAGGTTTGCATTGAATTGGTTAAAATATTTCATATTAACCAAATTAGGGTTGTTGAACTGTTAAATGAGATCTTGTGAGAAGTATATTTTAAATAGTCTTTATGCTGTTATTTTAAAAAGTGAGCTTTTAAAAACGAAAAATGGTCAGTGCACATTGCATTTGGCACGAAGGAATGCTGTGTTATTTGGATTACAGAGACGACTACAGACGTAAGGATTTAAGATAGATGTTTTTGTTTTTTTAAATAGAAGATTCTCGCACATTATTTTACTGCCAAATCTGGCCAGTCTAAAGCCTTATAGGGTGTTTGAAATAAAATCTGAAATATTACTGTAATACTACATGCAATTAAAAAAAAAAAAAATCAGTAAAACAGTTCCATAGGCTATATGTATCGCGCGCGCAAAGGCGTGAGTGTTTTTACGCGCTCAAAGGACGCCCGAATCCTTTGGACTTGGCAACAACAAAACTAACCTTTTGTAACAGTGATCGCCTTCTCCGGACTGTCCGGTGGTTCGGGCGATGAAGCGGTACCAGTGGACCCCCTTAGCTCCTTGTTTCTTGCCGGGGCACATGGTTCGCATGTGGGAGGCTCGTCGTTCTCTTCCCTGCTCGCTTCTGCTCCTATGGCTGAAAGAGAGCTGTCAAATCGGGTAGAGCGTTGAGCAACAGCATAAGTCGACACAGTCTGGTTGTCTGGAAAACCTTTAGATGTGGTGCATGTCTGAGATAGACGGAAGTAACCAGGTACCGGAACACAGCCGTTATTGTTGCTAGATGGACATGAGTTTGGTGTCAGCCGGGAGTACGATATGTCCTCTGTAACGGTGTCTTTTGGACACTTCTCAGACTCGTATAAGCAGTAAGAGTTTTCCTCTTTTATGGTGGGCGAAAACGACCGTGGGGTAATTTGGTTGTTAGGCTGTTCAATGCGACAGGACCTCGACGTCTCCAGCCATGTGTCCATGCCTTGATATGGCCCACATGTAGGTACTACATTTTGCGAATTGCTCTCGTTCCGTTTGAGTCCAGAAAAATAGCCACAGTTAGACAGTCCATAAGAATACTCGGAGCTCGGCTGCAAGTAGACTCCGCTGTTTTGGTAGTAGTGTCCACTTCCCTCGGCCCTTCCGTGGATCAAGGAATCTACCAGAAACGAATTTCCAGATGGACTATCGGAGCATGACATCTTTGTGGTATAATTTGACGGTGGAAGAAGATTGCCCTTTCTGGATGACATTTCTTGTGCAAAACATGCTGAATATAATTACTGATAACTATACAACTCAGTGTGAGCTAACAGCCAATTAAATCGCAACGAGCACCGATGACTCCTCCCTCTGTGTGCACGTAACCCTTGAGTCCCATATCTTTTTCAAGCTACAAGATTTTTTTAAGTCAAATCTGCATAAACCCGATCAGTCGTTTTTGAAATTTTAAACGAATAAAACCAGAATTTCACGTGAACAGCGTTATGTTTACGACCACTGACTTCGTTTAGCCGCAAAGCCTTGTGAGCCACGTAGCCTATATAAAACCAAAAAGCAACAAGGTATAGAAAAGGAGATCAAGTGCTAAAATAGTAAACATTTATGATACACTGTAATTGCCCCAACAGCCCTTTAAGCACATAAACAGTGAGTTACAGACTGCTCTTCTGGTTTTCATGCATGCGGTGGGTCAAAACAATTTATTTACTACACTCAAGTTCAAAACGAGAGGTGGCTTTCAGTCTGCTTTTCAGAAACACATTGGATGTGGATTTCCATGCTGTAGAATAAAGATTTAGCTTGTGATAATCTTAAAGTTATATATAGGCCTAGCCTAAGCTTTATAATTACTATACTGAGTTAACAGAATTATTTTTAAACATAGAGATAAATCTCATCACAATCCCATATCATTTACTAAATGATTTAACAATAGCCATTTTTACGCAAATGTTGTGTGAGATTAAATTGACCTTTGCCTACCTTTTGCGTTCAGGAGATATTATCATTTATCTGAAAACCAGCTTGTGTGATGTTTATAGGCCGCCGTTGTATATTTGTCATTTGATTTGCATTTAATTATATAATTCTAAATTTCTCTCTCAGGTTTGTGTGTGTGTGTGTGTGGGGGGGGGGGGGGGGGGGGGGGGTTATGTTTGTTTTCATTTAAGTTTTTTTTCAGCCTATGTTGCTTAATGCTATGTGGAAAATGGTCATTTATTGCTCTATCTCTGAACTTTCTTTCCAACGGATTTTACGCTTTAAAAAATACTCCACTGATATAGCTATTCACAAATAGGCCTGTTCCTATAGTTGGAATGAACAAAGGCTATATATGAAAAAAAAAAACTGCACATGAGCATCAGCATGCAATTTTAAATATCGACCAAATATCACAACTACAGTAATTAGATGACTCGGGTCGAAAAACACGTTGAAAATATAGGTATACTCACACCAAAGTAGCCTAAACTTAATTTTCTTTATAGTCAAGTTGTCCCTGTCCAACAATCATGTTTTAATTCACTGTGTCTAGTGGAAGCTTTTACTGTAGCGAACTAATGATACCATAAAAGCATGCAGTTCTTATAACGCGTCTGAAATAGCCTATGTTAAAGGGAAAAAATGGGCAATTGACTAATTATTCTTTGAAATGTAATTTTTCGGCTACGTTGACAGATGAATTGTAATTTATTTGTACTTTTAGCTTTAAGAAATCAAATGGGGTTAAGACGGGTTGCTATTGTTTTAAAAGTCATTTGAATTGTAATTAGCCAATAAAGATTAGATGTTTTCCATTTAACGCATCACAACAATTTGCTGAAAACTTCTTGATTTTATATGGCGTAGAAAACATTTGAGAACAATACAGATAAAATGCAAAATTGTAAATCTGTAATTTATAAGTCAAGAATCAAAACGTGTCATCAATTTCTTAATTTCTTTTAAAAAAATGAATCGCTGGTCAATTTGTCAAATTGGAACAAACAAATACTCTGAGACTAATAAAACTGTTAGAAGTGGTACTACTAAAAGGTGTTTTATCATTAAACAAACCTTACTTGCAGGCTACGTTTTGAACATTAAAATGTTAGACTATTATCAACTAAATATTATAATAAATGAATACAATGCTGACAAAATTTTCCGAATGGTAGCTTGACTATTTACCTTAAACAGTGCCTTGTATAGTTCACGAAGACGTTGTCCTTTGCCCGTACACAAAGTAAACATGTTTCAGCTTTGGATTTTAGATACCCGGCAATGACATTGATCTAAAGTGCGCCACCCAGTGGGCAAGACATATATCGTCGAAAGAGTGAAATAGTGAGCAATCCAGCCGTGGTGCCATGATGGGACACTGAGACAAATGATGGCGGAAAAGTCCGTGAACACAAGCTTTCAATGGTTCCAGCCGTTGTTTTCTAGCTCTTAGTCACAGTTAATAACCTTGGTTCTCAGACGGTTTATGGCACCTCACTCCAATTCTACAAATGCTCCAGACTAAGACGGGTTTTATGACCGAGTTGCTGCAGCAACGGGGGGATGTGCCCTAATTAGGGCGAAATTCCATCGAGCCTCAAAGGATGCGCAAACTGTCAGGGTCATCACGTAAAACAGTCGTTATTATCTTATGGTCTACCTTTTTTTTTTTATAAGTGGCATAAGCCATATTTGTGATCCTCTGGATATATTGATATTGATGCAGGGAAACTATAAAATTATGTGAAGTAACAAGAGACTTTTCATTATCTTTTTTCATGTTCAAGAAAAAAAATGGTTTCCTTAGAGTTTAATTCTCAAGAAATTTTTGAATTGATGCTACATGTCACTCTCAAAATAGTAATATAATATAAAGACTTATCTGGAAGGTCGACACAGAACCATTTGTTGAAAGGCCGTTTGATTCATGGAGACATACACAGCCATGTTTTTAAAGTGAAGTGACATACAGCCAAGTATGGTGACCCATACTCAGAATTCGTGCTCTGCATTTAACCCATCCAAAGTGCACACACACACAGCAGTGAACACACCGTGAACACACTCCCGGAGCAGTGTTGCAGTTGGGGGTTCGGTGCCTTGCTCAAGGGCACCTCAGTCGTGGTGTTGAGGGTGGAGAGAGCGCTGGACATTCACTCCCCCCACCTACAATCCCTGCCGGTCCGAGACTCGAACCCGCAACCTTTGGATTATGAATCTCTAACCATTAGGCCACGACTTCCCTTGGGCAGTTCTGTAATGGATACTAGGCATTAATAACTACAAACACTTGATCCTTGAATCAAAGAAAAGCGTGGAGGCAATATAACGCAAGATCCATCAAACATTTGATCCTGCTTCAGGAAAAAGAGAGAAAACACGATATTTCAAGAGACTGATTTATATAACAATGGAGAGATGTTATAAACATGAGAGATTATCATGAACATTAATGAGCTCCTGCAACATCGATATATAGTTTCACGCGTTTTAGAGAAAACGTGGAGAAACACAGAAATCAAAAAGAAAATACAATTCAGGTTTGTGGTTTCAGAGGACTCGAGCAGTGTCCATGCTGGTTCAGTTATTGCTTTTGCCTTAGGTAATGCCCAATGTCCGTTAAAAATAAATAAGAATTTCTCTCTGTTTTTGTACATTTCTGAACACACTTAGATCACCCGATTTGACTGGAAAATAAAGACACCTAATATCAAATATACACTTTCAGTCCACACAATTCAAGTATAAGAGAATATAGAGCGCATGATGCATTTAGTTCTTAATAAGCTTAGGTTATATTCATGAAATGTGCGTTATTCAATGAAACAAAGTCTAATAATATAAACCATAAGTAGGAGTATTTAACATTAAAAACCACCTTCTTTTTCATTATTAGATTATTTATATCTCGCGCTCCCCATTTTTTTTTCCCCCAGCAAAATAGATTTCAAGAATAGCCTATAGCTTACTTACTGCTGGTCTTGGTCAGATAATAGTAATAACAAAAATTAAATCCCTGTAAACTGAATAGTCATTTAACTGAGTAGAATGGAAAAAATAATAATAATAACAAATTAGCCTACCAGTAATAATAACAGCAATAATAATAGCCTAATAATAATAGCTTTAATTTCAAAAGAGATTACTGAGAATATGCATTTGTCGATGAAAAAGTCTCTCATAGGAATGAAGGTCACATCTCGCCTCGCAGCAGTCTCTGGGAGCCGGAATGTGCATCCACGAACTTGAAATGAACCATCTCGCCTAAATAATTTCTCAAGACGATCTAAAGCAAAGGGTTCGTGGTGTAATACTGCAAGCGGTCTCTGTTTAGTTTTTTTTCTTTCATTCTTCTGTTTTGAAACCATATTTTTACTTGACGGTCGGTGAGGTTGAGCATTCTGGAAAGCTGTAGCCTTTTTTCTTTGTTGATGTAAACACTGAAGAAAAATTCTCTCTCCAGCTCTCTGATCTGATATTTTGTGTAAGGACACCTCTTTTTCCGTGTCTTCTGTCCATCTGAAATGTAAGGAAGAAAGACTGTCAGTATCTGACTTTAACTTAATATTATTCCATAGAAATAATAAACAATCTCATTAAACGAATACAAGCAGAGACAACTGAATAGTTAATACACCCAATTACCGGTTTCCAAAATTTTGCGCAAATTGTAGCTGGTCTCTAAATGTAATTATACAAATTAAACGATAAATCCGTAATAACACATTATAGAATTAGCCCTAAATTAATGACATATCGAGTTCTACAACCGCACACTCGTCCAGGGTCGTTTGATAATGAGAAACCTTTAATAGAGACTAAAATTTCATGCATTACTTTTCATTGACCAAAAAAAAAAAAAAAACACATTAAAAGATTTATCAGTTGATATTTAAGAAAAACACCAGAACAATAGGCTACCTAAGAATTAAAATGTTATGTAAATTCCCTGTTGTACAACGTGCATTCAAAGGCGACAAATAAGCTAAGGATTTCTATTATCTCTTAAATAACATTTTTAATAAAAAGCCCAAACTGTAATGAAGCCTGGAATGCACACTTTTGAAGACTCAAAAGGAAATGGCCTATCATTCACGGCCAATTTCAATTTCGAGCACGTGATTACGCGTTTATACCAAAGTTTTGTTAGGGTAAATATACAGGGCCCTCTATAAACCTTATATGCTTATAAAACAGCATATAAAACCTTTAACAACAGCACGCTACATCAGAAACTTTCTCACTGCTTTAGTACGTACTACTGCTGCCGCTGAATTTCTCTTCGTTGTTACCGGAAGATGGCTCCGGGCTGCTCGTCTCTTCACAGCGCTCTGTCTCCTCCGTTCCCCGACAACTGTCGCTGCCTGTTTCCGCGGGCGGAGGCGCTTTCCCGGTTGCTCTGTCCACCGCCTGCTCGCTCGGGTGATTTTCCACGTTCCCGTACGCGGTCTCGAAAAACTGGTCAAACGCTTGGGGAAGAACTCCGTTCCTCCCTACGCTGCCATACACTGTGGACGTGTGGCTCGTGTTGGAGTGGTAAAGAACCGAGTTATTTTTCGATAACATGTCCCCCAAAGTTCCAGGATTGGACAGGCAGTCCCTGTGCACCATGTCTTCGGTCGCGTAGCAGTGTGGCAGATTGCCCCTGGAGTGCCACTTACTGGACGTGTCAATGGCATAGTCCCTGAAAGATACCTCTCTAACGCTCTGAACTTGTGGCAAACTGGACGTGGAGTATGAGTATGTCATGGGGCACGAAGACGGGGTCTGGGGCAGAAACGGAGGAAGGCTGGAAAATTCCGTTCCAGACACGTAATAAGCACAGCCGGGCAAATACATGTTAGACCCAACGGGTACCCGCTCATCAAAATCCATCATGACACTTGGTTGGGCACGCCACAACCATAGTACTGCCTCGCATCGTAGTACAGAGCTGCTTCAGCTTCAGTGGCTTTGAAGCAGATCAGCCGAGCAGAAATTTTGAGACGTGAGCTGACGTGGAGATCCATCTCCATCCATTCCAGAGAGCGCCAGTCATGTGACCAAGGGTAGAAATTGACATGTACCTCTTAGAATATTGTATGCCAACATGTGCAAATGTTCAAGTCGAGGAGTGAGCGATACTTTTCATTGATGAACGTGCGCTTGCAGTGGACCACGGTTGGATATGTTGACACTTTGGATTGCTGGAGAAACCCATCCATGCTTAACAGCCAACGCGCCTTAGTAAACATTACCAGGGCTTCTGATGTTTATGGATTTGTTCTATTAAGTCTCAAACATGTCGCTGTAACTCTCCATCCTTTTTCTCGCTGTAGTCTACGCTCTTAAAAATTAAGTTGCCATGAAGAAACATGAGAGGGTTTTTGCGGTGATGTCTACTTGCAATTTGAATTCGCAAGTGATGCTCTTTGTTAATTGATATAGTTGCATGTAGGCTAATAAACTGACTCGAACGCAATGTTATCGCCGTGCATGTGTTAAACTGAAACAGAATTGCGTTTCTGGCCTCATTTATCTGCCTTTATTTCACGATAATCAGTTCGGAATTATTTTAAACGTGGAATAGCCTACCCTTCGACCAATTGGCGTAAGAATACAGTACACTTTTATTCATAGTTTGTTTGAAAACGTTGTTTGCTCGTGTTAAAATAAAACACAAAACCACAGTTTGAAGTGTGGTCACAAATAGATTTTACAGCACAAAATAAAAGATAATTTAACAAAAGGCGCTTACAGCTAGTCCTATTATAATTGCGTTAATATACAATTTGGGTAGTTTTAGTAGCCTATATGTGTTGTAATGTTAGTATGAGAACAAACTCATTTAATTAATTACAGAATATGAATATAGTACACCTATTTCATGACTTTAAACAAGCTTCTCTTATTTGGAGCTCCATTTGCTTCATAAATTGCCCCCCCCCCCCCCCCCCCCCCCCCCCAACATATATTATTCATTAAATAAGACAGTTTAAGGGTAAATATGCATTCTCATGTGCAAAATTGCTAAAACGTTTTTTCGCTTGCCAACAAATATTTTAGGCAAGACAAAGGCGGTATTTGCCCGAGTTGGGCACTAGAGTCATGAAGTGAAGGGACTTGAAAACACAGTCGAGGCCCATAAAGTTTTAACTTGCTGTGGCCCCCGCAGAATCACATTTGATTAAACCATGAACAATGGCCGAAATGCTCAAATGCTAACATTTATAAAGAAAGAAAAAATATAATATTAAAAAATAAGGTTGCGCAACAAAATCTAACAGGAACATGCAGTAAAATCGTCCCAATTATCGGTTGCCCTGTTCAACAAGGAAAACGCGCTGTTTTGGGGAGATGGTTATATTTCTTTATGAATATTGTCAATATTAAGGCTTTTAATGAGTAATCTTTGGCTGGGAGGCGATGAAAACTAAAAGCAGTCTAGGACAGACGTGGTTTTATGGTGCTCTTGGTATCTTCCTCCAGCCATTGTCAGCTCAGACAAGCCATGGCCGTCGGAGAGTGATCACGAGACGCCACCTACTTGGAATTCGTGAACTTCAATGAGACCTGAAGTCACGGGTAAAAAGTATATTAAAGAGAGACAACGGCCCCGTGCGTTGTATCGGGTGAGAGTGATGTTTTTAGCACATCTTAGGTTTATAACCATAAGATCTAATGCACGTGTAGATAGATAAAAGGTTATCATGCATGTTTCGGACAGTAACTATTTCTATTATTTGGAGGTCATAATAGAAGATGTAGACATGGTCCACGTCTGGCTCCACGTGACTCTACAAAGAAACAGATTAAACTTTGCATTTAGTTTTGGCATGTTTAAGAGTTTGAGAACAAGATCTCAAGTTCGTGGAAGGGTGAGGGTCACTTGTGTAAGTGGTTGTTTACAAATAGCCCAAACAACCCCCCGGATGAGGTTTAAGGGTTTCCACCAGTAATTGTAATATTGCACGAAACTTTGGCATTTTTTGTAGGATTATTTTCGACTCACACGAATCAGGGAATCAATCAAATGACCGATAACTTTTCGCACTGGCTCAAGTTAGCACTTCTTTCTTGAGAAGCGCACAGTAATTGGTACAGTCCAAGCCAATTTGTCATCACTTCATAGGCTACATACTACTAACAAATGAAATTTATTCAGTTTTTTTTTTCAGTCCCCTTTGAAAAGCTGTGGCTTTGGATTTTTTTTCTCCTCCAAACTTCTCATCTGAAATTTTAATACGTTCAGTTGTCGTGTAAAAGCTGTAAAGCTCGCGCATAATTCTATTTGACGTAGCCTAATTCCACAACAATTTCAATTCTATTTATTTAAACAAATTTAGACTATTTAAACCGCAAAGACCTTTGATTGGAATAACTGAATTATAGATGTTCTTCAGAGACTTCTGGAAACGTATTATTGTTGCAAATAGAAATAACACTTTAATCCCATTTAGAAATAGGCTAAACGTACCGTTTTATAACAAAATCATTTAAATCATGATCGTAGCAAAAATAATGCATTACGATTAGTCCGCCTTTAATTTGCTTGAAAAAGCACTTTTATAGAAGACATTTGCTTGTGATTAATAAAAGAAAAGACAATGTCAGTTTGATGTGAAAATGTGATGTTACTGTCGAGTGGCCTTATACGCTTTGGTGCATTTAATTAGCACAAAATGTCTTTTCACTGCATTTTGTCGCAGTGCAGTTTTTTAATTTTTTTTTCTTTTCCCCTATAGAAATGACGTACGATGCTGCCATTATAAAGGCTCTTTGAAAATGTAGGTTTGGACAAGGCGTACGTTGTAACCGTTTATTAGTAGGTGAGTTTGTATGTATTAAAATATAGAAAACGATATTCCCAAAAAATAACTGTTGAACGGCTTTGTGCGTCCTTCACTGGGCAGTAAATGCCATAAAATAGATATTAATAAATATTAATAAATATTAATTGTAAATCGCGTGTTGAATAAATTATAATGTTCTATCAATAGTATCTGTAAGAAAGGAGATATATAACGCGTAATCTGTATTAAGTTAAAACACTAGAACGTTTGCGTCTGTAAACAAAAATAATTTATTCAAATTTTGTGTGCAGTAAAGAGTTAATCAGTCTGATAAAATTAATGAAATACTCATATGAAATGAGTAGGCTAGCCTATATAAAATCAGATTCTTCAAAATGTAGGCTATAGTTAATTTATAAACATTATAGTTATTTCTGCAGTAGGCAATTAGAGTAAAAGTAATTAGAGACGAGCACCTAATGTTAAAATGTTGTTTTTCGTATGAGCAATGAAGGAAAACGGCAATGGATTTGTTGTCGTTGTTGCTTGTTATTGCGGAAAAATAAGGAGGCAACAATAGCATATTACTGTTTCATATTAACTTGTGTTCGTGGATCATGCTGCATTATAGGCTATATTTGTATAATGTACATATCCGACCGAGAGCATATAAACATCACATATTTCATTTTACCGATAAATACAATTGTATAACATGTAACAATGTTATAAGCTACACTCAAAAATACTCAAAAGCATCTAAAAATACATTTTCACACACCGTCTCAAACACAGAACCGCTGGTTTACTAAAATGCCATTTCATTGAATGCCTTTGGGTGGCAGCACAGTCCAAATTAAAATGCTTGCTGAAACACAAACAGTGAATCCCGTCCATATGCTTCTCTCCACATTTTGCGTCTACTCGAGACCACAGCTCATAGGCTGCCCTCACATCCCACATGGAGATCATTTATTTGTGACTATTCAGCAGTGATAAACAAATTGCGAAATACTGGTGCAAATTCCCTCTAAATGTAAAGGTTTTGTTATTTTTTGCATTTGTAGAATAGAATAGTATAAACAGAATAGAATCAATGGGCAATTGTTAATGAAACAGTAACGATTCAAATGTATCATCTTATTTGAAATGCAGTTATATCAGTTCTGTGACAAGCACAAGAAGTTGATGAAAATTACATCTTTCTGGTTCTTTAAAAACGTAGACTATGCTGTTATCGTTTTTCAGAATAAAAATATTGGTGGTGAAACTTTACACGATGTGTCTTAATTAATTTCGCAAATGCAAAAATAAAAAGATAAGTAGCCTAATCAAAATAATCTGGATTATTTAATATGAGTGCATTTCATTTCTGGTGCTAGTGTTTATTATATTCTTAAAACTATATACTGATATCTTAGTGGCATTGGGTTTGGATTTAACTTAAGCAATTGGAATGTAAGTATGCATTCGAAAATGCATTTGTTGGGTAAGTAAACTATAATAAACTATCAAATATTCCAAAGTTTCTAAACAAATAATATGAATAGAAATAAATATATTAATTTGAAACGGTCACCAATTTTCCTTCACACGTTTTATTGGAATGAATTCTTACGTCTGTTTATTCGTTTTCTATTTTTGTAAAGGTTTCTTTCTTTCTTTCAGGTGTCATTTATTTGGTTATCTCTCATTTCTGTAAACTGGTTTCAGCAAGACGTTTTAATGCAATTTACATTTGTGACCCTGGACCACAAAACCAGTCTTAAGTCGCTGTATTTGTAGCAATAGCCAAAAATACATTGTATGGGTCAAAATTATCTTTTTTTTTTTTAATGCCAAAAATCATTAGGATATTAAGTAAAGATCATGTTCCATGAAGATATTTTGTACATTTCCTACCATAAATATATTAAAACTTAATTTTTAATTAGTAATATGCATTGCTAAGAACTTAATTTGGACAACTTTAAAGGCGATTTTCTCAATATTTAGATTTTTTTTGCACCCTCAGATTCCAGATGTTCAAATAGTTGTATCTCAGCCAAATATTGTCAGATCCTAACAAACCATAAATCAATGGAAAGCTTATTTATTCAGCTTTCATATGATGTATAAATCTCAATTTCGAAAAATTGACACTTAAGACTGGTTTTGTGGTCCAGGGTCACATATTTTGTTTTTTTTTTTTATATTTAGGGTCTACTGTAAATTCTTGCTGAAATTTGAATGAAGGAAAAGGTTGAAACATTGTTTTGTAATTTTGTTGGCAAAACATACCATATCTCGAGAGCAGTTATACTCTAAAACCTAAATTGGGGGTCTTTTAACTGCATTTAGGTCGTGGGTACATTACGCATGGTTGAAAGAAGATCGGAGAAGGAAAATAAATACCACTAATGTCGGACTGCATCTTTCCTCTGCCTTTCACTCACCTTTTTCTCGTTCGAATTTTTATTTCTGACTGTATGATTCAAATTCAAGTAGGTTCATTTACAAAATAAATAAAAAAGCACACAAAACATCGACTGTGATATTATCCCCATATTACCTGCTTTTGTATTTCGAAGTCATCGTTGTATCAGATAACTGGAAATACGCAAAACAGATTATTATACAAAGGTTTAAGTGCTTTGCTATTTATTAACGCAAACACACAAATCTCGTATTCTTAGATTTCTGATGTTTTTCTCAAATACTTCTATGAGGAACAATGAACTATCTTCGAGAAGTCAAGGCAAATACATATTTATGCCACTAGATGGCATCACCGTTACGCCCATGGAAAATGGTTCTCTAGGACAAAAAAAAAAAAAATCACTTTAAACTTCTCATCAGTGCTTCGACAACAATATCACAGCCACTATTCACTCATTCGTATTAGCAGCTGATATCCTTCTATTTTACTCATTATTTTCTGGAAACTGAATACATTAAATAGAAACTTATAATTTGCGATAAACATCTGTAGCTGTTTATGCATTTGTGTTAAACATTTTGGCAGAATGTTGACATTCGTAATAATTAGGCTATACAGATACAAATAAGGTAGTACATCATTTAATATGGGGAGTTTTATTTGCATATTGTCTGCAAGAACACATGAATGATTTTGTATATTTTGCAGGTGACTGAAAGCGACTTTGTAGACTATTTACAAATGTGCGTATGGGGTAGGCTGAATATAAAATAAAAGCTCAAAACAAAAACCTGTCACGACTTGGGGTAAATTTACTGTACAGTTAGCGTAAAGCATGCAAATCCACAGTCTAAAAGGTAGGCTACAGTTGTTTTTGATGTGTAAAAATAAAAAATACACGAATTTCCATGGTTTTGTCTGTTTAGCTTCACTGATTTTCTTTGCTGAAAGTGTATTTTACATTCCTCCCACGTCTTTGCCAAATACATTTATAGATTAAAACGAATAAAAAAAATCAAATGGTGAATATGGCTTCAGTATGTTCGCCTTTATTAGTGTCAGTGTCTTGGCAATATTCAGGGAAGTAAAATATACATTTCCCCTCCTGCGCATCTCCGCATAGTCTCTTGACGTGGAACAGATGATGGAATGGATTTCAGAATAAATAATGTTGAAGGTCCTTCCATTTATACCCCTTTGCTATTTCAGTTTTTAATTCTTTCAGACCTTAACCGATGCCCTTGTACTTGGTGACCACTTTCTTCTCTTTCACCCGCCTGTTTTGAAACCAAATGGTCACTTGTCGCTCGGTCAGGTTTGTGTGAGTAGATATCCTTCTTCGTTTGTCCTTAGTAATGAACTTATTTGTGGCATATTCTCGTTCTAGTTCCTTCAATTGAACCTTGGTGTAGGGAACCCGCTTCTTTCTCCCTCGACGCACCGAGGCTCCATCGGTACCCGACACAGTATCTAGGGGTCAGAAGAAAACCAAAATAAGGTTAGTTGCAATTGCAAAAACGTAATGAGAATAGATGTTCGTGTCAGAAATGTCAAATAATAAACCAGTAAATACAAACACAAAAAGCAGTGCAACAAAAGAAAACACCAAAACGTCGAGTGAAATATTAACACAAAAGCTATTTGCAATATATTGCAAAAAAGTGGTGAGAATACAATTTTACGACGAGGAATTTCTTGTTAGCTCCTTCGTTTTTAAATATCACTTGCTATTCTTAGGCCTTACGGTAAATTTTACGCACACTATATTTTTCGTTTAAATCCCTCGTGCGTTTGCTATTCCTAAAATAATAACACAGAATTACAGCATTTTTACCTTGAATAGACGATTTCCATAAGCTGTTTGACTGCGTTTGGTCTTTAGGGCAGTACACCGGACTGCTCCATCCGTTCGTGATTGCCCAGGGCTGGTACGTTTCAACAGGCAGAAGAGACTCGTGTCTGGGTTCCGCAGGGGTGCTCAGCGCAGGTACGACTGGCACGTCAAGATAACTCGGTACAGGCTGGTAAGGGCCAGACGAGTAACCCTGGTAGAAGGCGAATTCCTTAGCACGAGAATGGAACTCCTCTCCAGAAACAGACGTGTCCATGTATTTATCCCCATAGGAGGTGGGCTGCGTGCAGGACTTGGGCATCCTACACGGGTAATAGCTGCCGCCAAAATATCCATAGGGCAAAGAAGCACTGGGAGAGTTCTGTACGGCTGAACACGGACTGCATTGTTTGACAGGTTCCCCCATGCCCGATCCTGGCACCTCACTCGACGTGTAGGTTGTGCTCGGGGCCAAAGAAGACGGGTGGGCAATAAGATTCCTGCACTGGTTAGCAGCAAAATTGCCTCCCACAAATCCTTCCATGTTTTTGCTCATATCATCCAAGCCGTTGTCATAGAGAAACATCACCGGGTCAATCCAGCGGGAATGGAGGAGTAAAGACGCTGTCATAGCACGCCCTACATGGAGCCTACCAGCTCTTTTAGAATTCCCCAAGACTGAAAGGGAAGCAGTGGATCAGTGGAGTAACAGATATCCATGCGTCCCGTGTGCGTCAAGATCCAACTATTATTGGACGAGCGGAGGCACGTGACATGCAAAGAGGCTGATAAACGTCTAAACTGGAGATAACGCCGATCTAGCAATACAAGCATACTGCACTGAACTGAAACAAAGTGGAGGGATTTGGTCAAAAATAGCTATAAAGATTCTGGAGATAAGTTTTATCCTGACGAGGAAACCAAGTGCCATTCCATTGCGCAATGGGGCTGGTACATATTACGCACCTTCCTTTATAAGTATAGACTACAATTTAACAGTAAGATTATTGCACATTTGTAAATATCATTTTTTCACATAGACAGTAATGAAAAAGCTAACGCGGACAGCTTAACTTTTTATATATATAGCCTATATATATCTGGTGGCGTTTCGAACTCACCTTCTGTTCCTATGCTTTATATAAATATATTAAGAAAAACATTTGCTTGTCATCCAAGTCATTTGATGATGTGAAAATTAAACAAGCAACCAAAAATTCTTAAAGTGGCTATTTTCTTTCTTTATGTATTTTTTACTCTACGAAATTTTGCACAGCCACAGTGAACCACCACTGTAATACAATCGACCATTTCGAGCCCCATGAAATTGTCAAATAACAAATCACACTTTATGAAAATGACCACCAGTTTATTACTCTATACGGCTAGAAATCCAGCCCACAATTTGGCAAGACTCGTTTACATATGAGTTACACACTGCTGGAGGCCAAGGTCAAGTTGAAAGTTGGAGTCTAGCCAGGGCCCTTGTTGTCATTGAAGGCTAGACCGTCAGTCAGGAAACAACCACACATCTCCGGGTGCATTGTAAACAGGAGCACAAAGGTATTACTGCTTGTGATGCCACAGATTCAGCATGAACGTCTCTTGATCAATGTTTTCATTACAGCTTTGGTTATCTGATGTCTTGGCACAGAGGTCTGGCACTGCTGGAATTATAGCAAGACGATAGAGTAAAGAGACGTAGGCTTATATATATATATATATATAATAATAATAAACGTTAAATATTTAAATATGAATATTATTTCCTACCTATTAGGAGTCTATTATTATATTGATTATAGGATGCATGCATAATCAAATTTATTTCAATCTTATTTTAAATCAGTTTTATTTTTTTCTGAAATTAGCACAAAGGATGAGCAGCTATAGTAGCCCATACGAGGATACTGTACTCCATGACATAAAGGTTCAAAACATATTTGTATTTTATTTATTTATAAATTGAATTGCAGGCTAATAAATTCAAACACAAAAAAATGTGTAAGTTTCATATAGCTTCGTTTTGGAATGATTCTTTAAAATACAGTCAATAATATTTTTGACACCGAAACACCGAGTCCCTTACAGCTCAGAAACTGTTACTTTAATGTTGAATAATATCAGCCAGTAAGGTGATTTAATTTTTTAAACAATAGATTAATTCCTACTGTTGTTATTATTATTATGTGCACACAGCATAGCTGTTTATTGGAGCAGAGAAAAATGATAAACTGATAAATTAGAGTGCTGTTGAAGAATCAGGTCTTTTTTCAGTTAGCGGGCAGTCGTTTGTATATGCTCACTATCCAGCAGAGTACACAGGAAATAAGCTCGCTGCTGGCGTGCAAACACTGGCATGTTAGGCGCCAAGTCCCTATTTGATCTTTTTAAGGTTTCTTGAGCTATTAACGTTCAGCGTTGTTCTACCCTCTCACAAGAGCTGAGCTGTGAAAAAGACAAAGTCAACATGTGTACAGAAGGATGTGAGAATAGTTGCTGCACTAGATCTAGACGATTCAATGCACTTCTAAATTTACCTTGAAGATAGATGAGGCGACCGTTCATACATCAACATAAAAAAATCAATTGCTTCCTCAAGATTTTACGCAAAACACTTACTGTTTTTAGACTAGATTAGGCTACTTTAACCCGGTGAGCAGGCCAACTGTGGACTATTTAATATATCTATGCTATTTTATATTTATAAATTCACAGAGCATATTAATGATGGTGTTTATTTAAAAATTAGATATACTGTTACGTTTGTGGTAGTAAGATTTAGGATAATTTAAATCAATGTGGATAGCAAAAAAAAAAAATCTGTAAATGCGTCTGTAATTTCAAAGGACTGAAATAAGTCTTGTTGTAACAGTTTCAACCACCAACAAAGACACAGCGAGGCTTGGATCTAATATCTAAAACAGAGCACAAGACTGGAACTGAGTGAAATGTGTGCACATTTAGTTGCCTACATACCTCAAAAGAGAATCTGAAAACCAATAAAGACAAAGTAGTAGGGGCTTGTGTAAATGTATTAAAAGTAAATAGCCTATTTGAGAGGAACGAAGCCTTAAGACCTTATTTTATAAATAGCACATCAGGCTTTAGATCTCACTTAATATCACCTGCACTGCATTTCAGACACGTATTAACATTTATATTGCGTATGTCGCCTACTAATTAATAATGGATTGATATAATGTTTGCAAATGTAAATTGTAATTCGAAATTACAATGGCCAGAAGAATTACTTTCCAATTAATTATTCGTATGACGCTGTTTGATACAGTTTTACATGATCAGATATACGTAGAAATCTTTTTAAATGTGTGGTACTGGTCAGAAATATCTTTAAAAAAAAAAACAACTGCACGGCATTGGTCTTGTGGAATGATAATGGCCAGACCCATCTAAAATACATATTAATCAAGCAAATATAATAGTCTATTAATATAATTAATTATTAAAAATCTATATAATGCACGAAAAATCGAATTAATGCAGGCCTTAGAGAACCATATATGTCTGTGCTACGAAACAATTCAGATGAAATCATATTTAAATAAGCTATAACATTATTCCAAGATAAATAGTTGAAAATGAATGGATTGGATATTTTTTCTGCAGGTTATTGTTGCACTGGAATAAAACTGTATTAAAATAAATGCAAAGGTTTTTAAATGTAACAACTTCGATGCTTTGGAGCAGAAACTCTATGTCCAGTATATTCCAGTTGTCCAGTTTACTTTCAGTGCTGATAAAATATCTCCAACCATTATGCAACAATAAATGAAATGTTAAGCCCACCATTAAAAAGAGAAAATCTATATTTTTACAATATATTCTGTTTTAGCAAAGATCGCATTACCTTAGTTAATGTTTTAATGAAATGTGGAAGAAATAGTTTTATTGGCACATCATGATTCAAAGTCCAAACATTCGTCATAGGTATAATTCTTTCTCTGAAACCAAACAGTTTGACTGAAATACTATTTGTGTGTTGCATGTGTGTTATAGGCTATATTGCAGCGAAAAGAGACTATTTTTAATTTAACTCTTTTTAATGTCCATGCTATTATAAGATATAAGTAAAAAAATCATTATCCTGAATGATACAATTTTGCAAATAAAGTGTTGGAAAAAAAATGCCAATGAAAGAACTTTCTAAAAAAAAAAATTCAAACAAACGTCTCAAAGATTATGAATATTAGTACTCAATTACTAAATAAAATGATTTATATAAATGATTTTTTTTAATGAAACAATGTGTGAAAATTAAACATATTTGTTTGGATAATTATAAGGCAAGGAGTGATAGATGGACCCATGTTTATTTACGATAAACACACCGGACCTCTCAGCTAATTCTGTATCGAGTTCTCAAACCTGTCTGTTCTGGAAATCCAGATAGTGAGGTCTCAGTTGGCATGCTGTATTTCAAGCAGTTAAACCTAACAACCACATTACACCATACTCAAAATCCAAGTATAGGACACATATGCTATTTCGACCACACCTGCTGCTCGTGTCAAGGTCCATACAATTAAATAAAACATATTAAACCTACTGTACGTATTTGTCACATGAAAAATGAAATTAAATCAAACAATTCATTAAATATAATTTGAGAGAACTCGTAGTTCATGGAGCATGACGCAGCAAGAGTTTTACTTTGAAGTGTCTTGTCTATTTTGATCATTTCAGAAATAAAAATTAATATAGGCAAAAAAAAAAAAAAAAAAAACGACCTGCGGAAGAAAAATCGTGTAAAATGACAATATAATTACAATTACACAAAGAATGCGCACACTTAACGATATTAAATAACTCGAAGATCACACATCTGAGCTGTACCAGAGTCATATAAGAGTTCCCATCCGTTGGATAGTTTTAGAAACATGTTTTATTCAATCAATACACCTTTAACGGCTAGGCAAAAAAAAAAAAAAAAAAAATATATATATATATATAAAAAAAATGGTCCCATGGTCCTATTTGTAAGACCTGCCAACTAGATAACACAGCACTTAGGCCTCCATGCTTAATGGACTTTTTATGGGTTTGTCCTGTGATCATGTGACCTCTAGCATTATGGCCTCTCTGTGGCTCTTTGGTGGGTAGATCAGAAACATACCGCTGACTGCTTTTTCCCTCGTTTTGGAAACCAGGAGAGCAAGTGTGTCACAAGAAGAGGCGAAAGACAATGAGAGAAGATGGAGCAGCAACGCAAAGTTCTGAGGGGAGAAATTGGGGAAAAGGAAAATATTGAGCAAGAGAGAAAGTCAGGAGTCATGAAGACAAACCTGATTATGTTCCTCACAACCTGTATCTTGACTGTATCATTATTAGCGTCATGGAACCAAGACACACAAACAGACGAAATTACATATTAATGATTGCTTGAATATTTGTATGGGTTCTTGACCTTGAAATATCATTTATCTTCTCACCCTTATGGCATTCCAAACCATTATGAATTAATGTTTTTTAGAAAACAAATTATATTTTGTCCATACAATTAAAGTCAATGGGGTCTTAAATTGTTTTGATGCCCATTGACTTGATAAAAACAATTCATGCGTTCTATGAGAAAAAAAAAAAAAGGTTTTGGACAGAGTAAATAGTGACGAAATTATTATTTGTGGGTCCAGTCTAACACTGAGAACATGAAAAGAAAAATAATACAATTTCCTTGATGTGTAAAATATTTATAGTGCTGATGAGTCATCTTTATTGTGCATGTTAAGTGCCACTGAATTCAAGGTGAGGCTTCATAAACAAGCATCAAAAAACATTCCACTGCTTGACCTTGAAGAGAGGGAGGAGACCAGGTAAACATATGTGCTTTGTTGCATTTTAACTGGTTAACCACATTAATCAGGATTACCAATGCAATTGTAAACCTGACTTAGTTCCCTTACAATACCACTTCAGTTTCCAGGTTTGTATACAACTGAAAAATAGGTGTTATAAACCTGTATCAACACGCCAGTCTTAACATCAAAGCTACACATATTTCCTGCTTTAATTTCCAGGTGTTTAAATGTACATGAAAACATGTAGATCCAACAGCATTAACAATTACCAAGACTAGCCCACAGCAAATTAAGACACAGATACATTAAAGACAAAATCTAAAACTGTACATGATGCAAAGAATAGGAGTGTAACGGCTGAGCTGAATCTTGCAAGTTTGTGAGAATGAAATGTTACATATTTGTTAGCCTTCAGATCAGCAATGAAGGCAAGAAAAAAACAAATCTGAACAAAAATTAAATTCACAGCATTTCATCAATTGATTGGTGCTTTACTACATGAGTGGGCCCACAAAAGTAACATGATTCCAACAGGAACTCACAGCCTCAAACATTACACACACACATCTTTCCCACTACCATCCAATCTACCTATGTATTCACGCACTCATTTATGGCTCCCAGCACACGCATGCCAATGAAATCACATAGTTGTGTCAAAGTTTTGCATGTCAGGTCATGTGAAAGGCAGGCAGTGCTGGATAAGGCTGTGGAGGGGGCAGAGAGTGTTGCCTTCTACTGGCCCTCCTCTTCTCGAAGGAACTGGAAGACAGATGAGAAGTCCTTGCTGGCGTAGCCGCGTGCGCACATCATGCGGTAAATCTGATGGGCCAGAGAGCCCACCGGCACTGAGGTCTTTGTGTTAGTTGCTGTATTCTGAGCAAGTCCCAGATCCTGAGGATAAATGATAGCAAATGTCCATGAGAGATACACATAACTATTAGATATCTTCTTGCATTAAAAAGGCTATCTGCAACAGAATACAGGGTCTCAAGGCAATTTTAAAGACGACAATTACTAAATTAACATGCAGTCTTAAAATTAACAAATTAATCTGAAGCATTGCTAATACAAGACGTTTACATTTAGAGACATACTGACAGTGTTCCATTAAATTTATTCCTTAATTTTTATTAAGTTCTTAAAGTCCTAACTTTATTATCATAAACATACCTTCATGAGTAGAAAAATCTAGTATTATCCTGAAGGGGTTAAATTTTTATTAGGCCATTTTTGAGACCCCCTTCTTGAATCAGGCATGTATTTTTTTTTACTGTACAAATAAATGCAGCATTGCTGAGCAGAAGAAACTTCTTTTAAAACATTAGAAAATATTACAGATCCCAATTTGAACACTATGTGTGAATGTTACAATAAATGAATTAATAGAGCTGGTTGTAATTATCATTATTGCCTTTTTTATTTTACAGAACAACAGAAAGATTACAATACTAACATTTATGAGTGTTGGAGTTCTTGCTTTTGCTCAGCTTTTATTTTGGCAGAAACCTCATTTGGCAGAGACCTCAGTGCTTCTTTTTGTTGACAAACAGATTTATAAATGATTCTTATGAATTTGGGAAGATGTTTGTCGCATGTATCGCATTGTCACATGCCTTGTAAAAATTCATAAAAATGATACTGACCAACTGACACTGTTTCAGCACAGATTTTTGTCATGCTTTGGATTTGAACCCTCACTAACGAGCTCATCATCGTTGTTATAATACATGCAATTTGTGAGTGTATTACAAAACAACATTCTGCAGTTTATTTACTAATTGCTTAAGGCCATTACGCAATTTCAATCATCATACAGTAATCAGCAACAACCACCCTCTTCTCATCAAAGGCATGCGATGCGGTACTAAATCTTTCGGTGTCGGTGCTTAATGGTTTTTCCGTCTTTCTTGGACAGTTTTAAATGATTCCACACTGCTGACAAGTTTGCTGCAATATATAGAGTGCGCGCCTCTCACTTTACGCTGGTTGCTATTTGATCGTGTCACATCATTGTTCGGTACAATTTATTCGATCTTTTCACTTATTCTAAAATTAAATTATAATTTGGTTGCTAAACATTTGGTGCATCCCTATTTAGCAGCAAATCAGCACATTAGAATAAAAACTCAGCTTTGCCATCACAGGAATAAGTTACATTTTAAAATATATTCACATTGTAAAAAAATAAACAACTACCATATTTACTGCATTTGTTGATAAAAAAAACAACTTCTCAAACTCTTTATTCCAAACATTTGAACACCAATATAAAAAGTGGAAAAATAGACTAATCAGCTATTTAGGTTATTAGTTACCTCTTATGTTAGTAATAACCACTGTAGAAACAAATATATGAAAAACAATGCAAACCTTGGCCATTAGTGTAGTTCCGAATCCGCCCTGGTAGTTGTTTGCTGAGGGCACTCCCTCCATAACTCCCGGGACAGGGTTGTATGTGTCACTTGACCAGCAGCGGCCAGAGCTCATGTTCAAGATCTTCGCCAGAAGTTTTGGGTCAAGCCCTAATCTGTGAATGCACAAATTTTAATAAAGCCATCCATTCAGGTTAAAAAGTAGAAAATAATACAATCTGTAGAAAAAGGCCATTCAAGATGTAGAGGAGTTTGTTTCTTCATCAGAACAGATTTGGCCAGAAGTGAGAGTTTAAAGTTAAATATAACGGATTTGTTTCTTTTACGAACACACAGCTTTCCACTTCAAAAGATGTTTATCGACATACTTAAATCGTGTGGATTACTGTGATGCTTTTATCAACTATTTTGAACTCTGACGGCACCCAGAATTCAAAACTGGTGATGAAGTGATTCTATAATTCTTCAAATCTGTTCTGATAAAGAAACAAACTCATCTACATCTATCTTGGATGGCCTGAGAGTGAGTACATTTCCATCAAATTGTCTTTTTTGGGTGCACTTATTCCTTCAATTAATTCAACTGTGAACTGCACCTGATTCCCAAGTTCATGGTCTCTGCTGTTCCAATCATCCCGATGGCCAGCAGCATATTGTTGCAGATTTTAGCTGCCTACAAACAAGGAAGAGAGAGATTATGACCAGAAATAAATCAGCCCTTTTCTAAGAATGGCACTATATTTTAAAAGGCATCCTGTTTGTACCTGTCCGGTGCCAACTTGGCCACAATACACCACATTAGCACCCATACAGCTTAGAAGCTCCTTGGCTGCATTGAATTCCTCCTCTGGCCCACCAACCATAAAGGTGAGCTTACCTAAAGAGGCAGCACCAACACCTGAGAGAAATATAGACAACAATGCAGATCATATTACACACATACAGTACATTACGCACACTTAAGGTACAGTTCCCCCAAAAATGAAAATTCTGTAATTTATGCATACATGTTGTTTCAAACGTGCATGACTTCTGCAGAACACAAGATATATTTTTTAAGAGCATTACAGCTGTTTGTGTCCATAATTTGTATCATTAACAGAGACAGAGTTTTAAAGGGATAGTTCACCCAAAAATTAAAATTGTCATTAATTACTCATCCTCATGTCATTCCAAACCCGTAAAACCTTTGTTCATCTTCGGAACACAAATTAAGATGTTTCTGATGAAATCTGAGAGCTTTCTAACCATGCATAGACAGCAAGGGAACTACCACGTTTAAGACCCAGAAAGGTTGTAAGGACATCCTTAAAATAGTCCATGTGACATCAGTAGTTCAACCATATTTTTATGAACTTTTTTGGGTAAACTATCCCTTTAAGCTTTTTTTTTTTTTTTCACTGAAATAAAACTGAACACTGACTACATCAAATCTGATGTTGGTCTTGTGACATCAAAGAACCAATGAGGTTTTATGTTAGCTGATATTTGAAGTTTGTGAGGTTCTCTCGTTAGGTTAACGGAGACCTACATTTGGATTTGTTCATCAGACAAAGTGAGTCAAAGCTACTTCAGCAGACTTTGGAGTTTGGGCCACTTGAGTCACATGGACAGGATATGGAGCTTGAAGTTTCTGGACACCACAAATTTTTTTATTGTTAGGACAAAAACAGCTGAAACATTTGGCAAAATATCTCCTTGCGTTATTCAGAAGAAAAAGTCCATATGAAATTAAACCAACATGAGGGTGAGGAAAAGCAAGAATTCTTTAGGGTGAACCCGTTTAAACTGACATACAAGCTCAAGTTCCACAGAAGACCACTGTAACAATAACAATGGAAGTGATGTTTCGATCAAACGCGTCACTGAAATGACCAATCCGAGAATTAGCATCCACATGCATGAACAAGTGACTTAAGCTCTAATGCGATTGTGTCCACATCATCATACCAGTAACCTCTTTAAGCTTAAAGGATCGAGAGGACGTGTCTTCAAAATGTAACACCATCGAAGTGCCATAATTACTCTCAGAGAGGAAAGTTCTATAAATGCACAAGCACTTCACCATCTGCTGTGAACACAGACGCACATGACGTCAGGGACAGTTTGTTGTGGCGCACGTTTCATTAAGCCTCCTTCACAGGCGCTAACACGGAGCTGAGAATAATGTCTGGAGGGTCTAAGTAAAGAGAATGAGCAGGTCTGTGGATTTCTTATGACTGTTTCACAAACCAAGAGCGGGCCCAACAGTATGTTAGCCAAACCCCACTGACGCATATGAATCGGGATAGGCAACAATTTAAGGAAAGCAAACTAGAAGCACATTGTTTTTATGTGCCCAAAGACCAGAGGAAACAACTTCCTGATTAAAAAGGAGGATCGTCATAAAGCACAAACTAGCTGTTGACTGAGTTAAAGCTTTCTTGTTAGGCGACAACACAGGCCGTTTTCACACCTCATGCAAGTTTATAAGCAGCACACAAATTCAAGAAAAGTATGTGCATAGTACATTACACTAGACTTATAAAAAGTCAATTTTGACACAAATGGATTGCTATTTAAAGGGGTCATTTGCTTTAATTTTATTTCTATGATCCACTTGTATAAAAAAAAAAAAAATAATTATATACATTTGCCTTTAAGAAACAAGAAACAGCACCTTTTCTCAGGATCTGCTCTAATGCTTTCGGGTTTGTAGTCATGTCAAATTGTTCTCAACGCCCCCATCCTTCAATACGGAATCATCAGGGAAAAAACTCCAGTCACTCTTTCCTACCACTAGGATCCTTCGGAATGATATGAAAAGAGACATTACAGTGGCTATCCTAAAAGATCAAGGATTATTTGATAGATACATTATGATATAACCCCAATTAATTACTGGCTCTCAACCAGGGGGTCAGGGCCCAGTAGAGGGCATCAGCAAAAACAAAACAAGCATTACCCAATCAATCAAATAAATGAAAATTAAACTTGTTTTAATTCACCCATTTTTCTTTGAAGAATCAGGGTTCCCATAGTCTAGAAACATGTTGCCTAATTTTAAGTGTTTTCTAAACCTGGAAAAGTAAATGTAATATAATAAAATCCATGGGCATGCATTAAAAATAAAACATTGGCTAATTTTGCAGCTCAATGATGACATTAAAATAAATAACGATTTAAAAGGTGGGTGGAGGGACTGAACTATTCAATGCAATAAAATGTTAAAAGACGACTATTTTTGTGAATGTGGATCATGGTTTCACATGTTATAAATATACATTTGTTTTCTGTTTATTCCAAGCTGTAAAATGTTATTGTGAAGAAACTGAAATCGTAAAATAAATAAAGAAAAAATACATTTTATCCTTAATGATTATCTATAAAAAAAAAAAAACAATCGAAACTGCAAAAATTATGGCGCTTTTAAATATTATTGAATATCGAACAACCAAAATGGTTGTGAACCACTGCATTAAAAGGAAGAAAATATTGGTTGCATTACAAAACCGGTGGAGGTCCAAGCTTTACCCAGTTGAAAGTCTGCAGTTTTGATACTAATCACTAGTAGTGCCAGTGAATGTCTGAATCTGACACTAACAATATGAAGGAGGGGAAAAAATAAATAAAAGAACTGCCTATGCATGTATGATTAGTCAAATCAATGACAATGAACTGTGGAAGCAACACTGTAGAACAGGGATCCTCAAATCTGGCCCACTCCTGCAGAGTTTAGCTCTAACCCTAATCAAACACACCTGAGCATGCTAATCAGAGTCTTCAAGATCATTAGAAAATAACAGGTAGGTCAGTTTGATCAGGGTTGGAGCTAAACTCTGCAGCAGATTGGCCCTCCAGGGAAAGATCTGAGGAACCCTGCTGTAGAACAACAAAAGGAACAGTTCCTTCTTAATATTGCGGAGCTCAAAACTGCCCCAGACAGCCAGGCTGAGTGTAAAGAAGTGGATACCTTTAATTCAGTGCAGTGGGAAAGAAAGCAAAGGCATAAATCTGAGTTAACTACTACACTAGGTTTTAGGACACATCTGAGACGCTCAAAGAAAGTGGGTCTTATTAGGCTGCAAGGTGGACAGAAATAAAATAAGGCCACTACAAGGCCATGAATCATTCTCCGTTCAATTCCTTTCACTTCCCTCATAATTTAAGCAAAACCGCTGCCTATATTAGTCAAGGTTCTCTTCTCAGTCTACATGTCTTGGTAATTACATAGGACAAAACCTTAGTTTGCACATGAAATTATTCTTACTGAAGCGCTCTTTTATTGGATACTGAGGAATGTACCTCTGCACAGATTCAGACGTCCCAATTTGCATACTATTCGATACCAGTTTATTTATTAAATCGTGCAAGTAGTGCGTTTACACTGAAAATTCCAAGTAGTGCACTTCAAATACTAGATGCACGTTTCAAAAAAGTGTGAATGAAAAAACATGTTGTGGGACGTTATCCTATACAGTATAGGTTTCTAAAAGAAGGGTTACATGAGATTATGGCATTAGAGATCCTGATTTTCAGCACTTGTCTCCATTTTCACCATAAGTTGAGGTCACGGGATCAATTCCCAGATGCTGGCTTTTGATTTAGTCTATAACTCAAAGAGTCCACACCAATGGCTGGATTAAGAAAATGGACAAGATGAGATAGGTGATAAAACTCTTTCCTATCAACAAACCTGCAAATCACCCATTTCAGACTAAAACAGAGGACAGAAAGAATAAAACTTGAGCTGTAACTGGTGTATCCTGAAAATGCATGGGTTTTGTAAATGGGCAGTTGACAAATAAAAATTGGACTGTTTCCTATGGTGTGACATAGCAAAAAAAAAAAACTTAACATACAAATAACATGAGAAAAATGTATCTTCATTCTTAGAGTTACAAATATCTATATAATTTATTAGAAGATATTTATCTTCAATGTTAGTTTTCTTTTTTTTTTTTACTTTTTTTTCCGTCACACCATAGGACACATTGATATGTCAACTACCCATCTATATCTTTACCAAACTACACTATTACCACATAAACACAGTTGTAGTTTGCTTGCTGCAGCAAGGAGAAACTAAAGTCAAAGGATGGTTACGATCATCAATGCGAAACTGAATTCCACTCTGCTTGAATTGGAGCCAAAGATTCTTTACCTATTCCCAGACAGTGACTAGTTGTGTAACAGACTATGGGTGTGTGATTTATGAAACCTTTAAAACATGCACTAACAAACATTGTCTGCACTTACATATGCGGTTTGTGGGCAGTCAGGGTTCAGGTCACGGTGATGACACACTACGCAAGTTACCGCATCTACGTCTAGCATGCATACAGTGTTGGGTAGGAAGTGGGAGTTTTTGTCATCTCACCTCCAGACACTGGGGCATCCATGAAAACAGCTCCAAGTTTCTCTGCGGCAACTGACATTTCCTTGGAGACAGCTGGATCAATAGTGCTGGAATCTAAGAGTAGGGATCCCTTCTTCACTTTCCTGGTGTAAAGTACAGATATCAGTAAACAAGATCTGTCCAGTACGGGTGTCATGTCTTTAAAATACCGACTTTTAACATTTCCCACCACAAATCAGCTAAAATTACATTTAATCCAGATATTATCTAAATTTAAATTATGGCTTTATCAAATATGTTGGATGAGACAAATATGGATGATTTTTTTAACCCGCTCAAATTATGTTTGCTAAATAAACTGAAGTTCAAATGTTGTGTTCAGCAAAATCTATATAGCCTTTTAAGGAAAGACTTCCTTACTTCAGGATGCCATTTGGGCCTGTATACACATCAATAACATTGGGGCTGGAGGGAAGCATGGTGATGATTCGATCTGCTTTGTCTGCCACATCCGCAGGGCTATCCAGGATCTGAGAACATGGGGGAAAAAGGAAGTGTGTGTAATTCAAGCAATATAAATAAAATAAAATACATCTCACTCAAAAAAAAAAAAAAAGGTTTCTATATACTGTCAGACTGAAATAATATAAGAAAGATTTTTTTGCAAAAATGTGTACATTGCAGTCTTTAACAAGTCAGATGTGACCAGGATAAGTTTTATGTCCGTTATCCTGACCTGAGCTCCTAGTTCCTGTAGCTCTTTGCAGGACTCTGGAAATACATCTGAGGCTATCACTGGATATCCATGTTTCATGAGGTTCTTTGCCATTGGGTTTCCCATGTTCCCCAGGCCAATGAAGCCCACCTGGGTTTTAGAGGCCATGGACCTGATGGAGACTAAAAAGAGACACGAATTATATAATTAGCGTCATATTTAGAATTTCACATCGGATATTTTAGCATTTAACATATGACTGTTACAGATTAAACTAATGAAAATGTGACGTGCAGAGTCTAAGAATAGATAAGTCTCTGCATGTTGACCTAGAGGCAGATATGTGCAAATACACTGGATTTTATATAATTTTTTTTTTTTTGATATATAAAATTAAAAAACAAAACGAATCCGTAAAAAGAGCACCACAGAAAGCTGATCAAATTCTTGTTTACTACTTAAGTCTGAATAATGCTTTATCCTTTTACAACCTCAATCTGGTTAGATGAACTTGATTTATCATGATATATTAAATCTCACTCTTAGATATATCGGAAAAGACTTTGCAACTGTAACAATTTAACAACAGTCCATCAATTAGTTCAATGGCGGCGGAGTCTGATCACAATAAGTAACGTTATAAGTTAATTGTCTTCTCGTGTTTCAGTGACTTTAGCCTAACAGCTATTACCGAGAGCTGCCAGTGCATTGCATTATATCAGATGTTTGCCGCATAGAAATGCACAGTAGTAGACAAAAAAAAACATAACATTTTTAGGATAACGGTGCAAACACATTACCCTGCACGGCGTTGACATGGTTATGACACTTTCCAACTAGACACCGCGAGCCCCTTAACAGAGCGGCCATGCTGCTTCGCTCTTGACCTTCGACTTACAGTGACGCCATTGGATAATCGATGACTGACACATGAGCCTCCATACGTGTTATTCCTCTCGGAACTCTTCGTCCAATCACATTCAAGGGAAGGCGGGACATCCTTCAAATCTCATAATAGATCAATGGATGAACAAAAATAACATGTAACTGCCCTTATTTAGTCTGCTATTTAATTTACCTCAACAAACCTTTATTATTTGTATTTAATAAAAGGATTTAATCGTATTTAAGTATATGCAAACAGAAACATTTGTCATAATATTGCACAAACTTACTCAACCTTAGGACAATTTTGAACTTAAGTAGCCTATAAAACTACGCGAAAACGACATTTCTTATGGTTAATTAAACAATGTAAATATGTAGAGTTTGTTTGAGTGCATCATGTGTTGATAATTGTGTGAACCAAGAACAGTATATTCTTTTGCTAGATTAATCAAGTTAATTTTTATTCATTTATTTTTATTTTTTTACAGGTTAACTAACTAAATGTGAATCCAATACCTTTTAAACACGAATAATATTCTGTATAATAATAATATACGTTAGTCTGGTGAGTGGAAACATAGATATATGAGTGGAAACTACATGACGATGAAAACTGGATTGAGCTGTGGCGGATATGATGTGTTGTTGTTGTTATTGTTGTTGTGTTGTTCCGGGAAACCACTGACATGAGCAGAGCAGGGGGATGTACTTGCGCTGAGACTGGAAAGTGCGTCAAAAACAGCGCTGGGGTTTTTTGTGATACTTCAGCATGAAAATTAGGTATTGTGCCGTCTTTTACTCACTTGTATTGTCTGTTTATATGCTTATTAGTCTTAAGTATCTATTATGATTGTATGTTAACTGACTTTTAATATAATTTTGAGCTGTGTTGTGGTGAAAGACATGAAAAGGGCTATTCCTGAACTATCGGCCTCACACTTTGACTTGTCTTGGGATAATAACTGATGCATTTTTATACAGAAATAAAGACCAGATAAGATGTGGATTTGGGATGATTGAACCCTGATTGAATGGCAAAAGCTAATACGCTGTAATTGTCTTGACATTATGGTTTGTTATTGTTTAGCCAGACGGCTAAGGCGAGCTAAAACCTGCTAGCACGCTACATCGCTACCACTAGCTTAGCTAATATAGAAAACTCGATGAATATATTTGGTATAAACATATACAATTTATATACTATGCGGTATGACATATATTTTTTATTTAACTTTTCCTCGTTTTAACATGATTAACACTCGAAGTTGTAATAAGTGTAAGGGCTAGTAACTTCGGCCTATTAGCAAAACATTTATGTCTAGAAATCAAGTCATTGATTGACAGTCATTTATATTTTTCGGCTAAATTATATAAGGTCACATTTATTTTTTTTGTTGTGCTATTTTTAGAGACACGACCTTTGGATTGTCAGGGAAAATAGTGTCACGGAAGTTATAACTTAACTAAGTTAAATAGCCGCAATAAATGCAGTTTTGTTGTTACGGGGTTAAGTGATAGAGTAAACATGGTGAAAACTGCATTTTACAGTTCAAGTCAACAAGACACGTCATGTGGGACGTCGCGACTCGGATAAAGGTCATAATAATTTAGATTTGAGAGAGGGGGGGAGCTATTCTGTTCTATGGGCGTTTATCGCAAGTTTACACGCCTTCTCATGCTGAAATGTCCTCAACATTATGAAGCTGCTTTCTTTTTTTTTTTCGGTAGAGCTCAGCTTTTTCTGAAAGCGTGTCAGGAATTTCCTGCTCTGCAGCTGTACTCTTATCACACAAGATTATGTTTATTTAGATTAAAAAATGAAAAAAATTAGCAGTGTGAATCACTTTAAGTGACAGCTTAGTGAAGAATTGGTAAAGAAGGTTTTTTATGTACAACGTGTAACTCAAATAATTTGCAATCAAGGTCTTCGCTGCTGAAATATATGTAGGTATCACCATGATTACAAGACAAATTACTTTTTCTTATCAGTGCAGCTAGTGTTGACTGTTCACAACCACAGAAAAATCATCAGACTCAGTTTGTTCATTGCTTACTGAGTCATCATCACCTTATGAGTGTGAGAAGTGACGAATGTCTATAAAAAGTACATTAGTACAAAATTTGTACATTTCCCAGAGTTTAATAGTTGTGGTGATGATAATTTGACCTACCTCAGTTTACCTTAGGTACAATAAATGCAGTTTACTTTAATAAAGATTATTTAAAGAATAATACTTGATTAAAGTATTTTCTTTTGTTGTGTTTTATTTTTATTGTGATATGGGCCAAATGTGTCTGTAATAATAATAATTCATTAAAAAATCATGGAAGGCTTTGACAGAGTGGCTGTGCTGTTTAATCTAAGATCAAATTGACTTGTTTCACCCAGAAATGAAAATTATCATCATTTACTCACCCTCAAGTAGTTCCAAACCTGTATGAGTTTCTTTCTTCTGTTGAACATTTAGGCCTCGTTTTCACTAGTGTGTTTTCGTTTTAAAACGGCGTGTTAGAATGAAAATGATCCTCGTCTACACTGGTGTTTCCACTGCATTTCAGAAATGATCTCCGTCTACACTACACAATCGAAAACGCATGTCACATGACCATTCATGTACAACCATAGATGTGTATAAATGGATGCCTGTTATTCAGATGGCGGATGCGTCCATGTGCTTGGAGCGATCGAATGGGGAATCTACCTCTACATATCTATGGGTACATCAATGAGCATGAGGTTATTGTTTACACGGTCATCAAGGATACGCAGAGAGAATGTGGGCAGCCAGGCCATCGTTTTCAAAAGTCTCTGTTTTGGTCCGTTTACCCTGAAACGCAACCTCAGAGTTTTCGAACTAAAATGGAATCTGAAGCTTTTTCAAAAGTCTCCGTTTTCAATCTTGAAAACACTGGAGTAGTGTAAACGATAGGCGTCACCAGTGTAAATGGGGCCTAAAAAAAAAAAAAGATGTTTTGAAGAATGTGACAAAGCGGGTAGCTGGTTCCCATTGAATTCTATAGTTTGGAAAAAACACCATGGAAGTCAGTGGGGAAACGGTTATAGCAAGGGTTCTTGAGACATGGGACATATATATATGTATATGTGTATATATAGGTTTGTGTGTGTTTATATGTGTATATATACACTCTAAAAAATATTGGTAAATATGCTGGGTTGTTTTCAACCAACAGTTGGGTTAAATGTTTAACCCAAACTTCTGGGCAGTAATCCTACAACCCAATCGCTGGGTTCATCCATATTTTACCCAGCGCTGGGTTGTATCGAAGAGTATTTGGTTGTATTTAACCCAGCATTTTTTAGAGTGTATGTACAGTGCCCTCCATAAGTATTGTAACAGTAAAGACAAAATTGCTCTGTTGGCTGTGGAGTCAAGACATTTCGAAATATGATTAAAAGATGATATATTTCAAAATAAATCAAATGGGCGTAATAATAGGTTCCTTAAGCACAATTACCTAAAATTACATTTTTTTAAAACTTTAAAACTCAGCAGAGCCTGTGTGGGCTTGATGAACCTCTTTCACGTGAAATATGTGAATAATTAGCTGACGTTAATACTGCTTGGTTTTTAATTGTTTTAATAAATATATTTTGTTGTCGACCAGGAGTAAAAACATGGTTGTGAAACCTCATTCTGTCACACGCATACACACACACACATACATAAAGTGCCCTCCAAAAGTATTGGAACAGTAAAGACAAAATTGCTCTGTTGGCGGTGGAGTCAAGACATTTACAAATAAGATTAAAAGATGAATATGAGACAAAACTACAGAATATCACGTTTTATTATTAGCCGTTTCAACACACACAACACACAGATGTTTCACCAGCTAAGAAGTTCAGCACTTTTAGAGTTTCATCCCCCTATCTGATGTGAGCATAAGTATTGGAACAGTTGCCTCACAGGTCTTTCTAAGTGATCAGCTGTGTCCTGCTGCATTAATTCTTCAGATATTAAAAGCAGGGAATGTGTCGTATCAGTTATATCCATTACTTCTGTATTCTGAATCTTGGATTCGATGATGACACACAAACCAGGATGAAGATGAGGGAGCTGACTTTGAGAGAAAAGCAAGCAATTTGGATGCAAAAAGAAAAGAGGAAGTCAGTTAGAGCTCTAACAAAAACAAAGGGCATGGAGAAATCAAGAGTTTGGAAACCACCAGAGACACCAGCAACCAACAACGACCTGATCGGCTGAGAAAACAACAGTAGTTGATGACAGACAACTCATAAAAGCTGTGAAAATGAATCCTAAAAGACGTGTCTGTAAAATCACCAACACCTTCCAGAAAGCTGGGGTGATGCTCTGACAATCTACTGTCCTCAGGAGACTTTGACACAGAATTACAGATGCTACACAGCAAGATGCAAACCTCTGACAAGCACCAAAAATAGAAAGGCAAGATTAGAGTTTGCAAAAAAGCACAAAGGTGAGCCAGAAGAGTTTTAGAACTGTGTTTATGGACCGATGAGACAAAGATGAACCTTAATGTGATGGGAAAGTAAAAATGTGGAGAAAAAAAGGGAACTGCAAATGATCCCAAGCATATAGCCTCATCTGTAAAGCATGGTGGAGGTGATGTCATGGCATGGGCATGCATGGCTGTCTCTGGAACAGGCCCTCTCAACTTTACTGATGACTTAATGTATGATGACAGTAGCAGAATGAATTTGGAAGGGTACAAAACCATCTTGCCTACCAATATTCAAGAAAATGCCACCAGATTAATTTGGAAGTGGTTCATATTGCATCAGGACAATGACCCAAAACACCCTGCCAGTTCAGCCTAGGAATTTATAAGGGCAAAGAAGTGGAAAGTCTTAGATTGCCCAAGTCAATCTCCAGATTTAAATCCGATTGAACATGAATTTCACCAGCTGGAGAGGAGAGTAAAGGCAGAAACTCCCCCAAACAAGCAACAATTGGAATTGGCTGATTTAAAGGCTGGGAAAAGCATTTCAAAGGATGAGACCAAGAGTCTGGTGATGTCTATGGGTCACAGACTCACTGCTGTGATTGTGTGCAAGGGATCTGTAACTAAATAATAGCTTTTAATCTTTTATATCTGCCTTATGTTCAACTGTCCCAATACTTATGCTCACATCAATGAGTGGGATGAACTCTAAAAGTGCTGTTCTTTTTATTTGGTAAAACATATATGTGTTGAAACGGCTAATAATAAAACGTGATATTCTGTAGTTTTGTCTCATATTCATCTTTTAATCTTATTTGTAAATGTCTTGACTCCACAGCCAACAGAGCAATTTTGTCTTTACTGTTCCAATACTTTTGGAGGGCACTTTATGTGTGTGTGTGTGTGTGTGTGTGTATGCGTGTGACAGAATGAGGTTTCATAACCATGTTTTTACTCCTGGTCGACAACAAAATATATTTATTAAAACAATTAATAACCAAGCAGTATTAACGTCAGCTAATTATTCACATATTTCACTTGAAAGAGGTTCATCAAGCCCACACAGGCTCTGCTGAGTTTTAAAGTTTTTAAAAAATGTAATTTTAGGTAATAGTGCTTAAGGAACCTATTATTACGCCCATTTGATTTATTTTGAAATATAAAGAGGTAGGCATAAAATAAATAAATACTTAAAGAAATTACTTGTTTTATCTCAATTGCCAATGTGTGTTTTGATACTTTTTATTTTGAGTCAATCAAATGTGTAGTTCTTGATTAGAGGAATCTCTTACAGCTGTAGAAATCGCATCAAAACTTTAATTCATCAAAATTAATTAATATAAATTAAACTAGTTGATAAGTTGACTTTCTTGGTATTGAAATACAATTTGTACATGAGTCATGTTGGCTTATAAGGAACCATGCCATTTGTCTTCAGTCCTCCTAATAATGCCACTAAGCTACTGAACCTCAAACAAACTCTTTAATCTTCAATATTTCATGTCCTTGTATTGTCATGTATTTTTTTCTTTGTTAAACAGTCATGTAATAATAGAAATAATAATAATTATTATTTATATAGCGCCTTTCCAACACCCAAGGTCACTTTACAAGTCAGGCTTAAGGAACAGAAACAAATAAATATCAATACCAGAAGACAGAACGTACAAGAGCTAAGAGTAATGTACAGAGATCACTGACAAGATTAGATTAGAGATACATAGAGAGTGTAGATAAACGTCCATAACAGGGTACAATTCACAAACTATGAACTGAAGAGAAATACTCAGAGAAAAAAATGTGTTTTTAAGAGGTTTTTAAAGGAGAGAAGAGAGGATGCTTGACGGATGTTTTGGGGAAGAGCATTCCACAATCTGGGAGCAACAACACTGAAAGCCCTAGATCCCATAGTCACCAGACGAAACTTAGGGGTGACTAGCAAATAATGTATTGTACACAGCTTGTCATTAGTGCAAAATAAACTCTAACTTGTAATTAGGACTCAAAGTGGTGTTTTCACACAATAAAGAAGTTCAATTCAAATTAATATTTTGTGTCAGTTTCCACATTTATTTGGTAAAAAGTAGGATAATGTGCAGTCAGTACAGACCCAGTTGTGTTTATGTCTAAATCATTTTGCAATAATAACTGGTACATCATTGCTTGTGTGATTTTGAAACTTTAATCTTGCAGCAATTATCAGAAGATTTAACAACATGTAATTAGTAAAGCAGGCAAAATAAGCTGTGTGTTCTGTTACTGGCAATGACTGTTTCATAATGTTGCATAAAGATATTCACCCTGAATAACTGTAGAATCTGGCACAAAATATTGTGTCTCTTCTTTGTTTCACTTCTTATATGGGTCCTGTATTCCCACAGACGCAGCTGCTGATAGACAGATGGCTTTATTCCTGGAGGGGACAGCAGTTAGCAGCACCATGGAAACGTCCAATTTTGCTCATGTCATCTTCCAGAATATGGGGAAAAGTTACCTTCCTCACGCAGCATTAGAGTGCCATTACACCCTCACACAGTTCATTAAACCACATCCCAAGGACTGGGTCGGCATATTCAAGGTGACAGTCGTTTTGTCTCTGTTTTATACCTTTTCTTTCTGGCATGATTTGCTCAATCCTTGGATATGAAGTTTCTACCAAGAGAAGAATACATAAGAGTAGGGCTGTGACAGTGGCAGAGTTTTATCACCGTGGTGGTAATAGACCAACTACCGCCGGTGGCACGATGTTGTGATATTAATTAGGCTACATATATGTAACTTATACATAAAATGTATATATGTATATATATGTGTGTGTATAAAATAAATAAATAAATCTTATAATAAAAAAATTTAATAAATGCGGCTCGATCATCTATTAACAAACGTGCGTGTTTATTTTAGCACTTCCGTCAGTGAACATGCAGCCTGCAAAACACTAAAATAAATATCAAAGAAATAATACAGTTAAATAATAAAGTGGCCTTAAATAAGAAAGTTAAATACACCCAGTCTACCGGACGCGAGCGGCTCGGCGAGACACGACAAAATACTATAGTCAGTGATGCTGTCAACACTGGATGTGGCGTGACATGACACGACAAATCCCCCAGAGTAAACAGCTTCGTCCTATTTATGATATCTGACACAAAGTTCAAATGTCCTGTGTAGACAGATTCAACCTGTTCGGTTGCGACGCCGCGTGACAACTGTCAAGTCCGGTTTAGACACAGTTCACCGTTCCACCGCCAAGCAAGCGGGCGCGTTAACTCCTCATCTGCACGCGCTCTCTGTGGAATAGGAATCGCGGTGTATGTTTCCACATTTCTTGTTAGCATCTTTCATTTACCGCTGTCTCGTTTGTATTTGGCCATGGAGCAAGCCTCACTAATACAAACCTGACCAGCCGGGCGTTCACGATCACATGATCTTGAAGACCCTTGTACAAACGCGGATGGGTGACATGAATGGAAATGATTCCAGATCGGTGATGTAGTATTGGGTTTCCCAACAAGGCCCATCGCTCAACACAAAATAAATTTGCTGAACGCAGAATAACTCTGTTTTCCTGCGCTCAAACCTGCCAATCTAAAGGAAACGCTGTGTATGGCGTTTGAGGTAATTTGTGAATTAGCATAGACTTATAGTCTAATTAAAACAATTAGCAACTGTTACTATTAATACCCTTGTATACAAAACTTTGTATTATGCTTGTTATAGAGTGTGTGATGTCACGTGCACTACCACCGATGGCAATAGACAACTCATGGTGACCGTCACAGCCCTAGATAAGAGATTGTAACTTGGCTTGGATTCTTCTGTTTCATCTCATCACCAGTCCAACTTCAAACAAGTCAATTACATTTAAGATTTTATATAAACAAATATAATTATTTATAGTAAATGTAACATTTTAGTATATTAAAACATAACTTAGCAATGAGTTCCAGAAACTTTAAATACTTTTAGCATGAAGGTGGATTGTATCAATATTTATGTGTCCCATTTCCTTCCTCAATAGATTTTAATGAAGTTATACATCATATTGAATTTAACATGGTTGAAAACGAGGCTATGAGGGATAGACTTACAGTCTTTACAGTGGGACACACTGTATAAAGGTACTAGATCATGTAATTGTTGCAACTTTCAAATCTGTTTCATGAGGTGTTTGTCAACAGAAATACGTTTCATCAGCTACACAGTTGGTATGTTGTTAAACAATTGCACAGCCTCATTTTCATTCCTGTCAAAAATGAAATATGGTGCTTAGCAGACTAATGTCCCACCCTGAATATTCCCACATTTTCCAGTGGTTCAGATTTTTACTTGCCCTGCCAACATTTTCACTGGCTCTGCCACAAAAAAATATATATATTTGTTGTGTGCATTGTTTTTGACCCATGTTATGTTGTCCTAATGAATAAAAAGGCTTATGACACCAACATTTTAGATACCAGTTAAATTTTACAATTCTCTATTCCAACTTCAGTACCACGGCAACTAGCTACGTTAGCTACTATCTACCATGGCCACTAGCTTAACAAATATAAAGTTCAAACATTAAGAACAAATAAACAAATTACAAGCAATAGAACAAAGAAATACAATAAAACAATGATACAAATTAAACAATGCTTAAAGTTTTTCAGGTTTGTAGGTGTTTAGGCACAGAAATTGAATAAACAAGGGGAAAATAACATTGCATAGTATTCACTGTATAAATTAAATACAGATTAAAAATGGTTAGTTATTGGGTCAAGAGCAGTGAGTGATTGTCGATTGGTAAATTAGAATTCAAATATTCCAGTCAACACAATGTTAACCTACTGAACTTTCAACCCTCCGTTTTTTTACATCTGCTACCCTTTTCACATATTTCAGGACAGTGCTCAAGTCAGCCAAGTTGGTTTCCTACTATTTTATTGGAATCATGTGTGATGTTACTGCAATTTTAATGTCTTTATTCCATTTCCTATCTTCACTTTCCACAGTGTGGAAATTACAAGGCCCTGCTGTCATATTTGGCAGTGTAATGTTCGGGGAGTCGCCATTACTGCTGCTTAACATAATGTTGGATTTACTGCTGGTCACTTAAATGTTTCCTGCTGTAAAAGATTTTCAGAACAAGATTTCGCTCTAGTTTTACTCCGAAAGATCATTTTAGAACACATAACTACTGCTGTTATATATAGTGCAACCCAAATGTCTGTGCTTGATGCATCTTTGATGCCGGTTCCAAAGTAGGTTATATAGCCGGTCACTTCCTCGCAAGCCATTAAGATGATCACCTGCTGTGGTGTTTGAGGAAGATGTTTTTATGGAGAGCTAACTAGGAAATAATCTCTTTTAAACCTGAAGGAAATGTGGTGCGACTCCCTGAACTGATGGGCTATGTATGTCTTATTCATGTTATTCGGGAAAAACTGTGAATCATATCCAGGAAAAACTCAGTCACAACTGGTTCCTCTTCTAACAAGGTTTTCATCAAGTGAACATTAACATTTACTAGCGGCTTGTATAACAGAATGCGGTTTGAGTATTTGTGAAAGATCTTGGCAGAGAAAAAAAAAGATATAAATTATTACAACCTGCTGGTAGTTTGAAAATTCCACTATGTTGGCACAAATCGGTGTGTCATGCTGGTTGAACGTAGTTGAACGCGAGTGTGGTCATGACAGTGTGCACGGTAATGAAATATGTGGGTTGGCAGGATAAGTGGGGTGTTTTGGCTCCATCTGCTTTTTGGCGTTCCCCAGCTACTGCTGGATGGGAGAACATGAAACAAACTGCATTTACAGCATTATGGATGTGGACTGTACGGCGAGAGGAAATAAAAGGAACCTCTGACTGCTGTAGGTTAGTGGAGGGGGAGTTGAGTGTGGTCAATCTCAGGGTTTAGTGTCTGGGTTCGGATCCGACCAGATCAAAGTGGCGTTTTAGACCTTTTTACTTTGCGTGTTATATAGCGAGTCTGATGAAGCTGTTTTACGGCCGGCTGTCAGGAGGGCTTCTGCTTCTCAGCAGCTCTATCACATTCTGGCCTATGTTCTTGATTAAAAGGGACAACCCCCCCGTGAGAAACGGGTACAACTTTCAGATTAAAATCTCCATAGACTTTGAGATTGTGAAGTTCATGCAGTTAAATCTTTCAAAGTTACTTACAGTTTGATTCAAGTAGTAAAAAAGAGAAGATATACTTGAGAAGAAAGTGTGGTGTTTTCAGAATTACCTAGGTATTTAGGGTTGTATATTCCTGATTCAGTTCAATTCTGATTCACAACATGTAGATTTGATTCCAAAAATCTTATTTGATTTGATTACATTCTAAATAATTTAGGCATATATCATCTGTAATTCTGTTATGTTTACATGTGGAAAAAATATACATGGAAACTTCCAACGTGGTGCATTACAAAAATATTAAATATTATAAATTTTCACACAGCCATATATACTTACAATATAATGCCATATAAGGGGTTCTTCAGCCAGAATAAGCTGTAATATGTGGACAGTTTGACCAAAAATGAAAATTCCGTCATTTTCTCACCCTCTACTTGTTTCAAACCTTTCTACCTGTTTCTTTCTTCTGCTGAACACAAAAGAAGATATTCTGAAAAATGTGGGTAACCGAACAGTTGACGGTATCCATTGACTCCATAGGATTTTTTTCTCTCCATACTATAGATATCGATGGCTTCCATCAACTGTTTGGTTACCAACATCATCTTTTGTGTTCAGCAGAAGAAATAAATCCATATAGGTTTGGAACGATATGAGATGGAATTTTTATTTTTGGTGAACTCCATTTAAAGGTGGGGTAAGGTCAGGGCTCTACACTTACATTTCTTTTTAGGAGCGCTTGTGCTCCTAATTTAAAAAATTTAGGAGCACAGTCAAAAATTTAGGAGCACCTTCAAATCAATAATCAAAAATTCTGATAAAAAATGTAATGGCATTTTCTAACTTCTAACTATTAAAAGTGTCATCTTTTATGTCAAATAATAAAAAAAATGTATAAGCTTTTTATAATTTCTAATTAATACAACAGAATAAAAACAAGTAGATACCAATCAAATGAAATCAGTATTTAAGAAAAAAAAAAGTACTACAGAGGTGGCACAGGAGAACACAAGTGGCTTGTAGGTGTATTTTCAGATGTACATGACTGTCTTTATGAATGGGTAATTGAATCATTGACTCATTATTCTTTTAAAAACGCAGTTCATTCATAAACGAAACACCACTGTGTTTGAATGGAGATGCTAAGCGGCTTGGCTGAGACTTTGTTTGAAACTATTTTCGTTGATGAAATAGAGCAAAATAAGGCAATAGTGTTGTAGTCAGACAATATAAGTAATTTAATATTAACTTCTTGTTTAATGAACGGTTGTATTAAATCAATATCACATTTGCAAACTCCCTTAATAATCATTAAAAGCTGTCCCTCATCTTAGTTCATCGCGATCTCACAAAACTCCATTATAATCAACGAAGCTCCTTACACTGCACAATGAATCTCTTATTTTACACTCTGTCTACACTTTTTTTGTTATAATGAGAAAATATGTCTGTGATACATTACTCAATGCTGCAAAAACACGTAAGTAGGCCTACGTTAGAAACCTTTAAAGCTCCCTCAGCACAAACACAAATATGCTGATCGGGTCAGTCGCACGTTTCTCCTAAATATTTTTTTCATAGTCGCACGCAGTAGTTTTCAGTCACAATGGTCTTAAGGTGGGATTTCTGGTAGCCAATGTTGATATTTCAAATCACCAAAACAAACACGCCCCTATCCCAAAAGGGTCTCGCTCCTATTTTAATAGCTCCGCCCCACACATACGTACGCAACCCAGGCAACGATTAGTTCTGTGAAACAAAGCAAAACCAATGTTACTTGCCTATCGAGAAGAAACAAAGCAACCTTGGCGTTCGATCGCAGGCCTTCCTGCTCCTTGAGTTCTCTCCAGTGCTGGAAAGCTGATCCAATATTTACATGGTTCCTACTTCTTGCCTTATCGTAACACAGTGTCTACACTGGACGCAAGCGGCACGGTGCGACAAAATACTATAGAACTCATTATAATCAGTGATGCTTACTGATTTTGCAGTAAGTGATGCTTACTGATTTGTCGTGTCGTGGCGCCACATCCAGTATAGACACTGGATGCGGTGCCACGACACGACAAATCCCCGACAGTAAACTGCTGCTGCGTTCTATTTTTGATGTATCGAAACAAATTTCAAATGATTTTCAATGGTCACTTTGTTGTGTCCAGTGTAGACAGACTTTAGCTGTTGTGGTGCTGCGCGACATGACAACGGTCACATTCGGTGTAGACACGGTGTAAGCCTTGTTTTGTTCCGCAGACGTTTTTCTCTTTTGTTTTTATTCCGCCATCTCTATCTTTCTGTCGTCGCTCGGCTAATGTCTGTCATGAGCACTGAGAGCTCTCTCCTCTGCATCATGAGTAGACACGCCCCTTACTGCTGATTGGCTACAAGTTTGTTTTGGTACTTGGCCCGACTCAGTTTACTAAAGCATTTTTAAAAAAATACATACCCCACCTTTAAGAGGCTTTGAGTTTACTGGGAGCTGGGAAGCTCCTACTTGGCCACTTGAAGCTCATTATTATTATGATACATTATGTCTGAAAAATAATACAGAAATACATGATTCTATCGTGATTATTACATTGCTTATTTATGCATGGCATCTTATAAAAAATGTGGGCAGTGTCGTTGCGTTACGGGCATCCCGAGTTCGAATCCCAGCTCATGGACCTCTCCCGATCCCACCCTCCTATCTCTTTTTCCCACTTTCCTTCCTGTCTGCTCTACACCATCTTATCATAATTCGTAAATATGACCTTAATAGTAGTTTGGCACAGAAACCTAAGAGAATTCTTCTTTTCTTGGATATTTATGTGCTCAAATCTCATAAATCTGACATTTCCAACCTCCCCTAAATGCCACATTACATATCTACTGAGAAAACAGATGCAATTCACAAAGTTAAACTCCCTCATTACATACAGGAATGGCAGTTGGTCCTTGAGGACAACATTGTCCAATTGCAATATTTGTTTATGTTCTGAAATATGATGGAACTTACATTGTGATCCAGTGGCATGTCAGACTACATAACAGTGACTTCAGATACCCTGAAGGGAAGGCGTGTTCCTCCAAGCAGAGCTGGCTGACTGACGTGCATTTGTCTGTACCCAGAGACACAGAATAACCTCTGGCAATGAAGGGCACATGATCATAAATCACAACATGGCTCTGTCTGTGTTGACAGACAAAAGGCAACCATGCCAAACACCAGAAAATTGCAAGACCTGTTACATGAGTCACTTGCCTGGAGCGGCAGGTAGTCGTAAGGATATTATTTCCACCTAGTGTTCAGGAGATTAACTGATCACACCTGAACGCCAACTTTATGAAAGGGAAAGTCTTGGTACACTTCTTGGAATCAGGAAATAATATAGCATAAATGTGATTCAGGCTTTCCTGTAGCTCAAATAGTAGAGCATGGCGCTAGCAACGCCAAGGTCATGGGTTCGATTCCCAGGGAAAGCAAGAGCTGATAAAATGTAAAAATTGTAACTTGAATGCAGTGTAAGTCGCTTTGGATAAAAGCGTCTGCTAAATGCATAAATGTAAATGTCAAACAATGGGGAACTCCAACTACTTCCTCCTCTTAAGTCACCATTATCTGAGCCATAGCATTGTCTGTTATGACATAAGATTATGTGTAAGGATATTGTTTTAAAGCCTCAAAGGAGAAATGTGCTTAGCATCACTGAATTTGCCTTTTGCCTATTGTTTCTTGTTTGAGCAGGCATGCTGCCTGTGGCTCTCTTATGAAGTTGGAATGGTTACAGAGATAATCTAGTTGAAAAACTTGTGAGAGTCATGTTGGATTGTCAGAACACGCCATCAGACTCATCGCGAAGAAGGTGAACACTGCTTTATAATTATCCTTTCAGAGCAGTACTTGTTCTCTGTACTGCATCCTGATATATAGACTGGCTGTATGTAGTCAGCACAGACAGAGTCATGGGCCAAGTCCGTGCGTCATTGCGAGTCAGGGAATTAGGTACTTTCTCACAAACACTGGGATGTTCTTTTGTTCTCTGTTGAGTTTTATTCATTATATGCAGTAGTTCCAGAAAGTGTTTGTACACTTGTTTGTACATTTTACTGCACTAAATATTAAACTGCATGGCTTTTACTTTTACTTTTATTTTACAGTCTTCTTCTTAGTGTATGTGGGAGAATTCACATAAACACTTTATAGCTTCAAATTTGCCAAAAGCTGCATCATTTATTTATTTAGCTTTTTTGTTTAGCTTGTTTGTTTAGAGGCATGTGAATAAAAGTAATATATTGTTATAATATAATTATTACAATTTAATTATATATTTTTCTCATACAGTACACTGACAAACATTTTGAATAATTATGATTTATTTTTTTTAAATGCTTTTAAAATATATATATTCTTGAGTTATTTTAAATATTTCACAAATTACTGTATTTTACTGTATTTTATTAAATAAATTCAGCCTTGGTGAATATAAAAGTCTTAAAAAAAAAAAAATCATAATTATTCCAAACATTTCACATATTGTATACATTTACATTGACGTTTACATTTAGTCATTTAGCAGATGCTTTTATCCAAAGCGACTTACAAATGAGGACAACCGAAGCAATCAAAATCAACAAAAGAGCAACAATATGTAAGTGCTGTGACAAGTCTCAGTTTGCCTAATGCAGTACGCACGGTTAAAAAAAATATATAATAAATAAAATAAAAAGAGAACAAGTAAAAAAAGAATAGAGAATGCTAGTGTTTGAGAGTAATTCTTTTATAATAAATAAAAAGAATACAAGTAGTTAGAATAGAAATGACTTATGTGTTATGTAAAATATTTATATGGATAGTGGTTATATATGTGGAATATGTATGTATCTATTTTTTTATTTGTTAACTTTACCTTTGTCCTTGCAGTTTATTTACTTTTATATAATATAATATTCAATTCACTTCATTAGGTTGTCAAGTAATGAAAATAACTTTTCATATATTTTTCTATTGTTTTTCACCCGTTAAAATGTTATCCAGTGAATTATAGTAATTATACTAATTAGTCATTTCCCTCTGTCTTTTTTATTTTTATTTTATTTTTAGTTTATATTTATTTGTGCATTGTCTGTTCTTCTTAAATGCATCTGGAGTTGCTCTCGTCCTGAAGGTTCTTGTGTAGTTTCTCATGCTATTTTCATTCTCATCCATCTTTTCTTCCTTTGGTTATCGTTCCCTCCGCAAACCTAAATGAGAGACACACAGGGGCTTAATTTTTGTCCTCTTTCACCCCAAACGTCTCTAATGAGTGGAGTTTGGTCCAGGCAGTAATGACGTTCTGTATGGGCCATGCCTTTAATGGCTTCCTGCTCTTTACAGCTCCAGCACCTCGGGCAACTTTCTTGTACAATCAGGGGATTTCTGCAACACTAATGTTATTGTGGACATAGAGGACAGCTGTATGGTTTGAGCAAACAAGCCCACAACTTTCTAATCCGACTGAGCTGTAGCGAGTTTGCATTTTTTTACTGCATGTGTGTCTGTGTGTTACTTCCAGGATGCGATAGAGTTCCCACGTAGATGCCAATAGCAGGTACTAGGCTTGTGCTTTTGCATGTTCACAAACACAGTCAGCCCGATGTGAGTCTGATTTTGTTTGACAGTTTTATGACAGAGGGCTGAAATTATGGATGTATTTTCTGTACTCCCCCTCATCAACCATCAGTTAACAACACATAAAATTCATATAATTACATCTTGGTTTCCATTCTGAAGTATGTATAAAATTTTCACCTATTTTCTTCTTCCTGTTAAGGCTGAGTTGTAGTCGCGCTCCCTCAACCGAACATATTCACGAGGCTTTGGCGAGAAACATGTGGCAGACAGGCTGAGTTTCACTTGCCCCCGTAAAACACAGCCGAGTTCATGTTTTTATGTTCTCATCTCAAAGGCGTTCTACTAGGCCTCATGGAGATGAGAAAAATGCACAATGTGCCAAAGAATTTTGCAACATGATGTGAATCAGGCAATGGTCAAGACCACGACAGCCTGACGAAGCATTTACAGTCTTCCTATTAGTGTATGTGGGAGAATTCTCTCTTTCACACACACAGGACACACACACACACACACACACACACACACACACACAATCATGCACAGGGGCTCTAATAGAACCTTGTTTGAAGCATTACCTCTCTACTTAATGACTGAAACCGGTTCACTTTTGAGACATTACATTACTCATTACTCCAAAAATGGTGACATTATCACCCTGATAGCTCGGGCTGTTTATAAGTAAGCAAGAAAGTACACAGAAGTGTTTTGGTAACGATACTGAAAAACGAGGTCTTGATGCTAAAATATTTAGATGTTTAAAACCTCTCTGTTTCTGACAGGTTGGCTGGAGCACCGCTCGTGACTACTACACGTTCCTGTGGTCACCTTTTCCAGACAACTACACCGAGGGAATCGCAGTCAACAGATCTGTGGTTTTCCAAGGTAAAAATGACATTGTCAAAATGGGCTTTCATGCCAGCATTTCTTCAGTGAATGTCATGCTAGAGAGAAGGCCCCTCAAAGGTTCGTTGAGGGCTTTTAATATGTAGTGACTGATGCAATAAAATAGGAAACACTGAGGCCTCCTATTAGAGGGCTGAAGTGTTGATGGGCCAGTTTTACTGGAGTGGTTCAGGTCACATACGGGAATCTTTGTGAGGGATTACAGGGTTTTCATGGCATGAGTCTGGATTCCTCACGGCAATTAAGAAAATATACCATTAAATAAAAATTACATGAGTCTGTCATAAAGCTGCAGTGGAATTGTAAAGTTATGATGTAAATAATGGACTTCAGGCTATGTTCATTAGTCTTAGCTGTCATTCATTAGAGTCATTTGTTTTAAAACCTATGGGAAAGACAATTGAATTTGGTGTAAAACATTCCATGAACCACTCTAACGATAGGGTTGTTTTCTCTGCTTGATTCTGGGGTATTTTGCAGGTTACTATGTCCCAAATGATGATAGTGAATTCTACCAGTTTTGCTATGTCACACATAAGGGAGAGATCCGTGGGGCCAGCACTCCATTCCAATTCCGCGCCAACAGCCCCACAGAGGAGGAACTGCTGACAATGGAGGATGAAGGTGGCTCTGATATCCTGGTGGTCACCACCAAGGCTAGTTATCTGGAGGTGAGGGGATTTTGTTTTGGAACTACTGAACTTGAGATTTCTTGAACTATAGTTGAACTATATATATCTTGTCAGTTTTCACATGCCAGGATTGTCACTTTTGGTTCTTTTTCCAGCAAAAGATGGAACAAATTCAACAGGAAAAGAAGGAGCTCTTGGAAAACATGGACCTACTTCAGAAAGAAAGGGATGAACAGATTGATGAGAAGAACAGACTACAGAAAGAATATGAACAGGAGCGAGAGAGCAGCGCTCAGCTCAGGAAAGATGTGCAGGTGAGAGGACAGAGAGAAAAAAATGTTTAAAAAGAGGAAAAGGAATTATTTTCCAGATTTTTGTTATTGTCCTGACTTGACCTCATAATACTGTACAAATATATTGGAAATAGAAATGTTTTTTCACATCTTATTGAATGGGTAAAAGACAGTATTTTGTCCTCTCAAATATGATGTGAATGGCAAAAAAAAGTCTTAAACTGTTTACATCTAAGTTTGCATCTAAGGCTGTCAGCACCCTCTAGTGAGAGTCTCTCTTTGGACTCTTTACATAAAAAAAATACATATAATATAATAATTTACATCTTTACAGACATGACAATCAAAATCATTGCCAATTGTTGCTTTTAAGTGGCAATTTTCTTAAAGTATAAATGTATCAGCTCTGAGGCAGAGCTAGTTTAAAGATGAAAACAAGCACACCCATTTCTGGCTGTTAATTTTATGACCACACTTTTATACGTTTTTTTATGTGCTGCTAAAATAATTCAAAAAATTCTGCACATGAAGTGGTACTGCAGAAGAGACTGGAGTGGGATTTGGAGACCTGCTTTCCCATTAGTCATGTTTGCAGATTCTCAGAGACCACACTCAAGCATAACTCAAGAGACAATAGTTTATTCCGCAATAACTCCCATCATTTCTGCAGCAGCTGGAACGACAACATGCTTATGACCAAGGGAATTTACTCTCTTATCTGTTTTTGTGTGAACATAGGAGTTGCAGCTGTCTGCCCAGAGCTTGCAGGAGGAGAGAGAGGAGGTGAAAAGGAGAATGGAGGAGAGTACGGCACGACTGTTGCAGTTAGAGGAGGATATGATCGGAGTCACACAAAAAGGCCTGCAGAAGGAGACAGAACTAGACTGGTGTGATTTCCTACCATAATGAAGTAGCTACAAAGAGGCAATCAGAGAAACTAGAGCAATCTCTTAGATTAACAAACTAGAGTTGTCTTGATACCAACATTTCCATAATCAATTCCAGTAAAATTTCGTTGTTCCAGTACCACAGATGAAACAATATGCTATTTGTCCACAGTTTCCGTTTAAAAGATATCTTTTTTTTTTTTTTTAAATGGCATGTAGCCTTCAAGTATTTTACAATAAAGGTTTTTTTTTTTTTTTTCAATCAGTACTAGTGATACTGCAGAAAAACTGATATGTAGTTATTTACAATTTAGTACTTTGGTATCGAAGTACCAGGACTTTTGATATCCCTATAACAAACCATGTAATTGTTTTACATATCTTTAGATAGGATCAGGAAATGTCATATTTGTTAGATTAATATTTTTAGGAGATTCACTTTGAGAACTTTGACAAGAAAAGAGTTTTTTAACATATTCTAGATATGTTCCTTGTGTGGCTAAATGATTGATAATGGCTCTGATTTGACAGCCTGAAGGATCGAGTGAAGAAGTTAACCCTGGAGAAAGAGGCTCTTGAATGTCAGCTGAAGAATGAGAAAGATGAGAAGGAGCTTTATAAGGTAATGCCACTCACTCACTACCTCACACACGCCTCTGTTGGTTACCCAAATGCAAGAACACTGTGCCCTCACAATATATGCTGTTCATGCCAGGGGTGTAAAGTACCTGAAAAATTGCACTTCATTACTGTACATAATAAATATTTTGAGAAATTATTTCACTACTATTGAAACTAAATATTTTTACAGTTTACATTGCCAAAGAATAAAATAAAATGCTGCTTTTCCTTAGTTTTCAACTTTATTTAGGCCTTCAAAGTACATATTTCATTGGTCATTGTGATGCAGATCTTTGTAATAAATATAATAAATGATCTTAATAATAATTGCTTTTTTATAACATCAGTTTTACAGAGCTAATGAGATAAATTGCTTTCCTGTGAGGTTTTTCTTTCCTTGTATGTAAAGGGAGTTTAATTTCAAAAGGCATAATTTCTTTGATTTAAAGTAATGCATTTTAATTATAAAATACAACCATTGACACAAGTGTAACTGGTCTGTTACATACAAATACATGCAAGTGTCAAATAACACTACAACCAGATTCTCTGCCATATATTTTTTAGTTTATATTTATTTATTATACTTTTTTTTTTTCAGATTTAAATATTATATTATATATATTTTACACAAAAGCTAAGAAAAAGCTAATTTTTACATTTTGAATATTTAAATGTATAAATTTATTTATCCTTACTCTGTATCTTTTGGTTTAATACATGCCCATTCCAAAGTATAATTTCTTAGTATTTTTATGTCTCTTTTTTATCCCTTACCTATTTAATTTACCTAAAACCAACAAACAGACATTTTTTAGTTATTGATTTGAAAATGCTTATGCATTTATCCACAGAGAAGTGTAATACAGACCCTCATACTTTTCCTAATTACTCTAGCTTGCACTGTGTAATTCTCATTCTCCATCACTCACTTTGTCTCACCCTCCATCCATACTTTCTTGTGGCGGGCACAGGAACTGGGGGTTAACGCTGGGCTGTAGCCACGGAAACACAGCCGGCCCTCACTTCACAGCAGCTGCCTGAGGCAGAGAAAGAGAAGGGTGGGGGTGGAGCTGAGTCGCTGCTCTCTTACTGCTACGTTATAATTAGGTTTAGCTTGCATACTTCCTCACCATGGAGAAATACACCTCATTTAGAGATCATGTGAATAATTGGGGGCTCGTCCGGGATCTGGACTGGCTTTGGTACATTGCTAGTTTTATGTGCCATGGGCCCAGGTTATTACTCAGCAGATGTGCAAAGAGAAAGTCAAACAGTCTATTTGAATCAAGTGTGTATGTGTGTGTGTGTGTGTTTGGCACAGATTCACCTGAAGAACCGGGAGCTTGAGAACACTAAGCTGAGTTCTGAGCTGCAGATGTTGAAGTCTGTGGATGTGAATAAGGAGAACACCATTGCTCAGCTGAAGGAGGAGCTCACTAGAGTCAAATCCTGCCTGGCAGAGAAAGAAAAACAGCACCACCAACTACTGGTCAACAGTTCACCTTCGGTACACACACAAAAGCTTCTGCTTAACCTATATTTCAGAGTGCTGTAGGAATGAATCCTAAAACCCAGAAATTAGTTACCATTTTAATGGGGTTTTGATCAAATGCCTGAAATAAGGTCCGTGGTTAACAAAAGCTCAAGATATTTTCAGACTGCATTCTATGACATAAAATACATCAGTACATCCCGACTCTGTTATGTTTTAAAGCTTTTACTTGTATATTGTAAATAGGCAAATGCTAATTGGCTAAATGAGACTACAGGGTTTTTTGGTCACATGAAACGCCAACACACCAAACAGGAAAACTCATTTACTCACTAGTCCGCTTTTAAAGCCTTGCTGTGTTTATACTCACACTCTTGCAAACTATTCAACCTCAGACTTTCCGACTTGTCAATTTTAAATAAAGACAGAAAGAGCTGTCGGAATCTAGTGATGATGTTAAATTCGTCCACGGAGTAGTTTGTTTACAGCTTAACTTTAGTTTTACTTTTGACAATTGTATTTAGGCTTAAATGTTCATAAAAATTGTGTTCATTTGGGAATATTATCTTCATGAATGAAACGCGTAAGAGTCAAATCTTATTTTCAGCAATAATCCAAAAGCCAATGGAAATATCTTTAATGGCTTTTTATGGGTTGGCCTACAACACTACGTCATCCCTACACCACTCTATATTGGGATATTGCTCATTTAAAATCAATGTTATGGTTAATGTTAATGTTATACGAAGCTGTGGACTAGTGGTTAAGACATGGTCCTTGATCCCATTTTCCTCTCTTGATAATTTCCTTTATGTATATATATCAATAAATGTGGCAAAAAGGCCAACTTTCAGAAAACACATCCGCATGAGCAGTTGAAGCAGTATTTTTCACTGTTGGCTTCATTTGCAATAGATATATGACAATGCGTGCATATTTATGAATGTTTGTATTCTCATGAGTGTTATTTTTTGTTTGTCAGGGGGAAAGTAAGGCTCTTAGGGAGCAGCTCAGGCAGAAAGAGGAACAGTTGCAGGCAACCCAGCAGCAGGCAAATATGCTAAAAGCTGAGCTGCGCGACTCCTCTAACGCTCGTGACAGAAGCATGGCCGACCTATACCGGATCCGCCTGGAGGCCGAGTCATTAAAGAAGGGACAGATGGAAGCCCAGGCTGAGTGTAGCCGCCTGGAAAAGCAGCTGGAGGAGATGAAAAACTCAACCCAGCAGGAGGCGGTAAAGAGATGCCCACCTTTATGACTTGACGTCCTTGCACACTGGGTCCGAGATTTTTGTATGCATTTTTCGTATTCGTCATCCTTTCCTATCAAAATGCTTCCTAGAGATGTGAAAACACAGAAAATCAAACCTGGGCCATTTTTTTTATGACGGACGAAAGTTTCGGAAGCAGTGTGTAAATGTGATTGACATGACGTGAGGTCGTATTTGTTTTTCATTGTGCGAAAATTTGGACGAAAATTCACACAGATTGCACACTCTTTTTTTACCACTTATAACTATGTAACTATAAAATCTTATGAACTGTTCTCTTTTTCATTGTTTAACTGCAGACCATTTTAACTAACCAGTCTCTCTTTCCCTCAGCAGTGTAAGGAGTCAGAAGGGTTAGCTGTTGCCGAACTGCAGAGAGAAGTTGAAGATTTACGGCTCAGGCTGCAGATGGCTGCTGAACACTATAAAGACAAATATAAGGAATGCCAGAAGCTCCAGAAACAAGTGGTCAAGCTCACTGAACAGCAAGGAGTGAGTAAACCTTCAAGTTATATAGCGATACCACCTGCAGAGTCTTGTGTTTTGAGTTTTTAGCTGTTGGCTAGTCTCAGCCAACCCTTGTATTTTGTCTCAGGTGAAGAGAAGTCCAGGGTCTGAACCAGCAGCTGGTCCTTTTTCTGCCAGTCCAGAGGCATCTGCACCAGGTAAGTGTATATTAATCTATGCAAAGTTCAACTTCCAAGTGTTTTTAGACATTGTATGGACATGTTTTTGTGTTCTCTGAACTGCTAACAGGAAGCCCAGGTACTTCAGATGCTGTGCTAGATGCCATCATTCAGGGCAAGCTGAAAAGTGCAAGCAAGGAGCCAGACAAAAATGACAAATACAGAAAATGCAAACAGATGCTTAATGTGAGTACTTATCTTTTTCTGTTCTCTCTCTGACACACTGAATCTGATATACTAAAGTACTAAGCATATTCCCCCACAGGAGGAGCGAGAGCGTTGCAGCACGATAAACGATGAGCTCACAAAGATGGAGGTGAATCTAAGAAAGCAGATGAAAACCAACGAGGGTCTGCGAATGCAGCTGGCTGCTGAGGAGGATCGCTACAAGGTCAGCGTTACCTACTGGTCCAGAGTTTAAACTAAAACTTAATTCTGTACTCTACTAGAAGATATACTATGTTATACAAAAAATAATATAGATAACTTTTAAGAGAGGCAGCGTGAAATGAGTTACAAAATAAACGACAGATGACAACCTGGTGACCATTGTTCAGTAAGATTCAATCAGGTCTGGCCCTGTGCATTGACTTTGCTTAAATTTGCATTACATTTTGCTAAAATTTCATAATTTACTCATAATTTACTCAACCCCATGTCATCCAAGATGTTCATATCTTTCTTTATTTGGTCGCAAAGAAAGTTTTTTGAGGAGAACATTCAAGGAATTTTCTCCATATAATGGACTTCAATAGTAGCCAATATATTGAAGGTCAAAATTGCAGTTTCAATGCAGCTTCAAAGGGCTCTACACGATCCCAGCCGAGGAATAAGGGTCTTATCTAGCCAAACGATTAAAAAAAATATATATATTTACCAATTTTTTTTTTTAACCACAAATGCTCCTCTTGCACTAGCACTTCACGCATTGCGTATTCACGTTGGAAAAGTCACGCAGGTTAATCCTTCGTCTGTGTACTTCAGTTCAAAAAGGAAGGGTAGGGTGAAAAACTCTTCTTTTCTCTTATCTTATTTTCTTCAACTTCAAAATTGTCTGACATCGTTGTTACCTTTTTTTGTAAAGGGTGTTCGACTTTCTTTGCATGTTTGCTTTGTAAACACTGGGTCGGTACTTCCGCCTACATCACGCGTGCGTAATTACGTAATGCGTGAGGTCGCGCTAGTGCAAGAAGAACATTTGTGGTTAAAAAGTATATAAATTTGTATTTTTGTTTTAGAAAATGACCAATCGTTTTGCTAGATAAGACCCTTATTCCTCAGCTGGGATCATATAGAGCCCTTTGAAGCTGCACTGAAACTGCAATTTGGACCTTCAACCCATTGATCCCCATTGAAGTCCACTATGTGGAGGAAAATCCTGGAAATCCTTAATTTCTTTTCGACTGAAGAAAGAACAACAGGAACATCTTGGATGACATAGGGGTGAGTAAATTATCAGGACATTTTCATTCTGGAAGTGAATTACTCCTTTAAGACTGCTTCATTTTTATGGCTTTTATTATATAGCTTGCTTTAAAGTCAAAATTAAATTTAAATTTCATGCTCTAATTTACATCAATCAATCAATTTCAGATTCTGTTTATATGTACCCTAAACGTTTCAGTCCAATTTACATGTTTGTTTACATGTGCATTACATATAAACAAAACTTCTGAACAAAACTTGCGCATGCACAGTTCCTAGTAGTGTTTAAAACTGGAGAAAGATGCAAACATGTCACCTAATCTACAGCGGAGTATAATTGCCATTTTTGCCTTTACGCCATATCTAAGACGAAAGCTAACGTATATATCAGAAGAGGTTGTTTTATCAAATATTTAGTAAATATGAGATCTAAATAAACATTTGTATGATGCAAAACACATGGAATCTGACAACCAGGGGCGGATCTATCAGGGTGGCACAGGGTGGCAGCTGCCACCCTAAGAAAAAGCTGTGCCACCCCAGAATTATCACAGAATAAAATATAGATTTAAGCAGTGTTTCATGTGCTACTTTTCAGCCGCATGACAGCGTAAAGGAAAATAATGGCAAAAAAACGTCTTTCACTAAACTGTGCACGATGGTTGCACGCAGCACGATCAGTGTAGCCGGCTTCATTAACAAATGACTCTTATGAACCGGTTCTTTTTGAGTCAAAAACACAAAGCGCAGGCCATTCACTAACAAATTGTTTTTACATTTGTTCGTGAATCAGATATTGCTTCTCGGTTTATTCAGAAGTCCTGTGAGAAATCTAATCTGGATATGTCTGAGATTCATCCCGTAATTGTTTGGTGATCCGATTCTCAGACCGCTCGCTCCACTTTCATCATGGATATAGGCCTTTCTGCCATATCAGACGAAACAATAACATGAAATCAATAAAAAGATGCCGATCACGAAAACTAATAGCAGAGTTAGGTAAGAATTTTGTATTGCAGCTTTCTCGATTGCTAACATAATATAACTGATTTTAGTTGGCTCATTTTCCCAAACCATTTATTCAGTTCTCAAGACAAAGACAAAGAATTTTTCAAAACGTTTAACAATGAGTAAGTTAAACATTAGCTAGAAAAACTGATGACACCAATCAGAATCTCTGCATCCTAACAACGGAGAGAGGACAGAGCTGAACGAATAATATACATGGGTTTTAAACTTACACATTCAGTATAATTACAGTACAGTTACCAATATATTAGATGATGGAAATTTCATTGTTTTTCAGAATTTGAGATTTATACATCACATGAAAGCTGAATAAATAAGCTTTCCATTGATTCCATTTTTTTTTTTTTGCAAAAAAATCTAAATATTGAGAAAATCGCCTTTAAAGTTGTCCAAATTAAGTTCTTAGCAATGCATATTACTAATCAAAAATTAAGTTTTGCTATATTTACAGTAGGAAATGTATAAAATATATTCATGGAACATGATCTTTACTTAATATGCTAATGATTTTTGGCATAAAAGAAAAATCTATAATTTTGATCCATACAATGTATTTTTTTATATACCCAACGACTTACCCCCAAGACTGGTTTTGTGGTCCAGGGTCACATATAGCTAGTCTTGTGTCAGGAGACCAGGAAGCTGCTATAGTACTGTATACTGTAATGAAATTTGACCAGAGGATGCTGATTTTTTTTATTTTTTACTGTACTGTATTGAGATGCATACCAAGTTCATATACAGTTCTTTGGTATTTGAACTTTTCTAGTGTTTTTCATCTACTGCAAGATTACTTTACAGTAGTAAAATGAAAGTTATCTGTTCGCGAAAGTTCATTGCTGACTTATTATTATTATTATTATTATTATTATCTGTAATTTAATTTATGTTGTATACTGTAATAGACATTGAGCTGCAAAATAATTCCTGAATCCTAATAAGAGTTTTTTTAAGTGTTATTGATCTCGTGAGTGTTCACGGGGCAGGAAAGTCATCTGTGTATTTGAATTGTGTGTAAGCACCTAAGAATACCTGTAATAACTGGCTTGTCTTAAAGTCTTGTTTAAGAAACATTTATAGTTTGGTCAGTTAGATGTTCTATAGATGTTTGCTAAAGTGTTGCTAGTTGGTTGCTAGGATATTCTGGGTGGTTTCTAGGCTCTTGCTATGCAGTTTCTGGGGTGTTGCTGGACTTTTGATAGTGTGTTCTGGGTGATGACAGACATTTCCACCTCTGGTAATAACAGAAAATCAAATATTATTTTCAAAACCGATCCAGTTTCAATGCTTTGATATTATTGTATTTCTTTCTAATGTTAGGAAATTCAGAAGTGTTACTCTTAAACTCGCACTAAAACATGATTTATGCCATCTATGTAGCCTATGTAGACCCCATGCCACGCTAAAAATGATTTTCTAGATCCGCCCCTGTTGACAACATGCACGGTCATGTAAATGCGTTAAACCATTTTCCTTTATCGGCGTAGGGCATAAACCGTTTAAGCATAAACCTATCGACAGAGCTAGATATTTGCAAATTATCCTGATTTTGCCCAACATATAAACACCTTAACCTGTGTTCCATCAGTTTATCGAAGTGCGTGACAGGTATGTGACAGGAAAGCATCCTTACGGCAGATTATTGGGGATTTAAATGCATCCAGCCACAGTGAGTGTTCTGTGGTAGGGGAGAAGTGAATGTGAGTGAATGAGTTTCCCGCTGACAACTCGCATAACAAATGGAATACTGGAATAATAATGGAATATTGATAAACTCTTGTAAACACTGTTTACTTGCATTGTAAACCGGTAAAACGGAGGTTGCATTCATGTTTACCTCATAATATCACAGAGTAGTTTCTTTTTATTGTAGCATCTGGGACTCAACAAAGGTTTTTTTTTTTCTTTGGTACGTTTTGAACAATATGACTCCGATCAGAGGGAAATGTGATCACAGATAAGCAGACCTTCAGATGTTCTGATAAGAGATCCACAACAACCTTAGTACCATTTTCTCCTCCACACAGTTACGGCTGCTCTGAGTCAAGCCCGATATCATTGCATTAGCACAAATACACTGACAGTGCTGGTTTATGAGCATGTCACTGAGGAGACTGACTTTTACTGCTGTTTACATCAGACATGGAGACAGTGGAGGAAGGACAGTTGGAAGTCCTGGGATCAAGACAGGATAATGCATCTGCTGGCTGCCTCCCTACACAGCAGGAGACAGAGCGAGGGACTCAGTTCTGTTTAAGTAGTAAGGTCATGTGCAGATCAGTGGTAGTCTTCAGGCTAAGTTTACGGTTTTTCTGCGTGACTCATGTGGAGCCATGCAAAGACAGATGTAAATGAGTGGTAGAGAAGCCATGGAGATCTTTTTTTTACTAGCAAACAAGTACTTAATTAAAATCCCAAACATATCAGTTACAATTGAAAAGCATTTGCAAGACCGTTATTTTTATAATTATTTTATCTGTCACATCTTAAGTAAATCAATCACATTATTATGTGGCTCTGGAATACTTAACTCTGATTGGTCAATCATGCAGGCAGATATTATTATATAATAAACGGTATAATTGACCAATCTGCCAAGATACCTTTTTTTTTTTCTTGTGCAACTCAATTTTGTGTGTGTGTGTGCATTCATGCACAGTCAGCCTGTCATTATTGCAAAATAAACCCTTTAGGTGGATGCAAACCAGCTTTCTTAACAAATGTACAACAAATGTAATGGTCCTTTTTATTTAAATGTTTTTGAATTTTTTAAAAATATTTTTATATTTAAATATTGATTTTTTTAAATTAAATAACTAAAGCTTTTAAATTGATTTAAGGGAATTGATTTAGGTAAAGATAATTTTTTAGAATTTATTGTAAAGTTATCCATTTGAACTATCTGCAAAATACATCATTTTAAAATATGCACACATTCACTCATACACACATCACACTCGATTACGATTTATATGAATCAATTTAATATTTTTTATGTGAATATATCTACCTGTACATTATTTTTCACAAATTAACTGATTATTCTAATTCTAGAGTAAAATTGTTTCTCTTTTCATTTTAAATAATGTTTTTAGCAGATAATCTCAGTAACAGCTTTGTTTTCTGATTCCAGAGCCAGGTGGCAGAGAAGGGCCGAGAACTCAAGGAGCTGAAGGACAGCCTTTTTTCATTGTCCAAAGAAAAAGAGAAGCTAGAGCGGGTGCGTGCTTTCGTTTTCATTTTCCGCAGGCCTCTGCCAATCTAAAAATGCAGTTGTTTTTCTTGCTTGTTGTTTTATTCTCAGGATCTGGTTTGGGTTTAACATATCTCTCTAATTGGGCCAGCAGTGCAAGTGAGTCCTTATTTTCCATTAAATTACCCTGGACCACAGAGAGGGACGCATAGTCGAGGTACAACACAAAACTCGATGCTCGAGAAGTAAAATGGCCCAATTTGAGGTTCAGACTAAATGAAATTGGCGCCTGCCGAAGACTTCAATAAAAGTCAGAGCTCTGCCTCCCTTTGAACAGGCAGAGGAGTTTTAATGAAGGGCCTAATTAAACTGTTTGTGCGAGGGTGGCGAGTTACTCTACTCTGCTGCCTCTGCTCGCTGTGGTGAGTGATGTACTGTCTGGACTCAAAGATAGAGGAAAGGATGAAAAGAAGGCTGGAAAAATTGGACCTGACTCTGAGTTATTGTCAGTACATCATGGCTGGCCTTAAATTAGACTTTGCTTTCAGTTTGGTCACATTTGGACCAATTTCACTCAGTTTAGCTTTTAATTGGCATAAATACATTTAAGTTTCAATTCAAATGTGTGGATTAGGTGATTAGCTACTGATTTCAGCGACTGTTCTTGAAGCGAACCAAAACTTAACAGCTGTTGTATTTCCTGTGTCCCATCAGGAGTTGCAAAGGAGTGTCAGCAGGGAAGAAGAACATGAAAAGAAAGATAGCAATGTGGATGCGCAGTCAGTTTTCTTGCAGTACCCGATGCCGTACCCTCAAGACGACCCATCTCCTCTGCTGGTTCCCCAGCGCCCCACTGACCTCATGTTTGGGAACCCTTACTCTTCTACTGATTCCAGGGGTATCTATGCTGCTATTTCACCATTCATTTCAATTGCTCATTTTAAATAAGGAATAAAATTTATAAACAAAGGAAAAAATGTCAGTAAGTGAATCATAGAGTACAACTCTAGTTACTTTTCCATTGTTCACCGATTTTTCATGGGCAAAATCCAGTCATTTTAATTGGAACCCATGCAATTGAGAATTTTGCATGAGGTCGAAAGAATCAAAGTTGAATTGACCTGAAATTTTGCCAAAATTTTGCTATTGTGACTGCACCTTAAAACATATTGTATGTATTTATAATAAAAAAATAAAACCATCTTGAGATTAAAGTCATCATAATGCACGATTAAACTAGTTAAATTGTGATTTGTGATTTCTTCTTATTAAACACTCGTTAGGCAATTGATTTCCACTTTTCCAAAGTGATATGTGATGAGAAAAGGAATAAATCGAGTTCAGCAAAAGACAGATTCAGATCGCATCATGCTACATCCATGTGCTTTACTCTCTAACCTATGCCACTGCAGACGCTGTTAGACATTGTCCAATGAACATGGCACAAGTGTTTTTATTCTTAGCATTTTATTTTGACTTTTTTCTCATGATTTAATGAGTTTCTCAACTTTTTTTTTTTTACTTTTTTTCCCAGGAAATTGTAAGTTTTTTTTTTTGCTCTAAATTTAATCACTTTTTTCTCGTAATTTAATGAGTTAAATGAGCCCTAATCTTTTTCCATATTTCTTAAAAATAAATACCTTTGATATTTGGTATTGAGTGTTATGACCGTAAAACATTTTCAAGTGTGACTGTAGGCTCCAAAGACTTTAGGCGGCTGTGCATGTACTCCTTGATTGCTCCTGCTGATATTTGTTTAAGCTACATGGTTTTCTTGAGGTATAAATCCAGATATTAAGGCATTAAAGGGTTTCCTTTCCTGTCAGATGGAGCCGATGGAGAGTTCTCTGATGACCAGATGCCCCGACTGCCCCCAGTTGGGCCTCCATCCTGGGACAGCAATGTAGTGTGCATACAGCCTGCTCGGAACCTCAGCCGCCCCGATGGACTGGAGGAACCAGAGGAGCCGCAGAACACTGTGAGTTCATTACGGCTACCTCCACATTTAGCTGTTAGAAGTGATATAGAGGTGGGATTAAGGTTTTAATCAAGTCCGAACTGCAGATGGCCTTAAACTCTTCCCAAATCTCTGTCTTTCTTTTATCTGGACTTCTCTCTCCGCTGTGCTGGCCTCCGGTAGGGCTTAGCTAAGCTGGCATTATTAAAGCCCTGCTAACCCAGACCAGAGTCATTAAGGAAGTGCTCACGCTCGCAACTAATAGAGCTCATTAGCCTTTCTTGGATAATGGTGGATTTACCTAACTAAACATGGAAGAGCTTCAGTCAGTCAGCATAAAAGTCACTTTTCATCTTAAGTGGGCTGTTCACATCAAGTTTGATGTGACCTAAGTATACAGAAGTATACACAAATAATTTTGCGTTCTAGAACTATATGCCAAATTGTTCTTTAAAAAGTTAGAATACCCAAATGAATTGAAACTTCATGCCAAAAATTCACTCTATACCTGTCCTTGATAATGTGCTAAATTAGCTAAAACGTGAAATATACAACAAAGCACACTGTGCTGAGCGTTGTAACTCATAATGCAGAGCTTTCAACTTGCGCCTCCATTTCAAGATGTGATGAATGAACTGGAAGTAATATCAACCACAATAGATCACCAAAAATTAAAATTCTATCGTTTACTTATTTAGAAGATATTTTAAAGAATGTTTAAGATGTTTTTTGTGCATACAATGAATGTCCAAAACAATTGTATTTCATTGTATGCATAAAAATAGTAAATTACACCAACAAGATTTCCTGCGATATTAATTATTCACAGTTAATGGCCTAATGGAGGTTTTCAGGTGGTTTACGGTTCCTCTGCTTTTTTTTTTCTTCTCTCCCCAGCAAACCAATGATCAGCCTACAGCCACTGACCCCGCAGAGTTTCTCAATGATGGACAGATGCCATTCTGCTTTGAACCCAGGTAAGAACACACACAAATACCAACCTCATGGCTGTTACCTATCATGTGGTTGAGCTTTGTTGCGGTGTGACAATGTGCATTAGCTCAATGGCCCACCCACATCGCCTTCACACAGATGCTGCTTTACTGCCGTTTACTCTCCTGTTGTTCCAGCACCAGCTCATTCACACACAAACACACCTTGCCACACTTTGTTTTCCTCATTCAGCCTTTATTTTTGTATTTTTATTAGCCTTTTCTCACCCAGTTTAATTTCTCCATCTCGCAGTGGGGAGCAGAAGCGTTGTCCGCTGTGTGAAGTGATCTTCCCTCCTCATTATGACCAGTCCAAATTTGAGGAGCACGTGGAGAGCCACTGGAAGATCTGCCCCATGTGCGGCGAACAGTTCCCTCTCGACTGCGACCAGGAGCTCTTCGAGAAGCACGTCCTCACCCACTTCGACAGTAACGTGCTCAACTTCTAGTCGAGAAAAAGAGTCCTTGCCTCCACTTCATATTCTGCTAATTTGTGTTACAGTTAACATCCACTTTAAACCGCCTATTTAGCTTTGAGCATTCATCTGTAGAGTACCGATTCTTTATTTAACGCAATCAAGATAAAGTCTTGATACTGTTAATGAATTCCAAATGAAAGATAGATCTGGGTGACGTTTTAGGGTCTTTATTTAAGTCCATTTTAGTTGGGGATTACTTCTGTCAATAGGACTGTTTATTCTAGCTCACTTTAACGCTTCTCATATCAAAGTTAGCATTGCAAGAATAATTTAAGAACACTGAGCAAATGTCATATTAAAGCATTCTTTTAAGAACCCTCCCCAGGTTCCATAGTTTAAGAAAGGTATGGCCTACTATACTCTGTGCAGGCAGAGCACAGCTTTTTCTGTCAGGGCATGTATGTGACCAGCTAAGAGGGTGATTCTATATTATACAATTATTTTAGAATAAGCTTTTAAAGATTAACCTTGATAATCAAGTTATTTGAGTTAGTGTTTTTTTCCTTTATCTATTTAAATCATTTATTTAAATTGAGTCGCATGCTCGCGTTTCCTGTGCACTGAAATCACAAACCTAGATCTTTTATTTTTGTTCCATTTCCTTAGTTAAGTACTTTTGGTCTCCTACTTTGTGAGTGTGTCTTATATACTTGATCTAAACCAATAAAGATTTCACTGAAGCAATATTTATGCTGGTCATGTGGAGTTGTTCAAATTAAAAACATTTAACTTTACTTACCAAAACCACATGGTAAGGCTTAATTTTGAGGATTATCCATAATGATTATTTTTATTATAAAAGGAACATACTACAATTTTAAATAACTAGTTTTTAGAAGTTGTAACACCTGGGGCCTCATTTTTAAACATTTAGGAAACCATCCTAAAATTGATCTTACGATCATCTCTCAAATAAGCGCGCAAATGAATATTTTCAGCTCTCTGCCTTGTAAACGACCCCTAATTAATGTCATTAACATGTAAAAGATCACCAGTCATCATCCATATTCTTTCATTTAGAATAGCGAGCTGCAAGAACAGCTTACATTTTCAAAAACCTGCAGTACACGAACAAGAAAAAGTGTACGTTTGCTCAGACCCTGACGTGACACTAAGCACTTTTCTACGTCAAAGCCAGTTTTTACAAATGAGCGTTGGCGTGGATTTAAGCGTATGCAAACTCTAATGGCAAGCTCACACTACATGATTGAAAGACTAGCCAAATCACTGTTGCTCACACTACGCAACAAGATTTCTTCTCATCTGTCATCTTGTCATAGCTGTGCGCATACTACACAACACAACGCTGACGAGGTGCACACACTACAAAACATTCAGTGAAGAGGCGTTCCCGACCATCAGCAAAAATACGTTTTCTCATAAATTCTCACGAGAAATTACTGCGATTATAGGCCATTTCTTCAAGCATAAGGTTTATACATTAAGAAAATATGTATTCATTCTTTAGAAGGATTACTCACCTGGTTGCTGAAGTGCTGTGGCAATATTTGTCCACTGCGGTTATGGTAATTTATTGATGATACATCAAATAAACAGTCTTTGCCAAAGCTCTACAAGTTTGCTTTCTAGTTCACGTGTCAAACACACCGAGGACCACCTGCGTTCTTCTTTGAAGACATTGTATGTTTTGTACTTTGACTATATATCTATTACAAAAACAATATGTGACCTCTGACCACAAAACCAGTTGTAAGGGTACATTTTTTTAAATTGAGATTCATACATCATCGGAAAGCTGAATAAATAAGCTTTCCATTGATTTATGGTTTGTTAGGACAATATTTGACCGAGATGCAACTATTTGAAAATCTAGAATCTGACGGTGCAAAAAAAACAAATCTGAGAAAATCGCCTTTAAAGTTGTTCAAATTAAGTTCTTAGCAATGCCTATTACGAATCAAAAATTAAGTTTTGATATTTACGGTAGGAAATTTACTAAATATCTTCATGGAACATGATTTTTATTTAAATTCGAATGATTTTTGGCATAAAAGAAAAATCGGTAATTTTGACCCATACAATGTATTGTTGGCTATTGTTACAAATATTCCCCTGCTACTTATGACTAGTTTTGTGGTCCAGAGTCACATATCATTTAATAAATAAAAATGGGTATATAATAGTTTTCCTCTATCCTTATCCTAAAATTGACCATGAATCCACATTCCTGGCGGGAAGAAATAAAAAGACAATTTTTTAAAACATATCAGAGGCCATTTTAATATATAAAATGTAACCAGGTTTACATTTATGAAGCAGCTTTTTTTTTTTTTTTCCTTTTTCAGTTTTGTTGCAGAAAATGTCACCAGTTCCAAAACAACCCTGGTGTCTGACTTCATTACATGTAGGAACATTGTTGTCCAGAAACTTAAGAAAATATAATTTAAAGCACTCACATCAAGACAATACATTAAGTACACAATATATCAAATACTTCCCTCTGCACTGGCAGTGTAATACTGTTACAATGTTGCATCTAAACCGATACTGCAATTCCAACAACATTAACGTCCATGCAGTAATGTCATAATGAGTGATTGGCAGGCCCTGATCTGGCCAGCATCTCTGGAGGATCTAGCGACTTATCTATACCACACACAAGTCCAAAAGCAAATCAAATCAAGTACCTTTCTGATTCAAGGTATGAGTCCACACTTGAATATCTTTGGGTTGTGACTCTCCATCATCCCAGTGACAATTTAGGGTTATAAAAGTCACACGGACACACCAGAGACGAGCCAGAATCAGGACGAATACACAATCTGAATCACTTGGCTACACATATACTGTACTGGAATGCTGTGGTGGTGTACCACAATTCAAGGCAACCAGTTTCAATTATCTCACATCTAACAAGCACACTGGAGGTATAGCGAAAGAATGAATTCCCTTAGCTAGAAAAAATAAAATAAAATGAACCTCAGAAAGAGAGATCTCCAAAGTGCCATATTAGTCCTTGGAATTTCGCAGCTGACTTGCAGAAAACATTCTGCAACTTGTTGGCAATACAAAATGCCCTAAACAGGTTGGCAACTGGTCACTACAAAGTGCTTTAGGTTCTTCTCCAGATCACTGTGGAGTTCTAGAACGGTCCGGCCACAGCAGACCTGGGAAGAGTGGAACAGCCTACTCGAAAATACTATTAGATCAGGATTATGATTTTGAAATGCTGGCGATTTGTCACCTGAGAGTCATTTGGTGCTATAACTCAAAACTTTTCTGAGATTAACGGAAAGGGTGAAAGCACTACCGAAAACTGCACATCTATAATCAATCGCTATCGTCATCTCTGAACTTCGGTTGAAAATATACAAAATAAAACTTAGGAATAAACTTTAGAATTTAAATCCGACTATGAAACTTATAGAATATATAGTTATATGCACAATCTGTAGCTGTGAATGTTGCTTATATGGGATAGATAAACATTCAAACTTTTCAAGCCTTTCCTATCTTTCGTTTTTCTCACAGAGACTCACGTGAGGCTGGTTATCTAGTCACGATTCTCTCCTTCCCAAACATACCGTCAGTCTTACAATAAGCACCTAGCATCAAAAATTAAAGACGAGGAAAATAAAGAGATTAAGCAAATGTGCAAAAATACAAAACTGAACTCTTAAGATACAAATAAGCAAAGGAAATAAGAAAAAATAACAGAATTAAAGCATGCGATTCAAAATGTAGTGTTTTGATAGATGGTTGAATCAAATCCTCCTCATGGAGGTACGGAATGATACAGGGATTCAGGAGTCTTCCTTGAGGAAGAGGAATATAAAAAGATTAAAGTTTCCTCCTCAAGAGGAGTGGGATGAAAAGGGAGGTGAAGAAGTCTTACTCTTGAAAGAGCAAAATAGAGAAAGACAAACTGTCCTCCAGACAAATATTTTTTGGATGTCCTCCAAAAAACTGAGGAAAAGACAGGTCAAAGTCAGAGTTAATGGACAGCCACAGCTGCTGGTGCGCATGGTTCTGTATATACATGTGTGTGTGGGGATGTCGAGGAGGATGTTGGCACTCTACTGCTGCATCTTGCGGATGATGTCGGCAGAGACGGGTGGGTGGAAGTTGATGGTGTGGTGTCGAAGCCCCTGAGAGCTTTTGTAGCTTTTACCACACCGGCACTTGAAGGGCTTCCGAACACGGATCTGAGTGCGGTGGCCGTTCTTGGCGTGGTACTTGATACCATTCACATTCTGCAGAGAAGAGCAGAAACAAGAGGATCATTGTTTAGTTTAGACAATAATGGACTACACAGGAGAAAAAACAACAACTCACTGCTGCATTTAGATTGATTTTATAGTAAGTCTTGACTGGTTCACAAAAAGAAGTGTGACTGAAATTTTAAATTAATTATTAATATTTTTGTATCTATATGGCATGAGTTGAGCTCACCCAGGACCTCCAGGGGTTCCTGTTTGTAATGCCTGATCAGATAAAAATGCATTTAATATGAACGTTTTCAAAGGTTTTAGGTCTGTGCGATTTGTAAAAGAAATTAATATATAATATAAAATATACTTAACTAATTAATATTTAATTTATTAATTCTAAACAATAACTAATATATATATATATATATATATATATATATATATATATATATATATATATATATATATATATATGCACACACAAACTATATAGATAGCTAGATAGATACTTATTACTAATATATAATTACATTTATTAAAAAAATAATAATTTATTAGTACTGTTAATGTCGGTTATCAATGTTGTTGTTCAACATATAAAAAAATAAATTAAAAAAGGTTTCTTCATATTACAGCATATAATTTTTTTTAAGTATCATTTCCCATCACACAAATATATTACTTTTTTTTTCTTTAAAATTTGTAATATAATTATAATAATAGTTCACAATATTACAGTTTTTATTGTATTTTTTGGTCAAATGTATGCAGCCTTGGTTAAAATAAGAAAACAAATGTATGCTAGCAGGCTAACTGGTTAACACTAGCTAAGCTACAGTAGTTTTTAGAGTGTTTAGCTCGTAATACATAAGCTAAAAAAATCTATATTCACACAATCTTTTATAATCTATGGAAGACATTAATGTCTGTAATAACAGTTCAGATGGCATACATCCTAAAGCCAGTTTCTAATCAGGAAGTGAAAATACTACTTATTAAAAATACTTTCAGCCAATGAAATCATTTTGTGATCCTATATGAACTCAGTTCGGCACAGAGGATGCAACTGCAGCTTACACTGTGCAAACAACATTATTTAATTCACTTCAGTTAAGTTTTGAATTCCATATCGCATTATAACATTGATCAATAATCTGAAGGCAAACAAAACGATCTGAGAGTAAAAAATGCACTTTAATAATTCCAGACATATAAAACATCCAGTGTCGTGTGAAATAATGAGGAAAACCATCAGCTGCTTGACAGCAGTGGAGACCAGGCACCCACTGAACCCACATAAACCCAAATCAGAGCCACATCTGAACATTGCAGAGACTCATGGCTGTCATCATCCATTTCCTCTCCCTCTTATTGAATGCGGCTCTCACAGGCTGCACATCATTTATCTCAGCAGCCAGAACCAGATGGCAGTGGAAAATCTCATAAAACGCACAGGCCTTCAGTGGACTGCATGTATGCCTTTAAAATGCATGTCAAGCTTCCAGTCCTGTCCCCATTACAGCTCTTAGTGTTAATAAACTCTTTGACTGCTAAACAGTGAGAGCCCAGCATTCACTGTTTGATCATATTTGTGCCACTGGTGATTGCTATTGTTTATGGATACACTGCATGAATGAATCCCAAGTAAACTGCTTTAAATAATGGTGCTAATAGATCTGGTGTCTGTAAGAAATTGTTTTATTATTTAATCATATACATATTACTGTTCAAAGTTTGGGGAAAAGGAAAAAAAAAACTTCAGGAGGTAACTTCACCCAATTGTGCTGATTTAAATCACCAAGAGAACATTGTATTCAATTTATCGGACAAAGAATTATCCACTGAACAAACTGCAGTTCCGAGAAAGGGGTTTTCGTTTGTACCCTATAATGTCTCAAATCCCTTTATGGTTAAAGTTGAATTAAGTTGTAGTTTTCAGTCAGAAATCATTGCACACAGTGTGATTGTGAATCGTCGACAGCTCTAGATATTTAGCATGCCAAATATTTTGCGGACGTCGGCGACGTGTTGGCGATTCCCTCAGATCGCGTCTTTGATAATTCACACTGCGTGATTGTCATTCGCGTGAGCGAGCACCGATTTGCCTCCGATCTCAGGCATTTGTCTGTGATTTATCAAAACCTGTCAGCAAGTGAAAAATCAGGCTAAAATCGTGCAGTGTGAACTCGGCATAAATGATACTTGATTATCATATATAATGCTTGATTGACTGATGTTAAGAATGTACTTTCAAATATTTAATAAGTTGTGCCATTTTATAAACACATATACACATATATATATATATATATATATATATATATATATATATATATATATATATATATATATATATATATATGTTGGGCTGGTCTGAGTATTTCAAAAACTGCTGATCTACTGGGATTTTCAAGCACAACCATCTCTAGGGTTTACAGAGAATGGTCCGGAAAAGAGAAAATATCCAGTGAGCGGCAGTTGTGTGGCCGAAAATGCCTTTTTGATGTCAGAGGTCAGAAGAGAATGGGCAGACTGGTTAGAGATGATAGAAAGGCAACAGTAACTCAAATAACCACTCGTTACAACCAAGGTATGCAGAATACCATCTCTGAACGCACAACATGTTGAACCCTGAAGCAGATGGGCTACAGCAGCAGAAGACCACACCGGGTGCCGCTCCTGTCAGCTAAGAACAGGAAACGGAGGCTACAATTCGCACAGGCTCACCAAAATTGGACAATAGAAGATTGAGAAAACGTTGCCTGGTCTGATGAGTCTCGATTTCTGCTGCAACATTCAGATGGTAGGGTCAGAATTTGGCATAAAGAACATGAAAGCATGGATCCATCCTGCCTTGTATCAACGGTTCAGGCTGGTGGTGGTGGTGTAATGGTGTGGGGGATATTTTCTTGGCACACTTTGGGCCCGTTAGTACCAATTGAGCATCGTTTAAACGCCACAGCCTACTTGAGTATTGTTGCTGACCATGTCCATGCCTTTATGACTACAGTGTACCCATCTTCTGATGGCTACTTCCAGCAGGATAATGCACCGTGTCACGAAGCTCAAATCATCTCAGACTGGTTTCTTGAACATGACAATGACTTCACTTTACTCAAATGGCCTCCACAGTCACCAGATCTCAATCCAATAGAGCACCTACCTTGCTAGTAACCCGGGACTAGCAAGGTGTACCAAATAAAGTGACCGGTGAGTGTTTATACACACACATAAAGTGCCCTCCATAAGTATTGGAAAAGTAAAGACAAAATTGCTCTGTTGGCTGTGGAGTCAAGACATTTGCAAATATGATTAAAAGATGAATATGAGACAAAACTACAGAATGTCACATTTTATTATTAGCCGTTTCAACACACACATGTTTTACCAAATAAAAAGAACAGCACTTTTAGAGTTCATCCCACTCACTGATGTGAGCATAAGTATTGGGACAGTTGAACATAAGGCAGATATAAAAGATTAAAAGCTATTATTTAGTTGCAGATCTCTTGCACACAATCACAGCAGTGAGTCTGTGACCCATAGACATCACCAGACTCTTGGTCTCATCCTTTGAAATGCTTTTCCCAGCCTTTAAATCAGCCAATTCCAATTGTTGCTTGTTTTGGGGAGTTTCTGCCTTTACTCTCCTCTCCAGCTGGTGAAATTCATGTTCAATCAGATTTAAATCTGGAGATTGACTTGGGCAAGACTTTCCATTTCTTTGCCCTTATAAATTCCTTGTCCGTAGAGGGTTGCTTTGAGCCGAAACGTTTGTGCCCTTGTCCTATTCATGATAAATGTAGAATAAAACTAAAAGAAAGACTGTTTCATGCGAGTATGGATCATGGTTTTGTATAACATTGAAGACTGGCGTAATGGCTACAGAAAATTCAGCTTTCCCATAAAAATATACAAGTTATTTTAAATTTCATAATATTTCGCAATATTACTGTTTTACTGTATTTGTGATTTAAATAAATTCAGCCTAAGTGAGTATGAGAGACTTCTTTCAAAAGTATTTTAAAAATCGACACATTTTAAATAATATAAAGTATATTTCAAATAAAATATATTAAAGGGGTCATATGATGCGATTTCAAGTTTTCCTTTGCAACTTTACGGATCTTATATATGCATAAACAGCTTGTAACACTCCAAAGACAAAGACTAAAGTCTCAAACCCAAAGAGATATTCTTTATAAAAGTTAAGACTCATCCACACCTTCCTTAAATGCCTCATTTAAACACGCCTCCACGTCTACCTCACTGTGTTGGAAGATTTGCATAACACCCCCCAAATGTTTAAGCAAAGAAAGAAGGCATAACTTTTACTCTCGCTGTAGTATTGTTGCCGCCGCTGCTGCCATGTCATGGAGACACTGTGCGTTTCCAATTATGGTAAGGGATGTTACATTTTCATCACATGCTTGAGGTATTTGGCCAATCACAACACACTGGATAGCTGGCCAATCAGAGCACACCATGCTTTTCAGAACGATGACCTTGACTGACCTGGCAGGGTGTTTTGGGTCATTGTCCTGATGCAATATGAACCACTTCCAAATGAATCTGGTGGCATTTTCTTGAATATTGGTAGGCAAGATGGTTTTGTACCCTTCCAAATTCATTCTGCTACTGTCATCATACATTACGTCATCAGTAAAGTTGAGAGGGCCTGTTCCAGCGGCAGCCATGCATGCCCATGCCATGACAACACCTCCACCATGCTTTACAGATGAGGCTATATGCTTGGGATCATTGCAGTTCCCTTTTTTCTCCACATTTTTGCTTTCCCATCACTTAGATAATGGTTCATCTTTGTCTCATCGGTCCATAAACACAGTTCTAAAACTCTTCTGGCTCACCTTTGTGCTTTTTTGCAAACTCTAATCTTGCCTTTCTATTTTTGGTGCTGGTCAGAGGTTTGCATCTTGCTGTGTAGCATCTGTAATTCTGTGTCAAAGTCTCCTGAGGACAGTAGATTGTCAGAGCATCACCCCAGCTTTCTGGAAGGTGTTGGTTATTTTACAGACATGTATTTTAGGATTCATTTTCACAGCTTTTATGAGTTGTCTGCCATCACCTACTGTTGTTTTCTCAGCCGATCAGGTCGTTGTTGGTTGCTGCTGTCGCTGGTGGTTTCCAAACTCTTGATTTCTCCATGCCCTTTGTTTTTGCTAGAGCTCTAATTGACTTCCTCTTTTCTTTTTGCATCCAAATTGCTTGCTTTTCTCTCAAAGTCAGCTCCCTCGTCTTCATCCTGGTTTGTGTGTGTCATCGAATGCAAGATTCAGAATACAGAAGTAATGGATATAACTGATACGACACATTCCCTGCTTTTAATATCTGAAGAATTAATGCAACAGGACACAGCTGATCACTTAGAAAGACCTGTGAGGCAACTGTTCCAATACTTATGCTCACATCAGATAAAACTCTAAAAGTGCTTCTCTAAAACTTCTTAGCTGGTAAAACGTGTTGAATCACCCAATAATAAACGTGACATTCTGTAGTTTTGTCTCATATTCATCTTTTAATCATATTTGTAAATGTCTTGACTCCACAGCCAACAGAGAAATTTTTTCTTTACTGTTCCAATACCTTTGGAGGGCACTGTATACACATATGTATGCATATATAGTATATCAGTCTGGCGAGTAAACTAAAAAATTTACTAGCCAATGGCGATTCAATTGCCAAGGTGTCCGTAGAGGGTTGCTTTGAGCCGAAACGTTTGTGCCCTTGTCCTATTCGTGATAAATGTAGAATAAAACTAAAAGAAAGACTGTTTCATGCGAGTATGGATCATGGTTTTGTATAACATTGAAGACTGGCGTAATGGCTACAGAAAATTCAGCTTTCCCATAAAAATATACAAGTTATTTTAAATTTCATAATATTTCGCAATATTACTGTTTTACTGTATTTGTGATTTAAATAAATTCAGCCTAAGTGAGTATGAGAGACTTCTTTCAAAAGTATTTTAAAAATCGACACATTTTAAATAATATAAAGTATATTTCAAATAAAATATATTAAAGGGGTCATATGATGCGATTTCAAATTTTCCTTTGTCTTTGGAGTGTTACAAGCTGTTTATGCATATATAAGATCCGTAAAAGTCAAAACCCAAAGAGATATTCTTAATAAAAGTTAAGACTCATCCACGCCTTCCTTAAATGCCTCATTTAAACACGCCCCCACGTCTACCTCACTGTGTTGGAAGATTTGCATAACACCCCCCAAATGTTTAAGCAAAGAAAGAAGGCATAACTTTTACTCTCGCTGTAGTATTGTTGCCGCCGCTGCTGCCATGTCATGGAGACACTGTGCGTTTCCAATTATGGTAAGGGGTGTTACATTTTCATCACATGCTTGAGGTATTCGGCCAATCACAACACACTGGATAGCTGGCCAATCAGAGCACACCGTGCTTTTCAGAACGATGACCTTTGTAAAAATCGAAGCGTTTCAGAAAGGCGGGGCACAGAGGAGCAACAATAATGTACAATACGTGGAAAATAATGTGTTTTTTAACCTTAAACACATTGCATTACACAAAATACACAAACTAATGTTCTTTTAGCATTGTATATGACTCTTTTAGTTAAAATATATGTATAAAATGTCTAATTATTTATTAATTTTATAAAATCATAACATTTAAATTTTTCACAAAAATATTACATAAAAATAAGATTTTGATCATTTTAAGGAATTTTTGTGTTGCATGTTTTCCATGCTGTCAAGATTTCTCTAGTCTTCAAAAATTATCCACAAACCTATAGTGTACAGACAAATGAAAGTAGATATGTTAAGCCATTTTACCTTGTATCTCTTTTTGCAGCCAGGCACGGGACATGCGAACGGTTTCTCATCACCACCGTTCATGCACATGGAACTGAGGATGGATTCAGAGCTAATGGCACTTTCGGTGGTCCACGACTCGTCACTGTCAGACTCTTCGTATTCCGCTTCCTCCTCATCATACTCGCTGCCTGAGAGTACAGAACAAATAATCATTTAGTAATTGATCATGTTATCAAACCTTTCAGACAATTAACCACTACACCGCTAGAACAACAAAACGGCATTTCCCATCAGCCACCACCGCAGACACAATAGCTTTAAGGAAAACTAGTACAGTTATCTTTCTCACAGTACTGTGCCCAGCCAGCAAAAGCGTTTGTGTTTTATGAGAAAGAATCTGGAAGGCATAAGAAGTTAATGCACAGTAATAGTATGATACAAGCAATTTGGAGACTATTTAGTTTCTGTTCCAAACACACAAAAATAAAATGCTTAAAACATTTAATTGTGGGAGAGAGAGCACATGTTGCTCTAGAGAGGGCCATGGGAAACTGCAGCGGTGAAAAAAAACAGTGTGTGACTCACAATGTGGTTATTGGATTATCTATTACAACCGAACATCAAACAAGCACTGCAGGTTTAATGGAGTTATTACCAAAATTCCTCTTTCTAGGAAACATAGGCATAAAGTGAGTTCCTGAAGAAGTACCTGTGGGGGTGCTGCTCCTGAATGAAGACGAGGGCGTGATGGGCGGAGTCACAGGCGGGGTCAGGTTGCCGCTGTTGTGGCGAGGGGGCGTGGCCACGCTGTTGCGTGAAAGGCTGCCCGTCAGTGAGAGTGACAGCTTTGGCTGAACTTTCTTCTTCAGAGACTCATGCTCCCGCCGTGCTGCATCTGTCATAAACCTAGAGAGGGAAGTGAACTTTATTAGATGAAGTTCTTAAACTGATTTACAATAAATTATAGCAAACTCAAAACAAAGACTTATTGCTTATTGGGAAGCCCAAACATGTAAAGTAACAGTCATAAACTAAAATACTCTAATCCAGCCACACAAACATCAGTACATTTGCCATCACACATTCTGAGCAATAATAACTGGATACAACAACAAAAAATTTTATAAAGACTTTGTGCACAAAGACTTTCCAGTCAATTAAATTTACTCACTACAAAAAGCTACTTGATGTTTCTGGGACAAAAAAAAAAAAATCCAGCCCTTTATCGCTCCAGTCTAACTGAAAGAAAAATACCTTGATAAGATACAGTCTCAGTGAGCACAATGTAGCAATGAAAATGAGCTGGCAAAGGAATACATGGCTAAAGGAAAAAGTCTGTGGCAACAAAATGGAGTGCATTTGCACATGTATTACACACACAGCAGGTTCAACAAAACTGCTGTTTTTTTTTTAAGGCTTCTGATGGTTTCACGGTTTATCACGATGTTTTCCTGACTGTGCCTTTATATGAATCAGAATGCATGAAACCACTGTATTTTAATCAAGATCCAATCAAACATGTTACATGTAGGGGTGGGCGATATAGCCTCAAAACTATATCACGATATTTCAAGAATATTTGCGATAATGATATTTATGATGATATAAAAAAAAAAATATGGAACAACGTTTTATTGGTGATTGCAGCTGGCAGGCAGCAGCATTTATTAGTGCAAACACAATGAAGGGCATTTTCCGTCCTTTTCCAATGAGCTACTGTCATTGATGACAGACTAGCTAATTCCACGTGTGAATCTATTGTCATAAGGTGGCAGAAGCAGCATTATAGTGCAATAGTAGTGACCAGTGTTGGGCAAGTTACTTTAAAAAAGTAATTATAGTTACTAGTTACTTCTCACAAATAGTAACTAAGTTAGTAAATAAGTTACATCATTATAAAAGTAAGCAATTACCATGGAAAGTAACTATTCTGTTACTTAAAAAAAAAATTCAAATGTGTCAAAAAACTTGGGTGCCTCCAATGTTAAATGACTGAAATGGACACTACATGGAATAAATTATTATTTTTAAACATTGTACACTAACACAAAACAACAATTTTAAAATACTTATTTAACACTGAACATTTTTTAAACATTCTAGCAGACATACCAACAAAGCACAATTTAACTTCAAATTAATAAGTTAGTAAAATAATATTTTGTGGCCATTTTTGAGACCCCCTTCTTGAATCAGGCTTGCAAATAACTGCAGCCTTGCTGAGGGAATTCTTTTAAAACATTAGAAAATATTACAGTTCCCAATTTGAACACTATGTGTGAATGTTATAATAAATGTATTGATAGAGCTGTTGTAATTACTATCATTATTGTCTTACTTTTTAATTTTATGTAACACACGTCATTGTTCGGTACAATTTATTCAGTCTTTTTGTTTAATCGGCCGAACACTGAAAGAGTTTTTGAAAAAATGTATTATTAATTTTTTTTTTTGTTGCTATTTTCAGCCGAATAATTTCGGCTGCCGAACAATCCCTAGCAAATACGTCATTGCGTCGCTATATCATTGATATCACGATATGACACTTTTTTTATCATGTAAAAATTTATACCGGTATTATCGTGGATGGTATGATATGGCACACCCCTAGTTCCATGTAGCATGAGCAGTTTTTAATGTAAATTAGATTGTATAATTTCAAAATGCAGCTAAAACAGAATGGTCTGACCGTAGCTTTGTGAAATTATCCTACTTAACATGCCAGCTCGAAACAAAAACATCAGACGGGCCGAATGACAACGCAGATTTACTCTCAGACAGCAGGTATGAATCTGGTGAATCAGGTGTATTTACTGATACACACGTGTGGCTATTCTCTACATCTACAAATTCAGTTGTCATGGACGCTCAGTTTACCTTCATAGCTTACAGTTAGTTTATTCGCCCAGTTAAAGAATTAGTTGTGTGTAATTAATATCTCTCAACAAATAGTCAGAAGTGTATGTATTTAACAGGGATCCACTCTCAATTCACGGTGCTGTCTACGTTGTTTAGCCACTTCTACTGGTATGCCAGTTTTTGAAAAATGCATAAAGCGTGTGTAATTCAAACCGGTTTACCATTTGAACCGGTATATCATCCAGCACTACTTTAACCAACACATAAGCCAATTTATCAAACTTTGACAGAATGCAAAAAAGCTAAATTCTTCGACCTACTTGAGGTTAATCATCATATTTTTGCACCAATATATTAATACATTCATTTACCTTAAATAAATCAGCCAAGAACTTGAGTATTATGAATGGAAAGGTGGGCAATTATTTTTTTGTTGGTGTTCAATGTACACCTCTGTTAAAAGCTTGCAGTCAGTAGTGTTTTTAAGACATTTATAGCGTTATAAAGATTTTCATTTCAAATAAATGCTGTTTTATTAATTTTCCATTTCACAAAGAATCCTAAAAAAGGTTTCATGGTTTCCACAATAATTAAACAGCAATATGAATATTCATGATAAGACCACGTTGGCATTTTATGTAATATTTCACAATATTACGTACAACAGCATAATATTTTGTATGTATTTTTGATCAAATAAATGCAGTCTTGTTGAGCATCAGTGGCGTCTATAAAAAGCATGAAAAATCCAACAGATCCTAAAGTTTTGAATGGTAGTGTACATGTATCAAATAGGAGGTTGTCCCAAGACACCTGTGTTTTGTTCCTTTTTATCAGTTGCACTCCATTTATCCGTTTCTGAATGCAAGAATGTGTCCTGTGAGTACATCCCCCAATTCTCTCCAAACAAGAGTGATGTGCATGTACAATTGATGTCCCAAATTTAACCATTGTAACCATAAAGTAAAAATTTGCTTTTAGTTCTCAAATACCGTGCCAAACTGCTACTCCTTCCTGCAATACAAATGAACCATCTGTCATCTATCTGTTATAATTCAGATGCTTCAGTAGGTCTAATCCACCTTACAACAATGCATTCACTCCATCTTATTTTGTTGCATTATAAAACTGTCAGTAAATGTATGTATTAAAGCATAAATGTTCACACAGACATTATTAAAGCTGGTGTGGAATTAACAGACTACCAACCAGAAGCCGCAAAGCAGTAAGAGATGGACAAAAATGTCTCCTCTTTGTTATGCAACAATTTCCACCACCGTTCGGCCTATTAAAGCGGTTTAACACTGGAGCTGCTTTCTGTCTCGAAGTATTCCTACACAAACCACATTCAACAGAGTGAAATTGAGTGTATATGATAACTTGGGCGCTGGTTTGAAGTTCATTACAGCTTCATAAACTGACCAGATCCCTAAGAGGATGTAGAGGAGGACTTGACCACATGGCCATTTTCCAAAAACTACAGAATCCCATTAAGGAAAATGCTGGACTGTTCTTAGATTCATTTTTGTCATTTGGTTTCTTTTGTACACAGTCTAAAGGTTGAAAAACCCAAGTCTTATAATCGCCTGCATTAATATATATATGTTTTTTTCTTTTTTTTTTTTCTTTTTTTAATAAATATATCATAATTTTTGAAAGATACAGTACTGTGCAAAAGTCTTCGGTCATTAGTATTTTGACCAAAAATAAAAATTCTCAAACTCACCTTCAAGTTGGTCTGTACGAGTTTGTTTCTTCTGTTGAACACAAAAGATGATATTTTGAAGATTCTGTTTAACCAAACAGTCGCTGGTTGACTTCCATAGTATCGGGAGAAAAATACTACGGATGCCAACAAGGACCAGAAACGCACATTGGTTACACACATTCTTCAAAATAGCATAAGAAAGAAACTCACAGGTATGAAACAACTTGAGGGTGAATAAATGATGACCGAATTTTCATTTTTGGTAAACTATCCCTTTAATGTTTAACATGTTTTATCTTTATGTTTGCATTTTGTTTTAATACATGCACTGTAAAAAAAAAATCTGCTGAAGCTGGTTGCCTTAAAATTTTAAGTTGGCTCAACTTTTTTTTTTTTTACAGTGTGGTGGTGGCGAGCCAAAAGCAATTTACATTGTGGACAATAAAGCAATTTGACATCTGCCAAAGGACACTTGCTTCACCGCTTAACAGTAAACAGGAATGTAAAATTCCTATTATCAAATATTTTTGAGTAATGCTGTGGAAAATACAAATATTTTTATATATGAAATAAATAAACAATACATTCACACACATATTGATGAACTAGATCACTCTCTCTCTATACAATCAATAAAAACATTTGTACATAATACTACAAAATTTTAAATCATAATTACACCATAAAATCTGAATATCTCATGACTCATGTACCTGTTAATGTAGCTGAGGGCGACATATGTGGGCTGCTGCAGTTCCTGTTTCTCCAACACACGAGGATCTGTATCTAAACAAAACAGAGATGAATAATTCACTAGACTGACAGACACCACAAAAACACACCACAAAAGAACAACCAAGAGCACTTTGAGGCTTTAAGGGTTTCTGTAGTATAACAATAAACTCTAACAACATACACAAAAAGAAAATATAGCTAGAACTCTTTGGGTGACAGCAGTGTTGTTTACCTGTTTAAATCTGCATCACCCCAGAGAGTCATTTTGTGGCATCGGAGTCAGTGTGTTTGTGGAAGCTTACGTGTCATTGCCAGAGTGAAGCTATTACTCACTTTATTGTTAAAGTCACTGACTTTCAAACTCAATACTAGATTCTGCCACACAACATGTACACAATCACTTGCAGATGGCAATTAACTCCATTAATCAAGTTTTTTTCATTAAACTCTACTTAGTGGCAGAATAAATCAGCACTTCTGCATGGGAGAGAGACCGGACTGGGCTATGGAGAGCGTATCCAATAGCTGTTTGTAAACGTAAGACAGCCATTTGGTTAGTGTCACACCACACCACACTGAACAAGCTCTCTGCCATTCCTCCCAGATGTGCTCATTTTCTAGGCAGGGCCACCCAGATCACCCTCCAACTGGATCCAAATGCCCGCACGCCAGGGCAAAGACGGTTTTATGTCTGGTTTTTAGTTGTGCATATTAAAGAGTCGACTTCAAAAATAAAGATATCTGTTTTGGGGCTGTTCTGTCAAAACGGCTTCTGATTCTATGCGGTCAATGCAGTCACGAAGCAGCACCACTGTGGACTACGCTGCCACCTTGTGGCGAATGACAAACATTCTAGGTTGAGTTAGTTTTTTCACCTAGTTATTTTATAATACATTTGAACACAACAGGCTAAAATGTCTCTAAACTGCATCTTATTGCCTGAAAAAAAAATAATAATAATCCGCTTAACGTCCCAGCAACTGTAACGTCCCCTCTGTGGTCGGCGGTGCCCACATACCAGCGGCTCTGCCAGGGTAATGGTTTTCAGATGCCTGTCTCTCCGTCTCCGGGCATTCTCCAACACCATTAACACAAGCAGTGCCAAAACACAGTTTCATCTAATGAGCCTCCCCTGTGCACCCCCCTGTGATGCATCTCAATGCCTCTTTTTATGCCTCTGCTGTGAGTAAACACATTTCTTTCTGCCCCGTTTAACCCGAAACATATTTGTCTGGGCTCTTCGAAACCAAGCGGCACCCCGCGTGTCAGAACTGTGATTCTGGCCAGCGTGGCATAATCACACACTCCGGCTCGGCCGCCTCGTAACTACACAGGCACGCAGATGCTGCCACCTGGTTGTTACACCGTGGCGACGCCCAACAGGCAATTCGTAACTATTTTACATTTTGCCGAATAGAGCTAGAAGGGATACAGCAACAGCCACCAGAGCTTACTGGGTATGCGTACATCAATATTGTGTCATTTTTGTCACACTGAACAACAATATTTACTGTATTTGCATTATCGTAAGGGGTAGGTTTTAGGGTTTGGTTCGGTGTAGATGTTAATAAAACAATATGATAGGTAGAAAAATTAAATTGTTATTTTATGGAGAGATTTTGCGTCACTTCCAGCCGTAGCTGTATCCCTTCTAGCCAGAACTCTGTATTGAATTTTACATGCGATTTGTCTGTCTTTTGTTTTTTTTTTTTTTTTTTTTTTACAGTCTATGGTTCAGACCAATGCTGTAAAAAACGGTATATGGGCTGAATGAACATGCAGTTTCAGTCTCTGACAGTAGGTGGCACTTATAGAATAACAGAAATACAGCGTTATGGATATAGCGGTATAATGTGTTAGCTATTCACCTATTTGTGAATCAAAATATTCACCTATTTGTGAATCAAGGTATTCTGTTTTTAATTAATATCCTCATATTTGTCTCAGTATTTGCCCCGCTTACAGTACATCCGCATCGAGTCAAAGAGCATTTACATGTTTTCATACAGCCATTCAGAATTTTTATTTTATTTTATTTGCTATGATGTTTATCAAACAACACCGGATGCCGGTGCAGGTAGGATGTAGGTGTGTTGTTCCACGTCGGTTTATTGTTTAAAGCTTTCAGCTCGGCCTGCACCTCAGCTAAAGTGTTTCATTAGCATTGATTGAACTACTGCAGGAAAGACCCCACACCTTTCTGCCAAACACACACACAGACACACACACACACACACACACACACACACACACACAAAAGATGCATTAGGCACCATGCTGTTCCTGTGCCAAGAAAAAGGAGTTTTGTATGTGTGCATATGACCCGTGCAGGGGAAAAGCCCCAGAAGAAGAGAAACAACAAGAGCTGCATATAGTCACACACACATGGATCAATCCGCACACACACTCCGTAAATCACACCTAGAATTGCCTGGGCTCCTTAGGGCCTGAAGTCACTAACGGGCCCCAGAGCTGCTGCCTACCAGGACCCCATTACAGGGAGAGGTGGTCCACAAATACACAAACAGGTGGTCTACCATGGTGGTCTCTCTCTCTCCCACACACAGGCACATTATTTCACTACTGCTCAAGACCTAGGAAGACTTTCAGTTTGAAGAGATCAAAGGAAGTGTAAACAGGTAGAGTAAGAGATTATCCTAATAATAGACCGATAGGTGATTGGTTAGATCAATTAGGCTAACAATTATCAGCATTATCTTTGTTTAAAATTCAAATCAGCTAACATCTTTGTCCACATGTTTTTAATATTTTAGTGAATGAAAGAGTTCACTCAAAAATTAAAAGTCTGCCAATCGTTTAATAATCCTCTTATCATTTCAAACATATATGGCTTACTTTGTTCTGTGGAACGTAAAAGATATTTTGAAGAATGTTGACTAAAAAAAATGTTTATTTAAAAATGTATGTTCACTGGAAAATTTATGTTCAAATTTATCTTCACTGAAGAAAGAAAGCCAAACAAGTTTGAAAATATGCTGTATTACATATCTGCATATCAATATAATATTACAGATATTTTGGTCACCTTGCTCTCTAGATATTGGTACAGGCCATTAAAAAAAAAAACAACAGTCAACTATTAAAAAATTCTAGATTACTAGCAAAATATGCAATTTGAACATGACAAGCCAACGCTATCTCACAACCAATTCATTCATATTTTACGAGGTGGCTAATTCGTACGACCTCACTCATACGATTTGTCTAAACCCCAGTGACGGGTAGGTTTAGGGGCGGGGTTAGGTGTAGGTCATTCCTACAAATTCATATGAATTGGCAACTTATAAAAATATGCACGATTTAGCAAAAATCGTATGAATTTGCCCGAGTGAGTTCGTACAAATTCGTACAAATTAGCCACCTCGTAAAATATGTACGAATTGCCGTGAGATCGGGCTTGTTATGGCTGATAAATGAAATAGATTATTAATATTTTGTTTAAATAATAAAAAAAAAATAAACAAACCATTTCAAAAGCTACAAGTGAACTAACAACTTCATAATTTTCAGTAGTAATATGGATTTTTATTTTGGGTTTTATTGTGTGAATGAATGTTAGATGACACCAAAGGTAATCTAAATGCAAAAATAATAAGCATGCAAACTTAAATTTCGAATATTGACACATAGGCCTAAATTTAAAATCCCTGTATCAGTGGAAAACTTATAAGGTACCAATATATCATGCATCCATAGTGTGATTTAGTGTATCAAATATTCTTGCAATTTTTGCAGAAACTGCTATTGATTGTGTAGTAGTGTGAATGTCTGTTTGTGTTGTCTTGCACTGGCTGCATTTTTGGGGGTCTAGTCTAGATCTAGTCATTAGTGTATTCTCCACACATACACTGTTTTTTCCCCACCCACAATCCTTATTTTACTCTAGCAAACGAATAAGGGGGGGAGCATTATGGGAAACCATGTTGCCAATATTGTGATAGATTTACACCAGGCAGAGTGGTTGCATCCTATGTGACTAAAAGAGGATAATTATTCCCTTCAAAAAACTGTGGAGAGATAAATCACGCTGGATTACATCAGCAAAAACACTCCAGGATCCAAACAGCACTAGTAGCTGCTGTTATATAAGCTCTCGTCATTCAGAAGATACAACATTTAGCTGCTCCTTTGAGCATGGGTGGTCTTGTACAAGTGAACATCACAACACACACGTTCTAAATCAGCGGCAGCCCCCTGCCATGGTTAATCCAGGTAATATCAGCTCTTCCTGTCATTAGCTGGCCTGCGCTGGGTTTGGATGGAGGGCTGGGAGGGAACAGGGGGTGTTGGTTTGAGGTAATTGGGTCCACCAGGTGCAGCTCTAGGGGCACCAGTCACTGCTCAAATTTATTATTTCCGTTGAGATTTTTTTCCAGGCCATTCCAGGAGCCCTCCATGTGGTGAAGCTCAGAGGTTCATTGTTCAGAGGCCTGCAGATCACCCCTGTAGAGCTTACATCTTGAAAGCAGAAGACTTCTGCAGGGTTATTATACTTAACTAAAACCATTAAAAATAAATGTTAACTGAAATAAAATAAGAAAAACTTTTATTTACATGTTTAACAAAGTACTAAAATAACTAAAACTACAATTGAAATACAATCAGAAATATAAAAACCTCTATCCAAAATGGTGGAGATAAATCTTTTGAAAAAACGTAAAATAAAAAAATAAAATAATTCAGCACATGGTGAAAACTGTATTTTTTTATTTTATGATAGTCTCCAAACACCAGGAGGATTTAAGCTAGCTAAACACTGTAGTCGCAACTACAATAATTCTGTGCGCTGTAACCCATTCAACTCCCTAAATCATCTCAACGTCATATTAACACTTTTAATGTGAAACCCTCGGTGGCTACGGCCTGCCAGTTTTAAATTCACAATTTTAAGAGCTGGAAGTCAAAAAAGAATTGCATAAATTGTCACATCCAGCGAGAGTCTCGGAGGGATCTTTTTTGGTTGCTTACAGAACCCACATGCACAAGTACGAACAGTAAAAGGTTCAGACACACCCTCTTTCCTTGTATTTACACTGTTGCCATCGTAATACATATAACAATCAAACCCTAGAGAGCGTTTTAACCACAAACTCGAATTTGCTTGAAGACGGAGGAGAATTCAAAAGTGATAAAATATTACAACCTTAGAACTTCACAAGCTCATTTGCTGTAAGCAATGAGGCCTATCCCCAACATTTCTCCACCCGACCTCGCAAATCTCCACTCTGTTCTTCTGGTAGCATGTCATCGCCCCCTATTGGTCACAAGAGCACCTGTCAATGAACCCACCTCACCCGTAAGAATGTGAGCTTTGTTTAGACGGGCGTTAATTAAAGCAGAGAATGTTTTTAGCAGCAGGTCCCCAGATGAAGAGTAAGAGAGGCCACAATCCACCATCCCACTTTGTAATTAAGCTTGCTCTAGGCCTATGTGGGGCCATGCCAGATTTCACACCTCGCCAGGAGCAGGGCTGTGGGTGAGGGAGGGGTTCCATGGGACACTAATTGCCTCATTACTGCGCAATAAGTCACTTTAGCCACACTCTCCTTCAGCTAACACCCCAGACACATTCGAGACGTGCAATCAGAGAGCAGAAGAGGTATTAAAACAAGCTCAGCTCTGGTCAGCTGCCTGGAATTGATCAACCTCCATCTCATCCGATCAGAGAATGGGGCACCACGGAGTGTTGACACATTTACTTTAGATGTAACTGTTAAGCATGATGGTCCTGAGGGCAATTTAACCTGGTACATAAATCCTATGGTGAAAATAAGCTAAACAAAGGCAGGCAGCCTAAGGGTATCAGTTTTCAGAACGACAGATTTAAAAGTGCTGAGTGGAACAGCAATGTTTTTCTAGATCATTTTATTTTGTTAGAGCGGGGCTCTTGTGTGTTGCCATTGTGGCAACTAGGCCTCCATTTTGTATAGTAATACAAGCATGCACTCAAACATTCAGCCACAGCAATACCACAGCAAACACACACACACACACAAATGCAAATCTGCCATAGTGGAATTTAAAGGGCTACGCAGAAATTATTTGCTAATTAAAAAATGTTTTACACTAAAAAAAAGAACACTTTTGGAAAATATCATTAAAATTGTCCACTCACATGTATAAGTTTTCTATAAAATCTTGTTGTTTTCTCTCTACATCGCCCCTCAGGAGAACTGCCATGTTGACATAAGACCAGCTGTGTCATAAAATTGACAGAGTTACCACTACTAATAGTATGAATTGGCAGTTAGCGGTTAATAAACAAACTTCATTCATCCAGGCCAACAGGTGTCAGTATAAATTCCCATTCCTATTCGGATGAATAAGTGCCAGCTAAACTTAAGCCAAAATTTACTGGCTGCATCTGAAAGCTTATACAGTTAGCTTGTTGCCTCTCTGACTTATCAGGCAATAGTTGCTTTCACACAGTAATACCAGTAAATTGCCATAAAATTACCGGAATGACTTTGCTGGTAAATACAAAAATGCGCTGTTCACACAGACAATGATGTTACGTCTTTTAACCAGTAAAGCACCATTAATACATCAATTTCAAAATACTGGTAAATTATGTGACATCATTTTTTAATATGGAGGTTTGTTGATGTTCTCATTTTTGTGTCAAATGTTCACATTTATACAGCTGCTTTTGGCCCAGAGACATCATATTAGACAACTTCAATTGCTCATGACGGTAATCTCGTTCTGCGTTCACACAGACCCCACTACTGGTAATTTACTGGTAATGTTACAACTTCTCATACCAGTAAATTGCCAGAACGAATTGACAGGTATTTTTTGAAAAGGTCCAGTTCACAAATGATCTCTTAACAGTAATTCACTGGTAATTTACCAGTAAAGACTTTATGTGTGAAAGGGGCTAATATCTTTGCGGGAAGATCGCAGATTCTACCCAAACTAAAAATCTCGGCATCCACCTAAAAAGCTCTATGACCGGAGACATGTTGATAAATCAACTCATCAACTTTCAGTGCAAGGCTTATCGTGTATCATTGTCAGTTCTGCTCATTCCTGTTGAGTGTCCTCAATCTGGCAACTCGTGTGAGCGTCAAGTTTGAGGAGAAGGGGGCAGGAGAAACAACTCTCTCATATATTGTGATTGTGGACTACAGTACTCATTTTAACCGCTAGCTGTCAATATTAAATACTGCACCTTTAAAATTAACAGGAATGTTGGGGCACTTACCAGCTGGTGGCACCTTAAGCAACCACCTAGGCCAGGGGTGGCGAACGTCAGTCCTGGAGAGCCACAGCCCTGCAGAGTTTTGCTTCAACCCTAATCAAACACACCTGAACAAGCTAATCAAGGTCTGAAAGGTTACTAGGAAGCTACAGGCAGGTGAGTTTTAATTAGGGTTGGAGCTGAACTCTGCAGGGCTGCGGCTCTCCAGGACTGGAGTTCGCCACACCTGACCTAGGCTGTCTATGCCTAGAATTGGTTATACATCCAATCACTTTGTTATTCCACTTCAGAATAATACCACAAAACTGCTCATAGGGCGCATGGACCTGAACACTGGTTGGGCCTAGTGGATGCATTCAAAATAATACATAGCAGTGTAAAGATTAATATAATATGTGCAACTGCATTTTGTCTCAAGCAGATGATTTAAAAGATTATGCAAGGTTTAGTATGCAAAACTTTCCCTCACTATATCTTCAGCATGATCTTTATGACCTATATGTAAAATGTCTAATTTGAATAAGCCATTAGGGGCTGCATCTGACACTTTAAACTACAGGAAGGCCTAGAACAGATCAAAACAAAAATGACATTTATTATATTAAAAATGCTTAAATCTATATTATTTTAATTCCATACTATTTTATCTTAATAAAATAAAATGGATTAATGAATCATAAAATAATGATAAAATTAATTAATTGAATACTAATCTATAACTTAATATCTATAACTGACACTGGTACTTATATATTGTGCACCATTAGATCACATAATTCTGAAAATGCTTCTGCCTAACATAAATTCAAAAACTATGCAAACAAGCATATCACGCTTTCAAAAAGTGATGCATTCATGGCAAATTTCAGTCTGCGGCAGAGTATCTGAGCTGCAGAGTGTGTTTGGAGTGCATATGGATGGCAGAAAACACCTCAGGCTAAATCGCTTGACTGGACTGATGATTTCTACCAGCTCTCCAGACAGATCTCCCTCTCAGAGGCCAGCTGAGCTAACAGAGAATGTCAGTCAGCAGGGGAGAGAAGGGAAGGGAAGGGAAGGGGAAGCGGGGCGCTTTGTCCATAGAAATCAGGTTTCTTTTTACAAATTCACTCCATGCAGGCTCTTGCCAGTGTCCATTGGACAGGTAGTCCAATGGTGTTAAATTACATCAGCAGAGTCCAGATCCAGCCCCCATTGACTGAGATATCCATCAGCACTCTAGAGACTGAATCACCGACCGTAATGAAAGAGATATCATGAGAGTATTTTGATTATGACAGATAGGTATGTAATATTCTTTTTCATGTGTGCTCAAAGTAAACCTGCATTCCATCTCATGCTATGCTTACATTTTTGGACTTCTCAGTCATCTTTTGTTTACTTTTGCTCCATTTCTGTGTCCAACAGCCAGAGAAACCAGAAAACACTGTTGATTTTGTGCGAAACCGTAACACCACATTTAATTTATCACACATTTACAAGCACACATCCATACATTTATTTCTGCATTAATATAGCCTTAACACTAATAGTAATTCAGTGGAACAATACAGGCTATAAAGGGCCTTGACCCTACGCATTTGTTCTACTGGATATAAGTTCTGCAGGCTGGGACTCAAAGGGATTCCTGACCCCAGTGTGACCCCTGCTCCAGAATGACAACAAATCAGACCCTGATAGGCACCAGTGCAACTTTATGACCTACATCTGCACTTGTAAATAATACAAACCACTATGAAGTGAGGTCAAATGTGCCTTAATTTAACCACCTGTGCTTCCGGTTAAATCAAAAATACCCTGGACAAAATGCAAGTCAGTGTAGAAGACCAGAACTCAGTTGTTGTTGTTTTTGTTTGTTTTGGATCTGACTCGAGTAAAAAACAACAACAACAAAAAAACAATTAAAAGAATTGTTTCTTTATATATTAAAATATGCTTATTTGATTTCAGCACAAAGTACCATTCAGAGGTTAAAGCTAGGTCATATTATTCTTATAGTGTGACTTTATATCTTTTAAATTATGAACTTTTATCTCGCAGTGTGATTATTTCATGTAACTGTGACATTGTTTTTCTAATTGCAACTTTATGTCTCATCATTTCAACTGTGTATCATACAGTGGTGGTTACATAAATCTCTATTTCTCATTATTATTATTATTGTATCTTACAATGTGACTTATTTTAACCTTTAAAACACAATTCCTTTTTTTATTTTTTTATTCTAAGAAAACGTTGAAATCTTTGTGACAAGACATTTGAGATATAATAGCTCTGAAATTCAAGCCACCATAGTGTCATATTTCATACAGGACATTGTAATAGTGGATTAACACATACAAACCATACTCATGATTCAATAAGTGAAAACATACTTGCAGTCATCTGATCCCAGTGCTTTTGTGCATTTAGTCGTTTAACCTATTAATGCATTTCTGCCATGACCATTGCACATTATTATGACGCATCCACACGTACCCGTTACCTTTAGCCATATTAAGGAAGCACTTATGCTGCATTAGCTAACAAGCATTTAATCACTTCTGGATGGAATTTAATCTACTTTATACATGCATTTCGTATTTATGAGCTGCTGTGAGCTGATGAGATGGACACATCTCCACGAAGCTCCGCGTCTGCGGGCCTTGCATAACATTCCCACTGCAGCACTACCGCTTGTGTTTACGCGTTCAGACCATGTACTAGTTTGAAGCGGCCTAACGACGCCCGAACGTGTTCATATATTGTGCTATGGACACCTAAAAGAGCCCCGAAATCGAGCAAAACGCACCGAAGTCCCATCGCTTCACCACACCTAGCAACAGCGCCGCTGCGACGCAGGAAGTGAGTGTGACTGTGGAGCGCGCGAGCCGGCCATTGCTGTGCGCGCTGCAGCGGCACAGATTGTGCTTCCGTGAGCGCACTTACCGATGTGATTATCCTCGATGTGCACGATGAGCTCGGCCAGCGACTCGAAGTGCAGTCCGCAGCCCCCGAACTGGCAAATGTTGGAGAAGAAGGAGGCGGCAGCGATGCCTGTCATGGTCTTTGCTACATTGAGGAGCAGCAGCACGGCGCGAGCGGAAAGGAGATTGCGCGTACTCGCACGCGCGCACATACAGACAGACAGACAGCGGCGGCAGCAGCTGGAGCAACGCAGCACGAGAGAGAAAGAGAGGAGGGCCCAACACGTCATACCTGTTGATGTGAAATACTGCACACTAGTCCTGCTCCATAAGCCATTGTGCGCGTGTCTATGGGTGATTCTTCACTCGAAAGAATACTTCTTCAAAATATGTTAAAACACTAAATGGATAAAGGCCTAATCATGGCTTTGATACACTACTATAGCCTATAACTTTCAAGTGGTATATTATTTGTAGCAATAGCCAACAATACATTGTATGGGTCAAAATGATCGATTTTTCTTTTATGCCAAAAATCATTAGGATTATTAAGTAAACATCATGTTCCATGAATAAATTTGAAAATTTCCTGCTGTAAATATATCAAAACTTCATTTTTGATTGGTAATATGCATTGCTAAGAACTTCAGTTAGGCAAGTTTAAAGTGTGATTTTCTCAATATTTAGATTTTTTGCACCCTCAGATTCCGATTTTGAAATAATCTAGTTGTATATCAGTCAAATATTGTCCAATCCTAACAAACCATACAACAATGGAAAGCTTATTTATTCAGCTTTTATTCATGGATAAATCTTAATTTAAAAAAGACCCTTATGACTGGTTTTGTGGTCCAGGGTCACATAATATATTGATCTTTGTAACATTTTTATACATTTATCATAAAGGTATTAAAAACTCTGTATGTAGAAAGAGCCACAATCTGTGAAATTCTGATTTTAACTAATAATTTCAACACTCTTAAAAATTAAGCAATTAAAAAGACAAAAAAAGCAGTTAAAGAAAAACAGTAAAAAAGCTTATATAATTTATATAATATACTTATGTAATTTATCTTTATAAATTAATAAGCTTATAAATGATATAGCCTAATTTGTTAAACTTTTTATTATATAAGTTTAGTTTATTAGAGTAATTTTCTATCTCTGCTATTTTTTCTATAAAAAAATGTTCGACTTAGTTTGACAGTGTGGATTTTTTGTTTGCAAAGCGTGAAACCGACTTTGCTTGTGTTTTGCAAATGCAGACAAACAAACAATAAATAAATATTCTGTGGTTGGTCGAGGTATTTTAACATGGTCAGACTGAAAATAACACAAATCAGATGTGCTGAAACATTAGCCACATGACTCAAAACTCATCTGTTTAGCTGTGCATTTGTTGAATGAGCACTGTGCTATGTCCGAACTGACTGCACCGTATTTTATCTATAATAATTTTCTCTTAACTGTTTTAAATTCATTTTAAATCAATTTCTATATCATTTAAAATTATTGTTATTTTTAATTCCTTGTTTTTATTGCTGTGATTATTATTTTTCATTATTTTCTTTTATGTAAAGCACTTTGAATTACCACTGTGTATGAAATGTGCTATATAAATAAACTTGCCTTGCCTTGCATGAGTTTCTCATTAACAAACGTAGCCTAATTAAAATAAAGTTAGTGTAAACTGTTAAATAAGTGTAATTAGCCTAACCGTTCATTGGAAGTAAATGCAGTGCAGTAGAAATCCACATGGTGGCAGCGTGGAATTACAAACGGAAATGCTCCTTTCTACAGCCATGACATTTCATTAAACAACCTCTTAATAAACATTGTAATACCACTGTACCAAATCATGGTGGCCCCATAGTACTTTTTGGGTTACACTTTATTTAAGGTGTCCTTGTTACAGTGTAATTATACATTTAAGTACTGAGTAATATTAATTAACTACATGTACTCACTATATAATTAGGGTTAGGATTAGGGTCGGGTTTAGGGTTATTTGCATGTAATTATGCATAATTATTTGTATTATACTAGTATTTACATGTAACGTGTAACAAGGACACCTTAAAATAAAGTGTTACCCTTTTTAGTTAATAATAATAAAAAAATAAAAATGAAAAAAATTAAAATTAAAATAGGCCTAAATAAACTTAAATATAAAGAAAATAAAAAAACTTATCAGACATGTTAAATGCTGCTGCTAAACTAGCTTCTTTTTTGTGATTTATGTTTAGAATTGAAGGTATGCAGATATCATTTGATTTGAAAACTTTTTAATCTACTTTTTAATCGATTTTGAGCTTCAGTATTATCATAAAGCTCCTAAAACCAACATCACTGTTGGTTTGTATGATCAAGCTTCTCATTCTGCTCAAGTTTGCATACAGTACGTCCAATCTACTATACGTTTAGCCACAAATAAATGCACTTCTAGAGGCAGAAAGGCTCACACAGATGACTTGATCACTATTGCGTTTCTCTGTCAGTAATAGAAAGCCCCAGTGGTGTGGACTACATTATGGCTGTTTTCTTTCTTTTTGCTCGCGTTCACATCCATGTGCTTCATCCCACTCTCCTGCTCTCTCGCCGCCTCTGTTTTTCCATGATTTCCTGTTCACGTTTATTGGCAGAGGTTGTTGGTGCTGGTGTTGTGCCCGGTACTGTGTAATGGGGACCTTATTGGGTTGGGCCCCATTTACTCACCACAGCCGAGCGCAGCACGGGCAGCTGTGCACCCTGATCGGTCTGCTTTTTCCAGCAGTGCTGGAGCACGCTGTGGGACATGTCTGTGAAAGCATTACATCATTGACTCACTCTGTTTTGAGGCTCTCCAGAGCTTAAGGCCTTCAGTTTTGCTTTCAATTCTGTTACCCTTCAGATTTTTACAAATAGTCAAATTTGTCGCTCTGAGACTTCGCAATTGTTCATGAGATTCAGATCCTTTTGCTTAAGGCCACATTAAAGTTGAATTTTTAGTATCTCGGAAACCAATAAAACCATATTTTTAAATGTGATTTATCTTTGGTGCATTATGATGTCAACAGGAAGTAGATGGCCTAAAATTGCAAATGGCATTAAGCCTACAGTATCATATTTGATACATGAAATTTTAAGGACTCTAAATTAGATAGATAGATAGATAGATAGATAGATAGATAGATAGATAGATAGATAGATAGATAGATAGATAGATAGATAGATAGATAGATAGATAGATAGATAGATAGATAGATAGATAGATTCAAAAAACAAGATTCTGACTATTATTTAATATTATTTCAAGATCACACAAATAGAAGCTATTCTGTGATGACTGATAGGCTAAAAACACTGGCATTGAACATTTTGGTATTTCAAAGGTCCACAAAGTGTAATTTGGTCTCCTAATGTTACCAAACGTAAACCCCCAGACCCCATTAATGTTCAGACGCATACCTATTGCAAATACTGGCCTTCCCTCGGCAGCGGAAAATGCAGAATTCAGACGCACAGTCATAATGCATAAACTACTCAGAAAGGCTGTCCTTCATTATGTAATGGCTGCATTGTTCGGTTCAAATGGTTCCAGTGCATATTTTGTTGGTAATAGCATTATAATGTGCTGTGTGGCTTTTAAAGTTTGAGCGTGGTACAGTGGTAGGCATTTGTACTGTATTTGTCAAAAGGTTGCCAGGTTTTGAAATCACATGCAAGCCCTCAGGTTTTTGGTTTTATTTGACCTGATTGGTAAATATAATATAAATTAATATGAGCTTTTCAAACTGCTCTTTTAGACCCACTTTAAATATTGCAGTAAAGCGTTTCACACTTGAAATTTTGGAGAACAGGGTTAGCGCTTTTTTGTCTTCTTTCTTTGTTTTAGAATGTAAGGACCACCTGTTCAGAAGGAAACAACTAATCATAAACAGACCCTTATTAAATATTCATGCGCTTCACAGTTACAGAAATATTAACACAAAGTATTTTTTTCAGCATTTGAGGGAAAATGTGTTAACTGGAGTGAAGAACAGACTTTAAATTTTACAGTTATGGTCCAAAAAGTCTGTTTAGGATTAATGGTACAGTCAGGAATAAGTCCAAAAGATTTATAAAATCAAGTCAAGAAGTTATTTAAAGTCACAATGTAATGGAAGCAGTGACAGATGTTTTCTGTATTTTTCTGTATTTGGACATATATCAAAAACAGATTATTGAAAAAAAGAAAAATGGACTGTTTTTACTGGACAATCCAGTTATGGCATTCTGATTAAAATTTTTAAAGAAAGAATATATATATATATATTTTTAAATCATTCAAATGATCTTATCTATAACATTCATTTAGAAAAACAGTGTGCATTTTCATTTCTTGTCGACTTTATACAGTTTGTGTTGTTTATTGAGACTTAGAGACATATAGACCAATATGAAAATGAGAACATTAACTTCCATTTTCTTTATAAATGTAAAGTGTGAAACTTAATATCTGATCAGTAAAACGGATCAGTGTGAGATCCAGAATGACTTGGGGTTAACAATTTATTTATTTTTGTGTGAAAAGGTCTGGCTCCAAAATCCAGATGACCTCTTATAGTGCAGAGCAATACAATTTCTTTGTGACATCACTTCCTCTGACATTTGAAGTGCAGGACATCTTTCCATATCAACTAATGTTTTGTTTCTTTCTAAAAGTGTTCTCCTGTGGTGGACCACCACTTCGAGCAAAACAATGAATATAGTTGGGGGAGTAGGCATGTGTTATTACACAAAGCTGTATACTTCAACATTTCCATCCTTGCAGGCACTTGAAGACGTGAAGATGACTCAACCGAGAGAGGCTGGAACATTCTGTTAAGAAGATCAAACAGCCAATCTGCTTCCTTGCTCTATCCAGCGATCATTCATAGAATCATTCAAACCTGAGGCAAAATGCTGCTTAAACAAATCTGAAGTAAGAATTCAAACAGACATGTATGTTTTTCTTTGAGATGTGCATTGTAGTTGCATTCAATAGAATGTAAAATACATCTTGAATTATGACATAATACTGGATTTAATAACTGCCAAAATTAGATGCACTTCTGGATCTTATGATACATGGGTACATGTCGTGGTCAGCCACACACACACACACACACACACACACACACTGCTCTGCTGCATCTGAATGGGTTTGTTTTGATTAACTAAATCCTGAACAAACTCCTTGTATTCTGTAAATATAAACAATAATTATTTGTTTTTGCCCAACAAACAAACAAATTAGCATGATGTGCTATTGGATATAAATATGTGGATCCACTTAAAAGAATGCTAAAAACATGAATAAACAAACAAACCAACGAAAATATCAATATCTATGTGCTATTAAACTGATATAAATATGTGGCTCCATTAGAAGAATACAAAACAAACAACAAATAATCACTGTATGCTATTTGACTGATATAAATATGTATGTAGATTCATTTAGAAAAATAAATAAATAAACACATATTACATGTCCATGTTAAATTAACCCTTAATTAAAAATATTTATTGTATACACCTATAAAAGTGCAGTTTACTTTCTGATCTGTGAATCTCCTGAACCGATGTAACAGAAACACATACTCCATTCCAATCTTCTGAATGCAATTAAACAGTTCTGGGACATGTTCACCATCAAAGGCGAATCTAGTTCAGTCCCCTTTGTGGGGAAAGAAGGTTCTTCAGATTATAAAAAGGTAAGGAAAAGATGGTTCTTTAAGAACGTTTGACTGAATGGTTCTTCGTGGAACCAAAAATGGTTCTTCTATGGCATCGCTTGCGCTTGAAGTAACTTTTGAAGCACCTTTAAGAGTGAAGGTCAACTTAAGTCAAAGAGCTGATTAAACACATGATCTCCTGCTTGTGTTTGTTGACAATGAACCTCACTTTGGATGAGGTTTTCTAAAGTCTTCTGTCTCATGTGAATCAACGCTCTGATGTCAAATCGCAATCAGGTTTCAGCTGTCGTGTTCTGTTGCGGTTCCTGGCATGGGTCATCTTAAGTACGAATTTCTTATCATTCAGGTAAATTGAGTGTAATCTGCCATAATGACTGATTATATGACTTGGCTATATATTTGTTGGCTTATTATTTATTATTAAATAATGAAATTAGCATTTTATATAAATAACGAAAAGAGACAAATATCTTTATTTACATAGATATCTTTAAATGAAATGTTAAATGAAAAAAAAATCAAACCAAATTAGACCTGACATAAAAAAAGAGCCTTTTGCACCTTTTCCTGGCAACCTGAATTCAGCCCTGCTAGACATTTGGGGACAGACTAACCTGCCATGCATTAGAGATACAATCCTTTAAAGTGTGGGGTCAGTGACCCATCACTGACTGTGCACTTATGCCACTTACTGCACAGCTCTCCCATGGGATTATGTCTGGATGGCTGGGAGAAATATATAGACCATAAAGGAACAAAAACTGTCATAAAGCTTTGATTAAGGCCCAGGTTAAAAGACACAGGCAAGCGAAACGGCTGAGTTACGATGGCAGTTGAGGCTAGCATTATTGTTCCCGTGACAGAGCTCTTAGCACGGGTGGCTCATTGTAAACAGCTCTTTTCAGAGGAGCAGACAGTCATTAATCGCCGAAGCAATCCCAGACTCCTCTAGTGTACCCTCGACATCAGAAATCACACTGCCGCCACCAGCACATTCGCTAAAGCTTGAAAGGTTGTGACTCTGTCTACTCTCAGCAGCTTGTGACTCTTTTTATTTTTTACCCTATAATGGCTGACGTTTAACAGTTTAACAGCTACGATGAACCCCATGACCATTTTCTTTGCTACTGTCTCTTTGCAGGTAAAAATATACTCATAAAATGACAGTATATTAAATGAATAGTTCTAAAGCAGTTTTAATAGCTCACTGAAAAATATTGTAACCTAAAAATAGCAATATCTAAGTAAACTGATTTTAAAAGTCAAAAATAATATTACTGCTGAATCAACCTACATTTTATGTCTTAAATCAGGCAAAAATAGATAACAATTGCAGGCCAACACTTTTTTCAATGTATAGTTTTGCCCTCCAACTAATCTAATTTTAAAACTATATGGTTCATTTGGTAACACATTAAAATAAGGTCATATTAGTTAATGCTGGTTAACTAATATTAACTAACAATTAGCAAAACATTTGTTAGAATAATTTATTCATCTCTGTTAATGTAAAAAATAATAATGAAACTATTCATTTTAATTCATGTTAGCTCAGATTCATTATATAATGTATTAGTAAATGCTAAAATTAACATTAACTTAATAAATGCTTTAGAAGTATTTTTCGTTGTTAGTTTGCATGAATGGGATTGTCCACTAAAACATATAAAATGATGCATTATCATGCAAATTATACGATATTTTGAATTTTGTGACCAAAGATTCGATGCCATTGACTTCCGCTGTATTTTTTTCTGCACTATGGAAATCAGCGGCTACTGTCAACTGATACATTCTTCAAAATATCTTCTTTTGTGGTCAGCAGAGGCAAGAAACTCATACAGGTAAGGAACAACATGAGGGTGAGTAAATGATGACAGAATGTTGGGTGAATTATTCCTTTAGTCAAGTTAACTAATGGAACCTTATTTTAAAGTGTTACCAGTCATTTTCTATGTATCATATTTTATTTTGTTTTCCAACATTTGACTGTACACACTGTGAATTATTTAACACTATATGTTTTGCATTACCAGCACCTGTTTACATTTGGAATTAATAGAAAGTACTGAATGATACAGATATAAACAAAGGTATTGTTTTGTTTGTCCTTCAATGCCACCTGCATCGCATTACGTCTGCCTGGCAATTACGTGCAGACAAAGGAGTCATCGCTTTGATTCTGTAACACCATCTTCTAAATTCAACACTTGCAGGCAGACATAATCCAATCATTTATTTACCCCTGACACTTTCATTATTTAGTAAGCACAGAGGCATTGGCAAGATGTGCACAATTAACAGACCTGGATAACTGAGCTTGGATGTTTGGTGCCTTTAGTCTGGAAGCGTTATGTCTCCTGTCAGAAAAAATAAATAAAAAGGTTAATCAAAATCCTTTCAGCATAATATACAGCATAACAGGTTAGCTGTTCATCAAATATGTAAATGAAAAATTAGTGTATGTATTAATAATATAATTTATTAATAATAAGTCAAGTGTTAGCTTCATAATAATTTACCTGAACTGTTTATTTAGTTGCTTAATTGTCACAATAACAACTTGAAGTCAGACAGATGTTGCTGTCCGGACGCCACACCCACTGGCCCTGACCCCGCCCCGCCTGCCCCGCTCGCCCCGCCCCTACGAGGGACCGCAATGATTTAGAAGTTCAGGAATCCCACGTGACGTCACCAAAGGGTGATGTAATGCTTCTCTAAATAGATCGTATTGTAATCTTTCCTCAGTCCAACGTGGTTCCTTCAGAAAGTGTGGTGCATCTTCTTCAGACTTCTAAGGTGAGTTGTTTGAGCTGTTTTTCATACCGATACATCCATGCCTTCGCATTCACATGCACTTGCCGAGTCGGTGCAATTGAAATAATCATTCTCTTGAGCCTGAAGAAGTGACAAGTTGTTAGGGATTCACATGAACGAATTTCAAGTACTTTTACAGAGTCTGACTGAACGCGTCTATTTAAGTCGTTCACGTTTCATGCAGAAAACACACCGATCTTGACTTATTCTTTTCGGATCTCCAGGGATTGTGTGCATGTAACAGCTTTGCGCTTTGAATACCCAAATTGCGCGATCTTGGGATCGTGTCCCATTAAACAGCTAGCTCCTTCTTGATTCTGGTCTCAAACTTATGTTGCTGTATGTTGCAAAACTTTACGCGGAGTTATTAGTTTGCGCGCAAGAAGCTGTCAAACACGATCGTTGTGTTACTACAGTTTTTACTTTGCTTGTGCGTGCATGTGTTTGTATGTGCATGTTTGTGGCAAGCCAATTTAACAGTTACTCTTTTAACTAACTCGATTTTTGTTACTAGCATTTATTTCTAAATGCTAGTAAGTAATGCAGTCGAGACAAGTAGCCTGTATTTCTATTTTGTTAGTAACTACTACATTACTTATAGCCTACTTTAGTTATTAGTAACTATTCATACAGTAGGCTATTTGTTCAACTTTCTTTAGCATCAGTAATTGCATAGTAGTTGCATAATAGTTACATTCATTGTAGACTAGTGTTTTTATCTTATAAGTAAGCAGCTATTAAGACAAGGCATCAGCAAATATGAGCAAAAATACAGTTCTAACCAGTAAGAAACGTTACTTGTAATAATTAAAATCAGTGCTAGTGTATCATAAATATGTGCTGAGGATTAATAAATAAGTAGTACTAGCCAATCTTGAATAGATAGCAGGAGTAGTTATTGTTAGATGGTTATTAGCAACTTGCATATATGAACAATAAATTGTAAGTGAAAACAGTAACAGTTGGAATGGGTTTCACCAACATAATATGGAATAGGCTACATAACAGTGTGAAATGAATACTTGATATCTAAACCAGATCCAAATCGAACCTAGTAGCTAAAATGCAATTTGATTCCAGTAACAATGGAATAGTTAATTGAATAAGCAATGAATATGTCACTAATTGAAAAAGATACTTGTCACTATTTGATTACTTAACAAATATATAAGGTACAACGGGGCTAAAGGCACCCTGGGGTAAAAGGTGCCTTTGATATTATTTTTATATAAACCACTAGATGGCACAAAAACGTGGCGTAGCACTTTCCAAAACATTAGCTTTTCAAGATATACGTGTATATTTGTCTGATCTTTGACGTGATCGTGCGCAGCAGTGCAAAGTTGATTCTGTGCTTACTTGATCTAATATTTTATGTTTTTTGAAATGTTGTAGCTTTAAGTAGCAAATGAGAATCGCTAAAATTAATGCATATATTTTGAGACAAAGTATTTGTATCAATACCGTGTGCCTTTTACCCCATGCTGGTGAGCCTTTTACCCCGTGTGTGGGGTAAAAGGCCCCTCTTGCCACCTCATATATTTATAAGATTTTTAAACAAAATAAACAACTTTAATGATTTATTTTCACACAAAATCTGTTGCTCCATTAATGTTCAATACAACCAGTGCTTGAAGTGGGCCGGTACGCACCGGTACGGCACCACTTCTATATATTAGCCTTTAGTGTACCTGCACTTTTTTGTGCGTACCGGCACTTCTGACATGTTGCCGGTACTCAGAGTAAAATCATCAGGGTCTGGGTGATTAGGCTATATGATCCCATATATGATTAGAAATTATATAGAAACTATGTAAATCACACTACCCAGGTGGGATCACCTCTCATCTCGACCAATCACGTGAATGAATGCAAGCAGAGTCGGTCTGCTTCATTGCGTGATGCGCGGAGTAGTAGAATAATAATTAATTATTGATTACTAATTTGAATCAGTGCTTTATAGCGAAAATCATATCTTAAAATGAAAAGAAGCAGGCTTTTGCAATCACATCATTTTAAACAGTAAACTCCTGGAAAGTCCAAGGATCCAGTGAACGAATTCAAACAGTAAACTCAAAACAGCGCTAATGCAGAGAAAACACGGCCGATTTAATCAGCGATTATGGAGAGACTAGTCCAGATGTCAGTAAAATTATTCTTTTCAGCGTGTATTTGGCTTAAAAGCAAGAGTGTTTTCTAATGAACGCTGATTATGCGGTGGTCAGAGATTTAGCCATTCTGAATGGATCCGTATATTAAAGGCAGTCGATTTAGTACCGGCACTTCTTTTTTTCCACTTCAAGCACTGAATACAATGTATATATATTTTACATTTTACATTTTTGGCGCAGTGCATAGCAATTTTTTTCTTAAGGTGGGCCTTCAGCCCCATTGTACCCTACTAGTTTAAAGGAATAAATGTTAAATTGGCTTGCCACAGCGTGTGTATGTTGTGTCCCGTTCGCGCTGTGACACAAGTGTTCTGCATTGTTCCTCTGAAGCGGTCCGGGAGAATTAGTTTGTAACGTTGAACCGGTTTTGTTTCATTCATCAACATGCAGAAATTGAGAAACTTTGCTTGTCTCTAAATACTACTGCACCTCTAGCTATATGTTATCCCGTCTCGTTCAAGAGCTATCGAGACTGTCAGAGGGGTCCCAGTCCAGCTCGCTCTTAAATGATAAAAGAATGGTAGGCTATGCACGCGTGTTTGAATCTTCGCATTGAATCACACGTTTTGTTTTGTAATATTGTAACAAGAAAGCAATGTATCGAAGCATGACGGCATAATGCAGGCCAGTCAGACTGTTTGATTTACCGTCGAGATATTGAGGGTTTTAATGGTTTGTGCTGACGGGGCAAACTCTTTTCTAAAAGCCTAAAGGCTTACAAGATTTTAATCCACTGACACGAAGTTTGTCTGGGTTCTTTTTTTACAACACTAATACATATTTATAGGAAAGTACAGAAAATAAATGCATATTAATTGTAAAAAGTAGCCTATATTAAGCGTTCCGTTTACAGATAAACTAGCTTCATACAGGGGGGAAAATTAAAATACGAAGTTAATTCTATCTCATTGCTTCTAACATGGAGATTAAATGAATAGTTCGCCTAAAAAATCTGCATGGTTTGCTCACTTTCAAACCTGTATTAGTTTCTGTGGAACACAAAATGAGCTGTTAGGCAGAATGACAGCTCCAGTCACTTTCATTATGGGGGGGGGAATCAATAAAAGCAAATGGTAACTGAATCTGTCAGTCCCTAGAATTCTATCTACACATCTCCTTTTGTGGTCCACGTAAAAAAGTAAGTCGAATGAGTTCAGCAAAACATGAGACAGAGAAAACTATTCTGTTTATAGCTTAATTTATTTGAACCATGTATTATAATTATCTGTGAAATACCATATTGTCACCTGTGAAACAAGACTTATCTAATAAAATTGAGTGACTGGTATTGGAAGAATGTCCATTATAAAGATTTCTTTGCTCTCTGATTTAATTAATCCAGCTGCCTAAGTGAATTACACTAAATGGGAAAATTTAATAAATATATTTTCTGTATTAACTACATAAAATTTTCTTTAGGCTATATAGTGTATGCAGGTTATGCGTTTAATAAAAGTGTGATATGTAGTGTATGCAAAAATGTGTTGAATAAAATAAGTTTACAATTTTGCGTGCAAATCTTCATTATTGGTGTATGCTAACATAGCAGTGAAAATCTTTTTCATTTTAAGTTTGATCACAAATGACAAAGTGAACAACATTCCGATACATTCATATTTCAAATGTTTGTACCTCCGATATAAAAGTCAACCTGAATTTCTCTAGGTCTCTGTAAGTTTATGTTTGTGAAGATGTGATGACTGACAGTGATTGAAGGTTACCTTTGTGGGGCCCCTTCGTCTGTTCATTATGAGAGGTTTACGGCATCCTTTGCATTGTCTGTATGTTTCTTATTCCTTCCCCCGGGCCCTGTGCTGATCCTACCTTGAACCTTTGCTGCCGAAGGCCTGCAGAGGACGGGGGGAGGTTGGATTTGAATTGCAGCGCAAGTTTGTGCTTGCTGTAACACCACCCTCCTCCTCTCCTCGGCCTGTGCACCATACTGTTTGAATTCAAATGTGTACCAGAGGAGAAAGTTCCTCTGAAACTGTACTCCGGTCCCCTAATCCTCCTCGGCTGCCACATCGGGCCATTCTAAATTTGAAGTGTAACGAAATTTCCTGTGTTAAATGAAAACACCGGTGAAATAAAAGCCAAGTAGTGTATGACCACCGGTGAGCAAACATCTCACACCTGGCCTTGTGTCACATGGGGATATTGAGCAGTTTAGGTGGCTAAAAGACTTGCTTGAGGGTGGAAATGATACGGTAATATTTTTCATGAAAATGAATGAAGTGCATAATCGTATGTTTAAATTAACAGATTTGATGACAGTCTTTGTAGTACGGATTTCGCATGTTGGAGAACTTACATAGTTTGAATGTGAAATATTGCTGCAGGGCCCTGATTGTGTTGCACTGGTGGTTTTGCTTTTGGAATCTGGCCAGATGTGATATCAAAAGACGGCATATCTTAGGTCTGTTTGACAACGCAGGGACACAAATATTAAAACACATTTTCAAATCTGGACTGATACGAAGAGAAGTTTGTGAAGTTTAAGGCTAGATATGGACACAGCAACATGTTCCTCTCTAGGGTGAAGTGTTAAAGTCAACATGAAATCAAAACTGACTGAATTTTCTTTTTTAAAAGACATTTTTGCTTATCGTTTTGAATGATTCATCGGTGCACCTGATTCCAAAGAAAAAAGGTTTGGTCTTGGTAATCTTTCATAAAAAAATATAATGTCTTACTCCACCTCTGAAACATCATCTGTTGTTTGAAGAGTTTTAAATAGAAACATCTGATCAATTCCTGATGGATAAAATTAAGTCCCGTCCTACATTTCCATCTTGTTGAATATCCTATTTCACTCAGAAATGCCAAGTTACGGAAGTAAATGTTCACTTTAATTTGCTTAAAGAAAAATGAACTTTCTGTCATTCTCATTAACTTTATATTTTATTCCAAACCCGTATTGACTTTCATGGAACATAAACAAATATATTTTGGGAAAATCTTGGTTACCAAGATTCTTCAAAATATCTTCTTTTGTGTTCTGTAAGATTATGTAGTAAGACAGGTTTGTAACAACGTGGGATGACTAAATGATGACAGAATTTTCATTGCAGGTGAACTGTCTCTTTAATTTACCATAAATGAGTGCTGGAAAAAGTGGACAATTTCATCCAGTGGCAGAGGAGTTAAATACTGAAAGCCAAAATGACCATTTTCAAATAGCAATTAACAATTAGAAAAATTATCCAGGACAGAGAAAGAAGTGAGAGCGGAATAATACAGATACGGTAAAGACTTGTGGACGGAGACACAACTTTCTGAGAGCTGATACGCGAGTGATGGAGAGAGAGAGAGACAGAAAACAGAAAAAAATAAGTGTTAGTGACTTGTCATTTAGCAGACGTGTTCTTGATGTCAGTTCGCTTACAGAAACACCCTGTCCAGACCATGTGTCCCCAAGGGCCGTGTGTCAGAAGCCACCTGAAGGGGCTCCGTCCCAAGGCCGGACTGTAAGGAAAAAGATGTCTGGTTAACATAACGGCAAATTTGCAAGTTTTGACTGCATGGGAGGAAACAGTTGGCTAGACCAATCGGACAGGAAAAAAAATGCACATGCAAATCGTGTATGAAAGCGTTCACACAGCAGGGCTCATGCATATCCAGACCTGAAGCATTTGAATTCATACTCTTCATGTTTTCATCTTTCAAAGTTTCGAACGTGTTTATTTTCCACGCAGTTGGAAAGTGTTTGTTAGCTGTCTAAGCAGTGTGTCAATACGTAGCCACAGTCATTAGTCTGTGTTTTGCTGCTGTATATGAAGGGGACTGGACTCTGGCTGTCATGGACTATTACAGCTGTGTCTCATTAGGCTGTTGTAGACCATAATACTGTTACTCTTTTGCACAAAACTTACATAAGGGTGCTGTAAATTTCCCAAAACAGGTGTTAGAAACATTGGTAAAGTGTATGATCACCTGTGATGCACGACGTACAGCTAAATTCTACAACAGTGTTTCAGTGTTGTGATCAAATAATCATAAGCATTCGCTGGCATCTTATAATCAGGCCCACACAGAGTCAGCATCCACAGAGCACTGCAGAAAGTTTTTTAGTTTAATCTTTTGGTAAATTTGACAATGTTTTAGCAACCAAAAATGGGTTACTGTATTTCCAGTTTCAATGTTAGGGAAAGTTACAATTAATATTGTGTTACTCTGTAACTAATTGCTTTTTTATGGAAAATATGCATCAACTTACTTTGACGTTACTTTTTCTCATCTGGGCTGGGCTTGCTTGTTTGTTTTTAATATAAACGTTCAATTTTTGCCAAATGTAAATTAACGCTTTTAAATGCTTTTCCCACCAAAGTTGAAATGAATAAGCCTTATGCTGAAGGAAATGCAACACATGATTTCTCTAAACTTGGGGACAAGAGAGCTGTCAGTCAATAAATGAGAAAAAAAAGCAACTCAGATATTTTCTTGTATATTAAAAAGTAATGCATTACTTTACATTACTTGTAATGTGTTACTCGCAACACTGTCCAGTCGACACGTTACCCTATTCAAATCAAACACAGAATTCCAATGACCAAGAAAAAAACAAAAAACAAACAAAAAAACGCCATTGTGTCAACCCTGGCCTGCTTTTTACATGCTCATAGATTTATTTTAAGAATGCAGGGGTGAGAAGAGGGACGTACAGTCAGAATCACGCACCCAGGCACCCTATAGACCATCACTAGTTGAATAGAACAAGCCGCCCTTGAGACTGAAGCACAAATGGTGCCTGATATATTCCACAGCATCGCACTCTGATCCCCATGGCGACAGTAGTAGAGGGCTCAGCGTGGGCCCGCATAAGAACACCAATGGTGAACTACGTCCCATCAGCATCAGAGGAGCGGCCCGATTACACTCCATGCGCATGAAACTGAATGGCTGGCATACCATTTCATTGTCAGTCTGTCATCCATGGCATTTAGCAGCATCATGGCACTGAAGAAGGGATTCCAGGGCTCATAGTGAGCTGTAATGGAGAGAGAGATTTGTCATTGAAATGTAATCACCTCTTGTAAAACGGACTCTAGAAATAGTTCAGAGTTTTGTCATTGTATTGAAACATTTTTACCCTTTATTCCCCTCTATACATAAATTGTCACACTGTCAGTATTTGATCAAATATTTGATCAAATATGATCAAATATCTACTTTAAATATTATTAAAAATGAGAAAATAAATAATATATAATAAATATAGTAAATAAATAAATGCATCATTTTTGATATAGATTTGTTTGAAACTATTTTATTATTTTGTAAATAAGTTATATCATAGTAAATGATGTCATAAAGATAAATTATATCATAACCTATAGGAAATTATAAACATTTTAAGTGTACTTTTTTAACTATTTTTTTTAAAACTTGTACTTGGGAATATATATATATTTATTTTTTTATTTTTCATTTTTTTAATGACATACACTGAATACAAAGAATACATTTCTAAATGTTTTAAACATGGTTTTTATTTGTCATTGACCCTCCTAATACGAGCAGCTAAAGCCATGGCTGGCGAGGTATTAAAAGGACAGTTTAGGTGTCAAAAGAGTTGCTAATGACCGGCAGTTCTTTGATACGCTGACCTCAGTGCCGTGTGTCTGGGTTAGCCACAGATTTGCGTGCAAAACACAGAGAGGATAGTTTACATCTTACCCTGTGTCAGCGACGGCTCCATGGCAACGAAGGAGCAGGGTGACACTTTAGGGGTCAGTTTTAGCCTCTTAAGCCTCCCTCCTAGAGTTTAGACTAAACCTTTACAACTCCTAATGCCCTCTCCCAGGGCATAAGACACAGAATCCTCACCGAGATTCCGTCAAAGCCTCTTCGGGAACCACGGAGTTGGTTATCACTGGCACACGATACATCAGTGGCATAATGTTAGCGGGTCTTTATGCTTCTGAGTCCTGGAGGCGCCCCTGATTTGAATTTCTCTCCTTTGCTTTGTGTTCAGGTATATGAGGAGCCAGTGACAGTGATGAACTCCGAGCAGGAAAGGCCGTTCGTGTGCAGCGCCCCGGGCTGCTCTCAGGTGAGTCTGATAAGACAATAGCGAAGACGAACGGTCCTGTAACTCGAGAAAGCTCTTTCTCAATGTGAAACTGCGCCACAGACAACAACAGTGAAATTCTATCTTGTTGAGGCAAATGTCATCCACTGGGTCTTGATATAAGATTCTTGGCTTGGTATTTCTTTGGATGAGGTGGAATCCTTATATGGTAAATAATCTCTCTATTAATGGATATTTTCCTCTAGCTCCAGTTCAACCGTTACTGTGGTTCTCAACAGAGTTATTATATTTAACTAAAACTAAAACAAAAACCATAAAAAATACTTTTTCATTTGAAATAAAATAAGCTTTAACTTAAATAAAGGAATCAAAAGCATACTTTAAAATGTATTAATATTTCCACGGATTGCAAAGGTCCAATAATATGTTCAAATATTGACATGACAAATACACAAACTGACAAAAATAAATACAAATACTACAAAATACAGATTTTGATTGATTGTCACTGATTTGATATCATCTACCAAAGATAAAGTAAGTGCTTCCCTGCCTTTTTAAAAGTATATTTATCTTTCTCTCCTCTGTTCTATAATATATATATATATATATATATATATATATATATATATATATATATATATATATTTATTTATTTATTATTACTATTATTATTTTTATTTTATTTATTTTATTTTTTTTGCACATAGCATCGGTTTTTTTTTTGGGGGGGGGGGGGGGGGGTATTTTTTTTCCTTCTTTCTGCAATCAGAACACACCCGTGGCCCATTTTCGGATCACAATCCACCTGTTTTGAACCACTGCACAATTAGACTAGGCCTGTCACAATCTGTTTGAGCAGGCTGGTTCATGTGGACCATTTACAGATTATAATATACAATTATTAACAATATTCCTCTCAGGTGCTTTTAAACATATATTAAGATAATGTAATTACGATAATGAGAAGGTATTTTCAATCAGAAAGGTATTATTGTAATCTGTTCAGACAGACAGTTTATGCCTAAGGCTCAGTCCTGTATATGATGGTATAATATTGCTTGATAAAGTCCCTAATTGTAATATTCTGCTTTTCAAGAAAACAAAATGGAAAGGAAACAAACCTCTGCTCTTTAATGTGTTTAGTGTGATTAAATTGCAACCAGTTGTTTCCATGTTCTCCAGAGATTCCCTACAGAGGATCATCTAATGATTCATCGGCACAAGCACGAGATGACCCTCAAATTCCCTTCCATCAAAAATGACAACATGCTGTCAGGTGAGAAAGACCTCACACACACATGCAGCTCATGTGTGAGTGTCCGTTTAGTGTCTGTCTTTGATTAGGTGTATTAGGCAGAATGCATGACTTGGCAAGTGCGTAGGTGTAGTTTTAAATGCAGAGCCATGTGGCTAAAATAATATTTGTGCTGTGCTCTGCCTCACTCCCCTAATCCCAGTCATCAACCCGTACCATGAGTTCCATATCAATTAGACTGCCGGCCCTCTCAGGGGACGAGGGGAAGGGGGAACAGTGCAGGGAAGAAAAGAAAATAAGCCTCAACAACTATGATGAAAAAGTGGAGGGTTGCACATTTAGAGATGCATATTTAGAGTTAGTTCACTAGCTAACCAAAGCTGTGTACTTAGGCTCGGTTGAAAAAGGCAGCCTTTTTTGGTGTATATGACATAAATATGTTTAATGGACATAAAAAACACATGAAATCCATGCAAGCAAAGCAAAGCAAAGCAAAGCAAAACAAAACAAAACAAAACACAAACACAAAAATCACAACAAAAACAAAACAGTGTTTTTGTTTAGTAACAAAACAAATCAGTATTTTTGTCTAGTTTACATATACAAATCAACAATCTATCTATCTAGTCATTTTGTATAAAATCTTTTAGACGTGTATACAAATAAATCATATACAAGATTCGATCCACTCTCGGATGTGGTTTGAAATCCAATTAAAATCAGATTTTTGTAAATGACTCTCAGTCTGCCTGGTCAGATCAGACTTCATGTAGTTTTTTGTCATTTGTGATGCTCACTCTTGCCCCAAATATTGAACTGTGTGTCATTCACTTTATATTGTATTACAAACAAGGAAACAATAAGGAGTTTCAAACTCAAATGAGCTTATTTATGAATATGTAAAATACAGTAATCACTAATGTTTTCTAATGTACCATAATGATCAAGAGCAAAAGAAAAATCTTCAGATTCTGTCCTCTCTTTCCACTGAATGTTGAAGAAAGCAGAACTTGCAAAATGATGATACAAGTCCTATAGATGATATGTGAAAAACAAATCAGATTTCTGTGATTTGTAAGATGCGCCACTTGCTTTATTATGCAATTAATTAAATTATTATGAGTTATGGATAATTATAACCTTATGAAGCCATGAATAAAAAGAACTTGGCACATGCAATTTTGGACACTCTCATATTTCTCTTATTTGTTATCAATAATATGCAAGAGTATTTGCATCTAAATATATCTAAATAATTCATCCTCTTCTATCAAGATACTGTTCACATTATCACAGATCAGGGATCCTGAAATAATTAACTCTTTACAGGATTCTACGAGACCGGGATGTGCGGTTCAGTCTAGACTGTAATATTCATCGTGGGGTTGATAAAGTGCAAGATAATGAGTTACTATGTGGTTCCAGTAGCGGCTAGAAATTATCATCCCACCACAAACTCAATAAGAAGTGTGTGTGTGATTTTTCTATGGAGTGTGTTTGAGGGAAAGAGGCTGAGCAAACGAGAGGTAGTGAGTGGAGAAACGCATGTGCACCTTCGTTAGCAAGCGAGTAACTGAAAGAAGGGCCTGCATGTAAAAGAATGCGAAGCGAATGAGAAACCCAAAGCTGATCCCAGAAATCTGATCTGCCACTCTGACAAGGGTAAATAATGAAAAGGACAGAATCACAGCCTGAGTGGAGAGAGACACGGCATGAAGCTAGAAATGCATCCTAGTGCCACGGACCACATGGTCCCTCCAGAAGCTTTTATTTAGCTGTTTGGGTTGGGTTCAATTTGCATGGGGAATTTACCGCAAACTTGTTTTGAACTTTAGAACAAACTTGTGTGCAGAGATGCAGAGTTGTTGTCAGGAAAGTAACACTCAGAATTTGTTCATGCAGAGTTAACAATAACTAAAATGTAATTTTAAATTTGGGTAAAAATAGAAAGTGATTAGATTCTAAAAAATATTTTAAATAATTATATTCAAAATATTTATATATATTTAAAAAATATATATATTTCTATATTTGTCTGTGTTCTGTGTTTGTTGCCCTGTTTCTGCACATTGGTTTCACCACATGACTTTGGTGACAAATGTCAAATATTTATAATATAAAAAAAGGCTTCACTGTTTATTTTTGATATAGAATTAATAATGAAAGATAATAAGAAGTGTGAATAATAAAATATGCCAAACTACTAAATAAGCGTTTTCTTCCATTAGAGATTTTATCCTTTTAATGAGGGTTTATTATTATTGTTTTACTTTATTCTTATTATATCAGGACAGTTGTACCGACCTGATTTTCTTCACTTTATGCCCTCAAAAATATTAAAATTAATTTAAATTCAGAACTGAATTCAATTTAATAAAGTGCATTTGTGTCTTTGAATGTGTAAATTCCATTGTCAAAGTATTTATGAATAAATGAATAGATATGTACTAAAAATGGGATGTTTTCCTCGATAATCAAACCCATTAGACCTTCAATGTCACTGTAAACAGTTAAACTAATACGCCCTGCTAAATTTTGCAATATTTTTTCCCTCAAACATTTCTAGACCAGACACCAACCCCAACGCGCTTCTTGAAGAACTGTGAGGAGGTGGGTCTCTTCAGCGAGCTGGACTGCTCCATCGAACAGGAGTTTTGCAAGGCGCAGGAGGAGGAGGACAGCAAACAGGTGAGCTTATAGTGTGGGTCTCGCAGTTGTGATCCCCGATGCTAAAGGTCGCTGTCACTATTACCCCATCCACCATAACAACGAGTCACTGAAGACTTTCAGCTTTGTGTGTAACACACACATACATGACAGGCAGGTGGAGGTTCAGTTGCTGAAGCAGGTAAAGATACACCCAGAGATCACATGTGGCAGCTGAGCTTCAAACTGATAGACAGTTGTGTTCATAAAGAGAGTTGTTTGTCTGGATATCAAATATCACACTTTTTCCAAAACGGTGTGAGCTGCCTATTTTAAAGCATCATAGCCTTGTTTTTGATGTGGAACACTTTTCCAAAAGGTAGGCAACTACCTTATGGCTGCTAAGATATCTCGATTCAGGTCTAAAACCAGAAACACACTTCACATAAGTATGTGAGAATATTATGGAAGCCCGTTTTCGCCACTAAATAAAAAGTAAAAAAAGGATATTGCGACTTTTTATCTCACAATTCTGACTTTTTTTCTCAGAATTGCATGATATAAACTCACAATTCTGAGAACATATCAGTCCCCCCCCCCCAAAATTGGACTTTAACTCGCAATTGCGAGTTTATATCTCACAATTCTGAGAAAAAAAGTCAGAATTGTGAGATAAAAAGTCGCAATAACCTTTTTTATTTTATTTTATTCAGTGGCGGAAACAGGCTGCCATAGAATATTGACTTCAAACTGACTTAAGCAACTTTTAACTTAACTTTGCATGAATTTCTCTAAACTGTCGTTCTGCCTTCCTTGACAGTGGCGGACCCTGAAATAAGACATGCATGCTAATAACCACTATAGACCCTCTTGCCACAATGCTAAGAATGCAATATACATTTGCAACAAAGATGACCTAATTTAACAAGTATTTGTGTGCTATATATTTTATACTTGTTAGAGTAGGCCTATTGTACAGTTAGCTACCATTAGACTCTTTTGAAAACGTCTCAAATTGGTTACTTTCAGTCAGTTATAAGGTTCCATGATGGTCAGGTTGCTCTTTACTAGGCAGTAGGCATAAGTAAAGAACTTCTAACTGTCTTTTTCTGCTTTTCTTGTTCCATTTTAAAGGCAAGTAATTTCTGCATCACTAGCAACGCCAAAGAGAATTTAAAAAATAAACACTCCTCTCATCTTCCTTTATTTGGACAAATAGGCAGTTCTACTTCAAGTTCACACAACTGATTGACCAATTTTGAAATGTTGAACTACTTATACATGTGCACACATGGACAACAGGAGCAAATGTGGTCTTGTGAGTACAGCAAGCCAATCATGGCAAGTTATATGTGTGTAACTATCTAAGAAGTAAAAAAAAATTCTCATGTTTTTCAAAGTCATATTTCGAAGTAATAAATAGGATGATAGTTGCAAAGCCACGGTGATCATCAAGGTCTGACAATGACGCATTCAGACACCTTAGACCTTAATGACTGTTTTAGCACTTGAACCACAACTGTGTCACAAGATGGCTGGGCTCAGTGACCAGCACCCTACTATCCACGCTGTAGATAAACTGATGGTGTCTGTTAATCTGGGGAGTTTACACTTGAGGTTTAGGGTTAGTACACCATGCCAAGTCAGCAAGCTGCAGGTTATAGCAGGACTTTGCTGAGCTCAGGTGCAGACAGGTGAGAGGAAGATATCGCCCAGAGCCTTTTTAGAGAATTCTGCTGTGCTTGTCTTAAGTATACTGAAAACAAATGTGGAAGACAAATCTATTGTGTTTAATGGATGTGTTTTTTAGGGCAGTTAGATGCTGTGTGTTTAAAAGGCTAAACGGTGTGTTATGATTTAACGCAAAATCTACTTCACAGTTCAGTTTAACCATGATGCTAAATGTGCTAAAATAGTGCCGCACTCTGAGTCATTGTCTTTCTTTTTAATGCAAACATGCCCCTTTCTTTGTAAATTTAGATTGCGTCGTATTCACAAAAATCTATTTAAGGTCTTCAGTAAGCAGCAATTACTGAAAAGCCAGAAAGAGGTGAACAAAATTTCTGAAAGAGATATTTGTATGCATTTTTGATTGATCATGAATGCAGTTATTTGTGTAATGATGATCAAAAGCATTATAATTTGTGTCATTAAAGTACATCAGATAGTCTGTATACTATCCACCAACCGTTAAATTGTGTTCAGCACAGATTTTGTGGGTGCATCTAAAATGATTGTGCGTAATTCCTTTAATGCACACTAAAGCTATGGACATTGCAAATAAACAGCACTGTCAGAATCACAATTTATTCTCTCCTCTTTAACAAAGTACTTGGTTAGTTGATGCAAATGAAGAAAACTACTGAAAAAAATCAGTAGATTTCTGTGCACTTGTTTATCTTCTAAACCATAACAGGTGCAACTTTAAATTGTGCCTTCAAGGTGTGGTCCTCAATGAGCAACAGAGTGCATTTCTGACCAACAAACCTCATTTTTTCACACATCAAATATAGTGCAGGGTGTGTCAAAGTGGCCTAAACCAAAGAAGCTGCTATATATAATGTTTAGTGAGTGCTTCATGCATTCTATTCTAGTTTTAGCTCTACTTCCTTAAGGTGCGATCACATTTACCGCTGTTCAATGTATTTCCAAATGCTAAATCCAGTCATTTCAATACGACTCCATTCCTACTCCAGGTATGAAAAGCTGCTTGGTTTGAAGGTAGTTTCTGTTTGAGCTTCATGCATCCTTACCCTACTGATAAGAGACAATGGATCTTTTTGTCTGCAAAATTTCGCCAATATTACTGCTCCTAGTACTGTAGTTTAGGTTTGACTTGTAGGGGGTGTTCTTCAGTTTATGTTTTACCCCTGTGCTCATGTCTGTTTCTGACCAGAATATCACTCTTCATGGGCAGGGGGGCCCTAACCAGCACCACCAGACCCACTCAAGAATGGCCAACCACGACAGCAGCATAGTGATCCAGCAGGCACTGCCTTCTCCTCAGTCCAGTTCTGTCATCACTCAAGCTCCTTCCACCAACAGACAGATTGGGTAAGTCGCCCCTCTCATCATCACATGAACGCTGTGACTGGTACAACGTTCAATAGACGAAGGCTAGTGTTTAATATTAGTCCAAGGTCCATGCCGCTGTTTGCATTTCTCCTATCAGAATACAGCAGTTGACTTGCACAAGGTGGAGAAGTAGTGATTTTGTTCTTCAAAAGACTGTGTTTGAGTCTGTGTTTTTCAAAACAAAATTAGACCCAGAATCTAGATGGGGGTCAAAGTTGAAGATATGCCTTTAATGAGGTTTTGCATTTCACACATTCAGAGTTTCATATACACACACCAACACTCTCACAAACTTTTACCCAATTAAAAAAAGCACATTGCTGACTACAAAATAGAAATGCTTCTTAAAAACGTTCATCGAAACTAAATATTCATCATTTGATCAGCAAATCATTATTTAATGCTAAAACAGTTACAGTAATCAGCCAAGTGTCCTTGAAAGGGCACATTCTCACATTCCTGGGAAGATTGTAGCACTCCTTGGATGTCCGTGCTTTTCTCGTGTGTGTGTTTGTGAATCTTTCCAGTTGTCCCTGCAGTGACTCTTAAAGTTCTCTGTGTCATGTAGCCAGCTTGGGTGTATCCCACAGTGATGACATCAGTGGTGCAGCTCTGGTGGGGATATCAGCTTTTTGGGATGACGCCGCTCTTGCGCAAACACATACCACTGCTGACCCGTCTTTCTTTTTTCTCCAACAGTCTTATTCCCTCTTTCTTGATGTCTTTCTTTCTCTGTCTCTTTGTTGCATCAGAATGCGCCCTGTCTGCAGTATAATTACCACCTGAAACACATGATGGGCCGCAGGGAGAGGACAGTATCATTTTCAGCCGTGGTGGAGGTTTAGGATGAAGATTTGAGGGTCATGTCTGCAGCTGACTCCAAAATCACAGATTTATTGTGTATAACAACACATTTTCACAAACAAGATGTTTCATAATTAAACTGTCACTTAGGAAGTTTATATACGGGTTGCTTAGTGTTTGGAGAAGCTTTTATCTGAAAGCAGTCGACGATTAATAACACACTCTTTACTTCATGTTTGTGTATGTGTTTGATGATTTTTGTGAAGAAATACTGCACATCTCTTTGCCAATGGTAAGACAGGATAGGACGTAGATGCCCAGATTGGACAACTTGTGAATATTGGATGGAAGGCCTGTCAATCAAGTTGATTGATGGTCTGACAGTGCATTTGTTCTGGGAAAGGGATGGAATTACAGTCAAAGAAAGAGAGAGAGGATAAGAGACAGAGAGAGAGAGACTAGTTAGCTCTCATTTCTTTGCTGCATTAACTTTTTTTTTGACCTTAGTAGACACTTCTTACTAGACAAACCTGTAAAAAAGTTATGAAAAATGCACAGATTTTTATGACCAAACCAAAGTTTCTTTTGGTTTGCATACCATCGGAACAAAACTTATGAGAGCTTTGTTAGAAGGGTTTCTGCAGCGTCAGGGGCAGTAATGCTGAACGCTGCTATGAATGCTCTGCTGTGTTTTAGATTGCAGCAGTAGAAATGGGAGGTGAATATAAATTCATGCAGAGCATATGCGATGCCCGTGCTGTTTTTGTGTTGGTACGTGGGTGTGCATGTGCTAAAGCTGTAAAGAAACAGTTTATAGCACTCATTATGGATGTACACTCATGCAGCTCAGATATCATAAAGTCCTCAACCTTTTATGGAAATTGTATATTTTATTGAGAGAAGCTGTGTTAGTCTTACAGTAATTGGTCAATATCATGAAATTTGTCAAGAACTTGTATGGGTCACATTTCAGACCAAAATCAAACAAAAGAAATACAAAATTACATTTATACAAAAATTTTATTATATATCCAAACTGTTTTTTTATGGCAATTGTATGTTGTTTCATGACAATTAAGCAAATGTTTACTCCAGGTCTTATTATTCTAATGCAAAAATGGTAAACGTTTATTTAGTTAATATTTATCATTGTAGTATTAGTGTTATTTTAGTGGCCTTGATGTATATTATATTTTTGTTAATATATTTTGAATTAATTTTATTTTAAATTTTTGGTTAGTAATTTAGTGTTAGTAATTTGTTGTTTTTGTCACTTGTATTCGTTTTTATTTTTATATATTTAAATGTTTATATTTTTTATATATTTTATATTTTTTATTAATTAGTTTTAGTTAGTTTATTTATTTGAGTTATTTTAGTACTTAAAGTTAAACTTCAGTGAATTTAGATTTTTCTTCAGTGAACGTTTCTTTTATTTCAAATAACAAAAAATATTTTTTATGATTGTAGTTATTAACTATAATAACCCATGGGTAGTGGTTGTGTTGTACCCCCCTCTGGTTGAGTTGTATGACCTGGATATGGAGATTTATTTAATTTTGATTTTGGTCTTTTTGCTACCTAAATCTTCACTGATGTCCATTGGAAACTGCAGCTCTCTATGACTCCACAAGTGTGAGAGTGTTGTTTTGTTATGGGGACTGTGGAGGTCAGGGGTCAGCCTATGGAAGCGTGTATCAGTGTGTTTGGAAATGTCCACCTCAGCGGGAAAAAAGGTTTTGAATCCCCTTAACACAGAAACTCCACTTCCCGCAGGAAGCCATCGAGGCCAGTTAGTGCCTCTGTTCACAAACTGTTTAATCTTCTCTTCCTGCTGCTCTAAACCGAAGAATCATGCCATGATTGAACTAAAAATCCTGAATGATGCAGTATTGACGTGCACGATTTAGAAATACTTTGCTGTTGTGAAATGTTCATAATATTAAACTATTCCTAGAAAAGAGGGGTGAATCAAATTTGGCATAAAAATGTGGTGTATCGGATGGCAGGCTTACATCAGAGTAGCCGGAATGTTACTATTTTCAATGGCGAACTGACATCAGCTATATATATATATATATATATGAATATATATGAATGACACTGTTCCGTCAATGAGAGAACATCTGAGAAGACTCACTAATTAGGGGCTATTGATCCTTGTACGAAGTTCATTTGGTTACAACACAATCCACTCTCCTTCTATAGCCTATGTGTTTCATTGTTGACAGATTTGTCAGTGGCGAGAACTAAGCTCATCTTCTAAGAATATATTGTTCCTGTTTTTGAGAGAAATCTGGTTAAATTATCAGAAATAGAATGAGCAATATTGACACACGCACTTCGGCAACAGAACTTACAGTACTTACATCTTCCAGACACAAAAGGTTGCCACATGAAATAATATAAAATGAAAAATAAAATAAAATAATGAGATAAAATAAATAGAAAATAACAGTAAATTATACAATTTACAACTAGGCCTACAAAACCCGATTTTTTTCTGTACCCCTTTCTCTACAAATGTAATTACCTGTACAGTGATTGTGAATGACTGCAGTAAGCTTAATCCAGGGTCCATCTGCTTTCTGAGTTTTTTTGGATGTGAAGACTGACAGAGTTATACAGCGTCCATTGAATTAGGATAACAAGTCATTTTCATTGCTCCGCCATGTTTACTGAAGAGATTTGGAGGCTTGGAATCAATTAAGATTGGCTTTCCTCAAGTCTGCCTGCTTAACAGGGCTCAGGCGGGGGGCCCACAGCTGTGAAACACAAGGACCCTCAACCCCCAACTTTTCCTGTGATTCTCCAAGCGTTACTCTGGGTTTTTCCCTTTATTCACACCAGCCCTGCTAAAAAGTCCGGCATATGTTATATTTTGGATGCTGGCCTCTTGCATGGGATGCTAATATACTGTAGATATAGTTTAAAATTTTAATTTCTCTCATCTTATAACCACCCTCATGTCTACCAAACTTGCATGACTTTCTTTTGTGAAAACATTTTGAAAAATGTTCCAGTTGTAGTTTTGGACCCCATTCACTTTCATTGTATTTTGCATGGCTGCAGTATGATGGTTCACAAGGTAGGCAAGCATCAAAAACCAGCACTAACCACCATGAATCTGGGCTTTTCAGAAGGGAATGCAGTCCCTCAGAGAGAGAGGCAGTTTGACAAAAAACATTTTAAACCCTTCTGGACTAACAGAAAAAAGGAAAAGGATATGAAAGAGCACAGGGAATCTGAATGTCATGACTATTCAAAGGGTCCAAATTATTTGAATGCTCTCTGCATGTGAATTACTAACATCTGTTCCTGAGTCATGTCAGTGTTAAATATGTTAGACATAGTCAGTCGGCTTGAGATAAAACATTGTGAGGGAGCTCCACCTCTTTAACTGAGTGATAAGAAAGTCCAGGGCTTGGAGAACATAACTGGTAACAGCAAATACTAAATGTAACTAGTGTCTGAATGGTGGCCGTACTGAATGAGAGATGGATATGGGAGGACAAGTTCAGCAACAATAGTTCTTTTCTTCTGGGGCTGTGGTGATTGACATAGTTTTAGTTGAAACGCTCTTGCGACATACAATATAATAGATAGGCTACAAAATGGATGGCAATGCAAACTGCCGTTGGTGCATATAAACTGATCATCAAGAACAGCTCAATGCAAGTTCCTGTGTAGCATTCAGTGAAACCAGAGCAGGTAATATTAAAATAAATTCTCAACACTCAGTATTAACCACTGCTAACAGTTAGCATGCTAATTAAGAATTTTAGCTTCCTAATTCAAAATAACTCTTTTGTATTTATATGTATAAAAAATAACACTCAGCAGAACTACTAGCATGCTAACAGGTAGCATTCTAATTAAGACTTCTAAATTCATAAAACAAAAATAGATCATTTTTATAGCACACTTCCTTTTCTATTACTAAAATCCTCATTCTGACATAAGGACGAGCCTATGAATTTTATTTTCCTCAATCAGAGTTTCCTCACTTCAACATGTTATTTCCTCTAATCCAAGATCTAGATAAAGCTATTTATTTTAGTGTGTATACATATATATATAATAATTAATAATCATAATTAAAATATATTAAATATTAAGGGCCAGATTTGGTGTTAAAGTAATACTGTCAGGATTTACTAAAGACTAAAGAGCAGTGAAGAATTAGTGCTGAAAAGGTGTGGACACAGTTATTTTTGAGCCTAACCTTGTTGAATTTGCATTTGTATGAGTTTCCCTTTCAGACGCAAAATTAATGGGAGGAGAGTATTAAAATTAATCACACAACGCAATGATTAACATTTACACTCATCAAATTACTGGTATTTGCAGCATTATTTAACACCCCCCAAAAAAGCAAATTGTGCTGGTCATTATGGAAATGAGATGTTGCATATGTGTCCTTTAATGTGCGCATTGTTAGTAAATCAGCCACAGAATTTTCCCTTCCCATCGGCGCGTTTGTGTAATTGCACACTAATACTGATTTGCCCTGTTTTTTATGCATTTGCACTATTAAAAGAATTGCGCATACCTCCATGTGCCTGCAGGAATTTCTTGTAGCTCCACTGCAAATTCGATGCCATTTGAAAGTGCAGTTTGCATGCTTGCGTGTTTTCACACCTTTAAACATAAGGGGAGCTGGTTTTCACACCCATAAATAACAGGAAGATTGTGAAGTATTTTGGTGGTTGAAAAGGAAGCTGTGCATTGCAACAACAGCATGAGATGCAGTGACTCAGTGATGTTAACCTGTACTAACCGTTAGAATGGTTGTGTCCAAATTCCATTCTGAGTGCCTACTGAATTTGATGGGGAACTTACTTCTCAACCGTTGATGAAGTACATTCTGTAGGTATATAGGCGTGTAGTACAAATACATCCACGAACATGCTTCACCCCTGTTGAAAAAACCAGCATATGCTGGTTAGGTATGTTCTGAAGCATGGCTGCTTCAATTATTTTATTGTAAAATAAATTACAAAAATATGTTTCTTTTTACTCTGCAAATTTATTTCTTGTAATTTTGACTTTTTAATCTCACAATGCAACTTTATATCTGGTAACTGTGACCTCATAATTGCAACTTTATGTATTACAGTGAGACTATATATCTCACAATATGACTGATTTCAAAATTTATCTCACAGTTGCCTCATAATTAGAAAAATATCTTACTTTGTACATTGCATGGGACTTTATACTGAATTTATTTCTTGTAATTTTGACTTTATATCTGCCTGTGACTTTATTTCCTTTAATTGGGACATTTAATTGCAATCTTATCTCAAATGAGCCAATAGCAGTCGAGTATCAGTTGCACGGGGAGCGGAACTCGGAAATCTTTAGGTTTCAGCGCCATAGAGAAACATTGGAAGATCCGAAGCGTTCATCAATTTGATGGGGTTTATGCTTCAAAAATGGAAAACCTATGTGCCTGGGGTACTTGAAACACTGATTCCAGGTATCCCGAGAGGATAGGCAATAGAATTTATTACATTTCCTAAACCCAAACAAAACAGAGTAAAAATGTCCCTAAGCATTCAACCCCAATCCTGAAAACGACGAAAGATGAAAACGATCATTTTCTGGTTGCTATCCTCTTATTAAGTTACAATTTTCATCTGCTCAAGCAGAACATTAATGTCATCTTGTGCTTCAGCAAGGTATCTCTGGCTAAAACTAACGTTAAAGTTAGTGAGTCCATGCTAACGTACAAACCTAAATAGCGAACTGTTCTCACGTCATGCACAGTGTAGTTAAGCCAAAAACACGTAAACGAAGGTCTACATTTCAGTGCCTCTCCGTATTAAACTGTTAAATGTAAATTAATTTAATCTTACCCTAAGGTACATGAACACTGTTGATCCGAGATGTTGTGATTGCGATCATAACGGCCTTAACATGAGACTTCTCCTGTTTGCATTGTGATCTGTATTTTTACATAATTATTTTTAAATGTTTTATATATACCTCCATATCATATTTAAGTCCCACTTAAATGATAGTACTTCCATGTCCAAAATTTGACAAAAATATCTTGGTACAAGGTTTTCACACTGACAGCTGTCATTGAAAGACAGTAGCAACTAGTAATGTTTATTTGTCCGAGTGCACAACAGTAATTAAGGGGGGCGGGGCTTACCGATAGGTAAATTGCAACTTTATATCGTACAGTGAGACTTTATATATCACAATATGACTGCATGTCTGATTTTAAACCTCATCTCATGATAACCTTTGTTTTTCTCTTATAAAAGGCAAGAAACAAAACTTGATTATTGTTCTCTTAGGACACTGTAGAATTGAAACTGCACAGTTTTATGACTCCAACCTGTCAAAACTTGATACTTGCTCTTTGGGACTCTGATTCACCCTAGCCGAGGCAGCGTGCAGTGTTGTTTTTGTACGAGGCTGCATAGGAGAGTCCTCCCATACCCCCCCCCCCCCCCCCCCCCCCCCCCCCCCCTCCAGTTTCTCTTGTGGGCCAAAACACAGACGTCATCGATTTCTTCACAGACTGCTTTCAATCACATTGATCAGAAATGCAGAGCCCCATTGTTAGGATTTAAACTTCTTGACCCCTCTGATGGAAAAAACAAACTGTGGTTGATGTTTTAGCTAATTACACCATGCAGAGAAAGCCAAAACTTGTGGTGACCCACCCTGAGAAGATCTTTCCGTTTAGGGTGGCATCTTCTGGATACGCAGCGAGTGTGTATGTCTTGTGCATGTCTGAAAGAGAAAGAATTTCAGAGGACAGAGGGAAACAGAAAGAGAGAGAAGACTGGCAGGCAGGATGTACATCTGAGCTGAATTAGAGTGAGCTCATTGTGTACGGCGTAGAGTTTAATAGTGCGTTTGGAGAGGAACGCCCAGGCCCTGCTCCTCTCATTCCAGCACCACTGTGTCATCCCCGTCCACCAGACAGACACATGCAGAAACGCACACACTCCTGCAAAGACAGAGAGAAAGAGAGAGACCCCCGGAGCAAACATCAGGAAGACAGGAACTGCTGGTCAGAGGAAGAGAGGGATCAGGGGTAGATTGAAGACAGGGGTCCTAGACTGAGAATATGAAAGGATGGAAAAGGGAGAGAGGAAAAGATCTAGGGTGCTGGATAGACAAGAGGAACAAAGTGATAAAATAAAGTCTTTTATATGGATATAAATAAGAGAGACAGGTGTACTGTGGTGTCCATGAGTCTGAGATTACATTTAAAATTTGCGATTCAAAATCTAATTTAAATTAGGAAATAAACAAAGTTTTAGGACTTTGAAAATGTAAAATTCAAAATTTGTTTGAAAAGTCAAATAAAACAATGTTATTAATAAAGTTAAACAATTTAGTATTTAAAGGGATAGTTCACCCAAAAATTAAAATTTTACCCTTACCCTCATGTTGTTCCAAACCTGTATGAGTTTCTTTCTTATGTTGAACGTAAAATAAGATATTTTGAAGCATGCTGGTAATCAAACAGTTGTTGGTCCCCATTGACTTCCATAGTATTTATTTTGCCTACTATGGGACCAACAACTGTTTGGTTCTTCAAAATTCTTCAAAATATCTTTTTTTTTGTGTTCAGCATTAGAAATAAACTTATACAGGTCTGGAACCACATGAAGATGAGTAAATGATGACAAAATTTTCATTTTTGGGTGAACTGTTTCTTTACGATCCTGCACCATTTTTAGGTCTTAAAAGAAAAAAGTACATTTGTGACAGTGACCATGATCAATGACAAAAATTTGGTCAGGCTCTCGGCTGTATAGATACAGTATACAGTATGTCCTTAGAAAACATACTAGCATGTTGAAGATAGACATTGCAGATTGTTGGTTTCACAGTCTTTGAAGTCAATACAAAACAACATTTGTTATCTGTTTTATATGGATTTTATACATTGGGAACTGATAGGATCCTGTGAAGTTGTCTTCAAATGACAGGTGTCATTCTTTGTAATTATATGTGCAATTCGCTCACAATAAATGCCCCATTATACACTTCAAAGTTTTTTCTTTGTTCTTCACTCAGGGATAAAAAGAGGTTTGTAGCTTGTGTTTGCAAACTTTCTGGGTGCGGAGAGTTTTCTGGAAAGTTTGTCCTGGTTGGCTGTTTCAAACCATCAAAACAAACTCCAACCAAACTTTGGCCAGATTTTGTTAAAATGACATCACACAAATAGTGTCTATATGAATTTTATGTTCACTTTGTGCTTATTAAAGCCTGTTCACACCAAAAACTATAACTATAAAGACAACTATATTAGCGTCCACTCCAACGCACAATAATGTTCTGTTCATTATAAACACATGCTACATTTATATAATTTACTACTTTAAATGCTTGAGCTCTTTAAAGTCGGATAGATTTATTGGCTGTTTTAATATGTTTTTATTGTTCATCAGTTGTAAAAAATCCTTCTTAAAGTGATTCCAAAGACATCGTTCCTCTGTGTTGTTTAGTTGTGGAGACTGTACTTGCCTATTCTCATAGAATCGGAATGATTATTAAAATGTTATAGTTATTATAGTTATCATCCTTGGTGTGAAAGGTCATGTATTACAAGAGAAGCTGGTGTGGAATTAAACACTTTCCCCTAATACACTCTGGAAAAGCAACAAAGAGGATTTTCTAACCTGAATGTTGGCCACACAAGACAAGCTTGTCACGATGAATGGTTTAAAACTCTATTACATGTCTTTTGCATTTCCATGGCTAAAAGCATTATCGATTAGCCATGGGAAGGATTCAAATCAGTGTGATGAATTGACAGACAGGTGGGGGCGGAGGCTGAAACCTCCCTGGGTCAGTCATGCCGGAGAGCTTCTCAGCATAGTTTCAGTCACGGGAAGAAACAACTGGCTGGCTGTCAGCCAAACCACTTATTCTGTTTGTCTGTCTCTCTCTTTCCCCCTCACACACTCTTTCTCTCTCAGCCGGCAGCGATGAGAGATGTATCCATGCATAATTGGGGCTTTGTGGTGAGCTGTGCCATGCTTGCTCGCCCCGAGGTATTCCAGGATAAGGCTCTCGCCGTTGTTCTCATTGACAGACCTCGACTTTACATGGAACTTAAGTCTAAGTCACCGCCGCCTGTCAACGAAGTCCCTCCTCCGAACGGTGCTTTTTCATCGCCCCATCCCCAACGGTCTTTAATGAGACTCAGGCTCCCTCACGGCCCTTCTCAGCTTGATTTATTTGATCAGATTCATATGATTCTACCCACTCTGCAGTCCTTGGGCCCGTGGCAAGCCCGCTCTCTCGCTCTCTCTCTGAGTGTGATTAAAGTGGTAAATCAGGGGCAGGTCCTGTGCTGTGTTTACTCGGAGCACCAGGCAGCTGCAAGCTGTTTGGCCTCTCTCTGTTTCTCCCGCTGTTTAGGCCCATTGCCATGGAGACCGCACCATCGTCTCCCAGCGGCTGGAACCATGCCCCGGGCTGTTTTGGTTACATTCACACAGCGAATGTAAAAAAAAAAAAGAGAAACATTTTTGCACCATCGCTGCTGCAGTGTCTGCTCAAGTTAGTGTGGTGCAATGAGTAAGAGAGAAAGAGAGAGAAAGAGAGAACATGGTATTCAGAGAGAGCGAGAGAGATGGTGTGACTTAAAAAGAGAGATAGGTGGGGGGGTGGGGGGGGGGGGGGTGTAAGAAGCCAAGAGCATTACATCATTGCTGGAGTGGAGTCAGAAGGGAAGGATATGAGTCAGTGGGCTGACTGTGCCTGGCTCTCTTTCTCGCTCTCTTTCTGGCTCTCATCTCACTCTCTCTCACTGAAGTGGTAGTCAAGTCTCTTAAGCTGAAGTCACTTCAGTTGGGCATGTAGAGATGAATGCATCATTTAAGCAACTTTATAATGTCTCCAACTTACTATGATTATGAAATTTTATGTTTATACTGTGTTTATGACAGCCGTACAAAGGCTGCATACAACATGTATTGCTTATGAAAAGGCTTGAATTATGTGTAGGATCTGCAAATGTTCTAAAATTCTTTATCTAAATTGTTCAAAAATTATCATTATCCAGAATCGAAAATCTTCTAGAAAACATAATTATATTTTTGCTTGATTTTGTATACACTGTAAAAAAAAAAGAAAGTTGTGAAGTGAAGTGAAGTGAAGTGACATTCAGCCAAGTATGGTGACCCATACTCGGAATTCGTGCTCTGCATTTAACCCATCCAACGTGCACACACACAGCAGTGAACACACACACACCGTGAACATCCACCCGGAGCAGTGGGCAGCTATTTTATGCTGCAGCGCCCGGGGAGCAGTTGGGGGTTCGGTGCCTTGTTCAAGGGCACCTCAGTCGTGGTATAGAGGGTGGAGAGAGCGCTGTACATTCACTCCCCCCACCTACAATCCCTGCCGGCCCGAGACTCGAACCCGCAACCTTTGGATTACGAGTCCGACTCTCTAACCATTAGGCCACGACTTCCCCAAAGTTGAGCCAACTTAAAATTTTAAGGCAACCAGCTTTGGCAGACTTTTGAGTTCTCTCAACTTATTTTTGTAGGAGATTCTCAACTTTTTGTTGTATAAACTTAAAACAACAAGTTGAGAAACAATATATAGAAATATATAGAAAATCATTTATCAATGTGCAGAATAAGAACTTTTCTAGAATTGTTTTCTTTTTCTTCTCAATTATAGAATGCATTGAATATCATTGTCCAGAATGTTTTAGAGTTTTTGGATTGTATTCCAGAACTTAATATGGTTATGCCAATACTCATGATGAAATATTATGTTTAGGACTGCCATACGAAGACTGAATGCAAAATGCATTGCTTGATTATGTGTAGAATATAACATTTTCAAGAATTTTTTGAAATTCCTCAAAGATTCATTATACATAACCATCCAAAATTGCGAATTTTCTAGAAATATTCAATAGATTCAAAGATTCATTCAGAACCTTTTAGAATTGATAGTTTTAGAATGTTGTCCTCAAGAATCACTTCAAGAATCCAATCTAGTGTTTTCTTTAGATTTTCTAAAATGTCACTAGCAGAAACTATACTTTTAAAGAATTCTTTAATAATGACTCCTACTTAATATGATTATGGAATATTATGTTTATACTGGTTAGGACAGCCGTACAAAATCTGCAATGAACATGTTTTGCTTATGGAAAAGCTTGAAATATGTGTACATTTTCTAAAATTCTTGGAGTTCCCTTCTAGATAGTGTTCAAAAATGCATTGTAAGTCACATTCCAGAATGGAGAATGTGTACTGCTATTCAGAATAATGACTTTTCTAGAATTGTTTTCTCCCTTCTCGATTATAGAATGCATTGAATGCACATCAGTGCTTTTATGGGATTGCAGTCTCATCTTAATTTGCCCTGTTTAGTAAATCTGGTCCCAAATCTTCTCAAATTCTTCAATATTTTCTTTTAGATCCTGTTCTAGAATGTGTCTGTGTAAAACAAACTAGAATTATTCCCTGCAATATTATACTCTATTATGCCGTAAATATGTCACTAAAACTTTTTACATTTAGAATGCTTCTAAATATTCTAAAATTCTTCAGTAATTTTAATTTAGATTCTGTTCTAGAATATGTTACTAGAACTCAGTCTAATCTTCGATTGAATGTTTTAAATGTTTTCTTTTAGGGCCATTCATTAAACAAAAAACTGAATGAATTTCTGAGTAAACCATTCTCAAAACCATTCTTGCGTAAATGATTGCATTAAACTGTATGACAATTTACATACAGTAACAGTCATTTCACAATGATTTAAACAGTATTCTGCTTGTGTTTCCTGAGTAAGGCCCCCTATATTCTGTACTAGAATGCGTTATGTATTGTAAATGCTTGAAAAAGTCACCATAAGATTAACCTGCTATAACCCTATACGCAAGGAGAGTATAGAGTAACATCTTAAACTCTCTAAGACTTGAGGCTCTCTAGCAAGGTCAGTGATGTTGGGTTTGGTGTCTTTTAGCTCAGAGAGAGAATGATAGTGGAGGATCCTGCTGAAATCGAGAGAGAAAAAGAGAAAAGACAGCGAGGAATAGAAAGGGAGGAGTGATGTCATGTTGGAACAGGGAGACAGTGTATGTAATGTGAGAGGAGAGGGTCAGGATTGCACTGTGTGTGTGTGTGTGTGTGTGTGTGTGTGTGCGTGTGTGTTTTTGAGTGTGTACATATGCCCACCCCTCACCCTCCGGGGGTCTTATTATCCCCTCTGAAATGACAGCCTGTCATTAATACAAAATATACAGTAGACCATACAAACACACTAACACACACAGACAGTCATGCACTTGATGTACACCCACATGAGCAGTAATTCTGGGTGTATGGAAAGTTTTTGTCTTATGATATTTTGCCCTTTCATAACAGGTTTATTCTTTATTCTCTGTTGACACACGCTTTTTATTTCTCTCTCGCTGAGGAGCAGGTGAGCGAGTTTGACAGGGAACCTGTACAGCGTCTAAAGCGTCTTTCTTCCCGTTGGCTAGATTGAGCTCTTAATTAGGACCATTTCCTGTTCGCTGAGTTTTAATGTGCAGCAGGACTGGCCCGCAGAGAGTTGCCCCGCTCTCTGTTTCCCACTCTCTTTCCCTTCACCTCAGTGGTAACAGGCTAAGACAATTTTTTCTTCAGCCTATGTTGGTGTGGTTTGTGGTTCAGAGCTGAGCTGTGGCTGTTCTCCACCACAATAATATAAATCCTTTTTCTTCCCTTATATTTATTTTACACCAGAAAACAAAAGGAGACAAGCTCAGGCTGCCTCTGAATATGCATACAGTACTTCCCTACTATAAAGTAGAAAAACAGTATGTGAAAAGAGTAGTATGTCTAAGTTCATAGTATTCATAAAACTGTAGGCAAAAAGTATCTGAATTACAGAGATTTTAAAGTGTGACCCACAATACCATGGGAGAAGAGTTGTGAATGGCAGACGCAACATGAGAAAATGGCAACATGATGAATATAGTATGTCTGGATTACATTCATATTGCACACATTTATACTTAAATAGAATATAGTCACAAAGTAAGTATGTAAATTCAAAAGTCTTCTCAGAGAGTATGCGATTTTGGATGCAGTTTCGGTATTTAGTGGTGGGTAATGAGTGCAGGTTTTGTGTTATTATCGGAATGCTAATGTTGTTAGCTTTTTACTTTTTTGCTAAATATGTTAGATCGAAGCAATTATAGTTCACTGCAAAATGAATCTTCTGTGAACTTATACTCAGCGTCATGCCATTTTCACATACTGTCTTTTGTGGAACACAAAAATAGTCATTTTACCTGATATCCTGGTTTCACTACAATGAAAGTGAATGAGATTAGGGCTTTCAAGCTCTAAATATAACATAAAGTCCAATAAAAGTAGTTTGTATACACTATTTCAAGTATTAAGAAGCTACATATGTTTTTGATAAACCTGCTATGACATCTTGACACTGCATACTTGAATATATGTAAACGCAAATGAGATTTAACAGCTGAGAGGAATATTTATAGAAAATTATTTCAGTTTGGGTCTGTTCCTCACATAAAGCTATCAGATGGCAACTTTTTATACAAACATGAGGAAATAGATATTTATAGTAATTTATTGTTTTTGTCACTTTCATTCATGTGAGTTTTATTTAGGAGTGAACTATTCCTTTAAAATATAAGCCAAATCTCGAATGGGTGTGTATATGTGTGTGTTTCAGAGATGTGAGGTTGTTAAGCATGTGATGGATTGGAGTGTTAGACACAAATGACAATATGTCAGAATGTTAAAGACCGTATGTGCTTGTGTGTGTGTGTGTGTGTGTATGCGTACACAGTAATCATGCAGTGTAAATGCTGCTATTTAGGCCGGATAAATACAGGTATTTGTTCAGGTGGGGACCCCCTCCTTTCCCTTTCAGCTGTCCGTCAGCTCTCCAATCAGACCGAAATAATGCTTGTCATCTGAGGCTAAAGGTTATTCAGACAAGCTGCGTTTCTCCACACTGTGTGGTAGTCAAAGTCTATAGGTGGTATAGTGGTGAAGTTAGTGAGTGCTATATTTGACACATTCTACCTAAATATCAGTGCGGTCAGGGGAAGTGGAGTGCTAGCAGCTTCTTGCCAACCCAGAGAGGAAGTTGTGTAGTCGGTGTGTTGAAACTACATATATTGTGTGCCACACCTGAGGCCCTGTTAAGTGCATTACCTGTATGCAAGAACGCTTTATAGATGTTGATTGTATTATGCTATTAAACTCTCTCATGTTTGCAGACTCCACTAACTATGAGAGAGATTTGTAACAAGCTGTTATGTCAAATTCATCTCGCCATCTTTTTTGTATTCATCCACACCCACGCTTTTATTGAAGAATGCAGGGTTTGATCAGACTTAAGGCAAGAGCCAGTAAACCTCCATTGAGAGCTTCCAGCAAAATGTCTCTTGCTGGGAAAGCCATTCTGCCTCTCTGTGCATGCCTGAATACTTCTAAAAGGGATAGTTCACCCCAAATTTTTTATTCTGTTATAAGGGTCAATGACATGACGCTATTGATTTAAAAAAAAAAAAAAAAAAACGACAGGCATTCATAACTACGTTTCAAGGTCAGTTTGAGTCTTAAAATATCAGATAAATAAATATCAGCCCCTCTTATGTAAAGGCGAAGTTGCTGATATTTATGAATTGATAATTCATGGTGTTTGTGAAAAAATAACAATATTCAAACGTGTATTTAAGGTGTAATGACAAAAATATAAATTTTTTTAATATAATGATTATACCAAATTTCATTTTTAGAGATGTTTTAGGATGTAAACCTTTCTTGAAAATGGCAAATGAATGCAAAGTGTAATTTTCTTAGAACTTGGCATATGTTATTTTGGTCACACTTTATTTTTCGGTCCAATTTTCGCTATTAACAAACCATTAACTACGACTTATGCCTCAATAAACTCCTAATTTGCTGCTTATTTATAGTTAGTAAGGTAGTTGTTAAGTTTAGGTATTGGGTAAGTTTAGGGATGTAGAATAAGGTCATGCAGAATATGTGCTAATAAACAGCCAATATGATAATGATAGTCGTACTAATAACTAAGCAACTAGTTTATAGTGAGAATTGGTCCCTATACTAAAGTGTATTTTTAACTAATTTTTCTAAATATTTTGCCATAGACACTTTTATATGAGATTGTCATTCTATATATTACAATATATTTATATTTTGGACATTAAATAGCTCCTAAACTTACAACATGAGGATGAGTAAATGCTAATAGATTGTCATTTTTCTATGAACTATACCTTAAGTAAGACTGAATGAGGCACTGAAAATTCTTAGGAACTATGACAAACTGAAACGAGAACTGAATACGCCGCCTGTATGGTACAATTTCCTAATAATGGCAAATGGGTTTTTCTGACGTCATTTTTCTTCTGAACTTTGATCTGATGAAACCAGTCAAATTTTTCATTTTTTTTTTCTTTTGGCTCTCTTTCTTAGGCCAGTGCCTGGTTCCCTTTCCTCGTTGTTGCACCTGAGGAACAGACAGCGACAGCCACTGCCGGCCTCCATGCCTGGCACATTGCCTGACCCAACTATGCAAGGATCGTCTGCTGTTCTGATGCCTGTGAGATCATAAATAAACCCACAAACACACACAATGCATTTACACTTCCCAGTCATGGTTTCCTGATGCCTCTGACAACCGAAATGCATTAATACGCACACAAACTCATCTTTCATAGACCATTCTCATGCTTTTCTCAGCGGTCTGCTTTAAATTAATGCCTTTTCCAGTGCTATGACCCATATCAGTGACTGCTTTATCAGGACGCCCATCAGCAGAGGTGTAATTTTCTACCAATGCTCAATCTGGTTTAATTCTATTTCAGATATGCCAATAGGAACTCGAATGCAGGCTGAGGAAGGTGTGTGTGTGTGTGTTTGAGCGAGCCACCCATATCAGAGTTCTAATGACACGACACATGTTCTCATTGTAACATAAGCCAGTCCATGTTGGCTATGGAGGTAAAAGCACAGAGTTGATTAAATTAAACTAGGACGTTTTTTTTCAATCTCGATTGACATCCCAGGAAAGGGGTGCCGGGTGGGGTGATATTTTTAAACCAAATATTCCTCCAATAATTACAGCGGACTGCTGCGCTTTCACCCTGCTATAGGTCATCAGGGGGTTGGAAAGAGGGGTCGGAGGGAGATCTTGGGTTTTAGTAACAGGACCCCCAGTCTCTCTCAATCTCACATACACACACGCATTGAAAGTACCATTTTACAGTTTGTCTCACCTTAAACCGAGTGTAAATCACCTGAACGTGCTTTGTATGAGTGCAAACATCTAAAACCTCAATTTCAGTCTACGTGCACATTTAATTGAGACTTTCTGAATTAAGACATTCTGTCTTTCTCACAGAAATGAGCTTTGGTTTAGTTTATGGTCTTGTTAATAGTCCTATTTTAAGCTTCACACTTCTGCAGTATTCAGCTTCCTCTCTTAGCTTGTCTTTGACTGCTGCTTTTCCCACAGAGTTGCGGAATATGCATAGATAAACACAAACACACACACACACACACACACACACACACGTTAGGTTTCTGTGAATTGTGGGGGCTTTCCATAGACTTCTATTACTTTTATACTGACCAAACAATATTTTCTATTCCCTAACCCTAAACCTACACATTACAGAAAATCTGTTTGCATTGTTACACGTTCAGATAAACATCATTTACTATTTTTAATATTTTTTCCCCTTGTGGAGACTGCAGGCCGGCCCCCACATGGTCAAAAATTTCAGGTTTTACTATCATTGTTGGGACATTTGGTCCCCACAATGTAGCATAAACAAGTACAGACACACACACACACACACACACAAAACCACACATACATATTTACCTACCTATCTAAATAAGACTTTCTAAGATGAACTTTTACATATAAAGCTATTTTAAATACTACAGTATGACCCTAAACCTAAAATAACTAAAAATTTTAAGTCAGCGGGGGAACAAATTATTTTAAGTTGAAACAACTTTTTGAAACATTAGGGTTAGCTTGAAGCAGTAAGAAGTAAGCTTTAACTAATTCTTGTAACATTTTTATGTAATTTTGCCGTCAAATATTTAGAACGTACACTCACATTTACACTGTAGTTATTTAAGTTGTGTCAAGCATTAATGTGTTTGATTCTGAAGTATTATGTTCACATTTGTGGGTACAGATGGAGAGGCAAATGTCTATGGGCTCCAACATGATGGGCATGCAAGGCCCCGCCCACAACAGCTCATGCTCCTCTCCTCATGTTCCATCCATGCACTCAGAGGCAAAGCTGGTGAGTCAGTCTCACACACACACACACACACACACACTTGCATATTTTCCTTCTTGCCTACCCTGTATGATTTGATTTGAGTTCATTTTTATCTTCTGTTATTGTTACAGAACTAGTCACCCGTGTAAGATACACAACACTTGCACGTATAAGCATAAAAAAGACTTTTCCCTCTCTCTCTTTCTGTCGCTCATATGCATGCGCACACATAGACACACACTCACGTCTTTCTCTTTTTTACTACAATGTATGCCAGCTTGTCTGATGTATATCTCGATGCCCTGAACATACACTTGTGCCTCTGCTGCTTGTTAGCACTAGTTCAGCATGGAGGTGATCTCATCAGAAACAAAGCAGCCAGTCAGAGCTCTCAGAGACAGAGAGAACGAGAGAAAGACGAAGAGAAAGAAACAGACTGGTGGAGAAAGCGGGAAGGAGTGTCTAGTAGTTTTCTTTTGGAATGGAAAGGAATATGTTTAGTTTTTTTACACATTTCATCAATATGTACCGATGACAAACTGATTTATAGCACTCTAGTAGCTATGAGAATGTACTAATCTTACAGCACACACAAGCTGTTAGTGGATTTGATCAGTGGATCAAAACATTGAAAATTGTGTCTTGTGACACAAAAGGAGATATTTACAAAATGTTCTGGCTGCTTTTTCCATACAGTGACAGTAATGAGCTCAAACAATGTCAAAAAGGTGCCTTTTTACTTATAAACTACAAAAAAGAAAAGAAAACTGAAATTAGTTTAAAAATCAAAAAAGAGCATACAACCATACAGTTACATAACATAAGTAATAACAAAAATAAAAATAAAAGAAACAAAGAAAGAAAAAAAAGAAAGAAGAAGAAACATTTTTAAAGAAAAAGTTGTCACACAGGGAATTCTGGGAATTTACTGTAAATTTATAGTTTTCCCCTGTAAATTATGAGATTTATTAGTTCTTTTTAACTTCCAAAAACTGAGTTTAGCAGTATTTTACTGTAAAATTACATGAAATGTCTCATTAGATTTTTTCATCAAATATAGAATTTGCCAATAACCATTTTTACAGTGCTTTACCATTAAAATAATTATCATTATTTAGTGTGCAAAACCAATGCATTCAATCAAGATGCACAAACGCAAGTGCAAACATTGCTTTGTGTTTTGAAAAGTCTAAAATAAAAAAAAATAAAAAGTTGAGAAAACTTAAAAGTTTAAGGCAATCAGCTTCAAGAGATTTTTGAGTTTTCTCAACTTGTTATTTTCAGTTTATTCAACAAAAAGTTGAGAAAACTCCAAAATTTAGCATTTTGCTATTTTGCATTTATTTACATTCAAATATTCAAATATGACTCGTCAAGGCTTTTTTTTGTCATCACTATTGAACCCTGACAGCCTCATGTATGGAAATAACATCTAGTACTTTTTTGTTCCGTGTATGAAAATCCTACAGGTTTGGAACCACATAATGATGAGTAAATGATGACAGAGTTAATATTTTTGTGAACTCTTCCAGGACCGTTACATCCGTCTGCCAGGATTTGTACAGTTACCAAAGATCCCATTTAAGTATGTGGCTGCTCACACATTTTAGCTGAGCTTCATAGCGGTGGCAAGAGGATCAGGAAGACAGATTTGGTAATTAGATTAAAATCCACTAATTATACCATGTAATAATCCGGTATTTGTGGATTTGGAATTGGACTCAGGAGGGAGTTAATTATTTTGCTCTGAGAAAAAGGGGAGCGCAGACATTTCGAGAAAGGAGGAGACTGAAAAACAATACAAGATAAAAGACAGAAGGAGACAGAGAGAGTGTCTGCACGTCAAAGCATGAGTGATGATTCTGATGGTGGAAAGAGCGTTCAAAGAGCACTCAACTCTCTTTCCTTCTCTCCGTCCCGCTGGAGATTGATCACCATGTGTATTTTTTAATCCTTTCGTTTGTTGCTATGGTAACGTGCAGGGGGAGCATAATATTACTTTAATGTGCAGTCTTATCTGTCCTCTGGCTGGACTCCAGGCACATCCCCCCTCTCTGCCTCGCTCTCGGCCCTGATTGTAATTGAATTATAAATTCCTCTTTTTTTTTTCTTTTGCTCTGACACATGAAACCTTTTGTTTTAAGCTTTCAAGAGTCACTAAAACGATCTTATAGGAATAATTAAACAAAGGTCACCACGCCTTTGGATGCCGGATAATTCAATTATCTGTAAGAATGCAAATATATATATATAAAAAAACAAAATGCAGTTCACATGTACTTTAAATTAAATCCTAAAGTGATGAAAGGAAAGCTGCCAACATCTAGTGCTCCAACAGTCACTCCACAAAAAAACGGAGATTTCAAAATTAAGATTGTTATTGTAAAATAATATTAATTATAAAACAATAATTATTAATTATATTATTATAGTACTAAAAACTTAAGGAAAAAAAAGAGTTACTATAACTATATATATATAGTATATAACTATAGTTATAATTTTATGTATACTGTACAGTGTAATATAATCAGACCATTATATATTTTTGTTATTATTTTTAATTACATTTTTTAAATTTAGCTAAATTTTACAAAATGACACACAGACACACAAAAAAACGATTTCCCTGCTTGGTAATAAAAATGAAGAAGAAAAAAAGATGTATTCTCTGAAAACAAGATTTTTTTATATTTTACTATATAACAACGCCAATTTTTTTTTTCAGTGCATGATTTTTCACCTTTTTTTTTTTGTTGTAAAAACTATGGCGTCCGTGCTATCAGGTGACCTGTTCTGGGGTGATCGGAGCCATGTGTCCCCCACACTGCCCGGCCCGGCCCAGCACAACTCGAGTGTGGAGCTCCAGCCCTAATCTCATTATACAGAGATGTTGACTTATTCCAAATGGGAAATATCTCCCCCAACTGTAACCTCACACCCAACCCTCAGCCACAAGAGAGAGAGGGTCGAACTAGAGAACATGAAGAAAGTGAGAGACAGAGGAAAGTGGAAGTCTGTGTATGTGAGAAAGACAGAGAGAGAGTGTGTGAGGCGATAGTATGTTGGACGGAGGATCAGTGTGCACGTGTGTGTGTGTGTCTGTGCTCTTTGGCCGATGAAGCCAGATTGATTTTGTGGTGGGCCAGGGGGTCTCCGGTAAAAAAAAACCCCTGCTAAAAGTGCTTTTGTTCCCACGGGACCGTAGTCAGATCATCACACACACACACACACACACACACACACACAGAGTGCCGTGCTGTCTTCATACTCTGTGGTTAAGGTGTCATTTATCTCAGGCCAGATGTGGATGAGCAGGCTCTTGTGTTTGTGGCTGTTTTGCTCTTGGGCCGAGCAGCAGAATATTTATTATTAATGAAGTCACTGATTATACGTTTCAGATATCCAGTTGTTCGATGTGCTAGGCAGATGTAGTTGCTCTGTTGTTGGAGTGGGAGTGAAATACAGTATAATTATCTCTCCATTTACTCTTATGATATATTTTCATAGATGTATACTCAACAACAAGCTAGCCAAACAGCACATGTGCTCCGTACCCGGTCATTTAGTTTTTCCTCCACATGCTGTGTTTTGATACATCTAAGTTCTGGTGTCTGTGCAAAAGGAAGCACAAACGCTCTTATCAGAGAGAGGAAAAGGCCTGTGTATGTGCCAGCTGAACCCTGTCAAACTCAGTGCGGATCCACTTTCAGTTCCACCACTGTTTTGGCATGTGCAGGCTTTCGAGAGAAAGGTCCCTATGAGTTTTTTGGCAGTTATGCACTGTATACAGTTTACAGCTTCCTTTGAAACATTAGCATGTAAATATTTGCTTAGAGCTGTAAACTAATGTAATAAAGGGAAATGTGAGACAGAAAACGAGAATATATTTTCTTATTCAGTGTTTTTGTCTTGATTTTGAGAAAAAATACAATACATAACTGTAAATAAGTGGATATTCGATTGTAAATAACAGGTTTGACAAAGCCGCTTAATTCTAATGAAGACAAGTTTTGAAATGTACTGTAATATTTACATGTGAAAAAATACGGGACTCGATTGAAATGTGAAAAATGACTAGGATAGAGGCAAAAATCGAGTTTAACTTGTAGATAACTTTATCCAATTTTTTTTTTGCCTAATGTGTTGGAAGTGTGACTTTTATTTATTGTGATTCATTTGCAAATTATTTATTTTTATTTTAGTAAAGATATTGTAAAATAAGTAAATTTATATTTTATTTCAGTAATTGTTATGCATGTGTTTTTACTATATTTTGTCATTCTTTCTTTCTACTTTTCATTAACAAGTAGAAAGACAAACAAACAAGCCAGGAATGTGCGTTAAGAATGCATATAGAGTTCATTTTTATTGCATATTTAAAAGTAAATGAACCTGATAAGCAAATTAAAACATAAAAATGAAAGCATTGAATATAAATGTATTTTGTCAGATTTTTTCCTACTTAAGTATAAATTGCACCAAATGTATTATTTCATTAAAAAAAAGAAAAAAGAAAAAAAAAAGCCATTCTGTGCATGGAAAGAAATTAAAAAAGAAAAAAGAAAGAAATGAAAGCGATTTAACTAAAAATACAAAATAACCTAATTATGCAAAGAATCATTAAAATGCATTTTTTTGAGTTTATGAGTTTAATATTTGCAAGGGTATTTCCTTATAGCTGCTCCAGACAAGTTCTCCTGACCAGGAACTGAAAATCTACGACTTCTGCTTGGAATGTTAGTCTCGCTATTCATGCCAGTGACAGTTAAAAACAATCTGTGGTTCTTTGTTTTATCATGGGGTAATTATCCTTTGTTTACATTGTTACTAAGGATGATAAATTTGTCACTAAGCGTCAGACTAGGTGGTGAGCTTTTATGAGGTAAACAATACTATATGTTCCTGCTCTGTTTCTCCGGGGCCCTTGTGCTGGCACACGTCGCTCAGATGACATAATCCTTGGCATGCTCTAAATGCACTCGTTTTTTTACTTGAGCAGTGGGAAAAAAAGGAACCTTTCTTAAAGAAAAATTTCAACGAGGGATACAGCTATCAAAGTGATGTAAAGTTTTTATGTGAGCCCTGGAGATTCAGGCTTATGTAATCGCACCCTCATTCATCCACAGAGGATCGTAACTGATCGCAAAAGTATTCAGATTCAGGCATACTTGAAGCAAAAAGTTACATTTTGTTAAATTTATTTAAACAAAATATTTTATAATTGTTCTGGGTTACACTATTTTATAAAAATATTTTGTGGTATTGCTTATAATTATACTATAATTGTATTATTTCTATTGTAATTAGGATCAATGACATGTTGCTTTTTTATCTGAATCTATTCATTTATTCAAAAAATACATTAAAAATATGATTAATTCATACATGCAATGACTTGAATACACCTCTGATGCGATGAGTTTGTGTATAATTGCGGAATTAAAATTTATTTTGATATTTTTTGAGAACATAGTCATAAATGTTAGTGATACAACTGTCCTGATATGATAATGAAAATAAATCCTTAAAAGAAAAATAGTTTGGTATAATATTTTATTAGAAAAAAGTGGTCTTTTTTGTTTTTGTTTTTCAAAACTAATTGATAATTAATAATTTTATGCTTGATTACTTAGTTAAACCATGTCTTTTTGAAATCATTGAATTAAAACTTTACAAAGTACAAAGAGTGCATTTCTAAGAACTTGGCAGATGTGTTTTCAAGTATTTTTACATGAAAATACTTCAGACTTTCTACTTTAAATTTTTACATTTAATTTGATGTTACTTGCCATTCCTTTGTAAGTTTTTGTGAGCTTTATTAGTAATTTTTGAGTGAAAATAATTTCATTTTTTTCAGCAAATACGTATGTATTATGTCTGTACGGAAACTGTAATGTACAGTCATACCTTGTGCTGTAAATGTGGGATATACAATTATGTAACTTAATTTTAAATCTCATGCGTAATTTCAGACTAATTTCAATGACTCAGAGTTTCTGCTTTATTGAATTATGTAATTTCACAGTCGCCATCAGTGGAAGGTATAGCCCTTTACTGAAGAGACACCTGCAGCTGGTGCACAGGTAGTGTGTGAAGCTCTGTTTGCCCAACGACAATCTAAATCCATGTTTTGTAAGCAACATCTGTATGAATGGTGGCGTTGTTGGGGGGTGATGTCATAGGAGAGGGGTGATGAGCTAACGCACAGCTGAATGCAACCCGACCATTACATATGTTAACATACAGAGAAAGAGGGAGGGAGAGACTAAATCCTTTGTTTAACCATTTAAAATGAGTTTAACACTCATCAGAATGGCTGCATATCATATAGGCTATGTCTAAAATCACAATTTACATAATTCTTTTTTAATTAATTTTACTCTTGCTTTAATGCACCTAAATCACAATTGCTAAATCTAAGTTAGTTTCAAAATAGAGAGGCAGAACTACGTTTAGCTTCATTGTGCTTGCAGTCTTTCCTTGTGAATGCAACAAAAGGATTATGTCGTTCAACCAGTGCATTTACAATGCACAGTTGTGGTTTTCATTGAGTGGATGGGGGATGGAGAACTTCTAGAGTGCATGTGTTGTTATAGCTGTATGAGCGTACAGTCTTTTGGGTAACGGTTCAGAGGCTGCCAGTGGGTCCACATATAGAGTTTAGCTGGGTAAACTGGTCACAAGTTATAAAATGATCACCAAAAAACACAATTTAAAGCCCTGTTTAAATGAAGGAAACCATAGAGTTCCCTGCTTTGGCTGACAGAAGCATCATGTGTAGTGTTTCCAGTCGTCACAACTTGTATAGAATTGTCCTGTATTGAAGAAAGCAGAATTATGTTCAGAACTACATCCATAAAGGCATGGAGTCCTGTGTTTTAGCATTTTAGCATTAACAGCTAAGAGCGCTAAGAGAGTGTTTATTGCATTTGAATCAGCTTTGTTTGTAAGTGACAAAAAAATGACACCTTAGTGAAATATGAACACATTTTGTGGGGGTCTATCAATGGTTGCTTGTATTACATAGACCCTATACTTGATAGCAAGGAAAAGATGAAGGCAGCTCAGCTAGCTGCTAGCATACTCTATGTAGTATTCCCTTCTGAAAAAGAAGCCTACATATTACAGAAATAATATTTTTTTGGAGAATATACTTAAGTGTTAAATGAATGTAATGTTCTTGGACAATTATAATACACATGAAAGTGTATTATAATTTAAATGTATATTAAATATAATTATAGCTGAACATAAGTGTGTTTTGTTTCACCAGCTTAAGTAGAACTTAAGTATATCTTTATATATAATTTCATAATTACACTGAAAAAAAAACCATTATGGTAAAAAACTGGCAGCTGTGGTTGCGAGAGTTTTACCGTAAAAAATACGGTAGCAATATTTTAGGTTTACGGATTTACATTTAAAAACGTATTTCATTAATTCACACAAACACTAAACACCATCATGGTAACACACATGAAGCTGAAATAATGCAATGAAAATGTATTTAACAACATTAGATGTATAATACAACCCTAATGTTCACAACTGATAAGAAAAAACTAAGAAGAAACTGTTATTTCAATGAAAAAACATCAAATGTAACGCATGGAATTCTGGGAATGTTTTTCACTGTAAATTATACTTTTTTTTCCACTTCCAAAAGCTGTATATTACCGTAAAATTACATGTAATATCGAATATAGTTTTTCAAAATATATTGTAGGGGAATTTACCGTTAACCAACTAATAGGTTTATTTTTATTTTTATATACTTTTAAAGATTGTAAGTACACCACAAGTGCACATTCAATACATTTAAGCACACTTCTTTTTTTAAAAGGGTGTAGTTCAACAGTGCGGTCAGTTGCCACCACAGCAGCTATTTATGTTTATTTTGTAATTAATTTGATATTTCCTTAACTATGCATTAACAGTATAGGCACACATGAAAACTTCTCCTTTTCCTGTATCTGCACTTCAAATAAGATTTGCTAAAACTAAGTTCCTCATCAAACAACCAAAGCTTTATTCAGAGAGCTGAAGCTGATACCTTTATTTGTCTAAATGCAACACATGCTAATACATTTCAATGCTAAAGACATTAACCTACTTGTCTTTTCCTATTTGAAGTTAAGGACCCTTGGTACTCGCAGAACAACACCATGAGTGCAATCAGCTCTGTTTTTACAACTGTTTGACCCTGAAATATTTCAAATGGTGTTTGTTGAATGCACTGTGTAAGTAATACAGGTTGATTGGGAAGGCTGGAGCCTCTTTCATTTCATGCTGTGCTGTATTTACATGGTAAAGTGATGGATGTCTGTGTCGGCAGTTGCACTCGCGTTGATTAGCTCGTCTGCGGATCTGATTGTGTCTGCTTTTGTTAGAGGATCCTGATTGGGTTCTGCAGCTATTACCCAACCTGCCATTCAGGGGCGGCTTTAAGGTAGTGATTTCCTTGCTCAGCTCCTGCTTCAGAGGAGATTTCTGGAGCTGAGCTGCTTTAAGTTGTGTGAATTCAGTATTTAAAGAGCTTGTGTCATTAAAAACAGCATAGCTATACTAAAAATGGGTGTAGCATATAGAAATTGTTAGAAAATGTATGAATTTATCAAAAAAATATTCTTTGGATATTTATCAGTTCTTGCTTTCCCTGGGAACTATGACATTGGCGTTGCTCTACTGTTTGAGCTACAGAAAGGAAATTTTATGAAAAATGACACAGAAATGGCAAGTAAAACATTAAATTAAACATGGATTTTTGAAGTAGAAAATGAAAATACTCAAATATTATTTTCTTGTAAAATATACTTCAGTAATCGTTTATTTAAAGTATTGCTGTCAAACAATTAATCGCGATTAATCACATCCAAAAAAAAACATTTTTGTTTACATAATATATGTGTGGTTACTGTGTATATTTATTATGTGTATATATAAATACACACACATGCATGTATATATTTAACAAAAATATGTTAAGTTTATATATTAAATATATTTATATATGATATAATTTATATGAATATAAATACTGTATATACAAGTAAATAAATGTAAATATTTTCAAAATATATGCTGTATGTGTGTCTCTTTATATATACATAATAAATATACACTACGCACACACACATATGAAACTTTTGGATTAATCGCGATTAATTGTTTGACAGCACTAATATAAAGCTTCATTTTTTACAGTGTATGACTTTAAAATGTACATATCTTCTTCTTAATAAACATACTTTTTTACAATAAGGGGTCATTTTTGACAATAGTTAATGCTTTAGAGATCATGAACAACATTTTTCTAAGCATTATTAATGTAAGTTAATAATCATTTAGAAACATACTGTTGTTCTTTGCTGATTCATGTCCATTTGTAAGGCATTAATTTACAATGAACTCGAAATGTTAAAAATGTGTTTATTGACGATATCCAGATTAATTAAATCAGTATTATTCCCTGTAAGTTCATGATCCAATGCATAAATTACTATTAATAAATTTAATCTTATTCTAAAAAGTTAATAAAAGTTTTCATTGTTTTTCATTAAAACATTATTTCTAATTAAATAATTAAACATTATCAAACGTGTTCTTTTCATCATATCCCACTTTTCCTCAATCCAATGAATTCCCAGTAGATGAAATCGTCCCACCCTAAAATTGTTTCCAGCGCAATATTCTGCTTCACTCTGAAATGTCACATTTTAGAACTTAAATTCATTTTTGTGCTATTTTTTTTAACCCTTTAAACGATTACAACATCCTGAAGTCTGAAGAATGAATGTCCTTTTTTTTGCCACATGTGTCTGCTTGTAGTTTTTTGCCTTCCCACTGTCATTCGTCCCATTAACTGCATCATATATAAAATTCCTGCTCTGTGACAAAATGCAATGTAAAGCCAAATTAAATTGGTTCCAAATGCTTAGCCTGGCAAAGTTGACACAGACCCACAGTTGTGCCAAACAGCACAGTCTGACGGCAGAGCTCCCACCAAACGGATCGCCTCTCCCGGCTCAGAAACCCTCCCATAAGAAATCAGTTAAGTGGTCCCCAGCTCGCAGCTGCTGGCAGGGTCTTGCTTCAGGGGGCGAGAGGGGAGTGGGGGTGGGGGTTGTTAAAAATGAGCTAATGAGCGGTATGGTGTAGGAATGGGGCATGCGCAGCGAGGCACAGCAGGGCCTAGACGTGGAGAGACTAGGGCAAGACCCTTATTGAGTCTGGCATCAGTATTCAGGGGGAACTGGGAGAAATAGATGGGCGTCCCGTACCTTGGAGTCCTCAAGAGTGCAGGAACCAGTGCCAGGAAAATTACAGCTCAGATTTATGCAATGAGGGAGAGTGAACATAAAGCACAGTACAGACCCAGAGGGCTCAAGGACTCAAGAGTTAGTGGCTGAGACGTTCAATCTATGGGACTCTAGTGCAGGATACATTATACCTCTGATTTCAAACCTCCTCTGTGGTGGGAAACGACTGTAAAATAGTACAGCCATGACTCGTACGGATAGTATAAAAGCATAAAGTTACATTTTGCTATTAGATGTTGTTTTATTATACTTAATGGGAATGTCAATTTAACACATTACATTTTTTTTTAAATATATATATTTATATATATTATAAATAATGTGTGAATTTTATTAATAATTAATTTGATTAAAATATGTTGAACTATAAACACTATTTCCCTGCTTTAACACATGAGTCAGATTTGGTGAACTGTTACTCCACAACTCTACACACAAATCCTTACATTTCTCAGTGCTTACACCATGTGGTCATTTAGACAGCACTAGCATTCAATATTGTTCACTCAAGTCTGCACAGTTTGAGCTGAATTAGCAGCTTCCATTAAGTGGAAACACTAGGAGTTAAAATTTATCACACACCAATCAGAACCTTCGATGGATAAAGGGATAAAGTCAGCTTACAGTTTTTTTCAGTGGCTTTGGTGCATTTCTCAGATCAGAAATGAAATTCTCAACACTACTTGTTCAACCTCCACATCATCAAGTCACTTGTGCACATCATAAAAAGTTTCTCATTCTTTTGAACAAGTTGCGATTGCTTTGGTACATTCATGCAATTGATTATGTAATTTGTCTGTGGTTTCCTACATTATCAGTTACAATTGTCATGTTGCTCAAGATGTATTATATAGTTCTCTGTGCAATAGTCTTACCCCTCAAAACCTCAAGTCATTAGTTCTTAGTATAAGTCATTACAGTAAATGCAAAATGGTTGATCTAGTTGTCATAAACTTTCAAGCATATTTTCTGCACATTTCTATTAGATTTTTATAAATTTGCCATAAATTGTAATTGTTCTCATTTTTATTTTCGCCTTTGTGCACATATTTATTTTTCTTTTCTATTTCACAATGACGTTGTAATGTGTGTTTTTTATATATATATATATATATATATATATATATATATATATATATATATATATATATATTACGTTTTTTGGTCAGACCACTAGTAAAAGTGTAACTGTGAATTCTTTTTCAATCAATATCCCACATACAGTAATTTGTACATTTGTACTTTTGAAATGGATATATAGCATACATAAGAAGTGCAGCCGTCTGCATTACAGTAACTGTCATCCAAACTGTTGCCATAGTTTACATCAGGTAATACTAACAGAGTGCAGTGTTCTATTGACAACATTACCAGGTATCTCGTTTGTGAACAATGACACAAGGACATCAGGCATGCGAGAGGATTTTACCCCGCTGCCTGGCCAGGGTCAATATAGCCCATGATGTTGAAGAGGTTCTTTGGCCTGTCCCAGACCAAAGATGGGATACTGGGGCAGAATAATTAGGTGGCCAAGCACCGAAGGTGCGTAGGCACCTAGTGTAATCGTTACCGTTCTTATTCTTCTTCTTCCGTTTATTCCGCCGAAAGTCAGTGGCAGCCCATAGAACCGATTGCGGGAAAGTTGCAAAATTTGGCACACTGATAGATGATACTATCAATAGTAACCACACCAAATTTGGAGTCTCTAACTCAAACTCTTTAGCGCCACCACTTGTCCAAAAATTAAATTTTGAAATGCTAATAACTTTTGAACCGTAAGCCGAGTCGAATCAAGTCCAAAATTCAAAAATCGTAAGGTTTAGTTTTTCAGCTATCTTCAGTTAAATCTACTTTGTCGAACTCGTCCTAGACGGTTCGTCCGATTCTCACCAAAATTGGCTCAGATCATCAACATACCATGGTGGCAAAAAATTATGGAGTTCAAGTTGATTCGCTTAGCAGTTCTCGAATGTGATGTGCGAACGAATTTGCCGAAAAGCATGCAAATGGATCTGAGGCTATATCTCCGCAAGGGTTTGACGGATTGACACGAAACTTGGTGTGACCTGAGGCGACCTGTAGTTTTGTAGTTAAATGCTATATTTTACGAACGCATTAACGTATCTTTACGAAACTTGGTATGGGTAATCAGCACGATGCCCTGAAGGAGCCTGAGAAGTTTCGAAGCAGCGCCACCTAGTGGTAAAATCGCAGAGTCCATCGATACCAAACTTGCCAGGTTTAGCATTATGGTTTGTGCTACATTGCATTTTAGCGCTTAAAAAATTTTTGCCAATATCTTAGAAACCGTTACTCAGATCGACACGAAACAACCGTGGGAAGTTCGAAAACATAGCATCCCGGCTATACGCTAATGCCCAATTGTCAAAATTTTGATAGTAAGGGGCACAAAAATGCAAACAAAGTCAAGAGTCTGTCATTTTTCATCTACTTGCACACAAATATGTCTATAACTCCGAAACAAAATGAGATATTTTCACCAAATTTGACACACATATGTATGGGCACACTCTAAGGACACACAAACAATTGGTGGGATTGTGCCTCTTGGTGGCGCTATAATTGAACAAAACATGAAATTGCCATTGACTATAATGGGGTATTATGATTAAAAATGCTATATTTTACGAATGCATTGGTGTACCATTATGAAACTTTATATGTACCATGGAGAGCTTCATTTTGACCTGAATATAGGAAGTTTGAGGAATTGAGTTAGAAGTTATGGATTCGTGTTTAGAATCTCGCAAAAAAGAGGCATAATTTCAAGAAATGTGTTTAAGCAATCCAGAAAAACTGCAAGTCACAGTCTTAAAATTGTGACTAAGTTTATGCAACTGGCCGCAGCATTTATATAAAATATGCATTTATAACAGTGCAAAAGTCTTTACTGACACTTTTGATCAATTTAATTAATCCTTGCTGAATAAAAGCAAGTATATATATAATTAATTTTATTTTTTATAATTTACTTGTAACACATTTAATCTTAATATCATTCTTTAATATGAAATATCATGTAAGTACACCCCTAATTTTACAGATTTTCATGAAACCAAGGGCTCCAACTTTCTGGTTCATGTTGGAAGGAGAGAGAACAGTCTCACGGTTTATAAAGTGTAATCATTACAGGCAAGGAACAGGAGAGAGATGAAAGGAAATAGAGAAGAAAAGGAACAACACAGAAAGAGATTGACAGAAAAAGTATTAGACAGGTAGAGCTGTCACTGATATGGTTTAGAGTGAGTTTAGTTGGCAGCAAGTCTGGCAGACAGCAGACAGGCTCTTTCTGGCACAACACACACACACACACACATACACTGTCCTGCTCCACTTCTACCCAGGGGCTCCCTCTTGCCTCTGACCTCATTCACTTTGATTTACTCCTTCAGCAGCAGGTGTGGCCCTCCCTCTCTTCTTACACTCTTTTATTGATATAAAGTCATCCCTCTGAGTTTGTTGTCAAGATGGACCTTGATGCACTCGCTATGATATCACTCAAACACGAGTGTCACGAAGAAAGAGGCAATTAATAAATACCATTAATGTGCAATTACCCATCATGCCTCAGGCTTTGTGAAAGACATGACTGAGTGAGAGAAATGAGAGGTCAGAAAGGAGAGGCTAAAGATCAGCGATGAAACGGAGAAGGATTTTAAACGATTGCTGCTCTTATGACTGTGGACAGATGGACATTGCAGGATATGTGTGTGGATATCACATGAATGAAACCTGATAGATCATCGTCTGGGCTCTATTGAACTATATTATGTTTTATATCGCTTAAAATATCTGATGATTGATTTATAGAAGGAAAGGAACAGGATGAGAAAGATTGCGGGTCATTTCTCAAGATGCTGTGGATGATATTATCCATGTCCAGAATCAGATACAGTATATTCCATAGTGTTGTGTTGCCACATTTTCACAATTTTCAAACAGTTTGGTCCGATTTGAAGCTTGTTGTGGCCAAGAATTACCACAAACTGGACAATTACTACCCCCCCCCCCATATATATATATATACTGTATATATATATAATTCAAAAACTGGCAAGAATTTTGTAACAGGGTAAACGAGATGTGAGACGTGCGGATCCATATGCAAAGCTTTATTCACGGACATGATATAAACAGGCAGGGTCGAGCATCAGCAAACAGGTCTGTAAGAGACAAGACAAAGAGTATTCCTAAGGCTGGCGTAGATCATCGATCGGCGTACAATATCAAAAGGGCTTGACAACAGGGGTAATCCAGAAACATGAGCCATAGTCCAGATGAGGTACAAACAGTGTCCGAGTAAATCCAAGATACACAGGCAGAAATCAGGAAACTGGAAATAAGGTAACACAAAATGACTATACTGAACTAGAACAAGAAACTAACGTCCGTAAAGCAGCTATCATTTGCTATCAGATATATTTGGCCAGGATGCCGGGGTAACACCCTACTCTTTTTCGAAGGACATCTTGGGATTTTTAATGACCACAGAGAGTCAGGACCTCGGTTTAACGTCTCATCCGAAGGACGGTGCTTTTTACAGTGTAATGTCCCCATCACTATATTGGGGCGTTAGGACCCACACAGACCACAGGGTGAGCACCCCCTGCTGGCCTCACTAACACCTCTTCCAGCAGCAACCTAGTTTTCCCAGGAGGTCTCCCATCCAGGTACTGACCAGGCTCAGCCCTGCTTAGCTTCAGTGGACAACCAGTCTTGGGCTACAGGGTGATATGGCTGCTACAAATGATGATGGGAAATGTAGTCCAGGGTGATATGTAACAGTCTGTGTAGTGTGAAAGTTAGTGTAATAGAATAGAGATCTCTGGTGGCTAGCGGATGGAAGTCCATTAAACAGATTCATGACAAGTTTCCACAAACATTTGTACACAAAACAAAAAAGGAAAAAAAAAATGTCTAGAAACATTGGCCTTTTTCAGACACGCAGCAAAAGATTTTTTGGACCATCCAATGTAAATATGTATTTGTTATTTGAAAAGGGGAATAAGACTCTAGAAAAAAAACTGTTTTTGTTTGGTTGTTGTTGTGTCTTAGTTCGAATGTTGAAATTTGGTGTTTCATGTGTTTTTAGACAATATGCTTTGTGTGATGAGTTGAAAAAGGGTTGAAAATAACTATTTTTCATATTGACCAGTAGGTGGCACTTGTTGCGATAAAGGCTCGAATAGACTACACAACTTATGCAAGAATTTTCGCTCTGAGAGGGCATCTTTGAGCCTTTAGCAGTTTTCAACTAAAAATCGAAAACTTTTTATGCATTTTGACTGTTTATTTACACAACAATGTCATTTTAGAGCCTAAAAATGCAGTCTTGAAAATGACATGAATTTGTGCAAACGGTGGCATCATGCACATGCGTTTTACGTGTTCAGTCTATGGGTTCAGTCTGTGTGTACAGGTGCGTTGTGTTTCTTTAGAAAATGACATTGCCAACAACTGGCCTGGTATGCATTATACAGCATTTTTAGTAGTTTTTCCAGATCGATGTGAACAGGGAAAACTTTTAAAAAACACAAAGGAAAAACTTTTCCATTTTTAGTACATTGTTGTCATGTAAATGTACCCTAAGTGCTACAAACAAAACTCTTTGAGTATCTTTAAAAAGATTTAACTTGGAAAATCCAATGATTAGATTTTGCAACCAGCCAATCAGATTAGAGCTTTCCAGATCAAGAAAGTCCTTTCCAGTTTTTCAATGACCAGTTCTTAAACTTTTACATTCAGTCTTTGTTTGCATCTCATCTCACACAGGTGCTTCACACACTTCTCTCAGTTGTGAATCAGTTCGGGAGAGTTTACCTCTGAAGGGCAGCTTCTCAACAGGCCAACACTTGTGTTACTGTAATGACTGTTTTCCCAAGGTTTTGCAGTGCCAGCGTGCAAGACAGCACTATCATTACAGGCTAATACAGCTGCTGTTTCAGCTCTGAGGGCTCGACTCTAATGTCTGTTTACACCTCATTACGAAAGGCAGATGAGACCTACTCAGTGACACACATCAGCGCTGATCTGGGTTCTCAGTTCACGTCATAAGAGATTATGAACACGTAACATAAATAGGTTATATTAGAAGCCTCGCTGCACCGTTCATTTCTACCTGCCAGATTTGGAAGAGAAAGTTTTACTTGAAGTACTTGGGTGAGAGTACTTTAATTTTTATTTATTTTCTGCTCATGCTACATTATTGACAAGTCTAGTTTTGGTTGGAAGTGTAAAGAATGAATAATCTTAGGTTAATGCTTAACAAATGTGATCTGAACTTTCTAGTTTTGATGTGTCAGTTTTTTGCCCCGTCGAGTGACTAATGGTTTCAGGTTTTTTCTGGGTTTTTGCCAAAAGCAGAGCAGGTTTTAGCGGTTTGATTGATGTTGTTGATGTTTTAAAGAAAGAAATGTCTGTCTGATAAGTGTGCTGCTGTAATTTTTATTTTTTATTTTTGATAGCTGATTACTTGCTCTATATCCTTGCTCTATATTTAATTGGCATTTCTGACTTCTCTTTTTACATATAGAGTGCAACAATTGGGTTCCAGAAGTAAAAACTCCATTCATTTTCTCCATAAGGAAAGATATTTTTAATAATTAGACAGACCTACTGAGTTCCCAAGTTGTTAATTGATGGTATATGCTTTTGTTGAAGCCATCCATCCACATTATTATACATTTTTAAAATGCTGAATTTGTGGTGAAAAACTACATTACCCATGATACTGTACAGAAAATTCCACCAATTAAAGACTTGCGCCGGGCAAATTGCATCAAAAGAACTTGCAGGGAACGGCCACTCCCATGAAACACCGCAAATGAGTCTCGCTATGCTGTCAAAATACTTAAATATTTTTGTATATATGTATGTGGATATTTTGCAATAAACTTAAAATATATTGCTTCTACAGCATATAGTTTTGATTGCAGTGCTTCATGGGATTGTTGTTCTTTCCCTCACTAAAGCAGTTAAGTTTTTGTCCAATACTTCAAGTAAAAGTTTGTAATGTTATGATTAGCCTCATAGCTGGTTGGATTGGTTCATGGCTTCTAACGCTTTAACAAAACCTTTTTTAATATCTCTATGGGAAAAATGCCTGGAAAAATATGGGCTGGCACTAATGCACTCTGTTTCGTAAAGTGTTTTAGCACAAAGCTTGTGTATTCCATATCACTAGTGTGTATAGTGGTTACTAGGTATCTGTTAAGTGTGTACTTCCTGCTTTGTGCCATCTCTTTCAGCCTGTTGTGGCTCATTTGGCCTCTGACCCTGTGCGGCACTTTGGGGCCCTGCTCAGAGCCAGACTGATTACATTAGAGCACTGATAGCAGACGCTCTCCCTACGCCCCACAAATGATGGATGAATGGCTCTTCCTGTGCAAGAAAAAGAGCAAGAGATACTCCACTGCCCCCCTTCTTACTTCCTCTCTCCATCCACAGCTGGCCCAGTGCCAAGATGAGCTTTATACGATGAGGCCCCATGCTTGTCCCCTCTCTTAGCGCGGCACGGCCCCAGACAGAGGCATTCCACTCTGTGGGAACTCAGTGCAATCTGACCGGACAAGAGGGAGGGAGAGATAGGTGCACAGCTGCCCAGGTCCAATCAAAGAGAGAGTGGTGTTGATTGACAGGTGGCGCAATAAGTCAGATGTGTTTCTGTGCACTGTGACCCCAGTATGTCAAGTATGTTAATGGATGAAAGATGGTCCCTCGGCTCCTGTGATTCTGATACAATCCATCTTGGTACACATATTAGAGACTAATACAGATGTCACGTTTTTTAGTGAAGAGAGTTAGTTGCAGTATGTTAGATAAGACTCCATGTCTGATGGTTTTGAACCGTTAACTATTCAAAGCTGTACTGTTAAATATCTTAATAATTAACATATTTACTGACATATCGCTCGAGACTTACTGATATAAAAATGAATGTGCACAATGCACATTCTTAACAACAAACCTAAAATGTGTTTTAATGTCAGTAAACGCTTATGCATTAAGACAGACAATATTTAAAAATCATATTTTGGGTTCATCAGTTTTTCTGCACATAGTATGCTTTATTAGCAAGGTGTGTACAGCATGTGGTCTTTAATACTGTCTCGGTGCATGAGAGGAAAATGTGTTGCGTTCACATTTTCTATCCGGCGTGTTCTTGTCATCTCCGCGACCTGCTTCCCTTGGTGTTTTTACACAGAGAAAAGGCAAAAAACATACTGTACTGTCCAGTTTTCTCTCAGAACGAATACCGTTGTTACTTTTGCAATTCTCGATGCAGCATGAATGTCATACAATGGTGACATTTTTCACAATCACAACAGAAAATCAAAATACTGCCCTAAACTCAATAGCGGAATGGCAGCGCGATCCTCTCAGTATGGCGAATAACCAAACAGTTTCCCAGAACTCAATGCGGCGTGACGTCAGCTTCACATTCTCTATTGATAAGTATAAGATTGTATAATATCAGCCTTTAAATGTAAGATATTTAAAGTGTACCTCAAGTATACCTACAATAGTTCCACTTTAGCACAATCAAATATACTTCAGTATGTCTTTAGTTGGACTTTCGCGCAATTAAAGTGCACAAAATTAGTTGTTCCAATTTAGCAGACTGTAAGTATACCAGTTTAGTATGCTAAAAGTACAGTTGTAGGGTATTTTTATTAAAAACCTAATATGTGAATGTATGTTTATGATAAAAGTAGCAGATATCATTAAGGTTCTAAGTGATTATTTTAACAACATGATTCAGTGGTCTGACTCAATGATATATTCATTGCCAAGTACTGACTGGACGAGAGGAGGAGCTGGGGATGGAGGTGGGTGATTAGTTCCTGAGCGAAGCGATAGCTGCTGAATAATGACTGAAAGGACCTTATGAAGGGAATGCGAGCTGGACTAACATGGCCTGCCAGAACTACCGCTATGCTCCATTTGAGTATACTGTATGTATTTTTCACTAGGGATGTGACAATATCTTTTAAATAGTGCCCATATGCTTTTTTGGCTATTATGTTAATAAAGTTACATTTAAAAAGGCAAAACCAGCCACTTTTGGTCCTTTTTACCACAACATAAAATACCGACATAAAAATCATACACACAGTCATACACTAGACATATGTGGGAAGTCGTGGCCTAATGGTTAGAGAGTCGGACTCGTAATCCAAAGGTTGCGGGTTCGAGTCTCGGGCCGGCAGGGATTGTAGGTGGGGGGAGTGAATGTCCAGCGCTCTCTCCACCCTCAATACCACGACTGAGGTGCCCTTGAGCAAGGCACCGAACCCCCAACTGCTCCCCGGGCGCCGCAGCATAAATGGCTGCCCACTGCTCCGGGTGTATGTTCACGGTGTGTGTGTGTTCACTGCTGTGTGTGTGCACGTTGGATGGGTTAAATGCAGAGCACGAATTCCGAGTATGGGTCACCATACTTGGCAGCATGACACTTCACTTCACATATCATACTCAGGGGAATAAAAGGTGGCTGTCAGTGTTTTCTTAACGGAAAGTGTTTTGCATGCTGCAGCAGAAATGTTGATAAAGGAAATGGTGGGTTATTACTGCTGTGTTGGCAAAGGTTAGGATGGATTAAGATGCAACGGGTGGGTGAAAACAGCATTAATGCCAGTTAAGGGCAGCAGTAAGGGTGGGTAGGTTAGTGCTTGTGTATTTGGCAGCAAGTGTGTGAAGGCAGAAAGCACTGGCAGCTCCAGCAGTCAGGGAGGGACGGTATGGCTAGGCTTGGAGAGCTGAAGAGCCAGCAACTTATCAAATCAATTTGAGTTTTGTTTTGGTAAATAGCAACTAGGATGATTCAGAGAATAAAGCATCTCGAAAAAAAGACATCTCACAGGTTGACCAGCTTGAGAAGAAAGGGATGCTGTGCTCTGGTTTGTGCCTTGGCACTCGCATACGGTCCAGCTGGCTATGAATCTCAGAGAGTGAATGTGTTGCCTGTTACAAACACATAGCTCTGGACACTGGCCTCTCTGACCGACAGCATCTGAAGCGTGTGGGAGAACAGGAGCGTGGCAGAGACCTGTCTGATTTTTTTTGTCATTCTTTTGGATTTGTTTGTGAAAACTTATGAGATTTAAATTACTTAATGGTAATATTTCTCTCTCAGGATTACAATATGTCCTCTTTTTCCCAGACATGTCCTGACCGGGATTTCTAAATTGCCTGAAATGTCCAGTGTTTTGGCTTTGTTTTCATACTTACTGAAGGTAATGACTGAAAAGTAGCTTGATCAATAGCATGCAGGCGTTGTACATAATCGATCAATCGTGGCATGCGAGAAGGTGAGATCTACAGAGAAAGGTCAAAGCAATGTAATACGTGTAAATATAATGTATAAGGACTGTACAAAGCATGTCAATAGGAAAACAAAACTAAACTTTAAAATTCCAGCCTAGTAAAAAAAACTATATATTTAAAATGCATTTATTTCATACTAAGTATAGTTCAAATATATTTACATATTTACTGACATGTCCCTCGAGACTTTCTGATATAAAAATTGTGATTCAACTTTATTTGGAGTAATACTTGTGCACAATGCACATTTCTTAATATGGCCTAAAATGTGTTTTAATGTCACTGCTATATTGATCAGGATTGCATGATCTTTAAACAATATCGGTCTTTAAATGCAAGATATTTAAAGTGAACCTGAAGCATACTTAGTAATAATAATTAGTAATTCAAATATACTTCATCATATCTTTAGTTGTACTTCAGCACTACTTTCGCACAATTAAAGTACATTAAGCACAAAATTAGTTGTTCCAATTTAGCAGACTTTAAATATACCAGTTTAGTATGCCAAAAGTACAATTGCAGGGTATTTTTATTAAGTATATAAATATGTAAATGTATTTGTAGTATACTTAGCATGCAATAAATGTATATCAAATACATTTTAGTTTTTTTTTCACTAGGAAACCCAGGACCTGCCTGGTAAAAGAGGATGTATGGTTACCCTATTCCCTCGATAATAAATGTACACATAAAGAAGTGAATAGTAATTTTGTAAAATGTGTAAAATTATGTACATTTTCAAGAGAGGAAGCTTTGATTCATATTGGTTCATACTGAAAGCCTAATACAAACTGTTTATTTTACATGGGTTGCCTCATGAGGGTGGCCGTTTTGAAATCCAGCTAGACCAGCTGATGTGATAATTACAGTATCTTTATAACCCCTCGTTTTATTCAAAACTTAATTATGACTGACTAAGATGGTGCTTTATTTTACAATAGCATTGAAAACAGAATATTTTTGCTTTTGTTTGAGGATGCATCCACACCACTAGCTGTCAGTATAAGCCCTAGACTCATATTGGCCAGTGCAACAAACAAAAACTTACTGAGTGCAACTTTAAATGTGCAATTTTTTTAATTTGTTTATTTTTTAATCCTACTTTTCATGAAGAGATTATCCTTGGTTGACCTCATTTAATGTTTTCTTTAATTTATTTGAGTCAAATTTTTGCATGTGATTTGTTTATTTTTTGAACCTCAGACCCATTTCTTATAGTCAGTGAGTCTACCTGCTCAGCTCATGTGGAAATATATACCGTAGACTCAACACTCTCTAAAAATACTCCAAGTATTTTTTATGATTTTTTTTGCCTTGGCTCAAGTTTAAGAAAGTCAAACCGAATGGACACAGACATACAAGTATATATGCGCACGCTTATGTACTTTTTTCTCTACATGTGCTGTCAACAGATCAAACCATTGGACATATTTTGGCGGCATGTATATTTATACTTGTGGCTTTTTTCAGACCCCTAAGTTGTCTTATTGAGCTGCCCAGAAAAACAGCTCTGTGAGAGAGAGAGCAGTCAGGTAAACATATTCCAAACACAGACGTGCTTTGAGCATCTCTAGAGTCATAGACTCCAAAACCAGCCCTGGGTGAAAGCTTAAGTAGACCACACGTTTGAAGAAACAGAGTGTAGGCCGAAGGGGAAATGGGCAAATCGGGGGAAGAGAATCCCTAGGGCCCTCTCGCTGCCAGACCTGCACCACGCTGGGCTCGTTCTTCAGATGAAGCTCTTAGACAGTGACGACAGATAGTGGAATTGTGTGCTTGGGTGTGTAAGAGGGTGTGTAGGTGTGTGGGTGAGAGGGTAAATGGGAGTGACGGGTTTAGTTCGGACATTCATGTACGTCACAAAGTGGGCGAGTGGTCACATTTAATCTATGGGAAAAAGTAGAATCATTCGCTTGTCAACTCAATAGACAGTCATATTTCATCATGTTAACTAAAATTTAAATTAATCAGTATTTTGTCTTGTTTTCCAGGTAATCACCCTCAAAAAAGAAACATACATTATCGTTGGAAGCTAAATTGTATAAGAATAAACCTCATTCAATTTATTTTATTCTTAAACAGAAAAAAAAATATTGTTTTAAAATTTGTCTTATTTTTTTATTGTCTTGTTTTATTAAAATTTTAAATTTAGATTTTTTTTAGATTTAGATTTTTGCCTATAGGGTAAGAAAATTAAATAGAAATATTATTATTATTATCAAGAATATTATGTCATGACAACTCTCGGAGGGATTGGCATGTTAATGTATATGACAATGTTAATGTTTTTGGTCTTGGCGGAATAGATCTGCTACGCTGCTGCTGCTGCTGCTGCAGAGCAAGTACCGAGATTTGCCACTGCCAATACATCCACAACACGCTGCTGTGAGCATGTAAGAAATACTGCTGCTGCAAATATAACATACGTGAAATAACCCCCATATAGCATACACGAATCACCTCGTAGCAGGTCTATACAGGTGGAGCTGGGGAAGTTGGAGGATTTTTGAAGCACGCTGCAAACTGCTACAGCAAGCAGTAGTCATATATTTGAATGTTGAATTGTGAATTGTTTGTTTTATTGATGTTTAGATGTTTTCATTGAAATATTCATTAAGAAAACTATTTTTGCATTGTTCACATCATGGCCTCAATGTGCTAATCAAAGTCTAGGTGCACTTTTTGTTCAGTGGACTAAAAAAATGCATTTTTAAATTGAAAATCTGAAACTTGTTAGTCATAATACTAATATATCTAATTTTCCACATTTTTCTACTCAGAGACTGAAAGCTGCCCTTGCCCACCATCCAGGGGGCATGGTGAATGGCAGCATGAACCCCATGGGTCATATGATGGAAATGATGCCATCGCGGCAAGATCAGGCCGGTCACCACCACCTGCACTCTCACCCTCACCAGCACATGCAGGGCCCGCCCCACGGATACCCACACCATGCCCACCACCACCCCAGCCATGCACAGAGCGCCCATCACCACCCACAAAGCCATGGGCACCACAACTCCCACCCGCCCCACCTGCACCCTGCACATGGACATCAGACTTCTCCACATCAACCCATGCACTCTGCTGCTTCACAGGTATTGAACTGGAATGAGATACAGCATTGAGGTTCTAATGCTGCAAATTTGTAGAGTATATTTGATGTGAAGATTGTTGAGTTAAGCTGAATTTAACTTTTCGAGTTCACCTGAGTTGGGATAAATTGAGAGAGTGAAACATCAGAAAAAAAAGTTGAGCTGGGGCTGTGTTGTGAACATCTGCCAGAAAATGATTATTTTTATTATTATTTATTTTATTCAGATTGTATTCATAAAAACTGTACATTTGAAATACAGTAACTTAAATAAAACTGTCCTAATATCATGATGAAGAAAAAAATCCTTATTAAAAGAATGACATTCTTTAAAAGAAGGAAAATTAAATAAATAAATAAACACTTCAAATTTTCTTGAAGTATTAATAATATTTAAGGAATTTTTCATCTGCCAAATCAAAGTTGTGATGCGACCAACATGCAGAAACACACACACACACACACACACACACACACACACAAACAGGAAATTATATCATAGATAGACACCTGCAAACTCGCGACTGTGTGTCAAGGTCAATATGTCTCTTAAAATATCAGCTATTTTCACCTTATTATGACAACACAAGGTTTGTTCAGGTTGTAAGATGTCATATGATACAAAAAAAATCTTGTGGTCTTAAAAGCATAATGACATTTATGAAGTAATTATAATGTTTTTTAAAAATACTTTTACTTTTTACATAATATGTAAAGCATTTTTAATAATTAAAAAATGTGTGTACATTCACATGTGTTCAAACTGAAAGGAAAATGTGTGTTGTTGAAAATGTAAGCTGTAAATGAAAATAGTTCTTACGTATAACTTTCACTACATTTTTGTTGAAAATAGTATAAAAGGTTTTCAAAACCATATGAAATAAAGAGTATGTTTCTTAGAACTATGGCACATGTGTTTTAAACTAGATTTTTAAAAAGTTTTTTTCTGTTTTTTACTCTCACTCTTATTTAATATTAACCTGTCTACTTAAAATTCTCTTCAAGTCTTTAGGCTGACTGAATTCATATTTTTGTGATTCAAAAGTTTTGCTTTAATTTATTATTAAACCAAAGAAGGGGCCCTGTATACATACAAACCATCAAAGCCGCAGCATTTTCCATCGCCTCCAGAAACCTGTAATGATCTAAAGACGGCAAACATGCCAACTGCCAAGCATATGTCAAAGAAGCTTTTTGTGGGCCTTGTGCACTGGTAGTGGCCCTGTTTCTCAGGGTGTCGTAGAGTATTGGTCTGAGTGGACGTGTGCAGTGGAAAACTGGGCCCTGACACCTCTTTATGAGGGTGGGGCCGCCTGTAAATCACACTGCTGTTTCTCACACCCAGATGTCCATCATAGGACTATAGGGCCACGTGTACAGGGCACATGTTGTTTTAAAGAAAACTCCCAGACGGTAAGTTTCTGACTGAAGAGGTCTGAACGATGAGATGTTAGACAGGTGATTGGCTGGCAGCCAGATGTATGAATCTTGGGGAGAATTGTAACTTCAGACTTTTTGTTGTCCCAGTTATCTCCAGCTGCGCAGCAAATGCAGCCAACGCAGACCCTTCAGTCCCCGCCACCCAGTGGAGGTCGTCGTAGACGGGTCTTGGACGAAGACCCCGACGAGCGCCGGAGGAAGTTCCTGGAGAGGAATCGCGCAGCCGCCACACGTTGCAGACAGAAGAGGAAAGTGTGGGTGATGTCGCTAGAAAAGAAAGCGGAGGAGCTCACCCAAACCAACATGCAGCTACAGGTCAGGATCACTCATTCGCACACTTCTCTTCAGCTGAAAGCCTCTGCTCTTAAAGCGTTAGTTCACCCAAAAATTAAAATTAGCCCGTGATTTACTCACCCTCAAGGCATCCTAGGTGTATATGACTTTCTTCTTTCAGACGAATCCAATTGGAGTTATATTAAAAATTGTCCTTGCTCTTCCAAGCTTTATAATGGCAGTGGGCTGGTGTTTTTGTACAACAGTCCAAAAGAAGTCAAATAAAGCACATCCATCCATAATAAAACATGCCTCACACGGCTCCGGGGGTGAATAAAGGCCTCCTGTAACAAATCGATGTGTTTTTGTAAGAAAAATATCCATATTTAAAACATTATAAACACTTTTCTCTCACTTCCGCTAACGGTTGTTAGCATTATCCGTAGGAAGCTGTTCCGACAGATAATGTTGGACGTACGTGTAGCACATGCGCCGGTGATTAGTAAAGAACACGGAAGTGTGGAGGAGTGAGCAAAACAAAACGCCGGTCACGAATTACAATTACAAAACAAGGATTTGTAAAGAAAAATGTAGGATGATTTCAATACATGCCAAGAGGAGACTGGTTTTCCATTGCTAAAGCATAGAAACTTTGCTTCCTTTGCTCCTGTAAACAAATTAGCAAGACTAGCATATCTCACAGGCGCGGCGCATACGTCCGGCGTCATCTGCCCGGAATGCCTTCCATGTATGACAGTTTGTGGAAGTGAGAGAAAAGTGTTTATAACGTTTTAAATATGGATATTTTTCTTACAAAAATGCATCGATTCGCTACAGGAGGCCTTTATTCACCCCTGGAGTCATGTGAGGCACTGTTTATTATGGATGGATGCACTTTATTTGACTTCTTTTGGACATCCACCCACTGCCATTATAAAGCTTGGAAGAGCAAGGATAATTTTTAATATAACTCCGACTGGATTCGTCTGATAGAAGAAAGTCATATACACCTGCCTTGAGGGTGAGTAAATCACGGGCTAATTTTCATTTTTGGGTGAACTAACCCTTTAAGAATTAAAGCGCACTTCGCTTTGGAACACACACTGAGCTGTATTTCACACGGGGCTTCATATTTCACTCGGTATTAGCTTACTCTAGACCACAGAAGCTCATAAACACCATTCATTTGACAGCTGAAGCTACTGTCGATGGAGAGCAGACGGGGACGGCTGTGGGGAGGGCAGGGTCAATGGGTTATTGAGGTCTACAGAGTAACCAGAGCACAGCCAGCTGCAGCTTAATGTGTGGTTTGTAGGCCAGTAAAACCTCTGAACATCACGGCACATCTCATCTGCGAGAGGTTTCCATTCGCATCCATTTGGGCTCTCAGTAGACCTTGAATTTGCATGGAGATTTACCTGAAAGATTGATGCTGTGTGTGCAGTCTTGTAAGTCTGTTTTTGGAGGATGTTTGAGTATATCCTGCACTACCCTCAGTTTAACCCAGTCTAAGCTGGTTTTCAGTAGGTCTCCAAGCCTGATTGAGCTGGTATTCAGGTGATCGGCCAGCTGGTGGTCCAGTCTGATCAGGTGCCACGTGTCTAAAGCCCCTCTAAAACCATGAAACCAGAACAGCTTTGTTGGTTTGGGCATGGTGATCATCCCCATCAGGCCACATCAATCGCTCTCTGCTTATCTGAATGTGCTGAGGTTAACCTGTCACGCTCAAGGCCACAATAGTGGATGGTTCACTGGTTGCACTTTGGTTCGAACCTTTCAATTACCAGCCTACATTTTTAACCACTGGGCAACACCACCCTCTTATCAAAAGTTCCTACTAGTGCTAGGCAAAGTAAGGATACTTGTGATTTAGCTGACAATATAAAATTAAGCAAAACTGTGAATATTGTAAAAATTTTAATTCATTTTTAATTTATTTTGTAAACCCTCTTTGCTTCATGACTAAAATCGGTCGAAGACACTGATTCACTGACATTATGGTTTAAAAATGTTCATTGAAGTCCCTTTATGGCAATTTCCATATATTGAAATATTTACACTATAATGTTCAGATGTTTGGGGTTGGTATGATTTTTCTTCTCTCCATGCTCACCAAGAGCTTATTTGATCAAAAATACAGTAAAAACAGTAACTGTTTTCTATTTGAACTTATTTAAAAATGTAGTTTATTCTTGTCTTGGCAAAACTGAATTTTCAGCAGCCATTACTCCAGTCTTCAGTCACATGATCTTTCAGAAATCATTCTAATATGCTAATTTGATGCTCAAGAAATATATATTATTATTATTATTACCAGTGTTTAAAACAGTTGTGATGCTTAATATTTTGTGAAAACTGTGTATTTATTATTTTTTGATGAATAGAAAGTTCACAAAGGGATATATTTGAAATAGTAATCTTTTGCAACATTATAAAATTATATATTATTGTATTATTATACAATTATATATTATTTACTGTCACTTTCATCATTTTAATGAATAAAAGTATTAAAACAAAACAAAACGAACAAAAAATATACTGACCCAAACTTTTGAATGGGAATGTATATTTAGCAAAAAATATATATGTATGCAAACATTTCTGTTTATGATGTATTTTTGTGCTGGTGTAAATAAATGATGCATACTATATATACATTTTCAATATAATTCTTCCTTTCATTTAGTAAAAAACGCCTTCATTGTTGCTATTTTTATGGTATTTTGCTTTTTGCCTTATATTTTAAATTAAATTTGCTTTGGTTGAAATTAAGGTTCCTCTGAAAAAAATATGATGAGATATGTTTTATATTGTCAAAAGGCTGAAAAATAGTGAGAGATAATTTCACCCAGCCCAAGTTCCCGCTAACAATAGAACAAAACATGTTAAATGTGTTTGTTTTTCTTTGTTATTGCATAGTTTGCCGAGGTGGGACAGAATGCTCACAGACACCCTGGCACTCCCATAGTCCCACTGTTCAGGCTTGTTTTGCCTTTTGTGAAATATTCACCCCAGAGTCTCAAACATGGTACCTGTCAAAGTGAGGATTCTTCTCCACCAAGCATCCCTGAAACGCTGCCATGTTTTCGTATCGTTCTGCTAAATCATTTAATCAAATTCAAGAACTCTGTGTGATCAGACGCTCGTGTTTCCCACAACGGTAATTGCAGAGAATTCACCGCCTGTTCATTATGAGGTTTTCTAATGAGACCCAGGCTTGTCTGGCCTTTAATTCATTGTGTCTGCTGGGAGGTTTGATGTGAAGCTGCCAATACATCCACCAGAGACCTTTTTCCAACATGTTTGTCATAATTATGTTAAGTATTGTATGGTTTATGACAAAAACAGAACATCATAAACATGTGTGCCTTTGTTTAAATTTGTTTACATACTAAGGAACCAACTGTCACAAACGTGATTTCCCAAACACGGCTTAAACTTAATCTTAAACTACGTAGAAATTTCAAAAGACAATAACTCTTAAGCAGTCAAATCCAGGCCAGAATGTATCCAGGAAACTTGTGCTTTGTGAAATATACATGTTTTTAACTGTGAAACAATGAGGGACATTTAGTTTTGATTAACTTCTGTTGCTAAACACTATGTTTTGTTTTATGTCTTTAGGCAAAGTGTATGACTGGATCTTTCACTAGCAATAAATTATTCAATTCGATACCAACACTGAGGGATTTTTTTTGTGAGTGTTTCATGTTATTGTTTTTTTTGGCAGAACGAGGTCACCATGCTAAAGAATGAGGTGACACAACTGAAACAGCTTTTATTGACACATAAGGACTGTCCCATCACCGCCATGCAGAAAGAGTCTCAAGGTTACCTCAGTGAGTACTATCACGCACCCACATGGCCAGAGGTGACATTACGTAATAAAGGATATACATTATATTGTTTGTAGGACACACCCACTGATATAGATACTCCTGACATTTTTTAAATGTATGGAGGCTGCCACTTTCTGGTTATAGAGGAGGGCAAAAACACTAATTTTCTCAGTCACTGACAAACCAGTTGCCTAGCAGTGTTTATGATGCAGAAATATTATTTCCATTTTCACTTTGAAGTAAATGCCTTCAGGTAATGTACAGGTACACTGCCTATATTTGTATACTTCCAAATTCATCAATAATTAATGAAGTTGTGAATATTTAAATATTCATCTCAATGTGGTGTATTATTTTCACATTATTGTCCTGTCTTCTCATAGGAAACAAAAATCACAAATGAGATCTCGTAAATATCTCAGTTGTTTTTCCTAAACTATATACGGATGGATGGATGGATGGACGGATGAATAGACAGGCAGACAGACAGACGGATGGATGGCTAGATGGATGGACAAATAGACAGAGGATGGATGGATGGATGAATGGACAGACAGACGGATGGATGGATGAATGGACAGACAGACGGATGGATGGATGGATGGATGGATGGATGGATGAATGGACAGACAGACAGAAAGATGGATGGATGGATGAATGGACAGACAGACAGATGGATGGATTAATGAATGGACAGACAGACAGATGGATGGATGGACAGATAGACATATCTATGGATGGATTGACAGACAGACATATGGATGGGTGGATGGATGGATAAACATATCAATAGGTAGATGGATGGATGGATGGATAGACACATCAGTAGGTGACTGTATGGATGGATGGATGGACGGATGGACATATAGACAGACATATGGATGGATAAATGGATGAATGGACAGATAGACATATGAATGAATGCATGGATGGTTGGGACAGATAAGGAATGGACGGATGGACAGATAGACAGACATATGTGACCCTGGACCACAAACCAATCAAAAGGCTCAATTGAAATTAAGATTTATACATCATCTGAAAGCTGAATAAATAAGCATTCCGTTGATGTATGGTTTGTTAGGATTGGACAATATTTGGCTGAGATAAAACTATTTGAAAATCTGGAATCTGAGGGTGCAAAAAAATCAAAACACTGAGAAAATCTCCTTTAAAGTTGTCCAAATTAAGTTCTTAGCAATGCATATTACTAATCAAAAAATAAGTTTTGATATATTTTATTAGGAAATTTACAAAATATCTTCATGGAACATGATTTTTACTTAATATCCTGATGATTTTTGGCACAGCAGAAAATTTTTGAATTTTGACCCATATAATGTATTGTTGGCTATTGCTACAAATATACCTGTGCTATTTGTGACTGGTTTTGTGGTCCAGGGTCACATATGGATGGATAAATGGATGAATGGACAGATAGACATATGAATGGATGCATGGATGGACAAACAGGCTAAAACAACAGACGAATAAATGGAAGGAAAGATGGACTGAGAGACAGAGAGACATCTGAATGGATGCAGCGAGACATCTTCATCTCTCCTATTGTCCCTCAGGTCCAGAGAGCAGTCCGGCAGGAAGTCCCACCCCTGTAACCCAGCAGCAAGTCATCCAGCACAATACCATCACCACCTCCAGCACAGCACCCAATCACCGCACAGATATTAACCCCATCCACTAGAGACTCCACCCCTGACGCCCCCACCACGCTGGACATCCCGACTGCAAATTCTGGACAGACACACACCTCTGTGCCTCTGTGGCAGCTTATTCTTCTGTTTGTGATTTGTAAATGTAAACTGATTACCATTTTGTTTAGTTCTGTGTGTTTTATGTTTTCATTTGAATCTGCTTAAAAAAGGGAGTCTGCATAAAACATCGGGCACCATCTCACTTGTCAAGGACATCACCAATGGAAACGCAACTGTTACATCTGTTCCTGGATTACTACTGGACCACTGCCTTTACAAATGACAGAATTCAGATAGCTGGATAGCGTTTGCTATGAATTTTCCATTGCCAAAAAGATGCTGTCCTTTCCTTTCTGTTTATTGTTATAAACTCTCACATTCCCCTTTTTATCAAATTCAAAAGGATAAATTAGGAAGGTCATTCTCCATTGGGAGTTCCTAATGAAAGTAACCTGAAGCAATATGAATCTCTGACATGCTCAGCAATCTGATTGTCTTCACTTGCTCGCTCGGACCAGAATCTAGATCAGATTAAGTCCAACCTATTAGCTCCTGTCATTTCAGATATCATTTCAAAAGTTATCTTGGTAAAACAAAACAGCTTTCACTCCTAAGCTGGTACAGATCACGTAAATGGAATGCATTTATCAAGCTCACACAGGCTTCCGTGAGCATATGCCCCGCTGAACCTGTGTGAGATTTCGGAGTATTCCCAGAGTGGCGAGATCACAGCTGCAATAGTGTTGCACCAGGAAGACATCTCACTTGGCGTTCGAACATTTCGGAAGACACCATCAGATGTTTCATTTACCCCTGGTCCTCCTCAGTTTGCATATTACTTCTACTGGCAGATCATTTCGGTATCTGTTTCTGATCAGCAAGTGGATTAAGTATTACGCACACACTTCAATACATTTTTATGTATATTTTGTGCTCATATATGGGCCTTCCAACCACATTCAAAACACTCCATCTAATCTTGAACCAGAATAATGCCATGGAAAACTTTTGGAAGCTTTTGCTTTACCTGAGGCTATGGAAAACTTCCACTGAAGCCAAATGCATTGTTAAATGCTACTTAAAATTAGCTTTCGTTTCGGCTCGAAGTATTGTTTATATCTTCCTCTGGGATTCTGACTGTGAGGTAAATTAAATTTAATAGGATTAAATGTAATAAAATATATTTTGATACATCCCAGTTTGTTTGGTGCCTAGGAAATCATATGAGGCTTCCTTCTTGACATGAACCATGGTAAATTCTGCACTTGACTATAGTCCTTATGAAACTGTCAGGCTCCATCAAAGGTTCTGGAAATGTGCTGTTGATTTTGAGATGTTATTATACAGTCAGCAGCTTATTGTAAGGGGCCGTTCACCAAGAATACATTTTCGTGTTTATGAAATGCAAAAGGCAGGTTCTTAAGATCCGTTTACACTTCATACAACTTGACAAGGAGCAGAGACACGCAGTGCAATACCATTTTGTTGGCTGTCTCAATCACAAAATCCTTCCAGTGCCCTGAAATGTTTGCTTCCCTGTTGAAAAATCCAGCATATGCTGGTTAGGTATGGCTGCTGGTTTGAGCTGGTTTAAGATGGTCCTTAGCTGGTCATGAGCTGGTTTAAGATGATCAAGTGCTGGTCCTGAGCAGGAGCTAGTTGCTTAGGACCAGCACATGGCCAGCTAAGAACCAGCAGCCATATTTCAAAACATACCTAACCAGCATATGCTTGTTTTTTTTCAACAGGGTTCTTAAAAAAATCTCACAATGCACCACAAAACCAGGGCACATTTATGGTTACTGTGTTCCCTTACCGGAAAATACATCCCATTTTCTGAACTGCCTCAACTCAGTACATATCATTACATGATAGAAGTTTTGATGGTGGCATTTTACAACTCAGAAGCAGTTGTCTCAGTGTGTAATGAGCCAGGGTTCTTACCAGTGCACGATACACTGATTCACAACCTAGGGAGCTGATTGAGACGCAACCGAATAAATGCCATGCAATGGAATGTGAAAACGCATTCTGTGTGAACTGCCCTTATAATAATATTCCAAGGTGAGCTTTGTAAGGGATATGTGGGCAAAGTCCCATATACCTCATGAGTGTATGATCATGGACCGATGAGCTATAAAATGGCCATTGTCACTTTAAGATATTGAGTCCTAAATACCTTAAAGACCGTGACACACCAAACCAGCATTAAAGAACTAGCAGCGATGAAAGGCGACTGTGTTTGGGCCAAAAAGTTGCCGCAAAGGCTTTAGCCAAAGGTCAGCTAGTATGCACATTCTGCAGATGCATGAAAGGAAATAACTTTCCATACCAGCAGGTGGCAGTAGTTTGCATCAGTATTCAAAGGGAACCCGAACTACAGATAGTTTTCTTACAACTTACTTCATTCCAGATGTTATTTCGTTGCCATATCATTATGAAAATATTTGCATACCAGAATGCTCAGATAAGATGTGAAATTAGAACAGCCATCTGTGTGCAGCCTCTTGACTTTGTTGGCTGCTTGTTTTCTTCACTTTTGTTTTTCTTCTTGCGCACTGGTTCACTAAGCTAAGCAGTCAATCCAGCGCTACCTCACAACCAATTCTTACGTACTTTACGAGGTGGCTAATACGTACTAATGTGTATGACTTTACTCATACAATTTTGTATGATTTCTGTGAGGGGTATGTTTAGGGGCGGGGTTAAGGGTGGTCATTCGTACAAATTCCTACGAAATTGCCACCTCGTAATATACGCATGATTTTTCTCTGAGTGAGGTTGTAACAATTCATACAAATTAGCCACCTAGAAAATATGGACGAATTGCCGTGAGATTGAGTTGGCCAATCAGAGTTATCTTTCTCACCGACTACCTGAGATTGATTTCATAGGCCAAAAAGCCACAGAGAGGGTCCGACTAGTGGTGAAGGTGTGGAACTGACATTGGCCGATTGTTGCAAGTAGGGCTCGCTGCATCCTGCAGTGGACATCCAACCCCGCCCACATCCAAGTGTGACATCATATTGGTAGGTTTAGGAGTGGAGATGGGGTGGGTTTAGGGATCAGGGCGTGGAGATGGGTAGGTTTAGGTAAATGTAATGTGGGAGGAGTTGGATCTGGATCCAACCACGCCCCCTGGATCTTGTGGGCTGCAGCGAGACGCTCCTCGATTGTTGACTTGGTGTGTCACGGACTTTAGTCGCATTTTCCTTGTCTAATTGCAAGTAATGACACAATTTGGTCCACTTTTGTTTCTCTCCGCTGCGAACATGTAGCATTTTACTATTTCTACGCATGTACTTATCTAGACCGATCTAAATACTGCTTTCCAAATGTCACTATGTGCCTGAAAATGTCTTAAATACTCACATAGGGAAGAATGTCAGTCCTTAGTAATACCTTGATATCATTGCATTTATTTTCAATTCAGGTTGAACTTTAAGGCCTTGACATTGTTTAGCTTTTTTTGTAAAGACTAATTACTAGTGTTTTATTGTGGACACTGTTTTGTTTCGGGCTCATTTTGGTGTTTATGGAATTTTCTACCTTCTTGAACCAAGGAGGCCTGTGATGAGAATACAGGCAAGCTGGAAATGTCACGAGGAGAGATGCACCAAAATGTTTCCCCTCTGCTGAAAAAGGGCCTTTTTTTCCAGCAGCTAAGCTCAGAACTCTGTTTCATGTTTTTCACAGTTTGTAGAGGATTTTTCATCCCTCCTAAATGGAACATATTGATTCCCTTCGCCTTTCCTTGCAACACTGTGTTTGGAACAAGAGCATGCAAAACGACCTCCACATTGAGAGGTGGAAATCTTGTAGCTGTCTATGCACTTTGACCTCTGTGAGCAGCAGAGGATGGAATAGCCATATAGAAGACTCAGCGATTCCCAGTTCCCACACCAGCGAGAGCCAGCCACTGTCAATCCATGGAGCAACGCAACTTGTACGGACCAATCGGATTGGAGCCCAGAATGGGTTCACCCAAAGAAGGACACGATTCGAACCAAAGGCTTGGGTTTTGGTGGTGCTCCTGGAGCTTTAAGACTTTAAACTGTCCCTTTAGAGAAAACCTGTTTGTCACTGTGAAATGGGTGACATCAAGGTGAACTGGAAACACGATTGTGCTTTTATTGATGGACCTTATGGTGGTTTGGTTGTTTCCCAGCATAGTTCACATAGGATAGTTCACCCAAAAATTAACACTCTCATCATTTACTCAGCCTAATATCATTTCATAATTGTATCTTTCTTATCTTTCTTCTGAAAAACACGAAAGGACATATTTTGAAAAAGAGTTTTGTCCATACAATGAAAGTCAATGGGGTCCAAACATTTCAAACTTCAAAAAGGACATAAAGGTAGTGTAAAATACATTAAATCACTGATTAAATACTGTATGGTGACACATCAGTAATAGCAAATCTCATTGGTTCTTGTGTGTCACATAAAAACCAGTTAGGTTTGATGCTACTGCTTTGTTTCCATATTTGAGTTGTGCTCTGTGTAGATGAGTTGATCAATGATTAAATTTGATTCTATTTGAGAGCGAATAACCACTTTGTTCATTGATCGTATCATTTCAGAAGACTTGAGTTGTTTGGATTACTTTATTTATTTTTTGGATCTTGAAACTTTTGGACCCCATTGACTTTCACTGTATGGACAGAAAAATTCTAAAACATTCTTTAGTGTTCTGCAGAAAAAAATGAGTAAAGGTGAAATTACATTTACTGTTGTTTGCCAAATTTTTGTGAACGAAATTCAGTCATTTCAACAGGAATCCAAGAGAACAAGAATTTCGTGTGAGGAAGAAAGATTCACAAATCCACGCAGATTTCGCAACTGATTCACCGCACTAACAAACAGAAACTGCTTGGTTTTAAAGTGTCCATAGTGTAGAGATGTACTGTATAAAGCACACTCACACAGACTTCATTAGACAATGGACCTTTTTTGCTCAATGTGACCACACCTAAAATGATGATCACATTTTTTGGGTGAACTGACCCTTTAAGTAACTCAAAAACAACATTCAGTGTTTTCTGTGCATGTAGCATTATAATGTGGTTTCGAATGGGATTCTGATGCCCACAAAGGGTGTGGGTTTCAATGTTTTTGGATTGTGAGCTTGAAAGTTAACTTGAGATCTGTGTATGCATGCATTTTCACTCCCGTTAGCATCTCAGACTTCACACTCACAAGTTTTGCAGTGTTTAACCCATGGTTTAACCCTACATGATGATGTAATAATATGGTGGGAGGGGCTTGCTAAAAAGCAGTTTGGATCTCCATGGAGGACTTTAAACAGCCTAAAGTTGCATTTTATTTCATCTCCTGCATCTTTACATTTCAAAGCAAGTTGGTCTGCGCAGGGCCACGTCATCTCTTACCCAAGCAACATAACATACAACAACACACTGAACTGGAAATATTTCACTTGCTCTCAGTGAGTAACAGACATTAATCTCAAATTGTTGATTTGGCATCAGTCCTTGTTAGGATGGGTGGATGGATGTATTTTGTAATAGCATTCTTACAAAACGGAGGGAGATTTTTGTGTGCTTTTGTGTGCATAGTTTTTTTTTTTTTTTTTTTTTTTAGGTGGTGGACAATGAATACACTTTAATAAAACTATAAATGTATCATTGCAACAAAACTATAAATATTGTATAAATTTTCATTCATTTTTGTAATCGTGTTCCCATAATGCAACCACCTTTCTTTTTGGAAGGAGTACATGTTTGGTACTTGTTTGTAAATAATGTTTGCATAGCACTTGCAGTCTTCAAATGTTTGCCTGTTCATTTCAGAGCTGAAACATTGCATTGTTTGTTACGTATATTGAATTCATGAATTCACACACGCTTGCATAACTTTGTATATTTTATATGTTTATTAATGCCTTGAACAGTTTGTGTTTATGCAAATGTACAGATGTGAGATCACAACAGCTATATTACAATATGAAAATAAAGCACTTGTTCTTTAACAAAGCTCTGCCAATTCATTATTGTTTACATTGAAAATATAAGATTAATGACAATCATGAAAGTTCAATTTTTATTTGATTATTTAATAGGGACCCCTGGTGGACAGATCTGTCCTATAAGGATTTTGATACAGAAACACCCATTGCACATTAGTAGCAAAATATAATTTACAAAAAATTACTGAATTTAAATGAACATTTATTTGGCTCAATATTTATGCACTAATAACATTGATAAAAATACTGTCACATACATGTTTAAAAACAAATGTGCAAGAAAGATCTATACCTGTACACAACTTGTCACTGGGGCAGAACCCTTCAAGAGACAACTTTGTACCATTTATACAAAGATATAAAATGCCTGCCAAGTAATTAGAATTAAGCCTTTAAAATTTATTTTATAGTGCCATTACGTTCCCAGGATGAGAAATATTATAATATTAAAAACGTCCCTGTCCCTGCAGATAACACATATATACATCGCACATAGTCTTATCATCACTGCAATGCCAGCTTATGAAAAATGTCATAATCAATTAACTTTACATTTAATTTATACAACAAGAATGTATTCCATGTAGTATTTCTATAACAATGGCTGATGCCAACAGGCTATATAATACATTTTGCAGCAAATAAGTTCATTATATATAGAATTTATTTATAGAATTTTTATAAATTATATTTTTTCACATTAATAATAATAATGTTCTTATATTATACAATTTTTTTAAAATACCTTTTTAAATAGAAAAGAGTAATGCTTGAATAGGATTGACTGGTTACAAAAAACAACCTGGTCATGGCCATTAACCAGAAATATTAAAATTTGCATTAAAAAACATACAGTAAAGTGTAGCATGACGTAATTAACTACCGATATGAAATATTGGGGGTTATTTGTTTTGTTTTTTAACACTCAGCTGTCGCCCCCTGCTGGAGACACGAAGGAAATGCTGTTAAAACACTTCAGGATACAAACGGATGAGAAAAGTTAAAAATAGATTAATAAAAATGAATATATGCTAATTAAAACTAAATGACTTTCATTTTTTTGGCATGTTCTATTTACCCAGTTTTTTTTTCCATTTCCACTCCTAATATAAAATTAACCTGCTTCCTTCCTGAAGTAGGTCATACCAGTTTTGAATGTCTATCTCTGTAGTTTTTCCTCTTGTGTCTTCCTCTTAGCTTCTGTATGCACTGAAGCATATCTTTTATTAGACAGTTTATAGTACAGCTTTACAGGCCTATCCGATATAAAGACGCTCAGATTAATTACTAGATCACTGAAATACAGTCCCACTATTTTAAGGAGAGGTTATTTTTTTGGTCACACTTTAGCTTGGGGACCAATTCTCACTATTAACAATTAACTTTTGTCTCAAACTCCTAATTAGTTGCTTATTAACAGTTAGTAAGACTGTTGTTAAGTCTAGGTATTGGGTAGGATTAAGACATTTAGAATATGGTCATGCAGAATAAGGCATTAACATGTGCTCTATACATAATAATAAACAGCCAATATGCTTGTGATACTCATACTAATTAGCAACTATTTAATAGTGAGAATTGGTCCATGTCAGGTAACATGTCATATCAGTCACTATCAGTTAATAGTGAAAACGGGTTTTTCTGTTTTTTGTTGTTGTATTTATTTTGCTAGCTGTGCAGATATGATGAGGAATGTATAATTATGCTTGTATAGCTAACTGCAAGTACTGATCACACTGAATGGATGATAACCTTATGGATTCAAAATTAAAAGACAAAAGTAGTACTCATATCATACTTTAATCAAAAACTGTACAATAATACATAGCCCGTACACTTAACACAGCCCAATAAAAAAAAAAAAAAAAAAAAAAAAAAAAAAAAAACTACAACCCCTAACCCTTTTCATAATAGCACAGACTTTTGTACTGAAAAACATATTATACAACTGAACAATGATTCATTCAGTGGTTTACATTCTACTTGAGTTTAGTGCATCAATGTGATGAGAATCCCACAGTAGAAAGGAATCTGTCAATCATGTTAAATGATCTCTCTGGTTGGTCATAAGGCAAAATGTGCCCACCTCCCCTGACAATTACCTACAGAGAAGAAAACAGAAGTTTGTTATCAGTGAACATTAATGCATTTCATGCGTTTGTATATATTGGCATAAGCCAACGTAATTATAGCAAGTGTTTTTTTTTTTGTTTTTTTTTTACAATAATGATAAATGTTAAATTTAACTTAGTTTACAAATTATTTAAAATACATTTACCAAATGTATTATAGTTATTATAAATGAAAATATATTCGTTTCTTATCTACTGACGAGCAGATTTTGGAACTGCCAGTAGTCAAAATGGGTATAGCTTTCTGCTAATGATGATAATTTCTAAATTAGATACTATATTGGCTGAAAAAAGAAATATATCTAGCAGTACTGCAAACCCTCACCTGTAAGAACGCTCCCACTTGTCGTACATAACCTGCCACTTCAGTATCCCTGGGCTGGACCTTCCAGGGGAAGCGCTCTGCTTTTTTATACTCGTCCGCTTTAGACCAGTTCACTGTGGGCAGGAAGCGCTCAGTCAGAGGGGCTGCAACGATGACATCAAGCTGTCCACTGTAGATCAAAACCTGTGGACAGGCGATCAGATCCATCCCACAGATTAATCCAAAGTGAGAGTTCCGGACTGAAGCAATTTAGGCTTACTTGATTATTCATTCATATCATTTTCTTAAAGGGGACATAACACACATCTCATGTTAATCTTGAGTACCTATAGAGTAGTATTGCATCCTTCATATCTCCAAAAAGACTTTAGTTTTATCATATTTATAAAAGAAAGATACAGCTTTACGATTCTCTCCAAAAACAGCCGAGCTCCTGGAGGCACACCGTAGGCGGAGCTAAAGAGTGACAAGCACTTAAACGCCGATTGCCAACAAAACAGACATTTGATGCCTGTCGGATGCAAAATTCACTTTACAAGTTGTTTGAACAAATGTTGGAAGTTTATGTACACATCCATCCTATAATGATAAAAAAAATCCTCCCAGTGTTTTTTTTTTAAATCCCCATTTTAAAATCCCCTCTCAAATCAGGCTGTTCTGAGACTCCTGTCAGAATGACGTAGCTCTGTACAGGCCACTCCCACGATAGTTGATTGACAAGACTGTCTTAACTTAGACCTGCCCTGAGTGAGCTGTCCGCCATAGTGTCGACTCTGGTGCAGGGGAAGACAAGAATGTCTCCGAATAAGCGATTAAGGTGCTTTGTTGTTGGATGTAATATTGAATATAGGAGTCGTCATTAACTCCTGACATATGAGCCACTGAAGATGCAGAGGATTAACGTTACTTTCATTTTTTTAAGGGAATGCGCCAATCCCGATCTGCCTAAATGTGTTTGTTTGCGCGAATCATTCGTAATCCAGCTTCATCTACAGAAGTGAGTATAAGGGTTTCTTATGAATCTTTGCAAATGGCCTTTCCTAATGTGTGCTGATTAGCCAGTTTCGTGGCTGAAGTTTACAGTCTGCTTGTCACCCCACAGAAGAGAGGGGCGGGGTCAGCAGAGCTCATTAGCATTTAAAGCGACATGGACTAAAAACAGCTCGCTGAAAACAGAGCTGATTTTTACAGGTTAAAAAGGGTGTTTTTATACTACCATTGAGAAATTTTATCCAAAGTACGTTATAGACTTTTCATTAAGACCCTAAAGAATCCTATCAACTTGTGGAAAATGGGCATCCGTAACCCCTTGAAGTTACTGTCTGCCGTTCCGAATCATGACCAGGATCTTTTACAGCTGGGACCGCTCCATCTTTCAGTATCAAACAATGCGCAAATACAGAGTCGAACTGGGCCTTGTTTATAAAACATTCTTCAACAAACACACTTGTGAAACTCCGTTGCTGCTCCAAAAAACAAACTGCATTCATTGTTCATGTAACGCTGGGTTCTTCTGGGAGCTGAGCAAAGTTATCTTTCCCTTACAACCAAAAACACAATTATTTGGAGACATTCCCGAGCGAGTCCCGTGCAGTGCAGCCAAATTAAGCGCGTTGATGGCTGCACTCTTGCTCTCGCTCTGGTAGATGCGTGCGCCGACGCGTTCTTCCGGGAGAAATGCCCATATAAGGAGTTCCACCCTTCATGACATCATGAAGAGCCATGATCGGAAAAAAAAAAAAAAAAAACTTTCTGAAACTTGTAAGAAACCCAGAAGTGTGCATTTGGCACAGAAATACTGTTATACTATATTTTTTTTTTACTTTGGCCATGTTTAGCATGAGAATTCAGTGCAAATAACTCAACATGCATGAAATTGCATTAACCCCCCCCTTTAAGAAAAATCATGTTAAAATTGAACAGTTATTTGTACATCTCTCAATTAACATTGTACTATGTTTTGCACCACAAAATAAAAACTACTGAGCTTTGATCATAAAACTAAAGCATTTAAATATCATTTTACTAAGATATATTATTATAAAGTGATAGCTAATCATTTTAATAGTCTGCTATACTGTTGTAAAGATCCAATTTACTTCATCACAAGCCATCAGAATTTCATTTGAATTTTTGGGCCATATAAATTCTAAATTGTATATTTTTGCTAAGTTTGGGCCTCTGAATAACATTGAGCTGCAGTGATACTCAAAAAAAACAAAAACAAATCTGAAAGAAAGTTTGTATGTTTTGTCTAAAGGATCAATAAACTGTTCCTTTAAAAACTATTTTATGCCAGATTTTACATGGTTAAATTATTTTTTATTTAAATTTATGCCAGTCTATTAAATCATTGTTTTTGCGGTTAAATAAGTGTTTTTAAAGATTAACTTTTAGAGAGTTAGATATTAAATTTAAATATAAAACAGAAGAAATTCATAATCATCATCTGATTAAAAAACCCTCCAATTTAGTCCCATAATCAATATGGAAGCAATATATATTGCGCATCCCTAAACCTAAGGATAAATTTGATTAAAGAGTTATGTCATTTAACAAAAGGCCATAAAATTCCCAACCCAATCAATGAAATGGTTTTCTCACTCTATAATTATCCATGAGGACGCCCAACCAGGGTTTGATGGACTTCATGACATCCTGAAGCAGATGCTTCTCAACATCTGAGCCGTCATGGAATGTAAGATTTCCAACATGGATGGAACGTCGAACATCTGGCAGAGTCACAAACACAGAAAAGTACTCCTGGTCTGGAGGTTCCTGTTTTAGGAAAAAAAGAAATAAAAAAAAAAAAAAAAACACTAAACACGCAATGAGACACCTAGCCATTTAAATCAAGAACACCTTATTCCCAGGTATAGTGGGTACCTGACACTGCATGTAGTTGAAGTAGTTGGTGCAACCAGTGACATTTTGGAAGAATGAGGGATAAGGAGTAAGATCACCATTCAGTAAGCTGTCAAAAACCTAACGGAGAAACGAGGTTTTCAGAACGGATGTAATAAAGAAGCCCCAGTGTCATAGGCGCAGGGTGTCCCGATTTATCATACTCACCTGAAAGGCCTCCACCCATCTCTGCTCCTGGATGAGTTTGACTCCTGCATCCGTCTGCATCTGCACATGCTGCCTTTGCAGTTCATCCACGAGACCCGTCTGATAAAGGAAATCTGCATAACCTCCCAGCATCTGAGACAAAAGTGGATTAAAGAGATTCATATGAACAAAAGCCAAAGTCAAGTCAAATTTGTGTGCTTTTCACAATACATATCTCAAAGAAGCTTGACAGGAAGTCATACTGTCATGTTTATAGCGCCTTAGAGCCAGTTCAGAGCAATAGCAGTTGGTGAATTATAATTATCTGGCATTTGATGGGTTTAAAAAAAACTAAATGAAAATTTATATTCACCAGTTCAGGGTCACACACACCATCTCCAATAGCCACTCCTTTGAAGTTGATCTTCATTTTGGCAGAGGGATTGTTCTTGTGGATGTAGTAGCCAATTGCTGGAACATACTTTCCTGCATATGACTATGGATTTTAAATGTTAAATCTAGTTAACAACAGTATTTTTACCGTCCAAGAGAGTAGGATTCTGATTGTATCAATCCAAAATGAGGTCCACTTCCTCACCTCGCCTGTAGCGTAGAATGGATTAGACTGGAACTCACTGAATATCTGGAAGAACTGAGTCAGGGCGCTGCGGATGGATATATATATATAAAAATAACATACATCTCACGTTGTCTTATATATAGTAAACTTTTGCCACTGTACCTGTACAAGTCTCTGCCCACATCATCCTGGTTTTGGGCAAATCCTCGGTCATCCTCAGTGAAACTCCATCCTGTCCCAACCTTAAAAATAAACCACAAATATCCATCTAGTATGTATAATTAAATTAAAATCGGTCATAGAAACACCGGATTCACATACTGTATTAGTATTTGCAGCAAGGCTGTCAAGTGATAAAATACATGACTTAATTTACTCAGTTCCTTCTTAAAGAAATAATGCGTGTAATAATTTTATTCTTAGATTCTGTGTGGATGACACGACAGAAAATATGCATCTCCATTTAAAGACACTCAGATGTATGCAGCAATGCTCTTTCCCTCATTTTCTCTCATTTCAGAAATAAAATAAAATATACAATTCTCAAATTGCATGAAAAGCAAGGAAAATAACACCACATTTTCCTAAATATGTTTTAGGAATTAAGTGAAAATGACTTAAGCATACTACTTTTATACAAATTATTTTCAGAAAATAAAAAAAAAAAAAAATAAAGAATAAAAAAAAAATAAAATACACTAAACTCGCCGGTATAGGCATATGACAGTATAAAATTCTCATGTTGCGATAATTACTGAAACTTTTATCATGGTATACGGCATTATCACAGTATTAAAATAAGTTGCAAAAATGTTGTCATCATAATACAGTATAACAGGTTTAATAACTTTTCTTATAACAAGAACTGAACATTTATATACAATAAAGCAGTAGACAAATTTATAAAGTAAACTAATGTTTCAAATGGATTAAAATTCAAAAGAATTATAAAGAACAATAGGCAACACTTTACAATAAGGTCTACAATTAGTTAACGCACTAACATTAAAGAGGTCATCAGATGCCCATTTTCCACAAGTTGATGATTCTTTAGGGTCTTAATGAAAAGTCTATAACATACTTTGGTTAAAATTTCTCAATGGTAGTGTAAAAAACACTACCTGTCAAAATCAGCTGTTTCCAGCAAGCCATTCTCGTCCATGTTGCTTTAAATGCTAATGAGCTCTGCTGACCCCACCCCTCTCTTCCGTGCGGTGACGAGCAGACTGTAAACTTCAGCCGTGAAACTTGCTAACTAGCATATATTAAGAAAGGCGATTTGCAAAGACTGATAAAAAAAAAAAACCCTTATACTCACTTCTTCTGCGCGAACAAACGCATTTAGGCAGATCGGGATTGGCGCATTCCCTTCAAAAACGAAAGTAACGTTAATCCTCTGCGTCTTCAGCGGTTCAGATGTCGGGAGTAAATAACGACTGCTATGTTCACTATTACATCAAACAACAAAACACCTCAATCGCTTAATCGGAGACATTGTCTTCCCCTGCACCGGAGTTGACACAATGGCAGATTGCGGACAGCTCACTCAGAGCGAGTCTAAGGTAAGAAGGTCTTGTGGCCTGTACAGAGCTACATCATTCTGACTGGAGTCTCAGAACAGCCTGATTTGAGAAAGGGGATTTAAAAAAAAAAAAAAACACTGGGAGGATTTTTTATCATTATAGGATGGATGTGTACATAAACTTCTAACACACATTTGTTCAAACAACTTGTAAAGTGAATTTTGCATCCGATGACCCCTTTAACAATGAGCAACATTTGTTACAGAAATTATTATTCTTTAATACAACTTAGTTCTTAGTTAGCTCGAGTCCATTAAATAACATGTCTACTCACCGGGTTGTCGATGTAAAGAACAGAATATCGTGATGTCCAAGGGAAATCCCTATAGCCCACTGCAGAATGACATTAAAGGGTTAAATTCTAAGGTTTTAAGGTCATTTCATACATTGATCTCTGAAGTGTAGGGTTTTACTATTAAGGAGTTCACCCAAAATAGTTCACCCAAAAGAGAAAATTCTGTCATTAATTACTCGCAATCATTACGTTCTGGGTACTCTCCAAAATGGTGGAAGATGGTAACTCAGGGAGAAGAATTGTTGAATAAGTTATGTTATTGTTTTCTTTGCGCAAAAAACAGTATTCTCGTAGCTTCGTAAAATTACGGTTGAACCACTGATGTCACATGGCTCATTTTACCGATGTCCTTGCTACGTTTCTGTGCGTTGATCATGGTATCCTTGCGGTCTATGGGAGGGTCAGAGAGCTCTCAGATTGCATCGAAAATATCTTAATTTGTGTTCCAAAGATGAACGAAGGTCTTACGGGTTTGGACCGACATGAGGGTGAGTAATTAATGAAAATTTTAATTTTTGGGATGAACTAACCCTTTATCCAAAAAACAAAAAAAAACTAAATTCTGGCCCAAAAACATCTATAAATACAACTTTTATAAGACACAGAAACAACATGCTAATCTCCATCAACATACTGTAACACAGCATACAGGCATTTGTACTCACATGTGAGGTTCTTATGTACAAAATATGGGCCGTGCTCCACAAACAAGCCAAACATGGAAGTGCCTCCAGGCCCTCCCTGCAGCCACAGCAGCACCGGTGCTGTCTCTGCTCTCTCCTAATCACAGAAAAACATGCTACAATAAATAAGTGTGCAGTAATAACATCACTGAATCTAAACCAGAAACTGTATAATGCTGTTAACTGTATAATTTGTTGTGAACGACTTCTGAAAACACCTGACTCAAGTGTTGCCAACTGACACAGAAGCTAGTCAGCAGATCAGTCTTCTCTTTAGAGCTGTTCATGTACAGTGTTAAAAAAATAGGTGCATAACATTATATTACCTGGGCAGGGAAGAACCAGAAGAAAAGGTTACTGTTGTAGGTCTTGTTCACAGTGAGATATCCTGAGTAACTCTTGACATTGGCACCAGGAAGGGGTCCCACCAAACTCAGTTTTTTGGCTGCACATCCACAATACAAGAATTAAAGTGTATTAGCATACGGGTCAGAAACATCAGTGAATTATGATAGCAGCAATAACTTAAACTGATCTATCAGTCTCTCACCAACTTCTCCATAATATGGAAAACACCTTTCAAGAATTATTTATAAAAGATCTTATAAAGATAACTTCCTATTTAGCAGCTAATTAAATTAAAAGAAGAACTAAAGAATAGGAACTGAAATTATTCTATGCAAACAGCAAGCATACCTTCTTGTATCTTGCCTTCCTCCAGATAAGGGGTGAGCATCAGAGGTTTGCCGGGGTCCACTCCAAAACGTGACCCGCTCACACGGTGCGATTTCCGGCAGAAGAACGAGGAACAGCCGCGGGAGCTGACAGACTCCAGAAGAGCCCAGAGGAACAGCAGCCTCAGCGTTTCCTTCAGCATTATTGAGGTTTAACTGCAGACAGCAAAGAAATATGACACGGGGATTAATGATCCAGATTGATATTAAAAGGCTCGTATTATCTGCTACATGTTATTACAAGCCTAAACCTATCAGATGAGACAAATGTATGGTCGATCTGTGGATTATCTAAAATAAGCAAACCTAGCATATTAATTTAGGCAGCGGCTATTTACACTAAGTGTAAATAGCGATAGACGCTATTTACACTAAGTGCAAATAGCAATAGACGCTATTTACACTCGGTGTAAATAGCAATTGCTATTTACACCAAGTGCAAATAGCATATTTTTTAGTGACAGATGCTATTTACACTAAGTGCAAATAGAGATGGATTCTATTTACACTAAGTGCAAATAGCAGTATTTTTTAACGATATGCTATTTACACTAAGTGCAAATAGCTATAGATTCTATTTACACTATGTTAAAATAGCAAGATTTTGTGCTATTTATACTACTTATTGCAAATAGTGGCAATTATCTGCACCTCAGTATTGTAGTACATTATAAAACAGTACGCAATAATAACATACTGAGTGTAAATTATAATTTTAATTCAAATTTATTAAATGGATGCCACCTTATTGGGACAATAAAGCCCTCCCTACACCTACCCGATACTTTATTTTCAACTTTTTGATTATTTCCTTCATTTTTATTGAAAATAAATGCCTTTCTGATGCGATATGAGATTTGAAAAGGGAGAAAAAATTTTTCGCTCGCGTCAAAAAGCATGCGCCTTACCATCTACGCCACTGAAACTGATGTTGATCTAGCTTCTTTTCTTAATGTTGACTAACGCAATCACACGTTAGTGGGCGGAGTTAGTGTAAATAGCCTTTGCTAACAAGATGGGCTATTTGCACTTAGTGTAAATAGACACTCCGATTAATTTATGCATATGTGAACAGGAATGGCAGGTGTGATGACTTATCAAATCAAATAATTGATCATCAGTAATAATAATAGCGGTACCTTGAAGCCAGATGCCAATCAGAAATCCAGAAGCCTTAAATGCAGGTCAGCTTGTCACACTTTGAATGTCATATGACTATATGGCCTCGAAGTCATGTGATCTCAGTGAATCCAGGAACTTTAGCCGAAAACACACCCCTACAGGCCCATTTGAGAGAAGCAGCCTCCAACCCACAACTTTTCCAATATACAATATTATTCAATATGCATCTGCTGTGCAATAGAGAAAGCCTACAATTTGACACAGTTTTGCCTAAGTTAATAAGGCTATTTCTCAGGGTTGCTTTATTTTAAAAAGTCATCTTCTGTCGATATGTCAACGTCTTTCTTGACTACAAAAAGCCATTGAACATGACGGCTGTTAGTAGGTTGAACACAAGTTGAATTTTCCTCAAAAGTGGGGCATGTTGTCACACTTCATAGAGTATGTTGTTAGAATGCAACTTTTGAACAAAATCTAACCAGGTAAAAATAATAAATTGCAAAATATAAACATAGAAACCAATACAATTCTTTAAACATAAATATATCATGTCCAACAAAAGAGTAAATTGTATAAATTCATAATATTTAAAACACATGTGACAACTTGACCCAATAAAAACTTGCTCTGACCTGACATTTATGAAGAAATAGCCTTGTATAACATGCCACAGCTCACTCAAGAGACATATAGGCCTAACTTTTGAGCATGACAAAGACAAAAAGGTGATTTTGGCCTGTCAACATCAGAAGCCTTGACCTTATCAGCTGTATTAAGTGGGGTGGTGATGCCGCAGTGGATAAGACACATGCCTTTGGTGCGAGTGACCCGGGTTCGAATCCACTGTGAGACACCAATGTGTCCCTGAGCAAGACACTTAACCCCTAGTTGCTCCAGAGGCGTGTGACCTCTGACATATATAGTAATTGTAAGTCGCTTTGGATAAAAGCGTCAGCTAAATGAATAAATGTAAAATGTAAATGTATTAAACAATTAAAATCAATATTAAGTTTGACCAATATACTGTAGTAAAAGCTATTTTTGAATAACGCCAAAAATGTAGGCTATTTCTCATTTTGAATTTAAGCAGTTTGCTGTGTTCTGTTTGCAAAAATGTAAGATTGCTTAAAATTGTGACTCCCGTTTTTTAGCAGTGTTGACTGCATTCATCAAACTATTTAATTGAAGTTTATTGCTAGAAATGATAGGTTTAAACTGTATTTAAACAAATGCTGGTTACAAGTCAGGGCAAGCCTCAAAAACAATGATCAACAGAAAAATATTTAGTTTGACCTATTGAGATTGATATTAAACATTTTCTAAAGGTAGCCTAGTCCCATCTCTTTTTACTGACCTTTTTTTAGACAGGAAAAAGTAGACATAGGCTCTTATACTATATTTGTAGAAAGTGCAACATGCTTTTCAAGGGTGTGACAAAATTACGTCTTTAAAATGTACAGTGCTGTAAATAAGACATTTGATGTTTTTAAAATTAGCTACTTTTCACACTACTTTTTTTTTGTTAGATAGTTTGTCAAGCATATTTGATAGATCTTGCAACAAAACAACAAGCATTTAATTTAATTTATTTTTTTTAAGTAATGGAACACCAAAGTGTATTGGAATGTGCAGCATGTCAAAGCACAGGAAAGCCAAAAGTTTTAAACATGCAACATTTCTGAACAGCAAAAGGAACGCAACTTTCTTATATGGTTACAGAAGCACACAGCTGAGAGGCATGTAAGTAGGTTTACAGCACGGTCAGGTCAGGCAGACAGGAGGAATGCGCGCGCGTCTCTTCCACTTTAAGAAGGCGGATTCGCCTTTGCACACACTGTGTGTTTATTACGAGCCTTGGAGTGGCACATGGAAGCGATAGTCAAATCTCTGTCTCTAAATATGGCGAAACCTACTGGCACTGACAGCACACGGAACGGCCGGGAAGTTTTTTTGAATTCTGCTGTTCATTACGATGAAGAGTAGATGAGTTGTCACATTTTCTGTACGTATATCTGAGGTTGTATCAACTAGTTTCATCGTCTGGTTCTTCTGCTGCCACACGCGCGCCTGTAAATGCGGCAGCGCTGGCGACTCCCGTCTGATCAGACACTCACAGCTGGATATTATCAACTGTTTAGGAGGAACTCTGGAGAGCTGAAGATAGGTCAGGAGTGCAGAGACTGAGATGGAAGAGCTGTCAAGCCCTAACAGACGCCAGTAAGCGGGTAGATTCAGTGAATTAGACGCAATGGCAGCGTCCAGCAACTCCAGTCTGTCGGGTTCCTCCGTTTCTTCGGGTGAGTAGCCTACTGATCAATCAAAATGAAACTGGACTAATTTGTTTGGGAATCTGAATAAGCAGTTGACGTGACGATGGCAGAATGGAGATGGTTGGCACTGGCAGTTTTAATTTCTGTGGTTTTGGATGCAATTAAAGCAGGCAGGATAGAACACGGTGAAGAGGTGTGTCATACCTTTTCTTCATTCAGGGTGAACTAGACCCACCTTTGACTTTCATTCACCAATGCAAAAGCAAGCAGTCGTAGCTATCACCAATGCACGCTGGCAGATGATTGTGTAATTTCACACTCACTGCGCACGAGTTTTAAAGGCCACCTCGATCTGATCACACTTGCTTGATAGCAAAAACAGACTCTTTAGTTTGATCACGATACTGGTGGGAACTACAAATCACAAATGTGCACAGTGCTGAATTGTAATCCCAAATAACATTTTTATTTCTTCATGAAATATCATTGGTTACTGCATGCGCTGACATTTTATGTGGAACTATAAGCATTTTGTCTTTATTTTTACTCTTGACAGTATATTTATATATATTTTATTAAAATCATGTGTCAGCCCGTTACCATAAAATCCATAAATAATAAATAAGTTTTATCTTATATTTTGTGAGATTTATTACAAAATTGTACATAATCAGTCCTGTTTCCATGATTTTGTACAGTAAACAACAGATTATCAAACTATTTGAGGAAATATCAGGAAATATTAATTTGAATGCCACTATGCAATTGATTAACATTGTGTTTATTTAAATTGGCATGAAATTAATCCATTCAGATGTACATCATATTATGACAGAAAAGATTAGTCTTTTCTTCCAATTCATTATGCCTTTAGAAGTCAGTTTTATTAATATTGTATTTATTTAAAAAAACATTTTTTATAACATTTTATAACATAACATTTACAGTTAATAATATTAACAGTACAAATATTAACAGTTTAGTGAAAAAAGTGAAGTGACATTCAGCCAAGTATGGTGAACCATACTCGGAATTCATGCTCTGCATTTAACCCATCCAACGTGCACACACACAGCAGTGAACACACACACACCGTGAACACACACCCGGAGCAGTGGGCAGCCATTTATGCTGCGGCACCCAGGGAGCAGTTGGGGGTTCGGTGCCTTGCTCAAGGGCACCTCAGTCGTGGTATTGAGGGTGGAGAGAGCGCTGGACATTCACTCCCCCCACCTACAATTCCTGCCGGCCCGAGACTCGAACCCGCAACCTTTGGATTACAAGTCCGACTCTCTAACCATTAGGCCACAACTTTTTTACAATTGTAAACATCCCGACAGAAAAAAAAGACTAATTTCATGGAATGACCAAGTGTAATTTGGGCAAAACAGCAATAGTGTAATGTTAGCATTGTTTATAAATTTGTCATCAGTGTCAACTTTTGATATCCCAAGTAAATCACTGCCAGTAATGCCAACAACAACATGTTTAGGGGTTTTTGTGTCCATTTCAACATGTTGTAACGTGGGAACCAAAAACTGGTTTGGACACTTCCCACCCATTGTCTCAAGGGATCTAGGCTACAACAGACATATATATCCTAAATCCCAGCATTTCAGATTTTTTTTTTTGCATCTAAAATGAGTCATCAAACATTTTCATGGGCGTGTGATGAAAACGAATTACCCTAAAAGCTGTCCCTCCGTTTTATTCACTTGAAAGATTTTCTATTATCCTGCTCTTATTATCCCCAGGAAATTATTGATGTTGAAAATGAGCTTTTAAAATCACCTGTCATCTTCCTAGCTGGGTGTCATGTGTTTTTTGAGCTGCATTATTACATGTGTGGAAGTTTGTCTACCTTCTCATACAATTACTTGTCTTTTGTAACGTTATGAATGTCTTTACTGTCACTTTTGATCTTTTTGCTGAATAAAAGTATTTATTTCTTCAAAAAAAAAAACTTCAAAAAAATCACACTGACCTCAAACTTTTGAACGGCAGTGTATATAGTGACTTATTCACATTTTGTGACCTTAGATAAGAAACAAACATTGGGTGGAAGGGAAACCACCGTCCCCAATTGGACACAAAACAGAGCAAAAAGCGTCAGGTTGGCTGGAGGTGTGAGAAGCACAAAAGAGTGTGCAGGTGTTTAAATACACTGATCACAAGTGTGAGGAGAGATAAGGTTGAAAACGCACTCAGAATCACTCCCACACAGAAATGCATGTTAACACCCTGTTCTCATGCTGTGCCACTCATCATTGCATTTGTAAGAACAGAAGGGAGGGATGTGTGTGATCTGAGGGACAGTACACGTCTCAAGGGAGTACAAGTTCAAATAACAAGCTTTGTTGAATGGGCGTGTAAAGAAGAACCGTTTTCGTGTAGGCACTCATTCCATTAAAGCTCAATAGTGACCTTGGGAGAGAAAAAGAGAGGGTTTGTCTAATTCACTTTATGCTAGCTGTAACTCTTCATGCAGACGCACAGAACCACGACGACTCCTCCACGCCAAGCCACGAGCTCTTGAGATCCAGTAAAGGGATCAAGCCAAGCCATGACTCTCCGTGGTCGCCATCCATTCCCAAATAGATTATCTCACATGCATGTTGCTGAAAAAGCAGAAGTGCACTGCGGCCACGAGGCCTGCAGAAGGCGGGGAGTCTTTTCTGCCTGTGGTAAGGAGAGCTGTCATTAGCTCCGTGCCCCTGGTGTAATCATCGGATGCCGTATACCGCGCCTCTACCAGGCTCGCTGTGTCTGTCACAGGAGTATCATTATGTTAGAAAAACGCTTTTTTGTTTCATCTAGTTTGGGTGTGTGTAACACGCACGTTCTGCTTTATATTAGCCAAAAAACAGAGCTGTAAACAAATGCAGGGCAGACTGGCGAGATGGATGCCGCTCGGCTCAGCTCTTCTGACTTCAAAGGCCAGTTCGAGCTTTGATGTTTCCCTAAAGGAAAACTGGGGCTGCAACTCAGAGCTGCAAGCATGTGAGTGTTTCAGAAATTATGAAGTTGAAATTATGGCTGATTTCATGGGTTTGTGCTGATTTGAGTTCTTTTAATCTGAAGGGTTGGTGTTGTCTTAAGCTTGGGGCAATTGACCAGAAGGTCACTGGTTTAATCCCAGTAAGGAGGGACTCACTTCTTTATTGTACCCTTGGGCAAGACATTTAACACCAGATTGCTCCAGACAGATTGTCCCGGCCATAAGTATCACTTTAGTAAGTCGTTTCGGATAAGACTTCAGATATAAGCATCTGCTAAAAGACTACTTACACACTTATGTATCTGCAAGGGGTTCATTCTTTTAAAGTCAAAGTGGAACGGCATTTACAATTGTACTTCTGTAATCTGACTTTTATGTGGTTTAATCATTAAGTAATGCTGAACACGCCATTACTTAAAGGGATACTTCAGCCAAAAATGAAAATTCTGTCATTAATTACTCACCCTCATGTCGAAACCCATAAGACCTTCATTCATCTTCAGAGCACAAATGAAGATATTTTTGATGCATTCCAAGAGCTTTCTGACCCTCCATAGACAGCAAGGATCAAGGCTCAGAAACGTAGCAAGGAGATTGTTAAAATAATTCATGTGACATCAGTGGTTCAACTGTAATGTTATAAAGCAATGAGAATAATTTTATGCACAAAAAAAATGTGCGTACAAAAAGTATTCTCGTAGCTTTATAACATTACTTTTGAACCACAGATGTCACATGGATTATTTTACTGATCTCATTGCTACGTTTCTGAGCCTTGATCGTGCTAGGATCCTTGCTGTCTATGGGAGGGTCAGAGAGCTCTCGGAATGCATTATAAATATCTTCATTTGTGTTTTACAGGTTTGGAACGACATGAGGGTGAGTAATTAATGACAGAATTTTCATTTTTGGGTGAACTGTTCCTTTAAAAAATGCTTATATATGCATACATTACCAGATTTTGAGGTTGGTACTATTTTTTAAAGAAAATGTGGTCCCACTTTATATTAGGTGGCCGTAACTACTGTGTATTTATACATTTAAATTTATAATTTGATACAGTGCACTTATTATGTACATACATGTTTTTACATTGTACTTATATTTAAAAAAAATACCTGCTTGTAATTACATATGCAATTAATTTCTGTAATTACACATATAATTACACTGATGACCCTTCCACCTTAACCCACCCTTAAAGCTACCCATACCTCCAGCCTGTCTCTAACCTTACCCGCATCCCACCTCAATATCAGCACAAGTGTTTTGCAAAACAATATTCACACAATAAGTACATTGTACATCTTTTTTTATGTAAGTACATAGTAATTAAGGCCACCTAATATAAAGTGGGACCGGATGTAGTCTCTTACCAAAATAAAGTAATATTAAAAAACAGTAATATTGCAAAATAGTATTACAATTTAAGAATTTAGAAGAAAGCAGTTTTCTATTTTAATATTTTTAAATGTATTCTTTTTAAGGCAAAGCTGAATTTTCAGCAGCCATTACTTTAGTCTTTAGTGTCACATGATCCACAGAATTCATTTAAATATTTCTTATTATTTTCAGCGTTGAAAAGATATTTGTGGAAATCATTATACATTTTTTGAGGATTCTTTGATGCATAGAACGTTCAAAAGAACTTTTATAACATCTTAACTGTCGCTTTTGATACATTTATTATATATATTTTATTATACATTTTACATTTGTATATGAAATTACGTAAATGTAAAATGTGTATTCTGTGTGTGTGTGTGTGTGTGTGTGTGTGTTTAATCTGTAATATACAATAAGTGAAGTGAGTGAAGTGACATTCAGCCAAGTATGGTGACCCATACTCGGAATTCGTGCTCTGCATTTAACCCATCCAACGTGCACACACACAGCAGTGAACACACACACACCGTGAACACACACCCGGAGCAGTGGGCAGCCATTTTATGCTGCAGCGCCCGGGGAGCAGTTGGGGGTTCGGTGCCTTGCTCAAGGGCACCTCAGTCGTGGTATTGAGGGTGGAGAGAGCGCTAGACATTCACTCCCCCCACCTACAATTCCTGCCGGCCGGAGACTCGAACCCGCAACCTTTGGATTACAAGTCCGACTCTCTAACCATTAGGCCACGACTTCCCCACAATAAGAAAATACATTTTAATTTAGAATTCAAAAACATTGAATTTTGGTGTATTCGAGTCACTGTATTTTTACATTTTTGAATACGTTAGTAGATTTGGACCAAAACAATGCATTTTGTCATTGACCCAAAAATGGTCTTTTTTGATTTCATATTGACTGCCGTCTGTGCTTAGTCATAGTCATATTGAAAGCTATGTCTGTTTTCTGTGTTCTTCTGGTTCACTGGAGTTGAGAGGGAGTTAATGCAAGTCCTACAACAGGAACAGATCACATGATTGAAAGCTCTGGTAAGTAAACAGCAAGAGAGATAACTCGCAACAGCGATTGCGTGTCCTTTTACTCGGCCTCTTTGTATATCAGGCAGCATCAGATAAGGTGAAGCTCTGTTCTTAGTTCTGGAGTTGCTTAACATCAAAATCAACAGCTAAGGAAAAAGAGAATAGAAGAACTCTTACAATCAATTCATGCGAACAGTCTGGTTAAATGTCACATAGCGGCGGTCAAGTTAAAGAACCTCGGTTTTTCAAGGTCTGTACTAAGCTGTTGCACATAGCTAAAAAAAGCATGAATGAAAGACTGAATGGAACCTCAGCCTGTGATGACAGAGATGGTAAATGAGGCGTGCACATCACTTACTGGCCTGAAACTGGTACTTTCTTTCCTTCACTCTTCGGAAAGTTGCTCATTATTATAATCTTGTTTTTAAAGGCTTTCGTGTCTGACAGAAGCCACTGTAATACGTTCTGTTCATTAGTGGTCATCTTAATAGATTCTATGGTTTCTCATGTGATTCCTGCTGTAGTTTTACAGTCAGTAAGTCTGAGTGTAATAAGAGGCTTATTTAAGCCTGCAGTTTTATTGGAGGATGGAGTGTTGTTGAGAACCAGAGGAGAGAAGAGAGTTTTAATGCTCACCTCTTCCTGTGTCTCTGCATTTATTATTAATCACCTCTGTGGCGATCCCCATGGTCATCCATCACCCTCTGGAATCACATTACCAAACAATGGATCTCCCTGCTACCGATGTGTCTGTGTGCTTGTGTACTGTACATGTGCACGTGTGTGTGTATATATGTGTAATCTCAGAGGGCAGGCCCACTGACCCCCAGCAATCTGTTCACTGACCGTCTGATGCATTTTGCACACAAAACTGGAAAGCACTTTCTCTATCTGGCAAGCTCTAATCTGATTGAATGGCTTTACACAACTTCCTGGAGAATGTGTTTACAGGGCTTTTTCAGTAGTATTTTTAAGTCAGGTTTATACATGAGCACATTTGTCAGTTTTGTTTTAGTTTATTTTGAGACACTTTGTAGCAAGTTAAATACATATCAAAAAGAAAAAATGGTAACTCTTTAGTTTAGGGACCAATTCTCACTATTCACAAGTTGCTTATTAGCATGCAAATTACTAGCATATTGGCTGTTTATTAGTTCTTATAAAGCACATATTAATATCCTATTCTACATGACCATATTTTAGATCCCTCAATCAATATTCAAGATTCAAGATTTTTATTCGTCACATACACAATTATACAGAGTATAACCAGCAGTGAAATGTAAGTCAGGTCCGCTCCAAGGACAGTGCAATTATAAAGTATACAAATATTAAGAAAAAGAAAAGTAGAAAAAATAAAAGAATAAAATAAAATAAAGATAGAAAATATAAATGTGCAAGTCAGTATGTTGTTGACTTAAATAGTAATATAAGAGGAATGTGCAAACAAATGTGCAAAAAAGTTGTACAGGGTATTTAAATAGCAGCAATATGAAGTAGAGAAAAATTATGAATAGCTTATTGATATAGTGATATTTACATGAAGTCAAGTGATGTTATGACACAGAGTTATAGTTTAGGAGCCTGATGGTCTGGGGGAAGAAGCTCCTCCTAAGTCTCTCAGTTTTTGCCATCAGGCTACGGAAGCGCTTACCAGATGGAAGCAAAGTGAATAGTCGGTTACCAGGGTGATTAGAGTCCTTGATGATTTTGACAGCTCTATTTTTGCAGCGTTTGAGGTAGATGTCCTGCATGGAGGGGAGAGCAGACCCTGAGATGCGCTCAGCTAAGCGCACAACTCTCTGTAGTGCTTTGCAGTCTTGATTGGTGCTGTTTCCATACCACACTGAGATGCACTGAGTCAATACACTTTCTATGGTCCCTGAATAGAAAGTTTTCAGGATTGCTGGTGAGTCCCTGAATTTCCTCAGCTGTCACAGATGGTACAGTCTTTGCCTGGCTTTCTTAACCAGTTTTTGGATGTGTGTAGTCCAAATGAGGTTCTCTGAGATGTTTACACCGAGGTACTTGAAGTTGCTCACCCTCTCCACAGGGGTCCCACTGATCATAAGAGGAGTGTAGGGCCGCTGCTGTCTCTTCCTAAAGTCCATGATCAGCACTTTAGTTTTGCTCACATTCAGAGAGAGACAGCTGTCCTGGCACCATGATGTGAGTCTCTCTACCTCATCCAAGTATGCGGTCTCATCGTTGTTGGAAATGTGGCCCAGAACCACAGTATCATTTGCGAATTTGATAATAGATGTGGAGCTGTGAGAGGACATGCGTATAGAGAGGGTAGAGCAGGGGACTCAGGACACAGCCCTGTGGGGCTCCTACGTTCAGGGTGATGGAGTTTGAGGTGAACTGGCCAACTTTCACCACTTGAGGTCTGCCGGTGAGGAAGTCTTGAATCCTGTCACAGAGTGAGGAGTTTAGGCCGAGGTCTGTGAGTTTAGAAGCCAGCTTGATGGGGACTATAGTGTTGAAAGCTGAGCTATAGTCAATGAATAGCAGCCTTACATAATTCCCATTGTTGCTGTCCATGTGTGTGAGGGAAGAGTGGAGGACATGAGAGATGGCATCGTCCGTAGATCTGTTTGGGCAAACTGAAGAGGGTCCAAAGTCTCAGGGATGGAGGAGCAAATGTGGCTCTTTACAAGTCTTTCAAAAACCTTCATGACTATAGATGTGAGGGCAACTGGGCGATAGTCATTCAGGCAAGAGGGTTTATTGTTCTTTGGCACAGGGATAATGGTGGATTTTTTTAAATGAGGTGGGAACCACGGAGGTAGCAAGGGACTCATTAAAGATGGAAGTGAACAAACCAGCGAGCTGATCAGCGCAGGACCTCAGAACACGGCCGGTTATGTTTATGGGGTGGTGATGGCACAGTGGATAAGACACATGCCTTTGGTGTGAGAGACCCGGGTTCGAATCCACTGTGAGACACCAATGTGTCCCTGAGCAAGACACTTAACCCCCTAGTTGCTCCAGAGGCGTGCGACCTCTGACATATATAGCAATTGTAAGTCGCTTTGGATAAAAGCGTCAGCTAAATGAATAAATGTAAAGTAAATGTTATGGTTTATAAGTGTTTATGGTTTTCTGCGGGAGGAAAACGCTTAACGAGAAACTTTGCGCATTGCGTTCATATTCTGCTGTTCTGCCACGGATTTGCGGGTCTTGTCTTTTTCTCCTACAGATGACTTGCAGGACCCTGTTCGTTATTGTACTAAATTAGTTTTAATCATTTAACCCCCACAGCTTCTCGTCTCCATTGGCAATGCACACGATTCGTGTCGAATGCAAGTGACGTCGCAGGTAGCGGAAAGTGCAAGCAAGCGATTGTAAGTGACATTGTAATTTAGTTTATTTTTTGTTGTCTTCACCACCTGCAGGGCTCCAGACAAAAAAATCGAGTAAGGAGCCATTGGCTCCTATAAAAGAAAAACTTAGGTGCCAAATTATTTTTTTAGGTGCCACAGAATAAAAGTGGTTTATTTTATTATTATCATTTTATTTTTCCCCCCTATTTTAACATTTCAATCATTTTGTCATGTGTTTATGTCTTATCTTTTCTAGGCTTTATCAGCATTTTAATCCATCTTGTAGATGATCAGGTCAACCGAGGGACTAAGGTTCATTTAAAGTGTGAATTAAATGTCTTTTACAACTTGAAATATACAGTCACAAAGAATTGTTCGTTACACAGAATCTATACCAATATCATGGACCATAAGCATCACTTGGCAACTGAGTGCAGTGCATCCTATAAATGTTGTCACGTCTTTCACACATTCAGTCTGTTTTTCTTCATTAGTAAAATGCAATTTTATAGGAGTTGAATCATGTACAACAGAATAAGTAAAAATATTAATATGCAACAGCGCATGAATATAGCAAAACACTCCTCTTTATAGTTATTTTTCTAGCTGACTGATGAGTTTATGGACATCAGTGCATCTGGTTGTTGAAACCACATATGGTAATTTTACTCCTCCCATAATATTAAAGTAATAGACCTGTGAGAGCGTTTTATAGGCTATATGGCATGTTATAGTCAGATATGACAGCGCAATGCAACACGCATCACCGCGGATGAGTAGCGGACTATTTCTTCAGCAAGCGACGCGCAAACTGAATGAACCTGAAAGTAAGCCGCAGACGCTCAACACACAATCTTCTTCATTAAAAGTAGCGAGACTAGCCTATCTTTCCAGTGCTGATGCCGCGCGCACTCTTGATATTGAAATTAGTTGATAATTAATAAAATTATCCGTTGCTTTCATTGACGTGAACTCCGTTATATTTGCATATGAAGCGGGAATTGAAGAACGGATTTATATCCGTTTTGCGAAGACACATTTATGTGGCCAAGTGTAAATGGGGAAACGTTTTAACAAATCATATAGATATCCGATCAGAGAAAATGCATGAAGTGACCAGGTGTAAACAGGCCCTTTCAGGTCTCTCTCACTGCGTTCAGCAGACTGTGTGCGGCAGAGACGAGGACTGTTTGAAACTCTTTCCAGTAAAACTTTGATGCGCATCGTCTTATGTAAGTTTAATACGTGAACATAACAAAAGATGTGAGCGCAAAACAATCGGGAAAAAAGTCCTTTCATGCAAATTATATATAGTCGCCAGTGGCGACCTCAGCAAAAACTTCACTCGCAAATTAATATTTTTGGTCGCAAATGCGACCATTTTAGTCGCAGTTTGGAGCCCTGACCTGGCTACTGTTGTAAAATGTTGAGCGATTCAAACAAAAAATAATCAATAAATTGAATAAAAGAAAAAAGAAAAAGACTGCAAGTGACGTCACTTGTGGAAGCGCAAGTGTCTGAGAGTGCAAGTACTAAGAGTGCAAGTGCAAGTTTGCAGCCAGACCCTATTGACGCTACGCCTATACGTCAACCGCTGGAAAGCCACTCTCTAGTGAATGCGTGTATGACAGTTAGCAGAGGCTTGAGATTACAGTTTATAAAGTTTTGAAAATGGATATTTTTCTTTAACAAATGCAATCAGTTCACTTAAGAAGGTTAGCCCCCCAGAGCTGTTTGGATTACTTTTTATGATGGATGGATGCACTTTAATGGATCTTAACTCCCATTCGCTGTCATAATAAAACTTGGAAGAGCCAGGACATTTTTTTTTAAATAACTCCCAATTGTTTGTCTAAACGAGGAAAGTCATATACACCTATATGGCTTGTGGGTGAGTAAATCATATAGGATAATTTTCATTTTTAGGTGCTCCCCAACTACCCTAATAATAATCAGAAAATTTGAAATTTATTGAGGGAAAAGTTTTAGTTAACACTAACAGTTAGTTAAAAGTGAGAATTGGTCCCCAAACTAAAGCATGACTGAAAAAATATATATTATGCTTTATTATCTAAGTTTTGTTTTATGGACATTATGATTAATAATAATTATGATGATGATTATTAATATAGATTAAAAATATATATTTTTAATATTATTGTATAATCATTAAAAAATCTTTTCAATATTATTGTTAATCATTTTTTAAATAAACAAGTAAACTATTTTTAGGAGCTTGTTTGTAGGCCATCACACAAATTAACACCACCTTCATTCCTTCAAATAAAACTCAATATGATTTTTGGGATTATTGAAGAATATAAGCTCTGTGACCAACAAAAGTTAGATTCTTTCATGTTTTGGTTATCATGATAAACTTCATAAATGAACAGGAACACGACTTCTATGAAATTTGAGGCCTAAATACAGTCGCCATAAGTAAAAAGCTAAACGTAGGCTTAACGAACTACACCACGGCCATATGACTTCAACGTCACCTGCATTAAGCTTCTGACAACTCTTTAGTCTTTATTTAAAAACACTTTTCCTGAAAGTGTGAGTCAGAATAGTTTGCAAGAGCACAATTCTAAACATAATGGGTCTGCAAAAGCAGACTAGTAAATAGATGAGTTTTCCTGTTCGCTATAACTGCTAACTTGTTTCCGGGTTTTGGCCTACAGAAAGCAATCTAGTAAATGTACACACAACACAACAAAAACTCTCTGGATGGTTAAAATGTCAGTCAGACTATCTATTTCTTCATAAGTGGGCAGTTTTTGGCTATAATAAAATGCATTGTAGACCAGACATTGTATACCGTTTGTCTACGTGAGACTGTGTGTGTGTGTTTCCTTTGCCAATCAGAAGTGAGGGGCTTCCAAGAGAACATGCGCTTGTATGTGCACACACACAATTAAACAAAGGCATACAGCCTTACAGGAAAATACCCAAACCCACCCTCACTTGCATACAGTGTTACAGGATAAACACACTTCATCTTGCCTTCCCTTATGATTGCTCCGTCTGATGCCTCGTCTCACACATAGTCACAAAATTCTCCACATTTCTTGCCAGTTCTGTTCCTGCCTTCTGCACAGAATATCCCCACACTCTTTAGGCTCATTGTGTGAAGTGGAAGAAATGTGTGGGTTTACGTTCTGTGCCTCAGAGAGACATAGAGTCTATATAATATACCCCAGCTCTTCCAGAGCAGCATACTGTACAGATGGCCTCCCCATAGGAGCTGGAACATGTCCCCGAAAACACTGGATCAGTACTAAATGTGTGTGTATTGCATATTCACATATGTGAGTTCACTGAAACAGGCTGCTGTGTGTGTGGATACGGTTTTGCCGACATTGTTGGTACCAAATGTCTCTACAGGCAGTGTTTTCTTCATAATTCTTTTGGGGTTTTTACACATCTAGACTTCACTTGACACAACAATCAAATTTTACTAGAAGTCATTTTCATTTTACATGCAATATTGACAGCTTCTTTGTGTATTGTTGGTTACAAACTAGACAGTAGATACCAAAGCAGAACCATTCTGCGTCTTTAAACAAAACAAAATAGTTGTGTTTTGTTCCTGAATCAGTGTCACTGAATGAATCAGTTGAAGAAAATTTTCTGCTTTCATATTTTGTAATTTTTAACACTTTCATGTGTCATGACAGATCACTGTAGCGCCTGAGTTCAAGTGGCACGTGAACTGATCAAATCCTCCTCTTTACTAGTTATAGCACAAAATAAACATTAATGTACATCAGAAGATATCTTGTTTCAACTGTGGAAAGGCGTCAGTACATACAATTTTTCAAGTTCGAGTCCACCAACGTTAATCTGTCTGGTTTGTTTGTTGGACAAAATGCCAGATTCGTCATTGTGATTGGTCAGATTTCCTGTCAATCAGACTCCTAGCAAAGGGTGAATTGACACTTCACAAAGACCCACACTCCTTAGTTACTGTTGCTATCTCCGACAGACAATGCCACTCTCACATTATGTTCTCACGCAGTTACTTCTGGTATGAAACAAAGTCTCAGGACTCTCAGCTTTTAAATTTAGTAATTTTTAAAGAAATTCAAGCAATAAATACCGTTTTGTGGCTCTTTAATATGTCATGACAGATCACTGTATTGCCTCAGTTCAAACACGTGAACCGATCGTCTTTTCATATGTACTTAAAGCACGAAATAAACATGAATAAACATCAGAACCTATTTTGTTTCTGTGGAACACACCATTTTTCCAGTTTAAGTCCATCGAAGTGTATCTACTCTCCTGTCTGATTTGTGGTTAAGGCTATAAGGAATAGAGCTGAGGCTACTAGGCATGCGCACATCAATATAGCCTAATTTCGTCACACTGTACAACAATACTTACTGTTTTTGCATTATTGTTTAGGGTTGGGGTAAAATCCACCAATTATTTCTCAAAACTAGTCCAAATCTAGCCCGATCATGTTCAGGGGGTAAATATTTTTTTGGGTGTCAACCCACAAAGTTGAAAAACAACCCGCGGCAACAGTGGAAAAAGTAGTTCAATTCTGCGTTGAAAGATTTGGCAACACTTGCGCAGCGCACCGTCATACGGAAGTAAACACGGAGGATATGAATTAAGAGATTATGCGTTTATTTATGGTGTGATCTGCTGCAGAAGCCAGCAAAATTATGCGCAGGCAATATTAAAAAATAAAGACAAGGATGTGATAAAAGAAAGCGGAGATTTGAAACTTTTAGGATACGAGCCCTCATGTTTTGCTTGTGGAGTTGTCACTGTAATGCATATGAGTTCTGACACATCACTGTACTTCCACTGATTACTTTTCGCTACTATCTTGATAACTTTGGGTATGTAAAATCATTTAAGTCTCTCGTCAGCGTGGAATTATGACAAATGTCGATCTAGAGTGATGTAAAAGCCGCATGAAATCCGACATGACCGTTCACACTGCGGTCGAATTGCAAAACATCTGACATGGATCGGATTTAGTACCACATATGGAAGTGGCACAAATCGGAATTGAAAAGATCAGATTCCATGCGGTTTGTGCTGTTCACACTGTCATGACAAAAACAGATCTGAGTCACGTGTGAGCAAAAAAATCTGATTTGGGCCACATTTGCCTGCAGTGTGAACGTAGCCTTTTAAGTGATTTTTGAAAAACACTTTTGACCACAGTGCCGGACCATGTCCCAAAACACACTTGCAGCCAATCAGCAGTAAGGGGGCGTGTCTTGTACAGAGAGAAGAGAGCGCTCAATTTGAGTGTACAGGACGGATATTAGCAGATTGACTATAGATGGAGAGAACTGGAAGATAAAAAAGAGGAAAATATCAGAGGAACAAAACATTAAAAATAGGGGTTACGATCAGGCACAAGGTAGGACCTGTGTAAATATCGGAGCAGCTTTCCAGCGGTGGAAAGAAACTCAAGGAGCGGGAAGGGCTTGAATCGGATGCCGAGGTTGCGTTGTTTCTTTTTGATAGGTGAGCAACGTTGGATTTGCATTGTTTCTCACAATTTATCAGTGTTGGCTTTTGTTTGAATATGCTTGTGTGTCATCTTCGTTTGTTTCTGCAATCGTCGTTATGCCAGGGTTGTGTACGTACGTGTGGGGTGGAAGTTTCAAAATAGGGGTGAGGTCCTGTTGGGGTATGGGTGTGTTTGTTTTGGTGCTTTCAAATATCAACACCATTTGGCAAAAATCGCTTAGTGCACCTTTAATAAAACACAATCTAATAGGTAGAAAATTTAATTTACTCTAGTTTCCGGCCGTAGCTGTCGAACAAGATGGCGGATTTGGCATTATGATTGGTCAGATCGTCTGTCAATCAAGCTCTTTGCGACGGGTCAATAAAACCCAATGTGAAATCTGTGTGGGGCAATCTTTTGTCCGCCAATCTTTTGACAGCCTGTCTTGAATGAACAAAACTGTGATACCATTTTTGTAATAAATTTGTTCATTTATTAAAAAAAAAGTTGAATGTTTAACTTTTGTGAGTAACATTTTCATATGTGGACAAGCAGTCTGTATTGATACTGGCACAAAAACTGTTTTATTTCTATAACTGAAATAATAACTGAAATCAATTATTTCTATAACTGAAATAAATAACAGTATCCTGTTGTTAAGTAAAATGTTGATAAGTAAGATGCTGATTCAGTAATCACTCTAATGGATTCAGATGAGTGAAGGATTCAGACTGATTCAAACCAGTCTTTTTTAATGAATCATTAAAAGAGTCATTACCTTGAAACAGCATAACTTTCTAGTATACTGTTCCAAATTCAGCCTATGTTTTTGATTCACTGAAAAGAATCCATCAAAAATGTCTCAAGGTTACGTATGTAACCCTAGTTCCTCGAGGGAACAAGACAATGCGTCGAAACGCTTTGGAAACGCCTTCAGCGTGACCACGCTCTGGATCACGTGTGTAATCAGACCAATGGATGGGCGAGATGTCACGGGCGGGTGACATCCCGTGACATCTACTACTATGCTCCACATCGGGCAGTTGCCAGCTCGACACAGTCAACTGCCCGATTGGTACAGTTCTGGAGTTCGTGCAGGCCCGTTTCACCACAGGGTTAACCCACTCCACCCTGAAGGTCTACGTGGCGGTTCTGGCCTACCGCGCCCCTCTTGGTGGCCAGTCAGTGGGTAGACACCCCCTGGTTACATGTTTCCTCCAGAGGCTGAGGCCTCCGGCCAGAGAAGCTTGTGCTATGTGGTGGATCAGGATGCTATTCCATAGCCTCAAGTCCTCTGCTCTCCCCTTTCTTGGGGATCAAGACTCACTCCTTAGAAGTTGTCCTTCAGGACGCAGTCCCTGCCCACTTTAGCCACTCGTGACCCTTTTTTCTCTCGCCCTAGCTGTGCTCCATCCACTCTAGGCAGGGATTTGAAAGTCTGGCGGCATCTCATTCCCAAAGCGTTTCGATGCAACTCGAGTTCCTGAAGAGGAACGTCTCAAGGTTACGTATGTATACCTAGTTCCTCGAGGGAACGAGATGCTGCGTCTCGGGGCCACACTTCCGGCATCCCTGCGAGCGCTTGCTTCATTCCTAGAAGCTGATGCCGGTTCCACCGCACGTGCTTTTATGCTTCCTGGTCTCAATGTCACCCCGGCCGTGACGTCTCGCCCATCCATTGGTCTGATTACACACGTGATTCAGAGCGTGGTCACGCTGAAGGCGTTCCCAAAGCGTTTCGACGCAGCTCGAGTTCCTGAAGAGGAACAATGTTTGTGAATCAAACAGTAGCGAGGACAACTCAATAAAAAAGATGTTTCTTGCCAGTATATCTTTTAATTGCCTCACATTCAATAAACATTCACATAAGACTAACATTATTTCTTTGCCATGGCCCTGTAAATGCTGTTGCTATTGACAGGGAAACACTTCTCACAAGGACAGTAAACCTGAAAACACATATTGTAGGGATCAGCCAAGTGTTTAGCTGCAAGCATTAGAAATCGTATCAGTGTAAAAAATAATAGAAGTCAAAGTAGAATGTGTATATAGTAATCGAATGATACTGTATGTGTGTATGTGAGGGTGTTGGGATTAGTATATTTTGTCATGAGGTTTTATTAAGGTCGTGTTCCTCTGCATGCAGATATTTTAGACGGGGTGTTCATTTGAAGTACATACTGCTAGTGTGCATCTGCATTTCTATGTGTGTTTTGCCCTAAGGAAGCCTGTTCCCTCTCATCCGCTGGGCTTTAATGTGTGTGAGAGATAAGAGTCTGCCCAAGAAAGTGGGAGCTGTGAGGGTGTGTGTGAGCTGCAGATAGTCGTCCAACTCTCCATCTCAAAGCAGCTTTAACGCTCTCAGAATCTTCTAAGCAACCAAATCTTTTCTGCTTCAGCCCGAAATCAACAGCAAGTGACATTTAACATTACCCAGCCTGTAAAATATTACCTCAAATGGATGCCTGTGCTATAGCGCTACAGAGAAGTTGAATATGATAAGAGCTTTTGCAGCATATCTCCAACAATTTGTCCTTAGCACATTGTAATCCGATTCATCTAGTCTCTTTTTTCAGTAATGGCAAACATTCCTCACAGATTGCCTGTAGCATTCAGGCAGGACATTTGCTTAATTAAAAGCCTTTTCTCCTGAGGACCGCAGCAACTCTGGTGTCCAATCAAGAAAGATGCTGTATAGTTTGATATTGTACAGTATCTTTCAGCAACGTCCTTTCATAGCCTTCACAAAGCACAACCTTCACCATTCTAATAGCACTGACTGCAATATTCTTCCTATTCAGGCTTTTCGAAGCTTTTGTTCACTGTTAATTAACATACTGCAAGTAGCCAGGAGTGTTTTGTGAATAGGCGGTCTGCACCTCCTAACCCTGAAGTTTCCTCCGTCAGTGTTCTCCAGGCTCTCTGTTAGATCCAGCGATAGTGAAAAGAAAGCACCTGGCAGATCACCAAAAGAAATCACATTTTCCAAATGAGCCACTGAAGAATAATTCATTTTTTGTATTGTTTGCAGCACGCCAGCACCCCTGCGCTCCAACAGACAATACAACTTCATTCTAATCCAAACATACGCTCACATAAACACAGATTGAAAGCTAATCCATCTAACGTGAATACTGTAAAGTGGACACTGGGCCAATTAAAGGAATAGTTCACCCAAAAATTTTAATTTGTTGAAAAAGTACTCGCCCTTAGGTCATCCAAGATGTAGATTAATTTGTTTCTTCATTAGTAGCAATATATTACTTGCTCACCAACGGATCCTCTACAGTGAATGGGTGCCGTGAGAACAAGAGAATGAAAACATTACAATAAACCACAAGTAATCCACACAACTGAAGCTTGATTTAAGATGTTTTTTAAAGTCGTCTATACTCCAGTGAAAAAGTCTTCTCATCTGAATCGGGTGAGAAATATGCACAATCAAGCACAGTTCAAAACAAATATGTTGGTGGATTTTAATGTGAGAGGACGACAGGAGATGGACTTTTTCACTGAAGAAAGTGTTATTTTGGATTATGGACCCATGATTCACTTTAAACATGAACTCAGATCTGCATGTGCTGTGAGTTATCATATTTATCCTTATAATAAATAATAATTTATTTATTTAATTACTTGATGTCTTAACTAATTGATATGTTTGTTACTATACACCTCCTGTAATTTCAAGTCAATCAGATCATTACACACTGAGATATGAGTCTCTGGCTGTGTCCAAATTCAGGGTCTGCATCCTTCGGAGTACTCATTTGAAGGATGTTACGTCACAGCGCCGCGACGAAGGCTGTCCAAATTCGTAGGATCCTTCAAATGCGGCCCACAAATACATCCTCCTTTTCCCCGAATTGGAAGGATGGGTGTGGTGGATCCTTTCCCGTCCTACCTATCCCATAATTCTTTTCGGCAGAGCGTAATGGCGGACGAAGCGAGCGGTAGCGGAGTGGGAGAGGAGTTTCTCTGACAAAACAAGCTAAAGTTTATGCTTCGGCTCAATGAATTTGTAGGAGAAATTAGTAGAATACTTAAAAAATAGGCTATAATGGCTTACCTGGATGTGACTGTCTTGTAGTCTGATATAAAAAACTCTCCGACAACGAGCAAAGAAAGTATTTAATTTATTTAATTGCTTTATTTCTTCCAAAAGAATTAAAATGAGGAGAATAACTCTTTGTTTGTCCATTTTCCCGCTTCTTGCTTGGCGCTGTCACGGTTGCTAGGCGACAGGATATGAGCAACGGGTAAGGGAGGGAACTGAAAGAAGGGTAGGCTGTCCAAATTCACAAACACCGACTTCCGGGTTTTGCGGATGTCGGAGGATCCCTCCTCCTTCAACCGGGTAGGAAGGATCCTAAGGAGGATGCAGACCCTGAATTTGGACACAGCCTCTGTGTTCACACTGTCTGGCGGCCATTTTGAAAGGTGTCTAAAAACTTTCACCAAAAGAGAAACCCCTTAAATGTGCGGTTTTAGATGTTTAAGCCTTTATTTTGGGCAAGTTTCACTACTTACTGTAAAATTAAGAGATTAATGTTCAGACTTTTGCATATTATAACCTGGAACTTGGATGTTGGAAATAATTACATTAGATCCAAAAGATAGTTTTAGCAGCACAGCGCAGATGCTACAGAATACAGTTAGCTGACTAGCTGTAGAAGATTGTGTGCTACGCTAATATATAACTTCACAGGCATTACTGGCTTGTACTTTTACATCCATAATACTATAAATTGACAGTTTATAGCTAGTCTGTTGTTTTACAGTGCTGTAATTTTTAAAGATTTCATATTATTGTAAGGTGAGCTTAAAGGGTGCAATGCTATGACAATCACACAGCTTCAGTTTGACATCAATAAGAAAACGTATAATTTCATAGATGTTGTTAATAATGGTTGTTCATATTAAAATATGTAGGAACTTAATACATGACCTAGACAATTTTTTTAGCACAAATCCTGTCATTTTAATAAATATTACATTACATTTATTAAAAATAGTTTCTGCTCCAGTTAAGCTCAGTGTGCTCTCTTTAAGCTCTTCCACATTGAACGTCTATGTAAAAACTTCATAAAGAGACTTTAAATATTAACTGATGATCGTCACTTTAAGTTAAGTTAATCGATTTTCTATGGATTCTGTCAGCTCAAATCTACAGACTGGTACTGACCTTTGCCAACTAGCATCAACTTCTCCAGACTGTAAATCTGTCTAAAATCGGGGCAAAAATAATTTAGTGTATTCCATCCTTAAGAGACTACAGATAAGTTGACATCCATTTAACAAGAGGCTTCATAATGAGGCTAGTTTCTATGTTCATCCCCATGAATTAAATGCTTCAATTTAAATGATTCAGTTTCATTTTTGAATGTTTTACTTAGCTGAACATGGACTAGTCTAGATGTCGCAATGAGCTTAAATGACACTTCACTATGAATATATAACTGATCAAATTGAATGTCTTGTTGCTTGATTTTAGTGTTCTGTTTTTTTCTGACTTTGTACCTTCAAAAAACATATTTTTACAATTATTCTTAAAAAATGTTCCTTAAAAAAACAAGAATTTTTAATAAAGCATGATGTGAGCTTAATGGGAACAGGGGTGTGCTTAAAGGGTACAAAAATGTACCCATTAAGCACAGCCGGACTTTTTGAATTTAATAATGTATATCTTAATTGAAATGCTTTTGTCATTTAAAATATATTTTTATATATATATATATATATATATATATCATAAATGGCTCCCCACTGCTCCGGGTGTGTGTTCACGGTGGGTGTGTGTTCACTGCTGTGTGTGTGCACGTTGGATGGGTTAAATGCAGAGCACGAATTCCGAGTATGGGTCACCATACTTGGCTGAATGTCACTTCACATATATATATATATATATATATATATATATATATATATATATATATATATATATATATATATATATATACTTGATTTTTTTGTAATATTAAATAGTAATATTTCTTATATTGTTACTTTTTATCACACAATTTTGCCTTTTTTACTCACAGTTGCGTGATACACACTTGCAATTCTGACTTTTTTTTTCTCAAAATTGTGAGGTATAAATGCACAATTGCAAGAAAAAATGTCAAAATATCTCACAATTCTGACTTTAGAACTCTCAATTTTGAAATTATATCACGCAATTGTGAGAAAAAGTTGCAATTCCCTTTTTAAAATTTTTTTATTCAGTTGCGGAAACGGGCTTCCATACTAGCTATACAGACCTGATGTGTTGTTGTTTTTTCAGACGAATCACAATTAGATTTTATCCCCAAATCATGTAGCCCTACTTCAAAATATCCTCTGGATCTTCTCAGAATATCTTCTGGAATGACATGAGGCACAGTTTATGACAAATTATAATTATTTGGTGAACTATCCCTTTAAATATTTAAATTTTTCCTCCATATTTTGTCCTGCACTGCTGCCTGCATGTAAAATGTTTTGCTTCACAAAGCTTCATGAATTACAAAGGATTGAGACCAGCAAAACATAAATCCAAACCTCAGCCAACATTTAAACCTCGCCATATCATCGTCTTCCAGAAAGAAAAAGGACTAAATTGCTTGCTGTTCTTGCTAAATGTTCTCCTTGCCAAAGCCTCAAACCATGTAATCCTTTCATTTTGGCCCAGCATAGCGATTGGCTTTTTTTCCAAGTTAAGGCATAATGGGTATCTTAGCTTGGCAGCTCAGTTTTATGTGTGCTTTTCACCTGTGGCTCTATAAACATATTTGACAAAAATTTAGAATTTTGACAAGACATACAGAGTGAGCCCATGTTGTGTAACAGTTATTGTATGTTTGGTTGTAGCGGGTTTGAATTGAGCGCTGTGTGTGTTGTGGTTTTGGACTTTGGGCTTGTGTTTGGTTGTGAGCGTGTAGGCAGGGAGGAAATGCTGACTGGCTGCAGTAAAGTGCTGACATTAAAAGAGACAGTGCCTGAAATAAGACATGGATCCAAAGAGACCAGCACATATTCAGGGAAGAGAAGAAAACACACATTGATTTATGCATTCAAAGACACCGTTTTACTAAAACAAAACAACTGCTACTACTTTCCAATCTATCTTTCTTATTTGATCTACTTCTGCCTTTACACAAGATCAAACATTTACTCATTCTGAACTTTCACACACTTTCCAGGGCTGTATAATAGGGATGGGCGATATGGCCTAAAAAATTTATCACGATAATTTCAGGTATTTATTGCGATTAACGATACAAATGACGACATTTTGAGAGTTTCTCAAAAAATTAGCATATTTCATCCGACCAATAAAAGAAAAGTGTTTTTAATACAAAAAAAAAAAAGTCAACCTTCAAATAATTATGTTCAGTTATGCACTCAATACTTGGTCGGGAATCCTTTTGCAGAAATGACTGCTTCAATGCGGCGTGGCATGGAGGCAATCAGCCTGTGGCACTGCTGAGGTGTTATGGAGGCCCAGGATGCTTCGATAGCGGCCTTAAGCTCATCCAGAGTGTTGGGTCTTGCGTCTCTCAACTTTCTCTTCACAATATCCCACAGATTCTCTATGGGGTTCAGGTCAGGAGAGTTGGCAGGCCAATTGAGCACAGTAATACCATGGTCAGTAAACCATTTACCAGTGGTTTTGGCACTGTGAGCAGGTGCCAGGTCGTGCTGAAAAATGAAATCTTCATCTCCATAAAGCTTTTCAGCAGATGGAAGCATGAAGTGCTCCAAAATCTCCTGATAGCTAGCTGCATTGACCCTGCCCTTGATAAAACACAGTGGACCAACACCAGCAGCTGACATGGCACCCCAGACCATCACTGACTGTGGGTACTTGACACTGGACTTCAGGCATTTTGGCATTTCCCTCTCCCCAGTCTTCCTCCAGACTCTGGCACCTTGATTTCCGAATGACATGCAAAATTAGCTTTCATCCGAAAAAAGTACTTTGGACCACTGAGCAACAGTCCAGTGCTGCTTCTCTGTAGCCCAGGTCAGGCGATTCTGCCGCTGTTTCTGGTTCAAAAGTGGCTTGACCTGGGGAATGCGGCACCTGTAGCCCATTTCCTGCACACGCCTGTACACGGTGGCTCTGGATGTTTCTACTCCAGACTCAGTCCACTGCTTCCGCAGGTCCCCCAAGGTCTGGAATCGGTCCTTCTCCACAATCTTCCTCAGGGTCCGGTCACCTCTTCTCGTTGTGCTGCGTTTTCTGCCACACTTTTTCCTTCCCACAGACTTCCCACTGAGGTGCCTTGATACAGCACTCTGGGAACAGCCTATTCGTTCAGAAATTTCTTTCTGTGTCTTACCCTCTTGCTTGAGGGTGTCAATGATGGCCTTCTGGACAGCAGTCAGGTCGGCAGTCTTACCCATGATTGCGGTTTTGAGTAATGAACCAGGCTGGGAGTTTTTAAAAGCCTCAGGAATCTTTTGCAGGTGTTTAGAGTTAATTAGTTGATTCAGATGATTAGGTTAATAGCTCGTTTAGAGAACCTTTTCATGATATGCTAATTTTTTGAGATAGGAATTTTGGGTTTTCATGAGCTGTATGCCAAAATCATCAATATTAAAACAATAAAAGGCTTGAACTACTTCAGTTGTGTTGTAATGAATCTAAAATATATGAAAGTCTCATGTTTATCAGTACATTACAGAAAATAATGAACTTTATCACAATATGCTAATTTTTTGAAAAGGACCTGTATATCATTAGAATGTAAATATAATACGTATGAATAATTCCATGCAAATGTCAACCTTACCATGAAAAAATGAAGTTTTTACCAAAAGAACAAAACCCTGTTTAAGTTGTGCGTTTAGGTCTGTATTTTACTGCATTAACGTGCTTCAATAGAAATTTGAAGGAAATCGCTATGTTTATCCACCACATATGAGGGGTGGACCTATAGTAAAAATACATTTTCATTCGACTATTTCATATTTTGAAATTAGATATCAAAGACTGCCCATTTTTAAATTTATGTCAACAGTAAGTATTTTGTAGAAAGATGGAGGCCTGTCTGAAAAGTAAATACACTCACTTAAGTCTAAACAGCGATGATTTTTGGATTTATAAGGTCTAGATTTATGACGTCAGGACGCTTCAGCGCTGTGTCACGTCCGTAACGTAAGATTAAGTTCATTTCATATAGTAATTATTAATGCAATTATCTTGAAACTTTCTGTACAAAGCCAACTTATGGCCATGCTAATTATGATCAACAGCTCATCTCCATTAATTGCTCTTATCAACCATAATAATGCGTGACGCTTCATATTAAATCATATGCATACTGGCATGCATGTTTACCACGTTGCTGATGACTGAAAGCCTGTGTATGGCTACACTGCTGTGATCTGTTTCAGGCTTTCCATATCATAACATTTTAGAAATTTATTCATTGTACTATCTCAGAAATTGCATATTTAACGAGAACATCGCGGAGATTTAGACTGCTTTGCTGTTTGGGTCAGACATGCACAGGCGGACTGAAGGAAAAATCGCCAAAACTATTTTAAATGTCACATAAATGTTCATTGTTAATATTACTATCTTATTTAAACTTTTTATGTGTTTCAAACAAACTTGTGTCGCTATCTGCGTTGCATTCATGCAGAGAGCAAGATTTTGCGTGTTCGGCTCGCGCATGCTGAGTGCGACGCACGCTCAAGAGATGTGGGCTACATCATTCTTATTTGTCTACATTTTTTTTTTTTTTTTTTTTTTTGGTTTTATTTTGTATCATTGCATGTTAAAAAATAATTTACTATGTTATGCAGGTTGCAAAATGCTAGACTGCGAATAAGATTAGCTACAGTTTCACATTTTATAAATATTTGAACAATACATTCAGCATATTTAACAACCTGTTTTGTATCTTTATTTAATGCATAAGCGATTTATTAAAACAAGTTTATGAGGCTATGCTCTAGAGTCTAGACTATTATTCATATTCAAGTGTTTGTGCGGAAAAGAATGCGCATGCATGACGTGCTCGCGCGGATCACTTGCATTTTTTCCTGATAATGAAACAACTTATAATAATAATAATAATAATAATAAAAGAAAACTTAAAATTGGGGCCCCTCACATACATGAGAAATCTATTTTAGGGTTTTACGCTTAATTTTCTTTTTAGGAGCGCTTGAGCGCACTGTTCACTCCGCACGTGAACAGTGAATCGGGCGCGCACAAAACTACGTCATCAACTAGACTTATTGTTATTATCTTGAGGAGACAATTTTTTTATCGTGAGGAGAATTTTCAATGGTATATCGCAAACGATAACATATCGCCCATCCCTACTGTATAATGCTATTCTCAACTCAGACTTACACACACAATGTGTGTGTCGTTGCTAGTCTTTCCATGAATGATCAGAGTTTCAGGTATTTTTTTGGATGAGGAAATGCTGATGCGCCACGGTCTGGTGTATTTCTCACACATGCTGGTGATTATGAAATGACTGTCTTTGTCTTATTGCCAAATTTCTGTTTATGGGTTTGTAAAGTTACTGTCAGACCTATTTTATGTACTAATATTGATTCTCTAGAAGCCTGTCTGGCTAGATTGTGAAACCACTGAGAAGGAACTGTTGTGATTTATTCCTGAAAATCCTGTTTTATTTATTTTACTATTGATGCTTTCAGGCTTCTGTATTTGGACTTCAGAGAATGATTCGGGTGAATAATTTAATGAGCTGTTTGACAGATTTTATACTGTTTACTGTGGGATCGGTAATAATTCATAAATAATAAATTAATGCTTAGGGCTGCCAATCAATTAAAAAATATATATTTCATGATATGCTGGCTGTTCATGTGCAATTATTCATATATTAACTGATAAACATTGCCTTCAGAATTAAGATAATTTAACTGATGAGTAAACAAGCAATTATTAAGCATAACTGACATTAAGCAAATTGCAGTTTTTAGCAGCAATTTAGTGCATTTAAAATATATTAACTTCTGTAAAGCATGACAAAAGATAAAAACATAATGATTTAAAATGTCCTTTAAAGTAAAAACTTTATTTGAACATTACTACAAAGTGTGACCTTTAATTTAATAAATATTATATAAATATTTAAATGTTCAGGCACTTTTTTTCACAAGGGACAGTCCACAGCTGACCAGGCTGTGATCTGTGTTCATATGCATCATATGGGCATTTAAAACGCATCAAGACCCCTGCAAACAGGTTTTGAATCGAACAATGTGTCCTGTGTGAATGGCTCCTTACTCACTCAGTGTGGTTTTTAGTAGCAGCTGGACCTGTGTTGACTGCAGCATTTGCTCTGCACTGGTACTTCAATCTTAAATTTCTCAGATGGTAGAAAAATGTGCATAACTTGCATACAGTTCAAGAGGGCATGATTAAATATGTTAATTTCTTATCTCGTTTAAAAAAAAAAGTAATTTTCTGCACTCAGTTAACATGTTAAATTAACAACAATTGAGTTATTTGCTATTTGTTTCAATGTGTTCTTCTGTTTTAAACTGTCTTCTCTTGGAGTGCAGGGCTGCTATTCTGATTGGAATGCATGCATAATATATGCATATGAACCTGCATATCCAGACTGTGTTCAACAGCCATACTGAACCCTGTCAGGCTCTGACTTGCATTTCTTAGAGAAATGACTTGCTTACTTTAAGTGCTGCTTCACCATTCATTTATCACACCCTATTTAGAGAGTATTTATGTTATTTGAAGTTACATATACGCTGGAAGAGCATTTCTCAGACAATTGGAACACATCAATTTCCAACTAATTTACAAACTATACAGAATGGAGCTGTATTTGGGTGTAGCGTTTCAATAACAATAGAAGAGTATATAAATGGCATATTATCTCATATCTCAAATTTACTCACCCTCAGGCCATCCAAGATGTAGACAAGGTGTTTTCATAATCAGAACAGATATGGAGAAGTTTATCATAGCTTCTCTTGCTCACGAGTGGATCCTCTGCAGTGAATGAGTGCCGTCAGAATGAGTTCAAACATCTGCTAAAAACATCACAATAATCCATATGTGTCCAGTCCATCAGTAAACGTCTTGTGAAGTGAAAAGCTGCGTGTTTGTAAGAAACAAATCTTACGAAGTTTTAAATTCAAACTGTTTCAGGCTAAACTATGAGTTGTCTCTCCATAATATCGCTTTTGCCAGTGAAAAAGTTGTCTCATCTGAATTAGGAGAGAAATATGCACAGATCAAGCACCATTTTCATGAGAGAACAGTCCAAAACAGTTCTAAACAAATGTTGATAGTGTTGTTAAGGAACAAGTGTTATGTAGGAAGTGTTATTATGGATAATGGATTCGTATTTTGGCCAGAAGTGATGGTTTAAAGTTCAAATGCAATAACTGATGAACTAAAGTCATGTGAATTATGTGTAGATTATTGTGTTTTTAGCAGCTGTTTGGACTCTCATTCTGACGGCACCCATTCACATTGGTGAGCAAGTGATATAATTGTAAATTTCTCCAAATCTGTTCCAGTGAAGAAACAAACTCATGCACATCTTGGATAACCTGAGGGTGTGTAAATTGTCATTTTTCATTTTCATTCCTTTAATAAGTGAAACTGTGAAAAAGATTATCGCTCCGTTTCATCTGCCCAAGTTCAAAAACAACTAGATATTTAAATATGCAATTAACTGTGATTCATTTAATTAATTTATCTGCATGTATTGTTATTAATTTGATTCAATTGTATAATTGTGTGTTTTAAATTTTAAAAAACATTTGCTGCTTCATGACGAAAGGGGTCTGTGTGTGTATTTTCCTTGTACAAGTGTGTTACACAAACACATTTGTATATTTATTGTCCTTGAGCAGGGAGACTAAATGAAAGAAGTGCTAAAACATGTACACCCTTGAGGGGATTGTACAGAAAGGATTGTGTTGTTAGCCATGCGCATTACACATCACAGCTTACAGAACAACTTAACATTAATGTAACAATATAATAACCTTGGATCACAGCCACTCTCTAACCTCACAGTAAATACCATACCGTGTTAAGTGAGAACAAGCTGACAAGAGATGGTTATTTTAACACGTTCGTAGCACATAACAGAAGACATCCTGACATTGTTTTATTATATTTTCCTTTTTTTTTAGATCCTGAAGATTATCAGCCACCAATATGGAAATCGTACTGTAAGTATTTTTAACATTATACATGTACTGATTTGCATAATTTGAATGTAGAAAACTAGATCCAGTTGACAGACTTCACACTATTGCAAAAACAGCCAGAATAACATACACTCAACTGAAGAAATACAATAATCTGGGCTTCAAACAAGATCATTGTATCATGGGAATGTGGTCTGGCACAGAGGACGTGGACAGGAGCAATTCTAGAGCACTTTTTGCCGAAGATCTCCTTGGCCAGTAATCATTATCTCAAATTTTTGTAGCCCATCCCTCGATTCATTTTCCCTCGCAATCACTCCCACTGTGCAGTATTTTTAGAGCAGGCCCCGTCATTCTGGTGGACGTTGTCCAGAACCCACTGCTTGTTCTGAGCTTCTTTGACAAAAACTTGGCATCGCTGTTAGATGCCTTCCTGCTTCCTATGAGGAAAAATCTGAGTAGTGAGGCCAGACTCTGTCTGTGGCGGCCAATTGCTGCTCTCTGTGATGAGCAGCTTTTAATGAAGTCATCAAGAGAAGGTCACGTCCATGTCGAGCTGAAGTATCCCCGCACATCTGCTGCTGTTTTTGAGCCGCATTGATAATTTCACTAGTGCTGCTCTCTTCTCACTGATCTAAATGCCATTATAAAACTTTTCTTTATTACAGAACTAATTGGTTGAGATTGATAATATACTATATCGCCTAGTCCTCTAGTCAATATGCTTTGTAAAAACAAACATTATCAGCAATGCAATTTGGGTTAAAATGTTTAATTGAAAAATTAACATAAATTTTTCTTAAAGATTTTCCTCAAACCTTGAATGCACAACTTAATCATAAATGTATTTTTTTATGTAAAAATTATATAGTAATATATAGATATAAACTATATAGAAATATAGTAGTTTTTTACAAGTATCGTAAATTATTAATTAATAAATATTTTGTTTTAGAGAAATCATCCCACATAACATTTTACAACCTGAACTGATTTTGTCTTGTCATTTAAAAAAATCTAATTAACTGATAATTAAAGTGACTTCTGGGTGTGCAGGGTGCCTCTCTATGGTGTAATTTTAGATTTTGTTTATTTATTTTTTTTCTGCATGTTTGTTGCACCACATGACTGTTTTGGCAGAAAAACTTTGTCATATAATAAGCAGTGAAGCAGTTTTATTAAAGTATTTTTTTTCTACATAATAATAATAAAGTTCCCAAACTACTTAATCATGTTTTCTTTACAAGAATTTCATTCTTATGAAACTTTTTTTTTTCATTATTATGATTGTTGTATCAACAGCGGTATCAACAGGACTTCTGGTTTTTCTTTATGCCTCCGCCCTCCAATAATATCAAAAGTTTTTGAATGCTGAATTTTAAAACGTTCATCATAAAAGAGATGTGTTCAAGAATATGTTCTGGACAAAAAAATCGAATGTCACATCATAAATCCAAATATTTCTAATTCATTAATTTATTTTTAATTTCATTTAGTCTGTTTTACTGTGTTCAAACACATAAAAGTCATTGAAAAAGTGGCACAGAAGCGCTTCTGGAGTGGCATTTAGGCCCTAGGTGTTTTAACATACACTATTTAATGCTGCTCAGAGGTGGCTTAAATGCATTTACACAGCAACTAGCCTACAGCTGTATACTTGATACTGGGCTGAGGTGGGACTAAGCAGACGTAATTTAGTCTGGCTTTTATGCAGCATTGCGCATTTACGCTGAATTTTGTGCCCAGAGCAGCCTTAACTCAGTTGTGGAAAGACGCCTTTAGGAGATACAGGTGCATTTTCCATTTTAGTGACGTAGCCCGTGGCTCCAAATTCAAAGTCCCTATTTTTATCATTTTGAATGAAGTAACTCACTATCAAAGGAATGTTGTTTGAACTGACCGCAAATTGACCTGTGCAAGCCGATTATTTGGGAGATGATAACCTGAGGAATTCCTGGTATTAGCCTCCATTCTCTGTACTACATTTTCAAACAAACTGGCACAATCAAAACATCAGAGCTTAACTCCCCCTTAAGCTGAACACTGGCCCTTCGTGTACGCCATTCCCAAATTGACCAACTGTTGGTGTTGATTTATCTGTTTGCCTCTTGTGCATTGTTCATTTTTCAATAGCTTTACCAATATTACCCAATCCACTTTTATAATGCGTAGTAGCTTAGTCTGACAGCAGTGATAGTAGGTGTGTCATCAAGCTCAAACCTAATGGATTAATGTCTAACAGAGAATGATGTGTTTTGACATGCTCTATCTATACACCAGTATCTTACCACAGCAATCTAAAGATTAGAGGCAAAATAAACTGTAAAAATGTATCCTGTTGGGTTGCTGCTCATGGTGAAAGATTCAATATCAATTTATTGATATATCAACTTTTATATTCATATAAAAAAAAAAAAAATTATATATATATATATATATATATATATATATATATATTATTTTTTTTTTTATTTTTTTATTTTTTACTTTTTGTTCATCAGTGTACCAGCTACAGCAGGAAGCACCGAGACCAAAGAGGATCACATGTCCACAGGAGGTAAGTGCAGGAAACTGTGTGTAAACACTCCCAAGGTTTATCAAACGTGACTCATATTGATTCAGTCTGCATATATTTGACTAAACACTGGAGAAGATGTCTCCATGTTCACAAAATCATGTTAGAAAAGACTCTCCTGTCACCAGTAAGACAAAGTAATTTGTGTTGAAAACTATATTTCTCTCTCTTACATTTTCTCTCGAACGTGCAGATGGAGAGCAGACCCAAATACTATGGAAGAGAGTGAGTGTCTAACTTTATTAGTGGTGTTTTGGAAGCAAAGCATCAATACTACTATTCCTCATGTAACTTCTGGTATCCATCTGGTTAATTCTTACCCCATTCTTCAAAAATGTGTGTTTAATTTAGAGTGACTTGGCAGAATTTATTATTTAAGAGTGTTATGAGGGGTGGTGCATATTGATTTTGTGTAATGATGTGCTTGAGGGTTCAAATATGAAATAGTGTATGAGGGAGAGAGAAAAAGACAGTGATTTATGGTGTGTCAATTGAGTGAGAGTATGTGTGCATGTGAATATGTAAGCATGAGGTGTGTGTGTGTGTGTGTGTACCAGGGTAAATGATGGTGTCTGTGTACAGGTTCCATGGTCTGATTTCCAGAGAGCGTGCAGATGAACTGCTGGCTGGTACAGAAGGTGCTTACCTCATCAGAGAGAGTCAGAGACAACCAGGAACATATACACTTGCTTTGAGGTACACACATCTATTCTTCTATCCTTTTCTCTGTATGTCCATCCATCCATCCGTCCGTCTGTCCATCCATCTATCCATCCATCCTCTTCTTTATATTACAGTAGTTACTTTATATTTTACTTGATGTTTTTACATTTCTTTATATTACTACTATTCAAGAGTTTGGGGTCGAAAGGTTTTTATGCTCACCAAGACTTCATTTATTTGATCAAAAATGATAGTAAAAGCAATAACATTGTGAAATAGTTACAATTTAAATAATTATCTATTCATCTATTCTATTTGATCAAAGCTGAATTTTCAGCATCAGTCTTCAGTGTCACATGATCCTTCAGAAATCATTCAAATATGTTGATTTGATGCTCAGGAAATGTTTATTATTGTTATTACAGTTGAAAACAGGTGTGCTGCCCAATACTTTTTTGAAAACCATGATACATTTTTATTCAAGAATTTTTATGACTAGAATGTTCAAAAGAATAGCATTTATTTGAAATAGGAGTCTTTTGTAACAATGTCACTTTTGACCATTTTAATGCATCCATGCTGAATAAAAGTATTAATTTCTTTAAAAATCCATGTTATATTATATTATATAATACTTTGTTTTACAATGTACAGTAACATTATAATATAATCATTATAATATTATATAGGCTTATACTGTATAATAGTATATGGTAATATAATATGAACACTGCTTGTCTGTCACTCAGATTTGGTGGCCAGACTCTGAACTACCGACTCTTTTATGATGGAAAGCACTTTGTTGGAGAGAAACGTTTTGAGTCAGTTCACGATCTGGTTACAGACGGTCTCATTACTCTCTATATTGAGACAAAGGCAGCAGAATACATCGCCAAGATGACCACAAACCCCATCTATCAGCATCTGGGCTACTCCTCTTTCCTGAGGGACAAAATCACTCACCGACTTAACCGGACCTGCTCTGAGCCCAAAAAAGTTACTTTCCAGCAGGATGAAAAGGTGAGGGGCATACCTCTTCATATATAGGTTATAATGTTCTTAACGCGTTACTAAAGTTACAGCCTACAGTGTGAGCAATGTATGATTGATCAAAGACTTAAAGATATAATATACTGCATAATCAATAGACATTGTTATCAAACCATGGTCACTTATGCCAAATGATGGTGATAAAAGAATTTGTTGCAGTTTTTGTTGAAATCAGTCATACAAATTTTCTGTTTTTTGTCAAGTACCACAGGGCTTCGCTTTAGGACCTTTGTTGTTTTTCATTGTATATATTGTAGCTATCAGGAAATTGGGATAAATTTGGTTGTTTTTACATTATTGCTAATTTCAGCACTCTGACTAACTAACAATAATGCTGTTTTAGTTCCTTTATTTGAGCCATATTTGGTAATTGAGATTATATTTACTGCAGAATTCAGTAGATGAGAGCATTCATCTTAAATTCTCATTTCGGTCTTTTCGCACAGGGATATAGGCACTGGCACTGCTTCATTATGTGCTCATAAATGTTATCAAGATTTTATTGTTAATATTAAACACAACCAACCCAAATCATGGTGTCAGACACCATCCTTTCACAAATCATTATTAGAATGGTGTTTAGACAAATAAGAAGCATTTCTTTGCATGCATTTGAAAGATTAGAAGAGTTTGAGAGTGTTTCATCATCATGGTGTGCATCTTTGATGAAAGATAATGCCATGAATGTGTTGTCTCCTCTCTCATTTATCAGACGCAGTGTCTGGTTCACTGACGGGAGTTTTATCAAATCAGTCAGGTCTACCGTTACCTCTTTATGAATTCTGTTGCCTCACTCTTGAGGTGAAATGGCTCTTCATGAGAGCTCCATGAAATAAACATAAGCGATGATCAAACATTTGTGAATTATTCAAAGGAAGTGTAGTTTGTTTATCACCCAGAATCATGTCTGCATATTGCATATTTGTTTTTGTTGCAGACACCAGACAGATAATTTGAGAATTAATGTTACTCAGTTGGCTAAGCATTCTAATTAATATAAATGAACTCAATACACCTTTTTTCAGCTTTCTGTTTTGTATAAATGTCCACTAGGGGGCAGCCTCAACAAGCTGTCAAACTGTAAATATAGATTTGTACACTTCAAAAGATCTGCTTTGTGCAGCTCAGTATTCACTTCATCAAATTTTCTTCCTCATATCTCACACACTGTGATGCAAATTTAATGTAGAAAGAACATCAATTAAAACCGTAAGCTTTTTCTGAGCAGTCCACCCTTCTTCAAACAACACTATTGCTTGAAAATTTAAAACGCACAATATATTTTGATTGTCTGTTTATTCTGAATATTGTGTGTGTACTGTACAGTCATTCTGAATTGTGCGCCTCTAGAAATACAAATAAATCATCACCGTCATTTTGCTGAGACCAGCAGAAATCCAAGTTTTCTTTGATCTGGTCTCACAGTACACATAACGTTCTGGAACAGTTCCCACAGCCTAATCCAGACAGCTTTTTACATCTGGCACAATGAAGATGAAATGACAAACCCAAAACTCGCAAACTCAATGAATCTGCCATTTTGGTATTCTCTGACTCATGCTGTGATTCATGATAATAACTATGCAGTTATCACTTTAGTGTTGGCTGTAAAATATTGCGGCATTGTTACATTGTGGCTGCAATTCTTGTACACTTACTAGATTAATTTCACTAAACATCTTTTACAGTGTTATTTTAGCATTATTGATTTACTGTTGTAGTATTTACTAATATTTTGAATACAATTTTTATATTTTAGTTTAAAGGTTAGCCGTTTTGTTATGTTTCTGTTATTTTTATTAGTTTTTAATAGCGTTATTATTTGTGCTGTCAAACGATTAATTGCGATTAATCGCATCCAAAATAAAAGTTTTGTTTACATAATATATGTATGTGTACTGTGTATATTTATTATGTGTGTGTGTATATATGTATATATATATATATATATATATATACACACACACACACCGTATATATTTTGGGAATATTTCCATTCATATAGATTTATAGTCTTATATCTTATATTGTATATAAATATATTTAATATATAAACATAACATATTTTTCTTAAATATACATGCATATGTGTGTATTTATATATACAGAATAAATATACACAGTACACACACATATATATTATTTAAACCAAAACTTTTATTTTGGATGCGATTAATCGTTTGACGGCACTAGTTGTTATTATTATTAATTTATTCTCAATCCGTTTAGTATTTCAATTTATTTTCAGTTATTTTTTAAAGTGTTTCAGATATTATTTATATTTAATTTGAGATTTGTTTCAATTAACAAAGGCAATTTTTTAATAGTTTCAGTTTTAGTTAAATTACAATCAATTCTGGTCTTTATGATCTACCATTGTGTTTTAATGATGGAAATTGCTATAGATCTATATTTAAGGCTTTTCATGATAAGTTACTCGCCCTGGAAGGTTTAGCTAATGTGTTACAATGGATACATCGTCATTATCATCATCATCAACAACAACCTAACAATCAAATTATTAAGGTGATTTAGTCCCTTTTGAGATTTTACAGTGACCTTGCACACCTTGAATCTCTTTTACGTCACTGTCTTGATTCACAGTATTTGCCGGTCACATTTAGGGACCAGAATTGGGTGTGTTTTTCTATGATGGCAGTCTTCTTGTGTGGTAATCTGAATGAAATGCTCACCTAGCCTGTCTGGTCACCTGTGCAGCTCAGAGTTCACATGGCTCTCTTCCTCTAATAACAGTAATCGCTTAAGTGTTCTGCTGGCCTGGCAAGTTCCAACTAAAACCACTCGCTGCTGCTGATGGATTGGAGTTATTAGAATTAGCACTGAGCTTTGTGGTGATTTATCATTGTTGTTTACATTATATTTCAGCACCACAGCTTTTAAACTGAAGGATTGGAATAATCAATTTTTTACTTTCCTGCAGTTTTCTTGTACATAAGTCATAATAATGTTGCATTCTTTGCTTGGCCGGTTTGACAAAATGCAATTTTTGTCCTCCTTTTTTTCTTTAATGTCCTGCTGTGCAGACAGTGATTGACAGTATTTTGAATGAATAGTGTATTAAATGAATATAGCACATTTCCCTCTGTGTGTATCGCATAGGATGCGGTTTTGTACTGTACACACTTTCTGTGCCCTAGTTCTGTCTGTCTCCTCAGCTGCGGGGGTCTCTTCTGTCAATACAGTGGTCTCTAAAAAGAGACTAGGCTTTGTCTCTCTTTTGTGTTTCACTTTGTGCGTCTTTCATTAGGAGACAAGAAGCCATCTGCCTTAGGACAAAAAGTGCAAGTCTTGCTCATGCACTCACACTTTCTGTGCGCCCCGTCTCCCTCTTCCCTTTTATCACTGTATGTAACTCCCCAACATCTTTCTTTTGAGTGTATAGCTTAAAAGTGTGACTGTCACTGTTTTTACTTCAGTGTTGGTATTGCAGTTTAGGTTATCTGAACTGGATATTGGTCCTCTAAGCATTTTGAATTAGTGATAATATGCATGCAATTAAGCAGTTGAGATATGTTATATATCGCCATACATGAGTATACTGTATGTACTGTATACAGGCAAAAGTGGGACATACTGTACTTTGTACTTGTATACAATTGAAGAGTTCAGATGCAAAAACCTGTAAGTGCCATTTGAAATTTTCATCTAAAATTAGCATTTTTATCAGGCTGGTATGTTTAGGTTCATTAATTTTACTCTAATGGCAATGTATAGGTCCGTTTCTATGCAATTAAAGTGAAATAACTGAACATAAATATAGGAGCCTGATAAAAATGCTCATTTTAGAAGAAAATTGCAGACGGCATTTAGAGGCTTTTGCATCTGAACTCTTCAATTTTAGAAATATTGTAGCTCTCATATACTAATAGCTTTCTAAAGCTGTTCAAGTAAAAAAATGCTTTTGAATGTATTAAATATGTGCTTGTAGTGTACTACACATTTTTAATAAAACTGTACTTAGAGATTATATAATATTAATGAAATAAAAGGGCACTTTGGTATAAACTTTGGTATACACACACTATCATGACATGACAAGTAATTGAAATTACATTAAAGTATTTTTTAGTTTACTGTAAATGCTTGTCATTACTTTCCGAAGAACACGTAGAAGACAATAGAATTATGAAATTACATATAAAGATGAGTCCTACTTATTTGGGTCAAAAATATATTGTTTTAAAGTATATTATTTCTATAAAAAATACCCTTTCTAAAAGTATGCTAAAGTGTACTTATTTTTTACAGGGGATGTCAGGATGTCATTTTGTAGGCTAACCAGCTAATTTGCCATGGATTTTTTATTATAGTGGTTTTCAGTGCGTGATTCTGTGCTTAACATTACCTGAAGAAACTTGTTTCGTTTAACAACATAAATTATACACACTGCTATGCCTCAAACATGAATTTCGAAACTGTTGTGTGCTTTAAGAAACTAATTTGCTAACATTGTCTTTGTCTGTTCATAAACCTTATTTTACTCATAAACCAAAGACTTGTAAAACACTTTCAGAGGTAATGCTTTCCTCATATATGTTAATTTTAGTACATGTTAATAAAACTCTTTGGTTTTAGGACTACAAACCAAAAAGCACTATATTGATTATATAAATTGCCATTATATCAGCATCAACTGCTTTGTGCCCTAGATATTGGCATCAGCTTTGAAAAACCCATATTAGTCGACCAGTAGAACACGTTAACTGCCCTGTACCCCCAGCACACAAAAAATGTGTGTCACTGTGGAGGTCAGCAGCAATAAAAACCACACCAGTGCTTTTTTAGCAATACTCATACTTTGAGTGCTCATACACAACCCTCACCTCCGCCTGACTTTTCTGGGAAATCAGGTACATCACATCTCTGAATGTAGCATATCTTGAATATGTGAGCTGTAACCAGGTTGTTTTTCTTCCTCTTCAGCATTCTTTCTTTTTTACATGTCACAGCTCCATTATTCTTTCCTAATCTCATAATTTTGTTAATTGATGTAATCATGCAAATGACCGGCCACCCATTCTGGTCTGTCAGTTCTGCTGTATCTGCGATTGTTAGGAAGTCTCGTGTGTGTGCAGAATGCTTCAGCAAATACCCAGACAGTGTTGCTGGATTCGGCATCAGCCTCCTGCTGTGAGGGGTCATGGTCCCCCAGCCTGGACACGAGTCTTGGTTTTGGTGCAACAGCAGAAATCCTTATTTGCACCTGGTATTTTGTAACATCCATTTTGGATGATCCAAATGACAAGGGCTGGTGGTCCTGTAAGACATGTTGCATTTTACACCTAGTACACCATTTATATTTACCCAGAGAACCTTTCAGCCATCATTTCTGAAAAGAAACATGTGAAGAACAGCTTAATGATCTTAAGAACCATTTTCCACTATAAAGAACCTTTTGTGCAGTGGATGTTAAAGGTTCTTCATGGAACCATCAATGCCAATAAAGAACCTTTATTCTTTAGAGTGTTTTAACGTTAATTTCTTTTAAAGACAAATGTAACCTGTAAAGTTACTACTCCTGTTTTACCACAGTGGATGATACAGGTACTGTACTTAGGCAGTAATTCAAAGTATGCACTGTAGTTAAGTTAACCCAAAAATAAAAATGATGTCATGACTTTTATTATCCTTGAAACACAAAAGTCCATGCAACTAATATGTTGACACACCGGTAAGTTCATAAAGACATTGTAAAAGCAATGTGAATCGAGCAATTCAATCAAATTCCTCTTATAAGAGACACAATCACTTATATGATGAACAGTTTTAATTTAGTCTTTTATTCAAAGAGGCTTAAACGTTAAACGTTTTTGAAGATTGGAGAGTATATTTTCAGTCTTTCTACATAAATTCAAGTCTAATTCAGTGTGTTACTTGCCTTTTTTGTTTGTGATTATTTGTGAAATTTACTAAAAATTGTTTCAAAAGAAATCCTACACCAAATTCTTTTCAGTGTGCCTTCAAATGTGGTTTGTATGGAGACCCTTAAAGGAACACTCCACTTTTTTTGGAAATAGGCTCATTTTCCAACTCCCCTAGTTAAACAGTTCAGTTTTGCTGTTTTCAAATCCATTCAGCCGATCTCCGGGTTTGGCGGTAGCACTTTTAGCTTAGCTTAGCATAGATCATTGAATCAGATTAGACCATTAGCATCTCGCTCAAAAATGACCAAAGAGTTTCGGTAATTTTTCCGATTTAAAGCTTGACTCTTCTGTAGTTACATCGTGTACTAAGGCTGACGGAAAATGAAAAGTTGCGATTTTCTAGGCTGATAAGGCTAGGAAGTAACTATACTCTCATTCCGGCGTAATAATCAAGGAACTTTTCTGCCGTTCCATCGGTGCAGCAGGCGCAATGATATTACGCAGCACCTGAAAGTAGTCTCCAGCTAGGTAACTAGTTATGATATAGCTGGGGACTACTTTCAGGTGCGGAGTAATATAGTTCCTAGCCATATCGGCCTATTTTTGAGCTAGATGCTAATGGTCTAATCTGATTCAATGATCAATGCTAAACTAAGCTAAAAGTGCTACCGCCAGACCCGGAGATCGGCTGAATGGATTAAAAAAAACGGTAAAACTCAAATGTTTAACTCTAGGGGAGTTGGAAAATGAGCCTATTTACAAAAAAACGTGGAGTGTTCCTTTTAAGGGACATGGTGATGAAAAAATAAATATGAGATGGGAGAAAAAATTATATTCCAATGCGTTTGTGGTCTCTTGCACAAGTATGCATCCCCCCGAGAAACTTGGTGTTCACTCACAAAACTTTTAAAATGGAAATAATAAAACCAACTTGTCCCTTTAGGGGCTCTGTATCCAGATCACAAAAACTTTGCGCCCAGTTTACATCCGTATTTATCGCTATCCACTTTTGATTAGATTACCCGAAATGGATCATAAGGTCAGGTTTAAACAGGGTCTAAGTTAGTCTGAATCCTGAAACATGTGATTCTGGCACTATAGGATTATCCTGTGATCCAGGATTACAGCTGTAAATCTGCTTCAGTCCTGATCAGTCCTGAACAGAAGTTACAATCAGAAGTTTAGAGACAGAGAGAAGTCTAAAAGGTTAACCGCATAAAACCTCTCAGTGCTAGACCTGAAAAGACCTTTTCTTAAAATAGAACCTTCTCTTCTCAGAGCAGATCTCTGATTTTATTTCTTATAAAGCCGAGCTCTTGGCTTTGAGCTGCAGGATTATCCGCTCTCAAGGGAACTGTGGTGGAATCGTGTTCTGGATTCCATTGATCCCACTGCATAAACCTGCTGAGATGTATCTCCTACAAGACTGACACAATCACTCCTTCTCCCTCTCTCTCGCATTGCCATTCTCTCGGAGTGCTGAATGTATGCTATTGTGTGAGACACACTCCTGCCCCCAGGCAGCCCACCCACCATACCTCCCACCCCCAGCCCTGCCCATGCAGGACCAGGCTGTCCCCCTTCTCATTCGACCCAGATCACCAAGGAGTGGAGGACTGACTCAGTTTCTGCTTTCATCCCCCATTCCATATTATTCTCATCTTCCTCTACAGAGGAGATGCAGGCTCTTCCGAGGCCCAGGGCCGAGGTTGTTGGCACTAAGGGGTCAGCTAAAGGTGAATTAGCCCCTCACAAAGCCAAGCAGAAGGATCGTAAGCACCAGGAGCTGTTGGCGTTAGCTCTGGGGGTGAATCTGGGCAGTAAGGGTGCCCTCCTCTGGAAGCCTCTAAAGATTTTGGCTTGTTCACAGATCAGCCCATCACCACTGAGCCGACGGACCACAATCAAGGACCAACCGGAGAAACACTGCAATTATGAGAAGATCCACAACTTTAAGGTGGGTGCTGGTTGTGCTATGTTTATATCATGTTGGAATTACGATATCTACACTGTTCAAATGTTTGGGGTCAGTAAGATTATTTAAATAAATAAATCATATTTTTATTCAGCAAGGATGGGGACATTTATAATGTTACAAAATCCTGAAAAAAATTCAAAAACATATTAAGCAGCACAACTGTTTTCAACATTGATAATAACATTGTTAATAATTTTCGTGAAAGACAAATCAGCATATTAGAATGATTTCTAAAGGATCATGTGACAAGACTGGAGTAATGACTGTTGAAAATTCAGCTTTACCATCATAGGTATAAATTACATTTTAAAATATATTAAAATAATAACTGTTATTTTAAATTGTAATAACGTTTCACAATAATACTGTATTTTTGAACAAATAAATGCAGCTTTGGTGAGTATAAGAGGCTTTAAAAACCATCAAAAATCTTACCAGCCCCAAACTTTTGAATGGTTCAAAATGTTCATCTCATAAACTCCTTATTGACATGCAAAAAGAGCCAAACTGGCTGCATCTTCAACAGGGGAAGGTAGTTGGATAACTATCTTTTGACTTATTCTTATTTGAAATAATATTTTATTACAGTCTCACTATCTTCTCTTTATTGTGATCATTTTGGCATGACATCAATTTTAATGTAAACAAATGTTTTATGCAGAATTATGAGTTATTTTAGTCAACTATCTATATAAAATGTTGATATTGGGCACACTGAAGATATTTTGTGAAGCCTTGTGCATATATTTTGTTTGCGATTTTCTCAATTGTTTAGATTGAATGTTTTTTGTTGTTGTTTTTTCAAAACTACCAAAATTTGAAATGTTGGTTGTGGTCCTAACAAAGTCAGTCACTTCTATATTTGGCATTAGCATGAGATTTTTCATATGTTTACTAATGTCTCATTCAAATGTTTATATGCTGACAGCATTCAAATGCACGGTACACATACTGTGAGCCTCGTATCAATGACCTTAAATCTGTCAATAAGCCTAATTGCCTAGGCTTTTAATCCATTAACGGCGTTACTGACTGATAGGATTGATCGCACAAATCAATAATCTCTCGCTGCCGAGCTGCTGAATGGCCTCTCCCATTTCATGCCTTTTCAGCTTCTGAAAATTGACTGAGGCTGAGAATCAGCACAGTGTACCGTCATCTGACTTCCTTTTTAAACCCCAAAAGAGCAAAACAAAGCAATCATCTGACTTTATGTCGCTTGGAAGTTTCCTTATAACATCTTCCTCATTATGTCACCAGTGGTCATAAGAGCATCATGGTTTACTCATAGTACTTTTCTCATGAGAGTTCTTACAGAGGCTGTTCCAAAACCTAGTGAGCGCACTCAGTATGTAGCGTTTTAAGATACCATTAGTGTGTTCCCGATGCCAAGGCAATGTAATTTATGCTGGCTCATGAGATATTTTGTTTTGGTCAAAAAAAGCATAATAATTATTTTGATACTAATAGTAATTAATAGTGCTGCCAAACAATAAATTGCATCCAAAATAAAAGTTTTTGTTTATATAAGTGTGTGTACTGTGTATATTAATTGTGTATGTATGTATGTATGTATGTATGTATGTATATAGTATGTATGTGTGTGTGTGTATATATATATATATATATATATATATATATATATATATATATATATATATATATATATATATATATATATATATACACACACTCATGTATATATTTAAGAAAAGTATGTTACGCTTATATATTAAATATATTTATATATGATATAAATTATATGGATATAAATATATGCATGTAAATACATGTAAATATTTTCAAAATATATACTGTATGTGTGTGTATTTATATATACATGATAAATATACACAATACACACATTATGTAAACAAAAACTTTTATTTTGGATGCGATTAATCGTTTGACAGCACTAGTAATGAAAAAATAGTTTATTTTGTTTAGAAAATAAAATGTAATTGTTAAGAAATAAAATATCACACACACATTTTATATATATATATATATATATATATATACAATTGAATATATTTTTGGCCAAATCCATCGAAAAAGAAATCCCAGAATGTGCTGTTACCAGCTTTGTAAAAATGTAAATTCAAGACACTGGATGAAGCAAGAGAAATATTTATTATTGATTGTAAATACATATAAATAATCAACAGATACTTTAATGTTTAAAGAGTAATAAAATAAAATCTAATTGTTAAAAAAGTTACTTTAAAAAAATGTATAAAATTTGAACAAACTATTTTCATGTTTGCTATGTGTATTGAGTGCTATTTATCTGCTAATGCAGAGTTTCTGCGCTATTTAGGGTGCAAATCAGTCACTTATTAGGTGGCATTTCAACTAGAATGTAGACAGCTCATTTGGTTTTGGAACAGCTGCTAGTTCTGGACAGAGATGAAGAGTATTCTGATTATGATATTTACATTTCTGCATTCGTACACCTGGGCTTTGTTCCAAAACCCTGTGTTGCGTCTTTTCTTTTGTCCATCTTTGTTCTGTGTTTTGACAGCACAAGGGCGTGCATGGGAACATGCTTTGCGTGTGACAGCTTGGTAACAGATGCCAGACACATTATTTTCCCTAGCAATCCTGTAATCTGACTCACATATATTATAACTTAAAAAATCAGGGCTGTGACTTCACAGGGGGTCCACCCTATCTACATTCTTTCGATACCACCCCCAGTCTTAGAGGCTTGATTATTTCCTCAGAACTTTGGATAGGAGCAGTTTGTCTCTGAAGTTCTTCCTGCCATCAAACTGACCCTTGTGTGCTTGGTTGCTGTCTCAGGGTTTGACAGAGAGCTACAGCAACAGCTTCACTCGTCACTGGCTGTCGTTTCCTACAACAAACGTCATGTTAATCTTAACACACTGAATTTTAATAAATTTTTGGAGCTGTGACCGAAGAGTTAGTGTACAAACACTTTGCCATGATGGTGCAATGATGACAGACAACAAAATTTTTATCACTTTAGTCACATTTCCTTGTCCTTTCACGGAATTTGTTTAATCATTGCATTGTGTTTGGTTGTTTGGTTGGTTTTGATTGTTTTATTTTTGTTTTGTGCTTTGTTTATTTTTGTTTTGTTTCATGTTTTATTTTATTTAGTTTTCCTGAGGCAAGTGGCTATTGAAATTAAATAAATATTATTTATTTAATGTTTGTGTTTTGTTTTGATTTTTTTTTTGTTTTATCTTCTGTTTTGTTCATTTTTGTTTTATTTTGTTTTGTTTATTTGTATTTGTTTTCACAGCTGTTTTGTTTTGGGTTTTTTCAGGCAAGTGGTAATTACATTTAAAAATTAATTAAAATGATATTTAATATCCCTAGGAACAAATACTGGACTTAAACCATATTATTCAGTATACCTGCCAAAATGTATAAAATAATAATGCTAATGGTTTATTATGGAAGCCTGTCTCCACCACTGAATAAAGTTTTTGAAAAAGGGAATTGTGACTTTTTATATCACAATTCTGACTTTATCACAATTGACATTTTGATATAAACTCACAAGAGTTATGAAGTCAGTATTGCTTGATATATATACTCAAAATTCTAACTTTTTTTCTCAGGATTATGAGATGTAAACTCATAAACACAATTGTATTATGAAGTCTGAATGAGATATTAACTATTTTTTTCTCACAATTGAAAAATTGCAAGTCTGTGAAAAAAGAATTGCGAGATGTAAACTCGCTATTGCAAGAAAAAAAGTTGTAATTATCTTTTTTTAATTCAGTGGTGGAAACAGGCTTCCATAGTTCTTTATACATCATAGGACTATGAATGCGTAGTCCGATGCTTTTCTTTTTATGTTTGTCCAGTCTCTGTAAGGCACGCTCTCTTAGTTGTCAAGTACAGTAAGAGATACTCTGAAAATATTATCATTCATTTTCTGTGGAACTTTCATTATGAGCTTTAGCTGGAAATGAAAATTTAGAGATGAATGATTCACTGGCCTAATATGTATGTATGTGTGTTTTCAGTGTGTGTTTGGTTCACAATGACTGCTTTGCCTTTGGTGTAGGTGCACACCTTCAGAGGGCCGCACTGGTGTGAATACTGTGCAAACTTCATGTGGGGTCTTATCGCCCAGGGCGTCCGTTGCTCAGGTAACCCTCCACCAATCACAAACCCTCCCACACAAATAAAGTGTCCATTAGAATTATGGCACCAGCCAAGGAGCATTTTTCATATCAAATTACAATCCAAAGGCCGCTTAGGATCCAGATAATTTCTCGTGCCATTCTGGTACCAATGCCCAATTGGTTATAGAACTTTTCCAATGTGCTGTGGCAACCTGAGACTAAATACTGAAAGTGATACCTGGGACAATAAGGGTTTTAACTAGAATGCTGATGTATGGGTATTTTAGATTCCTAAATGACACCTGGTCCAAACCAGTTGAGTGCCTTCTGTTGAGTGTTGACTATTTATAGTAGAACATACTGTGTACACTATAGAGTACTGTGAGAGAGGCACACCCAGGTAAACTAGGTCTCCTTGTGTTAATGGCAATTGCATCAGGCTACACTTCAAATCACACAGATAAACATACATAAACAGATGCATAGATGCACACACACCTGTACTGTATGACACTTTATTGGTTATGTAGATGTGATGCATACTGTATGATTTTTACAATAGCTTTACAATAAAGTAAAATTATTTTAAATTATGCATCGTAAACTAACAATTTTTGTAGAATTATTTTTAATCCAGGTGAATCTAGGTTAATTTATAAGTAAACTATTGTTATTAGTGTTTTATATTATTCATTCATGTTTGATCATAACATAACACAAACTAATGTTAAAAGGATAGTTAATCAAAAATGGAAAATTTGCCCTCATTTACTGTCGAACACAAAAAAAATATATTTTGTTTATTTGCTTTTTGGGTGAACTGTGGATTTCATTTATACAACTTTATGTTAAAAATATACAATATTTGTATATAGAAAGTAACCGGTAATATATTAATCTTTACTATATTAATTAATATTATTAAAGGGATAGTTCACCCAAAAACGAAAATTTTGTCATCTACTCACCCTCTGTTCGTTTCAAAGTTGTATGAGTTTCTTTCTCATGTTGAACATAAAATAAAATATTTTTAAGAATGCTGGTGATCAAACAGTTGACGGTAGCCATTGACTTCCATAGTTTTTTCTTTCCCTACTATGGGAGTCGTTGGGGACCAACAAATGTTTGGTTCTTAGAAATATCTTCTTTTGTGCTCTACATAACAAAGAAATTATACAGGTTTGGAACGACATGAGGGTGAGTAAATTATGACAATTTTCTTTTTTTGGTTGAACTGTTCCTTTAAGTAACATAATACATTTTTGTTAATTAATTAACAAGATTGATAAATGCTGTAAAAGTATTGTTCATTAATATTTTATGTTAGCTGTGGCATTTAGTAAAACATAAGTCAGCCCATCATGATTGCAAAATAAACCCTCACAGTGTGATTTAGTCACAAATGACCTTTATTTGTTTTGTTTAGTATTTTGTTTTAGGTTTTGTTTTGTGTTATATGTGGTGTTTTGTTGTGATTGGTTTCTGTTTTGTCTTGTTTTGTTCTGTTTTGCTTACCTTTGCTTTGTTTTATGAGGCAAAAGACAAATTGAAATGAAATGTAAAAATAACAACCATAATAAATCCTTAACCATTTTCAAAACAGGATGTTCCTAGATGCGGCCTGGGTAAACAAATGCACCTTAATTCCACGATTACAGGTTTGCTCAGATCTCATGTAAACATGGAGCTGGTTATTGTTTGACAGCACTTTCCCAAAACACTCTGTACATAAACTCAATCCAGTCACAAGGCTTTACTGTTGGTTTTTCACACTGTAAATGGTCTCATCCATTCGGGCCATTATTCAAGCCTTTTCTTTTCACACAGGAGCCTCTCTTCTTTCATTCTGGCCCCCGGGCAAACCAGTGTCATCAGACACATTGAGAATTAGAGCAGAGTTGAATGTGTCCCTAGGCTCATATGGAGGAACACAGAGTGTTTTTCTTTTTGTCTTCTTCAGTTTTTTTCTCGATGGCCTAAAGATGTGAAGGAGGGGTTCAGGCAGGCAGTAAAACTGACACAGAGTGTGATTTAATGGCAGTGCTGAAGATGAGGAGCAGTTGAGAAGCATGTGCATGCTACTGGAGACACACAGAGAGACAGACCAGCCTACTACCACATCTCCCTGCATATACACACACAGTCCCAGTGTCAAAACATGGTATCAAACCAGGATTCTTACAAATTAAATAGCATAAAACCTGTTCCACTCCATGTTCTAATTGTGGAGTCAAAGGGAGAGTTTTGCATTCACTACTGGTAGCAAAACTTTTAAATTAAATTGAAAGTAAATTTTTACATTATCTGAAGAAAATGCTAAGGCTGCGTGAAATGCAAACATCACCACAAACACTAGGGTGTTGTGCGTGGTTCCCAGAGCAGTGCTATATGGCTGTTAGGGTGTTCTGGATGGTTGCTAGGTGGTTGCTTACTCTCTAAAGTAAAAAAAAAAACTCTTAAATCTTAATGATGTTCTGGTCCCTAAATATTATATTCTGGTTCAAAACCTGTCCTTATGCCACATAATTTGAGATATCATTAATGTCTGTAACACAATTTGTGTGGGGTACATTATATGCTGACGTTTAATTCTTAAAGAGTTTTTTTTTTCAAATATCAAGCCCTGAGTATGAGCAAAGACCTGTAATATGGAAAAAGGTCACATTTTACAGTAAGGTTTTATGTGTTAACATTTGTCCATCGAGTGGCTGACATGAAACAACAATGAACAATACTTTTACAACATTGTTTGTACTTGGGCTAGTACATTTTTAATATTTTAAGTTTTATAGTATTTTAAGATTGAGTATATAAATTAATATGAGCTTATATAATGTATATATTGAACAAACAGTAATAAATATACTTTGATATACTATGAATAAAGAGTAATAAATAGTACATTTATAGCTTAAAGTTCGCCCAAAAATTAATATTCTGCCATAATAACCCTCATGTCATTCCAAACTAGAACATTTTTGCTGTTTTTGTCAGTTTTAATCAAGGGAACTCAAAAGCTTCAAACTCCCAAAGCAACATAGTCAGCGTTATTTTAGTTTCATTGAGGTGATATTACAGTTTTTATTAATATTTTGAATTAGATTTTATGTTTAGATTTTCTGTTGTCAGTTGTGTTTGCTTTGTATTATTATAATTGTTGTATTGTTTTTATTATTTTATTTCCATTTTAGTTTTAGTTATTTTAGTACATCAAGTTAAACTAAATGAAAACGAGAAATATTTCTTGGCAGCTGGGAATAAAAATAAGCTTAATATGTTTTAATAATTCTGTAAATAAAATGTTTGTCTTATTATTTCTGTTATACTTTTTTATCATTCTATTTTATTTAATGTTTATTTTATTTTGAGTGATGAAAATGTTTTAATACTAAATGTTTTAGTTTTAGTTAACTATAATAACCCAATGGAAGTGGATGAAGCCAGTCCATAAATGGTAAAATACTCAATTTCAATGGTACAGCCACAAAACATATACTCATTATGTAGTTGTGGACTGTTAGTTCATGACACCTACAGCCCGAATTCCAGAAATGCTGAGACGTTTTTTTTTTTTTAAATTTGAATAAAATGAAAACTAAAAGAATTTAAAATCACATGAGCCAATATTTTATTCACAATAGAACATAGATAAAATAAATGTTTAAACTGAGAAATTTTACAATTTTATGCACAAAATTAGCTCATTTAAAATGTGATGCCTGCTACAGGTCTCAAAATAGTTGGGACGGGGGCATGTTTACCATGGTGTAGCATCTCCTCTTCTTTTCAAAACAGTTTGAAGACGTCTGGGCATCGAGGTTATGAGTTTCTGGCGTTTTGGTGTTGGAATTTGGTCCCATTCTTGCCTGATATAGGTTTCCAGCTTCCAGGGAGGCCAATTCAGCACTCAGCCTCTTCTACTATGAAGCCATGCTGTTGTAATAGCTGCAGTATGTGGTTTTGCATTGTCCTGCTGAAATGCACAAGGCCTTCCCTGAAATAGACGACGTCTGGACGGGAGCATATGTTGTTCTAAAACCTTTTATATACCTTTCAGCATTCATAGTGCCTTCCAAAACATGCAAGCTGCCCATAACGTATGCACTTATGCACCCCCATACCATCAGAGATGCTGGCTTTTAAAGTCTCTCTCCCTCTTTAGCCCGGAGGACACAGCGTCCGTGATTTCCAACAAGAATGTCAAATTTGGACTCGTCTGACCATAAAACACTTTTCGACTTTGAAACAGTCCATTTTAAATGAGCCTTGGCCCACAGGACATGACGGCGCTTCTGGACCATGTTCACATATGGCTTTCTTTTTGCATGATAGAGTTTTAGTTGGCATCTGCAGATGGCACGATGGATTGTGTTTACCGACAGTGGTTTCTGGAAGTATTCCTGGGCCCATTTAATAATGTCAATGACAGAATCATGCGATGAGTGATGCAGTGTCGTCTGAGGGCCCGAAGACCACGGGCATCCAACAAAGGTCTTCGGCCTTGTCCCTTACGTACAGAGATTTCTCCAGTTTCTCTGAATCTTTTGATGATGTTATGCACTGTAGATGATGAGATTTGCAAAGCCTTTGCAATTTGACGTTGAGGAATGTTGTTTTTAAAGTATTGCACACTCTTTGACAGATTGGAGAGCCTCTGCCCATCTTTACTTCTGAGAGACTCTGCCTCTCTAAGACATCCCTTTTATAGCTAATCATTTTACAGACCTGATGTCAATTAACTTAATTAGTTCCAAGATGTTCTCCCAGCTGAATCTTTTCAAAATGTATTGCTTTTTCAGCCCTTTGTTGCCCCTGTGCCAACTTTTGAGACCTGTAGCAAGTATCAAATTTTAAATGAGCTCATTTAGTGGAAAAAAAGTGGAAAATTTCTCTGTTTAAACATTTGTTATGTTCTCTGTTTTATTGTGAATAAAATATTAGCTTATGTGATTTGAAAGTCTTTACTTTTCATTTTATTCAAATTTAAAAAACGTCTCAACATATCCAGAATTTGGGTTCTATGCATTAAAGGGATAGTTCAACCAAAAATGAAAATGATGTTGTTTATTACTCACTCTCATGTCGTTCCAAACCCGTGAGACCTTTGTTCATCTTCAGAACACAAATTAAGATATTTTTGATGAAATCCAAGAGCTTTCTGACCTTGCATAGACAGAAATGCAACTGACACATTAAAGGCCCAGGAAGGTAGTAAGGACATTGTTAAAATAGTCCATGTGACATCAGTGGTTCAACCTTAATGTTATGAAGCTACGAGAATTTGTTTTGTGTGCAAAGGAAACAAAAATAATGACTTTATTCAACAATTTATTCTTCCTTTAAAGATGTCCTTACTATCTTTCTGAGTCTTGAACGTGTCAGTTCCGTTGCTATCTATGTAGGGTCAGAAAGTTTTCGGATTTCATCCAAAATATCTTAATTTGAAGAACGAACGTCTCACGGGTTTGGAATGACATGAGGGTGAGTAATTAATGACAGAAATGTAATTTTTGGGTGAATATTGTGTTGCTGAAAAGCAAATAATAGATTGCAAACTTACAGATTCCTGATTCAAATTAATAAAATATGTGTAAAACAGTTGGACACAAAATTCAGGCTAGAAGTGTATTCGGGGGCGAGAGCAGAAGAATTGTTTTTCACTTAAGCAGGTGTCCATCATGCACATGACAAGAGGCCCCTGATATACACCTGCAAGCACATACGTGTATGTACTGTATGTAGGCCCGCTGGCAAACACACCCAGAGTCGCACAAGGCTACGCTCTCAGAATGACAGAGCCACAAACACAAGGCAGAATGTGACTGATATTCTCACACTTTAACACCCAGTTTGACTGACACACACCTGTTTCTCCATGCATACTAACCCTCCATAAGACCCCTAGACACACACACACATACACACTTTGGGTCTCCATTCTCTTGGAGTCTGTTTTTTGAGACAACAGGGTCACGCTCTTCTAACCTTTTGACCTGTTACTCTTGCAGACTGTGGGCTGAACGTACACAAACAGTGCTCCAAACTCATGCCCAGTGACTGTCAGCCAGACCTCCGCAGGATCAAGAAGGTCTTCAGCTGCGATCTCACCACGCTGGTCAAAGCCCACAACACGCCACGGCCGATGGTTCTGGACATGTGTATCAAAGAGATCGAACACAGAGGTACTGATCACTTCTAAAATGGAGTGCTAGAACATTTTAATATGGAGATCCCAGATCTTCTCTAGCACCTGTGGCCTTTAGGAAGGCACTTAATCACTATAGGCATCTCACAGTTGCCCTCTGCTCTGGCGTCTCCTTGTCATGTATCAAGATGTGCAAACATTCTCCACATTTTGACTCATTGGGTGACGCCTTCCATTAAACAGAGCATTCTTTGAGAAATTAGTTAATATATTAGCAAATTGACATTGTGCTTGCTATATTTGAGAGAAAAACAAATAAAATAAAATAACTTTGTTTCAATCAGTTTCTTACTATAGAAAGAAATATAATATATAATATAAATATGTATTTGTATTGTAATATGTATTTGTTTTTTCACTTGTGCTAGCCTAAAAGACTGAAAACATTTTACAAAAAACAGAAAAGTAAAATATGCTACTTTCCACATACAATTTCAGTGAAAAGTAAATATTTATGTACTGATAGCCATAGTTTTGAAAACCAGTGCTAGAAATGAAAAACAAATATGATTTTAGGGTGAAAAAATATTATTTTAATGTTCATCTCGCCTTTCTTGCAGTGGGCATACTTAAAAATGAGTTGACATTCTTTCTGTCATCTTTAGCTTGCTCACTGGAGTTTGTAAGGCTTATTAAAATAAATGTTTTTTTTTTTTTTAATGACACGCATTACATATTACAAAATATGTATTATTACAGTGTAAGGCTGCAAATACAAACAAATAAGTATGAACATGTACAAACGCACACAAATACACACACACACACACACACACACGCATATATATATATATATATATATATATATATATATATATATATATATATATATATATATATATATATATATATATATATATATATATATATATATATATATATATATATATATATATATAATTTGAAATCATATGTTTAGATTGTATTTTAATCATTTGCTTTGGCATAATAATTATTATGGCATTATAATTACATCTTAATATACCATTTTGTTTTTTTACTTGTATGTTATAAGATATCTTTATACATGAAATGATATAGCTGCTTTTGTATTTTATGAAGATGGTCCCTCACAGGCAGATCCTTATGTTTTGGGGTCGTCACTTTTGTCCTGTAAAAATGGCAAAAGGAGGAAAAATTACATTTTTATAACTGTATAACAGTTCCACATAATTAAATTTTCCATAATGGAGAATCAGGGATTAAGTTCCTATACACACATGTGAGTGGATGATAGATGAACTGGGCAAGACACAGAATATCCAATTTATCAAAAGGATAATCAAAACATTAATTGATTATCTGATTAGTTGCTAGTTGCAGTCCCAGTTTGATGAATACTAATTTACATGTTTACCTCCAAGTCCACTGATTGGATAGTTGAAGTAAATGTGTTACTTCTGCTTCTTCCAGGTTTGAAATCAGAGGGTCTGTACAGAGTATCAGGCTTCACAGAACACATAGATGATGTTCGACTGGCCTTCGATAGAGGTTTGGAGAGGTTTAGTATAACTGTTTGTGCCTCAAACCTGATGTATTATAGGTGTTCAACTAACATTTGGTCTCTTCACATTCACTTACATGCTTGAATGAACTCATAATCCTTTATATCACTGTTATTTTATCAACATGCAGCCTGGATGGAATAACCCATGCTTTTCCATTCAAAACAATGTATTGTTGGGACGGTATAGTGATTAATCTGTTACTCATAACTGATAACTAATTCTCCTTTGCAGATGGTGAGAAAGCAGACATCAGTGCCAATATCTACCAAGACATCAATATAATTGCCGGAGCTTTGAAGCTTTATTTGCGAGATCTGCCCATTCCAGTTATCACATATGACGTCTACTCCAAATTTATTCAAGCGGCCAGTAAGAGATTATAACTATATATTAATTATAAAATATCAATTATATGCATTATAATTAACGAGAAATTTTCTCTTGTATTCTGTTTTGATGATCATTACTTTTGAACTATTTTGATCTTGTCATTAAATACCCTTTGATTCTGGTACAACACTTAAATCATTTATGTCAATGAATATATTGATTAATGACAATGAATTAATAAATTTTGAAATGAATGAATGACTGAATGAATGAATGAATGAAACAATCAATCAATCAATCAATCAATCAATCAATCATTTATTCAGAGGTCCAATATAATTTGACAATGACATTCAAAAGTTTGGGGTCAGGATGATTTAATTGATCAAAAGTGACGAAAACATTTTTAGATTAGATTAGATTCAACTTTATTGTCATTTATGCAGAGTACAAGTACAGAGCTAATGAAATGCAGTTAGCATCTAACCGGAAGTGCAAGAATATAGTGTTTTATATACATATAAGTGCAGAGTAAGTGAAGATATGATTTACAGAATGTACAGTGGAATTGCTATATACAGTATTGAGCAGAGTATATACAGAATATAAATAGGAATGCAATGTAGGGATTGTATGTACATTATTAACAGAGCAATGTAGATTATATAGATTACAGATTATATATATACACATTATGAACAGCAGAAACGTGAGAACAGTGGTAATAAATAAATACAGCTGGATGAGTGTGCAAAGTATTGATAGAACAATGTATTCTATGCAAAATAGCAGTAGTGCAATATTTTATAGAAATAGTTTACTGTGCTTGTACAGTAACAACTTTAGACAGTTTATAGTGTAATAACTTTAACAATGTGCAGTCTGTGCAAAATATGAGTAGTGCAAATGCATGTGTGTAAAGTACTGTGACCAGTGCAGTAATAAGCAGGTGCAGGTTAGATTGGTGGTGTGGCGTTCAGAAGTGTCACAGCCTCGGGGAAGAAGCTCTTCCTGAGCCTACTAGTGCGAGAGCGTAGGCACCTGTAACGCCTGCCGGATGGAAGGAGGGTGAAAAGTCCATGGTTAGGGTGAGAGGCATCCTTGATGATGTTTCTTGCCCTGCCCAGACAGCGCTTATAATAAATGTTCTCAATGGAAGTTAACTGGGTGCCGGTGATCCGTTGAGCAGTTTTCACCACCCGCTGGAGTGCTTTGCGGTCAGATGCGGAGCAATTGCTGTACCATACTGAGATGCAGTTCGTGAGTATGCTCTCAATGGTACAGCGGTAGAATTCCACAAGGATCCTGGGATTCAGGTGAACTTTCTTAAGGCTCCTTAAGAAGTAAAGGTGCTGCTGTGCCTTTTTGACCAGAGTGGAGGTGTTATGGGACCAGGTGAGGTCATCAGAGATGTGGATGCCAAGGAACTTGAAACTCGACACACGCTCCACTACAGCTCCGTTGATGTAGATGGGTGTGTGTGCATGACTCCTAGTCCGCCTGAAGTCCACAATGATCTCCTTTGTCTTCTGGGTGTTTAGTTGTAGATTATACCACACAGCCAGGTGCTGCACCTCATCCCTGTAGGCTGACTCATCGTCATCCTTGATCAGACCTACCACCGTGGTGTCATCTGCAAATTTGATTATGGTGTTGGAGCCATAAACAGGAACACAGTCATGGGTGAAGAGGGAGTACAGGAGAGGGCTCAGTACGCAGCCCTGTGGCACGCCGGTGTTCAGGGTGATGATGGAGGAGGAGAGGTTATCTAACTTGACGGACTGAGGTCTGTTAGTCAGAAAATCTAGAATCCAATTGCAGATGGGTGTGCTGATTCCAAGATGGCTGAGCTTGGAGATCAGCTTGGAGGGGATTACTGTATTAAATGCAGAACTGAAGTCTATGAACAGCATTCTCACATGTGTGTTTTGACTGTCCAGGTGGGTGAGGGCAGAGTGAAGTGCTGTTGAGATGGCGTCCTCTGTTGACCTATTGTGGCGATAGGCAAATTGGAATGGGTCTAGTGTAGCAGGGAGACAGGATTTTAGGTGGGATGCAACCAGTTTCTCAAAACACTTGGCAATGATGGGGGTTAGTGCAACAGGACGGAAGTCGTTAGGGACCGAGGCAGTGGAGTGTTTCGGTACTGGTACGATGGTGGAGGTTTTGAAGATAGTGGGGACAGTTGTTTGGGCCAGGGACAGATTGAAAATGTCCGTGAAGACCCCAGCTAGCTGCTCCGCACAGGCTTTAAGCACACGACCAGGTATTCCGTCAGGGCCAGCTGCCTTCCGTGCATTCACCTTACGCAGAGTGGAGTAAACATCTGATGTGGAGAGAGTGAGAGGCAGTTCACTGGGTTGATGCTCAGCTTTGAGTGAGATCTCCTTATTATTTTGATCAAAACGAGCATAAAAGTGATTGAGCTCGTCTGGGAGGGAGGCAGAGCTGGAGGGGGGCACAGTTGTTACAAAAGAATTGTATCTGAAATAAATGTTGTTCTTTTTAACTTTCTATTCATCAAAGAATCCTGAAAAAACCTCATGGTTTCCACAAAAATATTAAGCAGCCCAATCATTTTCAACCGTGTAAATAATAGGACATTTCTTGAGCACCAAATCAACATGTTAGAATGAATTTTGAAGGATCATGTGACACTGAAGACTGGAGTAATAGCTGCTGAAAAATCAGCTTTGCCATCAAAGGAAAAAATTGTAAATAAACATTGCTTTTTATACTGTACATTTGATCAAATAAATGCAGCCATGGTGAGCATAAGAGCAAACATTTTAAAAATATTTAAAAATCTCCAAACCTTTAGCAGTGTAACTTGTAAATGAAAAAGTATAATAATACAAAAATAAATCATTTTCATTAGTGGTCTCAGATTTTGGACTGTACTTGCTAACATCAGTAAAGTGTGTCAAATAGTGGCCAGTTTTAGCAGAAAAACTGATTTTGCACAATTCTAAACAGTATTGTGCAAAACATTTTCTAACATTTTCTTACACTTTTTGTTATCAGAAATAACAGACCCTGATTCTAGACTGGAGGCAGTTCATGATGGTCTCCTCCAACTTCCTCCAGCCCACTATGAGACCCTGCGGTGCCTGATGACACACCTGAAGAGGTAAAGCGGTAAATGTATTGAATTTCCACACACATTTACTGCTCCCTTAGGTGCCGGTCCCATAGTTCGTTGCATGGCTCTGTACCTCATTGAGCCGTTGGGTTTTCAAGTTTTTGTTCCATTTAAGCATTCTCCCTGTGGCTTTAAAGAGTGATTTTACTTCCTGTCACCCTGCAATATAAAACATATAAGACTGATTAGAAGGAAACGAGAAACACAATATGGCACTTTAGCTCAGTGCACTTCAGGAACTAAAAAACCTACACAATGATCCTCAGGGATTTGTGCTTTACCTCTAACTTGCCAAGCCAGCTTTGCCACATTTCCCCATCCATGGAAAGTATATCAGTTACCTACCTGCATGTTTATTATCAAAACTGTATTGTCTGAGGTGTTTTTTCCACATTTCTCTATTTATCAGGGTCACCATGTATGAGAAGGACAATTACATGAACTCGGAGAACCTAGGAATCGTTTTTGGCCCAACACTCATGCGGCCCCCGGACCTGAACACACTTACCACTCTCAACGACATGAGATACCAGAAACTGATAGTTCAGCTCCTGATAGAGCATGAGGACATCTTGTTTTAAACAGCTGAAATGAAGACATTGCTTAAAGACTTTAAAGAGTGTGTACATTTTAAAAAGCAGCCTGCCACAAATTTCAAAGATATTATGTTTTCTCTTGTGTGTACAAATTTGGACATTTTATGCACATTTCACTCAAATGTGTTTAAATTCCCCAAACAAATACTGTTAAGCATGGAGAAAATGAACATTCGTGTTGAAAACAGAATTAATTATTATTGATGGGCATTTTATTTAAAGGAATAGTTCACCCAAAATGAAAATTACCAGCAAATTTGGATGTAGATTAGTTTGTTTCCCCATCAGAACCGATTTGGAGAAATGTTGCGTTACATCTCCTGCTCACCAATGGACCCTTTGCAGTGAATGGGTGCCGTCATATTCAGAGTTCAAACAGCTGATAAAGACATCACGATAATCCACAAGTAATCCACACGACTCCAGTCCAACAATTAACATCTTGTGAAGAGAAAAGCTCTTCACAGGATGTTAATTAATCATGATAATTGATGAACTGGAGTTGTGTGGATTATTGCAATGTTTTTATCAGCTTTTTGGACTCTCATTCTGACGGCACCCATTCATTGCAAAGGATACATTGGTGAGCGAGTGATATAATGCAAAATTTCTCTTCTGATGAAGAAAACAAACTCATTTATATCTTGAATGGCTTGAGCGTGATTAAATATTTAGCAATTTTTGGGGGGTGGACTCCTTTGAATCAAATTACAGTACCTTTTTATACTGTATGAAACTATGGTCAATTAACATACAAGATATTGTGAAGTATGATTTTAAAAAAAAAATATATATATATATATATATTTTTGGGTTATGATGTTGGTAAATGTATGTGTGCTATGAAGGCAAGACAGTTAAGATCATGTGTAAAGCACTTTTTAATTTTACATGGAGTGTAAATAGTTTTCTTTTTTGTTCACCCAGTGTTAATGCTGTGTTTAACTCATGCCATATTTTTTTCGCCCCCTGACAACAATTAAGTGATCTACGTCATCACCCTGTGAATGGACAAAATGTTTCTGTGAGCTTTTAGTTAGTGCTTGTCCCTTCCTCCTTGGACTTGGTCCCATTTCAGTGATTTCGCTAAAATATTATTCAGTTATTCACCTTGAAAAAAAAGTCCACATGTGGTACCATCACCTTGGTTTGTGTTCCTTCAAATTGTTTATTTGATAAAAGGCCTTTTTTTTTTTTTTAAATTGAAGATATTTCTGTGAATGATTGTAATTATTATAATTGTAATTTATCAAATGCTGATTTATGTAAATCTGGTTACTTTTAAATCTTTTTGACAGTCAAAATGAGCTTCTGAAAGTTTGTGTGTTATTACTTAAAGCTGCAACACCTCACATTTATTTGCAGTATGTGAAATATGTTGCTGTAATTGATGCTTGGTCAGCTCTCTTTAGGCGTTGGTTTTCTCTAAGCTTGGTTTTCTTGTTCCAAATTCAGGGGTGTGAACGGCAGCATTGTTTTAGTATAAGACAGCTGAGACCGTATATGCCCCAAAGTGACTTTTTCACCAAATCACAGGTGAAGTGAGAACCTGAAAGCAGCTTCCTGAGGGCAGTTGCAGCAGCTCAACAGACCAATGAGAGAGAGAGGAAGGAGGGCATATGAGCAACAGGTGAACTATAAATGAATGAATTCATCACTCATTATAGTTTGGACAGAGAGATGGAGCACTGTATGATGTTATGAGTTAAGATATAGACAGAAAAGCCACAAGTTCTGCTGGATGTTTTCTTAAAAGAAACAAAAGACTTGATAGTCAGTCTCTGGCTGGCAATAACGCACCTGAAGCTAAGGTGAGTGTTTCTGAAGGATGAGATAGATAGACAGACAGACAGACAGACAGACAGACAAACGGATACACAGATAGATAGATAGACAGACCGATAGATTTGCTTTGAAATGTAAACATTTAAAGTATGACGAGTTAAACTAACTAGATATGATAGATAGATAACAAACATAGTAATTTAAATATATTGTATGTATACAAATAAAAATGTTCGCACATAATTTTATAAACGTTAATATATGCATTTCAGTGTGAACTGAAGAATAAGACAGAATGGCAGACAGATACCCCTGGTGGAAAAACTTAACTGGAAAAAACAAGAACCATTTTAAAGAAGGCCAGCAGGAATTTGGAAATGCGACGTCGGTGAAACAAACCGGCGGCGACAACAAGAACGGCAATCTGATCAGCAACGAGACGTACGACGACTCGCAGCTGGAGCCTTCCTTCAATGAACACACGTGCCGGAGAAATTGGACAGTTTCACGGTCTGGCCGTTTTAAGGAGAAACGAAGAGTGCGGGTCACAATGCCCGTGAACAACTTTTATGACAAAAACGTTGCTGCAGCAAAATAGCAAGCCAGTTTACGATGTGTGTATAATAAATGAAGCCGTTTACACTGCAAGCGCGTGATGCGTCTTCAGGAATTGTGGATGGAATCTTGAGAAGTTATAATTTGGTCTGGTTGCGTAGTTCGCTTGCAGTGTGGCGAGGATATTATGAAGAACACCATCATTCGGTGGAGCCATTGACTTCTGTGTCAGTGACTGACTGTAATGACACTGTTACATTCTGCAGTAACCTGGGATTTGTCTCTGCTGATCAAAGGATCCTAGACGCTGAACACTTCATGAATTCTTCAGTTATTTGCCTATAAAGAAAGACATTTGCTCTGTAGGCGCAAGTAACGAGCCTATTTATTGTTTGGTTGCTTGCTTTTTTTTTCCAGAAAAGTCTCTTATTTAGTATTTAAAAAGGGGATTTTTAAAGGAAACGTTTTTTAGATGAAGGATATACAATATATTATGTAAATTTTACCTTTTCAGTTCTGTTTGGGGGACAGTTTTGTTTGATTTACATGAATGTTGCACCAGTGAAAAGTTATTGGTTTCGAGGTTTTATCCAAAATGATTTGGGATTGCAAATCCACAGGAGCAAACTAAAATGGAACTGTAAACTTTACGCAAATTTTACAACAGTTTATGTTAACTGTGTAATGCCACAGTAAGAATGGAATGTTGTTAAGCGTAACTGAGTATGCTGTTGTATGCAAATTATTATACACACCACACTAGTCATCTGCATTATATAGGTGTGATGATGACTGTCATCTGTCAATGAAAGGCCACTTGACTACATTTTTACTGAGCGTCTCATCGTTTTCGATAGTTTTGCCTATTATTAAACATTACATTTTCTAAGAGTACTGTATGTGAGACATTTGAGATGATCAGTTATTTTGTGTCATGAAACCGGCTAAGAGAAGAGCTCCCTCTAGTGAGGGTGTATAAAACTACAACGTTAATAGTGATGAGCAGCACAGAACTGATATACTTTATTCACATGTAAATACTTGTATGCTACTCCAGACAAATTGACCTAAACATGTTCTAAATATAGTAAACATTATAGCAAAATTAATCTGAAAAAATGACACACGTACTATAAAAAAATCAACACTGAAATGTTCTGAAATATTCATTGTTTCAGCCAGCAGGCACTTTGGGGAAAAACATTCTCTTTGAGCAGAATTTAACACTTTGCAATTGAAGAAGACAGGCTTCAAATACTATAAAAGCTAAATCATACCACCACCTAAGTGTAGTTAAAAAAACAAAAAGAAAATTATAATAACTTACAGACATGATCTAGATAACAGAAAACTTGTTTAGAACTACTGAAACACGACATGAAATGATACCGACAAGCTGTAAATGTCAAAGAAAAAAAATACAGAAATCTCTCTGAAAGTAAACATTGTTGTCATGCAGGAGTGTGAAGTATTTATAGTTCATCATGTTTGTAGGTGAACTCCCGAGCTGATATAAATCCATCATTATCTTCATCTTCTTTTTGGAAGATGTCCTCAACCATCACTTCATGATGGGTGTCATTGGGAGCATATCCATGCCTTTCAAACTCTTTACGCAGGTATTGTTTGACCTAAAACAGAAAGGTTTAGAGTAACACAAATAAATCACTGAAATGTATTATTGGCATTGATGGTTCCATTAAAATCCTTTAACATTCATGTAACCTTTCAATTGCACAAAAAGTTCTTTATGGTGAAAAAAAGGTTCTTTAGATTATTGAAACATTCTTTAGACAAAGGAAAAAATGGTTCTATGAAAGGTTCTTTGGGGAACCAAAAATGGTTATTCTACTGCCTTGCTACAAGACCCCCTTTTGGAACCTTAATTTTCAAGAGCGTATAATAAATCTCATGCTTGACGGACAGCTGCTTTCTGACGCACAGAAACGTTTGTTTCGACAAACCTCTGCTTTGGAAAGTTTCCAGTCATCATTGATGTCCATTTCCTGAAAGGACTCATGTGATCTAGGCCCATTTCGGATCTCAATGATCTCAATGTCAAAGATCAGAGTGCTCTCCGGAGGGATTTTACCTGCGAACAGAGCATAGCCGTAGTCAATATAGCTAATCAGAGTTACAATTCCTATAGGGGTATTTTAGACAGACTTAATGCAATGTCAAAGACAAATTTAATAGCAGAAGGTGAACACCTTTATGCATATGCTTTACTTACTTTTACTTTGTCATTTAGGAGACGCTTTTATCCAAAGCGACTTACAAATAAGAAAAAGTAACAAACTAAAAGTTAACACTCTGTAAATACTCTGTACACACCCATTTAAGAAAATACAGAAATTAAATAATTAAATAATATGCATCTTGTTGACACACCTTTGCCCTCTTTGCCATAAGCAAGAGCTGAAGGGACAGTCAGTTTCCTCTTCTCCCCTGCACACATGCCTTGAAGACCCTTGTCCCAACCCTTGATCACCTCACGGATCCCCAACGTGAACCAAACAGGGTTTTTGTCTCCATGATGGCGGCTGCCAATTACAAGACATATGCATTAGTATTAAAGGCTATAGACATGCACACACTATTGGAAAACTTGAGTTGGTAGCAAAGTTATGGAACATGGTAGGTGGTTTCTATCTGGTCTATTCGCTGGTCCAAACTAATCCATCTTGGGTCAGCAACACACCAACGAACGGCTTGGGGTCAAACTGGTTTTTGGATCAAGGTAGCTGACCAGCTAATGATCATTCTGGACCAGACAGAAACCAGCTACAGTAGGCCTACAATGTTGCAAAACATAACTGTTTAAGCTTAAAAAATGTGGGATTCAGCAACAATAAACACATTCTGACAGTTAACCAATGCATTCTCATTGCAAAAGGGCAGGGTTGGGTTAATAAAGCCTGTTCTTGCAGTGTGTAGCCTATTTGCAGTGTATGAACATGCATTAGATGTCACCTGGAATGAAACATTGTGCCATTAGTCTCCAGAAAGCCTTCGTAGTGAACCAGAAGAATATCTCCATATTTGGATTTACGATGACAAAGGAAAGGTTTGTATAGAACTTCTATTTTCACCTCTGGTTCCGGAAGTTTTGCTCCATGCACGTAAAAGAATAATGCAGAAAAAATGCATGTCCACAATTCTGGAATCATCTTAATATAAAGAACAGTTTAACACTCTCTAACTGTTCAACTAATGTTTCATGCACAACAAAGTTCTCATAAAACTTCCCAAACTACAAGTTGTACTGCCGCGACTACGTGGCAAGCGAGATTTCTACAGGGGTCTCTCCCAAACTAGGGATGTCCGAATCAGTCCGATCCATGAACGAGTCATTCTTTCGAGTCGATTCTTTTCAATGAATCGGTTGAAACTGTTCACAAACTTGAACAGTTACAAATTGACATGTTTATACATGAATGAAAGATCATGAATTTGACTATTTTTCTGAAAACGCAAATTACATTTTGTTTTATGAGCTTAATTATGACTTCAACAAGTTGGGAAATATCACAATTGCAATAAACAGCTTTATTAAAAAAATATTCAAAACGTTATAAACGACAGAAATTTTGCCAATTAATGTACCGGACATGTTTATGACTGTATTACATATTAAAATATCTGAAATTTATTAAAATGTTAAACTTACAAAATCTTTTTTAGATAAGAGACAATGAATTTGGTTTATAAAAATACAAATGATTTATTTAGGGTCTAAATTACACTTTTCAAATCAACGACCGTTTAATTTAGAGAATGTAATTTGCCAAGTTGAGATATTATTACGCGATGGCGTAAAAGGTTCACTATGTTCTTTTGAAACGAACTGTTCGAAAGAACCGACTCTCGGACCTCACTGATTCCCAGCTTAAACATTCCCGCCCTAAAATACAACACGGAATTATTATTGGTCCGTTTTTTTAGGACACGCCTTAGCGATGAATATCTAATTTTCATTGGACATTACAGAACATAATCTCAGCACAACTACGCCCATCTACTCACACCGTATCCAATAAGAGGTTCGCTAAACGAAAATCCCACAGACGTCACGAACGTGGGCGTATCCTTCCATGATCACATGGACTGGTATTCTCGAAGCTTTTACGCCAGTCGGTTGCGTAATCTCAATTCCCAGCAGTCACTTTGCGCCATTCTTATATAGTTGTCGTAGTTAAGAATTATCTTGAGTTTCTCAAAGAGGCTGTGTTGGGCTCAGTCTTGCCACGACTAAGTAATGAATTGTCAAGAGAAGGTCTATCATGGAGGGAGTTCTCTATAAATGGACCAACTATATTAGCGGTATGTATACAGCGATAGTTAAAAGTTATAGTACGTAAATCAGGGGAATCTCTAAAGCAGTTAGCCTGTTTGCTAGCTCAAGCAACGTTAACGTTAGTGCATAAATGAAGTTAAGCCATCATCCTCTTTAACGTTAGCTCTTTATGCCGAAACTGCCAAAAGCGTTTACAGAAAAGTTTGTTTTGGTCTTAATATTATGTCTGATTGTGTTTTATTCACCTCTAACTATGACCAGTTAAAAGCCTCCACTTGACTGGAAGAACAAATCAAACCGTGTTATGTTCATGGATCTCAAACGGCATCAAATACATTGTTACATGTGTCAGTTACAGTGAAAAATCTCATAATTGCTTTGTTGTTTCCCTTAAAAGGTTGGCAGCCTCGTTGGTTTGTTCTTGAGGGAGGCACTCTTTCCTACTATGACTCTCAAGAAGATGCATGGAAAGGATGCAAGGGCAGCATCAAAATATCTGTGTGTGAAATACAGGGTAAGTTTATGCCTAACCTGAGCAGGAAACCTAATAACCATTACATCACAAGCAGCTATTCTTTTTATGCTTCAGGATATCATAAACACATGCTTGCGCAAGTGGGGAACTTTTATATCCCAGGGGCTTTATATCCAAGTTTGCAGTAAAGCTGTAACTTTTTTTTTTTGTGTGCTACTTTTCGAATGTCTTATTTTAGCATTTTATTATTGTCAAGACTATTAATCTTAATTATAAAAATTCATCATGAAAGTATGAATCATTGAATGTTTGTAACCGTAAACACAACCTTTTTACAACATTTATTGTTTGAAAATTATTTATAATTTTCGCCACTACAACAACAATGTTCTCCCTAATAGATTTTGAGACGATATTTAGGATCCATAAAATGCTGGATATGAAGTAACCCTTGACGAAAACAAAAGGACAAGCAATTTATTTGAAAAATTACAAAAATATACATTTCCACTGCCATCATTTCCACCATACAATCCTATTAAACATAATGCTTCATTTGAGATGTGGTGAAAATGACACTGTGATTGGAATCATTATTGCTTTACTTAATAAAACGGGGAAAAGGAGCAGAATTGTGTGTTCACTGGTGAACACAGTAATAGACTAGTAAAATAAAAAAAGTGAGAGTGTGAAGAGTCTTTATTTTTTAACAAGGCCAAAAGTACTGTATTACAACAATTATAGTGGCAGATCTCTTTGTCCTCCCTCTCTCTATTGTAGTTCACCCATCAGATTTCACAAGGGTTGATCTGATCATTCCAGGAGAACAATACTTTTATCTCAGGGCAATTAATGCAGCAGAGAGGCAGAAATGGCTTGTGGCGTTGGGGACTGCAAAAGCCTGCCTCACAGACAACCGAACCAAGAGAGAGAAGGGTGAGTGTTGTATTTCTGCTGTAATAGACAAGATATTCTATGTAGATCATCTGGCTTGTGTTAATATGACTGTGAAATATGATAATGTAATATACACCACCTTTTAGGTTGATAGTTTGCGGTCAGTACTAATGTTTTTGAAGAAGTATGTTATGGTCACTAAGGCTGCATTTATTTAATAAAAAATGCAATAAAAACTAGAAATCTAAATGTTCAGCAGCCATTACTTCTGTGTTCAGTGTCACATGATGCAATTTTGGTGCTCAAGAAACATTTCATAGTATTATCAGTGTTAAAAAGGTTGAAAAAATTCTTTGTTGAAGAGAAAGTTCAAAAGAACAGCATTAATTTGAAATAAAAATCTGTAACAATGAAAGTGTAAATTTTATTACATTTATTGCATCCTTGCTGAATAAAAGTATTAATTTGCTGAATTTAATTTTAAAAAGTATAACATAACTGACCCCAAACTTTTAAATGATATATGTTTTAATAGACAATATGTCAAATACAGGAAACTGTGTTTTATATGATTTAATGGGGACTTTAACCAGTGAGATTACATAACCCATTCAGATCATGGTGTTTGTTCATTTTGCAGTTTTTCAAAGAGCTGTCAATTCAAGTCTATGAAGAAAATAATGTCAACAATAGTCTCTTTTATCTTCTCAGAGCTCCAGGAAAACACAGAGGCTCTGAAAACAAAAATGTCTGAGCTAAGGCTTTACTGTGACCTTCTCCTTCAGCAAGTGAACAAAATACAGGAAAGTTCTCAAGCGGAGACGGCAGTCGATTCAGGGGAGGTAAGGGAGTGCTTGTCTTGAGTCAACCTTCACTACACTTACTGCACCTTTCAAGAACATATATATGACAATTAAACAATATATAAGCTGGTCAAACATCAATACAGAGTGTTTGTTAGTTCATACTTCCACTAATGAATTGTATTATCATTCAGATTTTTTTTGTAGTTGTCTTTATCACAAAAATGAGGGGCAAAAGCCAGACTGGTCAACCTACTCTAAATTGTAACCTACTCTTAAATTTTGTTATGCTGTGTGTGAGTTTCAGGTAGGGAATGAGACTGGAAATCTAGTGAAGTCCACTTGCACCACCTTCTTGAAGACCCTGGAGGAGTGTATGCAGATTGCTAGCTGGACCTTCAATCCAGACCTTCTGAGTCGGACCCCTCCAGGCTCTCCTCCTGTGGCTACCATCAAACCACACAAGGTACTGTATATTAAATATAATCACTGAATGGTTGTAAATTAAAGGTGCAACAGGATATCTTGGGAAATGCTAACTTTAGCCTGATAGCACTGAAAGCGAACATCCCACCCTCCCTGCAATCACCTTCCAAAGCCACGCCCCCTGAACGCACATACGCTCAAAGAGCAGAATACCAGAGACAACATTAAATTACTACAATAGGCTACATAAACGGTTTCCAATTACAGTCCTCCTCGCGCCCTCCCCGCTCTGCACATTTCATATGTACTGTATATCTTATCACGAACGACGGTTGTTCTGTTGTTCTGACCGTAAGTCATAAGTGCCCTGCAAAGTGGACATCACTAGATATTCCGCCATGATTACAGTTCAAAGCGAGCGTATGTTCCATATAAAGGGCATTAAAGCATGCGAGATGTGAATTTAAATTGTATTATTTACAGAGGTATATTATGTCACACTTTACACTTCTCTAGTAAGTTTCATCTGTGTGTGAAGACGCTGCGTAGCGCAAATCCGTGAATGAATGTTCCGAAGTGGTAAACTTCAACAGATTTCCCCTGCTCAGGGAGTAGGGAGCAATGAAAACTGTGTAGGGAGCATGTCAATCGGAACATAGTTCATGCACGTAGCTCTCTTCTAACAAGCTGGTTATTTGAATCAGGTGTGTTAACTAAGCTAGACATGCAAAATATGGAATTGGGAAGCGCTGGGCTGTGTGTCATTCACCGGTGAGAAAACTTTATAGCACAGTTAGTAAAAGTACTGCAATACCAGGAAGGTTGTTGATGTTTGCCTGCCATTCTCGCTCTGTCTGCACAGCGTGCGTGAACGTGCTGATGACATATCGTGTCTGCGCGAACAGGGTGCGCAGAGGTATACAAATACATACGTTGACAGGCAGGTAGGAAAGCCAATTAAAACGCTCGGACCGAGCGTTTTGATTGGACGAACATTTCTTGGTCCTACACCTTCCACAGAATATATTAATACAGATAAATAAATTTAGACCACTTAACTTAATGATTGCTATCAGGATGTGAAGAGACTTTCAACCAGAATAATAAAAAATGTTTCTGAAGACAATCACCTATTGCACCTTTAATTTAGTTTTGTCAGAACCTAAAATAGAATGTTTCTCTTTTTTTTCTTTTTTTTTCTCCATAGATCAAACCCACTGATCCAAGAAATCGGCACCCAGGAAAAAAGTGAGTTTAGTTCATATTAATGTACTCTTGTGGGTCAGATGTCCTTTTGTTTTTCTCTACAAAGTTTAAAATGTGTGTTATGCAGACAAAAGGACTTAATAAACATCTCCGGAACATCAGCACATAAGAGTGGACCAGAAAACGAACCACCTCCATCTCCTCAAGAAAACATGCCTACATCTCTTACAAGTATGACAAACATTAAGTCAGATTCAGAAATGATTATGCATGCAGTATTTGGCAGACCTCAACTATCATTTCCTGTCTTGCCTATGTCTTGTTCTGTTTAGGAAGTGGTTTAATGGAGGACCAGAAGGAGCCCATGGAGCCTCGTGATGGCTTTTCATCAAGCACACAGGACACTGAAGAATCGGTAGGTGAGGAGAAGGACATCCCGAGAGAAGAAGCAGACCTTCCCCGAGAAAAACAAGAGGAAGTCTCACTGAGCCCCACACAAAACAAAGAAAAGGTCACTGAAGAAATCCAGGCTGACCTGGAAGTGAATAAGCCTCAGTCTGAGAATAAACAGGAAGAGGAAGATAAGGTGGACACATTCTTCAGTACCATGAGCCACAGGTATGAGGCGCCTCCGTTTCTGTGATCCTCTGAGGGAACAAGATGAATGTACTGCACACATTTATGCCATTCAGAATCTTGTTTTTGGTTTGAAAATTTGCTATGGTCATCCTAATGTCAAGTTATAAGCTAACACTACTAAATTTTGTTTGCTATATGCAAAGTCAGCATTTCAGTAAAAAATCTAGATTGTGGGACTATAAATCTCCATTGATTAACATTGTGTCCTGAGTAACCAGGTGCAGCGCGATAAAGTGACAAGCGATCAATCCTGTCTGTTCTATTAAAGGTATATTCAAAGGTAAAGTCTGTTGAGTGAATTTGTGGCTTGCTGTGAAATACCACACAAACCAATTTGGACACCTAAAAGTTCATCAAAACAAATGAAAAACCTGTTGACAGAAATGCGCTTTAATTGAAGTTATCTATATATTAAATTCTAGATAAATTATTGTACTTATGTCACAAAAGTTTGCTTTCAGTTAGGACAAAATAAGACTGGATACTTGTTGCGTCTCATCTGGTTGGATCATGATGTAAAAGGCACTTTCCACAAATAGGGTACCCTTAGGTGTCCCATTACTTTTTTTTAAGCATTAGACGCACACATTTTAGAAAACCAAACTAGAACTTTTAGAAAAACTATTCTCTAACATCACTTTTGCGTACAAAACTGTTTTAAATATATCACACATCTGGACCCACCGTAATTGTAGTTAAAATCTATTTGAAAAGTCCATTTGAAATGTCCAAACATAATGTTTATAGTTTGCTGTGTTCCACATTATGCATGAAACCATGTTACAAATTGGACCGTTTCTACAGGAAGACGCATAAATAATCGTATTCCTTTTTTTTTTTAAAATGTCAAACCTTTTATCTATGATATTATAAAAAATGTTTAACTATTAAACCATCCTAGGTGTATGTGACTTTCTTTCAGATTCAGACAAATACAATCAGAGTTATATTCAAAAAACAATTCCTGGCTCTTCCAAGCATTAAACTAGCAATCAATGGGGTTAGGATTTTGAAGCCCAAAAAAGCGCATACATCCATCATAAAAAGTGCTCCACATGGCTCTGGTGCTTAATAAATGTCGTCTTAAGCAAAGCGTTGCATTTGTGTAAGAAAAATATCCAACTCTGTAAACCATAATCTCTAGCTTCCGCTAACTTTCATACTTGCGTTCACGGAAGAAGACAGAATCTCAACCCCCATTCACTGCCATTATAAACCTTGGAAGAGCCAGGACATTTTTTAATAACTCTGATTGCAATCATCTGAAAGAAGAAAATCATATACAGGTCCTTCTCAAAAAATTAGCATATTGTGATAAAGTTCATTATTTTCTGTAATGTACTGATAAACATTAGACTTTCATATATTTTAGATTCATTACAACACAACTGAAGTAGTTCAAGCCTTTTATTGTTTTAATATTGATGATTTTGGCATACAGCTCATGAAAACCCAAAATTCCTATCTCAAAAAATTAGCATATCATGAAAAGGTTCTCTAAACGAGCTATTAACCTAATCATCTGAATCAACTAATTAACTCTAAACACCTGCAAAAGATTCCTGAGGCTTTTAAAAACTCCCAGCCTGGTTCATTACTCAAAACCGCAATCATGGGTAAGACTGCCGACCTGACTGCTGTCCAGAAGGCCATCATTGACACCCTCAAGCAAGAGGGTAAGACACAGAAAGAAATTTCTGAACGAATAGGCTGTTCCCAGAGTGCTGTATCAAGGCACCTCAGTGGGAAGTCTGTGGGAAGGAAAAAGTGTGGCAGAAAACGCAGCACAACGAGAAGAGGTGACCGGACCCTGAGGAAGATTGTGGAGAAGGACCGATTCCAGACCTCGGGGGACCTGCGGAAGCAGTGGACTGAGTCTGGAGTAGAAACATCCAGAGCCACCGTGTACAGGCGTGTGCAGGAAATGGGCTACAGGTGCCGCATTCCCCAGGTCAAGCCACTTTTGAACCAGAAACAGCGGCAGAAGCGCCTGACCTGGGCTACAGAGAAGCAGCACTGGACTGTTGCTCAGTGGTCCAAAGTACTTTTTTCGGATGAAAGCAAATTTTGCATGTCATTCGGAAATCAAGGTGCCAGAGTCTGGAGGAAGACTGGGGAGAGGGAAATGCCAAAATGCCTGAAGTCCAGTGTCAAGTACCCACAGTCAGTGATGCTGGTGTTGGTCCACTGTGTTTTATCAAGGACAGGGTCAATGCAGCTAGCTATCAGGAGATTTTGGAGCACTTCATGCTTCCATCTGCTGAAAAGCTTTATGGAGATGAAGATTTCATTTTTCAGCACGACCTGGCACCTGCTCACAGTGCCAAAACCACTGGTAAATGGTTTACTGACCATGGTATTACTGTGCGCAATTGGCCTGCCAACTCTCCTGACCTGAACCCCATAGAGAATCTGTGGGATATTGTGAAGAGAAAGTTGAGAGACGCAAGACCCAACACTCTGGATGAGCTTAAGGCCGCTATCGAAGCATCCTGGGCCTCCATAACACCTCAGCAGTGCCACAGGCTGATTGCCTCCATGCCACGCCGCATTGAAGCAGTCATTTCTGCAAAAGGATTCCCGACCAAGTATTGAGTGCATAACTGAACATAATTATTTGAAGGTTGACTTTTTTTTGTATTAAAAACACTTTTCTTTTATTGGTCGGATGAAATATGCTAATTTTTTGAGATAGGAATTTTGGGTTTTCATGAGCTGTATGCCAAAATCATCAATATTAAAACAATAAAAGGCTTGAACTACTTCAGTTGTGTTGTAATGAATCTAAAATATATGAAAGTCTAATGTTTATCAGTACATTACAGAAAATAATGAACTTTATCACAATATGCTATTTTTTTGAGGAGGACCTGTACACCTAGGATGCCTTGAGAGTGAGTAAATCATGGGGTAATTTTCATTATTGGCTGAACTATCCCTTTAAGTAGAAGTTAATGGTCAAGCACCTCCCTCTGCTGGAAAGACTGGTAATTGTACCTTGCTTGTGGAAAGTTCCAAAACAAGGAAATTAATGTCTTGCCGTTTCAACATAGTGATTTCATCATGTAAAGATAAAAGTGGTTCATGATTAAATGTTTATCGTCGTATGTTTTCTTTTGGTCGCTCAAAATGAGGCCCAGCCTGTGATGAGGGTTTGTAGATTCTTTTGCTATTCATAATTCTTTCATCTCTTTTATGTAATAATGAGGTTATCACGTAACTACAACACTAATCTGTTCCAACAGCATTCATTGGGCTGAAACCAAATAAAATTGAACTGTCAGTAATGTGAAATATCAAAGCAACGTGTCGGTATTCAAATATGAAAACCTTTTCAGTATTATATCACTGTGACGGTTGTATAATCTCATTTATAAAACCTGTATTTAAGGTGTGCTGTTCTTAATTAAGGACTGCATGTTCCAAACTGGTTTTCTTCTGCTTTGGCTTTGCCTGCTTTTGTATTGTTTTATTTCATCAAATAAATGTGTTTTGTTGATGTGTACTAATGTATTGTCCTTGTCTGAATGTCTGGTTTTTTTCTTGTAGATTTAGTGATATAATACTGGAGGACAACAGTGGTATTCCCACACAAGCCTTTTTGGATTCTTGCTATGCTATAGTACCAGTTTTAGGTAGGACACTCTATCTTTCACTCTTTCTCCCTTTTCCACCCCTTCGTTGCTTTTTCTTTTTCCATCAGTCCAGGTTGTCGGATTCTCTGCTTTCATTAGTATTGTGCTTATTATGATTTAAACATTTTTTTTTTATTATTTGCATCTCATGTTAGTCTGCACAGTTAATACCTCATTCTCTCTCAGGCATGGTCTTGCATGCTCTGCTATGTCTTTATACTGGGACAGTTCGGTGAGTATCTGACCAAGAAGGGGGCCAAAAATAAGAAAATCTCTGTGAGCAATCAATTATAAGGGCTTTGTACAAAAGATTTTCCTTACTTTTCATCACTTTCTTCTTAAGAACACACTGCATCAAGGTGATTACAAAGGTGACTGGGGTGTCATGCACCGGTTTACTTCTGGTACAGTTTTTAAGCCTCAATTTTTTTTCATAATTTGAATGGGCATGGTGCTTCTGAAGGTGATTGGGATTGGGTAAAGATTAATGGCGTTTCTCTCTGGGTTGTGGCGACTCAATACACTTGCACATCAGGAATACAGTAGCTCTGTGTGCACATAGATCATTGGACTGCACATGAACTGGCATAAATTGTGATTTCTCACAAATGTTTCTAGATCTTCACATTGAATTTTTGTCATAATTGTCTCACAGTTACTGTGACCCTCACCAATATATGTGTACACTACCATTCAAAAGTTTGGGGTTGGTAAGATTTTTTTTTATGCTCCCTCAGGCTGCATTTCTTTAATCCAAAATACAGTTTAAAAAAGTAAAATTGTCAAATGTAATTAGGAAAAAATTTGCAGTTTTTTGGGGTTGATACATTTACAACATAATTTGTAATATCAATTTTTCTTTTTTTTGCAACAATTATCATTTCTTGTAAAAGTCTTTACTACCACGTTTGATCAATGGATTCTTCCTCTTCGAATAAATGTATTAATTTCCTTCAAAAAATAAAAAAATGCACTGACCACAAACTTTTGAATCGTAGTGTATGTTTAGGAAGAAACTAACATCTTAACCAACAAATTACTTACAAAGACTTTCTCCCCTTAGACAAGCTTGGACCAACTGTCTTTGCTCCAGTTAAAATAGATTTTGTGGGAAACATTAAGGTAAGTGTAAATGCAAACTATGAAATACATGTATAATTATACATATTTTAAATGACATGAGCAGTGGGTTTACAGATTATAGGTTTACTCTAGGATGACGTTCATGTCAATAGTATTGTTGTGAAAAAATGCATTGATGCATCTGACAATTACAATTCAATGTTTCCAGTACAGAATTGAATCATCTGTAATAATGAGCAGTAATGAGTAATTACTGTAATACAGCAAATATATAGTTAAGCTCGACCATTCAAAGTAATGCCTGTGACGACTTTGAGACTGGTTTGTTGTGGGTTTCCTTACATATTATGATATATGAATTATTGCTTGGGAGGTCAGAACTTTTCCCCAAGTTATTCAGTTGAAGTATTTAACAGGGTACTGTACTTTTTCTGGATGTCACAATAACCACTAGAGGGCATAATAGCTTGGTCTGAGAGTTCATTCTCCTTATTTTGTCCATCAGAAAATCCAGCAGAAGGTGGTGTCCGATCCTGAGAGTTTCCCCACGCTGCAGAGCATCGTGCTGCATGAGGTGGAGACGGAGGTGGTGCAGGTGCGGAACTCGGCCACAGAAGCGCTGCTGTGGCTTAAACGTGGACTCAAGTTCCTCAAAGAATTCCTTTCTGAAATCAATACAGGGATAAAGGATGTCCAAGGAGCTCTTAGTAAGTCAAATGATCAAATCTAAAACAGTTTGTGTTGCAAAAAGAAAAGAACACCTGGTTCAAACAACTGTCCTTCAGTCAGTGCTTTGTAATGTCCCCTTTTTTCTTCTTTCAGATAATTCATATGGAAAGACACTACGACAATATCATGGATGGGTTGTTCGAAGTGTCTTTGCAGTAAGTGTTGTGCTGAGAGTTTATACAGTTTATATTGAGCTTTATACAATTTTACCTTTACTTTATTTTAACTAAAAATTTGGTTTTTGGTTAACTTTTTGGTTTATTTTTTTGCTATGTGTGGTCCTCCATATTTATACTTTTTTTTTTTTTTTTTTTTTTTTTTTTTTTTTTACATATTTATATTTTATTTTATGCCATTTTATTGCGATAGGACACTATAGAGTAGACAGGAAGCTACATGTTAGTGCACTGCCCTTCAGGCTACTGGCTCTGACCATTTATGCCATTTTATTTATACAGAAATTTATTTTATGAAACATCTAGTGCAGTCATTCTCTAAGATGGCGTAAGCTAATAATGCAATCTGCTAACAATCACATCATCACAACATAGCATGAGCTGTCTGAGAGACTGTTTCTAAGAACTTTATAAGCCTTGAACAGTTAAATACACACGCTTGTATGTATCAAAATGCCCGTCTTTGCAAGTATAAACACAGCAATTTAGGTCTTAAGTGAAAACAAACAGCTGAGACAGAAAACACTGGGCAGCTCTTAAAGTGATAATCGATAAATCGTTACCATGAAATAGAATTACTCATATCGTGATTTTGGTCATATCGCCCACCTCATAGCATACTCTCAGAAACCCTCCACCTCCCCCAGCTCCACCCATATAAATCTACTACGAATAATTTAATGTATGCTATATGTTCACAGCAGCTTGTCTTTGAATACACTTGTAGTAGTAAGTCTCTGTACTTGCTCTGCAGCAATGTTGCAGATCTATTCAGCCAAGACCAAATACATTAACACTGGCATGTCCATTACAATGCAACAAAAATTCCAAGAGTTGTAACAATTGATCGTTTTATGGCACAGGCTGTGCATAGATTCTATAAAAAATGTCCTTTAGTGTTCCATTGAAAATAAAATAATATACAGCTTTGGAAAAACATAACATGCATTCAACCCCCCTTAGGCCTTTCTGACTGTGTTTATGTTCATTTTAGCTGGCTCTACGAGCTGCCCCATCCTATGAGGGCTTTATGGCTGCTCTGGTTTCTCATGAAGGCGATGAGCTGAAGGAAGGCTTTATGTCCGGCATGCATCGAGACCTAGACGTCTACCTGCCAGCTATGCAGAAGCAGCTGTCCATCCTGGATGCTCTTTATGAGGAGTACGGCTTGGAATCAGATGAGATCGTGTGACCAGCACAAATACACCCGCACAGCGAACAGGGCTTGCTTCTTACGGAGCTCGTCGGTTTCAGTGGTGAAGTTGTAACTCTTTCACCCGCTGTGGTAACCGAGCCCGAAGTTAGTGTTGAAGACAGGGAAGTTTCTGTGAGGGCAGGGCTCGCAAAGCCTGACCAGTAAGAGTGTGTTGGATAATGTGGCATGTGCAGAATCCAGTAACAGTCATCCCTGCGAAATTTAAACGGCCGCGTCAAAATAATGCTAACTGAGGGGGGCAGGGTGTGATTCCAAGTGTTTTCAGGGAACAGGTGTATTTTTAGAAACCTTCAGTGGCGTGATCAAGTGTTTTGTTGACAAGGGTTGTATGTTTTTCATACACTTTTAGGCATGAGAGTACAACGGCAGATAAGCTGAAGATATTGTTTACCTGGCAGTGAAGGTGTTAGTCGCAGTACCCTTCTTTACAGTAAAACTGCACATGTGCTTTTCTCCTCACTTGAAATATTGCATTACTTTTGTTTAGATACTCTCATCTCGTTCGGTTTAGACTAGCACAAAACTAAGGAGTTATTCAGAGATCTTTGGGGATTCAGATAAACATGCAGTGTGTTCATAAAACCAAGTACTTATGTTAAATATACAGATACTGTGGTGGGCTATTTTTTGCAGTGACATAATCTTGGTTTAAACGCATTCACAATGGCTCCAATTCAGGACTTGTAGGATCAACTTGCTGAGAGGGACCAAAGGAGAGTTTCTTCTTCATGATTTTGTGGAAAGGTTTCCTACTATTGAGAACATGTAGCTTTGGCTCTACAAAAGGAAAGATGTCATGATATTTCCTCAGTGACTTTATTTATTGACTTATTTATATGAATATTAATTCTAACTGTTGATTTTATTGTTAAGAATCACACTATGCTTATTCTCTAATCATATGAATGATATAAATTTGTGCATGCTGCATTGCATGGATTATGTTTTTATATTTTAACATTAACCTAGATTTAGATTACTAAATGATTCACGCATAATATGTGACCCTGGAGCACAAAACCGGTCTTAAGTCGCTGGGGTATATTTGTAGCAAAAGCCATTGTGTGGGTCAAAATTATCCATTTTTCTTTTATGCCAAAAATCATTAGGATATTAAGTAAAGATCATGTTCCATGAAGATATTTTGTAAATTTCTTACCATAAATGTATCAAATGTAATTTTTGATTAGTAATATGCATTGCAAAGGACTTCATTTGGACAACTTTAAGGCGATTTTCTCAATATTTAGATTTTTTTGCACCCTCAGATTCCAGATTTTCAAATAGTTGTATCTCAGCCAAATTGTGTCCGATCCTAACAAACCATAAATCAATGGAAAGCTTATTTGTTCAGCTTTCAGATGATGCATAAATCTTAATTTTGAAAAATTGACACTTAAGACTGGTTTTGTGGTCCAGGGTCACATATGAGGATGACTGTTCTCTTAGGTTTACGTTTTATTCTAATTAATTGCACAAATTTTAAACTAAAATCTGACAAACCATTGGCTTTATAAATATGCCTTCCTAGCATTGTATATGTCAGAATTGTGTGACTGTATGACTTTCTTCTTCTGCTGAACACAAAATATATTTTGAAGTATGTTGGTTAAAAAAAGTATAAAATCTTGAGACATTTCTCAAAATATCTTCTATGTTCCATATAAGATATTAAGTCATACAGTTTTTGAACAGCATGGGGTCAACAAACCTGTATGCATGTATTTCTTCTATTGAACACAAAAGGAGATATTTTGAAGAATGTTGGTAACAAAAACAGTTGATGGTAGACATGGACTTCCATAGGAAGTCAATGGCTACTGTCAGCTGTTTGGTTAACAATATTCTTCAAAATATCTTGTTGTGGATTAACTATCCTTTTAAATTCAGTCAAAGTTTTGACATCCTAAGAATAGCACACATGATCCATGTTGTCATTCACTAGTATTAAAATATGTCTGTATGGTATGCCTTTTTATATGTATTTGCTAATTTGTAATTTTTAAATTGTATGTCATTTATACTGAATTGTCTGCAGTGGTTTTCTTTTTTTTAAATGAAAAAAAAATATGCTAAGTTTCTCGCAACATAGACAAATTTTGTATTTTCAAATTCATGAGGTGACCAATAACAAGCATTATCCATTCAAGTGACCTTTTTAGACACAAGTAATGTTACATCGTCGTTATGACACTCAGTCCTTCAATATCTGGATGTGGTTGCTGGCATACTCTCACCACAACAAGGATGATCTCTAGACTCAGTAATAAGGGCCGAGAATAGAAGGATTGTTTTTACGTGCACTTGTGCATGTGTGATAGAGGGAGAACGGTTTCTGATGTGTTTATTTGTCAAAACGCATAGAAAATATCCAGAGGCAGTGGTTCACTTTTACTGTTTTGAGAGTGTATTCTACATGACCAATCTGTAGTGACTAAATATACTACTACTACAATCGAATACAGTATTTATTAAATGGCCGTCATGACAGTTCTGAGAGGAGTTATATTGCGTTCCATACTCAATGGAAACACTTTATCTATGCAGTGTTGCTCCATCCATTTCTAGGGGATGATGTGAAAACATTCGGGAGAACTTCTTGGGCAGGCAGCATGATGGCAATTGGATGCCAAATTAAACTCTTGCAACACCCTTCCAGCACTCTATCAAAAACTTCTTGGCCCATGAACAGAGTTTTCCAGTGACCTGAATGCAAGCTTCTTGGAAGAAGATGTCTAATATGTTTATTAGATTTCAGCCAACCAATCAGAATGTAAATTATTTTTGACTAAGCAGCATCACAAGCTTTTGTACAACATTTAATTCAACAAGTTAATACAAAACACATTCCACTACTCTGCTTTTCAGTGTGCTAGACTGACATATTTAACTGTTGAGCGAAGGTCACACGTCTTCTGCAAACTCTTGCACATGACAGCATTTGAAAAATTTAATCTTTTCAAAAATGTTTTCTGAAAATTAGCCCTAATTATTTTTCGTTCCTAATTGAATCAAGATTTGTTGATTGAATTGAGGTAATGATTCAATGTCTTATACGTATTGGATTATGCAATGAACGTTGTCTTCGTAAACCTACCCTAAAATATGGACACCACAACAAATTGCAACAGAATATAAATTCAAAATGTGATTTTCCTGCAACACTGCAGCATTGACATTTGTATTATTTGTATTGAGGCAAGAGGTCAATCTGTCATACTATGGCAACATTGGCTTTGTCATCACATGACCTCTATGGCATCAGTTCCATTGCTGCCCATTCACCACTCCTCTCACATGTCCATCGAACATTGCATATTTCAACACTATACGCAGCTCAACCAATCAAATTAGAAGGCTGCAAACAGCTTGTATGAAATATATTAAACTGCTGCAGAGATTATGTATTTGTAGGGCAAAACCAGGAAACGAGGCCAATTTTAGCACTTCTGGGGCCTCATTTAGAAAGTGTGCAGATTTGATCTTAGAGTGTGTGTGCGCTCATATTTGTAAAAACTGCCTTTGACGTGGAAACATGTTTATCGTCACATCATCTGAGCAGACATACATTTCCAAACACCTGCAATCCTCCAACAAGAAAAAGTGTGTAAGCTGTTCTAAATTAAAGGATTTGGACGATGACCGGTGATCTTTTATATGTTAATGACATTAATTAGGAGTCGTTTACAAGGCAGAGAGATTTGATCATTCGTGAATCATAGATTTCACATCTGAAAGATCATTCTATGAATCACACATACGCATATTTGAGAGAGGATTTACATCAGAGGTTGTTGTTTACATAAATAGTAGTCATCATCACACCGAACAGGAAAACATCTACTCACTAGTCTGCTTTTACACTCTAAAAGAAAATGGGGCTACATAGTACTAAAAGTGGTTCTTGGCTTGTAGTGAAAGTGAAGTGACATACGGCCAAGTACTCGGAATTTGTGCTCTGCATTTAACCCATCCAAAGTGCACACACACCCGGAGCAGTGGGCAGCCATTTATGCTGCGGCACCCAGGGAGCAGTTGGGGGTTCGGTGCCTTGCTCAAGGGCACCTCAGTCGTGGTATTGAGGGTGGAGAGAGCACTGCACATTCACTCCCCCCACCTACAATCCCTGCCAGCCCGAGACTCGAACCCGCAACCTTTGGATTACGAGTCCGACTCTCTAACCATTAGGCCACGACTTCCCCACAAATCATAGGGGAACCACTTTTGGTGCTATATAGCACCATATCTTTAAAGGTGCTATACAGCACCTTTGTCAAATGGTGCTATGTTGAACCATAAGAGGTGCCAAATTGCATTGTATTTCTTCAACAAAAATGGTGCTAAACAGCACCAACAGTGGTTCTTTGGCTCGTAAAGAACCTTTAAAGGGGCTTAACAGGTTATTTGTATGGCAGTGGTGCTATATAGCACCTTAATCACCCCAAAAAAACGCTGAAGAGCCATACAGGAGAAAAACTTTTTTTTTTTTACAGCCTACTGACTCTTTGTCGAGGCAAACAAGGAAATGCTAACTTCTGGGGTGTGTCTTAAAAAAAAGTAATGTCATCACTGCACTCTATAGCATTTACTGCCCTTGTCAGTAAAATTTAGCTAGTTGACTCTGTATTAGACTTTTTATATTGATGAACACTCGTCTAAGATGTAAGAGTTCTGATTTGGCCCTTTGTTCCCGGCTATTATCCATCCATTCATTTCTAGTTTATTGTGTATGTTGTTCATTCCCTGCCATTCTATTGCACCTTGCATGTTTGCCATTCCCTCCGTAGGTCAGGGATTTTCACTGGGGCCTCGGGTGACAGCTGGGTCCTCTCTGTTTCCTGCCTGTGAGGCCCCCTGTCCTCCGTCCTACACCGGCACCCGAAATGTGACACCACTAAAGCTGCATTGGTATAATCCTTCATCATACTTACAATATGGCAGCTGTCTTTTTTCCTATTTAATGTAATCACAGTCTATAGAGCTGTTTCCAAAATTGCCCCCATACACTATTTCTTTGCTCATTCATTCCATTAGTCCACAGAATGAGTGAAAGAAGCGAGCAAATTTCGACCCTGAGTGTGCTTCAAGGGCTTCAGACGTCATCTTTTTGTGGGAGTAAATTCTCAAAAATTCTTTTGCAGCTAGCTTTTGAGTGTACATCGGTTGTTTAGGTGCGTTATGGGATTGAATGAATGCACTCGATAATGTCCACCAAAGTTTTCCACACCACTACAAATAGTCAGTGTTGGGTAGATTTCTTGTAAATTGTCTGTAACTGATTATAAATTACATACATTTTGTAGTGTAGTCTGTTAGATTACACATTTTATGTAATCTAATCTGACTATATAATCAATAAAGGTAATTAATCTGATTATGAGCATTTTAAAATGTAATATAATCGAATTAACATTTTTGGAATCTGATTACATAATCTAGATTACATTTCTTCAGTTACTACCCTGAAAACAGTGCACTATATAGGTAGCGATTTGGGAAACAGTTTAGGATTTCACCAGCAGACATTTCAAATTCCAGACTATAAGATTTTTAGAAAGTTTCCACCCAGCCTCAATGGAAAGTCCTGGGCAGCTTTAGCTAAATAAGACCCCATTTGAGCCCCTGCAAATGCAACGGGGGTCTCACCTCACACCCTGTTCCATGCAGCCCCCTCTTCAAAGTCTCATACTGGCATGTTCCCAACAAAGTTCAAAATCAGATTGTGTTATGCAATGCAACTATAAGATATTGCCTAGCTCATCTGCAGGCAAATTACCGTAATGTGATTAGTGGGTAAAGATATGGCTGTGTAATATGTTTACTGAACGGCAACCATCTTCAAAAATCTGTGTACCCAACTCAGGGTTCCTGCCAACCTTTACAAACCCACACACACACACACACAATAAAAAAATGCCAGTCCAAAGCCATAGCACAAGACTTTTTCAGGCTCTATGGTCCATTCTTCCATCGGCAGAATGTGTTTCTTTCCTGGAAAGCTGTCGACAGCTTGCCTTTTATCTTTCTCAGTCACCTTCCGTCTCCTCCGTGATCAATACAGTGTCAATCACTGTCAGGCTTCGCGCCCATATATACAGCCTCTGAGCAGCAGAGCTGGAGACTCAGCACAGAAATGCTGATGTAACTGCGGCTGGCTGTGTTCTAGCACAGAGCTTAGTCAGCTACAACACCTTGATGAGCTAGAAAAACTCAGCAATGAGAAAGCTTGCCAACCCTGATATCACATGAACCAAAAATAACTTTAAAAAATTGTAAGAATCACTTCAGTCAACATAAAGTAACATTCATAATCCACCTCTGTGGAACAGAAAATCCAGTCTAACAGTACTTTTCACTTTCTGAATCACACTGTGGTCTGTTTGTGTATAGTGAGGGTGGTTTAAAGTGGCCTTTTCTGTCTTTATGAGTGACCCAATTGCCTTCATTTGGAACTATTTTTCTGGCAGAGCAAAAATTGTCAAAAATGTGAAGAATCAAATACATTACATAACTTTTGCCCAGATGTTTGCCTTGAGAGAGTCAACACTCAGAAATGATCTGCAGTTTTTCAGCAGTCTGACTTTTTTTAGCTTCACACTATCTAGTCTGAGGATATCAAATATATTTGATATTTTGAGCCAATTTTACAACACATATTGTTTTCATTCGTCATATGTCTTCAAGCAACAATGCACGTTTCAGTATGGGGTTGTATTGTTTGGAACATGTTAGTGTGTGATGCCAGTTTTCTCTGTAACCATTTACAAAGTCAACAAATTATAACGACTAACTCAACATTAACTTTTCGTTCATTGAGCTGTGGTACAAAAACAAGATCACATTTGTTCTGTTGGTATATTACCCTAAAACAATGCCTATAAAGGTGATATGCACTACACAACTTTTCAAATCTGAACATATTTTATGACACTAGACATCATACACTCTCTGACTTGGTTATTTTCTCTGTAAATGGTAACAGAATAACTGGCCATCATATACTAATTGAGTGAAGGCTGGAATACATTTCACAACTTTTGCCAATTTGCAATTTGGACGGAAGTCGATGATAGTTGCAGTCAGATATGACAGATTTCACAGTGTATGGTGATTAGCTTCAAATGATTCCATCCAGTCAGAGGATATCAAACATGTTCAGCCAATTTTTTGAATACATTTGTCATGCATCTCATAGCAACAAGGTGCATATTTCTGCCTGAGTTTGTTGAGTTCAAAATGACTTGAACAATTGTGCCCATCATACAGTAAACAATTTTATGCTAATCTGTCACCTCTGACTGCTCAAAATCTACAGATTGGCTCTGACTATGGGCAACTAGCATTGAAAATATGGTGTAATGTATAACAACATTTTGATGAAAGAATATGAAGACAAAATCCTCACAAAATTCATGTTTAGGAGAAGAAGATGAATGGGTTCAATATAAACAACACTGATACTGTAAAAGTTTCAAGCTTTTCAAGCTTTATTTTAATATTACAGGACAGTATCAAACAAGTTTTAATACTGAGAACAGCTTTCAAATTACACTAGGACAAAACATTCAGTCTCTTTTGTATTTTTTTGTTGTGCAATATTTGATGTTAACATCTTTCCTCAATTTGTACAAATCTGAGGATAACAGTCAGTTACAAGCTAAATGCACTCTAACTCCAAAAATGCCTGCCTATCATAAGTCATCAATGTATGTGGCAATTTTGCTCTTTTGAACAAGAGTATACAATATAAGCATGCAGTTTACCAGTTTCACCAGAATAATAAATTCAAGACTTATTTCGATAATATATCTGTAATATTTTACATTAAATCTACAGATAAATCAAGAATATCACCCCAGAAATGTAAGCAAAGAGGTTTCTGTAGCAAATGCATCATATAGCTTATGGAAAACTGGCTTGATAAAAAAAACTCAAAGATACTTATGGAAGTTTTCACTGAATTTAACAGTAAGTAAGTGCTGTATGCTACACCTCAGGTCCTGTAATCACAAAGGCTAAAGCACATTGTATATGCTGAGGTATATTCAGACTGGACTTGGGCATGAATCAGTTTAAAGCTTTTGGGACGACAAACACAGTCCAGCCTTAATCCAACAGTCTTTAGCCTGAATAGCAGCAAAATACTACCCCTGCAATAGCAGACAGTACAAAATGTTCAATAACAGCTGTACAGCCTTCACATACTGAATGGTTTCTCCAACACAACCTCACGGCAATTCCAAACTATTTTGCGTTTTGGCGAATTTATGACTATATTGAATAAATTCGTAACCTGCATACACCCCACTGATGGTTAGGTTTAGGGACGGAGCTTCATGCCTACTGTTTTCTGAAAATCACATTGTGTGAATTCAAACAAATCGCCACCTTGTAAAATAATTAGGTTTCCTCGTGAGATTGGTTGGTTTTTCCTCCCTATTCTTCAGACCCATAACCCAATAAACAACAGCGTGGAACTAAGCTAAACTGTGGAATATGTGCACCCTACTCCACACATGGAGGTGGAGGGGTTATGGATATCTTTAAGTGGTTTCCTGAGATATGATGGAAATGTTAACTAAGTATGACCCCATAAAACATACTGAGAGCCTGGAAAGCATGATCTTCTAATCTTAAACATCCTAAATATTGTCAGTCAGTAGTATTATTGTGGTTAGTGTTTAAGTACATTTATGCAGCCTTTTTACATTAAATAGTCTGTGAAAACACACATCTTATCCCCAGGGTCCAAAAATAACACCTGCCATGTGCCAAACTGAAGTAAAATGTGAATTTGATGCTTAAGTAAATGGTTTTACTGGCCATTTGGGTCACTGCAACAATGCAAATTGCAAGAAACCACTAAAATGAGTGTATACATGGTTTATAAGATGTAGCGTTTCATATAAGGGTGAGTAAAATGGTTGCAAATGGGACAAAAATGTACCTTACTTCAACAAAAATTGAACGTTTCTTGAACGCGACAACAAACTGCGCAAACCATGACATCCAATTTGCAAAGAAATTTAAAAAAAGCATCATTATAGGGTGAATATATGTTCCCATTCCAGTCACAATTTTGCCATCTTTTTTGGGGTCACATATGTATTGGTAAACACATTTCTAACATTTCTTTATGATGCTGCCTTGAATTTATTTTTGAGTAAGGTGTTTGAATCAGAATCGTTCAGAGATGTTACTGAGTTTGACTCCCTCGTTGAGCTGTAAATCTTTTTTTTTTTGGTTATGTTTGATTAGTATCAAAAAATATTGAAGATACTGAATGTTGGTATTGTACTGTATATGGTATGCTGACACTTCTGAACAATCATCAAGTGATGTTTGTCAATTAAACAGTCTTTTGGCTTATAATTGTGCCATTTTATGAGCTCTTAAATTCCATTTTATTCTTCAATTTACCCATTATTGGGCTGTATGGCAACAAGTTAATTTTGGACCCAGTATGCAAGACTGTACTAAACCTAATGTACATCAGTGTTATTTAAGATAATGAAATTATTAGGTTTCTCCCAAGGCCAAGCACCAGTTTGGTCTAAGCCTGCATAATATTACATTTAAAGATATGAGCCACTTTTGTTTTTTTTCTGTTACATGCCTTGGTAATGATCTCTGCTGACATGTCTACAGCAATCTCAGCCTCATGCAAAATACTATAGTAACAATGTCACAATGCATTCCACATACAGAGCACCCTATGTGAGGGAAGGTGGGGTGGACCAGGAGAAAACGGCTTTTCTCTGAAACAGTACTACAGTACTTTGAGGTATTGAGAAGTCCTTTACCCATCTCCAAGAGGCAACCAACTCACCTGTTTCCTCTTAATGCAGCCAACCACGCTGGCCATATTCGAGCCAGGGCCTAATGGCAGGCAGCAGAGGCTGAATGAATTGAGAATGGCATCTGAAGTCCTGTTAGAGTTCTTAAGAGCGCGAGCACAAACATGGCTTTGCCAAGCGTTCCTTTCCGGAGTGAGCAACATGGCCTCTCAGCATCATGTCAACAGAGGAGTTCAGCTAATGTGTTTGTGATAATTCCGTCAATGATTTCTACTCTCAGTTTATCCACTGAATCTACGGCTTTCAGTGTCGTCGTTTATATGGATCTCGCTAGTTGAAACGAGACACTACTTTCTTTTGTCCTCATGTGAAATACTTGCAGTTTGTTGAGTCAATGAAACAGTCAGCTGTGCACTTGAGGTGTCCATAAGATCTGTGGACAGAAAGACAGGGATGTTATTTGGACAAATTTAATTTAATCAAAGCTAAATTCTTTCAAAATATTATTTTAATATAACATTGTGCTAGAGTATAGTAGTGAGTAAAAAAAAAAAAAAAAAAATTCTCTTTGGGATGAGAAATTTTCCTTAAGGGGGATTTTAGCTTTGCTCTATCCATTTTAAACAGGCTTGAACAGTCTTACCCAGGCAAAAAGGATCTGCATGTGTGAAAGCCAAAATCTTTTCCATCACACTCCTCTGCCTCTTCATAGCGATATCCATCCCCACAATAAGCAAGTTTGCACTCTGAGAAAATAAAAAGATTAGTGAAATTTACAGTAAAAAGCTGGCAGCTATATGGTAGCAAATGTTCATTTTAAGCTTTACAGACTGAACTCAAATTAAAAACATAGATTTCATGAACTGAAATAATGTTAATATACCAAATGACTAAAATCAGTTTTGAGATGTCATACACAAATACAAAACACCAACATGGCAAACAGACATAACACTAAAGTAATGCAATAATCATTAATTAAACAACTTAAGAAATAACATCAACCCTAATGTACATAAGTGAAAAGAAATAATAAAAAATAAGAAGAATGCCCTGGTGTTACTACCTCAGTTCCCTGAGATGACAGAATGAGCGTTGCATTGCTACATATATCTGGAAACTTCTGTTTACTCTGAATACTGAAGCCTGATTTGTTCACGTTTGCGTAGCTGCACGAAAAAATTGCACTTCAACCCGCCAAAAGGAGTGGAGCCGGCTGCTATATAAGTCGGCTCTTAGCGCCATTTCTTCATAATCTTTCTACTGATAGCAATAGTCATCGACTTGTGTAGCCTTATAGCACAGCAGGTTATACAACACTCCAGAGCACCTGTAATGATGTCTCCTAAGAAGCATGAGCCAATTAAGAGACATAAGCCTCCAGGCTAGGGTCCATGTTACAAGACCTTCTCCACTCACAGAAGGTATTAGGTAAACTAAGCGGACAAAATCCATGCCTGAAGGCCAGGGAACTCCAAGACATAAAATCTGGCGAAGGTAAACACAGAAAACCAGTCAGCAGCTGCACAGATATCTCCAATTGAAACTCCGCTGGACCAAGCCCAGGAGGAGGACATTCTTGCGGTAGAATGGGCCCTCATTCCAATAGGACACTGCAAATCCACTGAGGCGTAAGCCAGGGCTATAGCTTCAAGATTCCAGCAAGATCTCTGCTTCGTGACTGCCAGCCTTTTAGAGTGGACTCTGAAGCAAACAAAGAGCTGCTCTGAATGCCAGAAGTGGCTAGAGTGCTCTATTTAAACTCTAAGAGCCCGAACCGGGCAGAGTAAAGGAAGTGTTAGGATGAGCCAGAAGGGTGATAACTTGTGCTCTGAACGGAGAGGAGAGCACCTTATGCACATAGCAGTGTCTTGGCTCAAGGGTGACTACAGTCGTCAAAATCAAGCCATGAAGCACCGACAGTGTTTCTAAGTCAACCACTCGCTTGACCAATGCTAATGATAGAAGTAGAGCGGTCTTAAGACAGAGGTCTTAGGTCGGCTGACTGGAACAGCTCAAAGGAAGACCCGTGTTGGGCCCTAAGGACTATGGATAAGTCCCATGTCAGCACAGTATGAGGATGAGGTGGGTTCAGTCTTCAAGCTCCTTTCAAACCCTTATTCCGACAGACTGGCCAGCCATGAATGCATGATTCCTTTGTCCAGAAGCTCTTGCAGAAAGGTTAACATTAGTTCTATTTACTTAGTTTTCTTAGAGAACCAATTTCTCCCTCTGGTCGTTTTCCTGGTTGCATTCGCAGCAGGAACTCTGAAGCGGCCGACAGCGATGTCTTTTTGCGTGGCATTAACAAACGTCAAAAACCGGTAAATAGAGGATGCTGTGATCAGAGCTGTTTTTGTTGAGTGTTGTGGGTTTTGTGATGATGGAGATGGAATGTAAACGCACAATTTACGCGATTGAAAGAGCAAAAAGTTGGCCTAAGAGACAACATTTTTTATGACAACTTGTAGTGTTACATATCATCGAAGCTGAGAAAATAACACAACACTGCAGACAACAGGTAAACGCTGTTATCGCTGTTTTCCATGTTTGTGGAGTAAATATGTTTACATGGCTTTTTAAAAATGCCGGTTAGCCAGTGTTTTGCATGCGTTTGGCAAATCAGCGTACACTTACGTCACTGATAATTTTTATAGAACTATTTTAGACCCTACTTCGAAGAAGGAGCTAATGTAATTCCTCCAAACAGAGTTCCTAGAACTAAAACCGTTCCTAGTTACTGCGGTGCGAACACGCCAAAAAGTGGGTAGTTCCACAATTAGTTCAGGTACTATAAAAAGGTTCCCGAAGTGCAAAAGGCCCTATAGATGACATGTCACAAGAGGATGGTCCTCATTCTGTGCTGCACACCAGTCAGAAAAGACTGACCACTTAAGGGCGTAGAGGTGTCTTGTAGATGGGGCTCTAGCCTCAAAAATGGTATTAGCCATCCTCACTGGGAGCTGTAAAGACTCACGTCAAGGGGCCAAACATAAAGGCTCCATAGCTCGGGCTGGGGATACCAGATCATGCCTCTTGCTTGAAAGAGGAGGTCCTTCCTCAATGGAATTAGCCAAGGGGATGCCGATAGCAGGTAAATCAACTCGGGGAACCACATCTGATTATTCCTGAATGGGGCCACCAAGAGGACCTTTCAACACCCGATTTCCTACAAATGGCCCAGAGCATCCCGCTCCTTTGAGAAATATATTGGCCAGTGAGAGTTGTCTTCTGAGGCGAAGAGGTTCACCTCTGCCCTCCCGAAGACAGACGTCTGAACCACTTGGGAATGTAGTCTCTATTCTCCTGGAGCTACATTGTCATATACAGCACACATTGTCTGAGCACAGCATGTCCGCTCCCTGGTTCAGTCTGCCCAGCACGTGAACTGCCCTCAGTGAGAGCAGATTATACTGTGTCCATAGAAGGAGGTGTCTCGCCATCCTTTAAAGGTAGTGTGACCTGACACCGCCTTGGCGATTTATAAAGGCTACCACTGTCAAGTTGTCCGAGCGGACCAGGACATTGTGCCCCCTCAAAGCTGGCAGGACGGATTTTAGAGCAAGAAAAACCACCAATATCTCTAGGCAGGTGATATGCAAGCTGGACCAGGAGCCTAATGATGGTGTACCCCCGTACAGTGCTCCCCAAACTAAGTTGGAGGCATCTGTCATGACTATCAATCGCAACCGAACGCCTGTCCTCTGCAAGAGGTCTGAGACTTTCGAGTGGCAGGCTGCCGCGAGGAGGCGGAGAACTGACACTCGTGGTAAAGAGAAGAGGAGAAGTGCTCTTTCGAGTATGTTGGTCTGCTATCACAGCGGTAGTTTTCTCTTGGGCATATGCAGAGTGAGAAGGACAGGCCCAGCCTGAACAGAGCTTCCATCACCCAGAGCAAAGCAGGGTGATGGAGAGCGAGGCATCTTGTCAGCATCCTTGATCGCCAAAGGTGGCGGTCCAGCACCACTAGGTTGGCCATCACCTTGCCAATTGCCAGTTGTTCATTTGCTGTGTGCAGCTTCCTGAAGGCATCAGAACTATGGCCGGACTCATCCATTGTGCAGAGATGTTTAACCTGAAAAACTTGGAGCACCACCTCGTATGAAGCTCTGAGCCAGCTTGGCCAGCTGCCGAATAAGCCCTGTCTGCCAAGTAGTCCTGCGGGGCTTAGATGGGTGCACTGCATGGGCCTTCAATCCTATGGGAGATGGAGGGCAAAGATGTGCAGCGACCACCTCTTCCAGAGGGGGAGCTTTTTTCAGTGACATTAACAGTGGTGAGAGCGGCAAAAGTGAAGGAATGAACATGCTGAGTAGGGGATGCGCCACGTCCTGGTGAGTTCGTTGTGAACCACCGGAAAGAACGGGGCGGCCGTTGGGGGGAGGATCATTGACACCATCCTTGCCGGTACCACTCGCCTAAGCCGCTGTGGGCGGGCTCTTCAGGAGCCAACTAGTTTAACAGTATTTTAAGAAAGAGAGCACGGTGCGACACAAGGCCTGAAACCAGCACACAACTATGTAAGACATAGAATGCCTGGGACAAGAGCCAGATTTACAGTTTAGCAGTCACTGTACAAAAATATTTGACCGCAGAATGCAGTGATCGACCAATCAGAATGGAGTATTCCAGAGCGCCATGTAATGAATTATGAGCACATATGTTGCGGTGACTTTTGAATGAAGGTGTTATTCTCAGCTTCATTTGCTATACAGGACCAGATTATTCCCATTTTGTACTCTCACGTTAAACTGCATGACAGCATGTTGTTGGGAATAAGCTGTCAGCTGGAGCACCTCCGCTTCAACCTGATACTTACTGACACAGCCATCTGTGACCACCTTATTTCCGTCATCACACTCCTCTCCGTTCTCAACTTGCACGATGTGGTCTCCGCAGAAACCCTCCTGGTCGGGATCACGCTCCATCGACTGGAACGGTGTTAGCTGCAATCAAAGAGTCTTTTACAGACCTTGGAGACTAAAATCACTATGTGTGTAAAACTATTAAGAAATAAGATGCATTTCAAAAACAGTCAGACTGACATGAAATTCTTCTGGGAAGTTGACATATTAACATGCTACAATTCATATTATATTTTATTTTTGCATGTATAATTAGCCTACTATACATAAAGTTTTATGTGTGTGTATATGTAATAATATATATATATATATATATATATATATATATATATATATATATTACAAAGGGGATTTTGGATATCACTATATAAATCAGAAAATAATGTCAAGAAGCAGAAAAAAATAAAATAAACATTTTCAACAAATTTTCAATTTTCAAAAAATTATATATGAACAAACCCCTCTGCAAAAACCTTCATAACACAGATAAGAATAAAACTGTAAAGCTCGGTGTATGTGAGTGATACTAAAGTGGATTTCTATAGATTTCTATATTTAAATAGTTAAAGTGTGACTAGAAAAAAACAACTTGTGTGTATTTTGGATGTTCTTTTCTTTCCACTAGTCTGAAAGAAGACAAGCTATGGAAGCAAAATTGACCAGTGAGGGGGAAATAAACAATGATTTTGTCTGTAGTGTCTCGTAGCATTTATAATAAAAATATAAACTAAATAGTAAACCTTTTATACAACCTAACACATTTCCTAACACATTCATATAATTTTTAAACACAAAAGATTTGATAAAAATAAAGGTTCTGGATAAAGGATATGCCATCTGTCCATTTATAAATTGGATTTTGTTTAGATCACATTATTAATGGGCACCTGAATTGGCATCCAGCCATCAATATCTTTGAAGTAAAGCGACCTCTGATCTTTACGGAAGGCAAAAGCATTATCAGTCTGGAGGCGGTTCAGCTCCTGTTCGTTATTCACCACAAAGATCTGCAGCACAGACATTAAATATTATCAACTGCTTTACTGGCGAAATGAATTGAATGATTTAAAATTGAATATCATCCAAAAATAACAATCAATCCAGTGCAGTTCACAGATATCTGGGAATATTCAGGCTTAGATGGCAAGGTGGCATTGCTGGCTTACTGCTGGCACTCTGGGATAGCTGCCCCTGTGGTCAAAGGAGGGGGCATTACAGCCGCAGCGTCCCGGGCTGCCAGGTTGTCCTTTCTCTCCTTTCTGTTCTACCATGTAAAGTCCTGGAGGAGAGGTAAACAACATTAAGCCGAAGGCATAAATGTCCCTCCATGTGATGCAAAGTAAAGGAGGGATTTTAAGAGCTACTAAACCTGGACTTCATCTATCACGAAGAGAAAGCAATTGAGTTAATATGCACAGAAACCAAAACAAGACAGCAGCTGTCCTGTGAATAAAGTGATGACATAATGTTTGTAATTCTGCGAGAAGCTTGGCCGCTCTGGCCTTCAGTTAAGGACATGATGTAATGGCTTCAATCTCCTTTGGGGCTTCTGTTTTAGTCATGGATCAGGTTGCTTCTGAAGCTAAATAGACCAGTGGTGGGATTTCCTGTGGTGATTTAAGATCCATGTGCTTCATCGTCTGCACATGGCGAATGCTGCAATATCATCATGTGATCTTGACAGGACCGTTACCGTAGACATTGAAGAGGACAAGCCCCCCACCCCACCTCCCAATAATTAGAAATGGCCAAATTTTCTTAATTTTAATTCATTATTTTTAAAAATACAAATAAAATTTCAATTACATTGATTTTAATTTACTTGATTAATTTTATGTTCGAAATCTTCCATGTAATTTTCCCAAATAAACTATATTTTTTTAGAGACCAGATTTGAGAACTATTAGCACTTGTATGTAAATTTAATACCTGAGGCGGGCAAACCAGGAGGGCCAGGGTGACCTGGGGCCCCCTGAGGGCCTGCTGGACCCATGGGTCCAGTTGTACCAATGTCACCTTTTGCACCCTGCATCAGAAATCAATAATAACAGTCATTTATTTCCAATGCTTTTGCACTGTTATCATGTTGTTATATCTGTGTTTGGGGATGGATCACCTGTTTTCCTCTTTTTCCTGGGCGGCCGGTGGGCCCCCTGTTCCCTGAGCTTCCAGGTTCTCCTTTTGGGCCCATTTCACCCTGAGAAATTATTTTAAAAATCACATATATACCTTTGTTTCATTATGTTAACAAATAATATGCTAATTATTTTTATATATAATACTAACTACCCCATAACTTAACAAAATATTTATAATAATATGCAATAATATATTCAAAACCTTCTGGCCAAGCATTCCAGGAAGACCCATTGATCCCTGAAACAGTACAAAAATGTACATAAAATAAATGATGGATTAGACCAGTTACAATTTGCAGTATAAAACTAATTGCAATATGGTAACTTACCTTGTCACCTTTTAAGCCAATTTCACCTCTGAAACCTTGTGAACCCTAACAGGACAAGATCAAAACAGCAAAAGAATAACTTAACTATGAACAACTGGGATACAAAATTAAAGAATGAACTGAATAATAAAAGTGAGTTCAGAGAGGTAACTCACTTTTTCTCCCTTATGTCCAGGTAAGCCCTGCAATAAACAAACAATATTCAGTGAACAGAGTACAGTATTTTATGTCTATATGACAAGGCAGTATGACTGTAGGAGTCCTAATTCAGGAAGAAAAAAAAAGGCTGTCCAGACCTTGGGTCCAATTGGTCCTCTTGCCCCTGGCATTCCCATCAGCCCAGGGTCGCCTTTCTCCCCCTGTTAAAAACACAGGGGTCACAGGAATAACATTGTCACAGTTTCCAGAAAAATATTAAGCAGCTCAACTGTTTTCAACACTGATAATAATCAGAAATGTTTTTTGAGCACAATTCAGCATGTTAAAATGGCCGATTCTGATTCTGAAGGATCACATGACACTGATGACTGGAGCAATGGCTGCTGAAAATTCAGCTTTTCTATCAGAGTAATAAATAACATTTGAAAATATATTAAAATAGAAGACTATTTTAAACTGTAATAATATTTTACAGCATTAATGTTTTTACTTTATTTTTTATATTAAAAATGCAGCCTTGGTGAGCTATTTTTAATGTGAGGATGGAATTAATTACTCACTTTAGGCCCAGTTGTTCCTTGCCATCCGCTTGGTCCCTGTCGTCCTGGGAGACCAGGAGGGCCAGTGCGTCCCTGTAACACATACAGCATCATTTTACACATACAGAGAAATATTCTGTTTAAAAGTACTTTATTCTTCTTTAAGAGAACATTTAAACACAATCAAAGTAGACCAAAGCACTGTACAATGAATAAAAGAATCAAAAGGTAACAATAATGAATTTAAAGGGAATAATATATAGAAATAAAAACTAAATATGTAATAGACAATCAACAATCTACAAGAGACACCCAAAATAACACACTTAAGGGAATATTAAAATCAATGCCTGATGAATGGAACCGGTCTAATATGAATAGAGCAAAAGCGCAATCACCTCAATTTTTATGTTTTACTCTGGGGACAGGGAGTAGGCCAAGGTCACATGATCTGAGGGTGAGTAAACGATGACAGAATATTAATTTTTATGTGATCTATCCCTTTAAGGTTCTAGAAGAATTATACAGGAGCAAGAATTATTGAGGTGCCAGGATTTGAGGGCTTTGTAGAAAAATAAGAGTTAATTTATACTTGACAGGGAGCAAGTAAAGACATTAAAATAGGTGTAATGTGGTTATATTTGTGTGTCCATTGAGCAGCCCAGCAGCTGCAGACAGGAAATGGAAGCTTGAGTAAAAAATTACAGACCCATTTCAAATCTTCCGTTTATGTCTAAAATTTTAGAAAAAGTTGTCTGCTCAATTGTGTTCCTACTTGCAAAAAAATGATCTCTATGAAGATTTCAGTCAGGTTTCAGGCCTCACCATAACACAGAAACTTCACTTGTTAAAATTACAAATAACTTGCTTCTTGCTTCAGACCAAGGCTGCATCTCATTGCTAGTATTACTTGATCTTAGTGCTGCGTACACTATAGACCATGACACACTCATAGATCGATTACAAAACTATACTGGTATTCAAGGACAGGCTTTAAGATGGTTTAGATCCTACCTGTCCGATCGCTACCACTTTGTTCATTTAAATGGGGAGTCATCTCAATTATCACCAGTAAAGTATGGAGTACCACAAGGATCTGTCCTAGGTCCTCTGCTATTTTCAATATACATGTTGCCCCTTGGTAATATTATTAGAAAATATGGATTTGTTTTCATTATTATGCTGATGATACTCAACTATATATCTCAACAAGACCAGATGAAACTTCTCAACTATCTAAGCTAATAGATTGTGTAAAAAATTTTAAAGATTGGATGACCAATAATTTCCTCCTATTAAATTCAGATAAGACTTTACTTTTACTAATATTACTTATTGGACCAAAAAACAGTACGCAGAATTTCTTGGATTACAATTTGCAATTAGATGGATGTACTGTTACGTGCTCTAAAGTAAAAAATCTGGGTGTTATATTAGACAGCAACTTGTCCTTTGAAAATCATATTTCCAATGTTACAAAAACAGCATTCTTCCATCTTAGTAACATTGCCAAGCTTCGAAACATGCTACCTGTTTCTGATGCAGAAAAGCTAGTTCATGCATTCATGACCTCTAGACTGGACTATTGTAATGCACTGCTAGGTGGTTGGCCTGCATCTTCAATAAACAAGCTACAGATGCTAGAGTTCTTACCAAGTCAAGAAAATATGATCATATTACCCCAATTTTACAGTCTCTGCACTGGCTACCTATTAAGTTCTGTATCATTTACAAAATATTATTACTTGCCTATAAGGCCCTAAATGGTTTAGCTCCTGCCTAACTCGTCTTCTACCATGCTACAATCCAACCCGCTCCCTAAGGTCGCAAAACTCTGGACATTTGGTAATACCTAGAATAGCAACTTTAACATCCCGTCGTAACCAGGAATTACAGAAGCTTCAGTCTGGATCCAACCCTTAAATGATCTGAGATGACCGAACACCTGAGAAAAGATAATGCCAACCCCTCAGAGGACCTCAGAGGATGCCAATGCTCAGACAAAATACAGAATTACCAAATTTTGCCATAAGTTCTGAAATGTTTCAACTGAAATAAACTTGCACTGACTGGTCTTAAAACATATCAGTGCCTTTGTTTTGTCTCAAGATGGACACCAGTAATGTTTTTTCTAAGGCATGTTAATAAAAATGACTTAAATGTCGTAATTGAACTATGGCCTAATCCTGGTTTAGTCTAAGCCCTGTCTGTGAAACCGGGCCAGCGTATTTTATAGTCTAAAAATATAAAGATTTTTTTTATAAGTTTCCCTTTGGGCCAAACATCATAATTTTGGATCTCTTTTTATTAAGTTGGGGAAAAAAAGCTTAAAAACATAGTTTAATTTCTATAAGCATTCTAACAGTGCCTGAAGAGAGTGTTTATTGTTAAGCTGTAAGGTAAAATAGACTTGGATGTTGTTGGCATACAGATAAAAAGACGCGCCATATTTATCAAAAACAGAAACCAGGGGAGCATAAACAGGGAAAACAACACAGGTCCAAGAATTGATCCCTGCGGAACACCGCAACTAAAAGGTATATGTTTGAAGAACAAGTGATGCCTCAGACCAGGGAAGTTCAGTCCTAGAGAGCCAAAGTCCTGCAGAGTTCTGCTCCAACCCTGAAAAAAACCCTCATCTACCTATAGACCTTTTTCTGAACGCGAAAGTCTCGCCCGATTAGAACAGTGCTTTACATATCCGGGCGGTTTCTAGTCACATTTACACATTTTCCGAACCGATAACCTAACGTGAAACCTATAAAAGTAATTGTTTTTAAATCATGTGGCACCATTGTTTAATCACTTTACAGTGTCGCAATGACCATCTTTTTGCAGTAAAGGACCTGTTTAATGAGTGGGAATGACATGAAGCGATGCGAGGCTGCATTGAAAACAGATGAGCGCTCATACAGCTCCCGATTGGGGCGAAGTTAATGGGATTTTGTCCACATAATTATAAGAGCAAACATTATTTTAACATATTTTATTATTTCACACTCAGTATTTTAACTTAATCGCTGCAAGCCATATACAGCGTCAGACAAGACAGATTTTCTGATATGCAAAGCAAGTACTTTAAAGGAGTTCCTTAGCTTATCGCCGTTACTGTGGCAGTCAACAACAGCACAGCTTAACCCTCCACACATATTTATATTTAGTTATATTGAAAAAGTTTCATTTCGGTCAATCTTTTTTTACCCCGTTTTAAGAGATGGTCTTCACTGCAGAACACAAGATCCAGGGGGTGTGGTTGGATCTAGATCCAACTCCTCCCACCTTACATTTACCTGAACCTACCCGTCTCCACCCCTTGATCCCTAAACCCACACATCTCCACCCCTAAACCTACCAAACTCCACCCCCTAGATGTTGATCCAACCCCACCCCCTGGATCTTTGTTCTGCAATGAGGGGCTACTGCGTTTTAACGGATTTCTATGGAGACCGGAACACGAGAGCACCCAAACGGAAGTTAGAATCCGTCATGGCATCGCTCATCGGTTACTCAGGAAAAAGGTCTATAGCAGGGGTGCCCAATCCTGCTCCTGGCAATCGACTGTCCTGCAAAGTTCAGCTCCAACTCTAATCAAACGCACCTGCCTTTAATTTTCAAGCGATCCTGAAGACCTTAATTAGTTGCTTCAGGTGTGTTTGATTAGAGTTGGAGCTGAACTTTGCAGGACAGTCGATCACCAGGAGCAGGATTGGGCACCCCTGGTCTATAGCCTTAGTAATCTTGAAGACATTGATTAGCTTGTTCAGGTGTGTTTGATTAGGGTTGGAGGTAAACTCTGCAGGACAGCGACTCTAGGACCGAACTTGCCTAGCGCTGCCCCAGACAAATCTTTTTGACAAATCAGAGTGAAATCACTGTAATACAGTAACACCCACACAAGTCTCCATGCAGCGGGAACAGGAGTATGTCACCTCTAAAAGGAGAGCCATGTATTTCCCTGAATCAGTCATGAGAATTCTTCTTAAATTTGAATTTTATTTAATTTAAGCTTTGAATTACAGAAAATTAGTTAACGATAACATCAATAGAGTACAGTACATCGGAAATGCAATTGAGACAGGCATGTGGCCAAATGTAAAGAGCCCAAATGGTCTACAGAAATCAAATATTTACGATTTCACTGAGTATCAGCTAGGTTTCATGGCCGCCGTCTCTTTTCCAACGCATCTAATGTGTGTAACACCTAAAGACGATTGTCCGCTCAATTGCAGGGCAGTAAGGACAAGGTGAGGACAACATGTCTTCTGAGTGCTCTGAGGGACAAAACAGTCATCAGAAGAGATGGAGAGAGAGAGAGAACAAACTAAACCAAGCCCCATCAGTCTCCTGGCTTTAATTAAATTATGTGCTAAGGGCAGGAGCCCAGCATTGTGGGAGAGTGAATGATTTATTGGGCTGCCACAGCACTAAGCTAAATTACTATGCAATGCTGCAAAGCTTCATACACCAGCAGCACTCAACTCTCAGTGCCTGTTTGGAGTAAAACAATGCACCAGCACACCCAAAATCCTGTGCAGCAGCTTAGTGGCTTCTCGGTTTACCCACAGGCCCGCTGTAGGTATTACTGACTCTGGTCCCAAATGCCTTCCAGGAAACCACACAAGCCCACAATGTGATTGTGGGACAGGAGCCATGGGGATATTCCATTGTGGATTGAACCTAATGATGGTGACCACAAGTGTCCCCTGATGTTTAGCTCTCTGCTGCTTATAACATACCGAAGATTATGTGGAATCATGTGACCTGTGTATCCTTGTCAAGGTTGCGCTTGGTTTGAATTTCCTTCAGCTCACGTTATGCTGCAGCTGTAAAAGTGTGTACATCTCTCATTCCTTCTTCTTACCTTTTTTTTCAAAGTAAATCCACTTATTGGAGAACAGAGGACAGTGAGTCTCACCTTTTGTCCGGGTCTTCCAATTTCACCCTAGCAACATATAGGAGGGGAGGAGGGAATTAGCACAGAGTCAGTTCACCAGAGTGTTACAGTATACACAGTCTTGAGTGTCACTGAATAGTTTATAAAGGAAGTTTATAAAGTTTTAGCAAAAACAGTTGAAACTTTCTTCAAAATATCTTCTTTTGTGTTTTCTGAGCCTGGTTCAGTGTTAGTACCTAGTTATTACAAAGTTATTATAATTACTATAATAAGTACATAGTATGTACATGCTGATTAGGACTGTAAAATAAAGTGCAACCATAACAATAATCTTATTTGCTTCCATAACTCACTGGACCACTTAGTCAGCCTCATTTCTCTCATTCTTAATTGCTTTTCATGCTGTTTGTGTGTTTATATTTATGTTTATATTTTTATAGTATGTGTCGTACCTTATCTCCCTTTGGTCCCTTTGGTCCAGGCAGTCCAGCAGGACCCTGATCATAAAATAAACATAACTGTTTAGTGCTTATCTAAAACCTTTTGCTAAAGCCTTATCAGCAATATTTTTTTGTAAATTTTGACAAAGAGTGATGATTACAACTTATAATTATTGTAAGCCATTTCAATGCCAAAATGATGACTGTTTCCAAACATGTTTCCCAAACACTCCTCCTGCATTCTATTGGTTGACATAAAAGCGATAGTCCCACCCAAAACTCAAACAAAACAATGACCAAAGCATCACAGCATTGGTACTTTGTGTGGAAATCAGCCTATGAATGGCTTTCTTATAGTTGGAAAATGTTTTAATTAAAAAATTATGCACTACGCCTTTAAAATTATCATCGTTGTTGAAAACTTCAGTGTTACAAAAGATTGCATTTATAACGTTTTTGGCTGACAATCTCAATAATATTCCCTACACAATTGATAACCTATAACAGAGATCAAACTGTATTGAGATTGGACTGAACTTGCAGGGCAGGGGTGAACTCTCTCTTGGGGTTTTGAGAGTCTGTGGGTGTCTCTCTTGGGGTTGTTTCTAAGAATGGAGCAGAGGCTGGCAATGGAAAAGGGTCTATTTCCATCTGCTCTAAATGTGGCGTGTTAATGGCCTGCTGTGTCGCGGGGGGCCAAACTGGTCACATCCGTGTCACTACAGAAAGACGTCTGGGGAACTCACACGGGTCTCACATGCTGAGAGGGTTATGAAGGCTAATTACAGAGCTGGAAGTTCTGGAACTGACCACACTGTAAAAAAAAAAAAGAAGTTGAGCCAACTTCAAATTTTAAGGCAACCAGCTTCAGCAGATTTTTCAGTTTTCTCAACTTGTTGTTTTAAGTGTATTCAAAAAAAAAAGTTGAGAATCTCCTACAAAAATAAGTTGAGAGAACTCAAAAATCTGCTGAAGCTGGTTGCCTTAAAATTAAGTTGGCTTAACTTTTTTTTTTTTTTTTTTTACAGTGCATTGTGACAACCCAATCTGCTTCCTTGAAGCACCAACTACACATGTGACTTGCTTTTACTTATAAAAATGTTAGACAGTTTTTAACTTTTGGGTTTGTCAGGGTCTGTACATGCAAATATAGCTAACTGGTCAGTGATATGACATTATATTTTGTCTGGGTCAATTCATATGTTCAGAAATAAAAGTAAAAATGGCATTAATAAATTATTTTCTATGGTGTTCTTCTTCTAAGTTTTAAATTTCGAAATATATGTCAGGGAGATACAACTGTCCTGATGTCATAATGAAGGGGGAAAAATTATTAAAAGAATGTAATTTTTTAAGTAGTTTGGCCTAATTGTTTATTAGTATTTCTCAGAAAGAATATTTTAACCAAACTGCTTCACTAATTGAAATATTTGAATAATATATTTTTTTTCACATTACCAAATCAAGGTCTTGTGGAGTGGCCATTATTTAGAAACATGATAATTAGAAGCAATAAATTATTAGTAATTTGACCTTTTTTATCAAATGGCAAGTTTTGGTTGTAAAATGTCATGTGGTGCGATAAAGCATAATGTATGAATTAATAATTCTCATAAAAAATACAGACATTTTAATACATAATTCATAAAAAAAAAATAAAAAAAAATAATGATCATGATAAACTTGATACTTGATTGTTACGCCACATGACATTTGAAAGCATTAAACTGAAACTCTTCTGGTATAAAAATGGCATAAAGTTTTTTTCAAAATATGAAAGCAACATGAGCATGTTCCGAATGTTCCGATATACATGTATGTTCTAAACGCGATTTTTCCTTTTTTTTTCCCCATTGGCCCTTGTTTCTGTCTAGTTTGTCAAATGTTCTTATACACAGTTTTTGCCATATGAACAGTATACAAAATCAACCTAGCCTCCAAACAGAACAACTATAGATCATTGCGGCATGACATTTCAATCAATGTGAAAAAAAGCTGCTTACAGATTCATGGTTTCTTTTTAAAGTCTTGTACATTTTGTGTCAAAAATGGATGTAAATATGCCTTAAAGTCACCTGTTTCATAGATGGACATCCAACTATGGTTCATCCTCAACATGAAAATTGGAAGCACATACCTGAGGGCCAGGAGGCCCTGCTGGTCCCTGAGGCCCAGGGGAGCATGTATGAGTTGTGGGATTGCATGGGACAATTGGTGGAACATCAGTCTCAGTCTATAAGAGAAGTCATAGAAATTTACATCTGGAAACGATGATGGAAATGGGAAAATGTTAAATAAAAAATAGTCCATAAAGTGTTACAGTCTTAGCAGTTTCAGTGGTTTTATTTACATCTATTATATTTCTTTATCAGCTTAAACTATTGTGGTCATTTAGACAGATAAATGTACTTATTGACATCCTGAACCCTGTAGTACCTGGAACCTACACATGAAATCCAGGTTCTTGATCAGGGGTCTTACATCAGGACTCACCAGAGGGCTCTGCCGCCACAGTGAAGGGGGTGGAGGGAAGAGAGGGGGCGGAGGTGGACTCAGTAAACAGCAGGGGTTGAATTTCTTCCTGGTTTCCAGCAACTGGAGATCTAGATGAGGGGAAATAAGGTTCAATAGACACGTGGTCCAGCGAAACAGTGTTTCTCTCCACTGTTTTGGAAAAGAGGGACTGAAACACATGACTATGTGTGTTTGATACTACGATACTTATCAGGTAGATGAAATGAATAGTGTAATGAAAGGTCCTCCATTACTAAAACTAAAGATCGATCTGCAAATATGTAATGCTGGAGCTTTTCTTAGAAATAACTTCACTTTTCTGATGCATTTAAACAAGTTGAGAAAACTCAAAAATCTGCTGAAGCTGGTTGCCTTAAAATTTTAAGTTGACTAAACTTTTTTTTTTTTACAGTGTATAAGAATATGGTCCACTAACATCTGTCAATCACTGTTAAATCAAACATTAGTATATGTATTGTTTTATTATTTGAAACTTGTTTGTTTGAAAACATATTAAAAGAGAAAGTCCAGAAAGATGTTAACTTTGCAAAAACAAGCACTTGCCTAATTCAACTTTTCACTGCAGTGTTGGCTGACAAAGCTGAAACACAGCCATTTTGCCATTAGAGGTAATACCCAGAAATAATTCATTGATGCCTTTGGGGAAATTTATTGCAAAATTATGACAAAATATTTACTTTTTTCTTATTACAGGCCTGCTGACTCCAAATTGTTGAGTATAGTATTGAAATACAAATTGTACTTGAGATTTTCCCCATAATATTCAAGCCACACATATTTCAGAGCATAACATGTTTGCAGAGCAACCTAATTCATGTTATCAATATTCTGCAACTGCATTTATTTAATTTGCATGACTCGTGAAATTACAGAGTCAGCCAAATATGTTTTTGTTGGTGTTTCATTAGTGCAATTCATTTGATTTGCATGTCATGTGCAATCATACTTCTCTCTGTAAGAGAAAACCCTTAATATCAGCATATACCAAACATGTGCAAAAAAGAGTGATGTCTTACCTGTTGGAAGAGGGAATATATTATCCACGTATGAGAATGATGCCACATAGCAGAGGAGTTGAAAATATAGTCCAAGTGTGAAAAGAATCATGCTGCCGGCTGAGGTCTACCTCCAATAGCACCGAAGAGTGATCTGAGGCAGTCCTGCACTACTGCTCTCCCTCCCCGCCTTTCTCTCTCTCGCTCTCTCACACATGCACACACACTAGATCCACGCCTTTAGGAGAAGTGAATGCCAGCCAATGTCTGTTACACCTCTCCCATGTATTGGCCCTGAGCTAAATATACAGGAGGCAGCCGGTCAGCTGCCCTCTGTAGCCAATATTAGCCTGTTACTACTGCCAGCGCTGCCTTTGTTTCCCCTGCCTCAAATGGACAGGGAAAACAAAACAGTATGGATAGAAATGACATTGAAATGACAGGGTGTCATGCCAGAGGCAATGTTTTATTTTATTTTTTTTATTAAATATTATATAATACAACAATTTCTTACATTTGGTGGTTACAAGCTGATATATAAGAGACAATAAACAAACTAAATAAAGCAAAGCAAACAATGATGCCAAAAAAAAGAGATCTAAGTCAAAACATTACAGCAACTATGATGCACCAGCACAATCTGCAGATTTGCCCATCAAACTAATAAATGACTCCCACATGGTCAAAAAAAAAAACACATGCTCTTTCCTTTCCTTAATAAAACGAATCCTTTCCAAATGGAATATCTTTCCCAACTCCATGATCAATGCACCTATCAAACGTTGGCACTGCCTCAGACTTCCAATGTTGTAAAATCAGACGTTTTGCAAGAAACATGCTGAGGGCAACAGCTTGTACTTCATATTTGTCCAGCTCCGTTTCTGGTGCCACCACACTAAACAATGCCATAATCCGTCCTAATAGTTCTGTTATATAGCTCAGAAAGATGATCAAACAGCAGGTTCCAGAAATTATTGAGCTTGTGACATGTGAGGAACTGGTGGCTAAGTGTCCCTTCTGCAGCCGAACATTTTGGACACAAAGATGATATCTCATGCCAGAGGCAATGTTAAACTACGGCCATTCATTTATTGATAACACCACCCTGCATATTTTTTGCTGAAGGAAATCCAATACTTGTTACTTATTCATTTTGGGGTGCTGATTTTAAAGTGCCAAAGTCCAAAGTGTGGGTTTTGCTTTAGCATTTCAAACTTTCTCAAAAAAATATGATGTTTCATAGCATTTTTTTCTTTTGACAATCATAAGGTGAAGAAGTTTTCTATTATCTGTTAACACCTGAAACTTGATTCATATTTTCCTCTGAGCTAGGTTAGAACTATCTGTTCTATTTTCTCTCATATAAGAATGATTTTGAAGATACTGACTATATGACTAATCCAAAGTTAAAACAATATGCAAACATAACCCAGCTGTTTTTTTCTATATCTGTGGGTGTTTTACTACAGTTGTTATTTTAACATAATTGAGATGCTGTTATAGTTTGTATTATTATGAGTTATTATATTTTTGTATTCTTAAATTAGTTTTTTTTATAATTTCATTTTAATTTGAGTTTTTTTTGTAATTTTGTTGTGTTTTTGTCTTTGTTTTATACGTCAGTGTAGTTTTTATTCATTTTTGTTTCAGTTTTAGTAGTTGTTTTAGTACATCAAGTTAAACTAAATTAAAATGAGAAATATTTCTTTGACAACTAGCTGAAATTAAATATTTCTTATATTTAAATGATTTTTTTACGATTTTATTTTAGATAACTATAACAACCTTGTTAACAACATGGACACAGCAATAGAAAATGGCAGATTTTGTAAAAAAAAAAAGTTATTTAAAAACTGTTTAAGTTCTGTGACATTAAATGGACTATTTTAAAATATTTTTCCATTCCTCCGCAGATTATAAGCAGGGTTTTAACTAAATAACTAAAACTCAATAAAAACTTAAAATAAAAAATTAATAAAAAATGGAAAATATAAAAACAAAAACTGATTCAAAATCTGAAAACTACAATAGTATCTCAATGATACATTAAATGTCTTTTTGTCATTAAAACTGCTTTTATTTTGATAAGTATTTTGAAAAATCTTAATTCTTATTTTTTAAAGAAACTACTTGTGATTGTAAGCTTTTTGCAAATCAGCACAACTTTATTAGTAATCTCAGTTTATATAGAATGACAGAGAGTCAAATTTTCTGTGGGCAAAACTACACACTGGTGTTCATTTATCAAAATCAGTGTGATAACTTGGTGTGACCATATACAATGTCTGAACTGGAAGACTTGAATCTGAGACAGGCTTCCACTGGCATGTGATGTACACACATGCATAAAATGACAGAATTAGCCTGCATGCTCTGTAGTGGAATATCACAGATGTTTTCCAACCCCTCTCGTCTATCTCACCCTCCCTCTCTGTGTCCTTTTTTTTTCAGGACTTATTGCCCCCCACTACTCACAATTTATTGGCGCCTTTACTTTCCCTCAGAATTAATGATAGAGCAATTATGAAGAGGGCCGTTTAAAAGCCTGATGGGAGATGCAGTCTGTAAACGCCTCCAATCAGACAGAGTGCAGAACAAAGAAGACAATCAGAGAAAGACAGGCTCTTATGAATCGCATTTTAATTTCCCATCACTTCCCCTGGAGACAAAATCTTTCAAAGAACATCAAATTACATTAATTGTGAAGTTGTTATTAGAAAAATATTTTTAAATCACTATAATTCTTTATACAATAACAATGTACAGCAAGTAAGGCCATTTTTGTTTGTGCACAATAATTAAAAAATGATAAGGCTTTAAAAGCGTGGCTGCTTTTGTACAATCCTGTTATTCCCACCTTTTCAAACATTTTCAGATTTGGCTGTGAAAATGGTTCTTTTAATAAGTAAATATGTTTTAAGGTTGTTGGGAACATTTCTACACCTGGACGGTTAAAAGAATCAAATATACAGTACATAGTCTAAACTGCCATATATGACCCTTAATTTGTTATTAGAAATTGTTTGCATTTTCTCTATAAAAGGAATAGTTCACCTCAAAATCATCAATTCATTTCAAACCTGTATGAATTTTGAGGAAAAGAGGCATGGTAGATATACATATTATCAGTGAATAATAATTTTAGAAGCTCTTAGTAGAAATATGGTGCACAAATCATATTAATTAATTAAGTTTGAGAGACATGGTCACATCGAAGTGCTGCAGGGATGACATATTCTTTATAAGCCAACCTGGAAGTTAGGCTTCCCCAGTGAAAAATAAACATACTAAAATGTATCTGAAATACATTTGTTTCATGCTAAGTATACTACAAATACATTTACATATTATGCACTTAATAAAAAAACCTGCATTTGTACTTTTAACATTCTAAACTGGTATACTTAAAGTCTGCTGAATTGGAACAACTAATTTTGTGCTTAATGCACTTTAATTGTGCAGAAGTACTGCTGAAGTCCAACTAATGAAATACTGAAGTATATTGGACTGTGCTAAAGTGGAACTATTGTAAGTATAATTCAGGTACACTTGAAATATCTTGCATTTAAAGACCGATATTATTCAAAGATCAAACAATCCTCATCAATAGTGACATTAAAACACATTTTAGGCTTAATATTAAGACATGTGCAGAAGTAGTACTCCAAATAAAGTTTAATTATAATTTTATATCAGTAAGTCTTGAGCGATATGTCAGTAAATTTGAACTATGCTTAGTATGAAATACAAGAATTTTAAATATATTTTTTACTAGGGTTACCTTGACAAAAAGTCAATAAGATCTTTCAACTGGCTTTTGGATTACTGCAGAAAATATGAAATATGAATGAAATGGCACAGTACTGTATTTTGAGCTTGTATAATTTCAACCATTTAACCAATAACCTACTGACTTCAGGATGAAGGAACTGGTGGTATAAATGTAAAACCGTGTGCCCAAGTATTCCTGCAGCACCTTATGAACTGTTGTTGTTGTATGTAAAGATGTGCGTGAAAATTCTTACAAAAAAATTATATTTTAGTGTTCCATAGAAAACGTGAAGTCATAAAGGTTTAAAACGACGAGGTAAATGATGCCAGATCTTTTATTTTTAAGCTAAGTTTCCCTTTAGGTACTTATAGAAAGAACTGGAATCTATAGAAATTAATTTCAGTCATTAGAGATTGAGATCATGTAAAATGATACAGCTTTTCTTTTAATAGGAAATGGTGCCACCTACAGTAAATTAACCAAATGTAGTGAAAGAAACAGCATTTGGTCATCAAGACATGATCCGATCTCATCCGATATCCGTCTAAGCTCTAAAGATTTTAACGTGTCAGCCAGGGAAACTCCTAGGAGATAAACACAAAGTCTCATATTATGATATGAACATTAAAGACAACAAAAGTTCTGTTTGCACATGAATCAACTCCATTGAAGTCGATCCTGTTTATCTCGAAATGCTTTTGTAACATTAGAAAGTTTCCATTCATCGTTGGGGAAGCCCTTTGAGTGTCAGTGTGACATATTCAGAGAGTTTCAGTGCTCCAGGCCGCTATGACACTCAATCCTTCAATATGTCTGCATGTGGTTGCCAGGATACACCCAGCACAACATAGAGGGTCACAACTTTCAATAATGGGGGTCTCATAACTTTCAAGAATAGAAAGGTCAGTTATGTTTAATGTGTGTGTATGTGAGAGGGGGAGAAAAAAACGTTTGAGCATTGAAATTTACGGTTACACGGGTCTTGTGATGTTATGAAGTTTTAGTCATGGCCTAATGGTTAGCGAGTCTGACTCGTAATCCAAAGGTTGCGGGTTGGAGTCTCGGGCCGGCAGGGATTGTAGGTGGGGGGAGTGAGTGTACAGCGCTCTCTCCACTCTCAATACCACGACTGAGTACCGAACCCCCAACTGCTCCCCGGGCGCCGCAGCATAAATGACTGCCCACTGCTCCGGGTGTGCGTGGACTTTGGATGGGTTAGTTGCAGAGTAAAAATTCCGAGTATGGGTCACCATACTTGGCCACATGTCACTTCACTTTCACTTCAACAGTCAAACATGTCAGAAGTCCAACACCACACCGCGCTTTTTCCAATAACTTAAAATGTAGGTGTTTTTTTCCCCTCTATGAGCCCCATATTCTCCTATATACGTTATACTATATTATCCATAAACACCTGATTTATCAAATATGATACTGAGCAAAAAACACATGCAAACTTTCTTTTAGATTTTTTTAGATTTTGTCTAAAGGTTTAATAAACAAATATTTATCTGACTATTATTGTGTATGACAGGCAGTGGCTCAAATGGAACAAAAATATACATTTTGGAGCAGTTGCTGATAATTAAATTGCCACAAAATATGTTAAAATTCTGAAAGCTTGTAAATCATTGAGATCATTATAACAGTATAGCAGACTACTTGTATAAAATAGATAAAAATATAAGTTTTCACTCTATATTTCCCAATAATTTGTCGTAGTAAGATGATATTTAAATGCTTAGTTTTATAATCAAAGGTCTGTGGTTTTTATTGTGGGGCAAAATTGTAACACTTTAGTACAAGGACCAATTCTTACTATTAACTAGTTGCTTAAACCACTTATTCTTCAAGACCATATTCCACATCTCTAATACTACCCAATATCTAAACTTAACAGCTGCCTAACTAACTAGTAATAAGCAGCAAATTAGGAGTTTATTGAGGCAAAAGCCGTAGCTAATGGTTTGTTAATAGTGAGAATTGGACCTTAAAATAAAGTGTGATCGGCAAAACATATAATGCAGTGCAATACAATGATGATTAAGAGATGAACAAATAAACGTAAGACCTTCGAACTATCCCTTTAAAAGCCTGATGCATCATATTTGATACTACATTTTAACATTATTAAAAAAAAAAAACAATGTATAGATAATCAAGTGAACCTACGTTCCTTGCTTCAGCCCAGTAAGTGGTAATTGTTCATCTTGAAATATTATCACAATATACTGTAAAAGTTATTCTTATATTGACTTCATAAAACTCAGTAAAGATTTCACAGCAAATAGACACGTGACCCACAACCTGAAGGGGGACGGCTGAAATTTGATTTGCTTATTAAGTATATACTATCAATCAGGAGATAGAATGCATGTAGTAGATTGTGTATAACAGGTTTTTCAGCAAAGTTTTGATCATGATGACAATTTAGAGGCCCTGGTTGCATATCAAATACAATTCAGTATGCTTTATAGGATTAAAATGAGAATATAAAATTAAGTGTTTTATCTAAACTGTTAATGATATTCCAGCTGATTGAACTATAATGCAAGGCTGTCTGTGTGTGTGTGTGTGTGAAGTACCTGTTGTTTGCGGTCTGAGGCTGGGTCTATAAGTACGTTGAGGAGGCTGGGCATCTGTGTGTTGTTCAAAATTTCCTGTAGTGCACTGCGTAGTTCCTCCTCTGTTCGGACCAGATACCCACGGCCCCCAAATGCACTCATCACCTGCTCGTACCGCGCCTCTGGTAGTAGTGTCACCGGAGGAGCACTAAGACACAAGATTTGATACATTCTAGGTTCGATAGATATTAACTTTATTAACAGCGTCTCATTGCATTTGCAGTTAAACCCAGTCTTTCAACATGGAGCAATTTGTTGTATTATCTTCATTCCATCTTAGTCCAAAATAAATCATAGATAAGTAGTGTCACACTCATTTTACTAGGCTGCTTGCAACGCTTAAAATAAAATCTGTAACACAAGAAATCTGTAATGAAAATCTGTTTTAGTCTCATGACAGAGTGGTTCTGTTGTCCTGGCTATAGATAATCTTGTATCATGTCGACCTGACATTTATAAACATTAGATCTAGAATTATAAAATAATATTAATCCAAGTATTAAGTGTTAAACATGGATGAATCCGTCTGGCATGTTTTAATATCCTGGTAGGAAAACTAACAATACCCTCTACTGTCAAAAATGAGAAGTGCATACCATCTGACCAGAAGCGTAGATAAAACATATCTCGGAAATGAAAAATTACCAACTAGAAGAGAGATTAAAAGCAGAAGAAGGGAAATTCCAGTAGCACTTCATTTTACAGTCTTGTTACTGTGCATACTATGTACTTACTTACTAGTTACTTGCAATAACAATAACTAGGTAATAACCCTGAACCTACCCCTAAACCTAACCCTAACCTGTGTAGTTACCTTATATTACCAGAACTTTCTTAGGTAGGTACACTGTAAGTACATGTAAGTTCACATACTGTAAAATAAAGTGCAACTGAAATTCCTGCATGAGCTTTAACTAGGGATGCACAAAATATCTTAACCATATTAGTTATTGATCGGTTATTGATTTTTAGTTTTTCTTATTGACAATTTTTCATATTTCCGCTTTTAAACCTTTTAAAACTGAGATGTCCAAACCAGGGATTGCGGGACAAAGTTGATCCCTAATGACCTTTGATTTGGCCTGCCTTGCCTCATCACACGAGGGAAGAAAATAGACCCACATTTAAGTATTTTTGGCCCTAGCAGTAAAAGGTTTGGGCACCTAGAATGATCCCAGACCTTTTCTTTAATGCTCTAGTCTAGACTCACATGGTGGTCATGTCTCCCATCTTTTCCATCTCTTTCCAAGTCTTTGGATCCACTCCACTGTAGATGCCATTGTTGTTGATTACTATGATGACGACTGGCAGTTTATACCTATTCAGAATTAGGAAAAAAAATAAGTTCAGAGTGTTTATAGTGACAGAGGAAAACGGTACCATTTTATTATACTGCATAAATGCCCTATAGGTGTAGCTATAGCTGGATGTTTCATTCACCTGCACGTTGTCTCCACCTCCATGCCAGAGAAACCGAAGGCATTGTCTCCCTCTACACACCATTCTCTGAGCACTCTTCTGCGTCTGCTCCAAAACTGCTGCTGCGATGGCAAATCCTGGACCCACCCAAAAGTATCTAACCTGTACAGGAGATTCAGGTTACTGCTCTGAACAACATCACACAGGTAGAACTGAATGAATCAGTTTTTGAATTAATTTCTTGAATGAATGATTCGAATACATTTTTAATAGCCTCTTTTCATTACCAAAAAAACAAAGATGCGCACACAGGAATTGATAGACAGAACTGAAACTTTAATTTTGCAACTATCTGATTCTGGAACTGATTTTCGATTCCCAACCCTACTGCAGAACGTAACTTTTGCTGCTCTAGCGGTTAATAAAAAGAACTGCATGCTTCTTGCGGAAGAACACTGTAGCCGGAGCTACTTCTCTCAGTTTATGTCTATGACGAATCACGCATGTGCTGGGCTACTCCGCAGCGGTACCTACCAGAACCAATCTAAAATAGCCCATATATAAAAACTAGTGCTGTCAAACGATTAATCGCATCCAAAATAAAAGTTGTTACATAATATATGTGCATGCTTGCATATTTATCATGTATATATAAGTACAAACACATGAATGTATATATAAAAAAATGTGTTTATATATTAAGTATATTTACTTTTACTTACTTTTTTAAAGTAAGTATATTTATATAGAATATAAAATATAAGATATAAATGTATATGTAAATATTTTCAAAATATATACTGTATGTGTGTGCATTTATATATACAGGTGCTGGTCATAAAATTAGAATATCATGAAAAAGTTGATTTATTTCAGTAATACCATTCAAAAACTGAAACTTGTATATTAGATTCATTCATTACACACAGACTGATATATTCCTTTAATTTTGACGATTATAACTGACAACTAATGAAAGTCCCAAATTCAGTATCTCAGAAAATTAGAATATTGTGAAAATGTTCAATATTGAAGACCCCTGGTGCCACACTCTAATCAGCTAATTAACTCAAAACACCTGCAAAAGCCTTTAAATGGTCTCTCAGTCTAGTTCTGTAGGCTACACAATCATGGGGAAGACTGCTGACTTGACATTTTTCCAAAAGACGACCATTGACACCTTGCACAAGGAGGGCAAGACACAAAAGGTCATTGCTAAAGAGGCTGGCTGTTCACAGAGCTCTGTGTCCAAGCATATTAATAGAGAGGCGAAGGGAAGGACAAGATGTGGTAGAAAAAAAGTGTACAAACAGTAGGAATAACCGCACCCTGGAGAGGATTGTGAAACAAAACCCATTCAAAAATGTGGGGGAGATTCACAAAGAGTGGACTGCAGCTGGAGTCAGTGCTTCAAGAACCACCACGCACAGACGTATGCAAGACATGGGTTTCAGCTGTCGCATTCCTTGTGTCAAGCCACTCTTGAACAAGAGACCGCGTCAGAAGCGTCTTGACTGGACTGCTGCTGAGTGGTCCAAAGTTATGTTCTCTGATGAAAGTAAATTTTGCATTTCCTTTGGAAATCAAGGTCCCAGAGTCTGGAGGAAGAGAGAAGAGGCACATAATCCACGTTGCTTGAGGTCCAGTGTAAAGTTTCCACAGTCATTGATGGTTTGGGGTGCCATGTCATCTGCTGGTGTTGGTCCATTGTGTTTTCTGAGGTCCAAGGTCAACGCAGCCGTCTACCAGGAAGTTTTAGAGCACTTCATGCTTCCTGCTGCTGACCAACTTTATGGAGATGCAGATTTCATTTTCCAACAGGACTTGGCACCTGCACACACTGGCAAAGCTACCAGTACCTGGTTTAAGGACCATGGTATCCCTGTTCTTGATTGGCCAGCAAACTTGCCTGACCTTAACCCCATAGAAAACCTATGGGGTATTGTGAAGAGGAAGATGCAATACGCCAGACCCAACAATTCAGAAGAGCTGAAGGCCACTATCAGAGCAACATGGGCTCTCATAACACCTGAGCAGTGCCACAGACTGATCCGACTCCATGCCACGCCGCATTGCTGCAGTAATCCAGGCCAAAGGAGCCCCAACTAAATATTGAGTGCTGTACATGCTCATACTTTTCATGTTCATACTTTTCAGTTGGCCAACATTTCTAAAAATCATTTTTTTTGCATTGGTCTTAATTGATATTCTAATTTTCTGAGATACTGAATTTGGGACTTTCATTAGTTGTCAGTTATAATCATCAAAATTAACGGAAATAAACATTTGAAATATATCAGTCTGTGTGTAATGAATGAATCTAATATACAAGTTTCACTTTTTGAATGGTATTACTGAAATAAATCAACTTTTTCATAATATTCTAATTTTATGACCAGCACCTGTATATATAATAAATATACACAGTACACATACATATGTAAACAAAAACTTTTATTTTGGATGCGATTAATCATGATTAATCATTTGACAGTAATAAAAACTTATAGGTGTACCGTAGTGATTCAGGATAAACCAAAAACACGATTTGGAAAATGGATTCATGATCTACTCGCTTATATAAATTTTTTAACATTTGAAAGAAAAAAAAAAAAAGTTACGGACTGCAGCTTTAAACATTTGATAAGAAAAATAAGATTCAAAGTACTGAACTCATTTATTTATTTGATCAACCATAAAATATACAGGAATCTCGTTGTGAGTAGGGGGCAGCAGCGGCCATCGACCGCACCAATCACTCTCCTTTTTCCCCAAGAAAAGGACAGGAAAGGAAACAGATCCCTGCTGACCCCCTCCCAGCCGGGAAGCTATATTGAACAGATTTCCAGTTTCAATCATTCCAAAAATCAAAGCTTGAAAAGAGACAAACACAGGTTTCTGACAGGCCATCACAGAAGGATCGAGTGGTTTCATTTGCTAAATCAAAGCGAGCATACCTGCCCAAAAATGTTAATAGGAGCCAGAAAAAATATAATATATATTTATATTCATATATCAACATACAAAGAGATCAAATGCTGTTCTACCATTGGTTTACACAGTGTTCCTCATTCTGGAGCAAAGCATGCTGGGAGCCGTTTGCCTCTTCATTTTCAGTGCTTTTCACAGACATAATGTTGAACTTGTGCATCGAAGATTTGTTCTCTCAAGCTGCCCCTTCCCTCCATACAGTAATTTATGAAGGCACAAAATGATGATGAAATATGGAAAGGAAAAATAAATACCATAGATAAAAATAATAATTTATCCTAAAACTGAAGATGGAGACAGTTAGCATTTTAACATCACTCATGCTTGTGGCCAAACGCATTACAATGCTGATGTTCATGTCCTCAATTTGCCCTTGTGGTTTTGAAACTACCGAAACTCTTTTTTTAATTTTTAATTTTTTTATTTATCCCCCTCAGAGGGACAGAGAAATTGACAGGTATTAAAATCGCATTTTAAAAAATAAATCATTTCTTTCCAAGTTGTAAATGATCGATTCAGAAGTGCACACTGACTTGAAACTGTTGAAAGCATCACAAATATCCCAGTCTTTCGCGACGGAGGATTTGAACGTCCAATTCCAGTTGCACTATGACAGTGTCAAACTGCTTGTGCAAAAGTTGGTCCCAGGCTGCTGATTCTTGTCTTTTATTGCCATGTCGAGAGGCCCACCCACTTATCCGTCATATTTGTGTAGGGCAAGATATGCTGGCAGAGGTTGAGCTGATGGATAAGGGGGCTGGGAGGGCCAGCCTGCTGCGCCTCATACATGTGTTTGTTTGTGTGTGATGTGTGTAGAGACTCTTAAGGCTCTGCGGAGTGGCCGGCCGCTGGGTAATTAAGACAAGACGTGCGCCTCTCCTTTCCTCCTCCTCAGTACGTCTCTGAGTCAGAGTCGTTTAGCTCATCGTCCTTGTAGCAGCCATCGTGGCGGGCGATGCTGTTGAAACTGCAGTAGGAGCTGTGTTCGGAGCGGAGCATGGGCAGACTGTTGAACGTGACGCTTTTGGTGGGGCTGGTGTAATGATTGATGGCACTGAACGTGAGGCTGGGCACTGCACCTCCACCGGGAGACACTGGCATCATGGTGGCCAAGATTAGCGCCAGGCAATCTGCCACATCTTTGTTAGGAGCACAAGCGAGGGCTGGAGTGTAGCCTTTAAGAGAAACGAGAGAAGACCAGTCAAAAAAAAATCCAAATATAATCTATACAGTAGAGAACAAAAGTAAAAAATAAAATAAAAAAAATTATATATATATAGATATATTATGAATTGGGAGATCAATGATTTGTTTTGCTTATTTGTAAACCTTGTTACCAAAATATGTGACCCTGGATCACAAAACCAGTCTTAAGTGTCAATTTTTCGAAATTGAGATTTATACATCATTTGGAAGCTGAATAAATAAGCTTTCCATTGATTTATGGTTTGTTAGGATCTGACAATATTTGGCTGAGATACAACTATTTGAACATCTGGAATCTGAGGGTGCAAAAAAATCTAAATATTGAGAAAATTGCCTTTAAAGTTGTCCAAATGAAGTTCATAGAAATGCATATTAATAATCAAAAATTATGTTTTGATATATTTACGGTAAGAAATTTACAAAATATCTTCATGGAACATGATCTTTACTTAATATCCTAATGATTTTTGGCATTAAAAAAATGATAATTTTGACCCATACAATGTATTTTTGGCTATTGCTACTATTGTTTGGTTTTGTGCTCCAGGATCACATGAGTTTATAGTTTAAAAATTTCCATGATTTCCTAAATTTCATTATAGCCTGTAAAATACAAGTAAAAAACAAAGTTGATAAAATTCACATACAAAACAATAAAATAAATGCACATAAACACAGTAACATTCAAAAAGTCTCTTATTCTACCAATTCTTTTTTTTCCCTCAAAAATACAATTTTATGTTTCACAATATATTGTATTTTTGAAGAAAAAAAAAGAAGAATCGGTAGAATGTCATTTATTCCTGAGAGAGGCAAAGCTGAATTGTCAGCAGCATCGTTATTTCAGTCTTCGTTGTCACACGATCCTTCTGAAATTATTCTAATATGCTGATTTGCTGCTCAAGAAACAATCAATTTTGAATGATTCAATGACTCACTCAAGATTTACTTTTGTTACTGGATGAATCAGTGTTTCTGAATTAATTCTTTGAATGAAAAAAAAAAAAAAAAAAAAAAAAAAGAGCACACAGGAATTGATAGGCGGAATTGAAAATGTAATTTTGCAACTATCCGATTCTGGAATTGGAATTGATTTTCGATTCCCAACCCTACTCCGTAACTTAGTCCGTAACTTTTGGTGCTCTAGTGCTCTAGCGGTTAATAAACACAACTGCATGCGTCTTGTGGAAGAACATTGTAGCCAGAGCTGACTTCGTAGTTCACTGTCAAGCTACGCAATATCGCGTTCATTATGCCTTTATCTTTTTATGCCCAAACATACACACTGCCTAAAATTCAAAAAGCATAATAGGACCCCTTTAATTAATATTTAAGAAATTTTAAATCATTTGAAAATGGATTAAAAAAATAAATGTGTAAAATAAACACTTTAGATGACAAAGTATTTCTCACAAATAAATATTTAATAAAAATATAATTAAAAAGGAAGTAAACACTGTAACCAACAGGGCACTTAGTATTCTGGGAAGTTTGTGCGCATTGGGAATCATATTTTTTCAAATAAAGCCAAGGTAACACTCATTTTACATACAACGAAAATGACATGAATATTGGAGTGGGCAAATGGATAAATTGCAGCATAGTTTGAAATCACGCGTTTAAAGTTTGTCGATCGTGCATCTCCAGTGAAGCATTCAATTTGCACGGGCCGACCATTATGCAGAAAACACGCGATCAGGCAATAAACAAATGCACACTTCACAAGATCTCTCAGCTGGATTCGACTAAGTTTGCAAGGTTTGTGAAATCAAATGTTCATTAGTCATTCAAAGACTTGTTTAAATTATATAAATGCGTGTTTGCTGAATGCTGATGGCAAATGAGAAAGTATAATAATGTCTTTATACCAATAATATAAAAGCAATCGTTATGATACTTTTTTGTATACATTTTAATTCCCATGTTTAACAGTTCTATTTGATTATTAGACAGACTTCTATCCGTATTAGACAGAACTGTTTAACGACGACACCGAACAAGAGGGAGAATGAGAGCACTGTGTGCTCAAGCGCTACCGTTTTCAACGCCATCAAAAAAGTCCTGCCTCAAACATATCGGCCAAACAGAAAAACTTATTGGCCGATGCCTATATTTGAAAAATGCCAAATATCGGCCTTGGCAATATATCGGTCGACCACTAAAACATACAAGTACACGCACACAAATAAAAGGGTCACCAACATATTCTCCATCTCTAAACATTTTAAACAAACATTAAAAACTATAGTCATGATAACTTTAGAAATCATCAGCATTTACCATTTTCATCCACGGCTAGCACACTAGCACCCTTAGCTAGTAGTTCTTGGACAACCACAGTCAAGCCATTCCTGGCAGCCACATGCAGGGGCCTGGAACATGACAATTTAATATTAGGCTTATAGTTTAATATATTTTTGTACATCAGTGTAAGTGCATAATTTCTGTGTGTTGACCATACGTTTGTAAAGCTGCATTGGTGGAGTTGATGAGGTTTCTGTCAGTGATCTTCTCCAAGATCAACAAGGCACTGGTTTCATGACCCTATAGAGATCAAATAAAAACCAATACAGTGACAGTAACATTTATGAGAACATCACACAATCTATACTAGATGCTTACAACTTATGAGGAATTGAGACACGAGAGAACAGTGTTTCTCATACCTTACTGCAGGCCAGATGGAGAGCAGTGTTTTTGTTGGCATCCTGTAGCGTGAGATCTGCTTTTGCACTGCTCACCAACACCTCTGCCAAACACAGACAGACATCATGACACATCAAAAAACAAACACAAACTCAGTTAACTACAAAAACGAAAAACATTTGAGGTTTGAGCGTCTAAGTCCTACCGACTGCATTAGTCTGGCCGTTCTCAGCAGCCATCATGAGTGGGGTTTTGCCTCCAGCATCCACACAGTTCACTTGTGCGTTATGACCCAGCAAGAGCTGCAGACACTCCACATGATCAGTGAATGCCGCAGCATGAAGAGGAGTCCTGTCACAGAGAGAAAAAGTAACAAAATGGATCTCAACCACAAAAAGTGTTTTAATGTTTGGCCACATGCAAAGTCAGAAACATTTATTTTGAAATCGCAATGTACAATCAATCACATAATTAGAAATATTTATAAGGTTTATTAATGATTTAAGGCACAGGTTTATAAATGATTTACATTACAAACCTAGTGAGATAACGCATGGTTTTCCCAGATGAACGTAAACTCACCGCATATGCAGAGGAAGAGTTTAGGCCCTTTCACACAGTCTTTACTGGTAAATTAAAATCCTTTTCAAAACTACCGGTTGTTCTGTTAATCATATAGTTCTTATGGAGATGACAATTATTTTGAGCTATTTACAAAGCTCTGCTGCTTTTTAAATAGCTTTTCTTTGTAAATATGGCGCTAGATAGACATCTTTGACCATTGCGCCTCGCAGCCTTTTCAATGTGTCGCACGCTCGAGACGCAGCCACTTCTTTTTCCATTCCTCTGCTATTATGCGCGTCTCGTGTTTATATGAGCAAAAACTTCTGATGGCTAGTAATGTTAGTTTGGTTGAGAGTGAAAGCTGTGTTCCTCTCATACCATTGGTAGGCAAACTAATGAATTCGAACGTGATATCAACAAGTTTTTTTAAATGTAGGACTTTACATTTACATTTTACATTTACATTTATTCATTTAGCTGACGCTTTTATCCAAAGCGACTTACAATTGCTATATATGTCAGAAGTCGCACGCCTCTGGAGCAACTAGGGGTTAAGTGTCTTGCTCAGGGACACATTGGTGTCTCACAGTGGATTTGAACCCGGGTCTCTCACACCAAAGGCATGTGTCTTATCCACTGCGCCATCATCACCACGGACTTTCTTTTTTTTTTTACACTGCCAAACCCCACACACTGGAGATCCGAACTTTAAGCCCTGAGTGATGTGAAACAGATGACTCCGCCCCCCCCCCCCCATCCCCTCAAATTTTTTTTTTTTTTTTTACAGATCTACACGATTCACGTCAATGACCTATTTCAAGGTGAAAATTTCATTTCAAATTTCGCCGAAAGTTGACAAGTTTGCACCCCTGTAAACGGTTTGAACTCTTAAAATATAAATAAATATTATATACAGTGGTGTGAAAACGTTTTGGCCCCCTTCCTGATTTTTATTTTTTTGCATGTTTATCACACTTTAATGTTTCAGATCATCAAACACATTTAAATATTAATCAAAGATAACACAAGTAAACACAACATGCAGTTTTTGAATGAAGCTTTTTATTATGAAGGGTAAACAAAATCCAAAGCATCTCATTAGGATACAGGTCGGGACTTTGACTAGGCCACTCCGAAGTCTTCATTTTGTTTTTCTTCAGCCATTCAGAGGTGGATTTGCTGGTGTGTTTTGGATCATTGTCCTGCTGCAGAACCCAAGTTCGCTTCAGCTTGAGGTCACGAACAGATGGCCAGATATTGTCCTTCAGGATTGTTTGGTAGACAGCTGAATTCATGGTTCCATTTATCACAGCAAGTCTTCCAGGTCCTGAAGCAGCAAAACAGCCCCAGACCATCACACTACCACCACCATATTTTACTGTTGGTATGATGTTCTTTTTCTGAAATGCTGTGTTACTTTTACGCCAGATGTAATGGGACACACACCTTCCAAAAAGTTCAACTTTTGTCTCGTCAGTCCACAGAGTATTTTCCCAAAAGTCTTGGGGGTCATCAAGATGTTTTCTGGCAAAACTGAGACGAGCCTTTATGTTCTTTTTGCTCAGCAGCGGTTTTCGTCTTGAAACTCTGCCATGCAGGCCATTTTTGTCCAGTCTCTTTCTTATGGTGGAGTCATGAACACTGACCTTAACTGAGGCAAGTGAGGCCTGCAGTTCTTTAGATGTTGTTGTGGGGTCTTTTGTGACCTCTTGGATGAGTCGTCGCTGCGCTCTTGGGGTAATTTTGGTTGGCCGGCCACTCCTGGGAAGGTTCACCACTGTTCCACGTTTTCGCAAATTTGTGGATAATGGCTCTCACTGTGGTTCGCTGGAGTCCCAAAGCTTTAGAAATGGCTTTATAACCTTTTCCAGACTGATAGATCTCAATTACTTTCTTTCTCATTTGTTCCTGAATTTCTTTGGATCTCAACATGATGTGTAGCTTTTGAGGATCTTTTGGTCTACTTCACTTTGTCAGGCAGGTCCTATTTAAGTGATTTCTTGATTGCGAACAGGTGTGGCAGTAATCAGGCCTGGGTGTGGCTACAGAAACTGAACTCAGGTGTGAGGGGGGGGGGGGGGGGGGGGGGGGGGGGCAAATACTTTTTCACACAGGACCATGCGGGTTTGGATTTTGCTTTCCCTTCTTAAAAAATCCCTTCATTTAAAAACTGCATGTTGTATTTACTTGTGTTATCTTTGATTAATATTTAATTTTGTTTGATGATCTGAAACATCCAAGTGTGACAAACACGCAAAATAATCAGTAAGGGGGCCAAAACGTTTTCACACCACTGTGTATGTATATGTATATATATATATAAATAAATAAAAGAAATGAAATGAAAACGTGTTCTCACAAGCCAAATCGATCTTAACTGATGAAAGGTTGAATAAACAGAATAAGACCAGTACCTGTTTTTGGAATCTGTTGAATTGACGATGGCAGGACTAAGTGTGTCTATCAACATCTCAGCTGCTCCTTCATTGTCATTTATACTGAAGGTAAAAAAAACAGCTTCAATATTTTGCCCTTTTAAACAAACACATACCAACCTAAACCAAATCCACTTACACAGCACAGTGAAGGGGGCTAAAGGTGTTCCCTTCAGTCTTATGAAATAACTCCTGCTCCAGCAACACTTCTACACATGTGTCATGACCTGCAGAGAGAGAATTTGGTGTAATAACAGTTTATCTAACAAGCTTCAGGAATCCTGCTAAAAAATAAATAAAGAAATCATGGCGATCATATTTTGTGCTGGTTGGTATTTCACCTTATAGGGTCTAGTCACAGCAAACCAGACCTTTGGGATTTCAACAGAGATTTTAAAATGAAACTGCATTCCTATGAACCCTTTCCCAATGAGTCATTTCTCAGATTAATGCAAGTGACATCTGTATTTTTCAGAATAACATGCTTTCATTTCGGGTTTAACATTTTGCATCGAATGACAAACAAATAGACACCAAAGTACCATTTACAGGGTTCCCACCCTTTCTGACCAATGAATTTCCTTGACTTGTCCAGTCGTAATAATTACTACATTATCATTACATAAAGATTGCTGAAGAGGATTTACATTTGTATGCAAAGAACTATTCCTTAAAATAAAATTACGCATAATTACGCGTGTCAGTGAATGAAAGTCCCTAAAAAGGCAAACAAGCTAAAATTTGAATGTAACTCAAGGTTTCGACCTCCTGAGCCTTCAAACAGATCATAACCAGAAATTCAAAGTAGTAAGAATTTACTTTACATTACAGGACTATAGAAATTTCCATGACATTTCCATGTCTGAAACCAGTTTTAAAAATCCCTGACATTTCAAATGACAGTGGGAACCCTGCATTATTTTCATTAGACTTGGTGCAAGCAGGCCTTTAAACAGGTAGGGTGCATCGATCTGTGATTGGCAAGTGCGTTTATTCACCGTTGTAACAGGCCCAGTGCAGGGGCGTGTAGCCCGGGTGGTCAGTGATGACAGGAATGGTCTCTACTGACTGGGCAGCATGCAGAAGGCCCCCCAGAACCCCAACGTGGCCACAGGCGGCCGCAAGGTGCACTGGAGAGCGCCCCCTACAGTCCCGTACCATGAAACTGGCATTGTGCTGCAGCAGGGCCTCCACGCACTCCTCATGGCCCGTCACCGCCTGAACGGAACAACACACACAAACCCATGAGCCACGCTTTGAAGCACTAGCACAGGTGAGAGCCAGTGCCAGTAGAAATACAGAAGAAAATCAGTCGTGATTTACCCCTCTGTGCAGAGCAGTGCGGCCCCATTTGTCTTTGGCATCGACATTGGCTCCTTTATTAATAAGGGAGTAAACACAGTCTGTGTGTCCACCCAGCACTGACAGCATCAGAGGCGTCCTGAAAATCATTTATATGAATATGACTCCGCAATCTATAATTTCCATTATTTTCTACATGGAGAAACTGGGAAATAGTGTCATGTACTTACTGGCCAATCCCATCCTGAATGTCCACTGCACTCTGCAGGTCAGCATTTCCAATGAGCAAACGGAGACATTCAGAATGACCATTTGTGGCTGCAAGGCAAAAGAAAAGAGATATATGCGTCATGAGAGTCTATGCCCATACATGAACAGTAAAACATTCTGGCATCTGCAATAGACTGATATACATCCACCCGGATGATAAATCTGTCAACAGTATTGACCTTGTTCTTGCTTGGCTGATTAACAACAAAAATGTTAGCTCTGCCTTGTGTTAAGAATCCATAAACAGCTTTGTCAATAGAAGCATTCTCTGTTTCCAAACATTTTTAAGAATTTTGATTAATATAAAAATATTTTTAAAGAATTAAAAAGATAATAGCAATAAGAAAATTAAGAATTTTTAATTTCAACATTTGCGATCAAATTAATTTCTATCATTAAATCCATTACCCTTGAGTATATACACAAATATAATTTTTTTATTTTTTTAAATGACAATTTTTGCAAATATTTCAACATGTATATTTTACCTATGTATATTTTAAATATTTTACAAATATTTCATTACCTGCCATCTTAAATATCTAATCCGTTGAGTAAAAATAAAGACATTTATATATTAAAATATTAAAAAATAAAATAAAATTGAGCTTATATTAATTTCTAACCATTGTCATAATTAAAAGCACTGTTCTTTGTGTAAATATAAAAAAAAATTGAAAAGATAACACTAGCAATATTTCATTCCAGCATGTATGTGGTCATATTCATTTTTAACATCTTTATCCTTTGAGAAAAAGTTACAAAAAAATAGAGCACTTCAAAATAAAGAAAAAAAATAATAGTAAAACTGTAATAGTAATAAACAGAAATAATTAATAGTAATAAATATTACTTAATACTTAATGATAGTGATATTTAATAACTAAGATGTAAAAATCAGCCATATCTCTCTAGTTATCAATATTGCTATTGAAAAATCCATATCGGTTGCCACAGGACACTTTCCTTAGACGGAGTTTTATTAAAGTCCCTTTCAAGGAAAGCATTCACACAGCGGCCATATTTGCAATGCCTCCGGGCAGCTATTTTGGGCATCCAAACATATTTCGCGTTGCAGTTTCTCCCATTCATAAGTAATAGGATTGAACCGTCTTTGTATATCTATACAGGTGCATCTCAATAAATTAGAATGTCGTGAAAAAGTTTTTCTTGCAAGTTATTTAAAAAAAGTGAAAACTTTTCATATATTTTAGATTCATTGCATGTAAAGTAAAACATTTGTTTTAATTTTGATGATTAGAGCTTACGGATCATGCAAGTCAAAAATCAGTATCTCAAAACATTAGAATATTTACATTTGAGTTTCAATTAATGACCATCTCTACAGTATAAATTCCGGATATCTCTTGTTCTTTGAAACCACAATAATGGAGAAGACTGCTGACTTGGCAATGATCCAGAAGATGAACATTGATGCCCTCCACAAAGAGAGTAAGTCACAGAGGGTCATTACTGAAAGGTGTGGCTGTTTACAGAGTGCTGTATCAAAGCATATTAAATGCAAAGTTGACTGGAAGGAAGAATTTGGGTAGGAAAAGGTGCACAAGCAACAGGGATGACTGCAAGCTTGAGAATACTGTCAAGCAAAGCTGATTCAAACACTTGTGAGAGCTTCACAAGGAGTGGACTGAAGCTGGAGTCAGTGCATCAAGAGTCACCACGCTCAGACGTCTTCAGGAAAAGGGCTACCAAGCCACTTCTGAACCAGAGACAACGTCAGAAGCGTCTTACCTGGGCTGTGGAGAAAAAGAACTGGACTGTTGCTCAGTGGTACAAAGTCCTCTTTTCAGATGAAAGTAAATTTTGCATTTCATTTGGAAATCAAGGTCCCAGAGTCTGGAGGAAGAGGGGAGAGGCACAGAATCCATGTTGCTTGAAGTCCAGTGTGAAGTTTCAACAGTCAGTGATGATTTGGGCTGCCATGTCATCTGCTGGTGTTGGTCCACTGTGTTTTCTGAGGTCCACAGTCAACGCAGCCATCTATCAGGAAATTTTAGAGCACTTCATGCTTCCTTCTGCTGACAAGCTTTATGGAGATGCTGATTTCATTTTCCAGCAGGACTTGGCACCTGCCCACACTGCCAAAGGTACCAAAAGCTGGTTCAATGACCATGGTGTTACTGTGCTTGATTGGCCAGCAAACTCGCCTGACCTGAACCCCATAGAGAATCTATGAGGTATTGTCAAGAGGAAGATGAGAGACACCAGACCCAACAATGCAGATGACCTGAAGGCCGCTATCAAAGCAACCTGGGCTTCCATACCACCTCAGCAGTGCCACAAACTGATCACCTCCTTGCCACGCCGAATTGAGGCAGTAATTAAAGCAAAAGAAGCCCCTACCAAGTATTGAGTACATATACAGTAAATGAACATACTTTCCAGAAGGCCAACAATTCACTAAAAATGTTTTTTTTATTGGTCTTTTGAAGTATTCCAATTTGTTGAGATTGAATTGGTGGGTTTTTGTTAAATGTGAGACTAAATCATCACTATTAAAAGAACTTAAACTACTTCAGTCTGTGTGCATTGAATTTATTTAATACACAAGTTTCACAATTTGAGTTGAATTACTGAAATACAAACCCGATTCCAAAAAAGTTGGGACACTGTACAAATTACGAATAAAAAAGGAATGCAATAATTTACAAATCTCAAACTTATATTTTATTCACAATAGAATATAGATAACACATCAAATGTTGAAAGTGAGACATTTTGAAATGTCATGCCAAATATTGGCTCATTTTGGATTTCATGAGAGCTACACATTCCAAAAAAGTTGGGACAGGTAGCAATAAGAGGCCGGAAAAGTTAAATGTACATATAAGGAACGGCTGGAGGACCAATTTGCAACTTATTAGGTCAATTGGCAACATGATTGGGTATAAAAAGAGCCTCTCAGAGTGGCAGTGTCTCTTAGAAGTCAAGATGGCAAGAGGATCACCAATTCCCCCAATGCTGCAGCGAAAAATAGTGGAGCAATATCAGAAAGGAGTTTCTCAGAGAAAAATTGCAAAGAGTTTGAAGTTATCATCATCTACAGTGCATAATATCATCCAAAGATTCAGAGAATCTGGAACAATCTCTGTGCGTAAGGGTCTAGGCCGGAAAACCATACTGGATGCCCGTGATCTTCGGGCCCTTAGACGGCACTGCATCACATACAGGAATGCTACTGTAATGGAAATCACAACATGGGCTCAGGAATACTTCCAGAAAACAGGACTACTTCCAGAAAACATTGTCGGTGAACACAATCCACCGTGCCATTCGCCGTTGCTGGTTAAAACTCTATAGGTCAAAAAAGAAGCCATAATCTAAACATGATCCAGAAGCTTAGGCGTTTTCTCTGGGCCAAGGCTTATTTATAATGGACTGTGGCAAAGTGGAAAACTGTTCTGTGGTCAGACGAATCAAAATTTGAAGTTCTTTTTGGAAAATTGGGACACCATGTCATCCGGACTAAAGAGGACAAGGACAACCCAAGTTGTTATCAGCGCTCAGTTCAGAAGCCTGCATCTCTGATGGTATGGGGTTGCATGAGTGTGTGTGGCATGGGCAGCTTACACATCTGGAAAGGCACCATCAATGCTGAAAGGTATATTCAAGTTCTAGAACAACATATGCTCCCATCCAGACGTTGTCTCTTTCAGGGAAGACCTTGCATTTTCCAACATGACAATGCCAGACCACATACTGCATCAATTACAACATCATGGCTGCGTAAGGAGGAGGATCCGGGTACTGAAATGGCCAGCCTGCAGTCCAGATCTTCCACCCATAGAAAACATTTGGCGCATCATAAAGAGGAAGATGCGACAAAGAAGACCTAAGACGGTTGAGCAACTAGAAGCCTGTATTAGACAAGAATGGGACAACATTCCTATTCCTAAACTTGAGCAACTTGTCTCCTCAGTCCCCAGACGTTTGCAGACTGTTATAAAAAGAAGAGGGGATGCCACACAGTGGTAAACATGGCCTTGTCCCAACTTTTTTGAGATGTGTTGATGGCATGAAATTTAAAATAAACTTATTTTTCCCTTAAAATGAATCATTTTCTCAGTTTAAACATTTGATATATCATCTATGTTGTATTCTGAATAAAATATTGAAATGTGAAACTTCCACATCATTGCATTCTGTTTTTATTCACAATTTGTACAGTGTCCCAACTTTTTTGGAATCGGGTTTGTAAATGAACTTTTCCATGACATTCTAATTTATTGAGATGCACCTGTAGTCTTTGGTTTTATTATAAAATATGACTTTTTCCTTGTAATTAAACAATAAAAATAATTCAGATTCCCAACTGTGTTTGGTCACAAATTATGCAAATAACTGAACTTCACGTAATCTGTCTTCGTACACCTTACCAGCGGCGTGGATAGGGGTGCGCTTGAGCGTGTAGTCTTTCACTAGGATGGAAGCCCCCTGGTTGATGAGCACATCCACACATTCAACGTGGCCTTTGAAGGCAGCCAGGTCCAGCGGCGTGTGTCCTTGTGCTGTTCTCACATCCAAATCCAGCAGAGACTGAACCAGCACCTCAAGAGCCTGGTGATGTCCATGATACGCCTGAGGACAAGCATTAAAATAACCATTAAATATAATCTGAGAAGAACCTAAGCCAGAAAGCAAAAGAGAATTACAATGTTTCCCAACATTTGGTGAACAAACAAGATGGAGACTGTACTCACAGCCAGGTGGAGAGGGCTCACAGGAGCACGTACATCAGAGTCATTTAGAATGTCTGTCCCTGAGGTTTCCATTAACTTTAAAACAAGACACATCAGATCTAATTAGGTCTCATCACTCCGTGACAACCTTAAAGAGGTTTATGCTGAGCATCACAGCACTTACCACATCTAAAGGAGTTTCACTCGCAATCTGATGAAGAATACAGAAATATTTTAAGATGAAAATATTAAAAACATAGACCTAATCACATGATTTTAAGTCATCTCACCAGCTCCAGACACAGGCGGTGTCCATAAGCAGAGGCGTAATGCACTGCATTGTAGCCCTGATTGTCACGGATCCCTGGGTTGGCGTCATTCCTCAGCAAATATTCCAGGCACCTAGTTAGGGAACGAGAGAGACTGGTAAATACATGTCATTTAACAAGTTATGCACACCAATCACTTGTATGCAAAACAGTAACTCACTTTCCATCTGCGTCAGAAGCAGCGGCGTAGTGGAGGGGGGTGCAGCCCCTCTTGTCAAGCTCATTGACATTGGCTCCTGAACCCACCAAAGCAAACAGGCACTGGTAGTTGCAGTTTGCAGCTGAGTAGTGCAAAGGTGTCCTAAAGAAGATTTTGTACGCTCAAGCCTCACAATCAGAAATATCATATTGCATAATGAATGACTATGGAAGTGCAAAGTAAGCACACCTTCCAAAGCTGTCCTTCCTGTTGAAATCTGCTCCCGTGTTGAGGAGAAGATTCAGACACTCAAGGTTCCTGTGGTAGAAAACACATTTTAATTAAAGCAAAACAGACACAAGCTACATGAATGATATGTTGACAAACGTTTTTAAAGTATAAATAAGTCTTGTTTTGTAAAGATATTTATATTTGTATAAATATTGGTTTAAATATTTTTAATCAACATAAACAAGATTACGCAAAACTAATACAGGTTTTTGAAAAATTGTATTCTTTTAATATTTGTATACCTATATTTGTATAATTATATTTGTATAATTATATTTGTATAATTATATGCAATTCCAACATGGCGACTCTAGGAGCCTGTGGCAGGGACTTAGAACCATCACGGACTATAAAACACCACCCTCCAGATCGGGGAATGCGGACGCCTCTCTGGCTGACGAGCTGAACACTTTTTATGCTCGCTTCGAGGCTGCAGCTAATCACGCTAACGGCGCTAGCAGTGCTAACCGCATGCACGCTGAGGAAGCCGGTGAGGACAACGTATTCACCATCACGGAGCATGACGTGAGGAGGGCATTCAGGAGAGTGAACATCAGGAAGGCAGCAGGACCAGATGGCATCACAGGTCGGGTTCTGAAGGCCTGCGCTGACCAGCTAGCACCGGTGTTCACCGAGATCTTCAACCTCTCCCTGGAACAGTCCATAGTCCCCTCATGCTTTAAGCAGTCCACCATTGTTCCTGTCCCCAAGAAACCGCAGCCCACCTGCCTAAACGACTATCGCCCTGTAGCCCTCACATCAGTGGTGATGAAGTGCTTTGAGAGACTGGTCAGAGACTTCATCATTGCATCACTACCAGACACACTGGATCCACTACAGTTTGCATACAGACATAACCGCTCCACGGAGGATGCCATCTCACACCTCCTCCACACCACAACAAGTCACCTGGACTGCAGAAAAGGGAATTATGTAAAAATGCTGTTTGTGGACTACAGTTCAGCGTTTAACACCATAATTCCCTCCACACTCACCTCCAAGTTGGAGGTCCTTGGTCTCAGCACATCCTTGTGCCAATGGATCTCCAGCTTCCTGAAGGACAGACAGCAAGCCGTACGGATGGGTAAACACACCTCATCCTCCATCACCCTAAGCACTGGAGCCCCTCAAGGTTGTGTTCTGAGCCCCCTGCTGTACTCACTGTACACTTATGACTGTGTGGCCACTTCCAACTCCACCACCATCATTAAGTTTGCTGATGACACTGTTGTGTTGGGCCTGATCTCAGACAACGACGAGACGGCCTACATACAGGAGATTAAGAACCTGGAGAGTTGGTGCCAGGTGAATAGTCTACACCTGAACATCAGCAAAACTAAGGAGCTGATAGTGGACTTCAGTACGAAGCAGGAGCGGTCGTACCAGCCGATCACGATCAGCGGGACTCCAGTGGAGAGAGTGGACAGCTTCAGATACCTGGGTGTTCACATCACGCAGGACTTGACTTGGTCCTGTCATACCAGCACCCTGGTGAAGAAGGCCAGGCAGCGTCTGTACCATCTGAGACGCTTAAAGGACTTTAGACTTCCCTCTCGGGTGCTTAAGACTTTTTACACCTGCACCATCGAGAGCGTCCTGACGGGCAGCATCACTTCCTGGTTCGGGAACTGCACTATGCAGGACAGACGAGCCCTCCAGAGGGTGGTGCGTTCAGCGGAACGTACCATTCACACCGAGCTCCCTAACCTGCAGGACATCTACAGCAAGCGGTGCCTGACCAGGGCCAGGAAGATAGTGAAGGACCTCAGCCATCCCAACAATGGACTCTTTTCTCTGCTGCGTTCAGGGAGACGCTTCCGCTCCATGAAGGCGAACACAGAGAGAATGAGGAGGAGCTTCTTCCCGCAGGCCATTCGGAGTCTAAACCACTCTCCACTCTAATCACATCACCCCACACTTCCACTTTGCACATTTTTCAAGTACAATCTGCACTAATTTGTAGAAGGTACGGAAGGATAAATGAGTGGGACTTACATACCATTTGTCTTTGTCTTTAGTATCCTTTTACTCACTTATACACTTTACTGCACTGCACAGCACAGCACACGGACACTTTATCACTGACATACACTTTACTTTTTATAGAATCTATATAGAATCATATTCTATTTTTTATTCTCATATCTATTTGTTATTTTATTTTATTGCTAGTTTATTCTGTATATATGGTTACTGTACTTTTTCTATTTGTATTTTTGTAAACTTGAGGTTTTTCTAATTTTGTTGGACAATTTGTTGGACAGTCGTACAATACATTTCACTACATGTCGTACTACGTATGTATATGTATGTGACAAATAAAATTTGAATTTGAATTTGAATTTGACCTCTGAGATTTATGCCCCTCAAAAATATCAATAAATTGGAATCCTTATTTTTAAATAAATGAACAGATTGGGACCAAGAAAAACTGTTATCACCGACCATAAAATCAAAAATAATCATCTCACCCGCCGGCAGCAGCAGCATGTAAACAGGTCCTTCCAAAGTCATCAGGGGTGTCTATATCAAAGCCTGAAAGACAGAGACTTGCTGTTATACAGCAGTAAATTATGTAATCCATGCATAAAAAGTGCACTGTCTGACTATCTGAGCAGTGATGCAGCTTACCAGATGACAGCAGCTTACGGCAGCAGTCTGAGAAGCCGCTGAGAGCGGCCAAATGCAGTGGAAACATGCCATGAACTCCCCTCCTAAAAGAAAGATCCAAAGTTACAACCAGATAGACATGAGCATCTCGCTGTGTATGCACGTGGGATCAATTACAAAATTCTTGGGTGTTTGAATAATGAATTTCTGCCTACATCTATATTTCCACAGTTAATGTATAAATTAAACAAAGCTGTTATATTCAGTAATTAGCAAGCACATGGGAAAGAGAATTCTTACTTGGCTGTATCAGCTCCATTAGTGATCAGTGTGTTGATGAGAAGCTCGTGTCCGTATCGAGCTGCGATGTGCAGAGGAGTATTCCCGTTCTTATCTTCACAGTCTATCTCAGCACCTACACATACACGAAACAAACACGCTGTCAGATACTGCGGGTTTGCATGTCAGTAATGGAAAATTTCAAAAGTCAAGATTCACCATTTTGAATAATCGCCTGAGATCTAGAGAACCTCCCGTGGATAGCGGTCATATGTAGAGGAGTCTTACCATCCTTACTCTGCAAAAAGATAAATAACCAAGTTTTAACGGAATTCATTGGTGATTTTTGTCACACTTGTGCAGCCATAATAGAGGTCCCACCTTGATATTAACATCAGCTCCATTTCCCACGAGCAGCTCAAGGCAGAGTGCTCCGTGCCGTGAGGCAGCGGTGAAGTGAAGGGGTGCGAAGCCCTTCTCGTTAACCTGGTTCACATTCGCACCACACTCGATCAGCTCGTTTACCACCACATCCTGACCGTTGTAGCATGCCACGTGCAGTGGCGTGTTCCCATACGCGTTTGGATCATTCATCTGTAGGCATGTCCACAGTTCAAATGTTCAGACATTCACACTGCGGTTTAATTACTGTGTGACTGAATGAGACTGAACAGAGGTGTGCATCCAATTTAAGCATTGTGGTATACAGCAGTCTACTCTTAGTTCTTTTGAAGCGAACCTCTAGATGAAAAGGTTAGCATGATGCCATCTGAACTAGGGGTGGGACAATACATTTCTTTCCAAAAGCACTCTGACTCTGAGCAAGTTCCATGAACCGCATTCTCTATGAAGATGGGGAAGCACGAGGAACCGAAGGATAAACAGATTTCCAGCCACTGTATTAGCTTTACTGCTAATATATATATGTATGTGTTTATGGAGATGAAAACTATAAGCGTGGACCATAGGCACCGAGCACATTGTTATTGCAGAGCATATTCAGTTTATGCTCCGCTCGGATCGCAGGTGGATTTCCCTCACTATATGAGTGAGAGAGAGAGCGCTGCCGGTGCGTCCAGTTTTATGTGAACAAAACTGGATGCTCTCCCTATCTCTCAGATATTACAAGTGCGCGTTATGCAGTGTGAACAGTGGGCACCGACCGGCAGAAACATAAATCTGCACCTATGGCATGGAGGACGAAACAAAACCTTGTCAGAGCCACAATGTGGCGCAGAAGTGTGCAGTGTGTGTGCTTGCCGCGCATCTACATTTGAAATAACTAACCTGAGCGCGCAAAAGACTTGATGTGAATGGCTATTTCTTTGTGTGGGGCTCCGTTTTTATGATGAGAGGAGTAGAAAGGTTGAGAAAGCACTCCAGGTAAATTTTGAAATGTACCAGGTTTATATTATATCTATCAGTCTAGTTTTTTTTTCTTTTTCTGTTTGATAAGCAGTTAAATGTGTTTGTTTACACACAGAGAAAAAGAAAAGTGTAAGCTTTTAATAGGTCCAAGAATAAAATGATTAATTTAGCCTACTCAACATGTTAAAATTGATTTACAGAACTTGTTGTTGTTGTTTTCTAACAGTTTGCACTTGAATAAAGAAAGAAAACTTGCACTTAACCTTTTCACGGGCATTTTGTTTAGACCGATATCATGATGTATCATTATAGAATTTTCTAGAAATATATAGATTATCGCAGAATCGCTGTATCGTGATATTATCGTTATCGTGAGCCATGTATCGGGATTATATCGTATCGTGAGGTACCCTACGATTCCCACCCCTAGTCTGAACCATACTTGGACCAATCCACCCACAAGAGTACGAATGACTGTGAAAGCAAGCCACGTTGTGAGTGAAGCATTTTATTATGTTCTAGTCAATCAAACTGACTGCCACTTTGTTCATTTGCCAAACTGAAAATGAAAAATCAACTAGCTCACTGCCAAAATGGTTACCATCATGTGTCACTAGCTATAATTAATATGAACAGGCACATAAGCATTTTTGAAAATGTTGGCATTGAATTCCATGAAAAATATCAAACACCTTTTAAAAGATGCAGCAATGGACAAAAGTAAAGCAAACCGCTTGAGACAGACTGAAACTGTGTCGTAGATTCACAGGAGAGTCTGTCTGTCTTTCATTAAGATATTGTGATGCACGGTAATGTATTGAATAATAATGTGTGTATTGGAAGAAAGCAAGTAGTTAAGTCTAGTTTAAAACAATGTTTGAACTAAAACACAGGGACATTTTTACACACCAACACAACATTTACAAGAATAGTGGTTGACCAACATATGTCCCAAGTTTTGGATTTTATTTTTTAAATTATCGGCATCAGCCAATATGTTTTTTTCTGTTTGGCTGATGAATATCAGATTATTTTATTTTGACAGCATCAGGACTTTTATTTTGGGAGCACAGAGAATACCAGTGCTTAAGCTTGTGTCACGTTTTTTAATATTGATTCAGTTTTAAATATATTTTTTCAATTGTTTACATTTTAAGATTGTCTAATTGAGTGAACATTTATTTCATGGCAGCATGTTTTCTGCTATTTTAAATTAAATAGTGTGATGTATATCGGCATCATCCAAAAAAAAAATCTGTATCACTCAAAGTCAAATTAAATAATCTCTCTAAAAGGCCTTTCGCACCGCAGGAACCTTTTCATAGTACCCGAACTAATTGTGGAACTACCCACGTTTTGGCGTGTTCGCACCGCGGGAACTAAGAATGGTTTTAGTTCCAGGAACTCCGTTTGGAGGAACTAAATTAGCTCCTACTTCAGAGTAGGGTCTAAAACAGTTCTAGGAACTATCCGTGACGCAAGTGTATGCTGATTGGCTAAACGCGTACGAAAACGCCCTCACCCGCCATGATTTCAAACACTGTGTAAACATACACTGTGTAAACATTGTATCATACTGAGAGCATTTATAAACGGCATTTACCTGAAGACTTCGTCTACGGCGTTTTGTGCTTCTATCAGCCTCAATGAAATGTAACACTGCAAGTTGTCGTTGGAGATTCTTTAGTCCTCTTTTCCGTTCATTCAATCGCTTGACGTATACGTCGAAATTCCATGTTCATTATTGTGAAACCCGTGAGACACGACAAAAACACAGCTCCAATCACAGCATCCTCCTGTTATTAACGTTGTTCTTCTTTGTTTACGTTGTAGAACGCCGCGTACAAGTGATATCGCTGTCGACCGGCTTACGTCACCCACTGTCGGTGCGAATGCAACCCTTTAAATGGTACTGGGAAATAGTTCGCGTAAAATCGTCCCAGTACTTTAGTACTGTACTTTTAGTTCTGGAACTAAAGCAGTGCGAAAGGCCCTTAATATTCATGAGCTGGAAGTCATTCTGGAAGAACCATAACATTAGTGTTTTTTTATAAAACTTAAAGGAGTCATGAACTAAAAAAATCTAAATTCCCTTGACTCTTCTGAGTCTACAATCTGCCACGCCTATAATTATAAGAAAACCCCAGATAACAGTACAAAATAATAATAAAAAAGGCAGTTCATGACCCCTTTAAGCTAATAGTGTGACGACATGGCATCATCCATCAAAAATCTATATCGGTCAATCACTAATTAAAACATCTCTCCATTATTTACAAGCTGTAAATCAAGGAAGAATCATAACATTAGTGTTATGTCACATTTTTCTTCTAAAACTTAATGGCCATTATAATCTATCATGTACATATTCAATATCGCCCAATAGACAGACATGCATGTTAAGAAAGTATGACAATGTGAACACTCACATCCACTCCTAGGTCCAGCAGATACTTCACTACACTGATCATCCCGCTGGACGCTGCAGCATGGAGGGGTGTGTAAGCTTTCTTATCCTTACACGTCACCTCAGCACCATGAGACACCAGCAGTTTGACCACCTCCATGTGACCTGAAGGGTTGAGGGTTTGAAAGGGTTTTGAATTTACAAGACCCCACATATGGCTGTGCAAGAGGCTGGAAAACAAATAATAGCTCCGTCTCACCCATGTATGCCGCCCAGTGGATCGCCCTTCTGTCCTTCTTATCAAACGCATTTATATTTGCTCCCCTGGATAGCAGTAACCGCACCATCTGACAACAGAAAAACATGCATTACACTTTACACATGGAATACAACAATAAAACTAGATTTGCAGTGTTTAAAAAACAAATTTAAATATTAAATATTCATCTCTCAATTGTACCTTGAAGTACTTCATGAATTCTGAACCATAATTTCAACAATCCCACACATATGCAAATGGCTGTTCACTGACCTCCAGGTGGCCACTGAAGGCAGCGTGGTGCAGAGCTGTGCGTCCAGCCCGATCTGATACATTAACATTGCTAAGCAGTGGTACCAATGCCTCAGCGCAGCGGACTGCTTTGTTAGCAGCGGCCACATGTAGAGGAGTCTGCCAGTTCTTATCGCGAGCGTTCACATCAGCAGAGTGCTTCAACAAAACCTGCACTGCCTCCTGCAGGACACAAGGTCACAGGAAGAGACGGATCAATTATCTGAAGCATTACTTGTCATTTGTTCCCTTAATTTGTGGTTGCATACTTTCACAACTTCAAGCAAGTCACAATTTGTTAATTTACACATATGAGCTCAAATCTAATATATTATTGCCTTTCAGATACGGGGTTTTTGCAGGTTTTATGAAGGTAAATTTAAGACCTTTGAAAGACCAAGTAAAGAAGAAATTAAGGAATTAATTGGAGAACAACACGTCAATATGTTCTCTTAATGTGACTGTCTAGGGAGCACACAATGAGCTGTAAAGTTTGAAAAATACAACATCCAACCAATCTCCATTACTTTTTCATTCATTTTACAGCTTGAATAGCTCTGCTCCCAACCACTAGAATAGTGAAAGAACATTTACTGTACCTTCTATTCACACTGCAAAAATATTTGACATTTTCTTTATTTTACATATTAAGTAAATGCATCTTAATTTAAGAATGTTTAAATGTTTGTATTGGAATGCATGCAACAAGGCCTTGATTTATGGAAGGGCATATTAAGAACTTTAAGACTCATAGAAACCCTGTAAACCTAACAGAAGCTTTTACATTACTTATATTAGCTTTTTTGTTTTTATTTTATTACTGTTACTTTGATAATTATTGGATGCAATGTTTACCTAATTTATGGAATGTTTACTTATTCACTTATTCAAAACTACACTGTAGATTTATTTAAAATGTTAATGTTAATAATGCGTTAATGCAAATTCCTTTTTAACGGCACTAATTTTATTAACGCGCGATTAAAGCAGCGCGCACTTTCTGTTTGACCCATGGCCTAGCCCGTACTACTACAGTGGGAGAAATGGAAATGAATGGATATGCTGACAGTGTTGCAAATTTAGCGCCTTTTTCAGACCACTTTAGCAACTTTTCTTTTGCTAAAGGGAGAGCTGGTTATTTAGTCCTAATGGGTCACGTTTTAGTCACTATTTCATATTCATTCCGTTGTCTGACAACAGAAACAGTAAAATATATAAATGAAAACAGTTTTATTGAGAATTTAGCTGCATCAAAATACAGTAGGCCTATGTGGGCACAAAGAGGCAAACAAATGTAATAATAAATAATAAATGTACATTTTGCATGTTCAGAAGAAGTGAGCTGCCCTGTCTTGCAAAAATGTAAACAGGTTTGTGTTGGTAAATTGCTCAGTGCAAAGAAAGAAGTAATGGGAACCTGGTATTTCTTTTTTCATGCGTCTAATAGACATGAGCAAGTTCTTTGAAAAACATAATAAACATATTGCATAAAGCATCCATATTTGTCATTGCCCATGTTGATTAGAGTATTAAAAACATGAAAAGTATTAATTTAAGGTACATTTAGAGCAGATTAAAAAAAAAAAGTGAGATTAAGTTGTGACTAATCGCGATTAAATATTTTAATCGATTGACAGCTCTAGTTTATTTAAAATATAGGTAACACTTTAGTATAAGGACAAATTTTCACTATTAACTAGTTGCTTATTATTAACATATCGACTGTTTATTGGTACTTATTAAGCATATATTCTGCATGAACATATTCTACATCCCTAATCCTACCCATTACCTACACAACTGCTTTACTAACTACTAATAAGCAGCAAATCAGGGGGTTATTGAGGCAAAAGTCATAGTTAATGGTTTGTTAATAGCAAGAACGGGCCTTAAAATAAAGTGTGACCAAAATATATATATTTTTTTATATATATATAGAATATTTGTTCGTTTCAAAAGCACATCAGCTTTTGCTGTGCTGTTGGAATCTGTCACGATTTTGGTATTCACTACAAAAATTATGGTACTGTGACAATTCTATTCTTCAGGAAGCAAAGTTTAGGCAAAACCTACAGAAAACAAGTATGTCTTTGTGGTTGTAATACCTCACTGCAGGATGCCACTGCGCGGTGCAGAGGAGTCAGCCATTTGTTGTCTTTGGCATTCACCCTCGCCCCTACATCACAAGCAAAACATGAATAACAGTATAACAATACATCAAAGCCACATTTGAAGACACCTGGAATCAAAGGGAGGAGATACGAGAAGCTTCAAAAAATGGGTTTCATTATGATGAATATTCCAGATGCATTTACCCGATAAAATTAAGAGCTCTATAATCTCAGCATCTCCTAGGTAAGCAGCTGCATGCAGCGGTGTCCTTTTTTCATTGTCCTGAAAGAAATAGAGTTTATTTATTATTAATTGAACCAATTTGAAATATAAGGTGGATCAATTTAAAATCGAGCCATTTTTTTTTTTTTTAATCTTACTTGTACATTCACATCCTCTTTCTTGAAAATGAGAGAGCGTACTTCATCCGGATCAACATTGAAAATAGCTTTTAGCAGGGCAGGCTGAAAAACAGAGAGACACACACTTCAAGTCACACAACTGACAATGAGAAACATGGCCAAATCTGAACTGGGACATTTGGTTTGTGCCCTGACAGGTGAACTTAAATGCAGAGACTGATAACTTGTTGGCAATAACTGGGTAAACATGGTTGAATCGCTTCCCCAAAGACTTCCGACAGCAAACCGAAGCAACAGCACCTTGAGGTAGTATTGTCCGTGTAGACTGCCTGTGTATTGCTTATGTAAGTGCACCCTCAAGTGCCAGAGTGATTCTAAATAAAACCAGCCTCTTTCTTTGTCTTTTTGAGCTGCAGTGCAAATTGACACTTCATTCTTTAATAATGTCAATTTTCTTTCCCTTACAATGATTTTAAAGAAAACATGTCATGCTTTCATTCTAGTAAACAAACAAAGGAGAGATTATAGCAACATTGAACTTTGTTTCTTTAATCAGTATTTCGTCACAGAATTTCACAATTTAGATTCCATCTTTCACAGTATAATAAATCTCTCAAAATTTAGTTAAAAACAAGATTTCAGATCCTCCCCCCCCCATATAAAAAGACTCAAAGTATGATTTCAAATTTTTGGGAAAGAGGAATTTACCTTATTCATGGATATTAGAATTTTGTTTTTACGATTTCATGATAACAAAGATTAGTGATCGATATTGATTTTTTTTTATAACCGATACCAATTATTTGCATGTTTATGTGCCGATAACCGATATGTAGAACCGATATTTATTTACTGTTATAAAGTAAATAAATGACTGCGTGAAGTAAGTCCATACTTCACTTTAGTTTTTCCTCCTTTCAGTCATCTTAACAAAAAATGTTTTGAGAATTAGCAGTCTTTCATGCAGGGCTCTAGACTCATTCTTCCCACTGATCTCACTTTTGCGACTAACTTTCTCAGTTGGTCGCACGAGCACATAATTTGGTTGCAATTTGTTTTTTTGTTTTTGTTACAACATTTGATTAATCAATGCATGCTGATGAACTTTTATCATAGTTTATAGTTATATGGTAACGAAAGTGTTCAACATTCAACTCGTTCTTTTTCATCGGTATTATTTGTGATTTAAATTTTGTGATCAGGAATTCCTTTTTTCGTGCGCTTTCACTTTCAAATTTGCGATCTTGGTGTCACATTTTACAAGAAAAGATAATTGTCCATTTTGTTTATATCTATACACCTTTCACTTTTTAAGACTAAAACAAAAGATGGATTCATTGTTATTCTTAAAAAGCACAACAACAATAAAACAGTACGTAACATTTATTAACAAAAACGAATAAGACGAGGCATGGCACAGGACACAACACATGCTGTACTATATACCGAGTATATTACAGAATGTTTAGCAAACTCTGAGGAAGCAAATAAATATTCATATATATTTTTTTTTTTAAATTAAGGAAAGCCTTCATTGCGTAACGTGAGGTAAACAGCAAAGATAACAAGCTTCTCAAAATGAAAACAAAAAGAAAAGTAAAACTAAGCTGGCTGTCGCTGACAGGACTTGCATGTTTTTTCAACAATACCACCATGTTCGCCTTCTCTGGTTTAAGAAGCGGTCTTAAACCCTCCGTTGCGCTCCGTCCGCAACGCGCACCTTCGCGCCCGTGCTGACGCGGCGAGTATAAACCAGGCTCTACCCACGAAGCGCTCGCGCTGAAAGCACCTCTCTTCACGTGATCAGTGAAATCTGACTCCTGCTATAATGTGCTGCGTCTGGCAGTGCGCGCTGTATGAAGCAGACGCGTTGGAGCAGCGCAGACCATGCACTCGTACAAATGCAACCACGTCAAATTTGAACTCGCAAAAAATGACCATTTTGGTCGCAGTCTAGAGCCTGGTCATGTTCAATTTAATCTTCGTATTACAACAATAAAAAACATTTTATTTATAAAAAGCTTTAGCAGCAACAGTAATATTAGCAGTAAGCAAAATAAACGTAGAATGTCTAATGTTTTCAAATAGAGAAAATAAATAAAGGAAAGGCATATCAACTTCATTTTTAACTACAGTTTTAGTAGGTTTATAAGCCGTTTCATAGGCTAAAGAGTCAAGTCAAGTCAAAGAGTGAAGAATAATTCACTGGATAATGTTAATTCACGGAATAATATTCTCTGGAATATTGGAATATAACAAGCATTGTATTTTATTGCATTTCTCAACTGGCATGCTCTAAATTATGCTGCTGACAGCGCGGTTTATCTATGCATTTACACAGAACTATAGGCTACTCAAACTGTGATCGATTGCAGAGAATTTCCATAGAGTTGTATTAATTTAGATGTTTATAAACAAAATAATGGTTATATAGTAAGTGTTAATACAATTTAGGGTGCTTCAAAAAAGTGAATCTTGTTAAAAGTTACATGCAATGGCCGTGCTGAGCATTTTTCACGGGATTAATAGACCACAGAGAGAGAATTCAATTCAGCACTTTTATTTCCAACATGCGCTAATTCATGGCTGTGTTATTTCAGGCAAAGTTATATCTTTATAGGGACAGGGCTTGACAGAGTATCTTATTTATCATATTTCTTAGAGCCAAGTTGCATAAACTACATAACAGGCATTTATGTAATACATCTAATTTGTGCATTAATGACTGTAATATTAAATAGCTTACTAACTACAGCAAATCAAGTACCTGCACGCCGTTGTTCGTTCTCGTCTCCCCTCAGATGCGCTGCAATTGCGATCCTGCGCGCAATTCTCAAAACACCCACAAGATGTTTGTCAGTGAATCCGATATTACAAAACCGATATCCGATTATGAAAAATGCTTAAATATCGGGAAAATATCGGTAAATCGATATATCGGTTTTAAACATTAGAATTCCCCAAATCTGGACTAAGTTACAGATGTTCTCTCACTTAAAAAAAAAAAAAAAAACTCTACTTAAGGGTAAAAATAACCAGTAGGTAAAATACTGTTTTAATGAGCGAGTCATCCACTCAACAAATTTGTTCAAAAGACTGATTCATTCAGAAACGAAGCAAGTGATAGGAATGGGTTACTGAATCACTGACTTTACTCGATTCATTTAAAACTGTGGATTCATTCAGTAATGAAACACTGCTGTGTGTTGCTCGGAGACACAGATATTCTGCTGTGGCTTTGATTGGAACTATTTTCATCAGCGAAATGAAGCAAAAAACAGTCAATATTGTGTCTAAAACACAAGTCACTGAATTTAACTTCTTGTTTATTGCATAAAATCAATGTCACATTGCAATCGTGTTGATGTATATTTTTTTTACCACAGTATGCATCTTTAAATGTCTGTGTTGCTCATTTGTTTTGATTTCTGCACGAGTCGCTTTCATGGACACTCAGGCTGCGCGAGCTTCATCTGCCACGACATACATTATCATTCACTGTTTACACAATGCAATAAAATCTGAATCATTCTTGTGCAAAAATTGTTGGTGGCCAAGTTTCAGTGCTTCTCTAGTTATTTTTGTTATTGACGTTTTAATCAGGCTCCTTCTTCGGTTGGGCAAGAAAAATTCTCTCTCGCTTTCCCGTTTAAAAAAATCGACATGCCCCAGACAAGCGTTAATAGAGCTCTGATTGCTCCCCCACAGTTTATTTTGGCCCTACATATATTACAAATTGCACACTTTGTCTTCTTTACTCACAATGAATAACTTCCACACCGACGTCATGTTTACATGTGGATGTGTGCGTGTGATGTCAAAGCGGACCAGCTTGGAATCGGCAAACTGACCAGCCGGTCACCGGTCTGGGGCCGATCATGAGGAAAATCCCTGGCCAGTCGATCGGTGCATCTCTACCAACAATATTTCATTACCACCATGCCAAACATTTTTACAGAACAATTTGGCTATGACAGAAAAGAGAAGTGACAAGCAAGCACATTTCTGCCAGAACCACAGAGTGATGCATCAAAAACTACAAATGTAATTCATTAAAATCATGAACTGAGGGTTGACACACTGAACCAAAAACCACTTGGAGGATGATCAAAACCATGCTCAGATCCTTATCCAAAAAAAGTGATACATTTTTAACAAGGATGAAGTTAATTTAAGATTTTAAGCAATCAAATATTAAAACTAATTATTAGATGGGTTGTTTTAAACCAAGAGAAGAATCCCAACCAGTGAGGAGGCTCAAAATAATAGAATAAGAAATATGTTCATCATTAATTGAAAGATGGATGCCAAGCATGGTGGTCTCCACCAGCACGGAGAGAGCAGATGGTGGCGCAGAAAGTACATATCTGCTCCAAACCGGCATGAGTTAATAGTGGACAGACACCACTGTTCCTCCCAGCAGCGTAGCTTGCGCTACTGGTTTATCAAGGACACAAACAGCTAATTTTATGTTTATCAATAAATATTTAGCAAGCTTCAATAAACAAAAAGATTGCCAGTTCCAACAGGTGACAGAGAAAAATTAAATCATGAATGCATTCATATCAAAGAAAACCTCTTGACACCATTTCTCCTTGGCAGTGACCGGTTTCCTTTACATATTCATCTCTATAGATATTCCATACTTTATCATCACTTTCGAAAAAACAGGGGTTGAGAACAATGCACGTGCCTTCCGCATCAACTGCAGTATAGGCTTGCTGTGACTCATGGGAAGCATGTGCACTATGCCCGAGTTACAGGAAGTGTTCAGTCACACATTCTTGAGTGTTGTGAAATGGGATGTAGAAAATTCTGATAACAGCCAAGTGTTAATTTGCCTCAGGTTTCACACCACGCACTACTCTTGAGAATAACAGCCTCGGCAAGGCATTCAAATTACATGTGCAATAATATACAGGGTTTTGAGAAGTTTTATAAATCAGACATCATATTATATAGCATTTGGGGGGGGGGGGGGGGGGGCACAGTAAGAAAACCGAAATATCTCTTAGTTTTATACACATTCACCTCACTAGTCACTAATACAAAAAAACTAAAAACGTCAACAATGTAGAGTTCATCTACCTAGATCGTCTCTGGCTTATCTAAACCAGTTAGTCTCAGCTGAGGTTGTCAGTGGAAGGACAAGCTCACACTGAGAGTCGTGAGAACATAACAAGCAAGCACTTGTGCTTGAAGAAAGCTTCATTTGAAAAGACTCCTTTAGTAGCTCTAAGCTGAGACAAGGCTCTATTTGTCACATGTGGTCTGCGCTCTACTGCATGCATACGGGTTTAATAGTCTATTCAAGCGATGCGATCGTGTTCGGTCTCCTTTAACGAGCTCCTCTAGTTACTGCCATCACCATGGAGATGAGCGCTTCTGTATCTCCTCGTCCTTCCTAACTGGAGACTGAGTGATGTAAACGCATGCATACATGTACAAACACTAATGAACTCTCTGTCTGGTTCTGGAGGTCAACTAAGAGAACAACAAACTGGTAACATCAAGGTCATGGGTTTGACTTCCAGAGAACACCTGGAATACACTGCAAGTAGGCCTATATAAGCAGGGCTCAACAATAAAAAATGCCTGATGGCCTGGGGCCATAGCGAATGATACTGGGGACAGTTCTTGTCACAAAAGTTTATTATTTGCATTCAAGCAAATTTAAGCATTTTAGTCACTTAGAAGACAGCAAAGAAAACTCAGTACTAGAATTGTGTTCTCTTCCATGTCTCATCACACTTAGACAATTACACACTTATGTCAAATATGTCCAAATTTGACATAAGTGCAAGTATCTTCATAAACAGTCAGTAATGTTTTAAGTTAGCAATAACAGGAAAGAAATAGGGCTGTCGCGATTCATCGATTTTAATCGACTAGACGGTTTGTAAAAATCATCAACTTCATTTTGCTCGCGTCGACTAACCGGCCAAAGTGGTGCATTTCACGGACGAGAATCCATAAAGCACATGATTAGACTATTTTCCAAGGCTGCATGATATATTAAACCCATTTATAAAATCATAATTAAGCTTAATTGTTAATTCACAAACACTATTATTTGATTAATTATATATGATGCAGTTCTAACACAATATATGCGCTTTGATTATTTACAGAAGTGTAGGTTAAGTACGTGCGTCTCACAGCGGCTCCGTTCACAGTAGCTCCACAGAAACTTATCATTTACATGTGTGGAGCATCTCAAACTCCATCTCTGCATGTTGTTGTGAGTTTGGGTTTATTATAACGTTAATCTGGGAACGCAACGTATGCCATTTCATCAGATTTGTAAGGTAAATCATTTATAAATCTACGCAAAACAGGAGAATACATCACGGTTTCAAAATAAAAGCTCAAACCCTCACAGTTTACACGTGTTGATGTCCACATATTCATTTAATTACAATGGCCATAGCATTTCTGTCCTAAAGAAATGGTTAAATGGTGCTTGGTCAATATTAAACAAGGATTACAGGGTTTTTCCTGGGTCAAAAAAGGTCTTGGGTGGTGCCTGACGGTCATCCACACACAAAGTAAAAAAGTACCCTCCCCACGTGAGCTGCGAACCCAATACTGACCATAACTAAAATAAATGCAAAGAAAAAGCTTGTGATTTTTAATTATATTCATTCATGAAAGAAAAAACAGCCATTGTCAGGGAATATAATAAAACTGGCTTTCATATTTTTGTAAGATAGGATCCTTCTTTGCTAGACCTCACAATTACATAAATATTGAAAAAGCATTTAAAAGTAGTATTAAAAAGTTTATATTTAACTAGTAGTCTAATTTTCTACCATACATCTGACTAAAATTAGTAGCTGGCTAACAAATTGCTTTGTGGCTGGTTTCACCTCACTCAGTCTAAAGTAAATTATTTTAACTACACATTGTCATATAAATAACCTGAGGCTACTGTGGATTATTAAGGCTAAATATTGTATTATTATTAAGGTTTAATCTTTTTTTTCTTTTATTGAAAGTGTGTTTTATGTTAGTTGCATGTGTGGAACACTTGTCAGAGAACATAAAGATCCTTTTTTTTAGCACAATTCACAACACCGGTAATTCAGTTTAAAACAAAATAAAAACAAATTCAATCTCTGAATGTGCCGCATGAAATATGGAATCAGTCTTCTGACCTTTTACTATCATGTCACTTGATTTTGAGGGAGGGAGAGGAAAGACAGTTAGGGCTTGTTTACACCTGGTCACTTTATGCGTTTTGTCGGATCGGATATCCATCTGATTTGTTAATTTTGGCCACATTAAAAAAAGGATATAAATCCGATCTTGAATCAGGCCTACCGTCAAAGAAATCAACAGTGCGCTGCAATTTATTCATCTTGAGCCGATTAAAAGATTGAGGATTGCAACAGAAGAGAGCGGCATCAGCACTGGAAAGATAAGCTACTTTCAGTTTCATTCGCGGCAGTTTGCGGGTCGGCTTGCTGGCTATATCTGTGGCAATGCATGTAGCATTAACGCTGTCATATCTGACTATTACATTGATTATAATTGTATTATTAGTAGACTAGAACCCGTGGATGTGTTGTCATTCTTACACTATAATACTGAACTTTGATTTCAGTGATTTGGACTATGAGATGCACTCTGTTGGACTTTACTTTTGCTTTAAAAAAGGATTTCATAGAAATTTGGATTTCATTTGGTTTAATAAAATATTCTTAAGAAAAATTTTAGATTTTTTGTGGGAAATTAATCGTTTAGATTAATCGATAGATTAATCGAAATAAAAATAGTCGTTAGTGGCAGCCATAGAAAGAAATCAGATCTGCTGTATATACCTGATGTTAACTTTACATTAGTTAGGCTAGTAGTTTTTGCTGCGGTATTGAAATTCACATTGAAAATGTATTTAAAAACAATGGTGTCATAAACCTTATTCATTCTAATTTGTATTATTTATTAGAATTTATTTGGTTACATGGGTCGAAAACAACAACAAAAAGACTCTTTTTTTTTTCCCCCTCCGTTTTAATTTTATTCATTTATTTTTGTTGCAGAGCCAGTGAAATTTTGACAGAGCAAGTTAAACGATAAACCACTGGCCTGACCGGGTCAGTAGAAAAATTCCCTAATGTTGAATCCTAATAAACATCCATATATGTAAATGGGTGCAATATTCCAAGGAAAATCTGAAATTACACGCATATAAACACACTAAATTTCAAAGAAAAAAAACTACTGTACAAATAAAAGTAGAAATGCACAAACTGTCTTAACATTTAGCTATCCTGAGGGAGAAAGTAATGTAACAGGTGAAATCTATGAAGTCAGTAATAAAAAAAACAACAACCTTTCTGGCAGTGTCATCATTACAAAGGTCAAATGTCCAAAATATTTGACATCTTTAGCCCACTTGCAAGGTCATTCTATTCTTGAATCTCCTCTATGCTAGAAATATCTCATATAGAAAGCGAATAAAGTTCACATAACACTAAGACCAGCTGTAAAACCCACATTTTAGTCAATATTTTAATTATTTTTAGAACTGCGATGGTCTTGTGCATTACTGATCATACACCTGTCGTGCACTGAAGACTGGACGTTAAAGTTATCATGTTATATGACTCTCAACTTCAAATCCATAAACAAAATTATTAATCAAAACCAGCTCTCTCATATCTGAGCATTTTCATAGCCAGCAGTACCTGACGAGACCAACTGTTGCCCGAGCCTTAAGATAACAAGTAATCAGAAGACTTGTGCGATTTATTAATTACTTAAAAGATTATTGAAAACAAATAGTGTACACTTCATCGGTCACAACCTGTTATACTAATATCGAGGCTCGCGGACATTTAGCTTAGCAACTATTAGCTACATTCCTTTTGCACGAGATGACAAATACCCACAAATTACGTTTTGCTTTCAGCAATGTAATGTAATGTAGCACGTATTCGTCCTCTTAAACGGCTTTAGTTAAATGACTTTGGACAGTTCAGTCGTCTGTGAGGTTGCTTGGTAGTTCACTAGCGTGTTAGCACTAGCCTAACTCGGCTAGCTGTTTCAGACACCACTCACCTGGTCTCTAATTTTGAGAACCACCATGTTTCGATGCTCTCTTTGGATCTCATGCAGAACTAAACGGATATTTTTCACCACCACCACTTGAATGCTGATGTTCAGTTGTCGGTAAATCTAGCGTTTTCAGTAGGCCTGGGGTTTCCTACTTGCCACTGATGAGCAGGGGAGAAAACTCCATAACATTACCGCCACTGCTGCCTCGCAAAGAACAGAGACGATGATTGGCTAGACCAGTGGTTTGAACGACAGTAAAAAGAACGATGATTGGTTAAAAACCAGATGGGGGCGATGCTTGCTTGTGAACTGTGAAGCGTTGTTGGATGTGAGCATTGCAGTTTATCAGTAGGTTTCAGATCGGTAAAGGAAGAAGTGCGTGTTTCTCTATTGCAAAGTGACGTTACCTTTTAACAATGGTGTTTAATACAAAATGCATTACAACGAATACAAATGATGTGTTAAAGTGATGGTTCATTATATAAGGGTTACAGTTGTTTTAACAGTTTATATTTGTATGACTATAATGCAGGAGTTTTAACACTTTTTGATGCCAAGGACCACAAATATGATAATTCTAATGCGAGAGACCCTATTCCTATTATACACGCAAATTGTTAAACATGCCAATTTGGTAATTTTAAAAGTAGTGCTTAATTTTCAGGAATAACACACAATTTAACATAATGTAAGTTTTTTGGCCATCAAAATAATGGAAAATTATATTTGTTAATATACGCCAGTATAATTAATGATAAAATTATTATCCAAATGACCAACTAAATGTCACTGTTAGGTACAGTTTTAAAATTGTATGGCAGTATAAAACTGTCAAAATGTATAACTAAAATTTCAGCGAACTTGGAATATATTATTTTTGCCCTTTTCCTCATTGTTTTTTTTCACTTTGTGTTACAGGAAATACATAGACATGTTTTCATAGGTCTGTGCAGAAAACAATGAAACCGGTTCCTTGTATTGTTCCTTAAAAAAAAAATCTCATCAGCTGATAGTTGCTAGTAAATGAAGGCTGTGATAGAAAGTTGTGTTAGATAAGAAATATGCCTAATAGCTAGATTCTGTTTATAACTTAAAACATGCTGACTTGTCTCAATAAAAATATAGCAACTTGACAACTTGAGTTTTTTTTAACAAAGAGAGAGAGAATAAGAGAGAGAATATACATTCATTTGGACTGAACAAGGCTTTGAGTTGCTTTAAACTTAAAATGAGCGTTAAATAATCAAAACATAAAGAGTCAATTTCATTGTGGTGCACCAGATGACGCTAAAGGTGTATTTAAGACTTTGTATTTACTTCACAGTTGGCTATCTGTTCTCCTGTGTCTAATGCACCACATTCAGCACTAAATAAATAACTGCCATGGCTAGACGCAATTTACATAAACATTAAATAAATAAAGTATTAAATAAAACAAATCTTAGTTAACAAATCTAGCTATTCTAATATTTTATCTTTTCACTTCAAAATAAAATAATATTTTCTAAATCTAAAAATAAGACTGTAAAATAACCTGTTTATTATTATTAAATGTTTATTATTATATTATGCCTCCTGTTTTTCACAATATATATATATATTTTTTTCACAGTATATATATAATTCAGTATATATTCAGTATTTCTATACTTGTTCTGCATAATGCATCTACTGTGTTTATACCTCCTCTTTTGCACCTTGTATTAGCATCGAGCAGGTCTCTGCTTCTGTATCTCAAACTTTGCAATCCATAAATATTGTTTTGTTTATACACACATATCTATAAAAGTATATATTTATTTATACAAATATTGCTATTTGCCCTTCTGGTTAGATGCTAACTGCATTTAATTGGCTCTTTACGTACTGTATACTCTGCACAGTAACGTAATCTAATCTAATCTAAAAAAACAAACAAACTAAAAAAATTAAATAATTGATGAGGGCACTCATTCCCTCATTAACAAACAGGCACAAAAACTTTTGATATTCAGCATAATACAACATCCCGGATTTTTATTTTATTTTTTTCCAGAAGATTAATTAACATCAAAATCTGTTTCTACCGATTACATCTCACGAAATGACCAAATTAAGAAGAGCATAGCAGTTTAATAAATGTGTTGAAATTAGATTATGTGCATCAAGAAAAACATTTGACCATGCAGTTCAACCATTTACTCATTTTGGGTTGAACACTTTTCTGTAAATAATGCATTTAAAGACAAAACTTTAAACATTTTGAGTTCTATTGCTAGTTTTTGGCATCCTTTGCATTTTTCATTAGAAATAAGCATTCACATTCACAAGATTCACTGAACTAAGCAGTATAGATGACAACCCTAATGAAAGCCTCATTACATTTCTGTGTCTTCAGAATCAAAATGGTGAAGAATGTAAAGAACATGGCTGATCTGTAATTAATTCATTTTAGCCACTGTCTTTAAAGCAGGATGCTCAAATATGTGATGCAGTAACATTTGACCATTTGTCCAAAAATAAGTCATCAGGGAAATCATTCCTTTCCCTGTGATGTTACTAAGAAATATAAACATCATTAACTATACATTTTAAATGAGGCCTATATTTGCCTCTGACTTTGGTCTCTGTGGTGAAAATATTCCTATAGCCATCTTGTTTTGCATCAAATCTGTATCTGTAAATTCAACAACTATCACTGAGTTTTAGGCATATCAAATAAGAGAACCATATCTCTTCTGCATATGTGCACACATTCTTTATTTATTACTTTATGAGTTTTTAATTTTGTGTCCCGACCCATTTGGTTTTAGTCTAAATTCCAATTTTAATCTTAACAGGATTTATTAACTGAAGTGCCTTTAACGGAAATTAATAGAGTCAGACTTGTCAAATTGAGATGGATAGATATTTGCAGATATTTTCCTTTAGAAGAGAAGTGGCAGATATAGACTCCTTATTTCATGGAAATTGCAACAGAATTCAGAATAGCCTAATTCTGCAGTTCAGAATCAGAATCAGAATCAGAATTAGATTTATTGCCAGGTATGTTTGCACATACGAGGAATTTGTTTTAGTGACAGTAGCTCCACAGTGCGACAGAATGACAGCGACAGGACAGGACACAGATAATAAAAAAAATTAATAATGTACAAATATACAAAAATGGACAATGTGCCAAATAGCACAAACACAATATACAAAATAGACAATTCAGTATGTACAGGTATGATAGGTGCAAATTTGAAATGTAATAAGTATTTCTAAGGGTAGACTAACAAAATAAATGACTTGAAAACTTTAATGCCCAAGTAATGTACCCCCAAATAACATTTCACAAGCTATGTATAATTAATAGTAGCAGTAAAAAAAAAACAATGGCAATGTTATAAGCAATAATAACCTAGACAAAATGTGCTATTTGTAAACATTTATTGTTTAAATATGAAATGATACATTATTTTACATACATTATTTTAATAAAAATTATTATTGTTAACACCCATGTAATTATAATTTCTATTATTGTAGTCATTTGTTTAGTAGCTATCCAGAGATTCAGCTTAACTTTCTTCATCAGAAAAGTATTTCAAAGAAGTACATAGACTCATCACTGCATGTTGTAACTTTGTATGTTGGACATTTAATTTTGCTAAAACATTTCGTTTTTGTAAATAAAACTGTTAATGCTGATAATTAATCACTACTGTCAAATACTGTAAAATGCAGAATATTCTGCACTTTTGACACTGTTTAAAGGAGATGTAGAATTATGATTGTAAAGGTTTCATGATTTTACAGCATTACATTTATTACAGTTTAGTAATATTTTGTCATTAACAGTAATCATTTTTGTATGTTCTGGGTAATTAACACAAGTAGTTCACTGCATTCAGGAAGAAAAGGAATTTTAGGTGGTTAGCAGGTAGTTATGGGTGAGGGAGGGGAGTCAGACTGTCAAAGCCAAACATTGGTTTGTCATTTATTGACTGCACAGAGACTGAGTTGGAGAAACGCTGTCAAACTGTCAGCCTGGACTGTGTTATGATGTCAGTATTAGTGTATGACAGCTGACTACAAAAAAATTCCGGCGAACTAAATTTGCATTGTTTGAGTGGCAGCTGAGATTTAGAAAGTTAGACAAAACTTAGCTAACATTAGTTTGACCGATAGCTTGTCAGTTTATCTTAGCCATGACAGGGATGTGTTTATACCTCCCTCATGTCAACCACTGGGCTTTAACTGTGGACTAACGCAGGTGAATGCTTCATAGTTAAAGAACACTGTCGGGTAAAGGTTTGTAAGCTTAGTTTATCTGAGCAAAAAGCTAACCTCTAACCCAAGGCAGATTAAGGTTAGCCTGCTAGCACCGAGTAAAACCACTGACTAACCACAAATCTGGTTCTGTGGGAATTATGAGCAACAGAACCTGCCCAGAAAAGGTAATAAATCATTGTTTTACCAAGACCATGCTTAACGTTACTCAGTTTACAGTAACGTTACTGTCAGATAGCCTGTTTATCTAGACCTAACAATAAGGCAGACAAATAACTCTTATTGTATAGGGAATTTTTAATTAATATTTATTCAGTTTGATTGAACTTTATTAGTGGAGTGATGTTATATCGCTGCACTTTCTCCGATATAACGTTAGTCAGGCTCTTTTAGTGAGTCAAAGACTATAGAAAACTGTAAAAACTAAAGGTGCCTCAAATATCCTTTTGAGTACTCTAGGAACTTCAAAATGTATTTTAAGTGCCTTAAAGCTCTTCTTATTATAATAGGGTTCCTGGAGGAACCATTGATTAGTGATTAGACTAAATGGTCTAAAAAAAATAGACTAAAATATAGTCATGGTTGTTCTGTTCACAATCAGAACTGGCTGTCTTATGAAGGTAATTTGATGCCATAAAGATTTGAATGCACAGGGTAAGATTTGTGAAAGTGTATAAGACACTTTCACAAGTGTCATGCGCAAGAGAAGCTTTGTAAAGGTGTAAATCACAAGAAACAATTATTTGAAGCATTTTACTGTTACTCGTAAATGTAATTCATGTGTTGTGAAAATGCAGCTTCATGCTAACGCAAAATAAATATGACCTGCATTCTTATGACTTCCATTTTTCCGCACTTACACTTTTGGCACGTTTTTTTCGCCAAAATACTGTGACGGTTCATAGAATCATTGTCTCAGCCTGCTTGTCTCTTTTGGTGTGTGTGTGTGTGTGTGTGTGTGTGTGTGGTTGAGTGGGTGTGGCCAGCTCGTGATTACGGGCTGAGCGGCTCCAGCTGTTACTCATCACTGGGGACTATTTAAGATCAGCTAACGCATCTCTCACTGTCAGATTCTCAGAGTTTCTATGTGTTCCTGTGCTGCCTCTCGTTTGTTTCCTGGAGTGTTTCCTGTCTCTGCCCTGACTTCGGAGGATTTTACAGTCCTGTCTCTGCTCTGACTTTGGAGGATTCTACAGTCGGATCTGGCTGCTCATTGCGTCCCTGCGTCCGTCTCCAATCAACGCTGTGCATGAGCTCAGTTGCCACTTGTGACTCTGTTTGCTTGATGATAAACTGTGATTATCTGCTATTGAGTCCTTCTCTTGATTTCATAACAAATACGGTCAAAAGCACTGCAAGCCCGTGAACGGTGATTTGCAAGCGAAAACAACAGTTTAAAGAACTGCAAAACGGATTGACTGCGTAGAACCAATCTGTAGGCCTATGTGTAAAAAAACTGACTGTCAAATGACTAAATGACTTGAGTACGTAGGGCAAAAAGTTTCCAAAATAATCTGATATGTACAGCTCCGTCTTTCTTTTTTCTGCGCTTACAGTTTTGGCACGATTCTCTCACTAACAAGTTTTGCGTGTGTGAAGGCCATACAGGCATCTGAGTGAGTTGCCAGCTAGACGTCGTGTTTGTGCGTGAGCGTGTTCTTTTGACTGTGGGTAACTTCATGAACAGTTTGTATTTGCATCTGCCATGCAACAAACTAAACTAAACATTGGATAACAATTTTAATTCAAAAATAACAATTTAATTCCGCTCAAATGAGCTAAGATTTGTTCATTGTGCTTAAGGAATAGACAGATCTTCCCATTTTGTGGACGGGTGAAATTACACGTTACAGCTTGTATAAAGATATAGGTGTTTAACATTATTTCTATTCATATTTTACGGGGGGTTTTTTTAAATTGCCACAATGGTCAACAGGGTTGTGAATTAAGTATTAACGACAAATATTCTTTTCAACAGATGGCCTGCGTCCCAATACTATCCACCCTAAATTCTATGTGATATGAGTCATTTTCAATACTATTTAGGGCAGATAGGGTGGATAGTATAAACATTGGGATGCAGGGATGGTCATTGATAGGTGTTTAACTTGTTTTCTATTCATTTGTGCGGCACTTTTATTTTGCGACACTTTTACCAAAATATGGGCCATAAATATGGTCTGAAGCAGGGTTGGGCAACTCTGGCCCTTGAGATCCACTTTCATGCTAATTTTAGCTCCACCCTCAATCAAAAACACTTGAACAATCTAAGTGAGGTCTTCAGGATTACTATAAAGTTACAGACAGGTGAGTTTGATTAGGATTGGAGCTAAACTCTGCAGGAAAGTGGTTATTACAAAATAAAAACCAAACCTACCTGAATAAGTAACAGAGTTCTGAATTAAGCATTAACAAAACTGTCACTCATTAGGGACTTGCTAGCTGATATGATATGGGTCCGAGTTTACAAGCTGTTGCCACACCTCTGAAGGTCAAATTTCCTTCCCAAGACTCAATACTTACTTTCCTATCAGTTGTAGGTGTCGTTTTTTTAGGTGATTGTTTGACAGTACTCTGTAAGTGAATGATAAAAATATCTCGTCTGAATGAAAGAATGAAAAGCTTTCTAAAATTCGAAACTGACAGGTTGGCTGTCCTGTCATATTCTGAAAATTACAGTAAATCTTTGTTAGTGTGCAGCAGTCTCTTCCTGAATGTGTCAAATCAAATCCTTCCGAACGACATCGGGACTGGCTGAATGGAGAATTGGACAGGTTGGCCAGCCAGCTTCCTTTCCCACAGGAGTTTATATCCAAGCTGGACAAGCTCACCATACTGAGGCTATATGTGTGAGCTACCTGCGGGCCAAAAGTCACTTCAATGGTAATGCATGATAAACAGAAGTTGCAGTTGTTTCGGTGTGGTATTGGTGTCCAATTTCTGACTGTACATAAATTTATGGATGCAATGGTCTCACTTAGTTGATGCAAATTTGAAAGATTATTGTGTTTTCACTCCATTTTAAAAATTAGCAGGGATTAAAGTTTTCAATCGCTATGATGGATTTTTGTCAATTGGAAAAAATGAGGGGAAAAGAAACATGTAGCTCATTGTTGTTATTGTTCTGCTGGTGTTGTGCCCATTTTCGACCCCCTGCCAAATTATTACCCCTCAGGTTGAAATCGCAATCTGATTGCCTTATCCTAACCCCACCCCTAAACCTTACCCCTCCCCCACACTTAACCTTAAAGGGATCCCTTGGTATTAAGACTTGTATGGCTTAATATAACGTGAATGATGTCTCTTATTGAAATATGTAGTAGAAAACCCATTAAAGATTTATGTTATTTAAAAAAATCACATCGTTTTATACATATTTTGGACTAAGGGGGGCACCATCATTATTCTGATGACGTAAAATGGTTGCACTCGGTGAGCTACTGCTGCTACTGTTGCTATTTTTACCACAACACATCTCGGAATAGACAACTCAGAAAATAAAATACTGATATGATGACCTACTGAAAGAGCTTACAAATGGCAATGGATATAATATAGGTTTAAACCAAATACTGTACCATCAATCTTTCCCCACAAGGAGTCTAGTGAAGTCTTACTTTGCTTCTCTTGTTGCCCTTCGACTGAAAATTACAACCAAAAGCCTCACAATGTGTTATCGTATCAGAGTTTTATTTTCTGAGTTATGTTTTCTGAGTTGTGTTGCGGTAAAAAGTGCCAGTAGCTCACTGAGTGCAACCATTTAATGTCATTGACGCAGAATGTTCTGTGCACATAAAATAATGGCGCCCCCCATAGTTCAAAAACAATGTCGATTTTTTTAAATAACATACATTTTCATGTGTTCCCTCTCGAGCTCTCACGAGACATAACAGAGAAATTCTCCGTTATGGGAACTCTTTCCCTCCAACCTTTCCTGAAGTCCTATTGTCTCACGCCAGTCCAATTGATTGGCCAATTGTCGCAAAGCATGCAAATATTGACGAACTCGAGAGGCTCGAGATGTCCAGTTCAGCCACGGAGAAGGAGGACTGGGCTGAATCGGAGCAGGATCGCTCTGACAGCGATGGACCCGCAGACCTCCAAGAGGAGTTCATAAGGGTCATGGATAAGGCTGTCCAGGAGTTGGAGCTCTCTTGGAATCCTCCAGAGGAGCCGGCCAAGAGCAAGCTAGATTCCTGGTACTTCAGGTCCAGCCGCTGCCAAGTGGACTTGAGAACGCCGGTGCCGTTCTTTCCTGATGTCCATGATCAGCTCGTCAAGACGTGGTCTGCGCCCCAATCAGTGTGCGTCCACTCAGCGACGCAGGCTATATTGTCTCATGTGGATGGGGCGGAAGCCCACGGGTATGTGCGCATGCCCCCCTTCGAGGAAACTGACTCTGCACATCTGTGCCTTGCGTCAGCCAAAACCCTGGGCTTGGATATCAGCCTGCCCTCCAAGCCATGCAGGATGACAGCCCATCTAGCCAGCAAGGCTTGGTTACTCGTCGGCAGGGGAGGGAGCCTCCACCCTGCACGCTATGGTGGTACTTCAAGTGTTCCAGGCCAAGCTCCTGCAGTCCCTGGAGGACGGGGCTGTCTCACCGGACACGGTGAATGATTTGCGTGCGGCCACGGACTTTGCGCTGATGGCGACAAAGTACGCTGCCCAGGCGATTGGCCGAGCCATGGGGTTCATGGTAGTCCATGTAGTTCATGGGTTTCTATGGCTTACTTTAGCTGACCTCAGGGATGCAGACCATAAGGTGCTTTTGAATGCACCGATCATTCCCTCCGGCCTCTTTGGCAATGCCGTAGAGTTAATCATCGAGCGGTTTTCGGAGGCTCAAATAGTGCCAAGGCCATGAGCCATGTCATGCCGAGACGCTCGTTGCAGCCAACGTCCCGTTCCAGATCGTCGTCGGCGACCCACTCACCCCAAAGGAGGGAGGAAAGACCCGCAGCAGCTGCCGCGGCCCTTAGGCGGGAACCAGACGCGAGAAGGAAGGTGTGGCCAGGTCCAGGGAAAAGGCACCAGGGACAGTGGAGGAGCTCTTGTCGTGACGCCGGCCCGCCAGCAGCCTTAAAGCCGTCTTCCTGAGGGTGTCGTGAGGAGGGAGGAGTGCACCGGAGGCCCAGCTCACAAGCGACACAGAATGTTGCGCGATGTTCTAAACGAATGCAGCATTCACAATGTTTGTGTTCTTGCATGTCATTCAATAAAAATGCATACATCCTCACAAAAAGAGCTCTTTCCTGGATGTAGCACTTTCCCCCCTCAGAGCGAGCGGGATGCAAGTTCTCAACTATCTGGACGATTGGCTGATTTTGGCTCAGTCCCGGGACACGCTAATCAACCATATAGACGTGCTGCTTCATCACTTAGAGTCCCTAGGGCTATGTGTCAACATGCAGAAGAGCATTCTCGCCTCGAGTCAGTCTATAACATATCTGGGAGTGTGCTTCGACTCAGTGGAGATGCGAGCTCGCCTCTCTCGGGAGCGCTTGGTGGCCATTTTGTCTTCCCTGCGCCATTTCACTTGAAGGAATTTCAGAGGCTGCTGGGACTCATGGCGTCTGCTTCAGCGGTATGTCATCTGGGATTACTACACATGCGCCCACTGCAGCTATGGCTGAAATCTCGAGTCCCTTGGACGGCGTGGACTTCGGGCCGTCTGAGCATCGCGGTCTCCCGTGGCTGTATCTAAGCTCTGAGGCCATGGCGCAACCCAGATCTCTTCAGCCGGGTAGTTTCCCTGGGCTTGGTAACATCGCGCGTTGTGGTCACAATGGACGCATCGACTCGCGGCTGGGGAGCAGTGTGCGAGGGCATGCCGGCTTCGGGGCTGTGGTCAGAACCTCAGAGCCTGTGGCACATAAACTGCTTCGCACCGAGAACACGTCTGTGGTCTCGTACATAAATCACCAAGGCTGCGTATGCTCCAGGGCTCTGTGCAAGCAGGCAGCGAATATTCTGCTATGGGTGGACAGTCACTTTCTCTCCATCAGAGCAGCGGACATCCTCGGTCTCCTGAACCGCGGGGCGGACTTGCTTTCGAGGAAGGGGATTCCTCTAGGAGAGTGGAGGTTGTACCCCGAGTCGGTTCGGATGATTTGGACCCGCTACAGGAGAGCAGAGGTGGATCTGTTCGCCATGAGCGAGAATGCGCACTGCCCGCTGTTCTTCTCCCTGTCTCACTCCCCGCTGGAAGGGGACGCGCTGACATTGCGCTGGCCAGCAGCCAGGCTGTATGCGTTTCCTCTGATCAAGATATAAGATACCACTGGTGTTATGCAAGATCAGGGAGGAGCAAGCTTCGGTGATACTCATCGCCCTGAACTGGCCGAACCAGCCTTGGTTCCCGGACCTGACAGAACTGTTGGTGGCACCGTCCTGGCCGATCCCCATCAGGAAGGACCTGCTATCTCAGGTGAACGGCTTGGTGTGGCACCCGAATGCGGAGTTGCGGAGCCTTCATGTGTGGCTGCTTCAGTGATATCAGAGGAGCTGAGCTCCTTGCACTCTCGTGTGCTCGACCCTCTCTCGGAGGCGAGGGCACCCTCTACGAGGCGTTTGTATGCCCTGAAATGGGGAGTGTTTGTGAAATGGTGCTGTCATGAGATCCATTCACGCTATAATTGCGTGCAAGCAAGGCGCATTGTGGATTATCTCCCCTGACGACACTCGAGACATTAGCCATGGCAAATACACACAGAGCACCGAAGCAGTGGTGTCTAACGAAAGTTGAGACCGTGAATTTATTTGAGAACTGGTGTCAGAACCTTGTTTACACGTTGTCATTGGATACTGAGTTCGCTCTCTTTCTAGTCGACGGCGCGTGCTGGGAAAAGAAGACGAGGGCTTCAGCATTCAGAGATTTTACCGATGATGACGACGATGTTCCTGCGGCGTGACGGCACACGCACCAACAAAAGGTCAGCACGCTTGAGCTTATGCTGGGGCAGATCGCTAACTACTGCCCTGTTATTTCCCGAAATACTATTGTTAAACATTCCACATGCAATTATCACATATGGCAGACTACCAGACTACATTATGGATTCCAATCAACTGGTGCACATTTCATTGACTTTGCTGCTATTAAACTTGAGTCTAATGAAGGGCCAGAGGATTTGTACCAGAGATTAATGGCTTTTGTTGAGGACAATTTACTACGCAAAGACTCTTGCATTACTCACGGAGATGAAACCATTCTAGAGGATGAGGAGCTCTCCACCGAAAACTTCATTGCTCTCAAAAACTTCATTGTTCCAACTTGGCTTCGTCTTATACGCAGCGATTTTCCAAAGCTTGTAAAGCAGAAGTATGGCACAGAGTTACTGCTCAGGCCCTGTGTTCATTACTGGATGAGCTACAGTCATCAGAGGATGCCAGACCTATGCGCTCAGGCCGTGTCTAACCCTCCAAGATAGAAGCTTGCATCACTGGGTCGATCCAGGAAGTCCTGGCCACTTTGTAAGGAGGCTCGCAGACTGGACAATCACTTCCTCAGCAAGTGCCCTTTCCTGCCTCCTCCAGACAAAGCTTTCATTGCCAGGGCGCAGCAAGTTGCTGGCTCTCCGTGTCACTCCGACGGCGAGTCCGAGGATGACAGCGAGGACATATCCTGCAATCCTAAGGCCGTACAGCGCCTTCACATCATACTGTCACCCTGCCTCGAAGCTTTCCAGCCCCTGTAGGCTGACCATCGACAGTAGTGCAACTGGAAACATGATAAGGGCAGCATGTGCCACCAAACTGGGTCTTAAAATCTCCAGAAGTACGCCGTCAGCTCGTCAGGCAGATGGTTCCTCGCCATTGAAGGTGGTTGGAGAAACACTCACACATTTTCAAAGAGACAGGCACACACACTTTTTTGATGGACTCGTGGTAGAAAACTTAGATTCTGACATTCTTGCTGGCATCTCCTTTATGGAATGTGATGACATTTCTATCCGCCCCGCTTGGCATCAGGTCTGTGTGTCATCAGACACATACGAGTATGGTGCCAATCGGATGTATGGAGACAGACATGCTATTCGGCGAGCTCATGTACTTCGTGCTACCTCATCACATACTGTGTGGCCTGGGGACTTTGTTGAACTTGAGCTTCCAGCAGAACTTGCGATGGTTAACGAGGAGCTCGCTGTTGAGCCGCACGAGGACTGTATCCGGAAAAATTAGAATTCCTAATCTGACTGACGCACCACAGGGCATTAGAAAACATGATCATGTATGCCGTGTTCGCAGGACCTACGTACTGGAGTCCCAAACTGAACAAGCCCAGTTGGAAGTTCCCCAAACTGTCGCTCGCAAGCCCAGTATGCACAGTACAACACTATTCTTTGACCTTACCTCACTAGACCCTAACGGCATTATGACGGTGGACATTAGAGATAAATTTTGGGAGATCCATAGAGAATTTGATGAGGTCTTCAGTCCACAGTTTAGGGGCTATAATGACGCTGCTGGCCCCTTCCAAGCAAGGGTAAACAGTACTCCAGAGGTCAGCTGCAGGAACTGCAGGCCCAGTTTGATGCGCTGGAGCATGGTCGCTGGTGGTGAGTTGACTTCTGCAATTGTGGGGTCAGATGAGCTCCTCCAGGGTTTTCATAGGGCTCAGTAGGATTGTCACTGACGGTGCTCTCAGGGATCCAGGGCTGGGCGTGACAATATATGTTACGAGGGGGGAAAAGTTGTTGATCGCTGGATATTTTAGCGCTAAGCATCACAAAAATCAGATCAATTGGCTTCCGTGTGAGATTGAGGCCCTAGCTATAGCCGCTGCCCTGAAGCATTTTGGTCCATATATTATTCAATCATCACAGCATCAAAGCAGATCTATTCCGTCTAGACCAAACACATTAACATTGTCATGTACATTACCATGCCAGTCCCTCTGAGAGTTGCCATGAAAGAACTTGGATTAGTATGTTTGGGTGGCAGACAAAGCAGGCTCTGAACACATTTAGATAAAACAGGTTGAAAAAACAGGTCTTTATTTCAGCATTGAGATTCAGATTTCTTAATTCAGTTTGGTACATTTTCAAATTGTAATGAGCAGCTGTGAATCTACTTAGAGTGAAGCCGATGTGATTGTTTTGCAGTCAGATCTCATCCATCCGAGTGTTTAGCTTGTTCACAATGAAGACCTGAGTTTCAGAGGCAGCTCCACTGGGCGCACAAACCCAGCTGCACCCCAGACACCGGTAAGCTAGTGCAAGGTAGAAAATAACAAAACATCTCTCCAGACAGACCATGAGCAGACCTGGGCATTGTGCCTGAAAGATTCTGACCCCATTCCATCAACACAAAGAGTCAAAGAAGATGGATTGCGTGTGTCTGCAAACAAAGTCGGACAAAGTTCTATTGTGAGAGACAAAATGTCCTAGTATACAATTTCAGGAAATATCTCCATGCATAACGTGATTTTAAAACAATTAAAAAATGTATTTACCTTTTCACAGTGGATGTGAAATATCGTCATTGTTCAATTTGACAGTTTGATAAGATATCCAAATGTTTTTTTGTTTTTTTTTCTCAGAAAGACGTTTGTGTTTAATATATATATATATATTTTCATCATGGGCCATGTTTTTAACCAATACCCTACTAGATTTGAGAAAATCTAAATATTTCACAGGATGGTTTTGAGTTGTATGTGCTCTGAGAATTCAGATTCATATGTGTAATAAAGGCTGTGCCAGTTTGCTCTGGTTTCAGTTTGGGCTTTTTATTCTCAACCAAGCTGGATCAGTTTTCATTAGAGATCTAACACTTGGCAGTTTGAAAGGCCTGTTATTGTCAGAACTATATACACAGGACAGCTGTTCCAGACAGTGCACACACTTAGCAATAATCCAGCCATCAGCAAGGACACTACCGCCAATGAGTTATATAAATGCTTACACAGCAAGGGCCGAAATTCTGCCACCAATGCAGGGGCATTCTCTTCCTTATTTTTTATTTTATATAATCTTAGACAGGTTTGTATTTAACTATGCTTTTCTCTATATTCAAGTTTTGTTTTGTTGTTGTCAAGCTTCTCAGGATGCACGGTTGCCTCAGACATACTACAGTCCAGAGCAGTTTCCACCAGAGAACTCCACCTTTCTGGAGCAAAATTTTGTTTGCAGGTTAAGATGTCTTTTGAACAACTCTGGCTTTCTTGTGAGTTGAAAATGATCATAAATACATTAAAGTGAATAAATAAATTAAAATATAGACTTTAAATATTCACTCCTGACACTTTTTAAAAATCTTTTATTGTAAGAGATTTAACTTTGTTGATTTCCTTACGCAGCAGACGAAGAAGATTGCTTTTTTTAATTTACAGAATGTTTTAAGTAACCATATTTATATAGATTACCTGAATTCATTACCAGTGTTTGCAAGGCAGGGAAAAACATTTTACACAAATTTTCACATCAAAATCTATAATTATTACAATAGCATTATTGCTGATAGATTTTGAGTGCTGAATGCTCTGACAGTGTGATGGGAGATTTTACAATGGAAAAACAGAAGATTTAATTTTGGATGCCTGTAAACAAATTTTATAAAGAAAAGAATACATAGCACATGCAAGGCTGACATTATTTAAAGTACCAACCAAAGCTTGAAGGAAGTCAAAGTCTAGTCAGAGCTCTCCTATGAATAAAGTTTAAGAAGTCCAAATTATATAGCATACCATAACAGACTGAAACCTGAAACGGTCTACAAACAAGTTTGAATGGATTCTGTTCATTGAGCTGAATTAATTGCAGAAAGTGTGTGAGAAATTATGAATAATAAGGGATTTTAAAACAGTGTGCACCTTGAAAACCCTGTAATTAAGTATTTTTGCTGTAAACAACCTTGTATTGTACATCACATTTTTTGAGGAGTACTAATGATAATGTAATAATCTAGAATGAGGGCTGAAATTACTGAAATTATCTTGTGCTTCTACACACAAATTAATTCCACACACAACAAAAAAAGATACTTTTGTTAGCTTTGTTTGAACTAATATTAAGATGCTCTATGACAGTAAGACTATAAGGACGCATGTGTTATAATGTTAAGATCATATCAGTTCATTTTTAGTTCATGACTTCCACACAGCTTGGAGTTATGACTCAGCCTGTTGAGATGTTTCTCAGTTAACTACCTCTGCTGGATCATTTCTACATGTAGATTTCCTATCTCAAAAGCTATATTTATCAGATTTTTCAAACAACAAAAAATAAGATATTTTGAAGAATGTTGGTAAGCAAACAGTTGAGGGTAGCCATTGGCTTCCATAGTATTTTTTTTTTATACTATGAAAGTCAATGGTAAAGAACAACTTGAGGGTGAGTAAATTACAATTTTCATTTTTGGGTGAACTATGCCTTTAAGCACCACACCAGCAGCACTTTAATCAGTATTTTAGTATCAGCTCAAACAACTATTCTTAAATCATGTATCTTATTTATATATTGGGTTCAAAGAGAGGTCACAGTCTTGCTTATCTCATAAAGGAAGTGATCAAAAGATAGCAAGGCCTGGTGTCATATCATGAGAAGGCCCAGATGGAATCACATTTTCTATGTTAATTTATGGGTAAAATTAGCTAAATGATGTGGAATGTATTTACATAGGGTCAAATGTGTTACATATATGGCTTTTATTTTTATAGGCTGTGAACTTTGAGGGGCGTTTGAAGTTCCTGTATAGGCAGAATGAGAGGACAGTAGATGGGAAACCCGTCCCTCCTCAGCTGGCTCTGTTTGCCCTGGCCTGCCCTCTGCAGCCGCCTTCCATACTGGAGATCAGCACCAAGAGCTGCTTTTTCAAAACCAAGCATAAGCTGGATTTCACGCCCACCGCATGTGATGCAAAGTAAGACATATATGCCTGGTTTCACAGACAGGGTTTAGACTAAGCCAGGATTAGGCCATAGTTCAATTAGGACATTTAAGTAATTTTTTATAAACGTGCCTTAAAAAAAACAAAACATTAATGGTGTGCATCCTGAGACAAAACAAAGGCACTGATATATTTTAAGATCATTCAGTGCAAGTTTCTTTCAGATAAAACAGCTCAGACTTACATTTAATCTAGGACTAGGCTTAAGCCTTGTCTGTGAAACCGGGGGATAAGATCCTATCAATATGTGAGAAGAAAAACTAAAAAAAAAAAAAAAGTTAACAAACGTTAAAGATGAATGACAGTAGCACAAAATATATATGTATATTTTAAATGATTGGCTTGTGCTGGTGCAGTTTTGCTTTGCATTCTCACCATCAGTATCTCTCACATTCAAAGTCATGTGTTTTTTGTTTCTCCACAGAGGGAAGATTGTTCGCGGCTCAGGCTATCAGTTCATCCATGCAGCTGACATGCTCCACTGCGCCGAGAACCACATATGGAGTAAGACTCCCTTAAATCAATGTGGATAAAGAAAATACACTCACCTCACTCGCTCCCACCGCTGGGTTTCAACATTGCTTGTGTGAGAGAGTAGAGGTCTAACTGTTGTGGAAATAATTTCATTGCTCCTAAAATAAAAAATCATATATTCACCCTCATGTTGTTCCAAAACTTTAAGATATTCAAAACACAAATGACCTAAGGTTGGTTTTGTATTCTCTCAACATATTTATCCATTCATTAAAGTCCACACAACTATGATCTCTTTATATGATGAACAGATTTAATTTAGGCTTTCATTCATGAATAAACATTGATCCACCCTCATGCAACTCAAATGCTTTGTTCGAGGCATGAGAACCAGTAATAAATATACATATACTATGTCCATCAATCTGCCTTTGATCTATTAAAAGGAGACTGTTATCAAAAGCATGTACTGTATTATTATTAATGGTAACAAAATTAGTTGCTGATTTTTCAAATTAATTTAATAATTTCTCTCCCCTGCAGTGATGAGGACGGGTGAAAGTGGGTTGAATGTGTTCAGACTGTTGACAAAACAGAACCTCTGGATTTGGGTACAGTCAAATGCCAGACTTGACTACAAAAATGGGCAACCAGATTGCATCATTGCCTCACAGAGTCATCACGTATGCCCACTTTTGTCTTTCATATTGAAAAACCTTATTATAAGACAATATTCACAGTAAAAATGCAATTACAGGTAATGTTTTTAATAATATAATGATTAGGGTGTGCTGTGTCCAGAGCTGGGTAGATTACTTACAAATTGTAATCCGTTACTGATTCCAAATTACATTACAAAAATTGTAGTCAGTAATGTAATCCATTACATTACACATTTTAGGTAATATAATCCGATTACTTTTAGATTACTTTTGACCTAACTCGTTTATCACATTGATTTAAACAGAATCTATACATAATGATGTAAAATTACAAAGAGTGAGAAAATAGATTCCTTTCATTGTAATTAACAACATTAAGTGCATTAAACATAATATTACCTCAAGGTTTCCCAAACTGGGGTTCGTAAATGAACTGCAGGTGGTTTGTGAGTTTAATGAAAGGCAAAAATGTAATTAAATCATAAATATGTAAAATTAAAATAAATCATTTTAAAATAACAATCAAAATAAATCACTACTAAAAAAGAAAAATATTTTTATGTTTACCTGCATGCCATATGAACATGAACCTATTGTCAGAGAACTGTGAACATGCAAATGTGATACTTAATTACGGTATTAAATTATTTATTTTAAAATCTCAGGGGTACTTAAAGGGGTCATTGATTATGATTTCACTTTTCTTTTACTTTAGTTAGTGTGTAATGTTGCTGTTTGCGCATAAACAACATCTGCAAAGTTACAGTTCAATGCAATGGGAGATATTGTCTTTTACAGAATTGCTGATTGACCACCCCTTTAAAGTAAATATATTACGTGAAAGAGGTTCAGATGACAACAAGTTTGAGAATGTCTGCAAATAAGAAATAACGAGAATTTGTGCATTTTAATGAGTTTGAAAGACAAAAGCCTTTCAATAATACATAATACATGGTTAAATAACCTACTGAGTGATAATTCAAATAAAAATGAATGTGTTCATCAGTAGTTGATGCAATGTTGAAACGCTTTTTAAACCTGAAATGATTTTTGTAAATCTAATGGTCAAATGCTGTGTCACTACCTGACCTGACTAATGACTAGTCTATGTGTGAATGTCCACAAAACTGGACTTTCTGAGTGTATATAAGCGGTAGACTATTTTAGAAAGGAAACTTTAAAAGATAAAAAAGAGGAATTAGAGGGAATCAATAAATGATTAATAATTTATTGCTATTGTGTGAATAATATGTAATCATGTAATCAATAAAAAAGTAACTGTTGTCTGATTACGAGTATTTTAAAATGTAATTTACTCTAATTACAAATACTTCATTTTTGGAATCTGATTACGTAATCCAGATTACATGTAATCAGTTAATACCCAGCTCTGTGTCTAACTTAAAGTCAGTATTAAATAAAAATTCCCCCTATTTATTTGCTAAATCCATATTATTGATGCTATTGTGAATGATTCATCATGCACATAATATTTGTAATTTTTAAATTTGCAGTGAAACTGAAGTAGTGACAGATCTTTTCTTCCGACATACATCTGAGTGTAATGGATCATGGAAAAAATTAAAATAAATAGGGCGGGACTTAGTTCTATCCATGGGTTGTGATTAGATTTTGAAATTGGATTTTGTGCCTTGCACTCAAAAACAGAGACAGAAGAATATGAGAATGCAGGGGTGGGGTTTAAGTGAATGATAGAAGTCTGGCATACATTACTAGAGAGAAGTTCACCAGAAGATCAAGTTACATGGTATTTTGTTAAAAAATATAGTTTTATTCAATATTCACTCAAGTAAAATTTCCATTACTCATTTTTTTAGTGAAACAACACTGAACACTGTCTGGTGACTTATGCTGGACTTCTCTTCTGCTGGTTATGCTTAACCCCCGTTTTTGGACAAACGACTACAAATTCACATTCATATCCATTTCACTCATTACTTCCCTCACTTCGGAATTTAAAAATTAAGGTTCAGCTTTGAAAATCTCCCCTTGACTTACATTTATAGAATGCTCAGCGTTCAAAATGTAACTGGTGAAGATGAGATCATAATATTTGTGAGACACCAATGTGTCCCTGAGCAAGACACTTAACCCCTAGTTGCTCCAGAGGCGTGCGACCTCTGACGTATATAGCAATTGTAAGTCGCTTTGGATAAAAGCGTCAGCTAAAATGAATAAATGTAAATGAAAGCTTGCTGGGCTCCATGCTGAAGCAGGATGAGTCGACCCTTAAAAGTATGCAATGGACAAACTATGCAATGGAGAGTAACACGGCACATCTGGCACAGCATCCCAACCAGCATCAGAACAACAGCAGACCTCATCCAAACCTGTCTTTAGGAGGATACCTGTGACTGATCAGCTGACAATCATGAAGAAATAGAGCAAAAACCCTTGGTGGAACTTCATTTATACAGGCTGGAATGATCAGTGGCTGTGGTCAAACAAACCCATAATGTCTTGGCTGGAAAAGAGCACCAGCAGAGTACAGGATGAGGAAGAGGAAGCAGAAACGGGTGAAGAAAAGGCTGAAAATGGACAAAGTAAGGCACAAATGTCCTGTGGCTCAGCATGACATCTAAGATGAATGAAGAACCAGCCTGTTTGTATCAGTTAGATATTAGAATCATTCATCAGTGGCTTCTCTCTTATATGAACAGTGCTGTCACAGTACTTTGATAAATGTCACATTAAATGTCTCTCTTGAGATGTTGCAAATCTATTGGCCTATCAAAAGCGTGTCCCAAAGCAATATATACAGTGTGCACTAACTGTAAATAGCCTTTCCAAATATGCAGTAACGTTTATAAAGTAGCATATCTGATTTGCTGCTCTACTCATGCTAGCTTGTTTACTCTGTAAAATTAAGTCAAAGGCAAATATTGGATAGTATATGATTTATTTGAGTGATTTACTCAACGCTGTGACTTCCTGTTAGCAGTATTTTCAGTTGAGCTTTTGTGTTTTTTTTTGAATAATTGAAATCAGCAAGGTTTTTTTTCTTAGTACAGCGTTTTGTAACGATTAGGAGTACTGATGGGTAATCAGGGTAATCGGGAAACTGTGTGGGTCTCCCTAGACTGTCAGTTGTATAGTAATTTATCATTTTCTGATAATATATTCTTTGAGGGAAGTTATTGAAGACAATCAGACATATGTAGCACTTATGAACAGATGAATTCAGCTGTTTAGCTTCACAGGAGACACAGACTTTGACCAAACTGTAAATCAAAGAATATTTGGTTTTCTACAAAAAAAATGCTGTATTTATAAAGCACTATTGTTAGACAAGCAGTCACTTGGAAAATTAGTAATGCTTCTGAAAAAAGGGGTAAGTAAGATTTATTAAGACTGTGCATATTTGATAAAAAAATAACAACAAAAAAAAAACAGTCAAAATATAAATAATTTTAAAACGTCACTTATTCCTATGATGTCAATGTTGAATTTTCAGTGGTCATTACTCCAGTCCTCAGGGTCACATGATCCTCCAGACATCATTCTAATATGCTGATTTTTTGCTCAAAAAACATTTTTATTAATCTTGAAAACAGCTGTGCTTCTAAATATTTTGTGGAACCCATAAGGCATTTTTTTCAGGATTCTTTGAATATATAGTTCAAATAAACTGCATTTTGCTTGAAATAGAAGTCTCTCGCATTACATTTTAAATGTCTTTAATGTCACTTTTGATTCATGTGTCCTTGCTGAATAAAAGTATTAATTTCTTAATATTGTACTGACCTTAAACTTTTGTACAGCAGCGTAAATTCCTTCCCTGTATAAAACGAGTACTGTAATCCTTGAAATCAGTTTGTTCACCCTGCATCCATCCATCTGTCTGTCTCTCTCTATATTTACTGGCTATTCACTTTTGTCTTGTTTTTCTTGACCACAGCCAGAAGAAATAACATCTTGAATTCAGAACTTGTGATTCCACTCATTTAGATTAACTCGGGTAATGCACAGTCAAACACTCGTGTGGAAGGACAGAACTGTCCGTTCTGAAAGAGACGAACACAAGAGTTCATTGCCCTTTTCTTAGAAAGGCCTCTATGTGCCGCGCAAAAAACTTTATATAATGACTATAGTTCAAATAAATCTTTAACAAAGTATCTATGTGGCTGATTGGATCACTTCAGATTCTCTGACCAACTTGAATGAGTATGAATATGGCATCCTGGAAAGATTTTAAGATGTATGATTTTTATGATTATTCGTATATTTTTAAGATAATGTAATTACAAAGTCTGTTTGAGACGTTTCCTGTTGTTTGTCGCCTCTCTGATGGTGCAATACCGCCTTCTGCTGGTTGAAAACGTATTTACAACGTTGGTGATTTGGAGGGTTGAGTGATGAAAATTAAAATACAAATGTTTTTATTATATTTTTTTTTACATGAAATCCAATTGGTATTGGTATCAAAATATGTTTATATGGTTAAATATGATTATAGATCTATGATTTAAGATTTGCGGAACTGAAAATTCCTGTACGGTACTAATAGTGGAATATTTTTCAAGATTTTATTTTCGGAATTATTACAAGAGTATTTCATAAAAGGCTTAGGCAAGGCTTTTTTTTTTTTTTTTTTTAATGTGATATATTTACATGTATTAAGTACAATGTTTGTTGGTTTGCTGTTTTATGTATAGGTTTGGTGTTTCATGAATTGTTTCATTTTTCATATTTGTTTTTCTGTTTAAATTATGCAAAACACCTATATAGCTTTAAGGTATGTGCCTCTAGAAACCGACTTGCATTTTAAGCCAATGTCTATTCATGAATGACAGGTTAATGGTCTGTCATAGCAGCTGAGACTGCGGCTGACTAATGTGATGGATATTTCGAGATATATATATAGAGTACAGTGACAGTTAAAATGGATTTTTCTTCCCTTGGGTTAGGAGGGGAAATATGTATAAAAGAAAGAAAGTTTTGTCAGTCAGGGTTTTGTTTAGTTTTACAGCTAAAGGGTGTCATAGTTTTGGGGACCGGCCCATTCAGAGCAGGATAATCCCTATGGATTGGGCTCCATAAGACCCATAAAATCCCTCTAACACCAGATGGAATTTGCCTTCAGCAGGGCTGGAGGTTCCCACAAATTGAATTAGTAGACGGCCAGCTCAGGGAGGGTGGAGGGAGGCCGGAGGACACAGGGCAGGTCAAGCCCTCTCTACTCCTGCACTGCATCTGTATTCACTCCTGTTTGAGACCTGCTGACCTCTGAGCTTTATATTTCCTGTCAGGTTTATGCTTCATTGTGGTGATGAACATGTGTGTGATCACCATCATCAGTGCCTTTCTCTGTGTAAAACAAAAGGGTCTCACTTCGACTATGTACACAACATGCTGCTCTGTTGCATTACTTTTTATACGGCCATGACATTTTAGTTGGCTCATTATAGTTAGAACTACAATTGTGAGCTTTTCAACATTTTACAACATTTCTACATACAACCACCTATTGTAAGTATATTGTACACCAAAGAAGCCATAATGTCACATTTCCACCAACCAAATTGACCAAATTACCATTCAAATAGATGCATAACATTTTTTTCTTTTTTTGATAATGATAATTATTCTGTATGTTACATTATATACACTACCAGTCAAAAGTTTTGGCACATTTAAATATATTTATGCAATAAATGTTTTTTTTTTTTAGTTTTCAGAGTAAATTCATCATTAATTACATTTAAATCACTAATTAAATTCAAAGTGGTTAAGAACAAAATTATCACATGATGATGCTTCCATGTGGTTAAGAACAAATTGTCAAACAATGAATTTATCACCAGCTTTTATCATAATCAAATCAATTTACAATTTTTTAAATGAATATAGGTTGGATTTTTTTTACTTTATGCATCAGCTTTAAAAAAAAAAAAAAATCTAAAATTGACCTAAAATCTATTTTTTTTTTATTTTTTATTATTATTATTTTTTTAAATTTCTTAAAACGAAACATAATACAAAAATTAAATCTTACTGTGTCCAACTATAGAGTAACTCCTGCAATACAGTTTAAAAACAGCACCTCATGAAAAGTGTGCATACTATTCTAGTCAAAGGGTGGCTACTATGAAGAAGCAAAAAAATAATTTCTACATAATTCCCGTATACTTACGTAATTGTTATGGTAACATTTGTTATTTTATATTTTTGAGAACTTTAAACATTGCTTTAAAATGTGGACAATAGTAAAAATAAAGGTGTGTCCAAACTGAATATTTAATATTTGTGCAATAAAGAAAGCTATGTACATTATTTATGTGAGCAAATTAATATTGCCTCAGCAGTGCGGTTTAAGACAGATCTGAGAAAGGATGGGGACTCTGGGTCAAGGGCTCAGCTTGGCTTCTGGGAGACTCCCAAGCTGTCAGCATGAGGAATAGCAAACAGCTGGTTAGAGGAGATCATACACACACACACACTCACACTCTCACTGGTCCTCCAGCTGCTGGACGTGGAGGAAAGAAGGAGATGAGAGGAGAAGAAAGGATATAAACACTAAGAAGAGAAGGAGGGAAAGTCAGATGAGGAAAGGACACAGTGTTCAAACAACACCTTGACCGGAGGACCACTGGACTTCCAATTTGCTCCTAACAAGCATTCAGGCAGCATGACGTGAAACGTGACATCTTGCTGGAGAAGCTCAGGAGAAGGGTGACCCTCTTCTGCAGCCGTCAGTAGTTGGACAGAAGCTGTAAAGCAGACGGAGACAGAGGAATGCGTTTGAAGTGACATGTAAAAATGTGAAGCCCCCGACAGTTGTGGATTTATGACGATGACAAATCTGTACATAATCTGTGCTAATCGCACCCCCGCCCCTCAGGAGGGATGAAAGCGTCCCTGTCCTACCACGTTCCCAACAGACATCAGTGACAGACGGTGAAGGAGTGGGAAAGACTTTGGTGTTATGGTGCATAACTGATCATTCATGTCTTTAAAGTCAAACTGGCTGTAGACTCTGAAATAAACCTGACGTTTTAGTAGCTATAGTGTTCAGTTATTGCGAGTTGAACAGTAGGTGGCAGTCTTCCTCTTCCTCAAATTATAATGAATGCCAAAACAGCAGGTGCTAAATATGAACTTCTGTGCAGAACGAATGTCTTACTAAATCATAAGCAGACATAATAAACATTTAGGTCAGCCAATATACAGTGGCTCCAAAAATTATTTAGACTCACAAATCAAAATGAATGAATTTCACAGCATTAAATAACAACATATCAAACCATGGAATTAAAGGGGATAGCTCTTTATAATTTAAATGATGATTTTCCATAGTTATAATTCAGTGTCAATGAATGTAATTCGAAGTCAATGGCCACCATTAACTGTTTGGCAACCAACATTCTTTAAAATATCTTCTTTTGTTTTCAACAGAAGGAAGAAACTCAAACAGGGTTGTAACAAGTGGAGGGTGAGTAAATGATGACAGAATTTTCATTTTGGGTCAACTATCCCTTTAATTGTAAAAACAACAACAACAACAACAACAAAGTACTTTTTTGTAATTTTAAATAATAATGGGGGATTGCAATTCATGCAGAGATAGACAGATACTGTAGATTAAAAAAAAAGTTAAATGAAATTTAAGTTAATTTAATTTAATTTGCCTTCTTCCGAATTGGGGCAGAATATTGTATAATTTAAAAATTATTATTCGTTGGACACACTGATTGAATCAGACTTTTCAATGCTATATGAGCGCGAACCATTTAGCATGAACTGATTTACTTGAATGAATCAGACTTTCGTTGAGCAAATTTATAATAATTCCATGAGTTAGATCTACATTTAAAACACCTTCAGTAGTCATTATATTCCATTTGAGCAGAATAATATGTGAATGTATTGCTATCATGATATCACTTCAGTTGAGAATGTGTATATTTCATAGAATTAGACTAATTCACAAGTCAGTGTCTCTTGAAGTGGCATTCTGTTATTTTATTTGAGTGTCATCAGTCAATTATTGAAATGTATTATTTGTCAACATACATAAATTTACACAGAATTTCATTTAGCATTTTATATCAGTGACACCTTTTATACATAAAATATACATCATATCAGCTGTATTTTACATATTCTGCAAAAATCAGATGACGCTTGGGCTAAGATTCTTGTTTCGGGGGTCTTCTTACCGCAGTAGTGGGGCAAGATGGCCCTTTATATACTAAATTAGAAAAGTTTTCAATTATTTCAATTAATAATAGTGGATGATGCATAATCATCTTGTACATGCAAAACTAATCTCTAAATATGTTACAGTTTATTGGTAAATAATCTAATAAATTCTCTATCTATCTGCTATCTATCTATCTATCTGGATCTATCTGCTGCTTTTGACACTGTCAATCATCAGATCCTCCTGCCCGCCCTCTCATCACAGGGATTCCACTTCGCTCGTTTGAATCCTATCTCACTGGTAGGTCTTTCAGGGTGGCCTGGGGACAGGAGGTATCCAAAGTACATCAACTGGTCACTGGCGTTCCTCAGGGATCAGTTCTTGGACCCTTCCTCTTCTCCATATACACTACATCACTGGGTCCCATCATACAGGCACATGACTTCTCCTACCATTGCAATGCTGATGACACACAGCTTTATCTCTCATTTAAACCAGATGATCCAACAGTGGCTGCACGGATCTCAGGCTGCCTGGCAGCCATCTCGGCATGGATGAAAGAACATCACCTACAGCTCAACCTCGCAAAGACTGAGCTTCTTGTCTTCCATGCCACTCCAACTCTACAGCATGATTTCACCATACAGCTAGGTTCTTCTACAATTACCCCATCAACTTCGGCCAGAAATCTTGGTGTAATCTTTGATGACCAGCTGACCGTCACAGAGAGGCTCAAAATCACTGTTCAGAACTCGTTCACCATTCTTAGCTGGTGGAATGATCTTCCCACCCCTATCCGGAATGCTGAATCCCTGACAATTTTCAAGCAACAGCTGAAAACTCATCTCTTTCGACGTTTGACTTCATCCTACATTTATAAAAAATAACAAATACTATGTCTTTCTCTTTATTTATTCCTTCCCTTTCTAGCTTGTACTTATTTGAACAATGCCTGAAATTTGGCATTACAAGCACTTCCTGTGTCTGTTTGCCTCTTTAAGAAGAATCGCTTTATGTATTCACCAGTTGTAAGTCGCTTTGGATAAAAGTGTCTGCAAAATGACTAAATGTAAACAAGGTAACATTTCACCTTCTTCGTTGGAGAACAGTCTCATGTCAAAAAGACACACAGTGTCTTTTACCTGAACTCCTATATCAAACATTTTCAAAAACAGAGTTCCTTAAAAAGACCTGCACATACTTTCAAAAAACAATCTAAAAATCGACCAGCTAAGCCTTTCTCTCCTCCTTTGCCTCATGTTTTAGAATGTTTTTGAGGCCGCAGGGGACATTTAGTCTCCATCAGAGCTCCCGTTCCCAGACACAATAAAGAGCCAGGATAAACACCACTGTGGCAGCCATACACCTGCACAAACCGGCTCTCTCCCCCTCATACTGCAGCACAATAAACTACATCATCCATCAGAGAAACTCCCTACTGCATCTCTTCAACCTCAGACAAATACAGGGAGAGAAGATGGTAGGGAAAATGTGTGGATGGATCCTGGAGGATTTAGGATTTTTGTTTATGCACAAGGCCTGCAAACAAATATGGCGATGAATTTACAGTGGTAGCAGAGGGAAACTCAGCTTGAGAAAACGTAGTGTCGTGTTGACATGCGATTCAACGCAGTTCTCCTGGCTGGAGACCAATGCTTGAGGTTACACACCAGAATAAATCTAACACAGACATTGGACACCTGTACGAGATACACTATTCAGTCAAGTGAAGCGGTAAGAACATAAAACATGTTTTGGAAAGAAGAACAGAGAACAGAGCAAATGGAGAAGCGAGCTAAAAAAAAAACACCGCTCTATAATTTTACAAGATGCTCCTGTACGAAAATAACTCAACCATACGCTGTTATTTTGAGGTCATTGCATGCAATAAACTCAGGACACTGTGATGATCTAAGAATGAATCTGTTGTGTATTTAAATACATTAACCTACTTATCATGAGTGACTAAAAAAATAAGTAACATAAAAATAGTGCATCTTCTAATTTAACACAGTTTAATCATTAGCTATTTTCCATTTTCTCTCATAGATATGCATACATAGCAACCACATTAGCCCACTCCAGACACAAAAACATGTCCGCCATCTTAGGATAGTTAATGTGTTGTCACTTACAGTAAAAATCAATGATTTTTACAAGATGCTACGACATTGTGCAGCTTCTGGTTTTAAAATCCCCTGATATTTAAATAACCTTCACAGGTGAAAATGTGTTGGTTTGTGTTTTTTTATACAGTATGTATTAACTCAATATTGCAGGTTTTTAAACTTTGGTAACTTTTTAATGTCATGTTAGCTAACCTTTTCGTCTTGTATAGTGTTAGTTTAGTAAAATCATCTGCTTAAATACTACAGGTACTAGGATGCAAAACACAGTCAAGCTTACCAAGTTAACCGATAACTATAAAGATAAAATGAACTGTTTGTACAGGGACCAATTCTTATTATTAACTAGTTGCTTCTTAGCATGTCTATTATTAACATATTGGGTGTTTATTAGTACTTATAAAGCATTTATTCTGCCTGACCATATTCTACATCCCTAATCCTACCCATTACCTAAACTTAACTACCTTATTAACTATTAATAAGCAGCAAATTTGGAGTTTATTGAGGCAAATGTCTTAGTTAATGTTTAGCTTAAAATAAAGTGTGACCCGATATTAGCATCCACACCAACCCACAATAGCGTTCTGTTTATTATAAGTGTGTGCTGCAAATTTGTCATCTTCCACTGTAAATGCTCAAGCGCTTTAAAGCAGAATGGATTCTGATTGGTTGTCACGTTTTTTAATGTCTATGTAGCCTGTCTTTTATTGTCAATGTGGCTGTCAAGATTATTGTCTATGTAGCCATGAAGCACTGTTCACACAGAAGTCACTCTCAAACCAAGCAGTTTTCTGCTGGTCAGTGCAGCGAGTTTGCGTGACCAACTTAAATATGAGCAAAATCTGCATAGGGAACTTATATGACCTTGCACAAAACTCAAATTCCTATTGAAATGAATGTATTTTGTCCACAAGATTTTGCGGCGCAACAGTAAATGTGACCACACCTTCAGTGTTGTAAAGTCTGATTAATTCTAGTGAAAAGCATCATATAAACAAACAGATTAGAAATACGTTTCACAGATTTAAATTCATATATACAATGTTTTTAACTTGGCTATGAAAATTTAGGGTGTGGTTGTTCTTATATACCTGTTTAAGTTTGATACTGTAATTGAGTTAATTTATTCAAAAACCTTTTTTATGCCAACGTTTTTTATGTTTGTAACTTGTAATAACTATATTATAATGCTTATATTACAGCCAATCACATCTCTGAATAAAGTTTTAGTAGAAGAAAGCTATTTATGTTGGATGTGGGAATATTACATTAAAAACCTTACGTATTTTGACATGAAAAGCATTAGAAGCTAATTAAATTTGTGAGAAGATGGGAAAGTAGTAGATTAAAAGTAAAAGTAAAATAAAATAAATAAATAAACAAATAAATAAAAAATCTGACACTTTCTGTCCCCAGATCAACATAGTCTCACTTTTACTCAAGTGTTTGGATGATAATTAATCATGGTTCAGCAGTTCTGACAGAATGTGTGATGAAAGTCAAAAAATTACTGGTGACTAAAAAAAATCACAAGGACAGCTCAGTGGGAAGGTTGACTAAATCAGGTGAGACATGGCTAAAAAATCCCCCCGGGTAGAATATTTTAATACTGCTAATATATACATCTCTTTCGGCAGTACTTGACTTCATCCTAAATTCAAAAAAAAAAAAAAAAAATCACTCTTTCCCTCTATCTTTCTCTCCCTCCCTTACTAGCTTGTACTTATTTGAACAATGACTGAGACTTGGTGTTACGAGCACTTCCTCTGTCTGATTGCCTCTTCAAGATGAATCGCTTTTTGTATTCCCCAATTGTAAGTCGCTTTGGATAAAAGCATCTGCCAAATGACTAAATGTAATTGTACATAGTCAGAAGGTCTGTGGTTCTGTTGGCTCTCATTAAATGTAACATTTTCTGTACAATGTGTAGCGTTCCCGACACAGAGCAGCTTTTGCCTGATGAAGCCCAGCAGGTGTATGATTCTCCAGTCAGATGGCTTGAGGGGGCAGTGTCATCGCCATACTGCCAACTAAAGTCCTCGTGAACCCAGGATCATTCGCACCACAGATTTGTGTGAGTTGGAAATGTAAGACCAACATATTACAGCAAGTCTAGAATTTTCTTTGGATACACAATGGCAACTCTAATGACTCTTTCTTAAAATTATGTGTCAGAACGTCTGAACTGAACTGATAAGTGCTATTTATACGAACACAAGTGGTTAATTTAGACAGGGAAGTATTGTGGGAATTGTTGTTTTATGTAAAACTGCATGAAGATTCTTTGGAACATATTTTGTGTTCGACAGAAGAAGAAAAAAGGATTTGGAAATTGAGGGGGAATAAATGTTGACTGAATTTTCATTCTTGGGTATTCCATACTATGACTTTAAGTGAGAACTGAAAGCTTTCAGAGTAGCAACAATGTACTTTTTCACTTCATAACAATGCTGAGATTCACACACTGGTTCAAACTGTGCATTACAGATGCAAAAGAAATAAGAAATAATAAGGGTTTCTGTGAAGGCACTATAGCCGTGTTAATATAACAGACCAACAGCATGATCGCGAGTGTGCTGTAGAGGTTAATATTGAATCACTTCAATTTTAGATACAATATTTTAGATATAAAATTGGCAAATTAAAAAAAAAAGATATAAAATTGGCTCAATTGAAATTGGCTACTTTTGTACTGTTGCTGCAGGTTGTTTTTTCAGTGATCTCCCGCACTCCCCTGGAACATTTTGGACCTGGAAAGAGAAGGAAGGCAAAACCATAGAAAATAAACACGATTGGGCCAGTTTTGGGCTAATTTTGATTAGGAATTGGGCTGGTTTTGTTTTGCAGACCGGGCAACCCTGCTGTCAATGAAAACTGAAAAGCCGAATCATCCATTGCACATCTACAAGCAAAGGTGGCATCAGTGTATTATGCAAATCGCTTGAGTAAATGATTCATTGACTCATAATTTATCGCCACCTACTGGTTTAATGGTTAAAAGGGGTCATGAACTGCCTTTGATTTTTATTTTGTACTGTTCTCTGAGGTCCACTTATAATGTTATCAAGACTTTCACATCAAAAACATCATAATTTAGAAGTAATAGGCTATTTTCTCCTCATCTGTTTGAATAGGCGTGGCAGATTGTAAACGCTCACGGATATGATTGGCTAACAGTTGTATGTTTGACAGCCTGTATCCTTCACAGATGGATGCTGCTGTGTTTTAAAGGGGTCATATGATTATTTTGTGAATTTGGTGTAACAGAATATGTTGACATGCTTTAATGTTCAAAAAACACATTATTTTTCAAATACTGTACATTATTGTAGTTCCTCTATGCCTGCCTCTCTCAAACGTTTTCTACAAAGTCCCTCCTTCCGACAAGCGCAATCTGCTCTGATTGGCCAGCTGGCACAGTGCATTGTGATTGGCCAAACACCACAAGCCTTAACGAGTCTTAACTTTGATAAAGAATGGTTTTGAGACTTTAGTCTTTGCAACTTCAGGGATCTTATCTATGCACAATCAGCTTGTAACACTCCAAAGAGAAAGGAAAACTTGAAATTGCATCATATGACCCCTTTAAGTTAATAATGCATAAACACTCAGTATATATCAAACGATCTGTAATAACAAAGTAATTGTGATCACGTAATGAAAACTTGCATGATGCGACATCAGACCAATATAGTCGGCACAGCATCATCTTTTAATTTCCATCTTTCTGAAAATTCTGTGTCGAATTGTGCTTAGTTTGTTAACAAATCCGTGGTGAAATGAAGTGAACAAAGGACCAAGTTCTTACTGAGGTGGTTTAGCCACACTATTATGTCAAAGAAAAGTGGCACATTCCAAAACCTGTAATTTTGGCAGATTGGCTTCAATATAAACTGTTTTTTTGACTAACAAGAGAGTTTTGAGTTCTGAAACGTACAGAATGTTTTTATAGCACAATGACCTCTTATATGTCACCTCTTATATGTTCACACTTCATGACCCCTTTAAATTACAGAAATCACTAATCACCATTATGCCACTATCACTAATGCATGGACAGTCTGGAACACACAAACCTAACTTATAATAACTTTAATAAACCTTTTAAGACAGACCTTTTAAATAATTGTGTTTTCTGACACGGTGCACACAGCAGGGATGAACGAGGAACACGGAGACGAGGATAAACTCAAATAACAGTCTTTAATGACTCCAAACAAGGCAGGGCAAGACAAAGCAAGGTAGACACAGACAGGAACACTGGGGAGTAACGAGTAGACCAGACGGCATCTAACTGAACAGACAGAACTAAAATACACGGGCTACTTACAGATAATAACTAAAACACAGCTGGACAAGAATTAACTGATAATCACACTTAACAAGGACAGGAAACAAACCAAATATGGAAACATGATGTGGGAACACATGACAGAGGACTGACATTTAATAGTGGAATTACTGGTTAAAAACTACATTACCCATGATTCCACAACAACCGCCACCAATCAGAGATCCCCCTAAAGGAGATCGAAGTTTTAAATGATATGATTGACCTTGTAGCTGATTGGTTTAATGAAGACTCTTTAACGAAAACTTTTTAAAATACTCATGGGAAAAAATATTTGGAAAAATACTTATGGAACCAAAGACTCTGACAAGGCAGGCACTGTTGTACTTCATATTAGCACTCTTGGGAAGCCACTCAGCCAATCAGATTCAAGACCTGGAACTAACTGTTGTATTATGCTTTTTATTACACAGGTGTTTTAGGAGGTGTCACCGATATATGTTGTAGTGTTGAAACCGTGAGTTTTCTGACAGTAATGTGGGAATGCGAATGTGCTGTAATGTGTGACAGTAAGTGAGAGACATCACTGCTGTGTTTCAATCCTTTCAAACCGCTGAGATGGGGAAAGGGGAATTGTAAGAGCATGACTTTTTCATATCCTCAGATAATTTTCAGAAACCTTAAAACTTCAGATGGCCCTCAGACACCACTTCCTCTACCGGTGACATTCTGACAAGAATCCTCAGTGTATGAGTGAGTGTGTATGAATGAGGTGTGTGTGCTTGAATGATCTCATATTCATATTGCAACAGAGAAGTGATTTCATCATGAAGATCAAGAGTGGTAAGTGCACCAGAAACTGTTGATTATTGGGACAAATGGGAGCATTATTAATATATGAAAGTCTTAGCATTTAATTAAATTAAAGATAAGCTAGATTGTGTATCACATGATTACAGTATAGTGTATTACTGTAGGTTTTAAAGTAACACTGAAGCATGAAGTACTGTTTTTTTCCCCCACTGTTCCACACAGTAAATATGATTTTCTCCCGAATTGTTACTGTAATATCAGGTTTAGGTGAAGGCTATGAAAACTACATGGTACACAGAACCTTTGGGGGATCAGGATGGGGCAGAAGAAGTCACTCCTTTCCCTTTAAAACTCTAACCAGGCCAGGCCGCTCAGTCTGGGGCTACGGTGAGTGGAATCATATTATCTGTCTCTCTTTTTTGTGTGAGCTATGAAACTTATAAAACATTATGACAGACAAATCACATACTCAGCAAAGCTAGACAATGCATTCTATCTGTAAAAAATGACCAAGGCTCAGGGGGAAAACAGCAGTGAATGTGACAGAAATGCTTCATTTAAAATCTGCAAAAAGTGAAAAATAATTACTGCTGTATCTAATATTTGATAACATTAAGTAACATTTAATATATTTTGAAATATATAGTATAAGTATGAGGTTCGTGTCTCAGAGGCACTTCTTTTGCTGCTGTTGCATATGTAGATAATTAACAAAGAATTTATTATATTTATTATTTACAGCTAATTTAATATTTATTACTCAGTTGATGTTAAAAGTCAAACCCTAATTATGAGAGTTACTTATAATTCTATTTAAATATTTAACATATGCATTAATTTTATTTGTAATTTATTTATTTTGAAAGAAAACAATACTTTCATTTAGCAAGTCTGGATTAAATTGATTGGAAGTGACAGTAAAAAAAAATTCCAACTATTACAAAAGATTTCCATTTCAAACAAATGCTTTTCCTTTTTAACATTTAACATTTTTAACATTGATCACAGTTTGCACAAATATATTAAGCAAGTGACACTGGAGAAATGGCTGCTGAAATTGAATAAATTACAGTGTAAAGTATATTAAAATAGGATTTGGGTTCATAATAATAGTGTAATATTGTATAGTAATTACAGGTTAAGTAATAACTGTTGCAAAAACAGCTCTTTTGTGATGTAGTAATTTCACAAAGTTAATTTGAATGCATTTTTGTTGATAATGACATTTCTTTATCAACTTCTTTATCAAAAAACTTATCAACTCCAGATGAACAGTAGTATACATATACAGCAATGCTCTTTTTCCCAACTTGTATATCCTCTTGATTCCTCATTGTTACGTACTGGAGTGTGGGCAGGGATTTGGTAGCTGTTATTGTGAGAGAGAAACTTGGATGGGGAAGTGTAATGTGCCTGAAAGAGGAAATGCTGAAAGCTTCACACATCCTTGCACAAATAGGATAGTACATTCATGAGATGTCCTTTCACGAGCTTCCTGTTTGACTCTAAAATCTGAAAAGCTTCTTTTGTAATTTGTCGGTTTCTCAGAAATGGAAGAAAGACACGTGCAGTAGGCCTGGTCTTACTATGGTTGATTAAGCCAGATCGTATGAAAGACATATTCACTTCATCAATGCTTTATACTGAAGCGTGTACCTCAAAGTAAATATTTCCTTGTCATAATGAGTTAGGATATAATGATCCCTGACAATGAGAGCAGCGTGAGTCGATTTCACACTCGTGGTCCGGTATGGATCATACGTATGGATCGTAGTGCCCACATAATGATGAGCATACATACGTACCAGTCATCTAATCTTAGATTGAATCCATTTGGAGATCAATCAATAAGAGTGCAGACAGGGGTGGAGCTGAGCAGAATGAGAGCTATTGTGCTCTATATTGGGAGCCATTTCAGGCTTGACGCAGAACATGGTCTCTAAGCAACAGCATCAGATTTTAAAGTAACAGAGCTGTCTATATTTCCAAAGCGGTAGGTGAACAACTTACCTGCATTCACCAGCATACATCCCTGAGTGCACAATACACAGAATGGATTTTCAGAGAGTTTCTTGGCATGGACTCGCTTTAGTCGTATGTTTAAATATGCACTTGGGATTGAAAGAAGCCCTTAGACACTTGTTGATGGTCGGTTCAATCTCAATCTACAGAATTGCCTGTGGAGTGGCTGGATTGGTGAATTAAACTGTGGCCAATGAGTTTTTCCACCTGATGATACAAGATTAAAAAAGTTTGCAACAATGTGTACAATGTACTGCAGCTTTCGTTTCTATCGAGGCTGCTATTTATAAGGCTAGCAAAAAATGGACAGATTTGAGATAGAAAACGTGTGCAAAAATGTGTGATAATTCTGTGCAAATGCATCTGTGGTTTGCTTCATCTCTCAGCAGCAGTGGCCCTTCACACATGTCATGCTCATCTCTCTACTGCTGCTGTGTGCTGGCAGAATGGAGATGAGCCCAAATGACAGTCACACAGCTATTTGTCTGCTTACTCTAACCTTTATCGATATGTCCGAAACGTATGTCCCAGGGGTTGATTTGCAGATTTAAATATAACAGATTTTCTTTTTGATATATGAAGGTCACACTAAAAATGTCTTGGAAACTTTTTTCCTGTGCTTTTTATTTCTTAGATTCTTTATTTATATTTTGTTTGCTTTTATTTTGATTTATAAAATTAACATTAGTTTAAAATATTATGTATATTATAAAATAATTATAAAAATACATATAAAATATAACATTATTTTTTACTTGACTTAAAATATAATATTCCATCATAAAACTATGTATTACATTTTTATTCATCTAAACAGTGGAAAGTAATATTTCAGTATTTATTGTGTGAAAATGACTTGCATTGCATTTTTACACAAATACAACTCTACAAATTGCATTTTCATTTACATTTGGTTATTAGGCAATGCTTTTATCCAAAGTGGCTTACAAATGAGGACAATAGAAGCAATCAAAACCAACAAAAGAGCAATGATATGCACGTGCTGTGACAAGTCTCGGTAGCAAGTTTTTTTAATTTAATTTTTTTATAAAAAAAAAAATATTAAAATAAAATAAGTAGATAGAATAGAAAAAGAATAGAGAATGCTAGTTTTAGAGGGTCAATTTTTTTATAATCAATAAAAAGAAAACAAGTAAAAAAATAGAATTAGAATAGAGAGTGCTAGAGTTAGATAGTCAAATGAAGATAAAGAGATGTGTTTTTAGCCATTTCTTGAGTTGCACCATAATTTCCACCACAATACAAAAATTCTAACTAAATGTTTTTTTTTTAAACCTATTGTATGTAGTTACCATACAGACAACAGTGTCAGTGAAGTGCATTCTTGATTTGAAATGTGAGATGTATGAAGAAATCACATAAACTTTGAGGCAAATAGCATAAAACTGTAATTATTTTGATTGTGTCTTATTCAGCCAAGCTGCAGCTGAAAGAAAAATTGTGAAAATATTATTGCATATTAAGTGTATTTAGGACACTTAATAGTGGAATAGTGGAACTTAATAGTGGACACTTTTTTTTTTTTTTGGCATTGTTGGTTCCACAAAGAACGTTTCCACTGCACAAAAGGTTCTTAATTGTGGAAAACAGTTGTTTAGACAAAGAAACTAATAGTTCTTTGATGAACTGTTCACAGAAAGGTTCTTTGTGGAACCCAAAATGGTTCTTCAATGGCATCACGGTGAAAATCCACTTATGGAATTAACCTTTGTTTTTAAGAGTGTGTAGTTATGAAATTAACTATAGCGAGATGAGGGAGTCCAATGTAGTGTAAATTACATTTACTTGAAAAAAGACTGACTTGTATGTATGCCCATATTATTAGTAGATACATGAAATAAACTAGTGAGTTTAAGAGAGTTTAATTTAAAAAAAGAAAAAAGAAATAAAAGAATCATACAATTATTTTAAAGCTTTTATTGCAGGCAATAATCTGAATTTGGGTACTGAACAAATTATGTAATGTATGCATATTTTCCCACTAATGTTTCCTGTTGTGATTCACAGACATGTATAGTAAAAGTGGACAGTTGATAGCTTATAACATTTTAAAAACCTTGGCCTTTTGGGAATATCTCTGCTTACAGTGAGGACTGACACATTGAGCAATAATAAATGTAATTAATTATTACAGGACTGCCTGTTAAGCTGAGGGCAAGAGAAGTCTAAAGGAAAGAGAACTAATTCTTTCATTCTCCGGAGGGTCATAAAGTGCCTCCGACATTGAAGGTTGAGTTATTTTAGGGCAGGCCTAATTTACTACGCTTTCTCTCATCTCCAGCTAATAATCTGAACCTCTCTCCAAAAAAGATTTGAATTATTGGAATTAAATGCAGTATAATTTCACTAAAAGAAATACTTTGAAATTTGTGTAATAGGCCTAACAGGATGTTAACATTGCAAAAACAGCTTAAAAACAACACAGATGGAATGTTAGCAGCTTTCAGTAAGACAGGTGCAACCAACTGCATTCCATCTCAGTGTGAGATCTGTGATTCCCATTACCACACATACCTGTTTTGACCCTGATAGTAGTAACAGACATTTCGGGGTGACATTGACCAGTTCCCATCAACCTGGGTGCCCAGGTCACCACGCTCTGTGATTGGATGGCCCTTTGTTCTGTCCTTTCATGTGTAGTGCACCTGCTCTGCCCCTCCCTTGAGCCATCCTGGTGAGTTATGGGATAGCGGAGGATAGAAAGGCGTGAAATGAGAAATGTGAAGTTGCTTTAGGTTTCCACATGCTTTAGTCACACTAAGTGGTGCCCTGTTTTGGTGTCTAAAGCAGGGCAGTGATGTAGCCCAGATGTGTGTGATTTACAGGAGGTGTCATTGTCCATGTTCAATCTATGACAAAATATAATTTCAGTGACAAGGAATTTTGTCCATCCATTCTACAATGTGACACAATCACTGCCAAACAGAACATATTTAAGCAACATGAGAAAGAGTGATGTACAGCCAAATCACGGTGATGCTGATATTCAGACAAACAGCATGACTGCAATTGTGAAATTGCTAAACAAGAAATAATATTGAGTAACTTACATTTTAGACATAATATTGATAGTTAATTCTTTTGTTTTTGCTTCAGCAAGAGGAGGGAGTCAAAATTTTGTTTAAAAAATTTGTTAAAATGTCAGTTCCACTACAGAATGAATTGTGATTTGAAATGCGGTGTAAATTACATTTATTTTTGTGGAATTTTTAAGGGAAAAAATTAAAATGACAGAACTGTCCTTGATGCATGTATGCCCACTGTTGGAAATAATTAACATATATAATTATAGTTGAATAATTATACATTAAATCAACATATCAATATTAGTTACTTTGTCTATTTTTGCTAAGCCAATGGAAATAGTTCCCAACAAAGTCTTCAGAAATAACCACACTTTGCATAACACACAGTTGTGAAAAAAGTAGTGTCCCAGAATTTATAGTATTCATTAAACTATTTGGAAAAATGTGGTTCTATACCTACATTGTGTAAAAACTCCAAAAACAAACCTCTACATACAATTCACAGTTACATGAAACATATACATGCCTTTCCGTGCTGAAATAAACACTAGAGACTGTAAAACGGCAAAAAAAATTTTTTATTGTGATTACATGGGAATTAATTTATTAAAATTCACATGGATTCACAAGGATTCACATCCTTGCAAATGAATACACTGTGATCTCCAAATTCTTTTACCATAGTGCATGATTTGTAAACTAATATATTTTGATGTTTACATCATATAGCTAAACATCTCCATATGTATAGCTTTTCTGAGGTTGTAAACTTGCTCGGTAGCTCACCTGGTACATGCAGCAATGCACTTGCAATGCAGAGCACTTGGGTGCCATGTAACAAAAGTCATGATAAAAATGCTCAAAGACATAGAACCAAGCTAAAATGGCACATTTGCATTATGCGTTTTTAGGTAATATGTTATTTTCAAGCCCTTTTAGAGCTACTTATCCAATAAAAATGAACTTGCTTTTAGCACTAATCATGGGACATTTCACTTTAAAAGTATCGCGAAACATGCAACAAGCAACATAATACCATTTTGCAGAAATCTCACCACAGACACGTATTTCCAGTGAGCCTGGACTGAATAAAACAGCAGGTGAAATGTACCCGTGTGACCTACTACTACACTCTAAAAAACTATTTTAAAAAATGGTGCTTTATAGCACTAAAAGTGGTTCTTTGGTTCGTAATCATAGGGGAACCACTTTTGGTGCTGTATAGCATCAAATCTTGGCGCTTCAGTGGTTCTTCAGTTGTTCTTCACCAGTTCTTTGGCATGACTGAGGTGCTATATAGCACCACTACCATATACACAACCTGTTAAGCTCCTGTATGGTTCTTCAGCGGTTCTTTGGGGTGATTAAGGTGCCATATAGCATCACTGCCGTACAAATAACCTGTTAAGCCCCTTTAGAGGTTCTTTATGAGCCAAAGAACCACTGTTGGTGGTGTTTAGCACCATTTTTGTTGAAGAAATACAAGGCAATATGGCACCTCTTATGGTTCTACATAGCACCATTTGACAAAGGTGCTGTTGTCACGGTTGGTGGTTGTAGAGAAGGGAGCGCTCGACAAAGAATAACAAAAGAGATTTTATTTAGCATCAACACACATTACCATTACTAACTTAAGATCCGACGAAGATGGAGACAAAACTGAATGCTTATAAAGAAACCGGAAACAAAGGAGCAAACTAGATAATTAATCAAACACAGGTGACAGGACTAAATGATGATTACTAATTAACTAAATCAGAACAGGAACTACCAAATAAGGTCAAAACAGAACTGAAAGGAAAACCGACATGTGACAGATATCGCCCCCCTCCCGGTAGGTGCGTAGTAACATCGGGGAGGGGGGGCGGGCGTCCTGGAGGCTGGAGCAGGACCAGGATAGGACAGGGAAGCCTCCAGGACGGATCAGAAGCCTTGGGAGACCATGGCAGGACTGGAGACTCGGGAGTCCATGGTGGATACGGAGCCTTGGGAGGCCATGGCAGGACTGGAGAATCGGGAGTCCATGGCGGATCCGGAGCCTTGGGAGGCCATGGCAGGACTGGAGATTTGGGAGGCCATGGCGGATCGGGGTCCTTGGGCGGCCTTAGCGGATCGGGGTCCTTGGGCGGCCTTGGCAGATCAGGGAGCTCCGTGGCCTTGGCCCTTGGCCTGGCCACACAGGCTGAGACTATATGGCCCCCCCCCAAAATTTCTTTGGGAAAGTTCCCCTCTGGCGCCATATTGGAGGAGAGGGTTCTTGGGGGCGCTCTGGAGGAGCGGGCACTTGAGGGCGCTCTGGAGGAGCGGGCACTTGAGGGCGCTCTTGCAGCGCGGACACTTGAGGGTCGGGAACGGCACTCCTGGCCGTGGTTAGAGAACTGGGTTCTCTGGGATCTGGATCGGCTTTCCTGGCCGGGACTTGAGAACTGGATTCTCGGGATTCGGGAACGGCGTTCCTGGCCGTGGCTTGAGAACTGGATTCTCGGGATTCGGGATCGGCGCTCCTGGCCGTGGCTTGAGAACTGGTTTCTCGGGGATCGGGATAGGCGCTCCTGGCCGCAACTTGAGAACTGGATTCTCGGGATTCGGGAACGGCGCTCCTGGCCGCGGCTTGAGAACTGGATTCTCGGGTTTCGAGATCGGCACTCCTGGCCGTGGCTTGAGAACTGGATTCTCGGGGATCGGGATCGGCACTCCTGGCCGTGGCTTGAGACCTGGATTCTCGGGGATCGGGATCGGCACTCCTGGCCGTGGCTTGAGAACTAGATTCTCGGGGGCGCTCTTGTAGCGCGGAGCTGGACGGAACCAGCGGAGGCGAAGGAGAACTGGGCGGAACCAGCGGAGACGAAGGTGGGCACTGGAGGGAATGACATGCCCTCAAACTCAATTAAAATTCCCACTGGCACCTTAACTTCCTCCCTCGGCGGCTCGGGGTGATCCGTCATAGGCGGCGGAATCCTTCTCGTCGCGGACGGCGCAACGTTCATCGCCCCTTGCGGCGGAATCCTCCTCGCCGCGGGCGGAACATTCATCGCCGTGTACGGCGGGATCCTCCTCGTCGCGGACGGCGCAACGTTCATCGCCCCTTGCGGCGGAATCCTCCTCGCTGCGGGCGGAACATTCATCGCCGTCCCAGGCGGAACAAATTTATCTTCGGCGGTGGGTTTGGGCGAGCGGCGAATGGCAACCCGTTCTCCCCAAAACGGGTGGCCTGGGTAAGCCGCGACAGGCAGCCCAACATCCCACACAGAACGGGCAGGGACGAGCCGCGAACGGCGGCAAGAACCCCCGCAAACGACGGGAACCAGCTCGAGCATTCCGAGCGTTGATCTCGTCTTCAGTTGTCGGTCGGATCTTCTGTCACGGTTGGTGGTTGTAGAGAAGGGAGCGCTCGACAAAGAATAACAAAAGAGATTTTATTTAGCATCAACACACATTACCATTACTAACTTAAGATCCGACGAAGATGGAGACAAAACTGAATGCTTATAAAGAAACAGGAAACAAAGGAGCAAACTAGATAATTAATCAAACACAGGTGACAGGACTAAATGATGATTACTAATTAACTAAATCAGAACAGGAACTACCAAATAAGGTCAAAACAGAACTGAAAGGAAAACCGACATGTGACAGCTGTATAGCATCTTCAAAGATATGGTGCTATATAGCACCAAAAGCGGTTCCCCTATAATTACGAGCCAAGAACCACTTTTAGTGCTCTATAGCACCATTTTTTTAGAGTGTAAGTGTGATTCCTAAGTGTGCATCTGATGGATATATTAGTATCCCATGAGGTAATGGAAGAGGGGTTGTGAATAGCAATAAAGTAGCATCTGAAAATGACATAGTGGATGTAGCATGTCTTTATTTCATTCTTACGACACACATTCAATGTATACAGAACGGTTATAAAGTAAGTTCTTCAAATGTAGTACCTACTCAGACTCAGTGTGTGATTTCAGGAACAACAGTTTCTCTTTTAACAAATTTGTTAAGTGAATGATTCAATGACTCACTTAAAACAGTTACTTGTTGCATCTCTAAATTAATTTGTCTTTGAATGATCTTTTATTCTGTTAATCTTGATGGTGATCTCTTAACTCGTGGTGTCTGCTCTGTATTTTCTTCTTTCTCTGTAGAATTGCAATCTACACTGTAATAATTGCCGTTACAAATACATGTGTGCGTGTGTGCATGTATTTGCTCTTTTATAGTATTTAGAATTAATATAATATCCATTATAAAATGTTATGTTCCTCTCTATATGAGCTTGAGGTACTGTGCATGTATTTTTAAATATTTTGCAACAGGTAGGCTACAGTCTTTTCATTTTCCTCACTCTTCTGTTTTTCCTTTCTTGTCATCTGCAGCCTTATTATAAGGCTGATAAAGGCAGTGGAGTTTCTCTCTCTGATCGCTGAATGCTATTTTAAGCCTTGCTACAGTCCTGCTGCCCTGGCCAGGGATGCAGCTAGTGGCTCTGATGTCATGTTTACTTGTGCAGCCGTAAAATCTGTTTGAAGTGGAAAGTCAACAAATCTTATAGTTACCTCAGAGGAGAGACTGTTGGTTTTCTTACCAATACTGTCTAAAAGTGCAAGAGAGAGAGGACAAAGATAGAGAGGTTTACAGCTTGTTAGTATGGCTGACATTGCAGTGGTTGAGTTGGAAAGGCCAGGGCGGAACTAGGTCTGGGATGAAAGGAGCGGTTAGGCTCTCTGAAACCGATCCTAAACACAGCATGTGGTGAATGTGCATGTGAATCACTTTGTGTCTATACATAAACATTCACTTCCCTTTGTAAATGGTAACTTTACATGGTAGGAAAACTAAAAAGTGAGATGTAATAATTAAAAAAGGAAACTGATATGATTTTTTTTTTCACAACAAAATTCAATACAATGGCCTCAAAAGCAAATTTATTCTAAATGATAAATTTCTTAAAATCTGTTATGGTGAAGAAATAATCTCATCTACATCTCGAATGGCCTGGGGGTGAATACATTTTCAGCAAAATTTCATTTTTGGATGAACTGTTCTTTTAAGAGTTCATAGACCATAATTTCATTATATTTTACATGATTAGACTACATTTAGTTTATACTGTATTATTGACTGAGTGAAAAGTTTAATTAGGACGTTTAAGTGTATGTTCAATATTTGTCTTATCTGAAGATTGGATTTTATTGTGCTGTGAAATTGTGTGCATCTATATTCTTTATTCGAGTCTTTTGGGAAGGGGCAGGAAGGAGGGCTCAAGAAGGATAAATGATGCAAAGGATGGATGGGGTAAACATGTGTTCTCTAGAAACATTCTGTGGGAGGTTATGGCACTGTGAGCTTCTGGCCAAATGAGTGGGTTAACTTGATGTGCCCTCTGATCTGTATCCCACTCCTCATAACAGGCTTCTGGGACCTCCTTTGACAATTAATAGTGAAGAGCCGCTACTCCCACACAACATCACAGGGATAACGAGAAGAGAAACAGAGAGAAGGGCAAAAGAGTTTGAAGAGATTTAGAGAAAGAGAGAAAGAGAAAAATGCTCCCTGTAGAGTCATTTTAAAAAGTAGTTCATAATGATTATTTTTCAGATACACAGTCAATACACATTCAAACACTGCATTCAGAACCATGACAAGATTCACACTTTTCATCAAAACAGTTTTTACCCTTCAGGTCAGAGATCAGCAATAATTTTGCCTTATATAACACACCAAACAAACTTTAAAGTGAATTGAACCCCTCTGAAACTGATGAAACTAATATTAATATTAATTATAATATTCATATGGTTAAAAATAGTATTATTACTGTATAGTAATATTGTATCATTCAATAATTCATCTTCTTCTAAATTGAATTGAATATTAAAATATTATTATACAACAATTATAATAATATATTATTATTATTATTATTATATCATTATTGTTGTTGTTGTTCCTGCTGCTGTTGTTTTAAGGAAAAATACGACTCATATTAATTAATTAATTAAATAAATACAATATAATATTAATACAATAAATTCAAGTGGCCATGATTCCAGAAAAAAAAATAACAGTGTGCATTAAAAATCATCATCTTATCAGTTGAAGTGGACCAAAATGAGGTTTGAGTGCAGTTTTAAGGCCAGTGATAGCCTGCAGAGAGAACTTGGTTCAGTCTGAATTTGTTATTTTAAAAAGAAGACTGAAAATCTCAGTCTTTCATTCTGAAAAGCTCAGTTTTCATTATGCTGTCAAGCAAACATGAATCACCCTCCTTTGAGAATGTAATTTATTCTTCTCTGCAAATAATAACAGGAAGAATTTGTCTTCTGTTTTGTTCATTGTGCTGTGCACTTCTCTCTGGGACATTTTTCTAGGAAACCTGATTCACCCTGGTCATGGAAAGCCACAATGGCGTAGGTGGTAACATCCAGGACAATAGCAGTGATGGAAATCTGCCTTTTCCTTTGCGGCAATGTATAATTTCCTGTTTTCTCCTAACCTTTTACACATATACACAATGAGATAGGATCAGTTTTTATTGATGCTGAACTGAGCTTTCCGAAAGCTTTTCCCTAAATGCACAGGCAAGATCTGAATTACTGACTCAAATGAAACTAAAGCTATTATGCAAGAAATGTTCTCAGATCAGTTACTTTTTTGACTCTTGCTAATGTATACGGTAAGTTTCTAAACACAGAGTTTAGAAGTGCACTTCTTTTTTCTTCATTGTTTATGCTTCTGTCCAGTGATTTCATTAAGAAAACTTCAATTAAATATTGTGTTACACATGGAGACTCAAGCCAAGCAAAAGAATGATTATTAATTTTTTTTAGACTGAGCAGTTTGGTTGTGAAGCAGATAACATCCCCAGAATAGTAATTTACCTAAATAGGTAATGGATTAAGCATTACTCGATTGTCAGCAGGAGGGGAAAAAAGGTTGTGTGTGCGTGCGTTTGTGTCTGGCTCCATGTGTGCGCATTATACTGTGTATATTTGTACATTGGGAGTTTTTCCAGAGAGATGGATTGAGATGTTGAGATTATTGTGAGATAAAACCTCAGATTAACTCAGAGCCTCAGCATTTCACTATTGTGTTGTGATCTCTGATCTCTAATCATGTGGCACCCAGTGCACAGATTTGCTCTTAGTCTATGTATTATTTTATTTTATATTATATTATGTATTATCATACAAAACTACCAAATTTTGCTATAAGTTTGATCGTAGCATTGCTGTTAATAGTGTTCACCGTCTGTTTGATTACATGACATTAACTAACTGCTTGATTTTTACTGTACATTTCTGCCATATGGACATCAACTTGAGATAGTCACCACTGATAATATTATTACTAAATATTAAATATAGCCTAATGAAGAAACTTTAATTTTCTGTAAAGCTGCTTTGCAACGTTTTGCATTGTAAAAGGTGCTATACAAATAAACTTGAATATTATATTATATTATATTATATTATATTATATTATATTATATTATATTATATTATATTTGGAAAAACATGAGATTATTGTGTTGAATTTATTGACTATTTGTTTTGAATCTTTTAAAGATTCTATAATTTTTGTTTGTGGCAGATTGTGTCTCTAAATATCACATAAAATCAAGTACACAATATAGTCAAAACTCTGCTTGACGAGCAGGGACAGAAGAAAAGTATCCAAAGTTTATAAGACAATAACTACCAGAAAAACAACATAAACAGAACAGTAAAAAAATGTCAGTTGTAGTGAGTATCAGCCCACACTGTTAATTAAGTGTCCAAAATAAAATATAATTAAATTATAATTACATTTTAAATTAAAATTTAAACTAATAGTTACAATATTATTTATATTAGTATTTTATAAAGAGATTCTAACATCCTATTATTACTATTATTATTATTATTATTACCAATAATAATAATGATAAATCAAATGCTAGAAAATTATTATACAATATAGTATAGTATATCAGCCCACTTTGAGCCCCATACTGTTAATTAAGTGTCAATTTATTTAAAAAATAAAATAAACTAATAAATAATAATAAAAAGGTCCTCTCATTTGGAAATTTAAGTGTCAATTATTTCAATATCTAATTGTGATGGTTTATAAGGTTGGCAGTTGTCAGATATTTCCAATGCGAATGTGGATTGCGAATGTAGGCTGCAGCAGGTTAAAGGTCAGAGAGAGGCTGTGCGTTTGTGCTACTTGTCTGAGGTAAATCAATACGCTCCAGCAGTCATGGTCTGATTGATCAGGGGGATTTCAGTGAACTGTCCCATCCCTCCCAGTGACATGCACAGCAACATGTCTATTTATAGAGCTTTATCAATACAGCACTGAAAGGACAGACAGCAAAGCCTCTGCAGGCAACGCACAGAGAATACCAATAGAAATGGGCTGAGGAGAGATTTCTGATGTCATCATTGCTGCAAATGGCAGCGTTCATCTGGGGGGAAAAGAATCCTTAATGGTGATTTGAAATAATTTACACAGAATATTCTTCAAAACTGCTCATAATAAATTATTCAAATAGCAGAAATATTCTTTCACCTGAACATAATTTATGCAAAACACAAATGATGCAAAGTGTGTTCTCCAAGGAGGTCTGTAATACCTAGAGAACCTGTTAGCATTTCCATTCATCTCAATAGCAGTTGATCAGAATAGGGCAAACAGCCTGGGAAGGGCCCTCCAAAATTTGCCTATTATATGATAAGACTCTCAATTATATGTTGTTTGCAAAAAATAAATAAATAAAAATAAAAACAATAGACAGCCACTTCAATGGCCATTGATGGAGAAACAGCTTTTTTACCTGAATAATAATGAACGAATAATAATAGTATTTTTTACAAACCAAAACACATTGTTGACCATGGCCTGAATGTCATGTCCCTGGGGGCAAGTGGATTTTAAATGCTATTTCTGAAAAACCTATTTATATCTTTGATAATTAAGTTACATGATTATTGTAGGTTAAAAAATAAGTTTGTCTAAAATGGTGAGGCAGTAACCACCCATTCATGTCTAAATTTGCTTAAACTGAGTCACAACTTCCACGTATAGTTTCCTTTAAAACGGAAAATTCTGTAAACCTCATGTTGTTCCAACCTATGACTTTGTTTCTAAAACCTGTATCAGTAATTTTGTCCATATAATGAAAGTCAGTCGGGTCCAAAGTTGATTTGACTTTCATTGAAGGGCTGTCACTTACGGTTATTTTGGTAATGGAGTAACTGGTTGATTATTCTGACGATTAATCATGTAGCCTATAATTAATTGTATGTAGTAATAAAATAGACCTAAGCAAACACCAGCCTTTAAAATATCTTAAAATACATGAGGCAATAATACCAAAACGGTTAAAAACATTATAAACAACAGAGCCAACGTACAATGCGCATTATAACAAATGTCTGCAGAGGGCGCCAACGGCCTGGCGATTGTTTTACACTTTACTGCGCAATCTTATCCTTGATTATTATTATTGACTAAACAACATTTAATTCAAATGTCCACTTAAACTTTAATATTTGGCCATTTCTTTACACCAGATAAATTACAGCCACTGTAATTTCTTGAATATGTGGACATCAAAACGTGTAAACTCCATAGACTGTAGGTAATCTCAGAGCGAGGGATTAAACTGTTTTGAAAACGCGATGAACAGTTATCGAGAAAGATATACAGTATATTATCCAATGTTTGCGTGGGTTTACAAATGATTTACCTTACTGTAACAAGCAGTCCCCTGGAGGCGAGTTTACGAATTCCAAGTATGGTAACACATACTTGGAATTCGTGCTCTGCATTTAACCCATCCAAAGTGCACACACACACAGCAGTGAACACACACACACCGTGGACACACACCCGGAGCAGTGGGCAGCCATTTATGCCCGGGGAGCAGTTGGGGGTTTGGTGTCTTGCTCAAGGGCACCTCGGTCGAAGTATTGAGGGTGGAGAGAGCGCTGGACATTCACTCCCCCCACCTACAATTCCTGCCTGCCTGAGACTCGAAGTCACAACCTTTGGATTACGAGTCCGATTCTCTAACTATTAGGACTAAGCAGCATTTACTGTGAACGGAACCACTCGCACGCACGTAACCAATGCGCAGGTAAATAATTAAAGTGCATATATTAAACCTGCATCACATATATCTGTTTAATTGAATCGTAGAGCTTGGGAATTCACAATAGCATTATGTTTTATTATAATTTTTAAATGGGTTTAATCAGTGCCGATCCCAGACTTCTGGGGGCCCTACGCAAAACTGTGTCGCCGGCAGGGGGGTGGTTTGGGATGAAAGAATGGATGAAAGGCATTTGTTTAACTCCGTCTCGAATCGTGTTCACGGAAAGCTCTCGAGAATCTCTTCCGCAGCTCTGTACACTTTTAACTAGGTTTTTTAGTCTCGAGCAAGCGACTGTACGACGTTCACGTTACATGATTTGACTGACTTTTATGTAGAGAGGGGGACAGCGCACCACATTAAAAGAAATGATCATTAATGTTTTCATAACCGCTGGCCAAACTCAAAAACGAAACTAAAATTAAAAGATCTTTGAGAGCAAGGGGGCCCCCTGGTGTTTCGGGGGCCCTACACAGCTTGCGTATTCTGCGTATAGAGAGGATCTGCTCTGGGTTTAATACCATGCAGCCTTGGAAATCGGTCCAATAAAGAATTTCTTGGATTCTCGTACAAGAAATGTGCCACTTCTGGTATTTTGCCGGCAAGGGCAAAATGAAATCGAGAATTTTTTAAAATCCAGTACGCAAATTAAAACAGCAGAATCGTGACAGCCTTACTTCGTTGTTTGGAAACATCCTTCAAAATATCTTGAAACATCCCTTAAATGTCATCTTGCAGAAGAAAGAATTTGGAATTGCATGACTTGTGTAAATGATAACATTTAAATTTTTTGATGAACTATCCCTTTAAAAAATAGTTGCATAGGTCCCCTGACAATGGCCTATGTGTGTCAATAGGGTTCTCTTCTTTGCTGTATAATTAGACATTTCCATTGAAATGTATGAAGTAAACAGAAGAAGCACATTATCTGATCCAAGCCACAAAGTGCTCTCACCCTCAACCTAAATATCCTGGAGGAAATACCAGCGGAGGCTAGACTGAATAACCTAATAAAGCCACAGCACCTAAATCATCAGATGGAGCGGAAGCATGCCCCTCGAATACAGCCAGATGGAGATGCTAATTGGGTTTGGACCTCCAATAAACAGCGCTGATGCCTTTGGGCATCTACATGGCGGATCAAGTGGCTGTATGAGGATGGAGGTGGACTGAGGTGACGAATTTTCACGGAGGGAGATTGAACAGGTTTTTGTGAAGGACAGAAAGGCAGTGAGCAGAGGAGGGAAAACCTCAGAAGAAGGTGGGAGGAGGGAAGAAGATCTGATGCAAGTGTGTGAGCGTGAACCTGAAATGTTGCCAGTCTGTCTGTGAGGCGTGTTGCCCCAGATGAGCCGGGACCCATGGGAAGACATAGATTTGTTTCCAGGTACACCTACAGCACCGGGCTCCCCTGCCACAGGCAACCTGAAGCGAGTACATCCCGCTGTTAACGCCACAAACAATTATGATGAAACTCTGAGGGGAGCAAATACGTAGCCGTGCATAAACAGCACATATAGGTAAACAAACATATTTCTACATGGAATATATTGCCTGTTCTTTTGTAGTGACTCACAGTCACACCCACACATACACTTTTTTCCTTAGCTATCTAAATAATAATCTGGGTTTTATCGTAAACTAAAAATAAAACTAAGGTGAATTTTTTTTTTTCTATGATCAAACCATCTTCAGAGGAATTTAACCATCTCCACGTGTCAGATAAGACATCCCACCTGCCAAGCTGAAAATGAAAACCCACTACTGTATCTAATTAAAAGTGTACTATTAAAGTAAAATAAATAACAGTTAATAAGTTGATTAGACGTATAATAGCATTGATATTACTTAACTTAACTTAACTTAACTTAACAGACAAACTGTCAGTAAAGGTGCTGCCACATTACTTTTGGAAAAAAAAACAAAGTTCCATTGTCAGTGTAGCAATATATTTTATTAAGAGCTCACACAGAAGTCCCTTCAAAACCAAGCAGCTTTCTATTGGTCAAAGCTGCAAACTTGAATCCTTTGTGAAATCTGTAGGGAAATATTTATGAATCTCCGTGACCAATTAGAATCTGTTGCAAAATCAGTGTGGGGAAATATTTTCGAATTCTGTGTGACCATCTGGAATCCATTGCGAAATCTGTGTGGGGAGATATTTTTGATTTTGCTTGTCATGAATCTGTAGCAAAATTGTGTGGATTCCTATCGAATGACTGCATTTTAGCTGCAAAAATTCGCCAAATGACAGATAACATGACTGCATAACAAATCAAAAATGACAGTGGATACTGTATATCATCAAGTGCTGATATATGCTCTGTTTATTATAATCATGCACTGCATTTATCTCTTTTGCTGCTTTCAGTGTTTTAGCACTTAAATATCTGGTTTTCATCGTGTTTCAAATATTTTCACGTTTTCATCATTCATCATTGTAAAAAACAAAACAAAACAAACAAAAACTTTTGAAAGTGATTCCAATGACATGGTTTCTCTGTGTTGTTATCATTAAGTTATAACTGTGGTGTGAACTTAGAACTATATTCTAACAAAATTAGAAAACTTTATAGAAAACCTATTATAGAAAACTTTATAGTTTAGTCATCGTTGGGCGGGCCTTTATTACTTGGTGATTTTCAGTGACTTCTTCTGCATGTTGCATTGCTACGCCAGTAGGTGGCAACAAGTGCATTTTTTAGTCATTGAATGAATGATTAATTTTCATTATTAAGTGTTTTAATTGATGGGGCAAAACTAGATGAAGGAATGGCCAATACTGGGTCTAAAATGTAAGTTATTCATTACCACATGTTACTTATTAGTTACTCATTTGTTGTAAAGTTGTATAAAAGCAGTATAAACGTGTCTGTGATGGCTTGTGTGGCCTATAAATGAATCACATTCGATGTCGATTAATGTTCCGAATAATATTTTGAGCAGCACTCATGCCATAACTACTTGTATTGTTTTTAAATGAATGAATATTCACAAACTCTTACTACTACTACCATAGTGAGAAGTGAATAGACTGTTTATTCTCTTCATGAACCATTTTCTCATTTGAAGCGATTCTTAAAAGGAGTTGTTTTTCAGGTGTAGCTAATTTTTTTAGATATGTTTCAGCAATGTGTGTTTCACATATTTCAGCAATATGTGTCCAAAATAGCTACTCTAGGTAGCTAGACACACACACCCAAGCCACGAATGAAAAACAATTTATTTGGTCAGACAGTGCACCTAATCCATTTATTGGATCTAAGAGTTGCAGAGAGAAAGAGACAGACAGACATGAGAGACAAAAAGAGACTGAGATCTTTGAAGCAAAGAAAAACAAGTGAGCAGACACTCTGGAACTGACACGTCCTCTCCCACACAAAGTGGTCATCATCCAGTATGGAACAAAAACACGCTGCAGTCTGATCTAATTAACTAAAGAGCAATATTTGCTCACCCGGAGGACAGCTAATGCAGCACTGCCTTTATATGGAACGAGGCGAGAGCAAGGAACCAAAGAAAGAGTGTAGAGCTTTTAGAGTAAACACATTTGGTGCCCTTGAAAAAAAAAACATTCGAAATGTGCTTGGACGGAAATGTATGGACATAATGCAATTGAGTCTTGGTGTGTATGTGTGTTGCTTCAAGTAGTCAAATGTAGTTCTGATGCAAAAGGCTGTAATATATATAAACTCCATCAGTTTTTTCCTGTGTAACTGTGTAAATGCAGAGCACGATGTCTGTGAAGCGACACAAAGCCCATTGTGGTGACCTTCCCTTTTGATGTGCTCTCTTGTTCTCTTTCTCTCTCTATTACCCTGTTTTGTTGAGAGCTCTCCATTTAGCTTACATTTAAATTCAGAAAACGCTCAGGAGCTTTTGTCTGATCCAGCTGATGTCGTGGAGGTGACAGCTCTGTCTTTGGCCAGGCAAATATATGTATGTTTGTGTGTGTGTAACTCCAGCTTACACTTTGACGCTACACTTAAATGCTTTAATAACACTAAAAGGAATAAAGGCCGGTGCTGACGTGGATGACCTATTATGGGCCCCCTGCCACTTCGCTTTTTTTCTGTCCATCTATCAGGGCTACTTGCTCTTTTCAGACATGAAAATACATAACCTGCCTAGCCCTTGAAAAACCAGTATGGGAAGTAACATGCAGATATTAGAGCGTAGGTTATTTGTGTGTAAATGACAAAGAGTATTTTTAGATGCAGGGGAGATGGGGTCTTTGAGGTGATCTGGATCTCTTGAGCACTCTGAAATACTATGAAGATGCAGACTTAAAGGGATAGAAATATCTCTCATCCTTCACATACTGTTATGTAGTTGCAAACCTGTATGACTTTTTTAAAGAATTTTGGTAACCAGCTTTGTTACCCCATTTCCACCACGTAAGAAAAAAAAACGTACTTTGACGAATCATAAATTGAAATTATGAGATATTAAGTCATACATAGATAAAAGGTGAAATTATGACACGCATAAACATAATTTTGACATAAAAGACTGAAATTAAGTAAACTTTTATGTCATAATAATGTCTTATATCAGAGTTTACGTTCTCATAATTTTGACTTTTTATCTTATTATGACTTAATATGTTTTGATTTTTTATCTCATCATGATTTATTGCGATTTCAAATTTTGTCCTAATTATGATTTTTTTTTTTTAAATCTCATGATTATGATTTACCAAAGCAAACATCTTTTTCTCAGAATATTGACTTTTTATCTTATCAATACTTACCTACAATTTTTTAATTTGTATATCATAATATATGACTTAGTATGCCTTCATTTCAACTTTTTATCTCATAATTATACTTTTTTGTCTCAATTTTGACTTTTTATCTCATAATTACAATTTACCAAAGCATTTTTTGATGGACTTTCAAAACATAAATTTCTGTATGGACAAAAGAAAAACAACCTCATGGAATGAGGGTAATTATTAAAGGATGACAATTTTTTAAATATCCCTTTAACACAGCTCTATGTAAGCTGATGACTTGTACATTATCTCAGCAGTCAAAAGCATTGGTTAATTCAGTGGTGCTCTTGGATATTAACCTTACTGGAAGTGATTTACTGATTTAATGTGCATGTTTGCAATAAATAGTGCCATTAACTGACCATCTCAGTGAGCTCATATAAACGACAGACTGCTGTACAGTATATATATATATATATGTATATATATAGATGCAGGCTTATTCCATAGTCACTTAATTACTAGCACTTAAGCTCTTGCCATAATATTTACTACTATTAGTAACCCTTCACAAGCACGCTTGTTTTAAACTCCCCTTAAGCTCATACTAAAAATCATTAGCCATTATGCTTGAGGTAGTGCAGTCAGTCCCCCTTTTTAAAAGCTCAGTCTTTGTTTCTCAAAAAAAATTGATAAGGAAAACGTGGATCAGAGTTTAGTGCAGTGTGACAACAGAATAGACTAAAGTGAGAGTTTTAAATAAAGTTTGACTGTCACACAGATGGCTCCCCCTGTGTGCTCTGAGCTACTAATTTATCTTAAACACACTTGGCCAGCTGGGAAATCCGTCCTGAAGAGCAACACTGACCTCAATATACAACCTGCCTGGTCTATAAATGACCACACACACACAGACAGAAGCTAAACAAGTTCAGCTTGGACTGCGTTAGTGCTTACAAGAGTGTGTTCTCCTGAGAACTGTACTTGGCAATGCAGTATTTCTATAGAATATAGTGTCAAATGAAATATGACGTGCAGCACACTGTTAAAATAAAAGTTCTTTGTGGAAGTCAAAAGGTTTATTCGAAGCCCTGAGGGGACATGGAGATGGAAAATATATGAGATGGGTGGAAAAATTATATTTCAATGCTTTTGAGTTTATTTTGTAAAACTTTCTCATTCTCATTCAAAAGTGTTGCGTTCCCCCGAGAAACAGTGCGCAGTTGTTTCTCCCACCTCGTATTATTTCCATCGCAAAATGTTTGAGTGAATGCAAAGTTTCTTGGGGGAGCAACAATTTTGCTAGAAAACGCAAAAGCATTAAAATAAATTTTTTCTTTAGATTAATTTTTTTTCCCACTCACCATGTCCTTTTAAGAGCTTCATAGTAGGTTGTGTTTTTAAAATTTGAAATTCGAGAGAAAGAACGTGCAAAATATATTTTTAATGGCTGTCAAACTTATCATGGTAACAATAAAGAAATTAAAGAAATATACCGAAAACAATATTTAAAATATATATATATATATATTTTATATATAAAGCAGTATAAAACAATATAAAAGCAGATTACTTAATAATTTTTTTTTTAATTTTCTAGTATTATGTAATATTTAATTATTCAAATATATTTTTTTAAATTATATTTAACTTTTTTTTAACTGATAAATAAGTTTTCAGATATTTTATGCATGAAAATATACCCTTGTATTTTTCTTTTAGGAATAGGGGGCCCTGTAGCCCTATAAAGGGGTCCAGAACAGGATAACCTATAACTATATGGTGTCAGGCAATACAATTTTAATAAAATTTTAATTTGTGCCTTTGCATTGACTTATCCAACCTGCATTCATTTTTTTAATCAATATAATGCCTTTTGTTCCATTTTAAATTCAAGATATGAATGCAATTTGCATTTTACTCTGCATGCCGAGCACATAAACCTTGCAAGAGTTTCAGCGGCGCAGCTCAGAGCAGCAACGTGTCAAGCAAAATGCAGGGAGGTAATATTTATATCTCCAGAAAAACCGGTAGTGTGTCTTTTTATGGAGGCCAGAGGCATGACAATGGAAGAGAGATGGAGTGAGAAAGAAAACGAAAAAAAGAGATAAAGATAGACAGCATACTAAACCGAAAGAGCGATAGACACAGAGACATGCCTTCTGGCTGTAGATGAGGGTCACAGCTGTGTTTGGTATGGTATTTTTAAACGCATCAATGCTGCTCCAATCCCTGCACCGCGCCTGACCTATTTATAGCCTGAGCCGGCCATTGTTCTATTTCTGTCACCTGTGGGCCATGCTCTTGTTGATTCACATGCAAATCGGCCGCCTCCTCTCTGCAGCAAGCAACTTGATAGAAAACCAGAAAAAGAGAGAGAGACAGAAACAGGAGCTGAATGCAACTCCGAACCACCTTGGAGGACAAAAAAAAAAACCTGTTTGAGAGGGAGGGAGGACCGAAAACAGTGAATCTGCCACATCGGGGAGAAAATAACAAGCAGTTTTGTTGGGACAAGAGGAAGGCAGAGTGTGAGAGACTCTCCTGCTGATTCTCAGAGCCACTTAGGTGTCGACTGGAGAAGAATGAAGAGATGAGCAGAGCAGAGGAGGAGTGAAGCTTTTTAGTGTTAGTGAGGGAGAGCTCTGTCACTCTTCGGGTGTCAAGCGGAGGAGGAGGAGGAGGCAGGGGCGAATGTTCTTGGTCTCTTGAGGGAGAGAGAGAGAGAGAGACACAAAAACACAGAGAGAGAAACCGAGAGAAGAGGAGGGGACAAGCTGACAGCAATACAGGAAGAGCAGGGCTGGCAGACGATGTGCTGCTAACTGAAGTACTAATGCTCCAGACCATTTACGAGGCCGACTCCTGTTTCTCCACAGACGGCATCGGGAAACACCGGCTGCCTCTGACCCCTCACGACGTTGACATGCACAACGTCAACAACTCAGGTGACTCTTTTTGTAAGATCTCTGGCAGTCTTTTGTATTGTGATAAGAAGGGTCTTGAACTTGTGGAGTTTTATCCTGCAGGGCTGCAAGATTTGAAGTGCTGTAAGATTGTTTTTGTGTTGTTATTATGCTGTCTGAGGAGAGACTTTTAGGAGAGCATCATTCTGTGGATGACTATTAGTGGGTTTAACCTTAAACCACTAAATTAACAAAGGGGAGGCTCAAGGTACATGTAATTATCCTGTCAGACGTCAGAAAGTGTAGGTTATAATGGGGATAAAAACAGAACACGTACAGGATGTTATGCGACTTTGGCCTTTAATTCAGGAGAGAGGAAACTTCCTGAGAAATACGGCGTCAACATGAAAGGCGCGCTACTTTTCGCGTTTGTCAAAGACAATCAACTCGTTCTATTTTTGACCTGACACTGTTTGCCGAGAGCTTGGGTCTGACATCACTGAGCGAGGATGTGTTAGCTTCATTGTCTAAAATTTGAGCGTGACTCATTTTTGCTCTTTGCTGTTGTTTCTGACTTGTGGTCGCTGCCAGAAAGCTGCTCGCGCAAACTCTGACTGGTTCAAAACGTGTTGTTCTGGGAAATCCATGATATGAAAGTTTGGGTGAATGTGGGGGAAGAAAGTGCATATATAATAAGACAGATTGAGTCATTTCGGTTCCTGAAAGAAGGGTGGAGGACATTGCTTCACCTCTGATTTTTCTCTCTTTGCACTTATCATCGCTGAAGCGCAGGAGATGGTCTGCCTAGATTTCAGCATCGTTGCAACATAACTGAAAGTACGCTACATTTTTTCGACACACAAGTCAGCGCACACACTGCCTAACGCAATCCTGTGGTTCTAAATATAGCTCTAACCCTCATTTGTACGAGTACTGTGCACAAAGACAAGAGAAAGACTGAGCTGTCGTCTTTAATAAGGCTCAGCAGAGCAACCTGTTAGGGGACAAAGTCCAACCAATCAGGGCAGTAGGGCGCCCCGTTCCTCGCCCTAAACTCCTCCGCCTGATACCGAGCCATTCAATTAATGCTCATCTGTCCAGTGAAAGCCCCGTACAGGCATGCATGGCATTATAAAGAAGTATGCAGTTAAACAACAGCCACCCGAGCGAAGCAGGCAGGCCTGTTGCTCACTCTGTGGGTCAGCTATTCTTAGTATGTTATTTTCAGTTTATAGCATTAGAGTGCTAAGATTAGCTGCCGTGGCGCTCTGCTATCATACCATCTCCACAAACTCTTAATATAACCATACAGTGGAACAGTTATTAACAGAGAGTTTGTCACCGTCATGTGATATGCGGAGAGGTTTTACATCTGTTATTGTTGACAAGGGGTCTGCTTGTTAAAAATGTCCGTTTCTTCTTTTTGTGTTTCTGCTCGATGCAAATAGCACTGCTGCAAAATTCCGAGTGTGGGGTATCTGGAGTAGTTTGACTGTGATCTTTTCACTGTGTGATCAAAAGACAAACTGAAGTTAATGTGTTGTGGTAACTGAGGCAAATAGGTCAAGTTATGTGTTCCTTAAGGATTTAATCTGTAACACTGAACAAGCTCAAGGAATCAGCTCTTTGGTTCAAAGAAAAGATGTGATCAGAGTCGAGGCAGAAATCTATGGGAGCGATGCTGCAGTCGGAAGATGTTTATTGTAATGCTAATTTGCACCCGCTGTCAGTTTTAAAGCATTGAAGCTAGTCTTTGTACAATTGTTATAATCATTCTGACAATTCAGAGTAAAGCAAATGTTAGAAGGTTGAGTTTTCTGTTGAATGAACAAAATGTTTTGAATGAATGGTTGAAAGTCATCTTCTGTTTGGCGTGAAATGTCTTATAGTAATACAATTTGTTCTGGTCTATTTGACTGTGCTTCAGCGAAAACACAATACTAAGTGTCTCAAATGTAAAGAACTCATAAAGAGATCTAGTCTAATATACTTGCAGTAATTTTATGCTCATCGAGCAAGCAGTCCCTTAATGCAGGTGATAATTAGCGACAATTAATTTATTAGTGCAGTTTTTAATATATTTCTGAATAAAATAAATGACTGTTCATGCATCATCTTGTTGTTTTTATCTGTAGCCTTTAACAATTGCTCCAGGCTATTTTATATTAAAAAAATAATTTATGCTAATGACAGTGATGAGAAAATAATGTGATCATGCGGTCTATGGAGAACTATAAAGTAGAAAATTGCACCTTTTGTTGGGCTGATCTTATGAACTTATTATTCATCATAACAAGTTGAATGGCTCTCTGGCTGATGTTTAATGCCAGGGCTGTGATTACACGTTGTTGGATGGAAAAATTCGTTTTTACATTTTCAAGATTTAGATTATTGCAATAAATCATTTTGATAGGTTTACTAAATAATTTTGAAGGAGTTTCAATGTATTTAGTTTTTAATCTCACAGATATGTATATTGTGTTCCATACAAACACAGTATTTATACATGATATAACACATTTTTGAATTATGTTATATACACACACACACACACACACACACACATACATATGAAAAATGTTCACATTTTTTAAATGTTGAGCGAAGCTATTTTCTATTCTTATTTTTAAAAATATATTTTTAATATTTATATTTTTATAAGAATTATATATCAGGAAAATTAAGTCAAATATATTTGCTTTACTTATATTTACTTTTAATTTTTAAGGCATTTTTTACCCCTGTATTTAATAATGCATCCAAAAATAAACCCCGAAAACATATTTTTTTGCTGAAAGGGACGATCTGGATTCCCCCTGTCTTGTTTTTGCTGTGAGGAATAAGCTTCTACTTAAAAATACAGCAGCGTTTCCTGCTTTAGACACGCCTGCAGCCCAGAATAACATCAGCCGTAATGAGCACTCAGTCACCGCAGCATATGCAGCCAAAAAAGCATCACTGTTTTTACTAAGAAACACACCGTATCTCCTCCAAATATAAAAAACTGTTACTGACAACAGAGGTTAAAAAATAGAATTCAATTTAACTGTGCCGGAGGCTAATTTATAGGGCACCTGATTATTTTGCAGCTTGTTATCTGTACTCCGTATATAAACAATGTACCAGCCTCACTGAAGAAAAGGTTAACATATGCAGCATTTGAAGCATACTAAAATATGAGAATATTTATGCTCTTTTTTTATACATTAAATAAAAGTCATGAACTCTATAATTTAATTAAGCTATTCAACATTGCACTGACTCTAGCAAGCCTATTTTAAACTAAAGGTAATTTTCATTTTAAATTAAAAGGTAGCAATCTTTGATCCCTTGTCCATCTTGTCACTAGATGGCGATTTAACCCCATTGATACAGGATGAACATTTTTGCAGTCAATTCAGAAATAAATTTGCTGAGTTTATTGAAATTAACCAAGGTTCAGTGGATGATCCTCGAACACTTTGGAATGCAGTTAAAGGATTTATAAGGAATAACTCAATTTCATATGCCTCTTTCCTTCAGAAAAACCGACGCAAAAAGATAGTTGAACTGGAATCACAGCTCCAGAATCTGACTAGAAATAATCAGCGTTGTTTCTCAGACAATACACTCAGTAAAATCATGGCGGTTAGGTCCGAACTCAATTCATTATTGAGATCCAGGGCAGAATTCCTGATCCAAAGATCCAGGCAGAATTATTATTTTCAAGGGAGTAGATCAAGCCACCTTTTAGCCCTAAGATTACGCAACAGTGAGAAGTTTGCTAATATTTCAGCAGTGAAATCCCAATCTGGGCTCATTATGACAGACCCAAAAGACATTAATATCGCCTTTCACTCTTTTTACTCTAACCTCTATACTTCATCTGCTGATGGTGACCCTGACTCTTTTGCATCGTTTCTGTCCAACCTTGATTTACCTAGGCTGTCAGATTCAGATCCGAAATCCCTGTCTGAACCGATCACTCTTCAGGAGCTGGAGTCAGCAATTCGATCTATGAACAAGGGGAAGTCCCCAGGCATAGATGGCATTCCAATCAAATCATATACTACTTTTTGGTCGGATTTAGGCCCCCTCATGTTAGATATGATACATTTTTCAGTTACTCAAGTCAGGAAATCGTCTCAAAAAACTATAATGGTATTCTAGCCAAAATATCCTCAGATTTGGAAAATTGGTCTCGTCTTCCTATTTCTTTTCAGGCCCGTATATCGGTGATTAAAATGAAAGTTCTCCCACGTAGTGATTTCTTTTCTTCCATGATTCCTCTCGCTCCACCGGTTGGCTACTGGAATAAACTAGACGCATGTGTTTCATGGTATACATGGGATGAGAAACGACTACTTTACAACGATGTAGATTACATGGAGGTCTTTCTTTCCCTAATTTTAGACAGTATGCTCAAGCCTTTCCCTCTGCCCTTTATCAGTTTGGTTTGATCCTGACGTTTTTGTGTCTTGGAGAGCAATTGAGGAATCTATTGTTTATCCGTATAAATTTAAGCATCTTGTTTTTTCGGGAGTTCCGCTTAGGCAGTGTAAATCTCTGTTTTGTCCCATTGTAAGCCATCTCCTCTCCACATGGATGGATGTTGAAAGATGTTCACAACTAGTTACAAAATGGCATAGGCATTCGCCTATTTTCCACAATAATAACCTTTCGTCAGGCAGTACTCCATTTCATTGTCCGCAATGGACTCATAATAAAGTAAACACTCTGGGAAATATCTATGATGATAGTGGTTTAAAATCCTTCCAGAATCTTAAAACTCAATGTAATCTGCCAGGCACCTCCTTTTTTATGTATTTGCGTATTAGATCGGCCCTACGGGCATATGGGGTGCCTTGGAACTCTCAATTGCCTGTTCACCCTTTGCATAAACTAATCCTTCCTTCTGAGGAATCTCCCTCCTCTGCTTCAGTCATCTATCTCTTTCTTCTTGAGCATTCAAGCAAACCTTTATCTATTACAACTGTTTGGGCTTAGGATTTTAATGAGGATGTGCATGTTTTATTTTCCGATCAGGTATGGGGTATGTTTAAATTGTCTTCTAAAAACCCTAATCACCAAATGATTCATTGGAAATTGCTGCATAGGGTTTACTTGACTCCAATGAAACGTTTTTATATGAATCTGTCATCTTCTCCTAAGTGTAATCTCTGTTCTCAAGGAGTTTTAGGCACGTTATTGCATTTTTTTTGGGAGTGCTCCTCTCTCTCACCTTTTTGGACTCAGCTCTCACTGGACCTATCATATTTGTTGGGTACTGAGATGTTTGACTCCGCATAATTTTTTCATGAATGACTTTTGGGACTTCACCTTGTCCGTCCAACAAAGATCTTTACTGTTAGCTGCTCTCACAGCAGCAAAACAAATTGCTAGTCAACCGTTGGAATCCTCTTCACACAATGGACAGATGAACCTGGACTGTGTATTTGTTGGACATTATCTCAAAGGAACTCTCTACTTCTCATATACATGGATTTAACGTGAAAACTGTAAATTCAATGGCATTCAGCTTTTAATGTTGTGTCTTCTCTTCTAAAATCTTTGTAAAAATTATTTCATTGTCATTTATCTATTAATATTAATTAATATTTATTATTGTTATTTATTTTAATTAATTTATTTTTTGAGTCTACCAAGGGGTGGGTTTTAAATTTGTACAGCTGCTTTTTGTTTTGTACTACTGTTCCACAAAATAAAACTTAATAAACAGTTGTTAAAAAAAAAAAAAAAGGTAGCACATTATTGTGTGAGACGTTTCTTCCAATACAGACTGTCATGTATGCATAGACACTTAATTAAGAGTCTAATTTAGTACCTTTTTCACTTAACAGTGTGTGGGAGGTTTGCTTTTATGGCTGTATGCAGCACTACAAACTCAAGGCTTTGATCATCTCAGTAATCAACAGTAATGAGAAACATCAGTCTATGAGAAATGCATTGCTCAAGGGATTATGGGAAATGTAGTACAGCAGAAGAGTCACCATATCCCTGTGGGGAAAGGGAACCATTTGGACGCGGGGCAGGATGCTTGTCATCCCTTCCTGCTAAAAATAAAACAGGGTGCTTTCGGTCTTCGAACTTGTGTTTACTGATTCAGTGCCACATCTGCACCACCATTCTCATCTCATGTCATACCGTTCAGTTGAGAACTTGTAAGTAAAACCACAACTAAAGACAGTTCTTGAAAGCTATAAGGTGCTTGAAATGTTTGTGGTGGTGGGGGGTTAAGGGTGGGGGTGGGTAGCGCAATAGCTTACATAAATTTGACAGGGTGCTCTTATTTTTGCCTCAGTTAAAATTACCAGATGGCTCCACACGTTTGACAGTCTTTCACACATTCCCTATATTAAGAGTGTGCTCAGAAAAGCAGTTATATTTAGCCCAGTTACTGCTGTTTGCGATAGCTCTTCTTGGCTTCATTACACATAACGTTCTTGCAAAGGCTCGAGGCCAAAACAGGTGATGCAAAAATGGCCCACGTCCCACTGTAGTCTCAACAAGTGTCTTGTTAACATAATTAAAATAGAGTGGCGGGATTGACGAAAAACATGAACGTCATTGCGGTTCTATAGCATCCAACCTGTTGATTCATTTTGTCAACAATGTATTATGAAAGCTAAGCGGACTGAAGCAATATAGGTGTTACCGAATTACGCAATCGGTTGACGTTTGTTGTTAGTGGTTCTCACACAGTTTGTACGCTAAATATGAATATGTGAATGCAGTCCTAAAACACAGGCAAAGTTTCATGTGTACGCAGTGCAACACCTCCACTGAATGATACATCATGAAACAGTCAGTGAATAGTGAATCAAAAACTTTCAGAGCAACCAGTTTAGTCTGATTCACAAATGTATGACTCTTATTAGTTGGTTCTTTTTAGTGAATCAAAACATTCAGGGCAACCAGTGTAGTCTGATTCACAAACCAATGACTCTTAAGTAGGTCATTTGTAGTGAATGATAGGAATGTAACGATTCACTCAACTCACGAATCGATTAGATTCACGATTTTAATTTTTTTACAAAATGAGATTTAAGTCAAATTATAAATTAAATGTGTCCTTTTATTATTGCTTGGACAAAATGCAGCACGTTTCTTTGTGAAATTTAAATATAATACTATATAATATACTACTATAGCACTTGCATATTATTGCTCTTTTGTTGGTTTTGAATGCTTCATTTGTAAGTCGCTTCAGATAAAAGCCTCTTCTAAATAACAAACTGTAAATATAATGTAAATGTAAATAACAAAACTAAATTGAAATTTTAAAACAAGCTCCAAATCAAATAAATAACACAAATCAAATAAATCTCTTCATATAAAGAAAATAAGGCTTTGTCTGTGCTCTTTCCATTTAAACTTAGAGGCAACCACTGCATTTTAATCATGATCCAAACAAAATGCTGCATACATGCAACATGAGCAGTTTTTAATCTAAATTAGATTGTATCATTTCGAAATTTGAAGCAAAAACAGAATGGTCTGACTTCAGTTTTGCGAACTGCAAAACTACTTATAACTACTTTATACATAAAAATATCTGAATGAAATGAAACAGAAGACGAGCTGAATGAGACACAGATTCAGTCTTTAAGTTTCCTGGTTTCCACTGTAAACAAAGCAGCGTTGCACTTATGAATTTTAATATGCATTATACAGAGGCATTATGAAAAGAAAAAATACCATCTAAACTTTTCTAAAAGACAGTAAGTTCCCCTCAGACATACATTCATATAAACTCCTACCCCTAACTGAATTGCAATTTGTTTAGCATCTCAACCGATTTGAATCATCACATATATGAATCGATTTTCAACCAGCTCGCGGTTAATCGCTACATCACAAGAGAATCAAAAACTTTATGGGGAACCAGTGTGTAGTTTGATTCAGGAATGAATGACTCTTATGAATTGGTTCTTTTTAGTGAATCAAAACATTGAGAGCAACCAGTGCAGTCTGATTCATGAATGAATGACTCCTATGAGTCAGCTTCTTGTAGTGAATCAAGAACTTTCAGGGCAACCTGGGTAGGCTGATTCGGGAATTAATGACTCTTATGAGTTAGTTTTCATAGTGAATCAAAAACTTTCAGGGCAACTTTGCAAACTAATGATTCTTATTAGTTGGTTCTTTGCAGTGAATCAAAACATTCAGAGCAACCAGTGTCCGAAAGCTTAGGCAGCTGACTTGTTGCACAAAGGTACCTCACAAAACTGATTTCAGACCGACTTCTGAGGCAGCTTAACTCTTTATTGATTGAGCAGAATATAATTTTGTCTGTATCTAAGTAAATATTTAATTACAACAATACTAATTTTTCACTAGAAATGACATCAAAAGTGGAAAAAGTTAGTCAAAACATACATTTACACAACAACTAACCATGAACCACAACTTTTAGATATCTTTTTAAATTTTTTTAGTTCAAATGCACAGGATTGTGGGATATCATAGGCAGTGAAGGATACATCTATGCTGCCTTCAAAAACTGAATCAGATAAAGGTATGTCAGTAGACAGGATGTGACACAATCAGGGCCGTCGCTAGGGGGTTGAAAGGCGGTGACGATTATAGGGGCCCGCGGCTGAGGGGGGGCCCCCGGCGATCTCAACCGACTGGCTGAGGCCAGCCTAAAAAGATGCTCAGGACATTTGACGGGCCACTGCTGTGCATCGTCACGAAAGCTTATCATTTACACGTGTACTTTCAAAAGATTTTAAAGCATTCAAACACAAGATGTGGAAAAGCTCAACTGAATACAGGCGCGCCGTGTTCGGTGCCCACGCAGAGAGCCGCGTCTCATGGACAACAAGACCGAACCGAGCTCTCTGCGTCCTCCTACACCTGAACGAACAAATACAAATCGCAGTTTAAACTTTCAAAAAGAAAAAGATGTGAAAGAGCCCAATTCAGCGCACGGTGTTCTGTGCGCATAGGGCGCACGAAGAGATACGCGTCTCAAAGCGCTTGAACACCGAATTTGCCTCTTCGTTCTCTTGTACCGACAAATACAAAATTATGTCAAAATACCCGTCTTGGAGAGTATCCTTGAAAAAACTGTTGGTTATATCTAAATTGAAAGTAAACAGTGGAGAAAGAAATCAGATGTGCATCATTATATTGGATGCACTGTCTCTTAAAGTGACTGCGCCTAATTTACTACTGTCGGTGTCCTTAATGTTAATCCAAGAAAATGAAAGAAAGAAAATCAATCACTGCTCTTGACTGAATTACTTTGTAGTTTTAACAAGAATTAATCCACAGTCAAACCAAAAATTATTCAGACACCGGATATAATTTTTGATATTTGTTTTTACTAGTGGGTGCAGGACACTATGGTTAATTTTTATTGAGCATAACAAAATAAAGTAAACTGTGACATATTATACCCAAAAATTCTTCATACAGTGGACTACCAGTAAAACTGATAAATTTGGGACCAAAAATTATTCAGACACTTTGAGCTGACCATGTTTTGCTTAAGTGTTTTTTCTTTATGCAACCTTTTTACACCACAGACTGAACGAAATTAAGCATTGCTTGGTAATTGGTCAACAAAGTATTGATAGTTGTGTATATTGTCATACAGTTATCTGAATTTTTGATTGATTGTAATCCATTACATACTTTTCTATCAAAGTCATCTGACATTATCAAGCTGAATTTGTTCTGACACAGTTTAACTCTGAGCTCTTGTCATATTTTATTACAATTTTCTAAACTGTGATAATGTGAGAAATGTTGAAGGTGTCTGAATAAATTTTGGTTTGACTGCATATTTAATTTTTACAGTGAAGACTATGCAGTGCTATTTTACATTTGATTATTCGGTTTCTGTACCTGGACCCCTACAAACTTGAAAAAACTTAAACATTGTGTAAATAGCACAAATAAATAAATAAAACAAATATACAAATTAAACGATTTCAAACAGGGCCCACTGGTACAACCTGCACTGCGGCCACGCAAACCCCAGCTACGGCCCTGGACACAATCATTGAATTCCTACTTCCGTATATGCTGCCTGCATGCCATAATTCCTGAACAAATAACTGTAACGACGTGGACCTTTTAGTGAATCAAAGAAATTTAGCACAACCAGCGTAGTCTGATTCACGAAAGAATGACTCATATGAGTTGTTCATATGACAGTGTGTACTTAAAGATACACATGATGTGTTTCTTTGGTAATATTAAAAAAAATATATATATACATTAATTAAATGCTTCTGTTTTTTGTGTGTGTGTTTAGTATTGTTGTTCAATTAAAGCCAATTATTGGATTGTATTAATGCCGCCTCAAAAAAAGCAGCATAAAAAGTGTAAAATCACCTTTTGCAGGAACTGATTTAAACTCGTTGATGAAATTATCTCATCATTTTGGAAGTTTCCCCAAATATTTATTCTTAAAAGGTATTAAAAGACAGAAGTGTTAAGGAACCAGAACTGTGAAAACGAATCAAAAAAGTAATCATTAAATTCTTTCCAGTTACCATCCTTAAACCCTATAGTTCACATTAGAAGAAACCTTTTGACCTTTGATGACGTCAGTGCTTCTCTTCCCAACTATGTGTCGCAAATGATGTCATGCTGTCTGGAACAAGGTTAAGTTGTATTATCCAGAGAGCCATTTGGTCTAACCTGGTCATTGTTAATCTTCAAACCGCCTGCTACCAGTTGAGTTGGGAGGTGTGAGTGGGTTGACCTGAGGTTTCTTTGCCGAGAGCTCGGCTGGATGGTCGGATCAAAGTGTATCATTTTAATGACGGTAGTGGGGAGGGCAAGCAGGGAAACATAAGATAAATGAGATATCACCGTGGTGAGCGCTCCAAGCCAGCAGGTGTTTCTGAGGCTATTTTTAGCTCCATTAGGGCAGCGAGCCCAATGCCTGTGACTCATTGTTGAAGCTCATTGGCTGACTCCACGAGTGCTGTAAGTACACAGGCTGCTCTTTGTAAAGAGCTCTCTCAAGTCAGAATTAATATTCCCCCCCCTCATTCCAGGATGCTTAGGGTCATCTATTTGGCTCACTAGAGAGAGCTGCTCCTTGTCTCTTCAAAGTCAGCTCTCTGCTGAGAAGTGCCGCCACGACAACAAACCAAGGTGAATTTTTGCTAAACACCGAGAAGTTGGACCTGGCAGGCATTGCCGATGTGCATCAGTGTCGACAGAAAGAGGGAGAGCTTGTGTGTGTGTGTGTATGTTTCTGTCTTATATAAGGGATGATATAATATCCATGGGTGCTCTCGGGGAGGAGACACCACACAGCGCAGCTCAATATCTGCAGGAAGAGGAGTCATTATGATGTCGCCAGCGTTGCCATGGCAGCCAGTTTGGGTGGTGGATTGGGTGTGGGTTTTGTCATAGTCTAAGATTGCACCACTTGCTTTTACGTTGCTATTTATAATCAGCGGTTGCGCATGCAGACATTTTTGATGATGGCGGAGAACATTATGTTCAATCAAATAAGCACACAAATGCTTTACCATTAATGTGTGAATTGCTGTGTGTGTCACAGTAAGTGCCTTGCTATGGCAACTCATTAGGGAAATATTCTAGACTTGAGAGACACTGGTTCATGGATAGGATTTGTAATTTAAATGCTTTGCCCCTGTGTGTGTGTATGTGTGTGTGTGTGAGCATGGAACAGCTGGTGGTTCACTATGCCAATAACAAGCTTTCTGAGGATTAAAGTTACATAGTTAATGAATCTAGTCTCTTGCATCCAGTGTGTTTATTGAAATCCCATCCATCCATCCATCCATCCATCCATCCATCCATGTTCTGTTTTTCAATCACTCTGTCATTCTATTGTTCTGTCATTTTGTCATTCTGTTGTTCTATGAATTGTTCAATCTTTCTATTGTTCTGACATTCTATCTATCCATCCATCCAGCCAGTCATCGTTCTGTCTGTCATTTTGTCTGACGTTCAAAATATAAAATATTTTGAAGATTGTTTCAATTTTTTTTTCTTTTTCTTTATCCCCATAATGAAAAATAGTAGGATTCAAAACAACAACTTCAGACCCCATTGACTTTCAGCTTGGACGAAAAATAAAATATTGTCTTTTCAAAACATTTTCTTTTGTGACATAAGAAATAGAGTGATACAGTTTTGGAACAACAACAACTTTAAATAGAAATGACATTGCTGTACCTGAAACCATGAACAAATCAATATTCTCAGTTATTGATTCTGTTTATCAGCCATTAAGGATACTTAAGCACTCATTAAAAATTAGCCAACTAATCCATCATGCTGACTAAGAGGAAAAACCATTTGACTTAATCATGTTTCCAGACACTTGCTTACTCAGTTAACCTTAAAGTGACTTGATTTCTGTTTGGGACTTCCTGTCGTTACATCATCCCCAATTGTGTAACAACCACTGTGTGCTTTCCCTTAATGAGAAATTCACTGGTCCATAAGTATATCCTGACCAGCCGTTCTGGTCTTCTTTGTCTTTCTTCTCCACACCCATAGATCATTCTGTACATATACACTTTCCAAACGCCATGTCTTCGTAATTGCTTTTCGTCATGCAGAAGAGTCACAGTCTCTTATGATGAGTGTCTCCTCTTATCCTCTTTCCGAGGGACTGTCCTCCAGGCTTGCTATTGATTTTCACTGTGGGGATGCCCGCTGTTTATTGTACCCGGTGTATTACTTGTAATGAGGCACAGCTTGAAGACTACAGCAGCAATTTTTCATAATGGTGAAGGTGTGATGATGGCTCTAAGGAGGGAGGATGGTGGGGGAATAAGAGGCAGGAACACAAGCATCACAACTTTCTGAACAACAAACTGCAGCCCTGCAGTCTCTATACTGACCAGAGGTGTCAGTAGAACACATTGGACCAAACCAAGGCTAGAAATAACCCTCAGAATTGCACATGGAATGCTGGCTGGGGTTCTTATATAGACACTATACTGCAGAGTTGTTTCTACTGTATCATATAGGGCCATACTTAGAAACATTTGATGGGGGAGGTGTTCAGCTGAGGAGGGAAATTAGGACAACATTTTCTAGCATTTTGGAAGATTCAGCTTAAGAGCTGTTCACACCAAGCTATAACTATCAACACAACTATAATGATAATGACACAGGAACAATATTGTTAGAATCAATTTTATAGCAATTTTTTTTTTAACAGCTGATGAACACTAAAAACACTGAAAGCCAACTTGACTTTAAAACCCATACAACAATTATTTTCACATTAATTTTAAAATAATAAAGTTTAAATTTAATGTCTCTAAAAGTGTCATGTGGTGTAACTATCAAGTAAAAATAATACAATAAAAAACATTCTCTCGCAATGAATACATATGAATGAATAAATTGTCAAGGTTAAACGTTTATTTATTTATTTGTTTAGTTATTTTATTTTTATAATTATTCATGAATGTCATGTTTTGCAGTAGTGAACACATTGCATTTTACACATGGTCTTGACTTGTCATAAAAACAATGCATGCTGGTTGTACCACATGACTTTGATTTGATGGACTCGAGTTTTTTAAATATTAACAATTTCAAAACCAAAGATATTCATATCCTCATATATGTATACCTGATCGTTTAAATATATCGAATAATTAATAATAATAAATATTTTAAAGACTTTTGTACTAAATCCTTCTATTCTCCTTCTTTGTTTCTCAGTGGACATTAAGCCAGAGATTCTACTGGCTCTTGATCCGGGCTCCCCACTGGACCTTCGTACAGACGTTAGGATGCAGAGCTCTGCTTCAGATCCCACTCTGTGGGAAAGACAACTTCAACAAGAGCTGCTCCTCATTCAGAAACAGCAGCAGATTCAGAAACAGTTACTCATCAGTGAGTTCCAGAAGCAGCACGAGAACCTGGTTCGCCAGCATCAAGCTCAGATACAGGAGCATTTGAAGGTACCAACACAACCCTGTTGAAATACTGAGCTGACGCAACACAAAAATCAAGAAGTACAACCGTACAGTCCAACTAGATGAATAAAGGTATAATAAATATCTGCCTCTCAGTTGCAGCAGGAGCTACTTGCTATGAAGCAACAACAGGAGCAGCTGGAGAAAGAGAGGAAACTAGAGCTCCAGAGTCAGGAGAGAGAACTGGAGAGACATCGCCGTGAACAACAAGTCCTGGTCCTCCGCAACAGAGAGAAGAGCAGAGAGAGTAAGAGCTCATCATCACGCTCACGCTCACGCTCATGTTCACCCACACAACACTCAAACACTCCACAACCTGTCTGTACCTAATACCATCAAAATGTCATCAGTCAAATGACACCTTTATATGACGTCTGCTTCTTTTCCATGTTCACTAGAGAGGTGTTGAAAAATCCATTAAAATTAAATCATTAAATAAAAATTAATACATCTTCATTTAGTAAACATACACGTGTATATATATATATATATATATATATATAAATAATATATATAGAAGTAAGAAGTAACTATATGATTACAGATTAATAATAATGATAATAAAATGTTGGAGGAAAATGTGCTTAATTATCACGAATAATTAGGATAATTAAAATAATTTCATATTTTTTAAAAAACGTATGCACCATTAGAATAGATTTAGTTTTTGATAGTTCCCTTTTTTGTAAGAAGACATCATTTCTTAATTTTGTCTTATTTAAGTCATAGAAATATGACTTAATATTAACACCCTTGACAGGTTTCATACAAATTACTCATAAAGAACTCAATTATGTAAATTTTGCACAACATTTTATTTAACAGCCTTCAAGAGTGCTTCACTGCTGCTGTCCAGAAGAGGGAGATATTCCTTCTTTTGTTTAAAGGTGCTCAAAAATGTTTAGCCAATGATGTTACAGAGGCATCTGAACTGGAGCTTTTGAGAGGAGTGTGTGGGTGAATGTGTAGGAGAGAGATGCTATTGTTTGAGGCCGATCCTGCTGTGTCTGGGAGTGGCAGTAATACAGTCATTGCTCTGACCTTGAAATGAAGCCAAACTCTGGAAACAAACATTCTTTCTGTTTACAGTGACTGTATCACGCCAACCACAGAATGTTAGTCGAGCTCTGTTAGGAATATTTCAGTTTTATTGTATCTAAATATAATTTGAATCAACCCCAAGATGCTCATAATTTCTGTTTGTGCGTCTCCTGGTCTGACAGGTGCAGTGGCCAGCACTGAGGTCAAGCAGAAACTCCAAGAGTTTCTGTTGAGTAAATCCACCAAAGACGGTACAACCAATGGGATCCCCCAGAGCTCCAAACTGTGGTACGCGTAAGTAACCTTCACATACCTCAAATACCTTAAAAACATTTGCTGTTTTAAAAGAGCTGGATTTATTTTTTTTAAACTTTTCATTTTAAATTAATTTAAATTTAGATACTATTTAAAAACTAGTACTGTCAAACGATTAATCGCGATTAATCACATCCAAAATAAAGGTTTTTGTTTACATAATATATGTGTGTGTACTGTGTATATTATGTATATATAAAAAGACACACACACACACATAATAAGTATTTACATGTATTTGGATGTATATATTTATATTAATATAAATTATATATAGATATTTAATATATAAACGTAAAATATTTTTCTTAAATATATATATGTATGTGTGTGTATTTATATATACATAATAAATATACACAGTACACACACATATATTATGTAATGTGATTAATCGCGATTAATCGTTTGACAGCACTATTAAAAACGTAACATCTTAATAGATAAATCAAAATATTATTCACTATGATTGTAAAGTTTGGTGTCAGTAAAATTTGTAATGTTGTGAAAGAAGTCTCTTATGCTGCATTTATTTGATCAAAAATACAGTAAAACAGTAATATTTTGAAATATTATTGCAATTTAAAATACCTGTGTTTTTATTTGCATATGGTTTAAAAACTAATTTATTCATGTGATGGCAAAGCTGAATTTTCAGCATCATTACTTCATGATCCTTCAGAAATCATGCTAATAAGCTTATCGGATGCTCAAGAAACATTTCTTATTATTATCATTGTCAAAAACAGTTGTGTTGCTTAATATACATTATTTTCAGGATTATTTCATGAATATTATGTTTAAAAGAACAACATTTATTTAACATATCTTTGTAACATTATAAATATCTTTACTGTCACTTTTTAAGAATATAATGCGTCCTTTCTGAATAAAAGTATTAATTTATTTTTTTTAATCTTATTTACTCCAAACTTTTGAATGATTGTGTATTTAAATGTTGTAATATATATATATATATATATATAAAAAAATAAAGCAAGACTGGAGGAACATTTTAGACTTTCCAAGGTAATAATATATAGGTGATTTGAACTAATAATCAGTAATGTGATACTAAGGTGGATAGTACTAGAGCACAGAAGAGCTGTCAGCTGTATTTATGGCTGTGAGGTAAGTTCAGGAGTTCAGTTTGCATCTCCTTTCTGTTCAGGGCCTCCCATCACACCTCTCTGGAGCAAAGTTCACCTCCTTTGGGAGGAGCGCCCTCCTCCTGCAAGATCTCCCTGCTCTCCCCACAAGACTCCCGGGACGACTTTCCTCTGAGGAAGACAGGTAGGTCTCTAAAAGTTGGCCTCTCAAAACTGTCACAGAAAGACGTTACTCACACTATCGTTTCGTAATATCACCATAATGTGTGTTGCATTCATGAGACATACGACAAATTATATTTAATTTCAGTTTTTATTGCTTTATGAAACATGGGAGGTGGGGTTATGACTCAAAAGTCTTTTTCCCAGAATTACATGATCCCTTGAGAGACGACGCATAGGCTCAGATTTGCATTATTTCAGGGATAGTTTAACGAAGAGTGGATTTCCACAGTAGGATTTCTTTTCCTGCTATAGAACCACAAATTTCCTAAAACGCTAAAGATATATAATTTTCAGCTATATAAGAGGCTTTAATTATTTAGAAAATCCTTGACTTTTCACAGAAAACACCACAGGTTTATTGACTCAGTGCTGGAAGGAGTCTCGTAGGAAGTCAGTATTAATGTGAGTCATGACTCCCACTTGGCTGGCCAGTCATGAGTTCTTGCAAAGGCCGAACTGTTCATAACTATGCTGTTAAGTCACGGAAATGACATTACATTCCTTCCCCTTTGTGTCCCTTTGAATTATTACGGTAAACAATTATACCTGCTTAAATGTTTTACCATATGGGTTGGCATGTTGTGTATTTACATAATTTAGGGATCAGGCAAGTGAGGTTTAATCCTAAATTATGCGGACTGTGTCTGCCAAATGTAAACTAATCTAAGGTAATTATCTAGGTTGTTCTGTTCAAATAAGCACTTTATAGACACATGAAAGAGACGTGTTTATTGTCTTAGCTTTTGAACAGTAACCTCCCAGTTTCAGCATCAATTTCTGCTTCGCTCCACTGAAACCAGCCAATATCCTGAGAACTAAAAGGAACGGAAGGTTCTGGAATCCAAACAGCCTGCTGAGAAAGCAATGGCTGTCCCAAGCAAAGAGAGAGAGAGAGAGAGAGAGAGAGGCCTGAGCTGTTGCTGTTAGGAAAACTTACAAATGTGAACTGCTTTGGTCCCTATCCCACAGTATTGAGATCAATAACATATGGTGTGACCATAATAAAGAAAACAAAAAATCTTCTTATTTCAAAAAACATTTATTTCAAATTTTTAGAAATGGGTCATTGTGTTCATGTTGGATTCATATGGTTTTAAATTTTTTTTTTAAGAAACGTTTACATTATGACTCATTACATTAATGTCATGTGGTGTAACTATCAAGTTATAATCATCAGTAGTATAATTTGAGTATATTTGAATACATGTGAGTGTAAAATGAGTGTAAAAAGTATTTAAAAAATGTAAATAATTTAAATGTAAAAACGTTTTTTTAAATGATTAATTCATAGATATAATAAAGTTTTTGAGAAATTGCACCATATGATATTTTATTAACCTTGCTTTGTGAAAAAAAGATACAAATATCTAATATTTTCAGAAACCTTGACACAAAATACATGATATTTTAAGAGACCTTGACACACTTTGTGATATCGCTTCCTAATCTTTTTTCCCTTTTTTTCCTCTGTTTCAAGTTAGTTGCACCATATGACTATAGTGGACAATTTTAATGCACAGTTTTATTCTCTCTAAGAAATAATAATACAATTATGCCTGCTGCTACATATCTTAATTTTTCAATTAAAAGTTTTTGTTTATTCATTGTTGTCGAACTTATTCAAGCAACAAACTTTTGGAATAAACCATTTAAGTTTATTTAGTTCATCAATGTGCACCATATGTATGGAACTACTCATCTTTAAGTGTGTTAATCTTATCCATTGCCTAAAACTTTTAAAACCTATTTCCTACTAGTTGGATTCCAAACTCTATATGTGGTCACACCCATGCAAGGTCCCTTCCCCCTCTTCCTGTCTGTCTCAATTAGACTCCCCTCAAAGTAGGCATGCAACAGGAGCCACACAAAGATGCTGGTTGTTCCACGTCCTGGATTTCATCTGAGATGCTTGACTGGCATATGTCAAGAGGTTAGGTTAGCGCTGTGGGGAGCACTAACCAAAACAAGGCAAATTTAGTGAGTGCAACAGGAACGTTTTTAAAGAGGTATCCTTCATTACTCTTGAATCCATAGCGCCGTATCATCTGCAGAACTCAATGTGGCTTTGGTTTGATCACACTGTTCTCGACTGAAGTTGTCAAAGACAAACAAGCCATTTAGCTCCAAAACATTACATGTTTGTTTAGTCGCCATGTATCTTCTGTGCGCCGAGTTATGGACCAGAAAAGATCTGTGTGGTGGCACGTGACACTGCTGCGGGCAGGAATAGTCCAGCTTATTGAAGAGAAGGAAAAACCTTCTTAGTCTTGACCCACATACCAAACATGTGGAGCAGGTGCAGCTGAGATGAGAGGCATTTGAGTTTGTGTGGTTTAAATGGTGGATATTTTGGGCCCCCAAGACCAGGCTTGTTTTATTATGTCATGCTATTTCCCCCTAACGGATATGAAGGCGATGGGGGAAGGGAAAAAAAGAAAAATGAACCGAGATGAAGTAATATGGTTTGCAAGGGCAGTATTGTTGCATCACATAGTCCTCGTCTCCTGGGTAAACAGGTGTTTGTATTTTTACTAATGAGAGAAAAAGTATCAGAGAGGCAGCAGGCAGGATCAGGTGTGTGCAAGTACACATTGCCTTTAGAAAATTTGACTAAGCTATTCTTCAAAAGAAATGCCAAAAATTCTCAAAATTTAAGGAAGCACCAAAATTGAAATGCCTGACTGGTTAGATATATATAATATGATTATATATATATATATATATATATATATATATATATATATATACATACATACATACATAAATAGTAATATACACAGTAAACATGTTCTTTTTTGCCATAGTCTATTGCTGTGCCTTTAAGTTAATAGTAGATAATGATCTGAATCTTAAAATAAGGAATATAAACTTTAGAATATTTATATATAATAAATGATTTATTTATAATGTATTAGTGTAAAAAATTTGTCAATATTTACCCTGATAAAAAAAATGCACATATAATCTTATTAACAATATAGTGCCAATACAGTGGAATTAGTGTGAACTGCTAAAATTTACTAGTCATAAATATTTCTTACCAGTCATGTTTTGCCTTATTTTTATATTTGTCCTTATGTCAGTTGAATGTCCTTGTCTAATTTCACTTAAATTTTTGTTTTTGTAGTAATTTTGTTTTTTTTATAGTATTTGTATGTCTTATTTATTTATTCATTTTATTTATTGCTTTTAGTTTTAGTTATTTTACTACTGTAGCTTAATCTAAATGAAAATGAGAGATGTTGCTAAAGTTTTTTACATTTTATTTCAAGTAACAATATATTTTTAATAGATTTAGTTCCATTTAACAATAATAATCCTGTCTCTCACTATTTACATCACTGAACATCTCTGAATACTGGTTTAATGTATTAAGTTACCATAACTAACAACAAGCAACTGCGTTTTATTTATTTAGCCATTTTTACTCTATTTGCTGAGTGTTAATTATTGACCATGGTTAGCACATCTTAGAAGATATGATCTTTTTTGGTCACTTTGCGCATACATATACACTCTTCACACTTGTCAGACACATGCTACGCCACACAACTCTGAGGGGAACTTTGTCTTTGGGTTGAGACAACACAATAAATAGACCTCAGCAGTGTGTGCCCTCCAGCGCTGCTTTCAAATGTAATAATATGATTGATTTATGTGCCTGTTAAGTCTTTGCCTCATATATATTCCTGTTTGACTTGGCCTCTGGTTCCAGGCCGTGTGTCAGCGTGAGGAAAAATCAAGCAGGTGTCGGCCTGTCACACCGCTGTTTTTGTGGAGTAGAGCGATGTGTTCTCCCATGGCATCACGATCACAGCCTCCTACTAAACCCACCAACAATCGCTCTTCCACCTCCACAACAATAGGGTAGTGTTCCCGTGGTGACAGGCTGTAGCGCCGAATAAAAATAGAAGGCAATCAGGACGGTGTGGGGTGCAAGGCGGATTGGAGAGGGCTCCCTGCAGTTCACTCTCGGCCCACTCCGCTAGCGGGATTTACATCCCATTAGTGCGCTGCTGGATGGGAGCAGACAGTCCTGCCTCTGCTTCTGAAGAGGCCTGAAATAGCAGCCCAGCCTGCGGTCCAGTTCTCTCCCTCTCGTTCTCTCCTCTGAGATTACTGCTTACAGCTGTGTCTTCCCATGACCTCCACTTCTCATACTAACTCATCCTATATGATCATATCCATTTGGTCAGCTGTCTTTTTAGTATGGCAACAATCTCTCTCTCCCTCCTTCACTGCAAAAAAATGCTTTTCTTGTTTCCAGCCAAAATATCGAACAATTCTGAAATCAAGAAGGATTTTCTAGACAAGTAGAAATTATTGTCTTGTTTCCAGAAAAAAACAAGTCAAAATTAAGTGACTTTTTTCTTAAAAACAAGCAAAATAATCTGCCAATGGGGTAAGCAAAATAATCTTATTTAAAACAGAAAACAAGATTATTTTATCTATCTATCTATCTATCTATCTATCTATCTATCTATCTATCTATCTATCTATCTATCTATCTATCTATCTATCTATCTATCTATCTATCTATCTATCTATCTATCTATCTATCTATCTGTCTATCTGTCTATCTGTCTGTCTGTCTGTCTGTCTGTCTGTGTCTAATCTTCATCTTCTCTTGCTAAACAATTTTTGTACTGTTGTTTGTTTGCCAGTGTATGTCCAGTGCAGCTTGTGAAGCAAACCAGTAGAGAACCAATGATCTAGATTATAAATTGCACACACTTGATGGTAGTGTTACTATTGCACAATGGGGAACTGAGGGGAAACAAATAAAAACAGTGCTCATAATAATGAGACTGAATTTCTGTATTTTTGGCTGCAAGTTGTATTGTGGGTGTTTCCCAAAGGGAGGGACTGAATGTGGGTGGCTGGCTTACTCACTCGCTTCCCATCAGAGAGTTGTTTAGAAACACTTGCCTGTACATTACAGTCATATAAACAGACACATCTCCATAATTCAACAATATTTAAATGACGACAAAATACTCCATATGGTTTATCTGGTGGTGGACGAGGAGATACCCCCCTTACTATGTAAAGCGCTTTGAGTGCCTAGAAAAGCGCTATATAAATGTAACAAATTATTATTATTATTATTATTTAATATAATTATGTAGATTTCTTCTTCACTTGCGGTCTTTCTTTTTTTTTTACACATTTTGCATGAATATGTATTTGCATAGACAGGGTGTGGCGTGCTGCAGTCACTCACCAAAACATCTGTTACCACCAAATTTGTCTGGTAATTTATTTACTACCATACAGAGACTAACTATTAAAAAAGAACCTCTACAGCTAAACATTGCTAAAGTCTTGAGTTCATTTAAATATCTAGTAGACTTCATAAAATATCTATAGATTGAATTATTTGGAGTTGTTATTATTCTAGTATTACAGTTTTTCTCAGTCGCTTTGGTACATTTCTCAGATCAGAATTGAAATTCTCAAAACTACCTGTTCAATCTTCACATCATTGTGTCACTTGTGCACATCAAAAAAGCAGTTTCTCATTTCTTTGAACAAGTTGCAAATGCTTTGGTACATCCATGCAAATTATTATGTACAATTCTCTGCTGTTTCCTACATTATCAATTGCTTATGTCATGTTGATCAAATGTATTACATAGTTATATAAACTCTGTGCTATTGTTTTACCTCTCAAAACATCTAGTCATTAGTTCATCGTATAAGTCATTAAATGCAAAATGGTTGATCTAGTTGTCATAAACTGTCAAGCATATTTTCTACACACGATTTTTTGTAAATTTCCCATGAACTGTGCAAATGAATCTTGACTCTCAATATAGATCAACCAATTATAAACCAATTCTCTGAAATAGCTCAAAGGTGTATTTCATGACCCTTCAATTGGATATATAGCATATAAGATATAAGGAAGCATATATAGACAGAGGACAACACAAAAGTTACAAATTCTGACGATGGATGAACATCCAGAAAACGATCAGGGACAACAGCCGAGAGGAAGAAGAGAAGTGAGGATGCATGGAAGTGTACAGAGGCCAAGGACAAGAAGAGGCCAAGGACAGAGGTGCATATCAGATGAAATAATGTTGTCAATCATGGCCTTACAATGGCTGAAGGGTGCAGCTAAAAATTGGGAGATCGACCATATCCTCAATAATTCAAACATTTTGAAACATTCCCTTTCAATCAATATCCCACATACAGTAATGTGTAAATTTGTACTTTTGAAAGGAAATATGGCATACATAAGAAGTGCAGCCTTCTGCATGTCAGTACAGTAACTGTTATCCAAACTGTTGCCATAGTTTACATCAGAACATCCCTCCAGAGTACACCGTTATATTGACAACATGACTAAGCAATTTGACTGTCTAATAAGTACACAATGACACAAGGACTTGTCATTCTGATGGCACTGACATGTTTACTGACACATATATTTATTTTTGAGAGATGAACTAAGTATTTTGAGCAAGAGACTGGCTTTTGCAGGTAATCCATGGTGTTTTGCTATTTGTACGAGAAATGCACTTACTGTTTTGCAAATGTCAAGGATTAACAAAAAAGCGATTGAGGAAAACTGCAATACGCTAATAATTTTAATAATATCATGGAAATTAATGTAATAGTTTATTTAGATTAAATATTATGTATGGTAAAAAAATTAATACAGTAAAAACAGTAGTACTGTAATATACTATTACAGTTTAAATGGTTATCTATTTTTAATATATTTTAAAATGTTATAATAAAACCATTCTAACAAGTTGATGTTATTTCATCATGTAACACTTTTGTTATTATTATTAATGTTGAAAAAGAATTTGCAGCTTATTATTTTTGTTTCAGGTTTCTGAAAAGCAATAGAACAACATTTATTTGAAATCGAAATCTTGTGCAACATTATTAAGGAATACTTTCCTTTTCAATCAGTTTAATGTGTCTTTGCTGAATAAAAGTAGTATTTCTTTAATAAAAGATTTTACTGATCCTAAATGTTAATTTCAATTAGTGCTGTCAAATGATTAATCGCATCCAAAATAAAAGTTTTTGTTTACATAATATATGTGTGTGTACTGTGTATATTTATTATGTATATAAATACACACACATACAGTATATATATTGAAAATATTTAGTAGACAAATATCTATTTACATGTCTATATTTATATTCATATAATTTATATTATATATAAATATATCTAATATATATATATAATATAATATTTTTTTTCAGAAATGTATACATGCATATGTGTGTATTTATATATACATAATAAATATAGACAGTACACACACATGTATTATGTAAACAAAAACTTTTATTTTGGATGCAATTAATCGCGATTAATCGTTTAACAGCACTAATTTCTATACAAATATATATTTTTTAAATATATTTATTATTTAAATACCTAAATTTATTCTTTCTTATTTTTCTGAGCATATTTGTTTGATGGTGTATGGTCAGCCTGGCTCTTTTTTTTTTCTTACTTAAAGCCTTTGTTGCTCAGGCTAATTTACTCCAGATGATGAGGAAACTCTGATCTTTGAAAACAACCTGCAAATGCCCACAGATCTAATCACAGTCCTATAACATCACAGTACAGGAATGCTACTGCAGAACAATGTGGATTCCTCTCTCCTACTTTCTGACATGCATAGCTACAAATGCATCAAAACATTTCCGTAACAACGCTTGACTAGAAAAGTTTAGACTAAACAGTTGAGATCCTGAATATTTGATTAACGTGTTATTATGTTTTCTCTCCAGTCTCAGAGCCCAATCTGAAGGTGCGGTCCAGGTTAAAGCAGAAGGTTGCAGAGAGGAGAAGCAGCCCGCTTCTTAGGAGGAAGGAAGGGAGCATCATGACACCCTTCAAAAAGAGAGCCCTGGAGCTTCTGGGTAGGAGTGCCATCCCATAATGCATCTTAAAATTAGACAACATACCTGGGGCATAAACAATAAGATCTACCGGTTGGCTGTTCGCTGGCGGTTTCTCTCCAGTAATCACAGCAGCCGTCCATGGTCTGTACAGCTCAGTGTGCTGATGTTGTTATGTAACAGCTGCTCTGCCAGGTGTCATCCAGAGGACCATCTAGTGCGGTTTTGAGCCTTGGCCGGTTGAATGATTTTTTCCATTGTGTTGCAGTCACTTGTGTTTATTTGTAATGTATGAGTGGCAGCAGTTGGTGGTTGGCTTTGGAAACAATGTGGCAAGATTGTCATCCAGTAAATGTAAATATGCCAGATATGACATCCTCCTATTGCTGATTATCTCAAAAATAGATAGATGGGTCAATGGAATGATGTTTATTTTCTTATGTTTACATCTATTCATTTATTTTAAAAGATTTAAAAATTGCAATATGTATACATAGAATTTTTTAAAATACATTTCTGAATTAAAATTCATTTTGATATTACTGGGGGGGGGCAAATCAGAAGTAACAGGGTGGTTTCAAAATGAAGAAAAAAGCATGACATTTTTGAAACAAAAAGATTACATAAAAAAAACCCCATTATTTTATTAATATTGTTTCGTTAAAAAAAAGTTAAGCATGAAGTAACACATAAAAAAAACATATTTAAAAACCTTATTGAAATTGAAAATCATTTTATCTTGAAAATGTATTTCAAAACCTTATTGAAAATGTTAATATTGCACAATGACAACTGCATGTACTCAAATTGTATGTAAAATATACCTGGAATTTACACTTGATATTTAATTTCATATAAAACATTTGTTGAATTTGATATAAAGGTTTTTTTTAAAACAATATGAAGGATTTATAGATCTACAGTATATATAATATATTATCAATAATGTCTATTCTTGCACTTATGTCTGTTTAATTGAATCTTCCTCAGAATCCACAGCCAGCAGCAGTGCACCAGGATCAGGGCCCAGTTCACCCAACGGGGCCTGCAGTGCCTTGGGGGCTGAAAACGGACCGTCCTCTCTACCAGTCACCACACGTACTGAGGTACTTACATTAAACATGTTTTATTACAGGCAAGCAAGTCTATTAACAGTTAAGTTTTCTCACAGCAGTTTCATCAAAGCTTTCCTGAAAGATTAAAACCTGTACGACTAAAAAGAAAATTTGATGGCCACCAGGCCACACCCATTAATTTGTCTTGACACAAGCCCAGCCTGTCTTCATGCAGCTATGAAAACACAAGTCTGTCTCTACAGCCTGTGACCTGCTTGTCCGTCTCAGTCCAATGAAAACGGCTCCCAGCACGGACAATAAAGAGTCAGTTCACTTCCTCCCACAAACTCCTGCTCTGTACCGCTAACCTTTACTGGCATAGCTATGTGGTTTTCTTTGCCTGAAGCTCTCGTAAAGCGCAGGGCAAGAAAGAGTAGATCAGATATAGTTCAAAATAAAGTTATGTACAGGGCTCATCTATGGATATTCTTACTGCCAACCTTCAAAATAGTGTGCAGGTTCCAGGTTCAGCACATCTAAAGCTCATTCGACTTTATATTATATATAAATCACCAACTCTGACTCCCCTATTCTTTAAAAAAGTGTTGGTTTACAGTGAGGCATTAAGAATGGAAGTGAAAGGGGCCAATTTGTAAATGTTAAAATACTCAATGTTTCAACATTATAGACACAAGACGTAACAAACAAACAAACAAACAAATAAATAAGCCCATTAATTGTATTGTGAAGAAGACGCTTACTAACTTTTTCTGTGTAAAGTTATATTCAGTTTTATTTCATTGCCATGACAGCATAAGGACTAAACCTCTGATATGACCATAAAGTTTAGGTTTAACAAAACAACTAACTTCATTTTTTATTTTAAATCGTCCAAAAATGGGCCTCAATCAATTCCATTATAACCTTAATTTTTGCTTTTTTCTAAAGAAAACTAAGAACAAGCCAGAATTTAATTTAAAAAGTATGCACTGCGTGAAGCGCATGGCATTGTGTTCATTTACACGTGAGCAGCTCGTTACAGTGTTTTTAGTATCTTATGGTGAAATTTATAATTGTAAGTTTTTGTTAATTTTAATAAGAATTTCATAATCATTTGCATATATAATCACAAAATTGTGAGCCAAATTGTAAAGCCCTACAATCTTAAAAAAAAAAAAAAATCATATCATCCCAATTAAGCATGGTTTTACTACAAATAAAACCAAAAACCCATGGTTACAGTAGTTAAACTGTTAACCACAAATTAACCATGGTTCAGTTTACCATGGTTAACCATGGTATTTTTAGTAAAATTGTGGTTACACAAATGGTAATCAATACACCAAAAAACCTGGTTACTACACTACAGTAAAACCATGGTTACTTTTTGTAAGGGATGCAGCCCTACTGCCAACTGAGCGTAACTTGTATTGAACCCAAAATATCCTATATGAACATGGAGGGCTTTTCCCTTTTGCTGATGTTCATTAGCTCCCTCTGACTCACTTGCTGGTGGCTTCACGGCTTGGTTTCTCCGGGTCCCTGTGGACTTTGCTCAAAAGAGGTGTATTCTGGGCAAATGCGACATGTCTCTGTGAAGCCTCAGCTTAGCAGCTGTGTTATTCTTCAACACCACTGTTTACACTCCCATGGACCTCCAATGCAATAGCCGACAAGGAATGCTTATTGCGCTGCGATCCAGGGTCGAGGTGGTGGGTGGTTGAGCTTAATTGATCCATCAGCCGCTGGTAGCCAAAGACACGTTAACAACACTAACACGCCCGATCGCTATTGTATTGACATTAGCTTGATGTCTCATGGATCGCACCGGTGCTACCCGCAGACACCGCGCCAGTTTCGAAAGCCAGCCGTGTTTGTGATCCGTTACATTGGGTATCTTCTTTCAGAGGGAACTGGTCCCCTGGGTCAAATAAGGCCGGATATCCACATACAGGTCAGTGAATAGGCAGGAGGGATTGGAGGGTAAACAGTACAGCCCCTCTGCCACATGCTGATGGGCCACACCACTGGGTGGAGGAAGTACAGTCAAAAACTGATCAGCAGTGAGACTGCTTTTACTCTGATACAGTTTAGTTTGAGAAATGATAGCAAATGGGATACGATTCTGCGTTTGTGAGCTTCTCTGTGGCCTTGGTTTTACGTCCTCCAGTTGAGCTCATACAGCTCCGCTGTTCAAGTTCAAGTTCAAGTTTATTTGTATAGCGCTTTTTACAATACAAATCGTTGCAAAGCAGCTCTACAGGAAATTAAGTTTCCACAATATATTTATATATTGCAGAACCTTAAAATATTTAACTTATGGCAAAATTTGGTAATTCTGTATGTTGTCTGAGCGTTGGCATCCTCTGAGGTCCTCTGAGGTGTTGGCATTATCTTTTCTCAGGTGTTCGGTCATCTCAGATCATTTAAGGGTTGGATCCAGATTGAAGCTTCTGTAATTCCTAGTTACCACGGGATGTTAATCCCGTGACAGAAACAGAGAAACAAATAGAGACATAATTAGCGTAGCTGCTGTTCCATCTAAGCAAAAATGATTTATTCAACCCAAGCTAAAGAATAATAATAATGTACATTTGATCAGATATAACTGCAGTACAAGATTATAAAATGCATTATGTGAATGCTTCGCTAAAGAGATGTGTCTTTAATCTAGATTTAAACAGAGAGAGTGTGTCTGAACCCTGAACGTTATCATGAAGGCTATTCTAGAGTTTGGGAGCCAAATGTGAAAAAGCTCTACCTCCTTTAGTGGATTTTGCTATCCTAGGTACTACCAAAAGTCCAGAGTTTTGCGACCTTAGGGAGCGGGTTGGATTGTAGCATGGTAGAAGACAAGTTAGGTACGCAGGAGCTAAACCATTTAGGGCCTTATAGGCAAGTAATAATATTTTGTAAATGATACGGAACTTAATGTGCCAGGAACAAAACCATCATTTGTTTTAGTACAGTAGTTTATTGTTCTGTTGCTGTTGCTCTTTCCAGTGGTCCATAGTGGGATTTCAAAATATCTCTCTTTCTCTCTCCCTCCCTCCCTTCCTCCCTCTCTTTTTCCATCACAGCGGTGGCCGTCACAGCCGAGGTTATTAGGGCCTGAAAGCTCAATGTCTATGTTAAATCTCTATACGTCTCCATCGCTGCCCAATATCTCCCTGGGTCTCTCAGCTGCCTCTTCTCCCATCAGTGTAAGTCAAATAATAACATGCATAATCTTTCATAACTTCCTCTGGATTTTTGGCATGAACAACATGACACAATGCTTCCCTATGAACTCTGTAACACTGAGACTGCAATGAGTATGTATGTATATATATATATATATATATATATATATATATATATATTCAGGCATTAAGGCTTTTCAAAAGATTGATGACACTTAAGTGCAAAACTACATATTATATAATATTTTAATATTTTAGTAAAAAAACAAAACAAAATATAAATAAATATTTTAATATTTTAAGTATTTAAATATTTTGCTGAAACTTTTTTATAAAATATAATATTATTTGTCTCTATATCAATATTAAAAATATATTAATATATTTATGCAGTATAGTATATATATTTTATTTATATTTATATAAGCGTTCACTGTTAAGTAATGAATGAATTAATAATATAGTAGTTTTATGTGATATTTCTTCTTCTTGTGTGATATTGTTCATTTACCAGTCAAACGTTTGGAATTATGAAGATGTTTTAATGTTTTTGAAAGAAGATTCTTAAACTAAGAGTATAATTTATGAATATATTTCATATGTACACATATGTACGTGTGTATATATAAACATTTTATATATAATATTAATATATATCATATTTAAATTTACATTTAAATATGATATATAGAATTCCATATTGTATTAAGTGTGAATAGTTTTGGTGCAATATATAGTGTGAATATTTAATATTTTAATATCATTTTGTTGTCACTCTTGGTGTAAGCTGTCACTCGACTATAAGGTATAATCAGGACATTATTATTGAAAAATCACATTTTTAATTTATGTCTCTTTTGAATTCCAATAGAGTCACCAATACTGATTTAATTCTAATGAATTTGATGTGGATGTTTACATTGATAAATGAGGGGAAATGTAGTTTATGGCCTTGGCTCAGCTGCATAGTGCTTTGACTGTTGAAAGACTAGCCATCACTGGCTGACTGGATGATATGTGTAGCCTCAGGGTGCTGGCCTTTGACCTTGGGGGATTTTATAGGCCTTAGATAAATATTGTGTTTAAGTGTCTGGTGTCGGTTGCACTCCAGCCCTCCCCAGTCACCTCATCTATTACTGCTGTTTAAAGTCCAGCCAAACCAGAATAATCAAGTGTAGCTCCAAATAATATTTAATCTAGAGTTAATTTGCCGTTTAAATAGTTTATTGCTCCCTACCTAGAAGATTAAATAAACAAGAATACATGTGTATGCATATATTTGGCTATAAGAGACTTCCTGATCTGAACAATCCAAGACCATTCCAAACAGTCCCTTATTTATCAGAGCACATACTGAGGTTTGAATCAGTTAATTCAATACTTTTGCAACTGTACCAATTGAAATGAATCGACAATATCCTCTCTGTCACCTCTCAGGCTGCTTTAGGACTTCAGGAGAAGCATGTTGAGGGTGGTGGCGTATCAGCGGTCATTCAAGGTTTGCCCACCCAACTTTTGGGTCCAGTGCCCCTGTCTGTTTCAATGGAGACTAAAGTGAGCAGCAGCCACCAAGCTCTCCTCCAGCACCTCCTCCAGAAAGAGCAACTCCGCCACCAAAAGATCCTCTCTACTGGTGAGAACATCAGAGCTTCAATATAGCCAAAGTTCTGTCATGAAACTCTAGATGGTACAGTCCCATATGTATAACTCAATCTGGCATAATGACATCATCACAAGGCGCAGCTGATTGTTTTTTTTTTTTGTATCAGCAGCCAATGTGCTTGATGCTCAATATTCGAATACATGGCTAGTGGTTGCTGTAGCAGTTGTAGTGTGCTTCAGAAACCCTCCACCTTCCTCAGCTACACCTATATAGATCTGCTACGGGGTAATTCACGTATGCTATATATGGGGTTTATTCATATATGTTATATGTGCAGCAGCAGTATTTCTTACATGCTCACAGCAGCATGATGTGGATGCATTGGCAGTAGCAAGTCCATACTTGCTCTGCAGCAGCAGCAGCGTTGCAGATCTATTCCGCCAAGACCAAACACTCAAACATTGTGATGTACATTACCATGCCAAACTATCTGAGAGTTGTCATGACAGAAATAAAATTCTTACATAATACTTAAAAAGATTCAGCAGAATAGAATTAGTTTTCAACTGGATAGGCTACATCTTTTTTCATAGCTTTCACTTCGCATTGTTAAGTTACAGGTACATTCCCCCTGGAGTAACATGGGGTTAAGTGGCTTGCTCAACAGTGCAATATAGGTTGTAACCTTGTTCCAAACCCATATGACTTTTTTCCTTTCTTTCTTCAATGAAATAAATGGGGACTAGATACTTGAAGCTTCAAAAAAGCAACATAAAGGGATCAAAGTCTTCTGAAGTCATGCGATAGCTTTGTATGATGAACATACTAGGCTGCGTTTCCCAAAAGCATCGTAAGCCTAAGTTAATTGTAGCTCCATTGGTGGCAATGGGTCTACGATATACAGCACTTAGGCTTACAATGCTTTTGGAAAACACAGCCTTGGTCATTGAGACTGAAGGCTCGAATACACAACATGGCTTTTCATATCTGAACAGATTTAACTATCTAACAGATTTAGACTTTGTAAATGGTTACAGAGGAAAAATGGGCATCAAACACTAAACAATATGATGCTACCAGACTTTCAAATCGTTCTTAACACAAAAAACTCAAGCAGAAACTTGCTTCTCGTTGCTATGAGAAATGACAAATGTGAACAATGTGTTCTAAAATCGTCTCAAAATATCAAATGTTTGATGTCCTCAGACTGGATAGGTCTGAAGTCCGAAGGAAGTCTGTGCCCATTATACACTACACAGTTCTGAGTGAAATCTGTCAACTCAAATCTGTAGACTCTGTCTCACTTTTAGCAGCTAGCGTCAACTTATCCAGACTGTAAACTGGTGTTCTGGGCAAAAGTAATGTGGTGTATTCCAGCCTTGTGATCAAATCATCCAGACTGCTTTGTAAACTGAATCAACCAATTCATTGAAAAGATCCAACCTAAAAGAATGATTCATTCACAAATTGAGCTTTACTTCTTCTCTAGGGAACATACTAAGGAGATTTAGAATGAGTATAGTGACAAATTTAATTTTTGGGTGCACCATTCCTTTAAATGAAATCAGGACAGAGAGGGTGAAACTTTTATTCTATTAGATTTATATTTATCAGATCCATACATTTTGTTACATAGGTCAAAGTCCTGTGCATCCTCCTTCTCCACTGGCCATGATGGAAAGCTCTCCAAGCAGCACCCGACCGAAACTGCCTCGTCACCGGCCCTTAAACCGAACCCAATCGGCTCCGCTGCCCCAGAGCACACTAGCTCAACTTGTGATTCAGCAGCAACACCAGAACTTCCTGGAGAAGCAGAAACAGTACCAGCAACAGATCCACATCAACAAGGTACAATCATTTAATCAACCTGTCAGTGCAACAATGACTTTAGTGCTGTAATGGGAGGATGAGGATGAAGCTGAATGATTATGTTGTCATCCTAAAGCACATTTTCCTTGAAATACCATTTAGTTCACATGGAAACTAAAGTTGGACAGCCCATCTCTATTATGTGAGGGAAAAACCTGTTCTGGGTTCAGAAGCGGCACTTAAATTAGCATAGCTTAAGGCATCAGTTGCATGCTAACACCACAAAATTGCACAGGGACAAGTTCAAATGGGCACCAAAGTGGATAGAAGACATACTTTTGTTCCCCTGTGGAAATATTTGTGTTTCTGTGCACCAGCAGCCGTGACCTGGCCATCCGTTTAAGTGCAATTATTGCAATGCCGCGCATGCAAGGTTAGCAACATGGGAGGCTCGCGCTGTGAAAGACTCCATTGTTTGCGGGAGCTTGCAGACTGATCTGCCTTATTATTGCTGAGAGTACTATGGGAAATTCAAGGTTACAAGTGCAATTTTCAGACATGAATATCAAAAGTGCCCAGAGAGCACTTGTTTTTGGCTATTTATTGTTATGTCCTCCAGGGCCATGTACAAAAAACCCCCAGTCTAATCTGAGTCACGAATGACTGGTATAGTTGCAAGACTGTAGTTTGAAAGTTGCTAACTCATTTGTTTTTCATGTTGTGAAACTGTAGCAAATCATGTTTAAATTAGTGCTGTCAAATGATTGCTCAAGATTAAAATAAAAGTTTTTGTTTACATAATATAGGCTATGTATGTGTGCTGTGTATATTTGTTATGTGTATATATAAATACACACACATGCATGTATATATTTCAGAAAAATATGTTATGTTTATAAATTAAATATTTTTATTTATAATATAAATTATATGAATATAAATATAGGCATGTAAATGCATGTAAATATTTTCAAAATATATACTGTATGTGTGTTTATATATACATAATAAATATACACAGAACACACACATATATTATGCAAACAAAAACTTTTATTTTGGATGCAATTAATCGCGATTAATCGTTTGACAGCACTAGTTTAAATACAGTGTGCATAAAAAAAGCACAGGTTCTTGGAAATGTAGTCTTTGTATTCATGTTGTTGTCATATGAATTTGGAAACTATTAAAAATCTGCATTCACTGACTCATGTGGTTTCATGTGGGTAAACCATCATGTAAAATCTTAAAACATATTTTCCCTACACGTTGAACACATATGAGTGTACACAAATAATTATTTTCAAAAACCTTTTTAGGTATATTTTTTGGGGGAGTCGTACCACATGACATTTTACAGTTTGAACTAAAAATATCAATCCGATATTTTAGGAGGTTTTTACCTTGATACACATTTATAAATTAAGATATAGTTTCATATTGTAATTTTTCTGCATGTTTACTGCATATTGGTTGCACCATATGACTCCAATTTTATGTTAATAAACAATTAAGCTAAAATATTTTTTCTAAGACATAGTAGTAGATTATTCCAAACTATTTAAGGATTAATTTTCAAAAAAAAAAAAAGAAATTTTTAATTAAGCTTTTTTCTTCATTATGATATTAGGACAGTTGCATCACTCTGGCATTTCTAACTTTATGCCCCCCAAAATATCAAAATTAATTTTATTTCAGAAATTCAAACATGCTCATCATATAAGAGATGTTTTCTAATTAGTGCTGTCAAACGATTAATCGTGATTAATCACATTCAAAATAAACGTTTTTGTTTACATAATATGTGTGTGTGTACTGTGTATATTTATTATGTATAATACATTTCAACTAGGGGCACTTTTAGCCTTGTGAAGTTGAATAAAAAAAAAAACTTGTTCAAAAGTCACGTGTAACAGCCTCATAAATTTAAATAATTTGTCTAGTTTTAAGGTCTGTAAGAGGACAAACTTAGATTACAAGAGAAATTGTTAATATTTTAAATTTTTCCGACCTGCAATGAACAAATGTCATTTCCACCACATCTCAATATAAAGCTGTTATTTAAATATAGAATAACTTATGCCACTCAAGAATTGTGTGAGATCATTTTTGTAACTAGTTTTAACAGTTTTTCCACAATGTACAATAATTATACAATTGTCAATGAGATAAATTAACTGCCCTAAGGACCAAATTCTGAACTGTACACCTGTCATACTCTGAAATTTTATATTGGTTTGGGTAAGAGCTTGTTAGAAAATAAATAACTTGAATTTTTATATTAAGTAGAGCATGAGCTCATAAATTGTGGATATATTTTTAATGTGTGATGAGAACTTTTTAAATTTTTTTTTTTAAATGTGTGGTGATGGAAATGACAGGGTGGTGGTGCAAATGACAGGGTGTTGTGGAAATGACAATGAATTAACGTGAATGTAGAGAAACAGCAAAGATATTTATTAGAAAAAGTCTTAAACTCATCACACTCATTAAACTCAATTCACAAAGTCATTAAACATATCAATTGTACTTTGAAAGCATAAATGTCATTTCCACCACAGAGGCAGTGTGGTGGAAATGACTGTGGTGGAAATGACTTTTCTGTAGTTTTTTGTGAAAAAATGGAAGATAACTTCACTGAGTAGCTTTGAATTAATACTTAGCATTTAATGTATGCAAAATACACTTATTTAATAAATTTTTTTTAGCTTTTTTAAAAAAACCTTGAAGGTACAGCATGTTTGGAAATGACGTAGAATAAATATATTAGCTGATCAAGCAATATTTACCTTGATTTTTTTTCATATATTGATGAAAATTTAAATTCCCTCCATGTCCAACATGCGCTCTGATGTCACTGAACATGTCCATAGAAACCCCCTAAACAATCTTTCACACAAACTTTTTAAAGGGACATTACAGTGTTGTGGTGGAAATGACACCAATACTGTGCGACAGCTATATTTTGTATAAAAAGTTATATTGATAGTGGTCTCACATTAAATACTATAATGTATTTTAATTATTTTACTAGTGCTTAATTCAGGTACATTAATAGTTACCAGATATGTCATGTTTAAAAATATGATTTTGACACATATAAGGAGGTTGAAAAGTATGAAAAAATTATATGAAGGTAGTAAAAAGTTTTTATGTTTGTTTTATTGTTAGTTTGACAAAGAAAGAGGAATTTGTCCAAAATTATATGTATTTTTAAAAATATGACCAAGAACCTAAAAGTGCCCATAGTCTAAAAATCACCCATATATAAATACACACACATGCATGTATATATTTAAGAAAAATATGTTATGTTTATATATTAAATATATTTATATATAATATAAGTATATACATGTAAATACTGTATGTGTTTTTATTTATATATAACTAATAAATATACACAGCACACACACATATATTATGTAAACAAACTTTTATTTTCAATGCAATTAATCACGATTAATTGTTTGACAGCACTAGTTCAAATCTTATTTATGAATAGCATTTTTATGTATTTTATATAAATAAATTAATAGATGCTATTTAATTGACCCTGCTATTTGTTCAACAGCTGAATTCAGTTTGTACCATAAAAATTATGTGATCTGACTGGAAGCGACTCCTAATTATTCTTACTAATTATTAATAAGTAAATAATCTCTCTTTGGATGGTCTGTAACCCTAAACTGTTGTAGCTAGGAGTAATAAATGATTTCTGAAAGAAATGAGGTCATGAGGTCTGTGAAATCAGGGATTAGCTTTCTGGTTTAATAACTGACTGTTTTACCTGCGCTAAATAGGGCACCTGTGTAATTTTACATCCGCTTACAGGCTAGTGGGAGATATAAAAAGTATTTGACTAATTCCAGGACACAATGACTATATTTACTTGACGTAGGATGTATTTATATGAGGCGCACTGTTTGGCTTTTATTCCATCTTGTGAATGAGTTCCAATTCTGGTAAATGACAGTGTTTGTGTTGCCTGAATTGGCACAGGGACAATAAATCGTTCATTGACTGAAACACTTGTGAACATCCAATAACAAATCATGTTTCTCTCTCCCATAGATGCTTTCAAAATCAATTGGGCAGCTTCGTCAGCCAAACGTCCACCTGCAGGAGTCAGAGGAGGAAGAAGGAGAGGATTTTTATGACCAGGCCATGCAGGAGGACAGCTCGCCCTCTGGTGGCGTCATCAGAAAGCACAGCCCCGACAGCAACACCTCTGCTTCACCCACCGAGCTACGGGACACCCACCGTGGAGTCATTCGGGTGAAAGAGGAGCCCAACGCCAGTGATGATGAGACAATGTCCACTCAGAGCCTGGCCAACAAGCAGAGCTCCTACATTCACCATGTTAAAGGCAGGATGGTGATCCAGGCCATGATATGAAACGACAGATACACCTTTGCACTCGAAGGCACAGGCTAACATACACGCGACATGCTTACACGACACAGAGCCATTGCTTTGGGAGCTCCTGAACTGATCTAATTTGTGAACTTGTGAAGTGGTCTCTGTATTGTACGTTGTATGTTTTGTATATAATTGAATAAGATGAGAATTTAGCCAACTTGGTCTTTTAAATGCTAAGAAGCAGTTTTTGATTGTTTGTTGAAATAATAATTTAAGAAATCCTTTCTACTTTCTACCCACCCTTTGAGAAACAGCAACTCGAAGCTCTTGTAGGATATTTATGTGATTTCCCATGGCACTATGGATTTCTTATAGATCTTTCTTTGCTTTTTATGAATGCTATTATAAAGATATGTTACAGTTTGTATGATAAAAAAAAAAACATGAAAATCCACACCACAACAGAATAAAAGGAATATTCTAGGTCTGACACAAGTTAAACTCAGTTAACAGCACTTGTAGGATAATGTTTATCATAAATTAAAAAAAACAAAGGAAGTTGATTGGGCCCCAAATTTTTGCTAACAGCCAATAATATAATTTTATACAAAATGTAATACATTTTTCTATTGAAAGTTGTCTATTATTTGAGTTTTAAAGTTGTTGTCATCATTTTTATGGTCATTTTTGGGTTTTAAACATTCTGTTGTCATATGGCAGGAAAGTTGTAACACTCATAACTTTATGCAGAAAAGATTAGTAAGCAATTTTTCATATTAAAATCATGTTAACATCCATATTAAGTACTATTATAATGGTGAGTATTTTAATGGATTGGCCTCATTCATTTTTTGCTGTCGATTGAGCTAAACTTGCATTGCAACCCAGAATATTCCTTTAACAGTTGGAGCAAAATCTAGAAAGCTCTAGAATGACATTCTGTGTTCCCTGTTCTCCTGTGGCCCAAATCGAAGGCTGCCCTGGATCGTGAGCAGCGCTCTGCTCCTTGCTGAATTTTGAGAGGGAGAGAGTTGTAGAGGAAATGCCTGGTGGAAGCCAGGAATCAGAATGATTCATGAGCGCAGGAATGCTGGGAGAGGACAACTCCACGCTGAAGTCAGAGGGCCCAGCAGTGAGCTCTGATTTACTGTTGAGGCAAATTACAAAGTGAGTGAGGAGACGGCGGGGGGAGCCCCCTTTTAAAACCAATCATTTCCTCTGTATTCCCATGTGATGTGTTTACCACGACATGCAGGCTTGATGTTACTTCGGTAGAAAAAAAAGGTAATCGTTCTGTTCTCTCCTGAGTGTTGCCATTCGTTGTCTTTCTTTATGAAGAGCTCGGATCAACTTGCGTGATAGTTTCAAGAAATGTACCATTGTCATTTTTTTGTTAGCGAGCCATCTTTCCTGTATTTTTCTTTTTTATTTCAAACATTTGGTGTAAAACTGTTGTTTTTGTGACTGAGATCCTCTGAAAAACAACAACAAAAATAAACTTATAGAGGAAAACATGTTTAATTGATGTGAGCCATCACTCTGTCTACAAAAAGCCTGTGTGAGTCAACCTGAGCTGGCCTGTTTCGTTCCTGTTGTCTGTTCCACTGTTCTGGATGTTAATAAGAACGGTCTGCTAGTGATAGAATGTCACATTTCGTTTGTAACCATACGCGTTCCCTTCTGTCACACATCACCTTTTTTAAATAAAGTTATTTTCATTCCTGTACTTCTCTGGACAGTCTTTTCACAGGATATGTTTAAGGAGTGAATTTCCTAAATAGACAGAACTGGAGTATACAATGCAGTTGCTCTCTAAAAAATTTTCCCACACTCAACCAGAGTCCGGCTTCTGATACTGAAGGCGATACAGAGGTTTTAGTCTCTGACTTCGAAGGCTTTCGGAACGGAGCTTTGAAGTGAACATGAGAGGTTCCTTAAATCTGCATTAAAGCTGTTAAGATAAAGTGAACTTCAAGACGGTGATATACAACCTGGGTTAAAGCGGCCAGGCCAAGTTTAACCAATTATGCAGGGTGGGCTTAGCCGGAGCTCGGACAATTCCTGGTCTGAACCAGCAATCCAAACACAGTGTGCCACCTGTAATAGTCGATTTTTGTAGTATATTTTAATTTGACCAGCTCATATCGCGTGGGCTGATATTAAATAGCACAATAGAGGGCAGGTTTTTTTTTAAACTTATGCTGCAGGTCTTATTATCTTGAATATTCAGGATTAGTGACTGACTGCCGATTTTATGCGAGATATTCTAAAAGTCTGAATTTTGGCAGAACATCAACCAAAAATGTAATCACATTTAATGAATATAATTTAATTTAAATATGAATGAATATAAATAAGTATTTCTTGCTCTCTGACTAGATTAATTAATTAAATATAAATTCTGAGCCACTGGCATGGCCAAATGGATTTGCAAACATAATAGCACTTCTCAAACAGGGCTCATGGACACACCCTTCATATCCCTGTTGAAAAAAACAGCATATGCTGGTTAGGTATGTTTTGAAGCATGGCTGCTGGTTCTTAGCTGGTCATGAGCTGGTTTAAGCTTCTCATGTGCTGGGCCTAAGATGGTCCTGAGCAGGAGCTAGTTGCTTAGGACCAGCACATGACCAGCTAAGAACCAGCTTAAACCAACAGCCATGCTTCAAAACATACCTATCTAGCATATGCTTTTTTTTTTATCAAAAGGGATGTCATTGGCAGAAGTGTTTTTAAGACAAGAAGACAAGGGAAAATAATAAGTTTATTCAGTTTGTTTTTGGATATTTAAAAAGTTGCATTCATCAAATAGTTTGGATTTTTCTCCATTACACATAATTATGTGGCTTTGTCTTTGAATAGGTATTAAAGGGATAGTTCACGCAACAATGCAAATTCTGTCATTAATTACTCACCCTAATGTCGTTCCAAACCTGTAAGACCTTCATTCATCTTCAGAACACAAATTAAGATATTTTTGATGAAATCTGAGAGCTTTCTGACCCTGCATAGACAGCAACACAACTACCATGTTCAGGACCCAGAAAGGTAGTAAGGACATCGATAAAATAGTTCATGTGACATCAGTGGTTCAATCTTAATTTTATGAAGCTACAAGAATACTTTTTGTGCAGAAAACAAAAACAACTTCATTCAACGATTTCTTCTCTTCCGTGTCAGAATTCGACATGCATTCACGACATTCCAATCACGTGCATTCCTCTTTGCGCTCAAAAAGTATTCTCATGGCTTTGAATTTCAAGAAAAATATCTTAATTTGTGTTCTGAAGATGAACGAAGGTCTTTTGGGTTTGGAACATCATGAGGGTGAGTAATTAATGACAGAATTTTCATTTTTGTGTGAACTATACCTTTAAGATGGATTAAGTGAAAGTATTTTATCATTCGCTTCAACTCTTTAACATTTTTTTCTGTCAATATAAAATATGTTAAATTGGGATTTATATTAATTTATTTAGCTCTCTTGTAAGTGTCAACATAGTTTAGCTTGCAGATGTAAATGCATCATCTAACCTAATAAATATAGCAATGATTTACAGTAATAAGATATGAAATAGCTACTTTTTTGGCACATTTTACAGTGAATAGTCAAGTTTAGTATTCCTAGTATCTGACAGTCCAGCCCAGAAAAGTGTTTTTTCAGTGGACTGGTGTGAATGTACTGATGCCAGTGAGACGGTGAAATTAGATGTGTGTGTGTGTGTGTGTGTGTATGTGTGTGTTTTGGTCCTTTTCATTTGCCTTGACCAAACTCAAGGTGTGATACAAGACTGCTGAGACTGTCCTGGCAGCCAGTAAAGGAAACAGCAAGAAAGAGTTATAAAACGCCCACCCGGGATCCAAATTTATATCTAATAAAAAAGGAGTGTGAACTGTAAAGGCTCCTCTCTGGTGTGGATTCTTTTTTTTTTTGGCGATACTTCCATGCCCAGTTCTCTAGGGCCCGGTGTTGGTGTTATTTTTGCAGCCTGTCAAACCAAATGTACATGGTGTGCCGTTCAATTGTTCGGCTGCTTCCAAGTTGGCCGACTGTGATTGACTGGCAATAAACTATGCTTTGCTTAACTGACAGATCATGGGCATTACATCAATGGAGAAATTCTGTCATTGGATTCATCATGAAACATATATCTGCAAAGCAAAATATAAGAGTGGTAACTGCTTGATGGGAACGTTGTGGCTCGTGCTGGGTTATCATTACCCATTATGTAAAGCTATTTGGTGGTTTTGCAACGTTTCACGTTGTATGGTCAAGACCTCATCCAGACGTCAGTGTATTGCAAGCAGCCAGAATGGGAGAGTGAGACACTGGGACAGCCAGCTCTTGTCTCGCCCTTTGCTGTTAGGGAGAACTGCAGTTCCCCACCCTCAATGATTTAAAAGGAATAAATGCTGCCATAACTTTGACCCACAGAAATGTTGTCGGTCTCACTGGCCAGTGTCATCCAACCCGTTATCGTGACTCCAACAGCATTGATCTTTCTTGTCATGTTTAATGAGGTAAGCGAATGGAGAAGGGGGCGTTCAAAGAGCAGGCGGATTGCAGGACCTGCTGTATCTCACAGTCAGATTGGTCGGGCTGATAGGTGAGGGTGAGGAAGAGCAGTGGCCCAGGATAAGGGCTCCCCTGGGAGGAGCTGACTGCACTCCAATCCATGAGGGCCAAGGAAAGTTTTCAGAAAAACACCAATATCCTAGCTAAGTATTTTGTTTTAAGAACAATTTGTATGAAATGTTATGAAAACATTCTTTCTTGTTTATTCAAACATTGTGGGTAATTGCTCACCAATGGGTCCTCTGCAGTGAATGGGTGCCATCAGATTGATAGTCCAAACAGCTATTGCAATAATCCACAAGTAATCAACATGACTCCAGTCCATTGATGAAAGTCTTGTGAAGCAAAAAGCTGTGTGTTTGTAATAAACAAATTCATCAAGACATTTTAATTTAAACCAACGATTCTGACCAAAACAGGAATCCATAATCCATAATAATGCTTCCTCAATTAAAAATCTATTTCGCAGCTTTTTGCTTCACAAGATGTTAAGTGATGGACTGGAGACATGTTGATTGCTTTTGGATTAGTGTGGTGTTTTTATCAGCAGTTTTGACTCTCATTCTAGTGGCACCCATTCACTGTAAAGGATCCATTGGTTATCAAGTGATGTAATGCTAAATTTCTCCAAATTTGTTCTGATGAAGAAACAAACTCATCTACATCTTGAAGGGCCATTGAATGCGGAGTAAATTTTCAGCAAATATTCGTTTTTGGGTGAAGTATTCCTTTAAATCACTGACATTTAAAGAATGTTACATTAACAATGTTTGAATTTCATGATATGGTTTTGAGAAGGCTATCCTATTAATGCTGCTAAGAGCATTTTGTGTGTACTTTTAAGAGATCCTTTACATTACATTATGAGGGAGTATAGAAGAGAAAGAGAAAAAGAAAGGGAGAGAATGGGGAAAAAGAAAATAAGACTTTGATATGCATGGCCAGGCGTTTTTTTTTTTATGTGCCTGCCTTCCCAATCCAACGGTGTGTGCTCCAGGGCTCATAAAGCAGACCTTTGGCTGGGGACCTCTGGATTTAGTTGGGCAGGACATGTTTGTAAGTGTTGCTTGAATGGACCGCCAGGCGGAACAGCCCCCGGAGGACTCTTAAGTCTGTGATTTTTGCTTCCAGCTCAATCCTATATGTGTCATTCTGTGCGATCATGGAGCAGAGAGGCTGCAGACATCATGGCCTATTAAAAATGGAAATCATTCCATTCTGACTTCAGAACTTATCATCATACTACTATAATTCTGTTTGAACGATCCGTCTTGTTGGTGTTTTTGAGTGTATGTTATAATAGAATATGATACTCATGCACAAATGTGTATATTTTGTTGCATTTTTTCACAATTAGTCGCAGTCTTGAGCCCTGCAGCATTACAGTGCTATACATTATAGAAACGCTAAAGACTGATTTACTGATTTACAAACACGTTCATGTAAATAATCTCACAGTGCTGCCACACACACACAGCATAAAAAACATTTCTGGCCCTAATGTTTTGGAACTGTATTGGTTGGAATATGATGAATGGACCTGTCAGGATTGGTTGCATTTGCACAGTGATTTGGCAATAACACAGAGCTTTTCACAGCAATTTTGTACAGCAGGAAGAGAATGGCAAGTTCCTATATGACTCCCTTCATCTTCTGCAGAAAGAAAAGTGTTCATTAGCCACCATATGTCAGTGACTACTCTCTGAGGAGAACATTTGGAAGATAAGGCAGATAACTCAGGCATGCAGTGCAGCAACCTTGCTCTTTAAACATGAAACACAGGTCCAAAACACTATTACTGTCACTACTACCATAATTCTCCCTCGAGGTGTGTAAATAACGTCATCACACAGTTGGTAGGAGTAACCAGTGGGGCCAGTGTTATACGTCGCTCTTGAAGTCACTGCATGAGTTTTGGGTACCATAAAAGTCACTAAAGTTCACGTTCGCCTGCCTTAGGCTGAAGCTTATATTAAATGTAGCAGGTTTGTCTCACTCAGTAGGGCAAAGTTGGCAGAGAGAATTTTTTTTTAGTGCACTGCTGAAATAGCTGGACATCAAATCAAGGGTGCAATATAAATCTATTAGAGCCAAACTCCACATAAATATATCTGGTCAAAACTGTTTTTTCTTACACCTATGGTGCAGAAGTTGCTTTCGCGTACAGCCAAGCATATAATGCTTTTTCCGCTGTGGATATGAGCGAGGGGTGAGAACCAGAAGGCCGTAAGTGACATTTTTGGTGAAATAGAGATATATATATATATATATATATATATATATATATATATATATATATATATATATATATATATATATATTTATATATATATATATATCAAATGAAAGCTCTTAATGAGCTATTTCTACTGGCAAAAGTACTGAGTGTACTAATGTTTATTATAAACAATTGAAATCAGTACACAAAGTCAGATCAAACTATGGTAAAAATTTTTGTTTTGGCTCTCCTGTAAATTTGGTGAAATGTCACTTACGCCTTTCTGGTTCTCACCCCTCGTTATGTTCCTGACCTTGATGCCAATACCAGTGAACCTTTTTTCAGTAGAATGTAATGATGAATCATTTAGTCATTTTTTCTTGCCACATTTTCTAGAAAAAAAGTGGTCTGCTTTAAAACACTTGGTGAGATATTTTGACAGGATTTCTATCTTCATGAGCATATATGAATGGCAGCACAAAAGTTTGTCAAACATCAGATTGAGGACATCGGTTTATTCCAGTTTGATTGCAGAAGTGGAGATTTATAGGACTAATTGACTTGGGCTACTTAACATTCTTTTTACTCCAGTAAATATTTCTTAGAGCACTTTTTTAAATGAAAGTTTATATTTATTAGACTTTTCTTAGCAAAATATAAACAGAAAAACAATTCTGAAGGCCAAACGATTCATTAAAAAGCTGAAGTGTAAAGTTGTTTTGGCCAACAAAAATGCAAATTGATTATATAAATGAGGTATTTGGAACCAACCGACCAGAACCTCTGCTCAAAAAACCCCCCAAAAATTTGAATAATTGGACGTTTGACGTACAATCTTTAATTTACAGAGATATCGCCCTTGCGAGAACTTGCTTGTGTGACAACCAGCCCCACTCTGTCCTGTATGGTTTTTGACATTTCCTCCAAGTTAATATAATTACATAGCCAACAGAAGAAGATCTTAGATGAGAGACTTTCTGAGGCTTACCTAGTTAGATTTTGCAACATTAAAATTTGCAAGCCTCCAGTACGGCATGATGAGGCCTACCACAAGTTTGTACCTAGATGCCGAAGCTTTTACTTCACAGCACCACTGATTTCCAGAGATGAATAAGAATTCAAAGACCAAGTAAAGAAAATTACAATAAATCTTCTGTTGTGGAAGTGAAAGTCAAGCCCATTTAGAAATAAACAGTGTGAGCAAAGAGTGTTCACATCTGTTACATGAATTAACAGATCTGACTAAGCACCGTTGCCCCCACCATCTGCCCAACACCCTTGGTTAAATGAGCTGAAAACTGTTTTAAAAGGCTGTCTCCTGGTGTTTTCTGCCGCAAGCGCAAAATACAGCAATGTCACACCAAACAACAGATTAGAAACATTCTGTCAGCTGCCATTCCAGATATGTATTGCTTATAAGTCTGAACAATTGAGTTAAAAAACATTTGGGGTTGGTCAATTTTTTTTTAAATGTTTTTGAAAGAAGTCTCTTATGCTCACCAAGGCTATAACGCAAATTCGATACTCATCCTCATGTTGTTTTGCCAAACCCTTAAGACCATTTATCTTTGAAACACAAATTAAGATATTTTTGATGAAATCCGAGAGCTCTCTGACCCTGCATAGACAGCAACGCAACTGACACATTCAAGGCCCAGAAAGGTAGTAAGGACATCGTTAAAATAGTCCATATGCCATCAGTGGTTCAACTTGTATTTTATGAAGCTACAAGAATACGTTTTGTGTGCAAAGTAGAGCTGCACAGTAAATCACATGTGATGGTCATGCGCATCTCGTCAGTAAAGCCGGTTCTGTGATTAGTAGTTAATCTCCATCACGTGCTTTCAGATGGAGCGGCATTTACTGCACAGAGCCATAGATCGCTGACAAGCTACGCAATATTGCGTTCATAATCGCAGATGAATCGCATTCGATGAACGCGATATTGCATAGCTTGTCAGTGAACTACGGCTCTGTGTATTAAATGCCGCTCCATCTGAGAGCACATGATGGAGATTAACAACTAATCAGAACTGGCTTTACTGACGAGATACGCTTGATCATCGCATGTGATTTATCGTGCAGCCCTAGTGCAAAGAAAACTATTTTATCAATGTCCTTTCTAGGCCTTGAACGTAGCTGTTTATGCAGGGTCAGAAAGCTATCGGATTTCATTTAAAATATCTTAATTTGTGTTCCGAAGATGAACAAAGCTCTTATGGATTTGGAACGACATGAGGGTTAGTAATTAATGACAGAAATTTCATTTTTGAATAAACTACTCCTTTAACATATTTTAAAATGCCATTTATTCCTGTGATGGTGAATCTTAATGTTCAGTCTTTTGTGTCTCATGATTCTTCAGAAATCATTCTAAAATACTGATTAGGTACCAGTCTTGACACCACATCTTTTGAACAGTAGTGTATTTTGTCGCTATGAATGCTAAGTAGTTCATCAGCTGGGGTGATATGAAGCTAACACAGCCATCCTGACAGGAACACAATATCTGGTGAGGATAGCAATGGCATGCCAGTCGTAACATGCTAGGAAATCACTCTTTATTAACGGGGATCAACTGATTTGAGTTGTTGGATGCCACAGTTCTCAATGTACTGCAGTTAACACTAGCCCTTATTTACATTTTGAAACTCAGCTGGCACCGCCAACTCATATGGCCTGAGGGTACTCTGCCATGAAAAATTTGACCTAATTCCAAGAACTTTGGGAATTGGCGAGGAAACAGGTGCTTTCTTCCACAGCTGCCCTCTGCATAATCAGAGCTCTAGTGTGGGTCTCATTCATATGAATGGAGAGACTGACATTCTTCTGATTGGAATTTTGCTTAGGCCTCATAGGCATACCGACTGAATGCCCGAAGTGTCACACATGACTCTGCCAACACATGCCGGCATTGCTGGTTGTGTTCTGGTACTTTGGCAGATGGGGAATGATTGTTTATCCACAGACCTCCAAATATTAATTATTTAAATTGTAACATTTATGGAAGTCCACAGCTTTGAAAAAAAAAACAAAGAAAACCTGACAGACCCTTGCCAAGAAAAATAAAGGAGGTGTTAAGATTAGTTGAAGTCCTTAAGGAGGATTTACTGATTTACTGAGTGGCAGATGTTTTCTCCATTTACTGTATGCAATCTCTGCAGAAAATGCACAGAAATGGCAGCCTAAAAACTAAAAATAGTCTCCCAATTTCCACCACCACCCACATGCTTAAACTTTCACCTGAGGAAAAAATGAAGGCCTGGAAATCTTGGACGTTTTTCCATTCGTTTAGGTCTATTTTTCAGAGAATGTTGCCATCGTAACTTCAAAAGACCTCAAGCACGTTTGTTATTGTTTATATCTTGGACTGAATCATGTGCTTTTCCCTAGATACACGGCCTCAAATTGATAACAGATTGCTTGAGATCCTGTTCTGTGCTGAGGGAAGGCACTGTTTTCTTTCTTTTTTTAAGGGGGAGGGGGGGTAGTAAATGTTTGAGACACTGTAATTTTTGTTTGAATGAGAAATGAACCTCTGCCCTGATTCAAAACAAGATTAAAAATTTGTGCAATTTGAATATACGTATATTTAAGCTTTAAGTCTTCAGTCGTCGACACGTTCACGAGAGTACCACGATGCATGCATATTGTTGAATAAAGTTATTTTTGTTTTCTTTGCGCACAAAAGGTATTTTTACTCTTAGCTTTATAACTTTATGATTGAACCACTGATATCACACGGGCTATTTTAGGTAGTAATATGTCCTTACTACCTTTCTGGGTCTTGAATGTGTCAGTTGTGTTGCTGTTTATGCAGGATCAGAAAGCTCTCGGATTTCATAAAAAATATCTTAATTTGTGCTCCGAAGATGAACTAAGGTTTTACAGACTTGGAATGACATCAGGGTGAGTAATTAATGACAAAATTTAAATTTTGGGTGAACTATCCCTTTAACACACAAGAGCCGATGTTTTTAAATGGTACTTTTTGTAACTTTTGGATTTTAACAGCTCCTGGTTACCATTCACCTTCACTGTATGGAAAAGAGCAGCATGAACATAAACATCTCTGTTTATGTTCCATGGGAGAAAGAAATTGACTTTTCATTTTTGACACTGTTTTTCTCTGACTGACTTTTATGACTGTCATTATTTCGAGGTATAATGAGTTATTTTCCATAATACATAATGTTCCACAGCTCCTAGAGATGAGCTGTTTTGATAGACAAGCTCTGTTCTTCTTAGGTATGGTAAAGTGAAAGCCTCTATAGCAGGACTTGGCAAAAGATGAAAAAAGGATCAAGAGAAAGACAACGTACTGGTTTTAATAAAACGCTGGTATCCGCCAAGAAAGACTGACAGCACAATCATATATCGCTTGTTTGATGGCTGTCAGCAAAATACTTTTTATTGCCCCTCTGCAAAGGTCTTAAGTAAAACGCCTTGAAGAGGCATATCTAACATCAACAACACTGGCTTGTAAGGAATTTGATGGTATATCAGTGGAAGATTTCATGTTGCATGAAGAGAACCTCGTTTGAACGCATTCACACATTTATACCTCTCCGTTGTATATAGTTATTGTATAAAAGATGAAAGTTTGAAGATGGTGTTGAGGAATTACGAACTAAAAGTTGAAATACTGCTATGTTGTTTCATTGTGCCAGTAGTTATGCAGTTTTTGTAATAATCTAGCTTTCCTGCTAACAAGCTAATTTCCCCATTTGAGATAAAACAATCAATTTTAAGTTTCCCACTAATAAATACAACTTCTCTCATTAATGACATAAATTTGTCTTCATTTGAAGGCCACTTTATTCTGACCTCCTTGCATATGTTAGTGTATTTTCCACCTTCTTCATCAGTTGTTTTCCATTGTTTTCATCTATGTAGATCTTGAAAGCAGCAGCTCAACTTTGAGTATTGCTACCTAGTGGATCCACCAAATAGTTTGGTCAGTTCTAGTTAACATCTACTGAATAGACGACACGTTCAGTTTGCTACTTTTTAGTTAACAACTACTTGACAGCTACTTTAAATCACAAGTAGTCTGTACCTCAGGAAGCTATAGTTTCAAGTAGCCTTCCAACATTGCTCTTAAGTGCAAGACATTTTATGCCAAGTTTTTCATCTTTCCCTTCAGCACTAACTGGGATTTTTGGGATCCAACTGAATGTACCATTGGGCCTGACAATCTGACTGGTGTGTTTTGGCCAGCCTTGAGCCCTGCAAACGTAATGCTCTTTGTAATGAGAAATACAAACTAGGGACAGCAGTGAGGCATGACAAGTATGTGTTTCTGTTGGAGGGAGCCCCTCACAAGAAAATACAAAGGAAAGATGAAAAAAAAGGAGAAGTCTAGGCAGAACCATGTCCAGAAGGAGATCTCAGCTGGGCCTGGCGCAAGACTAATGTTTTGATATATAGGCTGCACCAATGCCAGGCCTCCACCGACAGTCCCCTGACAGGTCACTCTCTCGCTTTCATTCCTCTTGCTCTCTCCCTTGTAACGCCAGAAAGTGTTTGCTCAGGTGGATGGTGACACAGTTAGAAGTGAAGTATGCTCCACCATCTCCCCGTGCGCAGCCAAAAGTTGTGTCACGCAGGGAAAGTAAGCTCCCGGCCCCTTCACACAGTGGGTGGGAGAGAAGCAGGAAGCTGCAACACAAATACAGACCAGATAGATGGTGAAAGATGAGGGAGAGACGAGGTGCGAAGGGAGAAAGAGAGTGAAGAAAGAGGAGGAAATAAGCAAAGGAGGTGAAAAGATGGCGAGCATGTATACACGCTAAAAAGTCGAAAATGAGGGGGAAAAAAAGCGAGAGGTGGGCGACCACCCGTTTAGATAATGAACGTGGGGGCCGGGTTATGGATTTTAAAGTTTATGGTCTGTGGAACTCGCCTTGAAACGGCGCAGTTCTCCGTTTATTTTATCATGCCATGCCGTCTCAGAACCTCTGTCAGGAATTCTCATTTCGTGAAGACTAATCACAGTCTAAACACGACATCTGAGTCAATAGGCAACCCCACTGTATTGTTTACTTTTGCTTCCAAACAATCCCGACATCAGTCTGAGATGGAATTTTGCCCCTGGGCTGTTTATTTTTTGAGAATAAAAACTGGCAAATAAAAAAAAACGGGAAATCAGATGCCATTGATACTTTTGAACACAAGTTTGGTAAAGTTAGTTATGGGTTTGAGTTATATTAAAGGATGTTATATAATGTTATATTTCCTTCCTACATGCCATTCGAAACCTGCATTTTGTCCTGTGAAACACAAATATAGAATCATTATACAGCTTGAGCCAAAAAGCATAATTTTGGACCAAAAGTTCTCCATAGAGCTTGTGCGCTACAGTAACTTTGTGTGAAGAACATAAATTTTATGGTATACAATTTCAGATAAACTCAAAAAATATCCATGTAGCTCTGATGTCATTATTTCACAAAAACTATGGTAAAAAAACTGAATAGTAATTCAAAATACTTTAGCAGCATGACTCGATAAAAGTAAAACGATTTCAATGGGTGTTAAATCGTTCAGAAAGGACTATTATTGATCAGTATGACCAGGTGTGTTGGGTCAGGACTATATATCTACAGTTTTAAAAAAAAGTTTCTTTATTGGCATCTATAGTTCCACAAAGAACCTTTACATTCATGGAAACTTTTCATTGCACAAAAGATTATTTTGTGGAAAATGGTTCTTCACACTAAGAAAAAAATGGTTTTTTGAAGAACTGTTCACTGAAAGGTTATTAAAGTAACCAAAAAAACTTTGTTCTGTGGCATCACAGCGAAACCCCCTTTTTGGAACATTTATTTTTAAGAGTATTTACAGAAAAAGCTTCAATTTGTTATGAAAAGCCTCACTAATGCGCTTTCTTTATTAGCAAAACCATTAGCAGAATATTCATCTCAAAATGGATGGCAAATAAAAAAAGAAAAATAAAAAAAATAAAAAAAAACTTGCAACAGCAAGCTCAAAAAAGGAGCGTTAAATGATTAGATTAATTTTAGAAACAAACTCAGCATGTATTTGTGAATTTCCAAATGTCCAAGACCAAAGAACTAAGGTGATATGAAGGAAAAATAAATTTTTCATTTAATCAGCTGTTAATGATGGCAATGGGGCATGATGAGCTTCCAGATCTTTGTTCAGCAAACCCAACTAATTACTCAACTGTAATTAATGAGCTCTGATTAGTACATCCTGATGATATGACAGATCGATAACACGCATAACTGATAGTAAACAGCACACTCAAACTATCACAAAACTCGCTGTGAAACATAACAGACCTGGAGATGTGTTTAGATGTTCCTAAATGACACTTGCCCAAAGTTAGTGTTGATTTACAAGATGACGGTATATTTTAACAGCAGTTCCCTCTGAGGTGTAATAGGTTGTCTGAAAAAGCAGAGGCAGGAAATGAAGGCTGCTATCAATGAGAACGCCTCACATCTGGATGCCATTATTTGCCCTCGTTCTTTTTGGCAAGTGATAAAAGATCTAGCCATGCAGCTCTGACATAATTTTCTCAAGGCAAAAACAATGCTCAGAAACACTGTACAGTAATTCAAAATACTTTGGCAGCATGTCAAAATAAAAGTAAAATGATTGTGATATTTTAATGTTGGGTGCTTTCAGAGGGGGTCTTTTATTGAAATCTTTAAATCGGGTATGACCATGGGTGTTGGGTGAAGATACGTTTGAATATACATTAGTGATTTTACTGCAATATGAAAAATTATTACACCTTAAAACCATTTTGAATCTAAATCATTTTGAAAAGATCTATAATTCAGTGAAAGAAATAAGTATAGAATAGCAAAGTATGAGAATATTTTCACCGGAACAATGGACGGTATATTTTAGACATTGGGTTTCAAACACCGTTGTACCCCATTGATTGTTTTTTTTATGCAATGAATTTTATTGGAAAAAAAAAAAAAAAAAAAAAAAAAAAAAAAGTAAAGTACAAAATATTTTGTTTGCGTTCCAAAGAATAAACAAAGTCATGAGGGTGAGTAACGATGATGCAATTTAAATTCTTGAAAACTTTCCAGGATTTATTTAAACTCTTGGAAAATTTTACCAAACTTTATTGAAATTTTTCTGCCCCTTTGCAACCCTAGACATCACGACAAATATACACTCACCAGCCAATTTATAAGGTACACCTTGCTAGTACCGGGTTGGACCCCCTTTTGCCTTCAGAACTGCCTTAATTCTTCGTGGCATAGATTCAGTCCATATTGACATGATAGCATCACGCAGTTGCTGCAGATTTGTCGGCTGCACATCCATGATGCGAATCTACCGTTCTCAAAGGTGCTCTAATGGATTGAGATCTGGTGACTGTGGAGGCCATCTGAGTAAAGTGAACTCATTGTCATGTTCAAGAAACCAGTCTGAGATGATTTGAGCTTTGGGTCATGGTGCATTATCCTGCTGGAAGTAGCCATCAGAAGATGGGTACACTGTAGTCATAAAGGGACATGGTCACCAACAATACTCAGGTAGGCTGTGGCGTTTAAACGATGCTCAATTGGTACTAAGGGGCCCAAAGTGTGCCAAGAAAATATCCCCACACCATTACACCACCAGCAGCCTGAACCGTTGAGACAAGGCAGGATGAATCCATGCTTTCATGTTCTTTATGCCAAATTCTGACCCTACCATCTGAATGTTGCAGCAGAAATTGAGACTCATCAGACCAGGCAACGTTTTCTCAATCTTCTATTGTCCAATTTAGGTGAGCCTGTGCGAATTGTAGCCTCCGTTTCCTGTTCTTAGCTGACAGGAGCGGCACCCGGTGTGGTCTTCTGCTGCTGTAGCCCATCTGCTTCAGGGTTCGACGTGTTGTGCATTCAGAGATGGTATTCTGCATACCTTGGTTGTAACGAGTGGTTATTTGAGTTACTGTTGCCTTTCTATCATCTCTAACCAGTCTGCCCATTCTCTTCTGACCTCTGACATCAACAAGGCATTTTCGTCCACACTGCCGCTCACTGGATATTTTCTCTTTTCCGGACCATTCTCTGTAAACCCTAGAGATGGTTGTGCTTGAAAATCCCAGTAGATCAGCAGTTTTTGAAATACGCAGACCAGCCCGTCTGGCACCAACAACCATTCCACGTTCAAAGTCACTTAAATCCCCTTTCTTCCCCGTTCTGATGCTCGGTTTGAACTTCAACAAATCGTCTTCACCACATATAGATGCCTAAATGAATTGAGTTGCTGCCATGTGATTGGCTGATTAGCAATTTGTGTTACCAAGCAATTGAACAGGTGTACCTAATAAAGTGGCCGGTGAGTGTATATTTGCATTGCTCACAGCACCTTGGAAAAAAAAAAACTAAAAACCTTGCATTTTGATGTATGATTTGTTGATACGCAAAAATAAAACTCAAGCAATATTTAAATATATATATATATATATATATATATTTAGAGTTTACACTTTAAATTAGATTTATTTAAATATATGTAACTTTGCTAGTACAAAATTAAAGCAAATTTCAACTTTGTATTGTTTAAAACTTATGCATTTCATTTTCTTAGTTCATATTTAAATTAACTACTTTATATACATTCCTTTTAAAGACGACTTTTTAATGTAAATGTGTCCTAAAACTGAATGTCAGGTCTTAAATATAGACTGAAATATTTTTGAGTGCAGTTTATATGCCTTTAAGTTGAGGATAATGACAATATTAAATGGGTTTGTTCAGACCGTAGGGTGAGGTGGACTGGAGTGAAGGCGACTGACCTTGGTGATTACACCTCATATTATTGTTCCTGTCATCTGTTTTCATTGGCCTCAGGGATGGTAGCCATGGCAACGGCACATAGCAGGCCAATCGGCGGTGACCCCGCCGTCCTTTGCATTTCCTGGTGTGCCCGTGATGAAGGGAGGCTCCTCCAGGGGCAAGGATCTCCGTGATGAGGCCAGGTCTCTATTTCGGCTCCAGGTCCCAACCCCCTCCCCGCCCCCTCCCCCCAGCACTGTTCAATTACAACTGAGCTCCTGCCTGATTAGACTTACATTGTTTAAGTTCTGTGACGGAGCTGCTTAATTGTATGATTACTTAAATTGACCTATGGGACCCCCACCTCACCTGGGTGTCACTCAGAGCTGGAGAAGGGTCCTGTCATGACTTGGGCCATGACTTGGGCCTCTGCTTGATGATGCTGGCCAGAGAGCATGACCAGTCTGTGTTTTTTCTGGGATGATGTTTCTCTAAGCCATCATGTGGGAGAAGGAATCCAGATTTGAATAATTGAGATTTTGCTTGGGCAGGTGGTCTGTTGCCACCTTAAGGTAAATAGTTTGGCACAGCTTAGGCACTTGTTGTTTTTGTATCCAGTACTGCATTGCCAGCCTTTTGACAAAGTAATATTTTCTCTCCATGATGTAGCTCGTTTCATTGCTCTGTGTGTGTGTGTGTGTGTGTGTGTGAACAAAGAATCATTGTAGTATGTGGGTAAGTGATAAAAAAGTGTATCTATGACAATGAAAATGAAAAATCTAGTTTGAAACACCTGTGCCAAAAAACACTCTTTGTATTTGTGTTGGTTTTATTCAGTTTGGGAGGAATATTTAATACGTTAATACCATTTTCAAGAAACGTTTCAGTTGAATGATTTGAAAAATGCACTGTGGTGACCATCAAGTAAAAACATTTGCCAACTTCAGTCATTGCCTTTCACATCTTAATTATTATTAAAATAAAAAAAAAATAATAATAATAATTTTTTTTACATATATATTAATTCATAAATATGTTTGTAGTAAAATGTTTTTTGGGAGTTACGAGTTACACCATTTGACATTTTACAATGTGAATAAACATTGACGTCATAAAAAGGTCTAATTATCTGATAATTTTAGAGACTTTTTGACCACGTTGGTTGAACCACATGACATTTTTAGTGGTAATAGTTGTATATTATTGCTCTTTTGTTGGTTTTGATTGCTTCGATTGTCATCATTTGTAAGTTGCTTTGGATAAACGTGTCTGCCAAATTACTAAATATAAATGTAATGTAAATATAATAGGCAGCTTTATTTATTTATTTATAAGAAATAATAATAAAATATTATACCAAAATGGGTTGTTTTCCCCCCAGATAATGTCGTTTTTTTAATGAGCCCCCCCATATTATGATACCAAAACAGTTGACCTTGTGGTTCGAAATAACATTAAAATCAATTTAAATTCAGAAATTCATAATAAAATGCAATGTATTGAGGCCATTATAATGTATAAATTGCATCTTTAATGTTGTTGTTTTTGTTTTTTATTAAATTATCAAATAAATGAGGTAAGTATACGAAATGTTCCTTTGAAGAAAACTTCAGTTTCACTTTTCTTTTTTTTTTCTTTTTTCACGTATGGGACCATAATGACATTTTTGTAACAATAAATCATACCGTCTATTGTTTACTCATGCAAATAAAATTCATACTTACTGAGACACACAAAGCAGTGAGAATAGCATGGGTGGAAAGTCACACTCTAAATCATAGGGGTGTTATGTAACTACTGGGTGTAAACTTTTAACTGTCATCTAGTATACTATTGGACTGATCAATTTGCGTAGGGACTGCATTCCTTACACTGATACAGTTGATGCATGAACTGGGAGCCATTAAGGTGACCCTGGGAGTGAAACCAAGAGAGTCTGCAAATTTTCACCTTATCGGAAGAAAAAGGGTTGAATTGTGAAACAACAGGGGAAAGATAAGCAGTAAACGTTTGGTTGTGTATGAAACATATACAGAATATAATGTATTGAAATAAATGTATGTGCACTAGTATCAGTACCAGATGTCAAAAGTTAAAAAGATAAACTGTATACTTTGCCGAGTAAAATAAATTGCACGAAAACCGAAACTTTTGGTTCCTGTCGGGGGGGCACAAAAGAATAAGCATTATTTACAAAAGCGTACAAATATTTGATCACCCCAGGCAGGGGGTCTGAGTGTTGTAATGACCCAGTCGGCAGTCTGCAGTCTGTTTATGAACACAGTATTGAAATGCCATTGAGCCCCTTGGGTCAGCCTTTGAAATGAAACAGATAAGATAATTGGCCCTAATAGAATCCAGAAAGCTGGTGCGTCAAGGCTTTCCCCAAGACCTTTCTCACTTTTTGGTTTTCCTTTTATTATTTTTTCAGTCCCTCTTGAGTTTGCGTTTGTGAGGCGTGTGGAAGTCGCTTCTTAATTTAAACCAGGCCCTGTTCTGCCAGACCCTGGAGTCTGCAGCTTGCAGACCTTTTGAAGTTGTGAAAGTGTTCGGAGCACAGTTGGCCTTCTAATTTGGTTGCCGTGGTTACTCTAATTTGCACACTTTAATGCTGACTTTATTATGAAGGAAAGCAGCCATTATATGCACCTTGGGCACTTGCGTGGTTTTGGGCTCAGTGTCAAAGGTCACCCCAGCTTAATCTGAGATTTTGAAAGCTGCCATTGCCAAATCACATCCGTCACAGAAGCAAAAGTAACTGTACTAGTCCAAAACGCTTGATTGTGATCAGGCAACTACTTTTAAAAGATGCAAAGATTCATGGGAATGAAGTGGAAAGAGTCCAAGGACTTTTTTCTTTCCTCGGGTGGAGGTTTTAGCATGCATGTGTGATTGGAGGAAGAAACTGAGGAGCAATGTGTGCAACAAAACAGTCACTAAACAACTACTTTGTGTTTATGGGATGTGGCGCTCATTATTTTGTCATATCTGTTTAATAATTTAAAAATGCATTTAAATTAAAAAATATATTTTGTTATTTTTCGAGGGCATAAAGTGAAAATATCAGGGTCTACTAATACTGTTCTGATATATAATAAATATATTTTATATTATAAATATATTATATTTCATTATATAATAAAAATTATTTTATTTTGATATTTTAATTTAATGTAATTATTTATTTAATTTTATTGATATATTATTATTCATTTAAAATGTATTTATTAATTTATATGTTAAAATTTTAGAGGATTTCAAGAGGTTTTGATTTTAGAGGATTTTTAGAAGTCTTTATATCAGAATAAAACAAAATATTCTTAAAAACGCAAGTAGTTTGGCTTCATCTTTTATTGTTCTTTCTTAGAACAAAATTACTGCTTATTAATATTTGGTACATTTTTGTTCGTAAAACCAAATTGTTCAATCAACATGCAGAAACATGGTAAAGAAAACAGGAAATAACATCATAAGGAGAACACCTGCAGATCCTCAAGACTGTCGACATCAATAAGTCTCTTTAAATAATAAGATCATTTGATCTTTTCTTGACAAGGCAAGCTTAATTCAGGTTTTAATGTCATGTGGTGCGACTCCCCCAAAACTTAATAATATTTTTGAATAAATAGTTCATGATTTGTAATAAAAAAAAACTTTAAAAACTTTAAAACACACACACACACACACACACATATATATATATATATATATATATATATATATATATACACAACCCAAATTCTGGAAATGTTGGGAGGTTTTTTTTTTATTTTAATAAAATGAGAACTAAAAAAGTTTCAAATCACATAAGCCAATATTTTATTCAGACTAGGACATTGATGACATAACAAATGTTTAAACTGAGAAATTTTACAATTTCATGCACAAAATGCGCTCATTTCAAATTTGATGCCTGCTACAGGTCTCAAAATAGTTGGGACGGGGGCATGTTTACCATGTTGTAGCATCTCCTCTTCTTTTCAAAACAGTTTGAAGACGTCTGGACATCGAGGTTATGAGTTTATGGAGTTTTGTTGTTGGAATTTGGTCCCATTCTTCCCATTCCAGCTGCTGAAGAGTTTGTTGTCCTCTTTGATGTATTTTTTGTTTAATGATGCACCAACTGTTCTCTATAGGTGAAAGATCTGGACTGCAGGCAGGCCAATTCAGCACCTGGACTCTTCTACTATGAAGCCATGCTGTTGTAATAGTTGCAGTATGTGGTTTTGCATAGTCCTGCTGAAATACACAAGGCCTTCCCTGAAATAGACGCTGTCTGGAGGGGAGTATATGTTGCTCTTAAACCTTTATATACCTTTCAGCATTCATAGTGCCCTCCAAAACATGCAAGCTGCCCATACCGTATGCACTTATGCACCCCCATACCATCAGAGATGCTGGCTTTTGAACTGAACGCTGATAACACGCTGATAACATGGAAGGTCTCCCTCCTCTTTAGCCCGGAGGACACGGTGTCCGTGATTTCCAACAAGAATGTCAAATTTGGACTCGCCTGATCATAGAACACTTTTCCACTTTGAAACAATCCATTTTAAATGAGCCTTGGCCCACAGGACACGACGGCACTTTTGGACCATGTTCACATATGGCTTCCTTTTTGCATGATAGAGCTTTAGTTGGCATCTGCAGATGGCACGGCAGATTGTGTTTACCGACAGTGGTTTCTGGAAGTATTCCTGGGCCCATTTAATAATGTCAATGACAGAATCATGCCGATAAGTGATGTAGTGTCGTCTGAGGGTCTCAACACCATGGGCATCCAACAAAGGTCTTCGGCCTTTTCCCTTACGCATAGAGATTTCTCCAGTTTCTCTGAATCTTTTGATGATGTTATGCACTGTAGATGATGAGATTTGAAAAGCCTTTAAAAATAACGTTCCTCAACGTCAAATTGCAAAGTATTCCACAATCTTTTTTACGTACTCTTTCACAGATTGGAGAGCCTCTGCCCATCTTTACTTCTGAGAGACTCTGCCTCTCTAGGACATCCCTTTTATAGCTAATAATGTTACAGACCTGATATCAATTAACTTAGTTATTAGTTATTATAATTAGTTGCTAGATGTTCTCCCATCTGCATCTTTTTTTTTTTTTTTTTTTATCTTTTCAAAATTTCTGGCTTTTTCAGCCCTTTTTTGCCCCCATGACAACTTTTTTGAGACCTGTAGCAGGCATCACATTTGAAATGAGCTCATTTAGTGGATAAAAGTGTAAATTTTCTCCGTTTAAACATTTGTTATGTTCTTTATGTTCTATTGTGAATAAAATATTGGCTCTGTGGAATTTGTGCTCTGCATTTAACCCATCCAAGTGTACAAACAGTAGTGAACATACACCCGGAGCAGTGGGCAGCCAATGCTGCGGCGCCCGGGGAGCAGTTGGGGTTTTGGTGCCTTGCTCAAGGGTCTCACCTCAGTCATGGTATTGAGGGTGGAGAGAGTGTTGGTTATTCACTCCCCCCACCTACAATACCTGCCGGACCTGAGACTCAAATTAGTAATTAGAAATTAGTATATTGCATAAGTCTTCATACCCTTAAATCAGTACTTAGCTGAAGCACCTTTACAGCCTCAAGTCTTTTTGGGTATGATATGACAAGTTTTGAATCAGAATTTGGCAATTATCTACCATTCTTTTCCTCATCTCTTCGCGTCTCAAGCTCTTTCAGGTTGGATGGGGGCATATGCACATCTTCAGGTTTCTCCAGAAATATTTGATTTCATTCAAGCCCAGGCTGTGGCTGTGGAGTTGTCTATAAGCCACTCTTGTTGTGTGCTTAGGGTCATTGTCCTGTTGGAAGTAGAACCTTCTGCCCAGTTTGAGGTTCTGAATGCTCTGGACTGGGTTTTCATTAAGGCTATCTCAATATTTTGGTGCATTGAGCTTTTCTTCTTCTCCGAGTCCCTCAGTCCCTGCAGCTTAAAAACAGCCCCACAACATGAGGCTGCTACCAGCACACTTTACTTTTGGGATGATACTCTGCAGGTGATGAGCAGTGCCTGGTTTCCTTCAAACATGATGTTTGGAATTGAAGCTCGTTTCTCAGAGTCTGAGGGTCCTTTAGGTGCTTTTTTGCAAATTCCAAGTGTGTTTTCATGTGTCTTCACTGAGGAGAGGATTGCATCTGGCCACACCAGCTTAAAGCACAGATTGGAGTGTTGCAGTGATGTTTGTCCTTCTGTAGGTTTCTCCTATCTCCACATATGATCATGGAGTTCAACTAGAGTGACCATCAGGTTCTTGGTCACCACTCCAACCAAAGCCCTTCTCCATCAATTGCTCAGTTTGGCCAGGAGGCCAGCTCTAGGAAGAGTCCTGGTTGTTCCAAACTTCTTCCATTAAGGGTAACGGAGACTACATGCTTCTGTGAAACTTAAATGCAGCATAATTTTTTTCTGAACTCTTCCCCAGATGTGTGGTTTGACGCAATACTGTCTCTGAGCTATAAAGGCAGTTTGTTTGACATCAGGGCTTGGTTTTTGCTCTGATATGCATTTTCAGCTGTTAGACCTTTTATTAAGACACGTATGCCTTGCCAAATCATACCCATTCAATTGAATTTGCCACAGGATAACTTCACTCGAAATGCAGGAACATCTAAAAGCAATATGAATGCTCCAGAGCTAAATTTCAACTGTCCCAGATAAGGGTTTTATTGTTTTATTGAAAGGATCCCCATTAGCTACAGCCGTGCTGCAGCTATTCTTCCTGGGGTCCTAGAAAAATATATACATAAACAATAAAAAAATCATAAAAAATACAGAAAAAAATAAATGAAAAAGATATTTATTAGCCTAGTAAACTCGATGAGAGATTTCTGTGTGTCAGGCCGTCACCTTCACGTCGGAGCCTGCCATTTTTTCCCGATCTCCACACTGAGGTGTCGAGATCGTGGTGTAAACCTTTCTCGGCCCATCTCTTCATCCCGCCTCTTGTAATTACGGTAATGTGGCGGGGTTGGCTGAGCACGGTTATAGAGCGATGCCCCGAGTGGAACAGACGCTTGTGATCTATCTGTCACCTCGCGCGGCGTTGTCTCTAAAGGCTCCGTCCTTGCCTACCAAGCCGCTGCGTACAACTTCAGCGCTGGTGGGCAAGGGGTACACAGCTGCGGGTCAGGCTGGAGCGTGTCTGCACACCATGGCGGTGTTACAGGCCCACCATGGCGGTGTTACCAAGCCGACCTGCTTCAAGAGCTGGATGAGGGAGAGGGGCTCAGGCCTGAAGATATTACTGAGCTCCGTAAAACCGCTGATCTGTCTCTCCGCGCCACCAAAGAGACTGCCCGTGCCGTTGGCAGGTCTATGGCAGCACTGGTGGCTGTGGAGAGTCATTTATGGTTGACTCTGTCCAACTTACAAGACAAGGACAGGGTCCTCCTCATGGACGCCCCGCTTGCGCCTTCTGGCTTGTTCGGCGACACCGTCAACTCTGTCGTCAACAGGTACCAGGAGGCTTGTAAACAGGCGGCGGCGTTTCAGCGGTTTCTCCCTCACCGATCTCTAGCTCGGAGGGCTTCTGGGCGGGAGTGCCAGCTCCTTATACAGGGATGCACAAAAACAGAGCGTGACTACCCGCACCCTACTGAGGTGGGGCCGTGGTGACAAACGCTCTGGGTCGGGGACCTCTAAGGCTAAAGGTTTATGAGGGCAGACCTCTCTGGGGCAGAACGGGGTTACACCTCATTATACGATGTCCGTCTCCCCCCAGTGCCCTCGGGAGACCAGTCTGCCAACCCTGCCAGAGTTCCAGGGCATAGCTGGCTCCGGCGAGTGATATTCTCAGTTTCTTCCGCCCCGAAGTGTAGCGGAGCTGAGAAGCTCGCCACCCCTGCAGGGGTCTCTAGAGTTCCTGGTTCGGCTGTCTCCTACCGGTCCTCCGCTTCAGGGCACCGAGCCAGCAGCTCTGGGTACATCAGAGGCCAGTCTCAAGAGACTGGTTCCCTTAGTAGACCATCTGGAAACTATGTGGAAACTACTGCTAAATGTATCTCAGTGGGTCCTGCGTACTGTAGAGAAAGGCTATCGTATTCAGTTCGGCGCTCCGCCGCCGCCTTTCAATGGGGTGATTTCCATGTGCGTGGGCCTCGAGCAGGCTTTGATCATGGAACAGGAAGTAGACACTCTCTTGAGGAAGGAGGCCATCGAGGTGGTCCCTTCTCACGAAAGAGAGTCCAGGTTCTACAGCCGGTACTTCATTGTTCCAAAGAAGGATGGAGGCTTGCGTCCCATTTTAGATCTGCGTCAGTTGAACCGCTCAGTCATGCGACTGAGGTTCAGGATGCTTACATTCAATCAGGTCGTGTCTCAGATCAAGTCCGAGGACTGGTTTGTCATGATAGATCTAAAGGATGCATACTTCCACGTCTCCATCCTTCCCTCTCACAGGAAGTTCCCGAGGTTTGCTTTTGGGGGCAAAGCTTACCAATATCGGGTTCTTCCTTTCGGCCTTGCACTCTCACCCCGCACCTTTATGAAGTGTGTGGATGCTGCCCTGGCTCCCTTGCGACTCCAGGGCATTGGCATACTCAATTATATCGATGATTGGTTGATTTTAGCTCGATCAGAGCAGGTGGCGATTCGACATCGAGATGTCTTTCTCACGCACATGAAAGTGCTGGGGTTGAGACTGAACGCCAAGAAAAGTGTACTTTCTCCAGTACAGAGAACCACTTATCTAGGCGTGGTGTGGGATTCGACCACGATGCAGGCACGTATATCTCCTGCTCGGATCGAGGTGATCCTCACCTCAGTCAAGAGAGTGAAAGAGGGCCAGTCACTCACTGTCAAGCAGTTTCAGAAACTGCTGGGGCTCATGGCAGCTGCGTCCAACGTGATACCTTTTGGCCTGCTGTACATGAGACCCCTACAGTGGTGGCTCAAGACCAAGGGGTTCTGCCCGAGGGGAAACCCGCTTCGCATGATCAAGGTCATGCGGCGATGCCTACGTACCTTAGACACGTGGAGCCAACCTTGGTTCTTGTCTCAGGGCCCAGTACTGGGAGCTCCTTGTCGCCGCGTAATGCTAGCGACGGACGCATCCCTCACCGGTTGGGGAGCGGTCATGAGTGGCCACCCTGCCCGCGGTCTGTGGAGTGTTCGCCATCTCACTTGGCATATCAATTGTTTGGAAATGTTGGCCGTGTTTCGTGCACTCAAGCACTTTCTCCCAGACCTAAGAGATCACCATGTGTTGGTGCGCACCGACAGCACAGCGGTGGTCTCTTACATCAACCACCAGGGAGGTCTGCGTTCGCGCCCCTTATACAAGCTGGCGCACCAGATCCTTGTGTGGTCCCAGGGCAAACTTCACTCGCTGAGGGCCGTCTATATCCCTGGGTATCTCAATGTGGGAGCAGACATCCTGTCGAGGCCCGGGGAATGGATGCTTCACCCCGAGGTGGTGAAGCAGATATGGAGAATTTTTGGCCAGGCTCAGGCGGACCTCTTTGCGACTCAAGAGACAGTGCAATGTCCCCTCTGGTTCTCTCTAGTTCCTCCAGCTCCTCTGGGACTGGACGCTATGGTACAGACCTGGCCGAGGCTTCGTCTGTACGCTTTTCCCCCGATTGCTCTGCTCCCGGGAGTTCTGGCGAGAGTGCGCCAGGACGAGGTCAGCCTACTTTTGGTAGCACCGTTCTGGCCGGGCCGAGTATGGTTCTCGGACCTGATTTCTCTCCTCGACGGCCCTTCATGGGAGATTCCCGTCAGGAGAGATCTCCTCTCACAGGCAGGGGGTACTATCCTTCACCCCCGCCCGGAGCTGTGGAAGCTGTGGGTGTGGCCCCTGAGGGGGCGCAGCTCATAGCTTCCGGTCTCTCAACCGAGGTTGCTGAGACCATCCCCAGTCCAGAGCTCCCTCTACGAGGAAATTGTATACCCTGAAGTGGAAACTTTTCACTTCTTGGTGCGGAGACCGCCACCTTGACCCATTTAACTGCCCGATTGGTACAGTGCTGGAGTTCCGGTTTGGCCAAAGCATTTCTCTACCCTCGAGCGGGTTATGTTCCTAAGGTCCCCTCTTCTATACCACGGCCTGTCGTGTTGCAGGCCTTCAGTCCTCCTCCCTTTCGGGAGCCCTACCAGTGGAAGCTTGATTGTATGTGTCCAGTGCAAGGGACATTCGTTTCTATGGCCTTAATCTGTGGGCCACTCCTGGCTCTTCTGTTCTTTCGCCCTCGCTGTGCTCTTGAGGGATACACACAGGGCAGGTACTTGGAAGTCTGGAGGCGTGGGCATCTCGTTCCCCTAGCGCTTTCGACGCAGCTCGAGTTCCTGGAAGGGAACGTCTCGGGTTACATATGTAACCCTGGTTCCCTGAAGGGAACAAGACGCTGCGTCTCGAGGCCATACTTCCTGCATCCCTGCGAGCGGTTGCTTCATTCCTAGAAGTAAACGCCGGCTCCGCCGCACGTGCTTTTATGCTTCCCGGTCGGTGACGTCACCCGCCTGTGATGTCTAGCCCATCCATTGGACAGATTACACTCTGGTCAGAGCGCGGTCACGCTGAAGGCGTTCCCCTAGCGCTCTCGACGCAGCGTCTCGTTCCCTTCAGGGAACCAGGGTTACATACGTAGCCCGAGATGTTTTCAGTGAATTGCCTATTCTCTACTTTTTGTCTCTTGCTCCTGTTTCTTCTTTTGCCATTTTGAAACAGTCCCCACAAACCTGGTTACGATCCACCAGCATGAAATGTGAATACTTGTAATGTTTCCCCCTGGTCTTAAGATTTGTTCAGGAGTATGTGTGTGTGTGTGTGTGTGTATATATATATATATATATATATATATATATATATATGTATATGTATATGTAACATTTTTTAAAATAATTTCTTGAAACATTTCTTGAAAATGTTGTAAAATCTCAGCTAATAACTGCCTGATTGGCATGATTGTTTTTGGCTTAGCGCTGAAGTACATAGGCCTATTTATCTTAAAATCGTAAAAATAATCTATAAAATAATTGCATATGAAGGCAACTGCAGCTTCATTGTGCAATATATGTATTATTCTCTGAAATCAATGTTTTTTTTTAATATATCTTTCCAATCTAAGCTCATTATTTAAATATAACTCTTCAATCAATCCTTGTACACATCATGCAGCTTTACAATGTTAGTGAAATGGTGAGGAAGGAGGATGGAATGGCGTATTGGAATGGAGTTTTCCTTCAAGGCTGGTAGTTTGCACTCATCCACAGCCCATGAAGAGTTAATGTGGTGTGTCGCAGGGAAAAGGCAATAATTACTGTCCCATGCCACTGCGCAGTTCAGATCGCTCCACGCTGGGGTGCAGACCACACTTTACGTGAATGTCCACATTCTTGGGCAGGCTAATCAACACGATCAATGGTGCCAGACAGTTGAGCTTTAAAACAGCGTTACGTTCTGCCATGCCTCTTTTACCCAGTTTCCCCACAGTATAGTTTCATCTTATCAGACATGTGGTATGTGCAGTCGAAAAATAGTTAGGCTTTCAGGCAGATTTAACATGTTGATTTCAGGCACAAATTTGTAATGAGCTGCTGTTGACCTAATGGATCTGCTTTGTTCTCAGTGAGTTATGCAATTCTCACAGTTTTTGAGGATTTCCATGCGTTGACAACACATGGAAAACAAACATTCATCATTTTTAAAAAATATTGGTTCCAAAAAGGGGGGGTTTCACAGTGATTCCATAGAAAAACCATTTTGAGTTCACTAAAAAGTTATTTTGGGAAAAGTTCTTAAAAGAACCAATTTTTTCTTGCTGTGAAGAATATCTAATGGACCTTTTTCCAATATAAAGAACCTCTAGAGGTTCCATGGATGTTAAAGGTTCTTCATGGAAGCATTGATGCAAATAAAGAACTTTTATTTTTAAGAATGTACATTCACAGACTGTAGTTTTAATGTGTATGCATTTAAATGTTTAGGATGATTAATTCTGGAATAGTTTATGGAATATTACAGGTTCAATGCAATTTAAGCTGAAGCATTTGTGGCATAATATTGAATACCATCAAAAATAAATTGGTCTTTTCTTTCATTTTCTGTAATATAGGCAAAAATCAAGCACTTGAATTAATTTATAGTTAAAACTTGTATATTATTTGAGCTGTAAAATTGTTCTAATTTTAATGGTTGTTTTAACCAGCACAGCTGTTTCCAGTATTGATAATCATAATAAATCTAGACTTTGAAGGATCATGTGACACTGAAGACTGAAGTAATGTCTGCTGAAAATTCAATTTTGCCATCACAGGAGGAAATTACATTTTAAAATTAAAATATAAAACAAAATGAATATTATGCATTTTAAAAATATTTCACCATTTTACTGCTTTAATTTTTTTTTAACAAATTAAATCAGCCTTGTTGAATATTAGAGACTTTTTTTTTCAAAAACTACACAGAAAAGGGTAGTATTTTTTCCCTCACTAAAGTCATGGTATTACAATATTATAATATTGTTTCCATCTTGTGGCTACATTATTAAAACACTATTAAAACGTTTAAAGATTGGCCTATTCACCTTGAATTGTGAGATTCGTTTTTGTTTTTTTTTGTTTTAAGAAAAGGAGGGACAAGTCGAATTTAAGTTTTGTGGTAATCAACATTGTCTCAAATGCTATCCATTGAGCTTAACTTGTATTAAATCCTAAATATTCCTTAAAGTTCTAAATGAGTATTTCCTGCCTGTAGAAATATCACTCCACCAGGCTTCAAGCTGTGAGAAAGAGTCAAAGGGGCAACCCCGGGGTTGACCAAACATAAGGCAGGCTGACCAGATCCCAAAAGCGAATGCGTAACACAATACCTACGAGCATGCCGTGGGATGCTTTGAACTTGATTTAGTACCCGGGTCACAAGCGACTTAGTTTGCCTCGCTGCAGGTTGGAGCCAGAACCCTGGGGACGCCAGTCCCTTAAGTCAGTGCTTGATGTCATCCTCCACGTTACGGCAAAGACGCATGAGATTAACTAACAAGGTGTCCTGTAGAGATCACTCAGACCTTAGATATAGCACTTACAAATATTATTAGTCCCGTTTAGGCTGGTTTATAAGTAATAATCTGACTTTCAGCATTACCATATTTCAGTCAAAATTCCGATGTCATTGCAGGATTTTTGGGAAACTACATCAAAGTCCTGTTGAGAATAAGAAACAGAACCACCTTGTGCGCTGATCACATCAATACATCCTGTTCTATTCGATTCGTCACCTTTTTCCTCTGAAATGATTCATGTAAAACATTTTCAGTTCTTAGAACTTCCCACTCTTGCATGCGCTGGTTTGGAGAGATTTCATCTAATCAATCTCATGCCCAATAGTTTATTGTACATTCGATTAACAGAGATTCAAACCGGCACACAGAATTTTTGTTCCGTAATAACAAATGTCTTTATTGTCTGGACAACAGAATATCATAATTGCCATGACAAGTTGTCACAGGTGTTTATGTTTTGTAATGTTATACAGTTGATTCATTTAAATTTTGTTGGCCACAAAAGTTTGATATGTTAGTTTTTACATACAAACATGCAAAATATGTACAATTGGAACCTTGTATTAAGCTGTTTAATGATAGTTAGTCACAACTTGGTGTATAATATAAAATATGGCTCGCTATTGTGGGTTTTTTAGTTTTCTAGCCAATGTATGTGTATAGAAAATGACTTAAAAAAAAAAAAACCTAGCCTTAAAAATATTCACATGTTCCAATCTTATTTTCCAACTTATCTTATTTTTGTGCTTTTGTCTTTTGCTATCCAATTTTTGAACGTGCTTCTCTGATTAGTGAATCCCGTGTTATGAACCATCAGATGGACTGAAACGTGACACCTTTGAATCATATATGAATTATAACAAGAGTCACCCTACTGGTAAATGAACTGAAAGTTGAGTCAGATTGAGTCATCTTCATCAGAACCGATGCTGACGGACGGTTTGATTCTCACTGTACAACCACAGCATCAGGAAAAAACTAGTCACTAAAAACTTTTAAATATAAATTTGAGTTTTATATATCGAAATGCTAAAACATCCTATTAGTTTTTTTTAAAGTATATTGTGAGAGATTATCTTACCCATAACATGCTGCAACTTCTAATGGTCAATTAGATATGACACATTTACTTCACACATTTATGCAAACAACCTTTAGAGAATAATATTTTATGCTGTTTAAAATTTTTACCAACATGCAAAGTTTAAAAAATACTGCAGCCTATAAAATCACCATTATATGATTTTTTTTTTAAAGTTGACTTACTTAAAACAATATCGGATATCATTTTTGTATCATATCAACCACAAAACTGACATGAAGACATGTAAATAAGCCAAGATAAGACTGACATGCTCTTAAAAATCCAGCCATCACTTTTTGATGTGATATTTCATTTTTTATTAGCATCTTTTAGATTTGAAGATAGTTTCCTGTTGCGTGAGCTCTAGATAACAATACAAATCTCTAGCTACTTAATTTTAAAATAAAACCATGAAATGTGAAACGATTAGCATTTTTTGCCAAAACATGATTAGGATGTAGAGGTTAAATGATAATGACCCTCCTGTTTTAACCTCAAGGCTGTTGTTAGCCCCAGTTACGCTTCCTGACATGCGGAGGACAGAGAAGGGGAATCATTGTAATGGTCAAGAAACAACACATCACTTATCTTCCTCATATAGTGGTGAAAATAGGCCTGTGTTTGAGAGCTCCGGTGGGCTCCAGGTTAATGACTCTGTGGAGCTTAGTAGCTGTTCAGGAGCCGACCCCATAGGAGGGCGAGTGGGGGGTGTCATTAGGGTGATCGCCCCTGGGCCGGAGAAAGTGACGTAGGCCGCTCGACTGCTAAGAGCATCAGTCACACATTGTGGAATTCTCAATGCATGGAAGATTCCTTAGTACTGAACATTTGAAGCTAACCATGAGGTCTTTAATGACGAGCCAATCATAACATACCTAAGGGTACACTTTTTGCTCCAGTAAATGATTCTGGAAAAGTGCATTAATTTGACATCTATGGATATTAACAAAGTGCTCTGTGGAAGCTTGAAGATGTCTGAAAGGACTTGTGTTTATGTAATGGGGCCGTCAGAAAATTGGCTATTGTAATGAGTCAGTCTCCTTCATGAAAGCTGACGTTCAGTTCTCTTTTCGTTTGCCTGACAATGGCATTCTTTCGTGCCAGAGCTGCAAGTTGTATTATGCATTTAGCAATATGTTCGCTATATAGTCACTAGATATTCTCCTTCATAACAGGTTGGATCCAGATGGGGGAATTATACTGCCAAACAGAAGAACAAAAGAGTTTCCCGGAGCAATATGTTGTTAAGTGATACAAAATGAGCAGCTTATTACATTTTCAGAATTTTTGTCTTGGGGACGTATTTTGTTTATCATGAACAAAAAGTAGTCACTAAAGTACCGATTCACTGAAAAACCAAAAGCCGAATACTAGAACTTGAGTAAATCAATAATACATTGATGTTATTAAAGGAATAATTCTGTCATCATTTACTCACCCTCATACCGTTCCGTGAAACACAAATGGAGATCAGACAGATGTTAAATTTTAAATGTTTTGTTCATACAATGAAAATCAATGGGGTCCAAAGGTTGTCTATTTACTAGTTAAGTCTAATAATTAGATTTTATTGGTTTGATGTTACTGATTTTTAAATATGTCACCATATTTAAACTCAAAATTGTGTAGAAACAATTTTCATTCAGGAATTGCTAGTCAATTTTAAAATTAATCAAAAATGCACTGCAAATAACACACTGAATTAAACATGATAATTTAAGTACAAAGACAGAAATAATATTTTCTTGTAAAACATGCTCGGTAATCTCAGAAAAAATATTTTTACAGTGAACATGAGTTGATCAATGTTTTATCAAACTTTTGGACCCCATTGATCTACACTGTATGCACAAAAAGACATTCTTCAAATCTATTTTGTGTGTGTGTGTGTGTATGTGGCAGAAGAAAAAAGTTATATATGCAAATGTTCATTTTGAGAAAACTTTTCCTTAAGCCACTGAAGTAAATGTATCAGGTAACTATATATATATATATATATGATTATTTAAATGATTGTAGCTTAAAATCATATTTTAGGTTCAGTCATACTAGATGTCTTCCATCCTTCCAGTATGTATTTCTTAAGCCCGTTTACAAATCAAATTTTTCTTATTCTTTTTCGGCTGAGCATCCAGTAAACATCACTAAACATTAACTGGAAAGTTTGAAAGCAGGACAAAAATTGCTTTAACTTCCACATTCTCTTTATCCATCCTGCAAATGACAAGTCTATTTATGGGCAAGCAGATTGCACAAATAAACACTACTCTAGATGTGAAAACTCTGCCTTTATTATCCATGAAACACCACAATGGATTTGTGTACTTCTCGTGCAGCGTTCTGATTGCCTGTTTATTTTTGCAGCGGCCCTCCTGAGCCAGTGGATGCTGGGCCAACCACCGTGAGGTGCCAAGTCTCTCCAGCCATTTCCTGTGTGTGACATCATTGTGTATCCCCTAGCGGCAGCATGATGCGTGTCTTGTCTGCTCCCTGGGTGGCGTACACTAAGTATTCTGTAAACATGGGGGTTCGGCACTCTCTTTGTTGAATGAATCTGAAAGGGGACTTTTGATGCTCTGTCACTCTTAATGCAACACTTGCACCACTAAGCCTAATGCATCCAAACTGTAATTTAACTAACATCAGGCTGCAACAGTTGCTCTTTTCTCATTTCAAAAAGCGAAGAGATGACAGCTTTCACTGTGATACTGATAGTATTCTCCCAAAAAAGACCATTTTTCATTCTGAATTTCAGACAATTTATAGGCCATTTTGTAATGAAAAGACAATGCATTAATGTGCCTTTAAATGAAGATGCATCAAATTAAACAACATCAAACTACAAATGTTTGCAAACAGAAATACAGCAGTTCTAACAAACCATGAACAGTGAGGTTTGCTTTTAGATATTATATATTTAGGTATTACAGATTTTGACTTCTCTTACAGCAGGTGTGCGTAGTTCTTAAGGTTCATGTTTTTTTAAAACACTAATTAAACTGACATCCAACATTTTGATTGGTTTCATGATTCATTATCAGATTGTTGGCTTTTGCTATTGAATTGTGTCGTCAATATCATAACTCACTTTGTTCAGATAGGAAATTGGATGTTAAAGGGGTTTTATCTGTTTTATATAACCTTAGCTCTACCCATGAACAAGGCTTGACCTTAGTGTAACTGTAATCCTGCACCATCTCTAGATTATAACCTCTTAATGTTACCCTACAGTAATGTTCCTGCGTGTCTAAAGAGCCCAAGCTTTTCATGTAGAAACTAAAGCATATCAGATGGCAGATGGTTTTTCAAAAGCAATTTTATTTCTTTACAAATACAAGCATATAACATTGACAAATGTTTGATCTTAAAACAAAAATGTGAAAAAGATGAAAGATTCATGACTGTGACAATCATGCTGGCTAACAAGTGTTGCAACACGTTAACACTCATTTTAAAATCACAACATAAAATGTTAAAATCATAGAAACATATCATGGATTGAAATACCGAAAATCGAGGGAAGAAATTCTTACATCTGGGAATAATTGTTTTTAAAAATTCCACCTGGGAAAAATCAACGTATTAACAAAAACAAAATGTGTTTCTGCACTGCCCACTTCCGCTAAATCACAGCCCACGCATGCACACAGTTTTTATTTTTACCCTGTGAAAGGCAGACTACTCTATACTGAAAGATGAAGTAGGCCTGTTATCGGCTCATACAGTTAAAAATCATTCGTGGCATCCATTTTCGATGGCTTTTCCGTGTGATTTTAAAACGGTTGCAGCTAGCCTACTTCTGCAAGTTGCACCTGTTTCCAGGAGCAGAAGATCTGCTTGTCGTTTTAGTGGGAAATCATTTTCCTTCATAAAGTGAATTTCCTTGCCAGCAGTTGTTGTATGAGTTGTAGCATAGCGAACCAGCTGTGTAAATGAACAAGTGCTAGCTTTGACTTCCTCCTTACTTTTTTTTTTTTTTTTTTTTTTTAAACCCAGGTTCGTTTAACTTTTTTGAGCGTTTCAGACAAATCATTACTAGCCCATATTTTAAAAATGATTTTGATAATTTTTAGTATCGGTTTACACACGACAAAGAAACACAATTCACACACATTTAATAGATTTTTAAGAACTCTGGCAACCTACGAAAATATTCCTAGAAGGTTTTTTTTTTATTAATAGCCGAAATGCCACATTAATAAATGACCTAAGGGACCTGAAAGGATAATAAATAATATGTTTATTTAAAGTATTTAAAAAACAGTAAAAGTAATTCTGCACAATATGGTACTGGTTTAGGGAAGCTGATCAAACGGAGTTAACACTGACATCAGAGCAGCTTTACGAGTCAAAAATCATTATCAGGTCAACATAAAAGTAAGATGTGATTAAATACGACATTATCGGAATTATCTGAACCGTTAAATGTCAAAATATTACCGTTTAAAACTATATAGGCCTATTTTTTTTCTATTTCTTTTTTTGATCTACACCACAAGTAGCCTAGGCCACACACTCATTCCGGTTTCGACAGAACGTAAAAACGAACAAACAAACTTTAAACATATGCACAATGATGTCGGAAAAGCAGCACCGTCATGTACAGTACCTGTTAGAACAGCAATTCTACGCGGCTATCTTTATTTGGGAAACTCCCACGCGCGTTCTTCTCGACACTGGATCCCACGGGCCGTGATTTAGAGCAAAAAGCTTAAATTCACCGTACCTCGAGTCTCCGAGGACAACCAGCCTCACTCCACGGGCTCTATCCCTTCCAGAAACGCTTTGTTTCTAAGTTTTTCAGTATAGTCTATTTAAAGGCGGACCTCAACATCTGAACATCTGTTCAATTCACGTGACTCTAAAATGCTAACATCTGTTCAAAATAAGTTTCATTCGTGTGCCTCTAACATCCATCTGCCAAATGCCTTACAAGTGGAAATGAACTCAAACTTTGGTCCAGTTTTCTCCTGAAGTTCACTGGGATCTTGATGACGTTTATGTAAAAATAAAAGTTTACTATTATTTAAACCAATATTAGAGCAATTAGAAAAGTGGTGCACAATAAATTATTCGTTAAAAACTTGATGTAATTTATTTGTGTCTCTCGAGGGGATTTTTATTTAGGTTAACATTACATTTACTCAGCATACAGGCCAGCTTCATCCACCCCACCTTCCCATGTCCTGCTGAAGGCAGCTTAAATTTCATAGACATCTGGGAATTCCGCACATGCCTCAAAACCCAATTACACACCTTCAAACGGATGTAGGCTACTTACATTGCAAGGCACTTATTTTTCTAAAATGAGTGAAACTGGACAATAGCAAAACAAACAAACAAAACGAATGAATAGCACTGTCTTTTCCCCTGCACACAGTATTTTTGGAGCAGCCCATATAGGCTACATCCATTGCAATCCCTAGGGATTTGACCCTGTGACGCACGTGTGCATTTAGCTGGATGAAAACGATAATATTTAGTGCAGCTGTAAAAAAAGACTTTAAAGATTTGAATGCCATAAATACAAACCTATTTTCTTGTCCGCTTCCCCTTTTTATTTCTCTCAGATGAACAGACAGTACATATTATTGAACCTTTAACATCCATAACTCCGGCTTAGATTGTCTGCCAACTAAATCAGAAGTCAGAATTAGCCTGACCTATTGAAATAAAACTTGATAGGCTATTTCATCACAATCTTATGCAATTGTTAAAGACTATTTTAAATTATGCAGTTTCATCTATAATGCGTTCTGTGATAATAAATGCACCATTTTCTCTTACACTCTCCATTTTTCATACTGTGTGGAATTAATTAAAACAAAGTCTGTATTGCACTATTACAAATAGGTACTTTTTTTTTACTAAAAGTAATAAAACAATGACTTATTGTTTAGATGAAAATGTATTATGTTTTTATTTTTCAACGTCATTGAACGTATTTTTGTCTCTGATTTCTTGCCTATGTCAACCAGTGTAATTATTTTTAAATGTAACTATTAAAATCATTCTTCATAATAAGACTAAATGAGTGGTAATAACGTGTATTTTCTGTTTTTCGTTCTAATATTTTCAGTTTTTCCAAAATCGTATACACAAATAAAGTACATAAATTTTGATACTAACGTAAAATATTTCTTAAAAGTTCTTCATTTTTATTACAGAAATACACATTTATTTACAAAAGTAGCACACAAAAAGGAAAAAATAATGCATTTAGACACAGGATACATTTGCCTTCCTTTCAAAGTGTGTCATCAATAAATAAATAGAATTGTACCAAAACTTTGTATTTTGCACGGGATTCGAACTAGAGGCTTCATTCCCCATCTTCTTATCGACACTCCTTGTGATGCAATTTCACTTTCTCCAAGAAAGCTATGCACAACTGAGTCTTCAAAAAACAGAAAAAAAAAAAAAAAACATGCATATGCACACATTTCCAACATTCGTCGTCATTAATAACACTCGCGAGGAAGTCCATATGCAGCGCACGCGCAGCAATTCGCTATCCGTGGCCTTCTCTCGATAATAACCATGACCTCTGTTGGAACATTTGCAGTTTTCCCCCAAGATTATGAAGGAATCTAGCATTGTGTCGGCGCATTGGTCCTCGAGTTTTCCCAGCTCTTGGCTTTCACCTGCGAATAATAGCATGATTTAGGCTGGACAATGTTTGCTATAGGCACAACATTATTTACAGTAACCTATTTGTTTTGAGGGGGGAAAAATAATTGTAATCGATTATGGAAAAACTGTGCTACAATAGGCCGTATTGGTAAACAATTCAGTTGTATTACATGCAATAGCTGTTTAACACCTTCTCAACTTTTTATAGACTTAAGCTACATTTTGACCAAACTTAATTATTTATTTAGCATTATTGCTATATCTAAAGGAAGAGGCAGTGTGTAAAAATAAAGCCATGCTGATAGTAAACAAATCCAGAGGATCTGAAATGCATGCAACAGTTGTTGGCTTTCCAGCTTGTGACTAAACGTGTAAAATTAAGTAAATGTTTTGAGAGATCTTACTCAGTTGTTTACAACATCATTAAAGACGATGGATATTGTGAAAGCGTACCATTTTGAAAAAAAAAAAAAAAAAAAAAAAAAAAAAAAGGTTTTCCTGCACACTAGTGAGATGCAGACATGGACCATGCGCCCTCCATCCTCCAAACCGAGAACGCGTAGCTCAAACGCTCGTGAGCAACATAACTACAACTTGCCATCTTGGAGTCCAGCTCGTCACTCTGTAGAACCTGACAGAGAAAATCGATGTATCTCGCGGCGAGTTTTAGCGTCTGTATTTTGCTCAGTTTGTCGGAGGGTAAAGTGGGGATGATTTTGCGCAAAGCCGTAAACGCTTCGTTGAGCGACTGCGTCCTCTGTCGCTCGCGCACGTTCGCCATCACGCGCTGCGTCTGCAGCTCCTCAAAAGACTGAGGGCTGTTGCTGCTGTTGCTAGACTTTTTCCCCTTTTTCCCAAGGGTCGAGCTATCGGAATCCTCCCCGTTTTTCCTGCTCGACCGTCTTTTCCTTCCGCTCCTCTTCGGTGGCCTGTCGGGCTCTGCGTCGCTGTTGCTGAGGCTGTCCGCGGGAGACACGGGAGAGCTGGAGGAGTCTCGCGCGGGCTCTTCGGGCATCTCGTTCAAGTCTCCTGAAAGCGCTTGCGAAGCAAGACTTTATTCCCTCGTGAGGGTGAAATACAATTCCAAGCGTGCGTTGCTTATTCTCTGGGAAATAACTAGGTATCCGGGATTCCGAGCAACTTTGAGTTAAGTTGAAAGGAAAAAGCTCTTATAGTCTGCTAAAGTGTTTGTGAGAAGAGAGACGATTGGCCAAGAAGGCTTAAGACGCGAGAAGGAGGGTGGGGGAAACTTTTCTTTTAAACTCGAGATATTTTCCTTGACAAGTCTGACAGTTTGGTGAGCAGAAAAAATAGAGATTGCATGCTCAACTAACTGAAAGGATTCGCTGTGCTTTGATTAGATTTTAAAACATTGTACAAGTCAGTGCATTTTAGAATCAACTTATAACCTAGTTAATTCGGTTATTGGTTATTTCATCACACAAACATGTTCTTTTAGAACTTCACAATGACAAAACAACATTTAGCTAGTCTCTGAAACGGAAAAATAAATTAATTAATAAATTCAAAAAAGCCACTGAGAAATGTCAAAAAATTCTAATAACACATGCCTGAATAGGCATCTAGTCTGCCAGGTTCAGCTTGATTTATGTTTAGAAATCAATTAGGAATTATAAATGCAGAAGTGTGTCTGAAAATATCAGATCTAATTTGAAATAATATATTAGGATTCAAATAAGTGGTTTTCAGACTCAGTAATTTACATGAATTATATATTACATAATCTATCTTGATTGTGACAGCCCTTCACTTGCAAGAACCATTTGAAACCCAAACCAAGACATACAACCTAAACATGTCAAGCGTAAATAATCAGAATCTATGTGCTTTTAACACATCGATAAAATACTGTCCACTGTAACACTGCACAGATTTGTAATTTTATAGTTTTGTTTATATAAAGTGAACTGATAAAGTTCTCCACCAGGGGTCGTGATATTCTGGTTGTTTATTACATATTCGTAATACTAGTTACAAGTGCTTGAATTTAACTGGCAATGAAATAAATCAGATAATAACACAAATTGTCTTGAAATCCATCAGACATCCAGAGTGATCTGGAAGACTGGCAGGTATCCAATACAACTTTTAACATTTACAGTTTACACTTTTCCATTTCACCTGAGAACAATTTCAATCCATCACATTTTAAAGGCAGAACTGTCTCAAGACAAAGAAGAAACAAAATCTCCCATTTCCACCCTGTCATGCTTCATGTTTTATCCAGGGACAACACAGAGTACAGCACACTATCTGAAGGTCTTTGAGCAACCAGATAACCCTAGAACACTTGGGCTTGCAGCCCTACCAAGGGGACATAAATTATCTTGGTAATGTCCAATATTCACCTCTTGCATAATTTAAAGTTGTTGCACAATTTGTGCAGCTAGGGCGGGGGACTGATAAACATGTTAGGGGATTTTGGTTCAGCTCAGTCCAATGTTTGTGCAGTCATGTTTCAGCTCCTTGGGTCTCTTAAAAGACAAATCCTGGATTCACATTATACATCTAACACCACACACGTGGCACATAATCGATTTCCCTGTGCAGCAGAGCCCTGCATTTCGGCCCGGGCCCGACGGGCCCCGACTTTTTTACGCCTCTAGGGTCGGGCTTCGGGCCAATTTTCACGTCATAGTTCAGACGCGGACCGGGCCTCGGGCCTGTTTTGAATTTCTCCTTATTTTTATATTGTAGACATCCATCGATTAGTGATGAAAAAATTGCCGCGCTGGTGGAAACAACACGAGACCGTGCCGCGACTGAGAGCAGCTCAATGGTGTTTAGTGTCCCGCAGCAGCAGGTGCGCAAGTGACTTCAGCACAGCTGAATACTTCTGCGTTCGAATGCACGCAATAGGCTAAAGCTTGCTGCAAAACCCCAGCAAACATAACCATGAATGTGTCTGCAGGAAATAGTAAGGAGATATTTGAATTATTTACTAATAAACTAATGTTTTCTGAGTCTGTCGCAAGGATGAAGTTGCTGATCCTGACTCGCCGTCTCCTCATTACACGCGCCTTTAAAGAGAAATGCATCTTTATTGATTATGATTAAAATTATAATAAAAGAGTTTTTGTTTTCGATTTTTTTATTTCGTTAAGTGATCATTTAAAACTTTCTATAGATATATTTATCATGTCTGTGAGGCATGTATTCGCTCAGCTTCGGTTAATTTTTGTGAAGCGCTCCTGTTCAAGACGAGACGGCAGAAAGCACATCATGTTTGTTTTCTTTGTTTTATAAAAGAACTACCTTTTGTTGGTATTGTGAGTGCACACAAATACAAGTAGACCCTTTACAGGTCCGAATCATGTATTATAAAAAAAAAAAAAAAAAAGAGGTGTAGGCTATTTTAATTTGTTTCCACTGAAAACAATGCAAGTGTTTGCACTGGTGCCTCCATGTCCTGCAGAGTGCGCTGCGCACATTATTATTATAGCGCAGGTTTAAAGTTTAATCATTGTTGTATACTTGAACTGTTTTAGTATATCTATAGATTTTATTTTAGGCAAGTCGTGATGATATGAGAAGGCTAAATTGATCAAACATATGCTATGATCAGCTCATGCCGCTGGCCGCTTGGTCGTTACTTTAAAAAAACTAAAACGTATAGGCTATTTAACGAACAAAAATGCTCCAAACGTTTTTCTAAATTAACTTAATAAAAAAATGAAACGAAATATGATAATTTTGCCTTTACACACAAAACTGAACTATTTTAATAGCCGAAACAGTAGTATAAACTGTTGTAGGAGAAGGGGGGAAAAAAACAGGCTCGGGTTGGACTCGGGCCGGTAATTCTGATAAGCTGTCGGACGTGGGCCGGGCCTGAGCGTCTCGGGCCAGGGCCGGGCTAGGGCCTAAATTTGAGGCCCGTGCAGGGCTCTACTGTGCAGGACTGCTGAGTGAGTGAGGATTTTGACTCTCACTAAGTATGTGATGATGACTCACACTCTGACTCAAATATCAAGAAGTCCAAGAATCTGATATTTTACAGCTCCTCCCGCTGCACAGAGTGCAAGGACAGATCCAGCACTGCTCTAAAGCCAGAGCACATCATGAGGGCTCCAAATAACTACATTATCATGTATTAACGGCACTTTGAAAGGAACAGTCTTGTCTCTTTGGGCCTTCACTCATGTCAAGTGGTGAAACAAGCCAGCAATGTTGTACTGTATGCCTACATGTATTACTAGATTGACTATTCTCATATTCACTACTACCTCATCAGCAACTGTTCTCGAAGGGGAGGCAAAATGTTGAAGGCTCATTAGCGGGTTGTGCTCGTGCATATCACTTTCTCAGGATTTCCTTGCAAGTTATTCTACCATCTTACATGTATGCTAAGCTTGGAAGGACAAATAAATTATTTCCGGAAATGATAGATAGATGAACAGACAGGATAGACAGAGAGACGGATGGAGATAGATAGATAGATAGATAGATAGATAGATAGATAGATAGATAGATAGATAGATAGATAGATAGATAGATAGATAGATAGATAGATAGATAGATAGATAGATAGATAGATAGAGAGACATATGTTCCCCTAGCTGATTTTTACCACATTCCTGAGGGTAATAAATGTAAATTAAAATAAAGTCAGTGGGAAAAATATTAATTTCATCATTTTTAACATCTTTTTTTCAGGTACTGGAGAGCTGTTTGCTGGAGGGGGTTAGCAGTTTATTACATTCAGGCTCTCAAATGAACTAACTTCATGATGAGTGGCAGACTCCAGACATCATATCGGCTCCTGATAGGGCCTGTCTGGCCCACAAAAGAGAGAGGATATGGGTGAAGATTTGGGAGGTGAGGATGAACATAGGCAGATCTAGCCTGTCTGGATCTGAGGACTGGACTATGAATGAGTGCTTTCAGTGAGGACGGCTGTGCTGGTCTGGATGTGGCTGGATGAGCAACAGAGAAGTGGCACATGGAGGTTTTGAGTTTGCATTCTTCTTGGTGAACTAATGAGACATGAGCCAACCAAGAAAACATCACTTTTTGAGAGAGCTTTTTAAACTATAATGTATAACATTAAATGTTCACAATTTCAGGATGAAAAAGAGGACAAGAATGAAAAGAAACCAAGTGTTTTTAGTGTGATGCGGGCTGTTTCCTGCACAACTTTGGAATCACCAGCACCACAACAAAAACATAATTTTAAAATAGATGCACTGCAAAATTTGCACTGTACTGCACACTTGCCTCAGATTTTGGGTTTAAGTCTGGTCTCTGGAAATCTGTGGGTTTGTAAAATTTGGCCTAAAATCACGTAGCGCAAACCCAGCATTAATAGTACAAATTAGTCACTTATGTTGGCTTATGCTAACAGCAATCAGATGGCTTTCATATTATTGTGTCTAAAATGTGTATAGTGTGTGGCACTAAATGTTTTATTAATTTCATGTTTTATGCATACTTGATTTTCCAACTTATTACTCATTGATACTGACTGGTTGTTGATAAACGTGTTCATTATCAACTTGTAGTTGATGATAGGCTACACAAAAACACAGTAGAGATTTTTTTGTAATAAGTGATATTTTCATACAGTAAAATCATTATTTAGCATGACATGTATTGTATACATTGTAGATATATTGTATACACCATATACATAAAGTATACATTGTTTGCAAAGTCAAGTCATTTAAAGTTATTTCCCTTTTTATCAGTGCCAAAGTTTAGCATTTATTTAATGAAATTTCAGTAAAACTGATGAATTTATACAATAAATCAGTTAGAGGCCCATGATCTCCTTTATGTTTTTAGATTAGACACTGTTCCATTGTTTTAAAGTTCCTGGGGACACTGAGTCGCTCCATACCAGTCCAAATCATTATTCAGTATGTCATGCCAGACCACCTACACACAGGCACACACACACACAACTGTGGTGTTTGTTTTAAAAGCGACAACATTTTTTTTTTTACACTAATGTAAACGGCACAGTATCTGTGGCATAGTGACAACAATTGCAGATGCCAGTTATTTTGCCCAGTTCACTATATAATTCAGATAGTGAATTCAGGTTAATGCATTTACTAACATAGTTCAATGATTCTGCATTTCCTGATAGCATAGTTCCAAGAAACATTGCAAACAGCATCTTGACCTGTGATTAGAAGTATAGTTGCCTTTTAGGAGAAGTAAGCTAACATACAGTACATTCTATATAATTTTAAGTTTTAAATTGATATATTTTAGTGTGTTAACAATCAGCGTAATTGTGGAAGAGTGCACATGTACATAAATGCATAAGGAAAACATGAAGAATGATGCAAGAGGGATCAGTAATAGTGAAGAACCCAGCTAACAATTTTAGGTTCCCAAAATGTTCTTATTTGGTTCCCAAAAAATAACAAAACGGGAACATCAGGTGAATGCTCTGTGTTTGCTGGGTAGTTCTCAGATGCCATGTTTCGTATTTCAAAGAATAAACCAAATATACTGTATAGTCTACAGGAGTATGCCTATACTACATATTGCATGTAAATGTTATTTAAAAAATCAATGGCTTTCTGTTGTTTCCGGCAAATGAACTCCAATCCTTTCACATTAATTGTGATCTTAAATCAAATAATTAGATTAAGTTATGCATTAACGATAGTCCTATATTGTTGATGGCGGTTGTGACCATGCTACTACAGTCTCAGGAAACAGTCGCAACTAGTTAATTTCTCCAACAGTGCATCGTACTATGGTGGTTAAGCACCCTTGGGCTGTACCTATGAATCTTAGTTATCAGCATACTTGACTATCTGTTTGAGCTTGAGTTATATTACTGCATGCGTGTTTGTTGGTGTGTGTGCGATGACAGTCGGGGTCACCAAGAGTGCTACAGCTGTGTGTGGGGATGAATATGGGACGTTGGGGTAATAGGCAGAGGTTGGGGGTTGTAGGCTGAGGGAGCGCGAGCAGGGGAGTGGAAGGGACGGGCGTACCGTGCCAAAAACAACAGAAGAAGGGGACGGATGCTCCCGCTGGCTCTGCAGCCTGCACTCGAGGGAAGCTCAGCCACAATGTCCTCCCACCAATGCTCCTCAACTCTGCAGCTGGGGGAAGAGAGGGAGCGATATAGAAAGAGAGATTGTGTTTGGGGTCAAGCACTGGTTTTCTGAGGTATTAAAATTTGTGTGACCCTTTCGTTTCAAGTAGGGTACTTAGAGCCACAGACGTCTGAATAGTTTTCGTTTTGTCAGCTTTAAGGCCTCGCGTTACACCGACGATAAATTCTTTGGAGGTTTTTATAAGCAAGAGATCTCCAAAAATGTGTGGGAGCAACAACAATATCGCTCCTCTTGCCTGCACCATCACAATTTTTCCATCACACCAACTGTTCAATACACATACAGGCGTAGTTTTCCCAGGAAACTATTCCTGCCTGTCAGTACACAATCACTGGCCTGCTAAACAATGTTTTTCTTGGAACGATCCACAGACAGCCACAGTTTCTTTATTATGCACTGGCAGAAATGTGTGGTGAAAACTCACTTTAGCCCAAAAAATTATCTGAATTCATGATATTGGGCTGAATATCGTGTTACCTCTCTGAGCTTCTGGCGGCTTGTTTGTTTAACTTTAATGAAGTGACTTAACAGCACGACTATGAAGTTCTCATCTCAGACAGTTTGAGTTGCTCAAGGGAGACAGACAGACAGAGCGATGAAGACAGACAGTGCAAGTGGAAGAAAAGCAAAGAGTTTGTGAGACAGGCAAACAGTCAAATAGATCATGGAAGGCAGAGCGTGAGAGTGAGACGAACAGCTTGAGAGATACAGACGGTGAGCAAGAGGAACAGGCAGCGTGAGAGAGAAAGTCCACAAGGAAAGAGGTGCAAAGTGAGCAGTGAGAATTCCGCCACCCTTCAGCCCTTCACTGCAGGACACTGAAAACTACACCCCTCCTGAGTGATCTCCAGGCCACGGTTCCTGGAAACGCCACTTTGAACTTATAGATGCTTTCTCCTGAGATATGTAGGGTTTTGCAGAGATGGGGATTTATAAAAAGGGAAAGAATTTACATGCTACTACAGCCACTGTAGAAGAGCGTTGGTACACGGCGATATGTATATTTTAAACAAGGGAAGGAGAATCATCAAGCTCAAGTCTATGGATTTGTCACAGTTACTTAAATGTGAAATCATTTGGTCCTAAGCAAATTTACAAAAATTGCATCTTCTCTTTTGATCAATTGATTGATTAATTCATTAATTTATTTTACTTATTAAAAAGGAAGTGGCATGCATATATGTACTCTGTTTTTTTGTTTGTTTGTTTGTTTTTCAAAGGCCAAGACAAGGAACTGGGACTTATGAGGACTGAAACTAGAGTTATTGGTATTGAAGTTGTGGTTGTGTTTAGTGTGCATATGCTGTTTTGTTTAATTATGATGTTTTATTTGAAATTGTCATCATATATTGAACTAGATATTTTAGTTTTGCAAGTATTTCAGAAAAAAAAGTAAAAACCCGTGATCCATACTCAGAATTTGTGCTCTGCATTTAACCCATCCAAGTGTACACACAGTAGTGAACATACACCCGGAGCAGTGGGTTTTGGTGCCTTGCTCAAGGGTCTCACCTCAGTTGTGGCATTGAGGGTGGAGAGAGTGTTGGTTATTCACTCCCCCCACAATCCCTGCCGGACCTGAGACTCAAACCCACGACCTTTGGGTTACAAGTCCAACTCTCTATCCATTAGGCCACAACTGCTCCAACTAATGTTGCATCCCATAACATTGCATTAACATCCCGAAAAATGCAAAGTGTTTGAACAACCCGAATTCCAGAAAGTTTGGGACATTTTTTAAATTTTAAAAGAATTTCAAATCACATGAGCCAATATTTGATTCACAATAGAACATGGATAACATAACAAATGTTTAAACTGAGAAAGTTTACAATTTTATGCACAAAATTAGCTCATTTAAAATTTGATGCCTGTTACAGGTCTCAAATTAGTTGGGAAGGAGGCATGTTTACCATGGTACAGCATCTCCTCTTCTTTTCGAAACAGTTTGAAGACGTCTGGGCATCGAGGTTATGAGTACTCGTGTATTAAATAAATTCAATGCACACAGACTGAAGTGGTTTAAGTCTTTGGTTAAACTACTTTAACCTACAGGCAGCAAGAGACACATGCGCTGATTTGTGACTGCGTGTTTTGAGTTTGAGCTCCATCAAGTTGATTCTTTATCGTCTATTTTCTATCTTAAAAATAATTTTATACACTATCATTTTCGTTTCTATAATGTGTGAATATATCCACTATAGCATTCTAAAACAAAACCAATCAGAGCGCATTGTTATCACTAGTTTTATTTTGATTTCTCGAGTCTGCTATTAGCTTATAGCCCATTAGCATCGCCAGCGCAGCTGCCGCTAATCCCGCTTGCATTGCTAATACTCTATTCGCACACATTACCATTGTTTCACTGTTACGTGCTTAAATGGCGGATTTGTGTCTACCTTTGAGTGCAGGTGAGGACACGTTCGAGCTGCATTCGGTACAGCTGGAGCTGGAGGCCATGGAGAAGCAGATCCGCGACCTGGTGGAGAAGCAGGCCCAGCTGAAAGAGCGGAGAGCCGCACTGGAAACATCCTGGGCTGACGCTCACAAGTCCGGTGTAAGTATACAGCACGCTGCTTACACTCCCACCACCTCTACTCTGTGTGTTTCTCTGCACAGACCCTGTGCACCCAGGACGCGATCTTCCCAGACGGACCCTGGGTGCACCAGCAGCAGAAGACGCGAGCCAGGCCCCGGGCGATGACCTCTCCCCGCCTCCACGATCTCCACCCGGAACCGCTTCGCTCCCCTCCGCGAGACGGAACGCGACGCTGTGATCGTCAGAGACTCCATCGTCCGGCACGTCTGTGCTACGTTAGCTGAAGGTAAAGTGCACACTCACTGTTTCCCCGGTGCTCGTGTTCTCGATGTTTCTGCGCAGATACCCGCGATCCTGAAGGGCGACGAGATCATCGGCGCTGTCGTGCTGCACGCGGGGGTTAACGACACCAAGCTGCAGCAGACAGAGACACTGAAGAGGGACTTCAGGAGCCTGATCGAGACGTCATCGTGTCAGGACCACTTCCCAAGTATCGACGAGAACACGAAAGGTTCAGAAGACTTTTTGCTTTAAACGAATGGTTATTGTCATGGTGTAAAGAACAGAAACTGCTCTTTGTTAATAATCGGAATCTTTTCTGGGAGCGTCCTAGGCTTTTTCGTGCTGAAGGCCTGCACCCCAGCAGAGTCGGAGCGGAACTCCTGTCGGACAACATCTCCAGGACGCTACGCTCAATCTGACTAGTAAGCCAACTCTCAAATAACTGCTATGACAACTTTTGTTCTACCCACTTAAAAGATAGAAGTACTTGCGTTGTCCAATCTATACAGACTGTCTGTTCCCCAAATAGCGAGGTCAAAATATAAATTTGATGCAGGATCTCGATGAACAATGAACAACATTTTTTTTTAAAGCTTGGGCTCCTAAACATTAGATCACTCGCACCCAAAGCAGTTATTGTAAATGAAATGATCACAGATAATAATTTTCTAATAACTCTGCCTGACTGAAACCTGGCTTAAACCAAATGAATATATTGGTCTAAATGAGTCTACTCCACCAAGCTACTGTTATAAACATGAGCCCCGTCAGACTGGTCGTGGCGGCGGTGTTGCAACAATATATAGTGATATTCTCAATGTTACTCAGAAAACAGGATACAGGAGGTTTAACTCATTCGAAATACTTCTGTTTAATGTTACACTGTCAGATATGCAAACGAAATCTCTCCTATCTCTTGCTCTGGCTACTGTGTATAGACCGCCAGGGCCATATACAGATTTCCTAAAAGAATTTGCAGATTTCCTCTCAGATCTATTGGTTAATGTTGATAAAGTGTTAATTGCCGGAGATTTTAACATTCACGTTGATAATACAAATGATGCCTTAGGACTTGCATTTACTGAACTAATAAACTCTTTTGGAGTCAAGCAAAACTCATCGTTTTAATCATACGCTAGATTTAATTATATCGCATGGAATTGATCTGACCGATATAGATATCGTACCTCAAAGTGATGATGTTACTGATCATTTCCTTGTATCGTGCATGCTGCGTATTACTGATATTAATTATATGGCTCCGCATTATCGTCCGGGCAGAACTATTGTTCCAGCCACCAAAGACAGATTCAGAAATAACCTGCCTGATTTCTCTCAACTGCTCTGTGTACCCATAAATACACATGAACTAGACGAAATGACTAGCAACATGGGCACTATCTTCTCTAAAACATTAGAAGCTGTTGCCCCCCTCAAATTGAAAAAGGTTAGAGAAAAACGTACTGCGCCATTGTACAACAGCATACCCATTCTCTCAAGAAAGAAACTCGTAATCTTGAGCGCAAATGGAGAAAAACTAACTTGGAAGTTTTTAGAATTGCATGGAAAAAAAGTATGTTCAGCTATAGACAGCCTCTAAAAGCTGCCAGGGTAGAGCATATCCGCAAACTCATAGATAATAACCAAAACAATCCAAGGTTCTTATTTAGCACAGTGACTAGATTAACAAATAAACAGACGCCACCCGATCTAAATATTCCCTCACAGTTTAATAGTAATGACTCTATGAATTTCTTTACTGATAAAATAGATAACATCAGAAATACAATAACAAATGTTGATTCTACTGCGTCTAGTATTTCAGCTTCATTCATCGCACCCAAAGAAAAACTGCAGTGCTTTACAACTATAGGACAGGAAGAGCTAAATAAACTTATCAGTGCATCTAAACCAACAACATGTTTATTAGATCCTGTACCACCTCGAGGGCCTCCTTCCTCAAGAGAGTGTCTACTTCCTGTTCCATGATCAGAGCCTGCTGGGGGCCCGCGCACGTGGGAATCACCCCGTTGAAAGGCGGTGGCAGAGCGCCAAACTGAATACAAAGGCCTTTCTCTACAGTACGCAGGACCCAATGAAATCCATTTGGCAGTAGTTTCCACGCTGCCTAAATGGTCTACTAAGGGAACCAGTCTCTTGAGACTGGCCTCTGATGTACCCAGAGCTGCTGGCTCGGTGCCCTGAAGCGGAGGACCGGCGGGAGACGGCCGAACCAGGAGCTCTAGAGACCCCCGCAGGGGTGGCGAGCTTCTCAGCTCCGCTACACTTCGGGGCGGAAGAAACTGAGAACATCGCTCGCTGGAGCCAGCTGCGCCCTGGAACTCTGGCAGGGTTGGCAGACTGCTCTCCCGAGGGCACTGGGGGAGACGGACACCCGATCTGCCCCAGAGGGGTCTGCCCTCGTAAGTCCTGGGCACAGCACCAGGACTGCCTCAGCCGAAACCTCCTAATGAACGACAGTCCTCAGACCCGCATCATTCCTAGGAAGATCAAGCTGAAGATCCAGACCCTGCAAGGCAGGACCCAAAGAGACACATTGGCAGTAGTTTCCACGCTGCCAGATGGTCTCCTAAGGGAACCAGTCTCTCGAGACTGGCCTCTGGCGTGCCTAGAGCTGCTGGCTCGGTGCCCTGAAGCGGAGGACCGGCAGGAGACGGCCGAACCAGAAGCTCTAGAGAACCCCGCAGGGGTGGTGAGCTTCTCAGCTCCCCTACACTTCGGGGCGGAAGAACTGAGAACATTGCTCGCTGGAGCCAGCTGCGCCCTGGAACTCTGGCAGGGTTGGCAGACTGATCTCCCACGCCCTTAGGCTTCTTGGCCAAGAACCCCCTTAGACTTAAGAACGGTCCACAGATCCGGCTTAGCCTTAGAGGTCCCCGATCCAGAGCGTTTGCCGCCACGGCCCCACCTCGGTGGGGTGCGAGTAGCCACGCTCTGTTTTATGCCTCTCTGAAGAGGGGCTGGCACGCGGCGAGGGCTGCTCCCGCCCAGCAGCCCCCTGAGCTAGAGATAGGCGAGGGAGAAACCGCTGAAACGCCGCCGCTTGTCTACGAGCCTCCTTGTACCTGTTGACGACATAATTGACGGCGTCGTCCAAACAGGCCAGAAGGCGCAAGCGGGGCGTCCATGAGGAAAACCCTATCTTCTCCTTTATGTCAGATAGGGTCAACCACAGACAGCGTTTCTAGGGAGCTCAGAGATCAGCTTATATTTCAATCAAATTGAGCCCCAATCCCTCATCCAGCTCTCTAAGCAGGTACGTCATCTTGGCACGCCTGCAACACTCTCTTTCTTTTTTTTTTTTTTTTTTTGTGTGCAGACACGCACCAGCCTGACCTGCAGCCGCGAGCCTTCAGAGACAACGCCACGCAAGGGGACAGATAGCTTGCGAGCGTCTGTTCCACCCGGGGCATCGCTCTGATATGAATGAGAATACATGCACGCGTCGCCTCCCCGCAATCTCACTCGCCGCCGTGCCTCAGCAGCGGCGGGAATGCGAGATGTACAGCGGAGAGAAACACAATCAGCCCCCTTTCTCCTTTTTTAGAGCTGACCTGCGCCGTTCTCATTCATAATATGCAAACACTGTTCATTGACGCGTCCACCTCCTCGGAGGAAGACAGGTCTAGGGAAGGGAAGAGGATAGGGGCTCGCCCGTCTTCCTTCAACGCTAGTGAAAACTCACTCCTCTCTTTTTCTTTTTCAAAGAGAGCCTTCAGAGAGCAGGCGTAAGCAATGAAAAAAGCTCACAAAACGGGCAGTCAGCTCCCTCGAGAGCTGAATCTGCGTGCTCTGCTCTCAAGCAGACCACACACAGGCTGCGTGTATCCCAAGCAGTGATATAATGTGTGCAGGGAGGAACACACAGCCCGTAATGCGATCTGCTATCGCCCCAGTGCTTGCACATATTGCTGGAGCCTATTCAAGTGCCAGGACAAACAACACTAAATAAGACTCACAACACAAATCGACAGACACACAGACAGAGTAGCGGTTGCTGAATGACAAAAAGCAAACGCCGGCTCCACCGCACATGCTTTTATGCTTTCTGGTCAGTGACGTCACCCGCCTATGACGTCTCGCCCTTCCATTGGACAGGTTACACTCTGGTTCAGAGCGCGGTCACGCTGAGAACGTTCCCCTAACGCTTCGACGCAGCTCGAGGTCCTGGAAGGGAACCTCCTGTCTAGTAATAGGGCCATTAAGAAATTATTTTTGTGTAACTGAAATTGTTGGAAGATTAATCTCAGAAAAAGTGTCAACCATTCCTTTGAGATGGTCACCTGTTTTCTCAGAAGAATATAGATTTATATAAAAATCTCTAAATTAATTAATATTCTTATTGTCATGGAAAATATTATCATCTGAATCAACAATTGTAGCAATATACTGAGATGCTGCACATTGTTTGGCAACATATGCTAGAAATTTCCCAGGCTTGTCTCCGTGCTCATAAAATCTTGAATGTTATAGATTTATATAAAAATCTCTAAATTAATTAATATTCTTATTGTCATGGAAAATATTATCATCTGAATCAACAATTGTAGCAATATACTGAGATGCTGCACATTGTTTGGCAACATATGCTAGAAATTTCCCAGGCTTGTCTCCGTGCTCATAAAATCTTGAGTGTTTTGAGTGTTTTGAGTATCTTATTTTCTTCTCTGCATCCACAGTGAGAAGACAATCTAGAGCTGCTCTAACTGCTTGTAATTCTTTCAATAAATCTGCTGAAGGATCTATTATACATTTTTTCTTTAACCAATAATTGAGCTTCCAAGGCCCTTTGATTCGCCATTCTTTGATGTTTTTTGGAGGAAGTATATGAAATAATTAGCCCCCTTACATACACTTTACAGGGTTCCCATAATAAATATGGATTATCTGTGGATAAAGAATAGATAGAAAATATTTCAATTCAGAAGAAAAGTAAACTGAAAATGCGCCGTCTCTACGGGTTGCAATATTAAGTTTCCACTGTATAGAATAGTCCACAGTATTCCTAAATTGAAGCTCCATAGTGACACTGGCATGATCTGACAGTAAAATACTTTCTATATTACTATATTCTAGATAATACTAAATGCAAATCTGTTTTCGGCATAAAAAAGTAATCTAACCTTGACTGACAATGTATATTCCTTATCAACAGGGTGAATAGTTCTCCAGACATCTACAAAACCAAGATCTTGACAAATATTCTGAAGAGATCTTGCCTGAGCAGTTAGAGATGCAGAGCTATGTGGGTGCCTATCTACAAACCCGATTCCAAAAAAATTGGGACACTGTACAAATTATGAATAAAAAAGGAATGCAATAATTTACAAATCTCATAAACTTATATTTTATTCACAATAGAATATAGATAACATATCAAATGTTGAAAGTGAGACATTTTGAAATGTCATGCCAAATATTGGCTCATTTTGGATTTCATGAGAGCTACACATTCCAAAAAAGTTGGGACAGGTAGCAATAAGAGGCCGGAAAAGTTAAATGTACATATAAGGAACAGCTGGAGGACCAATTTGCAACTTATTAGGTCAATTGGCAACATGATTGGGTATAAAAAGAGCCTCTCAGAGTGGCAGTGTCTCTCAGAAGTCAAGATGGCAAGAGGATCACCAATTCCTCCAATGCTGCGGCAAAAAGTAGTGGAGCAATATCAGAAAGGAGTTTCTCAGAGAAAAATTGCAAAGAGTTTGATGATATCATCATCTACAGTGCATAATATCATCCAAAGATTCAGAGAATCTGGAACAATCTCTGTGCGTAAGGGTCAAGGCCGGAAAACCATACTGGATGCCCGTGATCTTCGGGCCCTTAGATTCAAGATTCAAGAGTTTTATTTGTCACATACACAATTATACAGAGTATAACCAGCAGTGAAATGTAGGCCTTAGACGGCACTGCATCACATACAGGAATGCTACTGTAATGGAAATCACAACATGGGCTCAGGAATACTTCCAGAAAACATTATCGGTGAACACAATGCACCGTGCCATTCGCCGTTGCTGGCTAAAACTCTATACGTAGGTCAAAAAAGAAGCCATATCTAAACATGATCCAAAAGCGCAGGCGTTTTCTCTGGGCCAAGGCTTATTTAAAATGGACTGTGGCAAAGTGGAAAACTGTTCTGTGGTCAGACGAATCAAAATTTGAAGTTATTTTTGGAAAATTGGGACGCCATGTCATCCGGACTAAAGAGGACAAGGACAACCCAAGTTGTTATCAGCGCTCAGTTCAGAAGCCTGCATCTCTGATGGTATGGGGTCGCATGAGTGCGTGTGGCATGGGCAGCTTACACATCTGGAAAGGCACCATCAATGCTGAAAGGTATATCCAAGTTCTAGAACAACATATGCTCCCATCCAGACGTTGCCTCTTTCAGGGAAGACCTTGCATTTTCCAACATGACAATGCCAGAACACATACTGCATCAATTACAACATCATGGCTGCGTAAGGAGGAGGATCCGGGTACTGAAATGGCAGCCTGCAGTCCAGATCTTTCACCCATAGAAAACATTTGGCGCATCATAAAGAGGAAGATGCGACAAAGAAGACCTAAGACAGTTGAGCAACTAGAAGCCTGTATTAGACAAGAATGGTACAACATTCCTATTCCTAAACTTGAGCAACTTGTCTCCTCAGTCCCCAGACGTTTGCAGACTGTTATAAAAAGAAGAGGGGATGCCACACAGTGGTAAACATGGCCTTGTCCCAACTTTTTTGAGATGTGTTGATGCCATGAAATTTAAAATAAACTTATTTTTCCCTTAAAATGATAAATTTTCTCGGTTTAAACATTTGATATGTCATCTATGTTGTATTCTGAATAAAATATTGAAATTTGAAACTTCCACATCATTGCATTCTGTTTTTATTCACAATTTGTACAGTGTCCCAACATTTTTGGAATCGGGTTTGTACAAGAGGATTCATTACACAATTAAAATCTCCCCCAACAATAGTTAAATCTGCTGGCCTGGTAATCATGTCCAAAAACACTTTAGTAACAAAGTCAGATGGATGAGCTGGAGGATAATGCATGTTTAGTATGAGAATAGTTTTATCTTGCCACACACCTTCAATAATAACATAGCGACCGTTTCTGTCTTTAATACAGTTTAAAACTTTGAATGGTAAATTACGTTTAATGAAAATAGCAACACCTCTACTTCTAGATGTAAAAGATGAAAAATATATCTGCCCAAAAACACCCTGTTGTACTCAAATGAGTCTCTTGTAAAAGAGCAATTTCGATATTTCCTTTTTTTTAAAAGTATGTTTCTTCGTTTTACAGGATTATGGATGCCTCGAATATTCCAAGTACAAATCCTAAGCACTCTAGACATTAAATACTGTACAGACAATAAGTGCATACATAATACAGATAATCACAAAATATATTCCTGTAAGTGTACCCTTCAGAAATCTGGGCTTTAAACAAAAAATAAATAAATAAATAAATAAATAAATAAACCAATAAAACAAATAAAACTATACAAGGGAACAAACCTGCCAAACATGCAGGAAGAACTATTCTTACTCTTTTCTTCTGCAGGCAACTGCCTACCCCCCAAACACCACCCACATCCTTGAACATAGGGTAAACACAAACCTCACCAAGCTCTCAGCAACATGATACAACTTCTTCACACAGTGAATTATTTTGTTCATGTAACGTTACCACATAACTACCCGCGAAAGTTTGTCATGCTAGCCCAGGCTGTCAATGAACGCAGTCACGTCATCCGGTGAGGCGAAGCGCTTCTTTGTCCCATTGATGGTCAGCCTCAGAGTTGCAGGATACAACAGGGCATATTCGATCTTCATCTTCTGCAGTCGTTTTTTGACATCGTTGAAAGCTTTGCATTTCTTTATCACCATTGCAGAATAATCGTTGAAGAATTAAATCCTCGGTCCAGCATCAGCGCTCCTCTCGGGATCCGTGCCCACATGACGAACTGCGTTCAACACTCGCTGCTTGTCTGGAAAGTTATGGAACTTTATGATGACAGGTCTGGGTCGTTGCGCAGGTCCTGGCAATGGCGCCAAAGAGCGATGAGCACAATAAAGCTTGATCCACCCTGCTTTCATTGTAATCTTCAAGTAATCGGGCAGCCACTTTTCGAAGAAATGCACCGGATCACTGCCTTCGGTTCCGTCTGACAACCCAAGTATATGCAAATTACACCTGCGCCTGTGATTCTAAAGAAGGAGCTTTCCTCCTCATGACTATTCATATTAACATCCTGCTCGACGCCAGTGATGGTAGAACGTTTCGGCGCAATCTTCTTAGCTTTGGGCATTCTGTTAGATCCTTTTAAAAAATATTGATCTAAAGACATGGCATAGTAACCCTCCAACTGAGTAGAATGATTTCACTCAGTGAAAATATAAATTAACCCAAATATTTGAACTAATGTCACGGGAGCTCGCCAAAATCCGTGTTTGCTCTACGACGCCATCTTCCTCCCCTGAAAATGAGCCTTGGCCCACAGGACACAACGGCGCTTCTGGACCATGTTCACATATGGCTTCCTTTTTGCATGATAGAGTTTTAGTTGGCATATAGTAAGGTACTTGGTAAGTTTAGGTATTGGTAGGATTAGGGATGTAGAATATGGTCTTGCAGAATATGTGCTCTATAAGCACTAATAAATAGCCAATATGTTAATAATGGGCATGCTAATAAACAACTAATAGTGAGAATTGTTACCATCCTTTTCAGTTGCCACTGGATTTGGTGATGCCTTTGCCAGAAAAAAAATAAACAAGAAAAAAAATGTGTCACTTGGAGATACTACAAGTTGTAAATATTTTCATTCTTTGATAACTGTATATGTATGATTCAGGCTAGTTTATTGTTGTCTAAGTGAGTCATTCAGCCTCTCCCTAGTTCATCATTAAACAAAAGCCCCTGGTGTACTGTGCTGAGAGTCAGTCATATCCTTAACAGACAAACAGCGACCCGCCGTCACCTCTCTAATGTCCAGCAGATGGCTGTTATAGGCGTGAACTGCAGGTGTACATACAAATACCTGCTTTAACACACACTCACACACATATAGACAGACACAAGCCCACATGTTTTGTGCTCAAAGGAATAGTTCAAAAAATGTATCAGAGCTAGGTAGATTACTTACAAATTGTAATCCGTTACTGATTCCAAATTACATGACAAAAAATTGTAGTTAGTAACGTAATCCATTACATTACACATTTTAGGTAATCAGACTACTTTTTAATTACTTTTAGATTACTTTTGACCAAACTTGTTTATCAAATTGATTTAAGTAGGACAACCATATTTACCAATATGTACCATATTGATATAAAAATACTAAGAGTAAGAAAATATATTACATTTATTGTAATTAACAACATGAAGTGCATTAAAAATTACATCAAATTTTAAAAAAACTGGGGTTTGTAAAAGAAATGCAGGGGTTTCGTGAGTTTAACAAAAAGCTAATAATTAATTAAATAATGGATAAATTAAATCAGAATCATAAAAATAAAACACTTACTAAAAAGATGAAATATTTTGTTTACCTGCATGTCATGTAACTATTAACATGAACATGCAAATGTGATTTCCAATGTGTAATTATTGCAAATGTGTAATTAAATTTGATATATATATAAATATATACATACATACATACAGTAATGGCCAATAATATTGGCACCCTTGGTAAATATGATCAAAGAAGGCTGTGAAAATTAATCTGCATTGTTAATCCCTTTGATCTTTTTTTTTTTATTCTCAAAAATCTAACCTTTCATTGGATAATAAGAATTTAAAATGAAGGGAAATATCATTATGAAATGTTTTTCTCAAATAGACGTTGGACACAATTATTGGCACCCCTAGAAATTCTTATGAGTAAAATATCTCTGAAGTATATTCCCATTCATATTCACAATTTTGAGCACTCCAGGGTGATTATGAACATGAAATCCAGCCATGGCTTCCTGTTTCATAGAAATATAAATAGGAGGGAAACCAAAGCCCAAATTCCCTTAATCATCCATCACAATGAGAAAAACCAAAGAATATATTTCTGATGTGCAGCAAAAGATAGTTGAGCTTCACAAATTCACATTGGTAAGCCTAAAAAACAGGAAGGCCAGATTAGAGTTTGCCAAACGACATCTAAAAAAGCCTTCACAGTTCTGGAACAACATCCTATGGACAGATGAGACCAAGATCAACTTGTACCAGAGTGATGGGAAGAGAAGAGTATGGAGAAGGAAAGGAACTGCTCATGATCCTAGGCATACTACCTCATCAGTGAAGCATGGTGGTGGTAGTGTCATGGCGTGGGCATGTATGGCTGCCAGTGGAACTGGTTCTCTTGTATTTATTGATGATGTGACTGCTGACAAAATCAGCAGGATGAATTCTGAAGTGTTTCGGGCAATATTATCTGCTCATATTCAGCCAAATGCTTCAGAACTCACTGGACGGCGCTTCACAGTGCAGATGGACAATGACCCAAAGCATACTGCAAAAGCAACCAAAGAGTTTTTGAAGGGAAAGAAGTGGACTGTTACGCAATGGCCAAGTCAATCACCTGACCTGAATCCGATTGAGCATGCATTTCACTTGCTGAAGACAAAACTGAAGGGAAAATGCCCCAAGAACAAGCAGGAACTGAAGACGGTTGCAGTAGAGGCCTGGCAGAGCATCACCAGGGATGAAACCCAGCATCTGGTGATGTCTATGCGTTCCAGACTTCAGGCAGTAATTGACTGCAAAGGATTTGCAACCAAGTATTAAAAAGTGAAAGTTTGATTTATGATTATTATTCTGTCCCATTACTTTTGGTCCCCTTAACAAGTGGGAGGCACATATGCAAACTGTTGTAATTCCTACACCGTTCACCTGATTTGGATGTAAATACCCTCAACTTAAAGCTGACAGTCTGCAGTTAAAGCACATCTTGTTCGTTTCATTTGAAATCCATTGTGGTGGTGTATAGAGCCAGATATGTTAGAACTGTGTCGATGTCCCAATATTTATGGACCTGACTGTATATATATATATATCAGGGATACTTCAGGGATATAAGTTAATATATTAGGTGAAAGAGGTTCAGATGAAAAAAAAAACAGTTCGGGAATCTTGCATTACATATGAAAAAATTAATAATGTGAATTTGCGCATGTGTTTTAATGACAAAAGCTTTCTTGCCTAAATAATGCACTAAACGTGGTGTTTATTAATGGTGATGGAGGTAACCTCATTACAAGGTTTCCCAGAATTTCCCGAACACACACTTAATCAGTAAAAATAAGTAACCCTCCGTCAAATTTCCACTCTCATCTAGGATCAGATGAAGTGTACCAAAGTGTGTACTATGGGAATTCACCTCTAACATTTACAGACAATTAATGAGTCATCAGTAAATTTGGTAAGCCTCATCTCCCTCTGACCACATCCTTCAGTTCACTTCTCCGTGTCTGTGTTCTCCATTATAGGCGGTGTTGGCAGACCTCAGCTGCTACAGCGTCAACGTGACCCGGCACAAGAGAATTCCCTTCATCTTCTCCATCTAAAACACTCACCACACAGGCCGCTACCTGGTAGAGCCCTCTATTTTGATCAAAAGCTGCGCTATGCCTTACAAATACAGTAATGTATCAGTTTAGCTCCACAGAGTGTGATAGCCAAGGACAACAGTTATTTTTGAACCTCAGTCAGTAGAACTTTCTGCACTCAAAATCAACTCAGTGGCACCTCTGAAATTAACCACACAACGACATTTAAATTTCCAAGCATCCTCTGCCAGAGTGATGAGCCAGCAAACGATACAGAGGACTACTTCCTGTCTCCACTAGCTTCCTCCAAATACTCACTCATATTGTGATTGCTGTGTGGTTTAATGCTCAGAGAGGCAGTTATGGAGAGAACATCCCACTGGTGCAGGTTACCCTGAGTTCTCAGTGGCTCTGGGAGGGGAGAAGAGCACAGATGATTTACACAGCTCATCCCTCAGACACCGCCAACAGTGAGTCACAAAATCTTTGCTCGTATGAGTCAGTGGAACAAGGTCGCCGCTCATCCAGAAGAACGAATGTGGAAAGCGACCAGCATGAGAAACAAACTGACTGATTTAAAGAAACATTGTTCCAGCTGATTGAGCAAGTTGTCCTCCGATAATTATCCATAAAACATTTTCCATCTGAACAGGGCGTGTTTATGTTTATCTAAGATAAAATGGGGGAAGTTTTAGAAGGTTAGTGAGATGCAGGCAACGGAGTGCAATAGTCGGAAAATCCCATTTGTTTTCTCTATAGAGAAATAGCTTTTTAATGATAATGTACAAACCTTTCAAGAAAGTCACCATGAAAGATGGCATGAAAGTGAAGATATACAGTCATGGCCAAATATATCAGCACCCTTGATAAATATGAGCAAAGAAGGCTGTGAAAATTTATCTGCATTTTTATCCTTTTGATATTTTATTTAAAAAATTCATAAAAATCTAACCTTTCATTGGATAATAATAATTTAAAATGGAGGGAAATATCATTATGAAATAAAAGTTTTTCTCAAATACATATTGGCCACAATTAACGGCACCCTTGTATTCAATACTTTTTGAAAACTCCATTTGCCAGTTTAACAGCTCTAAATGTTCTCCTATAATGCCTGATGAGGTTAGAGAACACATGACAAGAGATCAGAGACCATTCCTTCATCCAGAATCACTCCAGATCCTTCAGATTCACAGCTACATGTTGGTGCTGCTTCTTTTCAGTTCACCCCACTCCTTTTCTACAGGGTTCAGGTCAGAGGACGGGACTGGCCATAGCAGAAGCTTGGTTTTGTGCTCAGTGACCCATTTTTGTGTTGTTTTTGAGGTTTGTGTTTGGATTATGGTATGGTTGGAAGATCCAAACATGGCCCATTATAAGATTTTTAACAGAGTCAGTCACTTGTTGATTTTTTATCTGTTGGTATTTGATAGAATCCATGATGTCATGTGTCTAAACAAGATGTCCAGGACCTCCATCAGAAATATAGGCCCACAACATAAAAAATACAGTAGTATATTTCCTTGTACACATGGGGTACTTTTTATCCCTGTGTTCACCAAACCCATCTCGAGTGTTTGCTGCTAAAAGCTCATTTTTTAGTTTCGTCTGACCATAGAAGCCAGTCCCATTTGAAGTTCCAGTCGTGTCTGATAACTGAATATGCTGGAGATTGTTTTTGGACGAGCTAGGAGAATTTTTCTTGAAACCCTCCCAAACAACATGTGGTGATGATGTAGGTGCTGTTTGACAATTTTTCTTAAGGTTTTATGACCCCGAGACTCAACTATTTTCTGCAATTCTCCAGCTGTGGTCCTTGGAGAGTCTTTAGCCACTCAAACTCTCCTCCTCACCGTGCATTAGGATGATATAGACACACGTCCTCTTCCAGGCATATTCTTTACATTTTATGTTGATTGGAAATTCTTAATTATTGCCCTGATGGTGGAAATGGGAATTTTCACTGCTCTAGCTCTTTTCTTAAAGCCACTTCACTAATTTGTGAAGCTCAATTATCTTTTGCTGCACATCAGAAATATATTATTTGGTTTTTCTCATTGTGATGGATGATTAAGGGAATTTATATTTCTGTGAAACAGGAAGCCATGGCTGGATAATTTCATGTTCATAATCACCCTAGAGTGCTCAAAATTGTGAATATGAATGGGAATATACTTCAGAGATATTTTACTCATAAGAATTTCTAGGGGTGCCAACAATTGCGTCCAACGTGTATTTGAGAAAAAAAAACATTTCATAATGATATTTCCCCCCATTTTAAATTCTTATTATCCAATGAAAGGATTTAGATTTTAGTGAATTTTTAAAATAAAAGATCAAAAGGATTAACATTGCAGATGAATTTTCACAGCCTTCTTTGATCATATTTACCAAGGGTGCCGATATGTTTTGGCCATGACTGTATTCTATTCTAGAAGCCAGAAGTCAGTGTGATTGGTTTATATAACATCAAGCAATATAATGTAAGTCTAATATAATATGTAATATAAAAATAATAAACTGTTATATATATATATATATATATATATATATATATATATATATATATATTGATATATATATATTAGTGCTGTCAAACAATTAATCGTGATTAATCGCATCCAAAATAAGTTTTTGTTCATGTAATATATCTATGTATGCTGTGTATATTTATTATTTCTATATAAATACACACACACAGTATATATTTAGAAAAGATTTACATGTATACATATATATATTAATAATTAATATATATATATATATATATATATATATATATATAAATAGATTAATTGTTTGACAGCACTAATATATATATATATATATATATAATTATTCATTTCTGTTATATATTATATATATTTTATATTTATATATATATTTATATTATATGTAATGTATTAAAATTATCTATATAATTTTAGATATATTACACTGTATTTTATTTTCTGACTTTTTTTTATTCTACTTTATTATATTGCACAGTTTTTTTATACTCATAATACATCGAAAATGTTATCCTGTACCATTGATGTTTTGAGTCATTTAAATGCAATGCATCAATCAAAGTTTTCATCTTTTTTTTTTAATGCATAGGAAGAAGAGTAATGGAAACAATACTTCCAAGGACCAAGGTCACTAAAAATATAGGTCATCCCTGTTGTGCTCTGTATTTTGCCTCATTTAGATTTTTTTTAAATTAAACCCTTTATGTGTAAAAGAGCATTAAAAATAAAAACTGCAATATATCTACATTATGGATATGCTTATGCCTGATTAAAGAAAAAGCAACCCTTGCATTTGTTTTCTTATGTGTAATTATTGTATTTTCTTCCTTATTCATATCATTAGTCAAAAATTATTAAAGGGTATTCGGAGAGTAAAGGGGGAGGTGGCCAGGGACCACATTTCTTTTACATGGGTTATAAATCAGGAAACGAATAAATTGTGTGTTAAACGACTTCTTGTCCTCAGCATATATCATGGGAATGAACCAAATGAAGCCCTATATACCCAGAGGACAAAGGAATGCTTCTGTTCATGACCATGATTTGTGAATGGTTCAAGGCCTGTCAGCTTCAGAGACACGAAGTGGAAGAAGGGAGTAAGGGGGCAGCAGGGCTTGAGTTATAGTGGCTGGGAACAGAGCCCTCTAGGATCCTCACAGAGACAGCAGACATTTCACCTGTCATTTGAGGCTCATTTTTAAAAAAGCAGAGATTTATGGATTGATAAGTCCAGAAGTGTATCACTTCTTATGCCTTAAATGAATGAATGATGTGCTTCTTCTCATAAATTAGCATATCAGAAACTTTCTCTTCTAGTATTAGAATGCAGGTCTTAAGTGCAGGGGAAAAAAGGATTTTGTTTATTTATAGTCCATCATATATAACTGAAGTAGAAACATTATTAAAGGTCCATTTCTTGAAGGGAAAGAGGTCAAACCAAAAGGTAAAAGCACACGTGTGACCCTGGACCACAAAACCAGTCATAAATATTTGTAGCAATAGCCAAAAATATATTGTATGGATCAAAATTATTGATTTTTCTTTTATGCTAAAAATCATTAGGATATTAAGTAAAGATCTTGTTCCATGAGATATTTAGTAAAATTCCTGAACTTCATTTGGACAACTTTAAAGGCGAATTTTCCCTTTTTTTCTCGCACCCTCAGATTCCAGATTTTCAAATAGTCATATTTCAGCCAAATATTGTATTTATTCAGCTTTTAGATTATGTATAAATCTCAATTTTAAAAAACTTGACGCTTATGACTGGTTTTGTGGTCCAGGTCACTTTATAAACGGGTTTCAACAGCTGTTAAACGTGTCAATAGACCTGATTAATCAAAGTTAGACATTGCGATTAGTTTGGGTGGTATCGATAACGTTAAAGCACGGCAAGTACGCCTACTGTAATTATTTAATTTTTATTGCAGATTACATATGACATACAAACACATATAGCCTACATATACGTATAACGGAACATTTAGTTTTGTTTTAACATCTTTTAGAAAACTGACGTTAGCTAACGGGTAACTTACTGGCGCAAATTTGAGTTGCGCGACAGACGTGAATACAAATTTTCTTTACTTTTAAATAACAATTCAGCAGACATTTTAAAAGTCGTTTAAAAGCCGAAATTCCTTTAAAGACTCGACTGCCATTAAAGTATTTATATCATTGGAAAACCGCCTGTAAATACCTGTATAGTCACATATAATCAGGTAATCCCTGATTGTTTCCTGCTGTAGCGCCACTCAGCCGCTGACTCATTTCACCAGGAGATGGCGCTGTTGTAGCGTAAATTCCGAATAGCAACCGGAATGTTTGTCCTTGGTTATCAAGTAACAGCTTTGGGTTTTCCTTCTGTGACTGCAATATTTTTTGCTTTTTGGCATTCAATCAGTACCAGATCCTTGATTAGCGATTTTGTAAGGTGCTTTGAACACAGTCTGGTTATTAGAACAGGGTATAAAGTAATTCCGAGGAGACCTGGATGCAGACCCTAGGCTTTATGGCAGCTTTATGGTAGTGAGGTGCTCCTGTTGTGCGTGGCATGCTTCACTGGAACATCCTGACAGGCCAGAGAAAACAGTTAGTGTAATAATTTCCCCTCTCTCTCACACACACACACACTCAGATAATAGGATTTATCTACATATAAAAAGTAGCCAATGCCTTTGCTGTTCCTCTCTGTAAAGCCTACTGTATCATATTTTATATACACATTTCTAAGGCCTCTAAACTATCAACAATCAAAACTTTGATAAATAACCAGTTGTGCACAACGAACTAGGCCTACGTGCCTTCTGCCCTCAGATTTATACTTTTTAGTAAGTAAAAGACCTTAGTACACAATACACGTCTTTCTGCTGTGAAATCTTTTCTGATTTTTATAAAGCATGTCAAAATAACTTTTTATATTGTTAGTAATATTTCAACTGGACTTACTTGGTTTGCATTTTTTCATGTTAAAATGTATCAAATCAAATATATACAAGGCTTTTGATGAATGTTTATTTGTACAGCTCTCAATCATCATTGTATTGCATTATGGGTTTCACCCCCACCCCAAAATAACAACTACAGAGCTTTAATAATAAAACTAAGCATTTAATTATCTTAATATGACATCATTGAGAAATATAGAGTAACAACTGATATTTATATGGTATACGGTTATAAAAGGTCTCATTGATTTACTTTACAAGCTATCAGAATTTTATCTTATATTTTGGACATATAGCTGCACCAAATGCACATTTTTACTCCGTTTGGGCCTATGAATAAAACTGAGGTGTCTTTCCTCCATACAAGCCTAGTGTAATAAATATAATACTGAACGAAAAAATTCTCTTCTAAATAATGAATAAACAGTACAATAATAATAAAAAAAAATAATAAAAAAATATTTTTCTGACTATTACTTTGTATGTTAGGCCCTACAGGGTTAACACCAAGTCATATTGGCCTTTTAACCTTTAGAAGGTTTTACATATATTGCATTCTTCATATTGCAAACTGACACCGTCACACCTGACTCTTCATTCACTGACAGTTAAAACGGTCTGAAATGTTTTAATTGATCAGCAAACCAGGAATTAAGTAGACTAAACAAAGATATAAATTATGCCACAAAACATATCCTTTAGAATGATCATTCCAGAATTTATTTTACTTTAACATGAATAACTTTGATATGAAATACCTGCTATCTCACAAGAGACAAATTATCACGACTTAACTCAAACCAAGCAATTCTACAAACCAAATATAAAATATACACTTTTCATCCACATGTTGCATTCACCTTCTCGCCCATCTCCACAGAATGATGCAGCGACAGATCCCTTTCCAGAAACAGTCTTTTCTGTTCACAGCTGGCAAGTCTGCAGGTGAGCCAGGTCGAGAGGGTGCAGCCCAAGATGCCCAGGCTGGCCAGGCAGAGGAAGGCCAGGTGCAGATAGTACAGGCTGTTCACCCGTTTCACCATTGCACGCACAAACTGGACATTGAGAATTCCCCCAATAAGTCCACAAATGCAACAAGCTGAAAACAGGATCATCTGTGATGAGAGAACAGTAATTATGCACACAGTGGGGCAAATATGTATTTGATACACTGCCGATTTTTCAAGTTTTCCCACTTACAAATAATGGAGAGATCTGTAATTTTCATCGTAGGTACACCTTAACTGAGAGACAGAATATAAAAAAAAAAAATCCAGAAAATCACATTGTATGATTTTTGAATAATTAAATTTCCATTTTATTGCATGAAATAAGTATTTGATATAATCGGAAAAAAAAAAACTTAATATTTGGTACAGAAACCTTTGTTTACAATTACAGAGGTCAGACGTTTCCTGTAGTTCTTGACCAGGTTTGCACACACTGCAGCGGGGATTTTGGCCCACTCCGCCATACAGGTCTTCTCCAGATCTTTTGGGTTTTGGGGCTGTCGCTGGGCAACACAGAGTTTCAGCTCCCTCCATAGATTTTCTATTGGGTTCATGTCTGGAGACTGGCTAGGCCACTCCAGGACCTTGAAATGCTTCTTAAGGAGCCACTCCTTAGTTGCCCTTGCTGTGTGTTTGGGGTCATTGTCATGCTGGAAGACCCAGCCACGACCCATCTGCAATGCTCTTACTGAGGGAAGGAGGTTGTTGCCCAAAATCTCGTGAAACATGGCCCCATCCATCCTCCCCTCAATACGGTGCAGTCGTCCTGTCCCCTTTGCAGAAAAGCACCCCCAAAGCATGATGTTTCCACCCCCATGCTTCACGGTTGGGATGGTGTTCTTGGAATTGTACTCATCCTTCTTCCTCCAAACACGGCGAGTGGAGTTTATACCAAAAAGTTATATTTTGGTCTCATCTGACCACATGACCTTCTCCCATGCCTCCTCTGGATCATCCAGATGGTCTTTGGCAAACTTCAGATGGGCCTGGACATGTGCTGGCTTGAGCAGGGGACCTTGCGCGCGCTGCAGGATTTTAATCCATGACGGTGTAGTGTGTTACTAATGGTAACCGTTGAGACTGTGGTCCCAGCTCTCTTCAGGTCATTGACCAGGTCCTCCCGTGTAGTTCTAGGCTGATCCCTCACCTTTCTCAGGATCATTGATACTCCACGAGGCGAGATCTTGCATGGAACCCCAGTCCGAAGGAGATTGACAGTCATCTTGAATTTCTTCCATTTTCTAATAATTGCGCCAACAGTTGTTGCCTTCTCACCAAGCTGTTTGCCTATTGTCCTGTAGCCCATCCCAGCCTTGTGCAGGTCTACAATTTTGTCCCTAGTGTCCTTGGACAGCTCTTTGGTCTTGCCCATAGCGGAGAGGCTGGAGTCTGATTGATTGAGTGTGTGAACAGGTGTCTTTTACACAGGTAATGAGTTCAAACAGGTGCAATTAATACAGGTAATGAGTGGAGGATAGGAGGGCTTCTTAAAGACAAACTAACAGGTCTGTGAGAGCCAGAATTCTCGCTGGTTGGTAGGTGATCAAATACTTATTTCATGCAATAAAATGGAAGTTAATTATTTAAAAATCATACAATGTGATTTTCTGGATTTTTTTTTTAGATTGTGTCTCTCACAGTTGGGGTGTACCTACAATGAAAATTACAGATCTCTCCATTCTTTGTAAGTGGGAAAACTTGAAAAATCGGCAGTGTATCAAATACTTATTCACCCCACTGTATATAAAACCGGTTCTTATTGCACGTTAGTATCACAAGAGTGATAAAGCAGGGACTACAGACAATGTTTGTGAGTGGCTTACAACTATACTCTTACAGTCAGTCCAGTTCTTTTCTTCACACACAGTATCCCACACAGTCCACAGACAAGAAACTGAAAAACAGAGATGTGTTACTAAATCTAAATCAAATTCTAATTTCAAATGTACACATTCTGGATATCATATTTTAGCTGCATATTGTGAAGGTAAAAATCACCCTCATTAACCCTTGCTTAATAAGAATAATTACTGTCTAATGTATTTTAAGTTAAACCACATTTAAAGTGTTATTTAAAAAAAAATGCAATTTCATATTGCACATTCTGGATATCATATTTTAGTTTCACACTGGATATTGGGATGTTAGAAATCACAATGATTAACTCTAAGCTTAAAAATAAGAGTAATTACTGTATTTAAACTATCAGTTTAAAAAAATGAAAAGTGTATGTAATACTTTAAAATCATAATATAATACAGTATAATATGATAATACCTTCTGACATAGTTGATGTGAATGATTATAATTGAATAACTAATTAACAACTGAACAAATAAATTCAACAACATATTTGACAGAAAAAATATAATATAATATAAAAGGTGACATGCACCTTTTATATTACAAATCTTAAATCTTATAAATCATACTTAAATCTTGTCAAGTTTAAGAAAAAAAACGTGTTAGAAATTACTTTAACTGATAATCAGAGTAAAAATCAGCAGATTTATTAATAAGGAAAGAATTCACCATTTTATCTGCATTTTATATAGATAAGATTATTTTATTATACATTTTTACTGCTAAATATATTAATATAGAATATGAGTCTCATGCAGAAGATATTAAGATCTCTTACTCACACACACGCCGCTCCATATCGGTGTGGAGAAGGAGGTTTGGCTTTTCTGTAGCCTACGGGGTTGTGTGATCCCCAGCACACCCAGAGAGATGCAGGACACCCCGAGTCCCATATGAAGGACAGAGAGGACCAGCAAACTCCAAACAAGCGCTCGCTTGGTGCACATGCTCCTCCAGGCATCATTCCTCGCACTGTGAGAAAGAGTCAAAGGGAGAAAATCTCTCTCACCTCACCAGACAACTATTACAGATCTTCTGTTACACGTTCCAGCTTTAAGAAACAATGAAGTGTTTCGTTTAAAGTTTAAACTCTGATTTCAGTTTTGCAAGTATTATAACACACTGCCTAAAATAAGCAGTCAAAATTAAATCTCTGTGCAGCTCTTGTCCTTTTTTGCATATAAATGCATGTTTCTCTGATTATAAGCAGTTGGACAGTTTGTGATATGTTCATAAAGGTCACATGACTATCTGACCTTTAACACACAAACCATAAACATATGAAGAGTTCATTTGCAAAACCAGATCCAACTCCATTTTTAACAATTCTCAGAAATCATGTTTTTTCATTGTGTGTTCCAATTAATCTCAATCAAACTGCAGTTGGGTTATTTTGACTAGGTTAAAAAATAACTAAACAAAACCCCAGCTAACTAACACAATAAAACACAATAAAAACATGATTGTTGAAAATAAAAAAAAATCTGTTTTTGCAAATAAACTCTTCATATGCAGCCTTCTAATGGTCTACTTTCCTGAATGAGGGAGGGATAGTTCAGTCAAAAATGAAAATTCTGTTATCATTTACACAGCTTTGTGTCATTTCAAACCTGAAGGCCTTTCTGTCTTCTGTGGAACACAAAAGAAGATATTTTGAAGAATGTTTCAACTGTTTTTGCCCATGCAATGCAAGTCAATGGCGTTCAAATAATAGGTGTTTTTTGGGTGTGAATTGTCCTTTTAAAGAGATATTCCACCCAAAAATGAAAATCATTTCCTCATCCTAATATCATTTGTGTCACATTATGGGTCCAAAGAAGATGAAGGTAGACTAGGAAGGTTAAAAGTAATGGCTTGGTTTATAAAACCTAGTAAACACAGAAGAATGTTAATGAAATAGTGTGCACTTAAACACCAGATGTAGAATGAAGGAACTGAAGAGCTTATACAGTATACACAAGATAACAAGCAGAATACAAACAGGTTTGATATAATTAATGAATAACCAAGGTAACAAACTAGTGGCAGGAAAACAAGAACAAAGAAAAACAAACTAAATAACAAGCAGGTAAAACAGGAACTGAACACAATGAAAAATTATACCAATTGCAGGCCTGTCTGCATTTCTTTCTTCCGTGAAACACAAAAGAAGATATTTAGAAGAATGTTGGTAACCAATCAGTTTTGGGTCTCATTAATGTCCAAGTCAATGGGACCTGAAACTAGTAACCAACATTCTTCAAAATATCATCTTTTGTTCCAAAGAAGAAAGTAAGTCATGCAGGTTTGGAACAACATGAGTGTTAACGATGAGAGTAAATGATGACAGAATTTTCATTTTTGGGTGGACTATCCCTTTAAGTCTAAATATTTAAACATTAATGGCAATATATCCGATGGGGGTGACACCCTCACTGTTTCTATCTGACAAATTTAATATAAATGTAGTTTAACAAATGCATTATGATGGTCATGACTCTGAAATAGCTCAGTGGGGGAAAGGGATCTATTTTTATCTTTCATCATTACATAAACTCCAGATACATGGCCTACTATCTACACTGATGTGCTCAGATCCCCCTTAGTGAGTGTGACACTGCTCGGCCACCCTCTGCATGTGATCCGGTGAAAGGGTCCTACGACAAAGGCAGTCACATCTCATTAATCTCAGTTTGACGTGCCTCAGTGCTTGTGAAAACAGGGGCTGTGATACTCCCGAGTATGACCGCTCTGTGCTGATTTACCTCCAGGCACTTCTCACACACTCTCTGAGATATACAGCACAGGATGAGATCTCTCCGCCTGAAACCTTCATTAAAAAGTGTTCAATTTTCCCACTGTATTTTTAAGACCGAACAAGCTAACTAAAAAGGTTAGCTGGTTAAGTTATTAAAGTAGTTCTACACTGTAAAACATGGTAACCTACATATTTTGCCTATTTATACCTGATTTAACCCATCATAATTTGATGAATAAAATCAGTTCATGTTTTCATTTTTGTGTAATAGAAAACAAATGCTGTGCATACACTCTTATTCAGTTTTTTAATACTGAATGTCTCTCTTTCTTCCTTATGCTTCTTAAATGGATAGTTCACCCAAAAATTGAAATTTCGACATCATTTACTCACTCTCATGTTGTTCTGTATGAGTTTCTTTCTTATGTTGATATTTTAAAGAATGCTGGTAATCAAAAAGTTGATGGTCCCCATTGACTTCCATATTTCTTTCCCTACTATGGAAGTCAATGGGGACCAACAAAACTTCAGTTTGGTTTTTCAAAATTCTTCAAAAGATCTTCTTTTGTGTTCAGTATAAGAAAGAAACTTATACAGGTTTGGGACGACATGAGAGTGAGTAAACGATGACAAAATTTTCATTTTTGGGTGAACTATTCCTTTAAATGACTTCTTGGGCTGCATTCTAAGCCTTGTTTTTTTTTTAAAACTGCATTTTAAAAGGTTTTGATTTTACTTTACTATGACCTGCTAGCAGAATTTAGAAAAGAAACTGCACTACGCTGGAGGCTGGAGGTCACTGTGTTTAAGTAGTGCAATGTGAAGCCTGCTGTTTTCCCTGTGTGTGCCTCTGAAGTGTGAAGCCAGTATGTTTTCTGGTCATTACCCTTGTTTTTCTCATTAATGAATGGTGTCACAGGCACTGTGGTGCCTTGCAAGTTCTGAACTGGATGGACATGCAGCACATCTTGCCCACACAGCGCTCAGCATGGAGAGTAAACTCTCATTTCAATCTTATTTTTACCCTTTATCACTGCTGTAACGTTTGGAGTTTTTGTGATCTACCGGATGAGGATTGAGGATAAGGATTTAGAAAAATACTTTGTACTCATAATTTGTACCCCATAAAAATATTTTAGAGCTTGGCATGAGTAGAAAACTGTATATTCATTATGAAAATGCCCATGGAGTTTTATGACTGTAACCAATTTACATGAATTTTCCAGGTCACACTTTAAAAATTAGGCTTCTTCATACATCGCTTTTTCAAGACAGTTGTTGAAGGAGTGAATTAAAATAAAATTTATACTAAATCTTGAGTTTATTAAAAACGTGTGACTATATTTTGATACTTACCTGTAGTCGTTCACACGCTGCATGCACAATAAAGAGCTGCTCCGTTGTTCACAAGTGATAGAAGACATTTTCAAGTTTTATTTTCTACAGGACTGTAGGTAAATTTAATTTTCTCTCTTCTAAAATATCCTGTCTGTCTAAATGAATCAAACTGAATCATGCATCTGCTAGTTATACTGTACAATTCTAAACAGCTGAGAGAAAACATTGCTGAAATAGTATCAGAAAAAATTAATACATTTCAAGTCAGTGTACTAGAATCTCCATTGACATATAATGATTTATCAGTAATATTTCACTGGGGCTCATGTACTATACCAGTAAAAAAAGGTCTAGAGAAACTCCTGGTTTTAGCTTATTTTAATAGTTGTTTGTCTTGTTTCAAATAATTTTAAGTCATCTTGATTTATTGTGATCAAAACAACCTACAGATTGATACAAATAAATGGACTTGTCTCTTTTTGACAGAAAAGTAGGTTAACTTTTCTACCATGTGATCTCAAGAGTATCACTGTGACTCAGAACATTAACAATTAGCCTCACTACAAATACTGCAGTGTTGTTGTTATGAGTAATGTGCATTGCGTAATAAGGTTGTTTTTGGGTGGCAAGTATAATAGAAAGTTTTCAGTCATAATGTAATAGTCTTTTATTTTTATTCTCAGGGACAGCTGTAAACTCTCAATGAAGCTTACTGAACTAAAACCATAATCACAAAGACCTAATCTTAAGGCATTCACACATTGAACTCCTCTGTACTTACAAACTCATATTTATAACAAACAAGTAACTGGCTAAAACTCCATAAAAGACCTTTATTCCACCCCCATTTCATTGTAGGTAATGACCTTAATTCTTAAATGCTGAATTGGCTTTGCTCTGTTGCTCAATGGATGCTAAAGGTGAGCTGTTTGCAAAATGGAACAAACCAGTCCTTGAGAATTTCAGTTTCTTTGTGAGGTAACCATTTCTTCACATACCAGACGCTATGATGCAACACAATACAGTGTGAAAACAACTGCTAAGTCTTCTCACCAAAAACCCAAAGAGCAGTTAATGATGTTTGGAAAGTTTCTGTTCCTTTCTAGTAAGTTATTGGCTATGTTCCATTTCTTTCACTGTGAAAAACCCTCTTATTATCCCCAGCTTTATCAAGCCTAAACTGGGCCTCCTGCTTTTTTAGTAGATCTGCTGAAGTTAATATGTGTACAACCAAACCTTAAAGAAAAAAAGGTAAATTCAGAACGTTACTGAGGTTTTTGGCACAATGTTGGTGTACCTGATGTAGTGCATTATTATCAGTCATTTAAAAATAGGCGCAGCACATGAGAAAAAGCAACACCCATCGATTGAGTCTCCTGGAATGCTTTTAGATTTAAACAAGTCGTGCCCAGGCAAGCTTCTTTATCCATTAAGATTTTTAAAACTTTTCTAAACTTAAAAAATGGCATGATAGCAGATCTTTACAGTTGCCATAGTGCAAATAACAATGCCGACAGAAATAGAATAAGCCTATTGTATATCTAGACAAAATGATCCAAAAGCAGACTACATTGTTTGGAATGAATCTTATTTATATATAAAATTAGTCCTGAGCTAAAGAGAGTCATAAAACCAGGAGTGATAAATCAAAAGATGTGATAAATGGCAGTCATATGTCAAGAATATCATGCAAACTAAGGATGTTTGTTTATCATTGAGTATTCATAATGTATGTAAATATGAAAGAACTACATTAAAACTGAGAAATCGATGGTGAAATATTAAATAAATATAATCATTTACTCCCCCTCATATCATTCCAAACCAGTACGCATTTCTGTCTTTTGTGGATATTTTGAAGAATGTTGGTAACTGTTGGTATGGGTATGGGCATGTTGGTATGGGAAGTCGTGGCCTAATGGTTAGAGAGTCGGACTCGTAATCCAAAGGTTACGGGTTCGAGTCTCGGGCCGGCAGGGATTGTAGGTGGGGGGGAGTGAATGTCCAGCGCTCTCTCCACCCTCAATACCACGACTGAGGTGCCCTTGAGCAAGGCACCGAACCCCCAACTGCTCCCCGGGTGCCGCAGCATAAATGGCTGCCCACTGCTCCGGGTGTGTGTTCACGGTGTGTGTGTGTTCACTGCTGTGTGTGTGCACGTTGGATGGGTTAAATGCAGAGCACGAATTCCGAGTATGGGTCACCATACTTGGCAGTATGTCACTTCACTCACTCACTTAATAACCAAATAGTTTTGGGTCCCATTAACTTTCATAGTATTTTTTTGTCCATACTATGAACAATGGGTCCCAAGATTGTTTGGAATGACATGAGGGAGAGGAAACAATGACATCATTTTAATTTTTGGGTGAGCTGTCTCTTTAATACACAGAACTTTTCTCAAGAAACCTCTGTCTGTTTTGGGTCAGTGCTACTTTAATTTGATCTTCAGTTTGCAAACTTCGCTCTAGATAACCAATCAGAGTCCCTCCTTAATGCATGATGAGATTGGGACTGGGTCAGTGTTGCCTAAAATAAAACACTAACAGCCCTTGTGAGCTGTGGGACAGAAGACCACTCAAGCACAGAGATTTGGACATCAATCATCATGATGTGAGATGGATTGTAATCAGCTAATAATCATCAAAGAGTATGTAGAAGGATAATTCATCCAAAATTTAAAAATCTGTCATCATGCAAGCTTCATTCTAGATTAAGTGGTAAATGATGGCAATGTTAATTTTGGGGTGAACTGTCCCTTTAAGGCAAAAATTATCTATTTCTCAAAGATTTACTCTTATTGGTGACCAACTCCTATAGCATACTTAACCTTTTTCTGGGCTTTTATACTTAGTAGTACTAAACAATCATGACTTGGTTAAAGGCCAAATACAGCTTAACCGAACTTTTAAAGGGTGACACACTGAACAATGAAATGCTTAGCAGGATAAGGCCTAGGTAAACGACAAGTTAAATAAACAACAGATACCACAGGAAAGGGTGAATGACATTTTGATGTGCTAGCATGTTTAGGGAAGGTTGGGAATTTGAAGAGACTATGCATTTGTGTGACTGAGAGCACTTGAGATCTCCAAGCAACGAACTGTACTTCAGATAGTCTAACATGCCTGAAGGCTAATGAGCTTTATGAATATCCTGTATTGTAAATAAGACTGTGACATTGAAGTCACTGGAGAATCCACTGGTGTCCAGATAATGGCATCATTTTTAAATCATTGAAAGGAAGTGACAGATTTGAGGCTGAGTTGCACATCACTGCACATCTCAGAATGCAATGCAGATATAGTGCCACGCGTGGTTAGGATGCTGCATGTTGTGCATTTCCCATTAAATCAATTGATAAGATATTTTAAACAACGTTTACTGAAGTAATTTCAAGATTAGAATACATTAAAACATTTGTATTACAGCTCCTTCATGACAAAAGGTTAAAGTTTAATTATAATAAATCTCAAAATGTATTAGCATTAAAAAATACAGCAATCCAAAATAAATTAAAGACTCTTCTAACACAGGAAAGGTTTGCAATTATACAAGGACCCTCACTCTTAAACACTGTAGTTTGTACATTTACAATGACAACTAGAAATACAAAATATAAAAATAGATCAATACATTTTTCCAGTATCATACAAAGATATGGCATTAGATGTTAAACCTATTATAACGGTACATCCTTGGATAGTGAAATTAGCAATATACACTGGCACAGAGAAATATTAAAACATACTGACACAGACACTTACAGTTCAAGCAAAACTGCTTTAAGTAAAACAAAGAAAGGAGGTAACCTTGAGGCAGTTCATCTAGAATGAAAATTTTTCAGATTCCATCTCTATCAAAATTAATGGGCAAATCTCCTATTTCTCTTTCTATCAACAACCCTTAAAAGCCTTAACATTGCATAAGGGACTTGGTAACAACTCCGAGTCTTTTAAGAACCAGATAACAGTTTACACAATTTCATTGTCACAGTGAATTTAACATGAATACAACACATAAAATATACAGACAGGTGCACAGTAACAAATATTTAGTACTTTTCAGATAACAGGGTAGATGCCACCTAAAGTCGCTATTTATCAAGTCAAAAATATGGCACAGCTATTAGTATGAACTCAGCAGGATCACCTCAATATGACGTGCAGGTGCTCCAGGAGTCGTCTCCTAATCTCTGAGGAAGGCGGATGCCCTTAGGACCTCCATGCAGTTGACAGTAATGAGAGCTCCAGTAATCTGTCTCCACTGCTTGGTCACTGGGCTCTTCATTTTATCCAGGGCCAGGTGAAGGTCCTGGATCATATCCCTGTAGCCGTCCCCATACCGCTTACTCCAGGAATACAGGAAGTCATATGCAGGCTTCCACATTGACTATCGAATGAAGTAAAACAATAAATCAAATCTAAAAAAATATATTTAGATGTAGACATGTCAAATGGCATGACTAAGTTTGGGTTAGACCTTATTTTGTCGACCAAGTGAGTAATATGGTAATAAGTTGAAAAAGGTATTTAATGATTGACTTTACTTGTACATTGTTTGATTTTAGCTCACCTGGACACTAACTTCTCCATTTTTCCCTTTGTGTGGTGCCTCATAAGCAGCAATCTGGGCATTGGAGAGCTTCCCGAGTCTCTCTGCAAGTTCCCGCCATCGCACTCCCAGCTCGACTGCTGTGGATAGAATCACTATATCCTGGATGAGATGGGCTACTACACCTTGAACATCAATCTTTAACAGCCCCTGTGGGGAATACAAATCATTAATAAAACTTGTTTCCCTTAGAATTTTGTTCTACGCATAAATGTACGTCAGAATAAAGGATGCATACTATGATAAGCTCATGCTGGAACTTTTTCTTGATCTTCTCTGCATGACAGTCTTCCTTGAGCTTTTCTAGAACACAAGCCACCTTCTCTGCCTCTGTGTCAGCGTGTCTCCTGGAGATAGCATCAATTGAGACATCTGAGTAACCGAGAGCCTCAGCGAAGTTTCTCCAGCACTTGACATGCTCTGTGACCAGGGTCTGAATAGCAGAGTACATGTAGGTGAGTTTTTTAAAAGGAATTGTCATATTGTCCAAGAGGACTGGTGTGGTGAGCTTAATTCCAGTGAAGTCGATGACTTGATCCTTGGTTATGACCTTCAAGTTCTTGCAGTGCACCAAGCCAACTCTTCCTCGAAGAAAGCCAATGTACCATTCCTTAACCTTCATCTGACCTACAGATCTAACAGTTTCTTTAGAAAGCAAAGCAATTGTATCACCTTTGAAGTATTCCAGAAGATATTCCACTCTCGGTTGTCTGAGAATCGATTTCATTGCTACCCCATACCAATGCAAATCCACAGGTCTGTCCTGAAACTTCTGGGCAAGGACTTCTGGGATCGATTCTTCAGGAATTGGTGTGGAACGAGTAACTTCCCTCTGCCGATCTGCTCGCCTGTGGTTGTGTTTTTCTGACCTCAGAGGGGCAGCTTCAGGGGAGGTGATGTAGAAATCGCCCAAAGTGAGACTCTTTGGATCCTTCACCTCAATGTTGAGTTTGAAGGGGTACATTTCACCTCCACTCACCTTGACCACATCTAACGGTAGATGGAGCACTTTTCCTACTTTAAGCTGCGCCTGCGTGACCTCTTTATTCAGATCCACTGGTTTCACTTCAAAGTTTGAATCCAACACTCTAGAAGCAATTTGAAGATCTTTAAGACCATGTGGGTTGAACTGATGCTTTCCCCAAAGCTCCAAGACAACAGGAGGCAGGTTCCTGTCACCCTTCTGGACATCAGAGAAAGGGAGCCTGGGTGGAATATTATCATGGCTCGAAATGACCAGCACCACTTTGAGCGATGGGTGTATGTGCTTGGGACCGTAGACAGCCACCGTGATATGGCGTTCCAAGTAATCCCATACTGACATAGCAGGTTGCTCCAAAACAGTGGCCTCGGCAGCAGTTATGACATACATGCACGGTTTTAAATCAAAGAGCTTCATCTGTAACATGTCGTTGTATATGTAACAGTCTTTTATCTTCTGATAAGGTCCTTCTTTCCTTTGAGAGGCTAGACCCACGAATGAGGTCAGGACGTGGCTTGTGGGGTCACTTTTTACTTTGGCAGCCATTCTCATCTCCAGCGAAATGCCCCCCGAAACATTATGGTTACTGAGGCTGACCTCTAAAAGAGGACTCAGAGTTGTGGTGTAGTTGTTGTTTATTCCAGCGGGAGGATCGAGGAGTACTTTCAGGCCGATTTCTTGGATCTCACCTGGGGGGATGTGTCCCTGAGGAATATGGGCAGTGATATCGGAGCCTGGCAACTGCACAGAGCCGCCGTTGTGGTCGATCTTGCAGAAGATTTGAACGTCTGTGGCCTGGGTCTGAGCCCATCCAGGACTTTGTTTCATAAGGCTCAGGTCCAAACAGGACCTGGCTAGCTGCCTATGACTCAACCAAGCCATTTTATAAGCTTCTCTGTCATTCTTCAACCACTCAAAATCAAGATTCAGGAAGGGTTCTTGAGAGTTAAGTCTCTTCGTCCTCTTATCTTCCTTCTCAAGGCTGTCAAGTATATCCGAGGCACTTCTCCACCTCCCAGATCGGTTTAAATTGTTTTGTCTGGGTGCAAAAAGATGGACAAAGTTTGTTTCATCTGAGGATGTGCTCAGTGAGTCCTCATTAATACTGTCGAACAGAGATAAGGGATCCTCTTTCAACATGGACACTCCAGAGTCGTAATTGCTGGCATGGATGATTTCATTTAAGAATGGATTTGACCTGGCCAGCTGATTCCAAAAGGGGTTGGTGGTTTGTTTTGGATTTTCAGTTTCTTTCGGTAGGACAGGCCACTCGGAGGTTTTTCCAATCTCATAACCATAGCCCCCTAAGAGAAGATATCAAATGTCAGGACAACTAAGAAATTAAATCCTACTACATGTATTTGTTAGGACAATTAGATTAGTTTGAAAAGTATGTTTGTGGAACAAATATAACATTCTGAAAAATGTCTTCACATTATTAACAAAAGAACAGAGAGGGGCTCATTTTAACATACTTACCATGAAGGTTGTTGTTGATGGTAACATTCTCATCTATATCTATCAGTGTTCCCTCCGATCTACTCCGAAGGAGATTTCCTGCACGACTGTTTGACTTTATTTTTGCGGCTGCCATTTTGAATATCCAAGTTGAAACGACAACAGTCTTGTCTCTAATGTCAAAGCTATTGAAAAAAGGTGAACAAATTAACATAAAAAAAAAAAATATCTCATTTGACATACTTAAAAATAAACGTTTTTAACTGCAGCTACTTAAGTTTAGTAAGGAGCCCTTTTGTCAAGATCATTTTTGCAGTATAGTGTTCTTGAGTTGCCTATATGGTTATTTGAGATTAATGAATTGATGTTTCATAAGGTTCTTCAGGACAGTGCTTATCTGAACCAGTAAATACTGTATGCTTTTGTAAAGATCTTTAGACTACTAGAGAATAAAATCATTCTTTTCTGAAGTCTCCTTGGTTTTATACTGGTGTCCTAAATGAAACTTTTATCGTTCTACAACAGTCTTATAAATCATCTGACACTCACTTTCTTGAACCTACCATTTATGTACACCAATAGACGTTTACAAATAAATTACTCAAACTTTAGGGATAAACAATCTCCATGAGTCAATCAGTGAAACTTCTCTTGTTGTTTTGAATCATTTCTTCTGTCATAAGTGTCTGAATCACTGTCCAGTATCCTCTCTGTCCTGACTCATTAAACACGTATTATACAGTGGCAATGCATGAAAACAGGTCTGTCTTGTCTGAATACGAATATCTCTTTGACAAAGCTTTCTCTTGCTGGCTGGTGAAGGGCTGTGTGCTCTATTCAAATCAGCACGCTCTAATACGCCCTGCATCAGCCACGTCACAATACACCTGTTTGTTTTTAACGCATGCAAACGTCATCCCATATTAAAAATATAAACGTTCTATATTACTGCGAGTTTCTCTATTAAATAAAAGCATGTAAACATTTAAGGATTAGCCTGTTAAAACGCCATAAGTGCACACATTCCACGCTGTACTCCAACATGCACACAATTTAAATCAAAACACGTGAAAGAGACTTGTAGTCAAATAAGCCTTTTTTATATTCATGCTTAGTTTGGACAAATAGCCTATACAACCTACATCAAATATTTAAACTATTTAAACTTAAAACACGTACCTGGAACATGGTAGTTTCCCCACTCAGTCCTTACGCGAACTTTTTAATCGTCGGGGAGTATCACTCCAACTGTACACCTTACACTTCTATGTGCCTCTGTCTACTTGAATAGCGGAGAAGTGCACACTGGGATACGTAGTACCATACAGTCAAACAAGTGTATTGAACTTCATTCCCAGGTTCTCAGTTAGACTCCACCACCCACAAGCCTCCTCTATGAACGCACAGAGAGTTGCAACACCTGAAACCCCAGGAAAAAAGTGGTTTCGGTATGCAAACTCATGAGAGGAAAAAATGCTTCTGTGTTTCAAAATAAAAATGGAATAAACTACAACACTTCAAATTTTTATCTCCTACATATATATCTATCTATATATATATATATATATATATTATATATAAATAATTATTATTTTCTAAAAGCAGTCTTTATAAAATTGATGAAACAATCATATGTTTTCAAATGTTTTTCATAAAGATTTATTTGTTTATAGCCCTTCTTTATGATGTCAATAATCAGAGAGGCAGTTTTTTGGTTTGGAAAAGATATGCATGATCGAAACTACATTTTTTTTAAATGTTTGCATTCATTTTCACTTATTTATTATATTGTTTACATTATGAATTTTAAATGTCATTGAAAGTGCATGATCATTATGTACTCAAACATAACATGTTTATAGCCATAATATTATGCAGGCTAATAAGCACAAACACAGGGCATGCCTTTAATTCAAATTATTTCCTTTTGGTATTCAAGACAGAATTGACTTAGGACTTAAACGTCCGTGAAGCAGTCTTGTAACATCATTTGAAATGATATTTTAAGGCTCATTAAAACGATTAAATGTCAGTGACCACCCTCTAGTGGTTAACGTTAGCTAGTTCAGCTATGAATTCATGGTAGCTCATTTCGTAAACACTATTGATTTAACAATTAATAATACTTTTTAAATAATTTTATTATGTAGTTTAATGTTAATTTACAAATATTATTGTAATTACCGTTCAGTGCTAAATCGTGTTTGTGCATAAGACAATAACAATTATTTTACATATCTTGAAATGTTACAAATGTTTTAGGACAGGGGTGTCCAATCCTGCTCATGGAGGGCCACTATCCTGCAGAGTTTATCTCCGACCCCGATTACACACACCTGAAGCAGCTAATCATGGTCTTATAGGCATACTAGAAACTTACAGGCAGGTGTGAGGAAAGTTGGAGCTGAATTCTGCAGGACAGTCAGTGGCCCTCCAGGACCTAGTTTCGACACCCCTGTTTTAGTATATATAGAAACTAACATTAACCTCTAAGGTATATAAAAGCTGTAAAATTACTGTTAATTATTATTTCAAAATATCTAATGCATGTAAACTATTTTTTATTTTTTTTTTACCTATGTGTTTGAAAAAAAGATGGGCACTTGCATGATATACAGGTACATCTAAAAAAAATTGAATATCGTGAAAAAGTTCTTTTTCTCTTGCAAGTTATTTCAAAAAGTGAAACTTTCATATATTTTAGATTCATTACATGTAAAGGAAAACATTTTGTTTTAATTTTGATGATTAGAGCTTACAGCTCATGAAAGTCAAAAATCAGTATCTCAAAATATTAGAATATTTACATTTGAGTTTCAATTAATGACCATCTCTGTAAAAGATGATGCGCTCTTAACTTAGTAAAATTACGTTCATCTTACTTATTTGTTTCTGCTCTGTTGACATTACTCAGTTTGATCGAGTTTTTATTACTTTCTGTTACTTTAAGCATTGCAATTAAGTTCAATAAACTTCATTTCTTTGTGTTCAATGAAAAGGTCAAACATGTGACTCCTTTGTGCATGTGCTATAGACAGAGGTGCACATTAGTTTTTCAGCCTGGTTGATTTGGAGATTTGGTTTGGTCCTCACACTGCACATAGTGTGACCCATTAAATAAATACATAAATAAATAAATTAGTGCTGTCAAACGATTAGTTGCAATTAACCGCATTTAAAATAAAAGTCTTTGTTTAAGTATATGTGCGTATTCTGTGTGTAATTATTTTGTATATATAAATACAAACACATGCATGTATTTAAGAAAAAAAATTATATATTAAATATATTTATATATAATATAAATAAGAATATAAATCTATATACATGTAAATATGTTCCAAACATATATTGTATGTGTGTGTATTTATGTGTACATAAATATACACAGTACACATACATTATGTAAACAAAAACTTTTATTATGGATGCAATTAATCGTTTGACAGCACTAATACATATATATAAGGAGTTTATTTGCAAAAACATCATGTTTTTTTATTATGGTATAATGTTTTTATTGTTTTATTGTTTTAGTTAGCTGTAATATATGTAATAATAATAATATACAAATATTAAATGAAATGTTTAATGTTAATAAAAATGTTTTATCCATCTCTGATAATACCAGGTTGCTATGGTCATATAGGCCTACTGTAGATTTGTTTATGCATTAAACAAGAAAAAATATGTCGTTCCCTCAACATAACATCTCGAGGCCACGACATAAGGATGACGTTACCTCGATAAAATGACCTTGTGGCCACGACATAATATCACGTTCCCACGAGTTAATATCTCAAGGCCACGACAAAACTAAGTGAACCGAAGACGGACCGCTCCCGGGCACCGTAAATATTTTCTAAACTTTAACTGGTGTGAAGTGTTTGTTCTTGTAGTAAATAGGCTTTGTCGTGGATCCCGGGCGCTCACGCGAGCCTGTGAGAGGCATTTACAGTAAAGACTAAATATCAGTCTGACAGAAGCCAAATTGAGCATTGTAACCCAGTCAACACGTGAGATCATGCGATGATCACAGTGACATCACACAATCCTCATACTGTGATCCTCACCATGTGAGTACAGCGTGAGCTCATTGTGAGTTCATCTGATCCTCACCATGTGAGTACAGCGGGAGCTCATTGTGAGTTCATCTACATTTACATTTATCTGACGCTTTTATCCAAAGCGACTTACAATTGCTATATATGTCAGAGGTCGCACGCCTCTGGAGCAACTAGGGGTTAAGTGTCTTGCTCAGGGACACATTGGTGTCTCACAGTGGATTCGAACCCGGGTCTCTCACACCAAAGGAATGTGTCTTATCCACTGCGCCATCACCATCTGATCCTCATACTGTGATCCTCACCATGTGAGTAAAGCGTGAGTTCATCTGATCCTCATACTGTGATCCTCACCATGTGAGTAAAGCGTGAGCTCATCGTGAGTTCATCTGATCCTCATACTGTGATCCTCACCATGTGAGTAAAGCGTGAGCTCATCGTGAGTTCATCTGATCCTCATACTGTGATCCTCACCATGTGAGTAAAGCGTGAGCTCATCGTGAGTTCATCTGATCCTCATACTGTGATCCTCACCATGTGAGTAAAGCGTGAGCTCATCGTGAGTTCATCTGATCCTCATACTGTGATCCTCACCATGTGAGTAAAGCGTGAGCTCATCGTGAGTTCATCTGATCCTCATACTGTGATCCTCACCATGTGAGTAAAGCGTGAGCTCATCGTGAGTTCATCTGATCCTCATACTGTGATCCTCACCATGTGAGTAAAGCGTGAGCTCATCGTGAGTTCATCTGATCCTCATACTGTGATCCTCACCATGTGAGTAAAGCGTGAGCTCATCGTGAGTTCATCTGATCCTCATACTGTGATCCTCACCATGTGAGTAAAGCGTGAGCTCATCGTGAGTTCATCTGATCCTCATACTGTGATCCTCACCATGTGAGTAAAGCGTGAGCTCATCGTGAGTTCATCTGATCCTCATACTGTGATCCTCACCATGTGAGTAAAGCGTGAGCTCATCGTGAGTTCATCTGATCCTCATACTGTGATCCTCACCATGTGAGTAAAGCGTGAGTTCATCTGATCCTCATACTGTGATCCTCACCATGTGAGTACAGCGTGAGCTCATCGTGAGTTCATCTGATCCTCATACTCTGATCCTCACCATGTGAGTAAAGCATGAGCTCATCGTGAGTTCATCTGATCCTCATACTGTGATCCTCACCATGTGAGTAAAGCGTGAGCTTCATTGTGAATGCTTCACACTCCTGTCCAGTTGGCGGTGGTAAATGCACCACCTAAGCTGGTTTTCCAACCACCATAAAACATGTAAAGAAGAAGAAGAAAAAGTTGTGCAAGGAATTGTTACACTGCAGAAATTGTCAAGTCAAGTCAAGTCTGCTTTATTGTCAATTCTTCCACATGTACGGTACATACATACAGAGAATTGAAATTGCGTTACTCTCAGACCCTTGGTGCATACAGTTAACATATAAGACACTGACAGTAGACGTTCAAATACGGATAAATACAGTTTAAACATATGTACATACAACTATACAGATATACAAATGAGGACATTTGTAGAAAAATAAAGAAAGAGATAGATAAAGTGGCATAAGGCACATGGCAGATAGAGTGCAAACTGGTTAAATAAAACAAAACTGTGCAGATATATGTGTATATGTATAGAGTGAATATATATAGTGCAAGAGGAGCTTATCAGTCTGAGGACATTTTAGAAAAATAAAAAGGAGATAAATAAAGTGGCATAAGGCACATGGCAGAATAGATAGAGTGCAAACCAGTTAAATAAAACAAAACTGTGCAGATATATGTGTAGTGCAAGAAGAGCTTATCAGTCTGTTAAAGTGACAAGAGAACAGTTTTTTATCAGACTATCCGAAGAGGTAGTTTGCAGTCAATGCTGGATGAGGTAGTGATCAGTCCAATGCTGCACAAGTGACAGGTGCTGGTCACAGTTTTTAAGTGGGTGGGGGGATGTAAGGTCCTGGGAGGGGGGGGGGGGGGGGGGTTTGGGTGTAAGGTCCTGGGAGAGCGATCTTCTCAGCTGCTCTCACTATGCGTTGCGGCAGGATGCGTTGCAAGCGCCATACCACACAGTGATGCAGCTAGTCAGGATGCTCTCGATGGTGCCTCTCAATGGTGCTCTTCTCAATTTGCAGATGAAGTAGAGACGCTGCTGTGCTTTCTTGGCCAGTACTACAGTGTTCCTTGACCTCTCTCACTCATTTGCTTAAGATTTTGAGGGAACATGATTTTGATGTTCCAGCAGACGGAAGAACACTGTTGAAAACACCTCGTTCTGGCAGTTTGACAATAACTGAAAAATCAGGTACATTTTAACTTTGAAAATGTCCATGCACTCATTTGGCAATGTTAATCAGAAATTTCACTGAAATGTAAAATCTTGTTTTTGATAGGTGGCAAATACACATATATTTAAAGGAAGGTATTAAGCATATGATTAATGTGTGCATGTGCGTCTTTCATTATCGAATTTATTTATTCCGTGATGGACAGACATCTGTTGTACCAATCAGTTGGATTTTTGATAACAATGGAACATTGAAGTGTCGATGGACATCATCACTCTCAAACATTAAAAACAATCCTCCACCTAACCCTAACTGGAAGGTTTATGACATTGTGAAGATTGTTGGACCATCTATTGGTAAGAAATTGCAATAGTTGTGTGTGTTTGAAAATTGAAAATCATGAAAATTGCAAAAAGTGCTTAACAAATTTATTTGACCACCATTTGTGCCACAGCTGCCCTAAACTAACATTACTCTAAGACAAACATATTTATTTGTTTTTATTCAGATGCCCAATTACAGTTATGTACTTACAGTCCATAATAGAAAAATAGGTTTTAATAGTTAAATGTTACGCTTGATTAATTAGTGACTTCTGAGAATAATTGAATGTGTGGCTGAAATTTGGGTATAAGAACACAAATTCAAGTTGTTTCAGTTTGTTATGTGTCTAATATAAGACAATCAAATTTTTAGTTTTAAATAAGATTTCTAAAATATATCTTTTCTCTTTATTATGATACGTGGTCTTATAAATTCGCTAATCATAATATATTTATTTATTCTATGATGAATAAATAGTTGACTGAATTTCCATTATACACATAGTATGCATAAATTTCCCACTAACAGGAGACTATGATCAAGCAAATCAATACATCTCAGATTACACAACTGGGGTCTCAGCAGCAGAGGACTCAATTACTTATTCAATGAGAGACACAGAGAAAAAGGAAAAATAAGCTCTGTGATGAAAGTGACATACATTCAGAGACATCTTCCTGTGTAGGTCTGTATATATTGAAATGATTGGTATGCAGAAAACAATTTAGGCATAACTCTGTGATCATTCTTTATTTTTATGTACTAAACAGATGATATGAACTTGAAGCAGTCAGGAAATTAAGTGAAGCAATCTGGTCTGAAGTCAAGAAATGCCAAACCTCCTATATACCATGGTTAGCCTGTTTTAACTTTGAACTCTCTAAAGCACTTTTATATATTTTTTTCCAATCAATTTTTGATTATTTTATTTCTTCTTTTGAACATTAGTCAATATTCCACACATTCAGAAAGTTCAGTGTGAGAGTGTTTCAACTTTTTAACTAAACTTTTATTTAATAAAATGATTTTTTCTTCTGCATGATCTGTCTTTAAAGATACTTTAAAGGAAAAAAGATGAGGATGATCCCAAAAGTTCTGCTTTCCCAGGTGATTTAAACATATACACACATATACAAAAGATAAATCCATGTATTATGGTGTGTATAATGTGTTACTATGCAGAGGTTTTTACACTTTATATAGCCAAAACCCACCATATACGATGAACCTTCAGCCAATGACCCCTTTCCTGTAATAAAAAACAAACTTTAAATTCATACTTAAGAGTAATGTTGGACATGTAAACCTGAAGATAAACATTTTTAGTTCAAATGTATTAGTTTTATAGAAGCTTTACAAAGAATACTGCCTTACAAATCCCATACTAAAGATACAAAACAAATATAAACACTTCAGGAAAAATGTATCTATCAAGAACGGAAAAATGTGACTGTAACAATGTTTGAATATATTAATATTTCTGCTTTGTCTGTTTTGTATGAATTTTTTTGAAGACCCTTACAACCCTCAGGAGGCCTGTTGTGGGTCCCCTGACCCCAGTTTGAAAACCCATGCATTCATGTATTGATGTACATTAAGCCACTTATGTCTTCCTCTCAGAATTTCATGATCTTCTACAACATCACATGACTTCTAAAGAAATTCCAGTGCAAACCATGATACCAGGTGTGTATACATTGAAGGTTTGTTATGGCAAAACATTAGGTGATCATACTTATTTTCATGTGATAAACAGATGATGTGCATTTAAAGAATTCAAGAAATGCAATGAAGCGAGTTGGTCTGAAGACAAAGAATGTTCAGCTGGCCAAAACTCCCATATACCATGGTAAGCTTGTGTTTTAACTTCTCTAAGGAACTTAGCAGAATCAGCTTTATAATTTTCATTGCAGTTTTTGAATGTCTTATGTCTTTTCTTGAAAATTGTCAAGAGTCCACTTATTCAGAAAGTTCTGTGTGTCAAAACATCTGGTGAGTATGAAAAACATTTTTTTTTTTTTTTTTACTTAAATTGAATCTGGTTAAGCTAATTTGATAATTCAAATTTACATTGTTGAGGTGACTGTCTGGATGATAACACTGAAAGCCCTGATAAGAGTTATTTCAACTCAAGCCAGCCAAACCCAGTATTCTTAGGTGAAACAATAGATATTCCCTTCAACACGTGCCTATCACAAAGTAACTTATAAGAGAATTTTGTGTCATCTGCATGAACTGTCTCACAGATACTCTTCAGGGAAATGTGGCAATGCATGAGGATGATCATCCCAAAAGCTCTGCTTCTTCAGGTGAGTTACTGTTTTCCATAAGGGATTTATTGTGTGTGTGTGTGTGTGTGTGTGTGTGTGTTTTTTGACATTGTACCAAATGTCCCCACAATTAAAGTATAACTCTGAACCACCTACATGTGCATTGTGGATAAAATGATTAGGGAAAAAATCTGTTTAATTGATTTATATAAATGCAATTTAACTGACCTTATGTATGTAATTTTTATAACAGGGAAGGAACCAAAGGAAACAAAATGCAAAGTCACCATGGAGAAATTGTTTGGTATGTGATATATCAATTAGACATTATTTAATTCTACAGAAATAAAACATCCTTGGCTAAATAAGAATCTAATTATTAAAATTTTTCAGATCTGAATACTAAGATTCTCCAACAAATTCAAATGTTGGAACAGAGACCAGCTGTCATCATGAACGACTTGGCAAAAGTTAAGTCTGTTCTCATGAAGCGGGCAGATGAAGATACCCATTTGTTGTTTTTTTACAACAAAGCCCCAGTTTAATTGATAATTTTTTGCAGCAGATACCATGTAAATGAAATGTTGAAGCCTGGTATATTTTAATCATAATATTATGTATGTTTTTGTCAGGTACACTATCTCATCCATACTCACGGCAGCTCCAATATAGGTGAGATGGTGAGACAGAGTTTAAAAAGCATGGCGACAGACGATGTTCTCTGTCTGTATAACCGACCGGGAAAAGATGGGAAGAAGGTGTTGCCACCTGTGCTCCTGACATGTTTGAAAAGTAAGTCTATAAGTTGTGGTTTGTGCATCTGAACGTTGCTACAGAAAATGTAATGTTAACACCTTGCTCTTTGTGTTTTTAGGATATGTCAGGTCTTTTCAAACACAGAAATAGAGGTGAAGAAGCAAAAAGTCGTCACAATAACTACACCAGAAGCTGAATGTATTCGCCAAGTTGACATTTTTGTGCCCAGTGCCAACACCAGGCTGAAAAGAAAACAAAATAAAGAAAAAAAACTGACTTTTTGTTTGATTGTCTTTGTTGATGGAAATAAAGAATGTGCTTGTAAATGTTTGAGATGACTGGTCCATTTTAGATAACGGTGAACTAACACAATTATTGCACAGTGGTCTCATATGGTGATCTCACGGTACGAGTGCTCATGCTATGGAAACACTGGACGCGTGTATTTCAGCCGAGAATGTAGTTGTTTAAAACTCAAATCTGCGGTTTATTTATAAAAACAGCGCCTATTTGAAAATGTGCTTCGCCGATTTCGGAGCCGTGAGCTCCAGGCGATCACCGCGCTCGTGCTCATGTATACCGAAGAGAGCATAACCTCGGCTAGTCCTTCTGACATTTGCCGCTGGCTCTGATGTCTCTGTAGTGGATAAACATAAAATATAATTCGTTTTGGGTAAATCTAACAGGTAATCTTTGGTCTATGGTACAGCTCCACATACAGCGACAATGATTTTGTCATCTATTGTTGTTTCGGATTTCTGCCTCCGCTCGTAATCACGTCATTCGCGCAAATCTCGCCGCAGGATGTCTATAGGCCTAGAGGGGCGGAAAATGGCGGCGTGAAGTTGACAGTGTGGGTGAATCAGTCCTCAAACATTTGACCATTTTCTTGTAAATTTTAGTACATTTCGTGTAATATTGCATATATTTTTTACTTTAAGCACTTTCTGATCAGTTAGGGTATCTTTTGGATACACTTTAATGTAATTTTTAATTTATTTATTTTTTGTGTGCCCGTTTTTGAAGTTTATGTGGACAGTTTAACTGTTAACACAGCCTTTTCTCCGTCGTTATTTTTATCCTTCTTGTCAGTGCTGTTTAAATTTTTGGGAAGACTCTTTGGACTATGACAAAAGATAAAAAACGCAAATCTAAATCGATGGATTCATCTTTAAGTCTCGGTGCTTGTGTTACGGTGGACTTTGACTCAGAATCAGGTGCACTCGTTCCTCTACCTGAAACGCCGTCGAAGGAACCAAAGCACAAAAAAGGCAGGAATGACGATGGAGATGGAGATTTGCAGTCTCCTTTAGCCGCGTTAATTATAACGTCCCTCAAGTCCGTCATTAATGAAAGAGCCGACATCCTTGATAAAGGCATCGAGGAAGTGAAATTGTCAGTTGAATTTCTGACAGAAGAAATAAAGGATGTGAAAGGAAAAGTGGAGCGAGTTGACAAACGGGTGACTACTGCGGAAAAAAGAATCGGTGAGTTGGAAAACAAAGTAGCTACAGGATCTCTCCAGATATCAGAGAAGGTGGAATCTGCGCTTATACGGTTTGCCCGAACAACCAGGAGAAAACGTCAGACAGAAAGTTCTGGATATTTGTGAGGCTGTCATCCCAACATCTGCTGGCAAAGCTCACGAGTTCATCGATGTTGTACACCGTTTGGGGAAAGTGAGGAGCGAGAATGCTTTGTCCTCCGGTCAAAAACCACCTCGAGGGATTATTCTACAGTTCACAATGCGTCACTTTCGCGACGCGCTCTGGAAAGCTGCAAAGAACTCTCCTTATCTGGCAAAACATCACTTACGGTTCGCAGAAGATCTGTCTCCCGAGGATCGAGAGCAGCGAAACAAACTTTGGCCTCTGGTTGAGAAAGCTCGGCAGCAAGGACGCCGCGCTTACTTCATTGGTCCCAAGGCGTACGTTGATGGTAAAGAACTTGTTTTACAGGACATGGAGGTCACCGGGTGAATTGAACTTGAGTTAGTTTGCTGTTTTGGTCTGCTTTTCTCAACTCGTTTTTTGGCCTAAGAATGTGACGATGTTTTTACCTACAAAATGCTAACTTAAAAGTCGGACATTAGAATAAGTTACTTTCAGGTACATTGTTTTTTTTTATTTATTTATTTTTATTTTTTATAATTTATTAGTGATTTTATATATTTATCTTTGATTATTATGTTATATTTGTATATTATATCATTTGATTTGTTTATTTTTTCACTTTATTTATATTATCTGTTGTTATTTCTTCAAAGACTCATTTCTTGAAAGACCCCAATCTTGTTTTGTTTACAAGGGTTTTTTTATTCATCTTATGGGCTGACTCACTTGTTATGGTTTTGTTGTCAGATTGTTCAATGTTTCCAATTTTTTTCTATTTGCTCAGTTAATGCAAGAGGGTTGCGTATGATATTAAGCGTAAAGCTGTTTTATATGCGAAATCACTTAATACTGCAATTTCTAGTGATTTTAAGTTTTGGCAATCACAATGTTATTGTTATTTTGTTGTTATTGTTATTGTTACGAGTTATTTTCTTCATTTGGTTCTAATTTTCAAAGAACTCATTTTTTTTATTTTCAGGAAAGATTTTGATATGTAAACTCGTTGAGTAACTAATAATTCTATTGCATGTAAGACTCTCTTATGGTGTAAGTCTTATAAGATAACTTAGTATGCCTTGGATTATTGTTTGTAACCCTCACTGTTTGTTTTATTGTTCTCTCTTTGTCGTTGTAATTGTTGTTTTGTTATTGCATAATAAAAGTCTATAGGCTTATTTCACAACGTGACGTCAGCAAGCCGGAAGTAGGGAAAACTCTTTTCCGGTAAAATCGCTTCCAACGAGTTCGCACTCCATCATGGCAATGAATGAATGAATGAATGAATGAAACGATCATAACCATAGACATAGGCCGTTTCTCAATACCAAGTTCGCAGAGTCTGGACTTCCGTCCTTTCGAGTTTGGACTTGCCAAGTTCGACTCAGAAGAACGAACTCTCGAGGACGGGAGGACGAACTGAATTCTGGGTTATGGCCCGTATCAAGTCCGCACAAGTCACCTCTCGATGCATCCTCGGTAAAAGGGGCGGATCAAGAACACATCCGGGGATTTGAACTGGACTTGGCTAGATGTGAACTTTGAATTGGAACAGTACTTGGGCAGCGACTGATGACGTTTCACAAGTCCACAAGAACACAAGTACAGACAAGTACGCATATTGAGAAACGGCCATAATCTCTATTATGTCTATGATCGTAACGGGCAGCGGCGCGACCGGAAGTACCGCTTCCCTACTTCCGTTCTCGGCCGCCATATTGTGAAATAGGCCTATTCGCGTCTTTGCATTGGCTTAACATGTAAATCACTCGCGCTTAAGAGGCTTCATTCGCGTCTGGTGTGAACGCACCATGCTGAGTGTTCATTTTGTCCAGCAGTGTACATGATGTCTAAATGAGACCGCGGTTATTCCTAGTTAACCATTTTGTGTTAATGGTTAATGTGGGAATACACTTAAGCAGAAGTGTAAGCACGGGACTACTTAATGGATTATGCATTCTTCTTTCCTGTGGTCGAATTGTGGTAAATTATTTACTTTGACAATCCTGAAATATGTAAGGAAAAGGTAGTGTAATTGTAATGTTTGAAGTGTCTTAAATTATTCCCAAAAAGGCCACGTCTCATTCTGAAGGTGTTCACTAACAATAGCAATGTCAGTAACACCTGATGTACTTGTTAAATCATAAGAAGTATGGCATCTATGCTAATATTATTCTGTTTCATTCTAATTCTGAGATCACCGTAGCCACCCGGACTCAGTCTGTATCCAGATCAGATGGTGGAGACAACTCTACAGCCCTGAATGTCAGCAGAGACCATGCCAACTGTGTCCCAAAGACAGATCCCCAGTGAAGGCCTCGTCAACTATGCGGCCATTGGCACAAAACCTCAGCAAAGACCACGATGACAAACACCACGTTGGTACGTCTGGCCGGAGGAGAATACAATACAATACAATACAATACAATTGCTTATTTGGGGACACTTCATTTTTTGGAATATTAGTGACTTGTTTGCAGAGACACTATTTGAAGAGAATTAAACATAGCTGGATGATGATGACATCACTAAATCAACGATGAACTGACTGTTTACTTTTGTCCTCTTTTTAGAGCTGCTTTACTGCATAACTGAATTTTTTGGCATTATTGACACTATTTTCCTGTTTAACAATGTAAAGCTGATTTGACACAATCTGTATTGTATGAAGTGCTATGTATAAATAAGGGTAAGTTGACTTGCTTTTGACAATTCTTCATAGACATGTTTGTGTGCTGTCTGTTTTGAACAATGTTGTATTTTTGAGAATTATATTAGTAGCCTTCAATGTGAAAGAAATCAGTCAAATAAGATTACATCACATCAGTCTCAAGTGAATTGTAATAACACAAATACAATAAGTTGTGGTTACTAAATTTTCTCAAGGCAACAGGTTTCCTCAATTTAATGAAGTAGACAGAACTCAGATTAACTTGTTAGTTTTAAGTTAAGTAGATTCACACTTTTAAGTAATCGCAATTTAATGAATTTAAATTAGTCCAACTTAAAATAAAAAGTGATCACAACACATTTTCTTTTGTTTATTTGTTAATGTAACTCAGAATTGTCAAGTTTACTTAACTTTTTTCTTTTAATTATGTATGAATTTCCTTTACTTAATAATTTCAAGGCAACGGGTTTCCTCAATTAGTAAAGTCAACTAATTGCTTTTTACAGTGTACAAATTCAAATATAAATTCAGGTATCTCTTGTTCTTTGAAACCACAATAATGGGGAAGACTGCTGACTTGGCAATGATCCAGAAGATGAACAATGACGCCCTCCACAAAGAGGGTAAGTCACAGAGGGTCAAAAGGTGTGGCTGTTTACAGAGTGCTGTATCAAAGCATATTAAATGCAAAGTTGACTGGAAGGAAGAATTTGGTAGGAAAAGGTGCACAAGCAACAGGGATGACCGCAAGCTTGATAATACTGTCAAGCAAAGCCGATTCAAACACTTGTGAGAGCTTCACAAGGAGTGGACTGAAGCTGGAGTCAGTGCATCAAGAGTCACCACGCTCAGACGTCTTCAGGAAAAGGGATACCAAGCCACTTCTGAACCAGAGACAACGTCAGAAGCGTCTTACCTGGGCTGTGGAGAAAAAGAACTGGACTGTTGCTCAGTGGTCCAAAGTCCTCTTTTCAGATGAAAGTAAATTTTGCATTTCATTTGGAAATCAAGGTCCCAGAGTCTGGAGGAAGAGGGGAGAGGCACAGAATCCATGTTGCTTGAAGTCCAGTGTGAAGTTTCCACAGTCAGTGATGATTTGAGCTGCCATGTCATCTGCTGGTGTTGGTCCACTGTGTTTTCTGAAGTCCACAGTCAACGCAGCCATCTATCAGGAAATTTTAGAGCACTTCATGCTTCCTTCTGCTGACAAGCTTTATGGAGATGCTGATTTCATTTTCCAGCAGGACTTGGCACCTGCCCACACTGCCAAAAGTACCAAAAGCTGGTTCAATGACCATGGTGTTACTGTGCTTGATTGGCCAGCAAACTCGCCTGACCTGAACCCCATAGAGAATCTTTGAGGTATTGTCAAGAGGAAGATGAGAGACACCAGACCCAACAATGCAGATGACCTGAAGGCCGCTATCAAAGCGGGTTCATCTTGAGAAGCTTATACTATTGTCAATTATCTCTTAGATCCTGTACTAAAGTTCACAAGTGCAACTGAGTTTATTCATAAAGCCACAGTAACTTAAATAGAAAGACTGGTTTGCATGAGGCGCCAAAATATGGACGGAGTCACGCTAAGACTGGGTATGCCCGCATGTTTATTGTTAATATGTGTTAGAGGTCGATGCAGCTCCAAAAACAACTCTTAAAATAACTTTCTGTATTGTCTTAGGTTTGCTCTCAGAAATGTTGTTAATATAAAGAGTACTAAGAACAACAATATTGTATGAATTATGATATATGTAAAGGTGATATATGTTATTTAATTAATAAAAGCCATTGCTGCCTGCATATGGAAAGCTTGCGACAAAATGTAAAGCAGAAAAAATATATTTGGGTTTTTGGGTCGATTGGAACTGTACCAATTCAGTTTGTCTATCTGCTAGGCCTATATATTATTAATACATAGATGTTCAGCATAAACCTGTTATCTTTGCTTGACATTTTAAGATCTCAAATTTCTCACACAGCCAGCAAGCAACGTCCACCCAACTCAATCCAGTCCTTCAACAATTCTGATTTGGTGTGCTATGTTTTTTAGTAGGTTTATATCAAATGATCAAAACCATAAAATCACCCTAAAATGCGTAAAAAAATAAATAAATAAAAATACTACTACCATGTTTTTTGTAAATGCACCATGGTCTAAATCAAAGTAGGCCTACCACTGTACTGCTGGTACTGTCACCAGATTTGTAGTAGGCCTAAGGGAAATTCTCAAATGAATGTTCAGAATCTGGTTTAGGATGTTGTTGATGTAATGTTGATGACAAAAAGAAGGACCCAAGAGAACTTAATATCTAGTCTTGTTTCATTCAAGTCAAAGTTTTGTAACTACAACATGAAGTTTGTGTTGAACATTTACCCAGCACACTAAGTCATTTATGCGCCATTGCGCGACATTGGTCGATCAAACAGATAATCCCGCCCTGAGTCATAAGCCGTTTCTCAATATGCGTATGTGGTGAGTGGGGCGGGGCCGAGAGCCGTGGGAACGGAGCGAGGCCGGTGGAGTTAATGATAATGAGCGACACCTGCGACACTCACCGGTCTCGAGTCCCACGGAGGAGCTCCGGAAGGATAAGAGGAGGAGTGACGACAGTGGAAGAGGAGAGAGGACCGGGCCTGGATTTTATTTTGTGTTTTGTGTGCGGCAGTCGTCCGTGAGGGGCTGCCGCTGTACTTTTACGTTTGTTTATTTTGGTTATTAAATCTTTGAATGTTTGCCGGTTCCCGCCTCCTTCTTCCCTACCTACGAACTTTGTTACATTGGTGCCGAAACCCGGGAGGAAGGAGGGACACGCTGTCAGAGAGCCCTCGCTGCTGAGGGGGATCGCGGTGCTGACGAGATCGGGCAGCAGGGAGTAGCGGGGACGGCCGCTGGCTGCCCGAGGCGACGGTGGTGCTGGAGCGATGGAACATCAGGTGGGACGGAAGACTCGCTGCCGTGCTCCTGGGTCGAGGAGGGGGGCTGCCGTCCGAGAGGGAGCGGAGGAGTCGGCGCCATTCGCCGAGTGGCCGCAGCCTGCTGCCATCCGCCATATTGGGGAGGAGCAGGGAATGGGGGACTCGCTGCCGGCTGCCCTCGACCGGAGGAGCCATCGCCGTCCGCCAGGAGGCGGAGCGTCGAGCCGTCCACCAAAGAGGTCCAGTACCATCGCATGGCACCGCGAGTGAGAGCCTCTCAGCTGGTTGAGGACCAACCAGCAGTGTGTCCGGGAACCGGACCGAATTTATTTTTTTTTTCCTCTCTCCCCTCTCTCGTCTCTGTCACTCCTCATCCTTCCGTCTCCTTTTCTCTCGCCTCGTCTGTCCGTACCCCCAGGTACGCCGCGGCTGCCCTGACGGGTGGGAGTAGAGCGCAGTCTCGAGGGTACCCCCCGGCCTGCGAGGGGCGATGGGGGTATGTGGTGAGTGGGGCGGGGCCGAGAGCCGTGGGAACAGAGCGAGGCCGGTGGAGTTAATGATAATGAGCGACACCTGCGACACTCACCGGTCTCGAGTCCCACGGAGGAGCTCCGGAAGGATAAGAGGAGGAGTGACGACAGTGGAAGAGGAGAGAGGACCAGGCCTGGATATTATTTTGTGTTTTGTGTGCGGCAGTCGTCCGTGAGGGGCTGCCGCTGTACTTTTACGTTTGTTTATTTTGATGATTAAATCTTTAAATGTTTGCCGGTTCCCGCCTCCTTCTTCCCGAATCTACGAACGTTGTTACAGCGTACTTGTCTGTACTTGTGTTCTTGTGGACTTGTGAAACGTCATCAGTCGCTGCCCAAGTACTGTTCCAATTCAAAGTTCACATCTAGCCAAGTCCAGTTCAAATCCCCGGATGTGTTCTTGATCCGCCCCTTTTACCGAGGATGCATCGAGAGGTGACTTGTGCGGACTTGATACGGGCCATAACCCAGAATTCAGTTCGTCCTCCCGTCCTCGAGAGTTCGTTCTTCTGAGTCGAACTTGGCAAGTCCAAACTCGAAAGGACGGAAGTCCAGACTCTGCGAACTTGGTATTGAGAAACGGCCATAGTGTTTAATTATTGTCATGAGTCCGGGTCCTGCAGTTCTTCCTTTCAACACCAGAGGTCACCATCTCCCGGACTCCACTCCCCTAACTGCACACACCTGCCGCATATCATTCACCTGACATTCATCATTACACCCGCAGCTGTTCTCCATTGCCACAGACTATTTAGTCTCCTTTCTCTCACCACTCTGCCTGCTTGTATTAATGGTATTATTGTAGTGTTTGTGCTGGTCTGGGTTACATGCACTGTGTTGCCGTCTCGTATCCCATTCCTTTAATGCTTTGCCGTGTTTATTTTTTTTGCTTATTTATGCTTATTTTTTTGCCGTGTTGGCGTTTTTGTTTATATTAAATACCTTTACCTGCACTTGGACCCAGACTCTGTTTTTTCCACGGCTTTCCTGAAGCGGTTCTGTGACAATTATCTCATATCTTCCATATATGAGCTAGTTGATTCTGCACATTAAAGTTGGATAGGAAGTATTTTTACATCGAAAAAAATAGAACGTCAACTTTAATCAGAACACTGATATATGAACACTGATGGAGGGAAAGCGCAGCATAAGAGAAAGCTTTGAAGGTAGCTTTCTGTTAACTCTTAAATACCCTATAAAAATTATAATGCCCCTCTATATTGAACTCTTAGGAGGAACAAAGTTTGTGCCCTCTTATTGGTTCATCTTTTATTTTTCATATAACCTCATTTAACCCAGATTTTTCCGCTATAAGGTCAAAAGTCACAGTTTTTTCTCCTTTGCACGCCTACCTTTTTATTTTTTGTGCAGTATTGACTCGGAAGGAGGTGTGTCCAGGTATCACAATGCGCTATAAAACATCATGTAACAGAAGGAGAGGCTCAGCCTGCTGTGTCTACATATTGTCTGTCCAATTGGAGCTTTTGTGAGCACCACATGGGGTAAGCCAAAAACAAAAATGTTATTTGTATATTAATTCCTTTTTTGCGTACTGTTTCATTTAGGATAGTCTGGACGTTCACAGACCATTCAAATGGTAGATTTTTATTTACAAATAAAAATAGCCTAACTAACTTTTAACTTTTATTGTAGGCTATGCATTTCCGATCATATCATATTTCACTTGTAGGCTAATATACTTCCGTTTATGTTGTAATCGGTTTGGTAACACATGCATGCGGGTTGAATGAATTTAAACTCAGAGATGAGCTTATGTAATAATAACACCAACATGCTAGATAATGACAGTAAAAAAAAAAAACATATACGTAAAACATCTCTTTATGATTAGTTAAAGGTCCTGTATTTATAAGAAAATATGAATGCAGCAGTAATGTGTTTTTTCCAGTTATAAATCAATGCCATTTTTTTCATCCCCTCATTTATTAAAATTTTAAAAATGTTTAATTAGTAAAAATATTAAGTCTATATAGGCTTCTTGAGTTGCCTTTTAAGGTTCTTTGGAGATTTAAAAAGGTCTAGAAACCCGTTTTAAAACCCGTTACATTTATAAGTTCTTCAGATGAGTGTCTTGGTTCCCTTTTAAATCACAGTTAAGTCAAGTCAATATTATTTGAATAGCACTTTTAACAACGCAAATTGTGTCAAAGCAGCTTTACATCAGCTTGATATAAAGCTGGGTGGCTTTATATCAGATGTACAGTATTTAGACGGGGAAATAGTTTGTCGAAATAGTGTCATTCTCCTCTGGCCAGACAAATTCAGTCTAGGCTAAAGCAGAATCAGAATTACATTGCATTGCATCTTAAAAAAAGCAGAATAAAAAAGTTTTTAAAAAGGTATCATCAGGATACAAAACCTTTTTAAATGTGTACCTCCTTATGCTTACAGTAACTATTTTATTTGTTTAATTATTTTATTTTTATGTTTTAGCAACACAAACACTGTGCTGTCACAATGAAAGAAGAGCCGAGCGCTCAGTCGACAGACCCTCCACCGTACTTACAAGGTGTGTTCTGTATATTCATTTACATTTTACATTTACATTCATTCATTTGCCAGAGATTTTTTTCTTCCCAAAATGACTAGCAGCAAACAATATTCATAGTACATAAGTCTAAAATAAAATTAGATTGGTATAGTTTGAGTAGAAGTCATTTAATTAAATGGCAATTCTAAATATATATATATATATATTTGTAAAATGCTGCGTCATTTAGAGTTAATTATTTATATTTGACAGACACCTTAGACTTACGTTAAGTAAGTAACTGTTCTTAAGTAAGCATAAACCACTTTTGTGCAGAGGTGATCCCCGAGGGCTTCATCAACCTAGCTTACACCCAGGATGAGAAACCTCAGGAAGACAAACCAGAGGAGCCAACGGAGTCCTCTGGGAAATCAAAGGGCAAAGGGTAAATGTGACCAAGGAGCAGAGTTTTTAGTTTTGGATGTGTCTGATTTGTATTAGATTGTTATTAGATGACTCGTGTCATTTGTAAGTAAACTACAGTCAAGAAATGAACAAGAGCTGGGGCCAAAAATTCCCCAGAAAGTTTTCAGAATTCTCTAGTTATTTAAAATGATCATCAATACACCTCTAGTGCTTTTAACTGATACGGGGGTTTCAGACCGGGTACCCCCAGGAGTCTGCAAGGGACTGTTGTACAATTTTAGGATTTTTTTTTTTTTAGCTTAAAATCTAAATTTGACCATAATTATTATTATTTTTGCATTTTCAATATCAGAAGTCATGACATTGATCTTATTTTATTATAACACATTTTACCATAAAATAAAAAATATATTTATTTTTTCATTTTATATTTTTCGAGAGCCATAGTTTTAATGATAAATTAAATAAAAATAAATGTGCTTGTAATTTTGTAACACAAATATTTGTTAGTGTTGCTTAGTATTTCCAAATCAAAAATCAATTTAAAATATTCTAATTTCTCTTTGGCATTGTCATCAGCTTGCTCTTTTTTTCACTTTGGAACTATATTTATTGTGAAAAGCAACATTCAAAAACATTTGAATTGAACTATATACATCTAATAGTCAATTCATATTTTAGTTATAACATAAATGACAATTACTTAAAGGCATACAGTTTGCAAACATTTGGTCTAACATTTTATTCCATATATTATTCTGTTCTATTTTGGCTGAGGATTTAGACACCATATGACTGTATCAATTAATTACATCAATGGATAACTTATATTTTTTTATGCCCCTTAATATGCCTTAAAGGTAAAAAAATATATATATTTTATTTTAAAATGATTTTATTTTAAAAATTTCAAATGGCCATTAATAAATAAATACATATGTAAATCAATCAATCAATCTGAAACCTTGACTATTTCTTGTTTAAATAGCAAAAAGGGAAAAAAGTCAAAAAAGAAGAACGAGCCAGTGAAAACAGTTGGATTTTTTCAGCTGGTAAGTGTGCATCTCTGTAATTCTACATGACAGAATTAATTTGCAGCTTTTATAAGCAGTGATATAACATGCAGTGCTAAGCAGTCAGGGACGGCAGTCAGCATGTTTGTTGTGATGCAGTTTCGGTATGCCACCTGTCCAGAGGTGCTGCTTATGCTGATTGGCCTGCTGTCTGCAGCTGCCCATGGTGTCGCGTTGCCTCTCCTGTGTGTGGTTTTTGGAGAAACGACTGACAGCTTTGTGTCAAGTGGACAGAGACTTAATCTGGCAGGTATATTTAATAGAACAATAAAGAAACATCCATGTAAATGCATGTTAAATGCTAATGAATTCATGTGGTTGAAACACCAGTCAAATCCATCTCTTTAAAAGTCAATAGAATGGACTGATTTGAGTTTAAAATTTACCTCTAGTGTTACAGCTCAGCAATCATCTCATACATTTTAACTTTAATGCGGTGGTCTGGTTTTACTGGTTTTAGGAAATGTTTCTCTCAAATGTTTGCAGGCAACTTCACTGGAAACTTCACCCTCACAAACTCTTCAACGTGTTTGGCTGGTTCTCCTGAAATAGGCATTGAAGACAAAATGACAGAGTGAGAGGCCATCTGGTGTCAGATTCATTCTCATTCAGCTCTCCCTTTAATGATTTAGTGAAGTTTCTTAATTATGTTTAACATTAGTGCAGGAGTTGAAATGTTAGAATCATCCACCTTTGATTCATTCACTTTGTTGAACCTTGACCTAATTTGCTGGTTTATTTGCACAGACACGCTTATTACTTCGTTGCGATTGGGGCTGCGGTCCTGGTTCTGGGAACGTTCCAGGTAATGCTTTTCTTGTTAACTGCTGCCAAGCAAACAAAGCGGATCCGGGAGAAGTACTTTCATGCCATCCTTCACCAGCAGATGTCATGGTTTGACACGCATCAGATCGGAGAGCTGAACATAAGACTTACTGAGTACGTGAAGTGAAGCCACTTTCCAGGCTCGTTTCTGTCACCTGACCAGTTCTTATTTACATCTCAGGTGTTTAAACTCTTTTTAAAATGTTCCCCCAATGCAGTGATATAAACACAATCAACGATGGCCTCGGGGACAAAATCTGTGTGTTTGTCCAGTTCTTCTGCACATTTATTACTGGTTTCATCATTGGTTTGATCTATGGCTGGAAGCTGACGCTGGTTATTCTTGCTGTCAGTCCTCTGCTGGCCGGATCAGCAGCTGTTTGGTCTAATGTATGATGTTTAATAGTCTATTTTTGTTTTTAGATCAAATGGTTTGATGAATAACATAGATAAATGAATGAAATAAAATATAAAAATAGAAATGATTAAATTAAAAATTATATAATTTTAAAATATCTTAATTTTAATATTTTATGTTTTTATTTATTTTATTAATTTATTTGTAAATATCTTACCTTTTTGTCGCCTGTAGATTCTTGCTACTCTGACCAGTAAGGAGCTTACAGCATATGCTAAAGCAGGAGCAGTGGCTGAAGAGATTTTAGTCGCTATCAGGACTGTTGTGGCATTTAATGGACAGAAGAAAGCTGTGGAAAAGTGAGCAAATTCTGTGTTTTTCATGCATCACCATACGTTCACAACTATTTTGTCACTTGAACAGGGGAGATTAGATTAGGCCGTCTTCTAAATGTCAAGAATGCGATCGAGCTGTTCTGAGTGTGTCCGTAAAAGATGATAAATGGTTTTCTGTGACAAACTATTTTCGGTATTCTAGGTATGAAAATAACTTGATAGAAGCAAAGAATTTTGGGGTAAAGAAAGCCATTACCACCAATGTGTCCATGGGGTTGACACAGTTCATTATATTTGGCACTTACGCGCTGGCATTTTGGTACGGGACAAAACTCTCTGTGGACGAGCCAGAGAATTACTCAATTGGAAAGGTCCTCACTGTAAGTTTGTGTGTAACTTTTATTTATCTGTTTTTGAATAAAGTCACAGCAGGAGATGTTTTTTTAACTACCTGCTTTGTTACTTTCTCGGCAGGTTTTCTTCTCTGTGATGATTGGCTCATGCTCTTTGGGTCAGGGAGCTCCAAATCTGGAGAGCATCGCTAAGGCCCGGGGTGCTGCTTATGAGGTCTACAAAACAATTGACATGGTACAAACTTTCAGTCTGTCTTCATTCTTTATAATAACAATACCCGTATTGTTATTCTGGATGACTAATTTCTGTTCCCGTTACCTGGTGCAGCCTCGTCCCATTGACAGCAGTTCAAAAGAAGGTCACAAACCAGATCATGTGAAAGGAGATATTGAATTCAAGAACATCCATTTCAACTATCCCTCCAGAAAAGATGTGACGGTAGAATTGCATATTTTTCCACCTGTCAGGAACTTTATTATTGATACTGTACACTGTAAAAAAAAAATCCGTAAAATTTACGGAAAAAAACTGGCAGCTGTGGTTACCAGAATTCTACCGTAAAAAATACGGTAGCAACGTTTTATGTTTTACGGTTTTAACTTAAATTTACAGTTAAATACCGTAATTTCTTTAATTGATATAATCTTAACATACCAACCTATTAAAGTACTGAAATCTGTTTTTTTCCTTTGAAATACACTGATAACCACCAAATGCAGGTGATGATGAGAAAGTCACATGATGAGCCAAAGCCCACCACAAGCAATTTTTAAACAATAGAATATACAGAAGGTGCACAGTGTCATTCACACAAGCTTTAAACACCATCATGGTGAGACTCATTAAACTGAAATATGCTATAAACATTCATTTAACAACATTAGATGTAACATACAACCCTAATAAACATAACCGATAAGAAAAAACTAAGAAGAAACAGTTATTTCAAAGAAAAAAACGTCAAATTCAAACAGAATTTGAAATGGAATGCAGGGAATTCTGGGAACGTCAGTTTACGGTTTTTCCCTGTAAATTTTACAGGAACTTTCCGTTAACCATGTAACAGGTTTTTACCGTAGCATTTTCACAGTTTTTTACCCTTAAAATCACGATCATTTTTTACAGTGTACATTCTATGTGTTGAAATTATTAGTTAATGAAATATTGCTTTTAATGATTATTTAAAAAAATAATTAGTAGTAGTTTTATCAATGATAATGTATGTCTACATAAAAAATGCTAAAAATGTAACATTGTCATTTTAAATGCTGAAAGGTACAGTGCAGTAAAATATAAAATGAAAATGGATGTTCATTTTGAAATTACTTGTTAATACATTATTGCTTTTAAAGATTAACTTTACTCAAAGTGAGCATTAGATGTTGGCTATGGTAATTTAAATGTAAAAATAAAGGAAAAGGCACACAAGAAGTTTATTAGTTAAAGATTATTAAAAGTAGGCTATTATATATATATCAATAATGTATATAGAGATATCCATTATTGACTAATACTAATACATTTAAAGGGATAGTTCAGTCAAAAATTAAAATTTTGTCATGAATTAAGACTTTCGTTCATCTTCTGAACACAATGAATGACTGAATGAAATGCGAGAGCTTTCTGACCCTGCATGGACAACAAAGCAACTACCATGTTCAAGATCCAGAAAGGCTGCAAGGACATTGCCAAAATAGTTGAATATGTTGAATAAAGTCATTATTTTTGTTTTCTTTGCGCACAAAAAGAATCACTGATGTCAAATGGACTATTTTAATGATGTCCTGACTACCTTTCTGGGTCTTGAACGTGAACAAAAATATCTAAATTAGTGTTCTGAAGGTGAACGAAGGTCTTACGGACCTGGAACGACATGAGGTGAGTCATTTAAGTCTGCAACATTACCTTTTAACCAATATGGTACTGATATATTGTGCATCTATAGAAATTATAACCTACTAAGGACTGATTCAATGTGTCCCTGTGCAGATTCTACAGGGAATGAGTCTTAAAATCCCACATGGAAAGACCATTGCATTGGTTGGAGCCAGTGGCTGTGGGAAGAGCACAACAATTCAGCTTCTGCAGCGCTTCTATGACCCTGATTCAGGAGAGGTAACACTGACTAATGAGCAACCATGTATCATTTCACCTCTCAGCATTCCTTCAATACTTCATGTCACACAGAAAATGATGGAATTCAGTCAGTCTCAGGAAAGAAGAGCTGTTTAATGAAATGTGTACAATTACAGGTGACTCTGGATGGTCATGATATCCGCTCTCTGAATGTGTGCTGGCTGAGGGAGAACATGGGTATCGTAAGTCAGGAGCCTGTTCTTTTTGGAACCACCATCGCTGAAAATATACGCTATGGTCGTGAAGACGCCACTGATGAGGACATTGAACGAGCCATTAAAGAGGCCAATGCCTACGATTTCATTTCCAAACTACCAGATGTGAGTACTGTACTGTACTTTTTTTATATTAAAGGTTTTGACTCAGTTCTGTCACGAGTCTGGGCTCTGCAGTTCTTCCTTTCTCCACCAGAGATCACCATCTCCCGTCCTCCCAGACTCAATTCCCCTAACTCCACACACCTGTCGCATATCACACACACCTGTCACAAATTACACTCCCAGCTGTTCCCCATTGTCATGGACTATTTATACACCACACTCCCGCTACTCTGTCTGGGTCTTTAGTTGTAATTGTAATTGTTTGTAGTGTTTGTTCATCTCTGGGGATACATGCACTGTGCTGCCGTTTTATGTATCCCGTTCCTTATACTGTTCACGGCGCTCTCTAAGTGTTCTGTGAAAAGTTCAGCCCCTAAAAATTTAAGGAAAAAAATAATATTGGTTCTGTATTGGTTATCGGCCATAACTTAAAGTGCCCCTATTATGGGTTATGAAAAGTTATTTTTTTGGTTTTGGGAGTCCCCGACAACAGGTTGACATGCATGCAAGGTCAAAAAACACTAAAATTTTCTTATAATATGCATTTATTTTTCCCTTATTTGCTCAATGACTCCCAAACGATTCGCTCAACCATTCATTTTTACAAACCCCTCCTTTGCGTGACTCTAATCTGCGGTGATTGGTCCGATTGGTCAATTTAATTTAAAGCAGTGATTGTGAGAAGTGCTACTTGTGTACAGTACAGCCGTTACCGGGGAAACTATTTTAACGACAACAAGTGGGCAGGCAATATGCTAATGTTTCCTTTTGATGTCAACATTCGTTAACTTAAGATTCGTTTTAAAAACTATTAATTTCAATGATTCAGAGTCGACTCTTTCTTTTGAGAGACAATAACTTTATACATAGTGCACTTTCAGATTTAAAACTTTGCAGGATGTTTTCATTCACTTAGAGCTATGAATGAATGATGCATTTATATAGCGCATTTATTGTGTATTGCCGATTTGCCGTACACCCAAAGCGCTTTACAATCACGTGGGAGTCTCTCCTCAGCTATGTTACACACTGCATGAAAGGTAATTTTCAAATATCCATAATAGGGTCACTTTAAAATTAATTATCTGCTTTTTTATGGGCCATAATTTTAATATTGGTCAAACCCTACTTAGAAATGTTTTGATTTTTGCATTTTGAACAGATATTATGTATGTGAGCTGCACTACAGCATACTAAAAAAACAAGTTTTTTTTTTTTCTACAAGAAAATGCTATTTCATCTGTTTGTTTGTAATTGTTTGTGAAAATTACTAGTCATTTCTGAATGAAAATTATTTCTTAACCGTTTTATTTTAGTGTAGTTGTGTTAAGACTGAAAGGTCGTTTTTCTCTGAGACAGAAGCTGAACACTATGGTTGGAGAGAGAGGGGCTCAGCTGAGCGGAGGCCAGAAACAGAGAATCGCTATTGCTCGAGCTCTCGTCAAAAACCCCAAAATCATCCTGCTGGATGAGGCCACATCAGCCCTGGACACACAGAGCGAGTCCATTGTTCAGGCAGCTTTGGACAAGGTATGCAAAACATAGTACATTTTCATGAGTACTGGAATAGACAGGTTACAGTTGCTTATTATGGGTATAAATGCCTTTTATTACTGTTTTTGTTGTGCTAACAGAATATTAACCCAAAAAAATTGTAACACTGCAGATTATAGTTTTTTATGATTGCTTAAGCACGATTTTAAAAACAAGGCTCTTTTTTTCAAAACACAACACACAATTCACACATCCAGACACACAAGTATCAGAACAACTCAGATCGTTTGCTAAATGAAGCACTTCATTCAAAACTTTACAATCATTTAACAAAACCCAATTTTGTCACCACATGGCACACACATGGTTCATACAACCTGATTCTGTTTGAACCACTTACACACTATGGTGCTCAATCTTAAACACATGTAACATTTCTACATTTTTCTAATGATATACTAGTCTGGGTATTATTCAGAAATATTGCTAGAGTACACTCCATGACTGACCAAACACAACACACAAGACCAGCACTGTACATTGATGAAAATATTTATTTCTCTCCCCATTGTAAAATCAGTCAATACATCCATGCATTTCCAAAGGTTGCATATTGCACTGAAAAGCAGAGCATATTCTAAATGCAATATAGAACATAAACAACAAAAAGATTTGTGGAGAGATAAAGAAAGCATAAATAATAAACAAAACAAAACAAAAAAAACTCAACATCATCTCTTTGCTGCATCTGGCCATAGCACTTCGTCCACATCCTCTTTCGCAAAACCGGCGAGGGAAGAATCTTCTTGAGTGGCGAATCCATCCTTGCACAGACCCTGAATCAATCAGGTCACAGGCCTCCTCCATGTGTTGAATGAGGGACATCCTGGCATAAGGCTGGAGATTGTAAACCATCCATCGCCATGCCAAAAAAAAAATTGTCCCAGATGACAATGTATGTCATCTGCTCTGCATCCACTTGGTCCTCTGCTGTGACAATATTGTGTAGTCTGTCTAAAAATGTGAATATGTAGGCCATGTTGTAAGGGCCTAAGTTGGCATGCCGGTGGAGGACCCCATTCTGCATGATTGCAGCATACACTCACCTAAAGGATTATTAGGAACACCTGTTCAATTTCTCATTAATGCAATTATCTAATCAACCAATCACATGGCAGTTGATTCAATGCATTTAGGGGTGTGGTCCTGATAAAGACAATCTCCTGAACTCCAAACTGAATGTCAGAATGGGAAAGAAAGGTGATTTAAGCAATTTTGAGCGTGGCATGGTTGTTGGTGCCGGATGGGCCGGTCTGAGTATTTCACAATCTGCTCAGTTACTGGGATTTTCACGCACAACCATTTCTAGGGTTTACAAAGAATGGTGTGAAAAGGGAAAAACATCCAGTATGCGGCAGTCCTGTGGGCGAAAATGCCTTGTGCTAGAGGTCAGAGGAGAATGGGCCGACTGATTCAAGCTGATAGAAGAGCAACTTTGACTGAAATAACCACTCGTTACAACCGAGGTATGCAGCAAAGCACTTGTGAAGCCACAACACGCACAACCTTGAGGCGGATGGGCTACAACAGCAGAAGACCCCACCGGGTACCACTCATCTCCACTACAAATTGGAAAAAGAGGCTACAATTTGCACGAGCTCACCAAAATTGGACGGTTGAAGACTGGAAAAATGTTGCTTAGTGCCAATTGGGCATCGTTTAAATGCCACGGCCTACCTGAGCATTGTTTCTGAGCATGTCTATCCCTTTATGACCACCATGTACCCATCCTCTGATGGCTACTTCCAGCAGGATAATGCACCATGTCACAAAGCTCGAATCATTTCAAATTGGTTTCTTGAACATGACAATGAGTTCACTGTACTAAAATGGCCCCCACAGTCACCAGATCTCAACACAATAGAGCATTTTTGGGATGTGGTGGAACGGGAGCTTCGTGCCCTGGATGTGCATCCCACAAATCTCCATCAACTGCAAGATGCTATCCTATCAATATGGGCCAACATTTCTAAAGAATGCTTTCAGCACCTTGTTGAATCAATGCCACGTAGAATTAAGGCAGTTCTGAAGGCAAAAGGGGGTCAAACACAGTATTAGTATGGTGTTCCTAATAATCCTTTAGGTGAGTGTATATTGTGATGTTACCACCACGTTGACCCGGGACATTCAAAATAGTTCTGTGGCCAACGATGTTTCTCCCTCACCCTCTTACTGCAACATTGCCTTCCATTTTTGAAGACACACAAACTCATCTTTTGCTTTTTTTATGGTGTTTGCACCTGATTGTTGAGTTTACAGTTAAGCAACTAAGTGTCTGCACACCAGAGGGCTGTGTTTGATCAGTTGGTTTATAGGGGTGGTATTTTGGAAAGCAGTGTCTTGAAATGGCAAAGAAGTGACATCATGTTAGATTTCTGTGTCTAGTGTAAATAAGTGTGTTTAGTGTCTCGCAAAACACTGTGTGTAGTGTTTTGCAAAAAGTGTGAGGCTGAGAATGTGCTTATAGTTCTGCAGATCTGGATCTTTGAGTTTCACTAACTGTGTGTTATATTTAATTTTAGTGTAAGCAATCATAAAAAACTGTAATAATTTTGTGTGTTGTTTCTTAGGCCAGAGCAGGACGTACTACCATTGTGATTGCACATCGCCTGTCAACTATTCGTTCAGCAGATATAATCGCTGGCTTCAGTGAAGGCAAAGTGGTGGAACAGGGAACTCACAGAGAACTCATGGCCAAGAAAGGAGTGTATTATTCTCTTGTAATGCAACAGGTACATGTTTGTCCCTCTACATGGTAACTGTGTAATAATAGTGGGATAGAACTGACTTTATGAATTTCTATGCTGTTGTTTCCTTAATTCAGGGTTTTCAAACTTAACAAATTTGACATTCTTACACTTTTGTTTTGCTTTCTAAACTATAAATCATGTAATTAATCAAATTTATTTTATTACATTGTCAGCCACTATTTGTAACGGTAATACCAGTAAGAGAAAATAAATATTTTATTATTACTAAAGGTTTATACATCTTATTTCTTTATTCTTACAGTTAGAAGAAAAAAGATACATTGACAATCTTTTTTCTTATAATTATAAGATAGAATTTTATTCAAATATTTAACATATATATATATATATATATATATATATATATATATATGTATGCATATATACATATTAGATGTGTGTGTGTGTGTGTGTGTGTGTGTGTGTGTGTGTATATACATTTTTGACAATCTTTTATCTTATAAATATAAGATAGAATTTTTGTTATATATATATACACTTATTTATATATACATTTATTTATATATACATATATTTATATATATATATATATATATATATATATATATATATATATATATATATATATATATACATATATATATATTTATTTATTTATTCAAATCTTGGGTTCAGTAAAATTTTATCTTTTTTGAAAGAAATAATCTTTTACTGAAAAAGAAAAAATCTTTATACTGACCCCAAAATTTGTAACAGTTGTGTGTGTGTTTGTGTGTGTGTGTGTGTGTGTGTGTGTGTGTGTGTGTGTTGGTTGCAGGGCCGGCTTTGCCGACAGGCGACACAGGCGGCCGCCTGGGGCGCCATCTGCTGGACGGGGCGCAAAATTGCAGAATTAAAAAAAAAAAAATGTATAATTAAATGTATGTATGTATCGGATTATGAAAGCTGCGCACACGCTGTACACTTTTACTGTACACTGTCCACACACTGCTTGTATTTGTCCATTTCTTTTACTAGATTATACTATCCTAAAAAACGTCACTCTGACAGCTGTCAAACTCACGCGCGTTGTGGCGCGAAAGTTCCCCCCCTTGGTGGTTGAAGGCTATAAATGATCATATATAATCAAAGGGGGGGGGGCACCAAATAACCTAGAGCCGGCCCTGGTTGGTTGGCAGTACTGTGAAATTATAAAAGGCAATTATAATGGAATATTACCATTATAATATCATGCTTAATATTTCTGTCACTCAGTATAAAGGAGTCTTTATACTCTTAAATTAAAAATATATATAAAAATGGCTGTATCCTTTAGGAAGGGGGTATTTAGAGTTATTTGGCATAATGTTTATTTATTTATTTGTTTATTTTTCTACTCATTTACATTATCAGACCTCTGGGAGACCAACTGATGATGATCTTGATGCCAATGAAGATGATACTCAGGATGTTTTTGAGGGAGAAACCGGTGAGGAATCTTCTGAAACAGAGACTCCTGAGGGAGGAATGGAAATGCAAAAGGAGAATGGAACTTTCAGACGAAGCTTAAGACGTGGCAGTGAGAGACGTTCCTCCAGAAAGAAGTCCTCAAAGAAGAAGAGCAAGAAATCCAAAAAAGACAAAAAGGTACATGTAATCCGCATCTTTGATGCTACAGAGTGAATCACACTGGTGATTCATAAATGGAGTAATTGGATCCTGTTCATTTCAAATTCTTTTGTAGGAAAAAGAAAAAGCTCCAGAAATACCTTTCACTAAAATTCTGGCTCTGAACAAGCCGGAATGGCCGTACCTGCTGGTGGGCACGCTGGCCAGCCTTGTGGGTGGAGCTGTTTATCCCTGTGTGGCTATTATTTTTGCCAAAATCATTGGTGTGAGTGTCCTTTGTCTGTGTTCGCACATCTCTGAACAAAAATCTCTATTGTGTAGATTTTGCTTCCAGCTCATCTGCTCATGATAGTTTCAAAATAATTCATTCATTTAAAAATGAGGATTGGATTTTACACTAGTCCCATAAGCACATAGCATTTATAATGATTTAATTATAAATTAAATGTTCAGTTCAATAGAATCTCATCTGTTTCTAGGTGTTTGCAGAGGTTGACCCTGAGGTAAGGCGGCAGAAGACCATGATGTTCTCACTTTTCTTTCTATTAATAGGAGTAGTGGCCTTTATCACCTATTTCTTCCAGGTGAGTCTATAGGTGTGTTTCCATTACAGAGTTGCATAAATCTTTTGCATTATTTTATAAATGTTGATAAAAACTATTGCGAAATGACTGTGTTTCTATTACCTGATGTTATGCCACTAAAACGTAATTTTTTTCCTCTCGTATTAAGTCATGGCGACGGATGTTGGTAGGTTTGGATATATCGCACTAGCCATTATTTTTATTCGAAGGAGACGTATACATGTATCTTTAGCAAAGCAAAAACTTTTTTGCGATGAATGGGAGTTTTTGCTAAATTTATGTGATTCTATTTCTCAATTTTGCACAATTTGAAGGGTATTGGAAACAAAGCTTATGTTGCATTATTAGTAGTGTCTGCTAGCATTGCTTTTGCTCATATTTTGGGTTAGAGATATGAACAAACCCCTAACCTTTGTTTCACAGCAAAAAAAAATATATATATATATTATTTTATTATTATTTTATTATTTTTTGTAATTATTTTATTATATCTTTTCATATGACAACACTGAAGAAATGACACTTTGCTACAATGTAAAGTAGTGAGTGTACAGCTTGTATAACAGTGTAAATGTGCTGTCCCCTCAAAATAACTCAACACACAGCCATTAATGTCTAAACGCTGGCCACAAAAGTGAGTACACCCCTAAGTGAAAATGTCCAAATTGGGCCCAAATTGTCAATATTTTGTGTGGCCACCATTATTTTCCAGTACTGCCTTAACCCGCTTGGGCATGGAGTTCACCAGAGCTTCACAGGCTGCCACTGGAGTCCTCTTCCACTCCTCCATGATGACATCACGGAGCTGGTGGATGTTAGAGACTTTGCGCTCCTCCACCTTCCGTTTGAGGATGCCCCACAGATGCTCAATAGGGTTTAGGTCTGGAGACATGCTTGGCCAGTCCATCACCTTTACCCTCAGCTTCTTTAGCAAGGCAGTGGTCGTCTTGGAGGTGTGTTTGGGGTCGTTATCATGTTGGAATACTGCCCTGCGGCCCAGTTTCTGCTTCAGTATGTCACAGTACATGTTGGCATTCATGGTTCCCTCAATTAACTGTTGCTCCCCAGTGTCGGCAGCACTCATGCAGCCCCAGATCATGACACCCCCACTCACCATCATACTTGACTGTAGGCAAGACACACTTGTCTTTGTACTCCTCACCTGGTTGCCGCCACACACGCTTGCACCATCTGACACCAAGTTTATCTTGGTCTCATCAGACCACAGGACATGGTTCCAGTAATCCATGTCCTTAGTCTGCTTGTCTTCAGCAAACTGTTTGTGGGCTTTCTTGTGCATCATCTTTAGAAGAGGCTTCCTTTTGGGACGACAGCCATGCAGACCAATTTGATGCAGTGTGTGGTGTATGGTCTGAGTACTGACAGGCTGATCCCCCACCCCTTCAACCTCTGCAGCAATGCTGCCAGCACTCATACGTCTATTTCCCAAACACAACCTCTGGATATAACGCTGAGCACGTGCACTCAACTTCTTCGGTCGACCATGGTGAGGCCTGTTCTGAGTGGAACTTGTCCTGTTAAACCACAGTATGGTCTTGGCCACCGTGCTGCAGCTCGGTTTCAGGTCTTGGCAATCTTCTTATAGCCTACGCCATCTTTATGTAGAGCAACAATAATTTTTTTTCAGATCCTCAGTTTCAGAGAGTCCTTTGCCATGATGAGGTGCCATGTTGAACTTCCAGTGACCAGTATGAGAGAGTGAGAGCGATAACACCAAATTTAACACACCTGCTCCCCATTCAGACCTTGTAACACTAACGAGTCACATGACACCGGGGAGAGAACATGGCTAATTGGGCCCAATTTGGACATTTTCACTTAAGGGTGTACTCACTTTTGTGGCCAGCGGTTTAGACATTAATGGCTGTGTGTTGAGTTATTTTGAGGGGACAGCAAATTTACACTGTTTTACAAGCTGTACACTCACTACTTTACATTGTAGCAAAGTGTCATTTCTTCAGTGTTGTCACATGAAAAGATATAATAAAATATTTATAAAAATTTGAGGGGTGTACTCACTTCTGTGAGATACTGTGTATGTATATATATATATATATATATATATATATTAGTGCTGTCAAGTGATTAATCGCATCCAAAATAAAAGTTTTTGTTTATATAATATATGTGTGTATACTGTGTATATTTATTTAAAAGCACACACATACAGTATATGTTTTAAATATTACATGTATATATTTATGTTCATATAATTTATATTATATATACACACACATGTTATGTAAGCAAAAACTTTTATTTTGGATGTGAATAATCGCTTGACCGCACTATACACATTAAAATAATATGAGTTTGGTAAGAATTTTTACCAAACAATTCAGTTATTTCCTCTTATGTCCACCAATGCTGCATTTATTTAAGTAAAAATACAGTAAAACAGTACAATATTCTTGTAATATAAAATAAAAATTATTTAAAAAATATATATATTATTATTTAAAATATATGTTTTATGTTTGAATTATTATGAAATATTTCAATATGCAATTTATTCCTGTGATGGCATTACTGAAATTTCAGCATCAATACTCCAGTCTTCAAGAGTCACGTGATCTTTCAGAAATCATTCTAAAATGCTGATTTGGTGCTAAAGAAACATTTTTATCATCAGCGTTGAAAACAGTTGTTCTACTTAATATATTTGTTGAATATATGGTGTATGTATAGTTTCTGTACATAATATTCACATCTGTTGCTCTGTCCTGTAGGGCTTCATGTTTGGTAAATCTGGGGAGCTGCTAACCATGAGGTTGAGAAGTCAGGCTTTCAATGCCATGATGAGACAGGCATGGCACATTTCCCACATCTCTCGTTCCATTACTCTATGCAGTTGAGAACTAATCTGGCACAAACAAATAGCTATTGAAATTTGTGCTTCATCCTCAAGCCTGTTTCTCTTAACAGGAGATTGCTTGGTTTGATGACAACAACAATGCAGTGGGAGTCCTGACCACTAAATTAGCCACAGATGCGTCTCTGGTTAAAGGGGTGAGTGGAACACAGTGATTTGCCATCAGAACCAGTAATTAAGCTTTCACTGTGGATACAGCCAGTGTTTTTGGCTCTGGTTCATTACATCCATCTCGTTAAACCGTTATAGGCCTGGCTGAATCTGTTTCTCAGTCGTATTTATGTGAGAGCTAATCCATATGACTACAGATTTTAGTATTAATAGCTTGAATTCACAGGTACACGACCATTCAAATGTTAGGGGTCGGTAATATTTTTTTTTAAAAGTCTCTTATGCTCACCAATTTATTTGATCAAAAATACTGTAAAAACTGTAATGTTGTGAAATAATTATATTCTGTTTGAAAGCATTTTAAAATGTAATTTAGTCCTGTAATGGCAAAGCTGAATTTTCAGCACCATCACACCAGTCTTAATTTCACATGATCTTTCAGAAATCATTCTAATATGCTATTGTTATCAATGTTAAACACAATTGTGCTGCTTAATATTTTTGTAAAAACCATGATACACTTTTCAGGATTCTTTGACATTATTAGAAATCTTTTGTAATGTTATAAATATTTTTACTGTCACTTTTTATCTAAAGCATCCTTGCAGATTCAAATAACCTTACTCACACCAAACGTTTGAACAGGAGTGTATTTGAATATTATATTTATTGATAATGTAGCTTAGTTGGGTAGTGACTTCTTTCTTTTCTCTTTTTCTCATCTCTAGGCTGCAGGATCCAGATTAGGTCTAGCCACAAACACTATCTGTTCTCTTGGCATCGCTGTCATTGTGGCCTTCATCCATAGCTGGCAGCTCACCTTGCTTATCCTTGCCTGTGTCCCCTTTCTCACGGGGGCAAATTTCATCCAGATGAGAGCCATGGCAGGACACGCATCCAAAGATCAGAGTGCACTGGAGATGTCTGGCAAGGTACAGTATAATGGTCATTTGACCTTTTTTTTGGTTTTGTTTTGTTCAATTTATATGATTTAATACATGCAATAAAGGATTATGTGTAACTGACTCGTAACTCTTCCCCACAGATATCCACAGAAACTGTTGAGAACTTCAGAACGGTTGTTGCATTAACCCGCGAAGACGTCTTCTTCCACAAGTTTATTGACAGCCTGAGCAAGCCATACCGGTAAAATCACATTTTTAACACTAAACATTTTAATACAGGGGTTTTCAAACTGGGGTCTGGGGACCACAAGGTGGCACTAAGGGCCCCATGGAAAATTTGAAGCAGGAGACAAAATAAAAATATTTCACAAAATGTACTTTAGGGCGATGGTTTTCAATCCTGGTCCTCGGGACCCACTGTGAAACCCCGGCTAAAGTCGCATAATCTAATTCTGAGACAAAAGAGCAGCAAAATTGTGATGGCAACAAAAATGACGAAAATAGGTAATTTGTGTTTATTGCTGTAAATGATAGATTATATCAGTGGGTTCGAGATGCAGTTCTCTAATTTTCATTTCTAACATGTTAAACGCTGAAATTAATAACTTTATTGACACTGTTTTATTATTTTTGTGCAAAAAAATACATAAATACATTGTGAATAATAAAATAAAATACATTTTGCAAAAAAATACTAAATAGCCTACTGATTTCAATCATCTCTGAGTTTACTTTAGATGCAGAAACACCTGCTGAATCTCATATCATTTGATTCAGAAACTACAAACAGACCTTAATATCAATTCACGAGAGTGAAAATCATGTCAGTGCTGGGAAAGGCAAGAAAACTATGACTTTAGTCAGGTTCCGAGTTATGTATGAATTATTTCGTAAATTTCATCGATATGTGTATATATATATATATATATATATATATAGGCCTATAATACTATTACTGTTTATTGTAGACTAAATGACTCTTATTATGTATTAATAAAAAGTTTTGTATGTCCTACGGAAGCAAAGCACCGTCTCATGTTTTGGTTTTTAGAAAAAGAATATGCATGAATGAGAAAGTAAAGTGCAGGATGTGCTTGATGTTAAAAAAAGTTTTTAATCATAATAAAACACAAAAAAGATCTCATAACAATATGTTACACGCACTGACTGAAATGATCACGCGTCTCTCCGACAGCATGCACTCCCGGATCCATAATGAACGGTCAGACCCTCAGACACAGAATTACAGTATTTCAAATTATAAGTCTTGGCGTGTATTCAAGCAAACATAGTCGGTTTATGACTTAATTGAATATTTGGGGAAAAACATCTGATGTGTAACAAATATTAGATCTGTGCATTAGCCTATGCTGCCGTCTATGTCATTAATATTAATCAAACAATAGAAAATGAAGTGAATCACTCACTGCTCTTGAGTGAATAATTTTAGTAGCTAAAAATAATCAATTTATAATAAATACTTACAATAAAGACTATACAGTGATTTTTTTTTTGTGTGTGTGTAATGCCGGATTTATTCCAAATGTTGCACAATGAATTAGATTAGATTAAATTAGATTATTTATTAAATTTCATAAACATAATTCATACATAATTAATTGATGTATTAATGACATTTTCTACTTTTATTTCATTTTACTAATAACCTCATACAAATCATTTCAGTGAATTGACTTGTAATTGTTGCTACAATCAAGCTCTTGTGGTTCCCCCCATTTGTTTAAATGTTTTTGTGATTTTTAAACATGAGCATCATAATAAATGGACAAGTTTTTAGCATCATTACTCCAGTGACATGATCCTTCAGAAATCATTCTGATATTTCTGATGTGCTGCTCCAAAAACATTTATTATTATTATTATTATATTTAAAACAGCAATAGATTTTTTTCAGGCTCATTTGTTGAATAGAACATTCAGAAGAACAGCATTTATCTGAAATAGAAATCTTTTGTAATATTATAAATGTCTTTATCATTACCTTTGATCAATTTAATCGCCCCCCCCCCCAAAAAAAAATAAATAAATAAATAAATAAAATACTGACTCCAAGCTTTTGAATATTACAAAAGTTTTTTATTTCAGATAAATGCTGATCTTTCTATTCATCAAAGAATCCTGGAAACAAATGCACTCAACTGTTTTAAATATTGATAATAATAATAAAAATGTTTCTTGAGCAGCAAATCAGCATATTAGAATGATTTCTGAAGGATCATGTGGCACTGAACACTGAAGTAATGATGCTAAAAATTTATCTTCGATCAAAGGAATAAATTACATTTTAAAATATATAGAAAGTAGTTGTTTTAAATAGAAAAAAATATTTCACAATATTACTGCTTTTGCTGTATTTTGGATCAAATAAATGCAGGCTTGGTGAGCAAAAGATAATTCTTTAAAAAACATTAAAAATCTTACTGTTCAAAAACCTTTGATAATAATTTGTTTATAATAATAATAAACTTTTAATAATAATTTGTTTTGACTTTAGTGCACTGACAATATTATCACTTAATTTTGAAAATATTTTTAAACACTTTTTTTCTTATGCATTATAAATACGTTTTTGTATTTGAATATACATAACCTTTATTTTTTTAGGATAGGTGTCCCTCACAAGCAGTGTTGTTATTGATAACTTAATCAACTGAAATGAAGCACTAAAGCTAAACAGAAATGTATATGAAAAAAACACACAACAGAATTATTCAAATGAAAACTGAAAATCTGAAAATAAAAACTAATTAAAAAATTAATAGCAACTATAAAAGTATATAAATAATAACACTGCTCACACGGGAATCATTATATTCGGGGGTTCTAAGGACTAAAACTTTTGAAATCTCAGAAACTGCAAACAGCTCATTTTATCCGTGGCTCAACAAAAGTGCTCAGCTAATGCCAAATCTTATTCAGCCAAATCTTACAAACAGCAATATGTGATGTTTCAGATCTAGTTTGTGTAAAGCACCCATCTACGGAATCACCTTTGCTCTTGCCCAAGCCATTCCTTACCTGGTCAATGCCACAATCTTCCGCTTCGGAGCCTGGCTTATTGCACACTGCTACACAGAATATGAAAATGTTTTCCTGTAAGTACAGTTTTTATCAAGACTATCTCTATATATATATATATATGTGTGTGTGTGTGTGTGTGCACCTGGTATTCATCACGTCCTGGGGACCAAATGTCCCCACAAGGATAGTAATACCAGTAAATCTTAATCTTGTGGGGACATTTTTTGGTCCCCATGAGGAAACAAGCTTATAAATCATACAGCATAAAGTTTTTTGAAAATCTAAAAATGCAGCATGTTTCCTGTTGTTACGATGCTGTGCGGAACAAGGAGCGCACGACGAGGATATACAATAGTTTTTCCTTTAATCAGGATTCCAGGAGCAGATACAAACAGGGGAGTGCACACACATCAATGATAGCAACAATAACCGACGGTGAGACTAACAAAGACAGGAACTTATAAAGGGGCAGATAATTGGGAAGGACAGGTGTACACAATGACTAATTAAACTGAACTAGGACACAGGGGAAAACAGAAAACCCGACATGGAACAGTCACAAAAAACCCAACATGTAACATATCGCCCCCTCCCGGCAAGGCGTGGCCTCACGCCGTAACGTAACAACTGAGGAGGGCGGGTGGGGGATCTGGAGGAGGGTGTGGAACCGGAGGGTGGCAGGGAATAAACATAAGAGAGTCCAAACAATAAGTCCATGGGGGAGTGGAGGGTGGGAGGAGCCAAGGGGGAGCCAGGAACAGGAGGAGCCAGATGACGACCCAGGCCACAGTCCAGATGGTGGCCCACGGGGGAGCCGACGGAGGGAGGAGCCATGGTGGAGGAGGGACCGCCGACTCCATGGGGCCGACCAACGGCGGCGGAGCAGGTGGTGGTGGAGCCCGAGGTGGAGACAGAGAGCCGAAGAGCCAGGGTGACGCCGAAGATCCGGAGGTCCAAGGCGGAGCAGATGTCTTCGGCGACCTCGGCGCAGGCGGAGATCCGGATGGCCGCGGCGGAGCCGGAGCGACAGAGGACATAGGTGGAGCAGGAGGGAAGGAGGAGCCCAACGGAGCCGGAGGGACGAAGGGACGGGGCGCAGCCCAAGGAGAGTAGTCCTGAGGTGCAGGTAGGGGGACGACTGACCAATGCGGAGCCGGAAGGACGAGGGAGCCCGGTGGAGCTGGTGGGTAGACGGGATCCGGTGGAGCCGAGGGAGCTTGAAGGCATGGTGGAGCCGCAGGGTCGCCGGACTGAGGCGGAGTCTGGGTCTCGGAGGCTGAGGGCGGAGACGAGGGATCCTCCAGACTCAACGCCAACAGAGCTGGAGGTCGGCAGACCCGCGGCGAACCCACGCCACAGATGGTGAGCTGAGGGTGAGCAGAGGGGCTGACGAACTCAGGCGATGAGGGTGTTGGAGTAGGAACCAGATCAATGAGAGGCGGTGGGAGAGGGAGGTCGGGTGGGATAATTTCCCAGAAGTTCAATACAGGAGCTGGCTTAGGGATGATCGTGTCAGAGTGGAAGTCAATGAGGTTACCCAGGTCCAATTCATGCTCACCCTCAGCGGTGGCGCCGTGGGCGGGGCGTTCCATCGCCCCCGCGATCTCCACAACTTTCTCCACCGTCGGATGCACTGCCGGCTCTCGCACCTGGTCAGACGTTTGGGGCTCGGGCTCCGGGACGATCGGCAGCTCTGTCGCTCCTGATGGCGATGGCTCAACGACCGCGGCAGGCTCTGGCTCTCCGTCTGCGGTGGGCTCGGGCAGCTCCGCGCTGCGGGGTGGTAGTGGACTGGGCGCTGGGTCCCGAGTGGGGCTGGTGTCATTCTCTGCGAGGTCCACGGTGAGATGCGATTTGCAAGACACCAGCACCCACTCGATAAAGGCGGCGAGGCTCTCTCGAGGACCGTCCCCGGACAACTGCCCACGTGTGGTGTTGTTCAGTCCAGCTTCGTAGAACGAGCAGAGGCAGTAGTCCGGGAAGTGTGTTAAGTTGGCCAGGAATAAAAAATCCTCTGTGTGGTCCTCGAGAGAGCGATCCCCCTGTTCCAACAGGAGGACGAGGACACCGGGATCCATAATAAAAAATAAAAAACTTGGCAAAAACCGGGAAAATAAAACGGGGGAAAAACGCCGCAAACTTGCTGTTTTGGTCGGTTATTCTGTTACGATGCTGTGCGGAACAAGGAGCGCACGACGAGGATATACAATAGTTTTTCCTTTAATCAGGATTCCAGGAGCAGATACAAACAGGGGAGTGCACACACATCAATGATAGCAACAATAACCGACGGTGAGACTAACAAAGACAGGAACTTATAAAGGGGCAGATAATTGGGAAGGACAGGTGTACACAATGACTAATTAAACTGAACTAGGACACAGGGGAAAACAGAAAACCCGACATGGAACAGTCACAAAAAACCCAACATGTAACACCTGTGAGGGCTAAGTTTAGGTGTAGGGTTGGTGTAGGGCAATGGCACATACAGATTGTACAGTATAAAAACCATTACGCCTATGGGATGTCCCCATAAAACATGGAAACCCAACATGTGTGTGTGTGTGTGTGTGTGTGTGTGTGTGTGTGTGTGTGTGTGTGTGTGAGAGAGAGAGAGATTTAAATATCAAGCTTGCTCTTTTGATGTGTTGGTTCGTCTTCCACAGGGCGTTTTCTGTGATTGTCTTTGCTGCAATGAACATTGGTCAGTCCTCATCACTCGCCCCTGACTTTGCCAGAGCCAAAGCAGCAGCTGGGAGGATCTTACTGCTGCTAGAAAAGAAACCAGCCATCGATATCTATGACGAGTCTGGACACCGACCAGTAAGTATGAAATTCTCAAACGGTTAGAAGTAGTCACCAACAAGCACAATAATATAATATAACATCTTTTTTTTTTTTCAGACAAATTTTTCAGGGAATATTGAATTCCGAGATGTGCATTTCTCCTATCCAACGCGTCAGAATGTGAAAGTCCTGCAGGGCCTGAATGTGTCCGTGTGTCAGGGCCAGACGATGGCACTGGTGGGCAGCAGTGGTTGTGGCAAGAGCACCACCATTCAGCTTCTGGAGCGTTTCTACGACCCTGCGGCAGGCCAAGTGGTGAGTTCATCAGGTGGTTTTGTGTGCCTAGAGGTCTACGCCATTATTTTTTGCTCAAGGGATCAATTTATGAACTCATGTTCAGTCTGGTTTTTGCTTGTCGCACAGTTTTTAGATGGGAACGACAGCAGAAGTCTGAACCTGGCATGGCTGCGCACGCAGATGGGGCTGGTGTCTCAGGAGCCCATCCTGTTTGATTGCACCATTGCTGAGAACATTCAGTATGGAGACAACAGCCGCGTCGTCAACCAGGAGGAGATCGAGGAAGCTGCAAAGAAGGCCAACATTCATAATTTTATCCTTGGCCTTCCAGAGGTATGCATGATGTCTCTATTAATGTGTGTGTTTATGAATTTTGCTTTACAAACAAGTTCACTACTTATTTATTTAATAAAACAAATCATTAAAAACAGTAATATTGTGAAATATCATTAGACTTATTACTGTTTTAAAATGTTATTATTTTATGTGAAGGCAAAGCTGAATTTTCAGCATCATTGCTTGCTCCAGTCTTCAGCGCCGCGTAATCCTTCAGAAATCATTCTAATATGCTGATTTACTGCTCAAGAAACATTTCTTAATATCATCAATGTTGAAAACAGAATCCATAAAGTTTTTTTTTTCAGGATTAAATAGAATGTTCAACAGGGTTATTATTGTTACCTAAAACCATAAAACAATTTTTGTTATTTGAAATAAAATAAACTTTTAACTGAAATAACAATAAAAACAATATTTAAAAAAACATTTAACTTTTTATTTCAACTAGTTGCCATAAAATTTCTCATTTAGTTTATCTTTAGTAAAATAAGTAAAACTGAAATATAAATGAATGTAAACTATATAGACGTATTATGAAAACAAATATAAATGACAAAAACACATTACTAAAACTTTAATTAAAATTAAAATGAACATTAATGAAAAATATTTTTTAACAAAAGTAAAAATGAAAACTAATTCAAAATATTTCTTAAAATTATAGTATCTTAATGATAATAAAGTAACCAGTGTTCAATAGAAAAGCATTTATTTAAATACAATTTATGATATAGTAATGTCTACACTTTTGATCAATATAAATAAAATTCATCAATTTGAATTTTTTCCAAAAAATATGCATATATATATATATATATATATATATATATATATATATATATATGTGTGTGTGTGTATATGTGTGTGTGTGTATATGCTCTAAGCTGTCTGATTTCATGATCTATATACATATACAATATCGTTTCAGAAATACAACACTCGAGTTGGAGATAAAGGCGCTCAGCTGTCTGGAGGACAGAAGCAAAGGGTAGCCATCGCTCGAGCTCTAGTCCGCAATCCCAAACTTCTACTGCTGGACGAGGCCACATCTGCACTTGACACAGAGAGCGAGAAGGTTTGTACAGACTCTTACACACATTTTCAAAACTATTTCAGAGTATTTTGATCAATTTAATAGTAAAGTAAAGCATTAGTAAAGTTAATTTTAAAGTTTCTTTTTTGATGCTGAATGGACTGTATGCGTTTCTGTTTTCAACCAGCAGGTGGCACTTTTGATAGTTTGAACTTGTGTGCCTGCATCCTGCTGGTTTTAGGGAATACCTTTAAAATCCTAAATGTACACTCTACATACATACCCCCTGAGTTTTAATGTCTTATTACATTTAGAAAAGAAAACAAAAGAAGACCAAACCTAAGACTCAAATCAAGAGATTTCAGTGATAAAGTGTTGCTTGAAATATCCATTTACCTCTGGGTGCCACTTCTTTCTTTCCTGTTATACAGATTGTGCAGACGGCCCTTGATGACGCTCGGCATGGCCGCACATGTATTGTCATTGCCCATCGCTTGTCCACTATTTATAATGCTGACATCATCGTGGTTGTTCAGAATGGGAAGGTGACTGAGCAGGGAACGCATGCCCAGCTCATGGCCAAACAAGGGGCCTACTATGCTCTAGTGAATGCACAAGTGTCTGCTCACTAACTTAAACTCCCTTTGATTTATTCTAGTGGTTGTATATCTAAAATGAAGAGCAAAGATAAATGATTAAATGGTGCAGTTAATCTTAAATTCAATTGAAATCTCCTCTGTCGCTAAATATTCAGTTTGTTTTAGGGCTAAATGTTACAATCTCAACATGACTTTGAATGTAAAACGCTTACGTTGATAAGCTAAGAAGCATTTCAATATTCTGACTCTAGAAACAATTCAACAAAAAAGTGGGATATTGGGATATTGCGCATGGGGGCGCAATTTGCTCGTGATTTGAGCCTCCAACATGTTGGACCTTTTTTTCTGCACAGGTTTTAACTTTATTGTCTTTCGAAGATGCGTTTTAGATTTTTATAAAATAAATTACCCATCATTCTGTCGTTCTTTCCTTAGGCATGTTTGAATTTAACTTTTTATTTAAAGTAAAGCTAACTTGTTTAAAGTAAATTTAAGTTCCCAAACTCTTCTCTGGACTTGCATATTTTTACCTTTTGTGCATGAAATTTGGTTTGTTCAGTCACATGTTTTGGCGGTACATTTTTATTCATTCTTTTTTTCGTATGTAGCCAACTCTGCACAATTACGCGCTGACATAATATTCTTCTTAATGTTTATTTTCGAAAAACACATTCGGAAAAACACTGAAATCCTTGAACATGAATTGTTTTCGTGGTTACTGAAGATTGGCTTTGAGACTTATATATGCTATTTTATTTTAAAGTGACTGCAAAAGTATAGCTGTCTTTCAAAAGGTAACAAAAAACTAAGTTTATAGTCACCGTTTTTTAATTCAACATTTGAGTGCTGAGTAATTTTACATGTTACATTTCTTATTTTATCTCATATTAAATGTTCTCAAGTTTATATTTAATGTCTGGAATCTTAGCTACTTTAGAGAATGTGTGCAACTCTTTAAAAAAAAGTGTTATAATTGTAGCAAGCAGTTAATTCACTAAAGCTGCTTTTCGTGGGTTTCACAACAACTGCAGTTTTAACATTTGAACACATTTTTATTTTTTACAATTGGTATTGAAATGGCGTAACAGGTCCTGTACTAGAGCACATTTATTTGATAGAAATTGGACATTGCAGTAATATCAACGGCAAACCGTTCACTGTGGCTGAATCCATGTTGAGTTTATTGAGTGGCTTAAATTAGAAAGCCAATTTTCTCAAATAAACGATGTGAAATAAACGCTCACCTTACATATGCATGCTTACATAAATTAGAAAACGTTATTAAACACTGAATTTAAAATCTTACAAATCATTTCAAAGTGCGTCTATGACAGACCTAAAAAAAAACAAGTCCAACTCGTGGATAAATATGACGTTTTTCTTCACAAAACCACTCCCGTACAGTTTTGGATATTTACTAGTCAATATATGCAACTAAAAATGCTATTCAAAATTTGCGTCTTGAACAAATACATACCCAAGTTTTACATCAGTGTGGAATAACCTTCTAGTCTATTCTATTTTTATTTTCAATATTTACATTCTTTTGCAGCAACAAGAAATAAGTACATTTCTTACAAACTTAGGATTTGTAGTCTGTATAGTTTCGACAAAGACCAATGTGCGATATATAGACTATCTTTTCGAATATTAAAGAAATTAATATGTAAATGACAAAACGAAGTCTATTCAACACTACGGCAATTTATCCTTACGAAACTGGATTTGAGTAGTGTTCATGAATAAAGTGCCACAGTTTGGTTTTGAGAGAAACAAAAAGTTAGCAATGACAGGCCACTTCACTGATGGGTAAAATACATTTTTTTCATTTTCATAACAACAGTAAGTAAAATAAGACTATTCGACAAATACCCATCAGAATGCACATATCAGATGATGTCCTTTTTAATATTCCCTTACTTTACCAAATTCATGTCACATAGAATCTGTGCAGACCAAAACAGGCTTACTTCATTGTAAATTACATTTGAATCGTAAATTGAATCACTTTACAACATCCAAGTGAAATGGCCACACGGTTATTTCACCAGGTGCCACTTTATAATAACTTTCACTTTAAGCTTAATAGAAATGAGCCTAGTTAATGTACACTCGAATAGCTAAAAAGAGATGAAACTTTGGTTTATATTGTTTCACACTGGATATTCAGAATTGAATGTGCATTAACTAGCGATCTGATAGTGTTTGTTAACAATTGGAATTATTTAAAGTTTTTATAAAGTGTTACCGAACGAACAGCACAACCTTTTTGCGATGCAAACCGTCAGATAATTGTCTAGTCCTTTCGTGTACGTGCATTTTGAACGGGATTAATCGAGGGAGTTTGCACGGCCGTTCATGCCCGTCGTCGGGACAGACTCGGGAGGTTGCAACAGGTCAGGTGAGTGGCACGAGGGGCTACCGGGCACACTGTGCTCGCTGTCGGTGTCGCTCCCTCGTTTCCCTCCACTCGCCCCAGAGCCAGATCCTGACGAGCCTCCGGCACTGTGCGTTTTGACATGTTTACTGAGGTGGTCGCTCCGCATGAACCTCTTGTTACACACGGGACAAGCGAAGCGCTTCTCGCCGGTGTGAGTGCGTAAATGTCGCTGGAGCTCGTCGGAGCGCGTGAACCTCTTCCCACAGAACAACCAGTTACACACAAACGGCCTTTCTCCGGTGTGCCACCTCAAATGAGCCTTGAGGTGCGACGTTTTGCCGTACACTTTCCCACAACCGGGAATGTGACAGCTGTGTAGCCCTTTTCTGCGGAGGCTCGCGCCAGCTGGACCCAGGCGCTCCGCCTCTTGACAATTCGGACAGTCGCACGTCGCTCTACCCGAGTAGCGCCGCGCCGAGGACCGCGGAGATCCCGCCAACGAGGCCGTCGGGCCCCCTGTCAACATGGAACCCCCCGCTCCACCCAGGGGAGAGGGACTAGAGTCCGGGTACGAGGAGAGCACGGGTTTGAATCCGTCCATGAGATGCTGACCGGTGGTCAGCAGATGCGGGGACGCACTGGTGCTAAAGGCAGAGTGGCTTAAACTCGAGTAGTCTGAGTTGTATCCGCCCAAAGGAGAGTGTAAGGAAGTCTGCAGCCCACCGGAGTGAAGGGACGTCTGGAGCGCGGCTCCGTTCGGGTTCTGCACGTCAATCCAACCGGCTCCCACGTCCCACCACGCGGACGCGCCCGTGGTGCCCACATCCCCAGAGGGTATGCCAGGGTGCGAGGACTTGAACCACGACTCATAGGGATGGGCCACGCTCATTCTCGGGTAAATGCTTTGCAAGCTGTCCACAGACGTGTGCACCTTGGAAATAAACATGGGCTGGTGGCTGGGCTCTTGGGAGTTGTTGGAAACCGACCCCTGGAAAACGGAGTAGTCGTTTCCGAAGTGGGAGTTGGATGAAGTACCAGAAGTTAAGGAAAAGGCACTGGATCCCGTGGAAGTGTTCGTGCCAAAAGAGTCGCTTAAACCACCACCATTCCGAGCGAAAGAGGATAAACTGGATCCCAAACTACAGCTGCTGGCTGCCGCTCGTTTCCACGGGTGGAACCCTTTTCCGAACGAAGACGAGTTATCCGAAATAGAGGAAGGAGAAGGACTCGGACTCCCGATTTTGTTACACGTCGCAGCCAACATGGCTAAAGGAGTCGACCCCAATCTCGGCTCCTCCTGGAACAAATGAAGTTAGAAGGTAAGTAAAGATGGTAGATTTGAGAACTGGGTGCGTTCGAAGAACAGTTTTAACTCGCTGCCTTTTATCGTGCAAGCCCAGCATAGGCTACCTGAAGTATGGCAGTAACGAAATCTTAACCACTGAAATACAAACACTCGCAAACACACAAAAAAACGAAACACAACATATAAATACCAAGATAAGTTATACATACAATGTCGTAGTTGAGAAATGGAAGTCCTGCTCGTTTCTCTCGCTTAAAACATAATCAAGTGTCTCTCTCCCCGGCTGACTCAAGAAATTTTAATCCCCACGGCAGGACAATAAAGGAAACTAATTAAACCAGCACGAAACTCCTTAGACTCACCCCTAGAAGTGAAGTTGCCATCACAAAAGTGCCCTCCTCAGAGGATCTTTTTATATTTATGAATCAGAGCACTGTTTTTTTAGAGGTGTGCAATACAATGATGTGGTCCGCCCATTCCAGCACAATTGTAGCTCCTCTCACGGCTTTGAAGTGCCGCTGTGACACGGGCGACCAATCAGGAAGAGCCGTGCCTTCACGCGGCCACATTCTAGCGTGAGGTCATCGATAGAGCACTTCAGACAAGATCTCCACCCCTTCCAACACCCCCCTCATAATAAAACTCCAGTTAAATGAGTAGGACTGGAAGTTTTAGGGAAAACTTTTCTATTCTTTTGTATAAAGAGGTTAACGAGGTTACTGGACCCCCTGATCTGTTATGAATTATAATTATTATTATTATTATAAGGCTATGTGTGCTACAAGTTGTGATAATGGAAAAAATAGCAATTGTATATCATATCACTCCTACAAGTCGTTGTCATTGTCTTACAGGTTGTTTTGTAGAATATAGATTCCCATAATGTAAAGAAATTATGTTGTACAGGTCATAATAAATAATTTTAACTGTTCTTTAAATGTTTGACCATTGTTTCGAAAATGAACACGTTTAATAAAACTTTCCTTTATAGACCAAAGTTTAAATAATTCAAACAAGCGTGCATTGTGGGTCGATTGATTTAAAATGTATGTGCATTCATTGCAAATGAACGAAATCAATATGTACTGTATAGGCTACTCTCATAACTTTAGGCTATAATATTATAACATACCATCTCTTTCTTTCTCTGTCTCCTTATTAATAGACACACACATAAACACACACATGACAAGTGCAGTAACACACACACATTGAGTGTGTTTTCTGGCATTTTGTTATTATAACGTATGTATTACGAATTGCGAGCATTTAACTCTGTGAACTTGTTGGTCAGAAAAAAAAAATCATTTCACATAATGCATGTAAACGTCTTTACAAGGTGCAATATGGCTTTTATGTTCTGTTAACTCTCAACAGCAATACAGTGGCGGGCTATTGATATCAGGACGATGAATGCAGAAATGCTCTCAGGATAATGATGTAGCCCTGGCTACTCTATTTACATGCGTCGTGGACTGGAGGCATAAATTTCATTTGAATTTCAAATTTAATAAAGCAGGAGGTTTTTAATCATGAGAAGTTTTATTTGTTTGATATTAACATTCTTATTGACCGGCTCCGTTGACCAACTTGGTCATTATAGGACAGCAAAAAGTTAATTAAAACGACCGAAGATTATTCATCAAATCATCTGCCTCCGCCGTGTCGCCTCCTTTATTGCGGGAAGTGATAGATGGCTGATCAGATTCATTTCTCTGTTTCTTCGATTTGCACAACAGTTCTGTTGTTTCCCTGGCAGTGCTTACCCTTTCTAATTCGAAGAACAAGAAGCAGCACTCAAAATTGAGAGTGAGAAAAATACGCAACAAAAAATTAAGCAAGGCACATCGGGGGTAAAAAAAAATTATACTTTGCGCAAATGTCATCCATGTATTCTGAAACAAAACCTGTACAGTTTGTAAAGTTAATTCTACAGAATGAATAAAAAATTAAGTTAAAACAATCAAACGTACAGCTTTTGTGTCAAACATTCAGCATGTCTAAATAACTGAACTTTTCTCTCAGATGATTTAAAGACTTTTTGGTTTGTGGATGGTGAGATTATGATAACTAACTAATGAATCTATGTCCAACACTAAAACATTTTCATACCACACAGTTAATAAAAAAATCCCTGAAATTACATCAGCATGTAAAGACTAACAGACAAATAAATAAAGTGGTGAAACTTCACGGCAATACATTTCCATAACTCAACGTTCACGCGCAACCCGTTCCAAAATACAAATGTCGCACACACACACAAACAAATGTCCCATAAACTGCAGCATTGTTTGATCGCAACAGATGCACGATGCACATACCGTGTCTGTGTCCTCGCTTTATTGATTGACCCCGCGCGCATCTCCTCTAGCAGAAGGCAGTGGCGCTCGCGCACAGTGAACGCGCAGACCCTGGAAGATAAATGTTACTTTGGGAATTGAGTTTAATTACGAATAACGGAGGAGCCGCTCGGCCACCGGTGGTGTAATCAAAACATGTGTTCATGTCCTCTGACAAGACAGCGCGAGAGATGCGCAAGAGATGATGAGGTGGAAGCGCAGCAACAGCGTGTGATTTTTTTTTTTTTTAAACAATACTACAGAAAACACATTTCACAATTGTATTACTTTTAAATAACATATTTCAAAAATTATAATAGGTTAGAACGTACACTTGGCCAAAAAAATGTGCAATTAAAATTGAATTCGTGATTTTGGGAATATAATTCATATCAAAGGTTTAATACTGTAATAATAAAATTTAATAAATTAACGAAAAAAAAGATAATAATAGCAGTCAAAAACAACAACTAAACGTTCGCGCATGTAATATCCTGTTGCTTTCTTTCCCAAGATGCCATACAGGCCACGGAGGTTCTTTTTGGCCTGTATTGAACAGATGTCTCTGCCTTTCTTCTCCCATGCATGGGCTACATTACCGTCATGAAATCAAGCTGAAGAAACCTGTCCCATTCGTGTCCCTAATCATCGCGTTATTCTGGCCCAGTGCGCACGAACAAAATGGGTTTAATATTGCGTGCTCTCAATAATTTTGCGAGAAGAAAAGAGGGGAAGTCAGCGGCTGTGTCCCGGAGATGGTGGGAGCATTTTCCTCTTTAATCTTATGATTATCCAGGAAAACTGATAATCTAGTGTTCTACCTGTCCGAGTCCTGCGAAACATCAGTAGACTAATAGCCGTAATTCGAACCTAGTAATAAAGATTTAGGACTACGTTGAAAGCATCAGTCAAAAAAGAAAGAAAGAAAATATAAAAAAAATAATTACTTTGCAGAAAGACAATTAATTATACTTTTAAATTAATTAATTAATTTGTTTATTTCGAAAGTCAGAATCTATTGTTAAATAAGACTAAAGAAGTATGTAGTTTATTTACAAGGATTCAGTTTGTGTTGTACCAGATTACAAGTTCATAACATTTTTCAATATAGTTTATATCTACAGTTGTTTATATATATATATATATATATATATATATATATATATATATATACACACATACACTTACACACACACACAAACAAACTGTGTGTGTGTGAGTGTGTGTGTGTGTGTGTGTGTGTGAAACTGGACCACAAAACCAGTCATAAGGGTCAATTTGTTTTAAAATCTGATTAGAAATTTTTTAAGCTTTCTAGTTTTGTATGGTTTGTTAGGATAGGACAATATTTGGCTGAGATACAAATCTGAAAATCTGGAATGAGGGTGCAAAAAAAAAAATATTGAGATAAGCGCCTTTAAAGTTGTCCAAATTAAGTCCCTATAGCAATGCATATTACTAATCTAAAAGTAAATTTTGATATATTTACAGTAGGACATTTACGAAATATCTTCATAAAATATGATCTTTACTTAATATCCTAATGATTTTTGGCAAAAAAAGAAAAATAGATCATTTTGACCCTTACAATGTATTCTTGGTTATTGCTACAAATATACCCGTGCTACTTAAGACTGGTTTTGTGCTCCAGGGTCACAATATATATATATATATATATATATATATATAACAAATAATTATATATGTTATGAATTCTCTCTCTCTCTCTATTACTTGTTATACAAATTATTTCAAGCGTTATGAACCGTTACTATAGTTCAATGTAATGCTTTTGTAAAATATCATATAAATATGGGACCATGGCCGGACTCTTTCTTTTCAGCAGGAGGTGGGACAGAGAGACCAGATGTCCCTGTGTGTGCAGGGCTGCCAAGTGAGGCTAGGGCAGTGGAGCCCGAGACACAAGAGCCCAAATGGTGTGACAAAGGAGGAGCAGGAAGCCTGGCTCTGCCTGGATGAACCTCAGAGAGCGCCAGTCCACATCCACATCCCAGCCCCAACCCCTCGGCCCACGTCCCACAACCCCATTGAACTACTAGAGCAGGGCCACGGACCATGTGCTGACTTTTTGCTGGATCACACAACCATAGACATGATCACAGGAGTGTAAACACTGACATATGATCACTACTAGAGGACAAGTGTGCTGAGTTCAAGCAGAAAGCTCACATACATGCACAGGTTAGTCCCGCAAAAAACACATTTATAATGTTGTAGGGCTCTTGTATATTTAAAACACCCTGTTGGCGATGAATACCTGCTGCTTTGGATAATTAATGAATTCACATTAACCAGATAAGGTGGTGTTTGTCATATGACATACACCAGTGTACTCTGCTTGTGTGTGTCCCATGTCCAGTAACTCATTCATCTTGATTTAATCAGTGTTGTGTGGACACTAGATGGGGGAGGAGGCATCCAGCGGCTAATCACCAAAGCTAAACACCTGGAAATGTGGCATCATGGACTATGTGGTCATTATCATTATCATTAGCCCTCTAATTAACCAACAAATCACATGCTAATGTTTCACAGAATACTAGAGCCAATGTACTTAACTGAATGACAGATGCAAATTTTCTTAAGTTTTAAATATGACAGCAGGGTCAGCTCTTGCTATGACCCGAGGGACTTGTTTTAATCATAAACTCTCATTTTGGGGTTAAAGGGGCATTTCAATGTTTCAAAATTAATCCTTTGGATTGAAATGTCTGATGAATATCTGAAATGATTTGAACTGGAAGTTTCATTAGGAGACAAGCAAAATTAGATCTACATTATAATCCCACAGACAATATAACTACACAGATGCCAAAAAGAAAATTGCAAAATAAATAAATATTTTATTATAAATAATAAAAATAAATAAAAATAAAACAGATAGATAGATAGATAGATAGATAGATAGATAGATAGATAGATAGATAGATAGATAGATAGATAGATAGATAGATAGATAGATAGATAGACACTAAATATATATTTATACTAAATAAATCATTATTTAAATTAGAGATAAGAATAGATTATACATGTATATAAAAATAATTGAACAAATAAATAAATAACACCACACAGACTAATAAAATAGTAGTTTAACAACATTATGATATTGCCAAATACAGTATCTATGGCTTGTGTTTGTTCAGCCATGCATGAAAACGCAGTTAAGTATGATGCATTCTGAGGAGCAGTGCTTTTGTGTCGGGCTATTTGCTGGCCATAGTGAGGTCATCAGGAGCGGGTAAGCAGGCTTTGTAAAGGCCCTGCACAGGTGTGGCAGCAGCCCTCGCTGAAGGAGTGCAGTGAAGCACAAACAATCATCTAAATGTCTGTGAGATGAAATGGCTAGTTAACAATCTTTTGACTGCCCCAACCTCCGAGCTTTTGTCGGGTATCGATCGACCAGCTGCCACTGGGTTATTGTCAGCCTGGATGGGAGCCCCTTTGGCTGGGAGGGATGGGTAGCAGTTTATGTGTGTCTGTGCGTGTTGGATAGAAGGGTGTTGCTTCTTTCTAAAAGGCTTTCTTATCCTTTAAGTTAAAGGTTAGTCTAGGTAAATTAGGTAAGAATTTTTATTTGAAAGATTAAGGCACAAAAAGGGGAATGAATAAAGTATATGAATAAAATATACACTAAGAATGTCAGCCTGAAAAATCATGCATAATAACATCAATAATAATTAATTTAATGAAAGAATATTGTTCAGTAAGTAAGAATGAAGTAAATACAGTATATAAATAAATAATGTTTGCAGTGAGTGAGAACAGGCATGTTTAGGCACTTTTTAGTTTTTTTCCTCTGAATTAGTTAACTAAAAAATTAAATCAATTAATTTGTTTTAATTCAAGAATATTGTTAATTTAATAAATTAATTCATTAATTAAGGTTAATATAAAAATCTGTAAACATAGTGTAAAATGTAAAATTTTTCAATATTTATTTTTTACTGGTATTTTATCAGTATTTAGAATTTTACACTTCATTGCATTGTCTTTTTGAATTAACAGAAATGTCTGTAAAATTAATGGATAATGCATGTGTAATGAGCTGCCAGTACCTATTCTGTTAGTTTATGGATTTATTTTTTACAGTAATGGCTTTTTTTTATTTTATTGAGTTCAGTTGAGTTGAGGAAAAATTATTGATTGCACTTTTAAAGTAACAATATCCACTTTTACAATGTACAATGATGAAACACAGTCTGATTATTACTGTTAAATTTGGAATATTATGAATCGCACAAGTTGGTCCAACACAATAGATAAAATACTAAATCATACAAACACTTTGTACTTAAGCTGGGCAGTCCTGAACTGTTTCTAAAGATAGAATGATCCCATTAGAATGAACACAACTGATCATAAAGCTAATTAAACCATCACAATTATTTAATACACAGTTTATTCCCAGACTTTCCTGACTGTCCCCTACATTACTCCAGTGGGTGTGTGCAAGTTTGTCAGCGTGAGGGACAGCACTAGAGCCAGCGGCACTGAGTAAAGTGCTGAGAGTCAGCCCTGACTCCTACAGTTTCAGTAATTACCCACAACTGCCCATTCTGTCCATCCACAGCCATAATGGAGACCAGAGTGTGTGCCTGTCACCGCTACAGAAAGAGAGGGAAGGGACAGGGGAGAGACAGGGCGGAGAGACAAGTATTTGCCTACCTCATTATGTCATTGCGGTGACACAATAGCAACTTCTTTTTTTCTTTTGTCACTGTGACAAAACATTTAAGTTAGCAAACTCATTCTGAAAGGGGCCCTGCATCATTATCACTGGGTTTCTTCTAGTTAGTTCAACTTTGTGAAGTGTTTCATGGACCTCTTGGACTTATTAGACAATGAAATCATCTATAATTATATACTTTAGGTTCTATCAAGATCAAACAAACTATACTACTACTACTACTATTACTATTATAATTATTAATGTTATATTATTAATATATCATGTTGTTATATAGTATATTAAACAGGGCTGTCAAACGATTAATCGTGATTAATCGCATCCCAAATTAAAGTTTTTTTTTCCATAATATATGTGTGTGTTGTGTATATTTATTATGTATAAATACACACACATACAGCATATATTTGGAAAATATTTACATGTATATATTTATATTCATATAATTTATATCATATACAAATATATTTAATATATAAACGTAAAATTTTTCTTAAATATATACATGCATATGTGTGTATTTATATATACATAATAAATATACACAGTACACACACATATATTATGTAAACAAAACTTTTATTTTGTATGCGATTAATCACGATTAATCGTTTGACAGCACTAATATTAAAACATAAAACTCACAAGAAAATTTTCAATACAAAGATTCATAGAACTTTTAATATTAAATGTATTATTGGTGGTGTTGTTGTTATTATTATTATTTAGTATATTGTGATTCAGTGCTCTGTGTCAGATCTGTCACGTGTGAAGAAAAAATATAAGATTTGGGCCACATTCTGAATGTAGCCTTTGTTTAATGATTATGGCCAAAATTGTTAGAACACTTGGCATATTTAAGAGGTTTCGGAACTCTTGCCGAACTATTGCCGGAACTACCTGTGAAGGAAGGAATCTGCTGGAATATTGAAAATTATGGACTGACCCCCTCAAAGTCTTGACCTCAACCCCATCAAGCAAATTTGGGGCGAGTTGGAAAATAAACTGGACAGATATTGTACGTTGAAAGAAAAGCCTTTGGCTTGAGTTGCAGTTGGCATGGGATAACATTAGTGTTGAAGTTCTCAGGAAATATATTGACACTATGCCAGAGAGATATGCTGCTGTCATTGCTGAAAAAGATGGACACCCCAAATATTAAAGTTAAATAACAACAGCACGACTCACTTCATCTGATATTTGTTGTGCTCAGAGCAACCATCTGCATGTTTCATGAATATTATAAAATTAAATCATGTTTTGGAGGCAAAAAAAAGTCAATATTTTCAGATCTGTCATGTGTTCTAATAATTTTGGCCACCACTGTATAAAATATACTTATTCAATCATTGGCTGATCATCTTAATCATTAGATTTAAACTGTTTATTATGTATTATGTTGTTATAGTTGATGCCCTCCAAAGTATGGTCTACTTTATACACTACTCACTCAGGAAGGGAGGGCTTATTGATTATTTTTTGTATTCGCAGACATTCCTTTGTCCTTCCATAGCCTGACACTTGTTTTTAATCAGTCAGCTGATGTCTCTTGGCTTATAATTTGTGCTCAGTTGACATGAAGAGAATTTAGATGTCACAGACAGAAAGGCGCTGGAACTGTGCTGAGGTCAGCAGGCAGATAGAGAGATATGTGGCGGCATGTCATTGCAACAAAAAGATGTTCCTTTACTCCAAAAACTAAATCCTACAAGCTATATTGTACTAAGTGGCTCTAAAAACCAAGAGTTATAGTTTTATTTTGCTACCCTTTTATGATTATCCAATGTCTATCATGTTTAAAACATCTCAAATTTTGATTTTTTTTCCCCAGGCGCTGACCAGAAAGATGCCACTGAGATCTTGAGAACATTGCTGGTTTGAATCTCATACCATCAGATGCCAAGATCTCGCTGCTTTTGAATAAGATGGATATTCTCAGCATTGCTTCATCGGCAAAATAATGTTGAACAAAAACGCAGCATGATGAATTTCGATTTTTGATTCAAAAATCCTTTTTGCAGTGTAGAAACCTTGCCTCTATCTTTCTTTCTCTACTTAAATTGTCCAGCCTTGCATTCAAAAATCCTTGTGCATTTCCCTTCTGGCCTTAAGGAAAAATCATATTGAGGAAGAAGTAAAAATGAGAGAATTGTGGAACGGAGGGACGAAGGAGGGGCTTGATAAAGGAAGTCAGGACAGTCTTCTTGCCATGCAATTTAATCACTGTATACCCAGGCAAGTATTGACAGTTGTCCTGTGGAAGCTATTAAAGTTGCTGTCCAAGGTTAAATGAAATTGCAGTTTATCAGGAGAGCATTGAGAAAATAAGGGAATCTGCTGGAGCCGGCTGATTAATGTGGAGCATGATCAACACAAGGGGGTTCATTAAACCATACATCACTAGGGTAATTTAACATGTCATCACGCCTGCTCTCTCCCCCTGCAACACGTGTATTTATGTGTGCGTGGGGGTGTGAGATTGTGTGTGCTTTTTGTCATGGTTACACTGTACATCAAAGAATCAGTGTCGGTTTGGGTGTTGGCCGATCTTATATTGTGAGGAATGATATGCAGCATTGTATCGTGCTGAAATGAAATAACGGTAATTGCTAAAATGCTCCTCCCAACATTTGGTGTTTGTAAAAGTCTACAGAGTAAGTAAATGCATGATGGGTAAAATATGACACAGAAGGGTAACCTTCACATGTGGGTGTTTCTGTAGGCAATTTGCGGACCTTTAGAAAATAAACCCTCATGAAACACACTTCACACTTTCACTCATTTATTTAATGTGTTTAACAATGTCAAATAGTGTATATAGAATACATCACAGGAGAATTCATTTAAAAAAAAAAACAATTCCTGAAAAGTCACCATTTGCGAGTCATTTCCACATAATCTCAAAATATGTATTTTGGTTAGCACCAAATTTTTTGGAGCAAAAGGACCGACTTCTTTATCTTATCATTTATAAGCTATGATTTTTAAAACTTTAATGCTAATTTATATTTTTTATAATATATAAATTAGTAATAATTTAATATTAATATATAACTTGATTGATACACAGTATCTAAAAATATTAAAAGCAAAATGTGATATTTATCTTGATTTGTGTTATTTTTATTTTTTGTTCTTTTTGTTCTTCTGTCTCATCTAAAAAAAAATGTAAGAGGCAAAATTGTGCGTTGTGATGGGGCCTGAATTTATATAAACATTTATATAAATGTTCACCCCACAGATATTGAAATACGCTCATTTATGCTGATTGCACACATTTGATTAGAATATTTTTTAATTTAATATTTAGAGCTGCATGACAGAACCTTGACCTCTGTATCGCCACTTGTGGTTGAAAATGAAATTGCATGTTACATGCGTAGTAACCTAACTGTTTTACGTTAATTGTGCATAGGCGTGAATTGCCATGTCGGAACAGATCTGTCACGCATTTCAAGTGTATTTCAGAAAAAAGTCATCGGTCTATGATATCTGTCTATGATTATCTGAGTTTTGCTTTGGCACTTTCTGCAGTTCTTCGTTTTGACAATGGTTGTAGTTCTCTTATTAGTTCAAACTCAAAGTATTCACAACAACACTATTTATTGTAGTTATGAACCACACAGGATAGTAAGCGTACCGTGTTTTTATTACAGACATGGCGTACATTGACAAAAACGAATGACGTAAGCTATTTTCGCGCGAAATCCGACCCGACAGCTCAAAATACAAATCGTTATTGTAGGCCTACCCTAGTGAATCTGGATAAGGCAAGAATATGATTTTGAAAATTGTAAGCTCAGTAATACATTTTTATGAATAAGAATGTGGGACAGAGCAAAAACGAGAACAGCTACACATATAAAAGTATCAAAAATTATGAATATGCAGTACAAAAAAATTACAAGACAATTTTTATGTGACCTTCATTTGTTAGTTTTAATAAAAGTCAAACTTTTTGTCATAAAAGTCCCCATAGTTAAAGAATTCCCATATATAGAATCATTTTGAAATCTTTAATATTTCAAACGACTTAATCACTTTGATAGCTGAACAGAAAAAAAAAAAACTGTGACACACAGGTGCACTATATCACTTCTGCAGGGACGTCTGGCATTTCTATTAACATCCTCGTCGTTTCACAGTTTCCCCCAATGTCCGGCCCTCTCTAATCAGGAGGGCCTCATGATCACTTGCAGTTTTGCAGTGGGACTAGCGTGCGGGCATAAATAAGGCTATGCTAATAGAGCTCGGCAAGGCATGTCATTTATTATCAAGGATTTGTTTACAGGAGGATAATTGATGGTGCCTGCGGGACAGTGGAGAGTCGGACATGAATCACGGGCCAAACGAGGCTCTTGATAAGGCGCTGAGAGTCGCTCGTAATTAAGCGGGGCACTAGAGACCAATTGTTTGTGGAATGATTTGGCCGGGGCTAATTGACACTAATTGTTTAATCTGATTTTCTTGCCTTCCACTGTGATTCTAAGTCAGGCCCTGTAGAGCAGTCATCCACAACACTGTATTAATGAGGCCTGGGAGGATATTAGTGTGTGTATGGATGTGTGTGTGATCGAGGTTCATGCATATGGAAGGGAATTAGTTCTTGGAACGTCTGACGGTTCTCAAGGGAGAATCGGGAGAAGAATATGGTAAATGCGTACATAATATTTCACATTCGCAGTGTTTACATTCAAAATGAATGAATCGTTATTTGTCTTACTGTCTTTTACCATAAACTACTGGGCATCAATGATCTTGGTGGGTTGCTTTGTTCCCTAATGTGTATCATGTTGATACAAGCTTTAAATGAAACGTCTAGCCCTGGTCAGCCCGCACACCTTCAGTCAGGTTATCACACAACGCTAACAGCGGGGCTGCTAACAGTCGATCTGATTTACCAGTGCTCTTCAAACCCCTCTGAGAACAGTTCAACCCCACTCTGTTCCAGCTGACTGACACATAATGGCTTTTAATAGCCATATTACTTAAAATTACTGGGTCAACAGTAGCAAATGTGTTTCATGGCTCATTAGCCAAAAACGTTAGACAAACAGTGCCTGTATATTTAACATTAGCGAAGATGCAAAAGAAATGTTTTCATGCTGTTGATATGGAGTCTCACCGAGTCTAATACTGGGGCTTTTTGGCAAAATCAATGAGTTCCTGGAGAATATGCGGGGTTCTTTTTTTTTTTTTTTTTTTCTCATATGCCAGTGATTTTTAAAATGTTATGACTGTATATTAATTTAGATCGCTGGGGTCTTCCCTTTTCATTTCATTAATCATGTAAGAACCTTTGCAGAGTTGGAAAATAACCATAATAATAAGTCATGGTGACAATATCAAGGCAACATTTTTTTTTAAAACGCACATCATTTTATTTATTTTTTGCTCTACGTATTAAATATCAGTTAATAATTATTATGTCAATGATAATAATTACGATAACAAGCTAAATTACAGATTTTTTAAATTTTATTAAATGTTCCGCGTTTTTGGAATGTTTTTTCTTCCATCATTTGTATGTTGATGCTAAATCTATACAGCCTTATGTTAAAGTCTGATATTAAATAATTGTGCCAATATATTTTTATTTCCTATGCTTTCTGGGTAGGTAACAATTAAACTTTAAATCTTTTATATTTGAATTAAGTTGAAGTCAGGATTGCAGTGCAGGTCAAATAGTTTTCCAAAGCATGTGTAGACGATAATGATGATGTTGTCATGAACTGATATATTAACTGTTGTTCTTTCATATGTTCTTCAGGCTAGCTTAATAGTTTTGTAAAAAAAAAAAAGTTTCCTGACAAAGTCACCCTGCTTTATCTGATTACATTTGGAACATTTATAAAATTACTTAAAGATGGGATGAGCCGAACCAATGAACATTAGATCACATTTAACACTCATCAGCCTTGTAGCTTTTTTAATTAAAACAAACCGTGATGAGATATTAATGATGATTAGAATGGGAGATGTAGTGTGTTATCAAGATTACTGGTGGTGAGACTCACAGCTCGGTAATAGTTGGCACACATACAGTAGTTAGAGAAGCATGTTTTCATTATTTTAGTCTTTTGGAGTTTTAATTTCTGATCATTTACATGCAATTGATATTTAATGAAACTCCACCAGATCTTCATTTCATATTTGAAAATTTTGTTTTGACTTTCACTGGTCATGATGTGGCTTGTTTGAAGGCTGAATTATTTGCATTTCAATTAACATTTATCTTGTCAGTGTCTTCTCAATGAAGTATTTGTGATTTATCAGGGATGCCTGCCTTTACTTTGTGCTAATAATTGGATGCTATTGAAAGGATGAGTTTCATTGATTTTGTCGATGACTGCGGACATTACTGGCGCAAACCCTAGATTGTCAGCAGGGTCTGTGTTGAGCCGCGATCAATGGTGGTGAATCTTCCCCCTTGCTTTTTTTATTTACTCCAGCCCGCATTGATTGAAACATGCAATAGTTCAGGCCAGGGAGATATTGTCACGACACTGAAAAGTTTCACATTCGGAGCCTCCGAAAGCTCAATTTAGATTTTTAACATCTATCGGGTTTATATAAAGATGATGATGATGATGATATCTGCCCTCTGATGCTTACAAATGTCAAATGCTGACTAATACAGATTGGACAAACCTGGGTTTTGTCACTGATACAGAGCATGTGAATGTAATGTTATTTTAAAAATAGTATCAGGAAATAAACTAAAAAAAAATAAAAAATAATAATTTTTTTACAATGAAACAGCAAATAACATTGAATTAAACCTGAATTTTTGATGTAGAATGGCTGAAATAGTATTTTCTTGTAAAACAAACTCCAGTAATCTTTGTGCCATTTAACAACAACAACAAAAAAAAACTGTTTGTTTACAGTTTAAAGTCAGTAATTTTTTTTAAAAGAAATGACTGTTATTCAGCAAGGATACAGTGATTAATCGATGAAAAAATGTCTGTTGTTTTGAACTTTCTGTTCATCAAAGAATCCGGTTTCCACAAAAATATTAAGCAACATATAACTGTTTTCAACATTGATAATAATAAGACATTTTTCTGGAGCACCATATCAGCATATTACAATGATTTCTGAAAGATCATGTGACACTGAAGAATAATAATATTTTATAATACATTAAAATTAGAAAACAGTTATTTAAAAGTGTAAAATCATTTCAAAATACTGCTGTTTTTACCATATTTTTGATCAAATAAATGCAGCCTTTCTGAGCATAAGAGACTTTAAAAAACATTAAAATATCTTACTGACCCCAAACCTAGATTTACATATATTTCAAGCACATATATCAGCAGTTTCAGTCAAACTTGAAGCATTTTTATCCAATAATGGTGAGAAAATCTTCACAGATTTCTCAAAGAGTGTAAGAAAATGCAGAGTTTCATGTTTTAAGTCTTCCATTCTGAGCTGAACAAAGACAATAGCTTTAGTCCAGCGGATTAATCTCAGTCTTAACATCAGACAATCTCAACGCAACAAAAAAGAATAGAAAACGTGTTGTGCATTCACTCTGGTCATGCAATTCATTCAGGTATTTTCAGTGGAAAAACTAAATCTTACTTCTCATTTCTTCCTCAAAAAGTGGTCAAACACTGACAAATGAACAATCCCTACACTCTGCCTTGTGGTTCTTGCCTCTCCCTATTACTTTACCCATAAACACCAGCTCGCATACGCTGTCGGCAAGTTGACGTTTGCATATCCCATTTTTGTAGGACCTTAGAGAAAGGTCACTTGTTGTAACCCATCTGGGACTCACCGGGTTGAATGTAATCAGTATGCACTTGTTATTCCGGGTGCCTGTGCATTCTCTTTTTATCTGCTTGTTGGAGAGAAGTTAATTTCCCTTGTGACCTTTGTGTAATAAAACAGCATTATCTGTTGCACTAGGGAAGAAGCAAATTAGCTTTCTCAGTAGTGTTTTGTCACAGAGGTGATCACTTATAAAGTTATTTACTTAATTAGATTAAGAGCGCTGTAAAGGCCCTGTCTAGAGTGAGGAGGCGTATCTTGTCTGTCCATATTATCTCATGGCCTCTCCAGCCGGAGAGCACAATGTCTGGCATCTCCCCTATGTTCCTCATGTTCCTGAGGAGGATTATGATCATACCGACGGCCGGCGCTTCCTAGCGACTGTGTCTAATTTTGATGAGTCAGACTTACTGTGAATCGCTTATCTGAAGTAGGCCGACGAAGGAGGTTGGATGACAACCGTTTTGACACCCGGCTCCAATGTGACCGCTTTGGAATCACCTGAACTGAACGGAATGACAAAAGCTCCATACTAAAAGCATTATAAGCGCCAATTCCCCTGTCTAAAGCTCTTAATGTGGCTATTTTGCACAGCGCTGCACGAACATGTGCTATTTGATAGCCTTGAGTTTCTTTCAGCCATTCAGTTCGGCTAATCCTTCCCCTTATGCTTAGACTGCGGCCTGATTTATCGGTTAAACTGGATCTGCCACACTTTGTCCTACACAGCCTGATGGCAATCTGTTAGCGGGGAAAAGCGGTCCAAAATTTTGTTTTTCCTTTGCAGGTACAGGTCTGCAAGTCGCTGCTTGTTTTTATTGCATTTGGTTACAGTGCTGCAAGGTTGTTCATATAAACAGGACTGGAAAATACGCCAAGGAGGTGCCACAATGCACTTAGGCCGGCTTGTATGAGCATCTTTTTTTGGGGGAAACTTTCTCACACACCCGTTTTTTGTTAATGTGAACAGTCGCCGAGAGTCCCACAGGTATATGCGGGTGTATCTGTGTGTGTGAACCTCTGAAAGTGAATGTAATGCTTTGCTGACCCGTGGAATCTACCTCATTATCTGGCCCATTGTGCTATTCTCCTTCCTTGGCCCCTTTCACACCCTGTCACCCAGCCACCTCCACTGCCACCGGCCTGGCCAGCTCATTCATGTCCCTTCAGCCCATTGTGAGGCCCCTGGAACCCAGGGCCCTGTAGTGAGCAGGGGGAAAGGGCGGCCCCTGCTTTGTGTTTCCCTTGCCACTCTTCACACGCACGGCGGGGAACTTCCTTTCTCATGTCACCGAAACCGGCATGGCCTAATCCGCCTGGCCACACCACCCGCCGAGCATGCTGGGAAGGGGCATTTATAAAGCAGTCCCTAATGGTTCGTTAATAAATCGCTTCCATTTTACGCTCGACTCTTCACACCAGCGCAGAGGAGGATAACGCAAGGCCGGAGGATCCGTCGTTACGCTTGTCGGAGAACAAGCAAGCGCTTTGATAGGAGAGTCTCGGAAGGAATCACAGATTCTCGGATGTCAGAAGATGAACGTATGAGTTTTTTGACCTGAAATAGCTCGTAACAAGCTGTGATTCTGCGGAGGTGTGAGTTTCGCTCAAGGGTTAATGGTTAGAGCACTGCCCTCCTGACCGTTTTCAGCCCCTCATGGGTCTCTAGAGAATCTATTACCCATCATCCTCTGTCTTTAAAGAGGTGACTTTGGTTAAAGCACTCTGGCTAAGAGGTTAGACAGGAGCTCCATATTGACTTCGACGGTAACCAAGATGCGTATGGTCTGTGATCTGAATGGCCCCCGTGTGAGGCGTAGAGGGGGCTGCTTGTATGAATGGGACCATGGGTGATTGGCTCAGCGGGAGCGGTCAGGGGTGTTAGGGGTGTCGGGAGCCCACAGGGCTAATCTTGTTAAGTGTGACACACAGCCAGGGGGAGTGGAGGGGTGGTCCCAGTAAGACAAACACACACACACATACACTAACAAGTGCGCTATGCAAAAATCTGAATATGAGGGCAGAAGTGCATATTTAAATTATTTTTGTTGTTTGAGTATGTTAAGATAAAATTAGCTTATTTAACAGTTTGATTTTTGGGTCAGTGACATGATTGTCGTTTTTGGCCTACCTGTTAATTTCTTCAAAGTAGTAGCCTTTTAAAAATGCATTTCACACATGCAGTTTTGCTAAAATTTATGAACATTTGAAAAACATTTGTTAGCAAAATCAATGTCATGTGGTTCGACCAACATGCTGAAAAAATAACTGGAAGCGTCATATGATAGAGATCATGTTATGACTGTGTGCCAAGGTCACTAAGTCTTTTTAATTATCACATAATTTGACCATTTGAAAGGTTGAAAAATGTCATTTGGTGCGAGTCCCCAAAATCATGTTCATAAATTAACAATCACTGAATTTGTTAAAAAAAATACCCTGAAAAATATACTAAAAAACATTTTTGCAAATGATTAAGATGTGGTTGTATTCGTTAATGGTTACACCACATGACATTTTTAGAATGATTCAGTTGAAACTGTTCTTTAAAATCCTATAAAAGGTTTTTAAAACCATATGAAACCTATATTTTTAACACTAGATTTTTTTAAAAAGATTTTTGCTTTTCTTTATCTTTGAAATACACCATTGACCCTTTAACCTTATGGTAGTCAACAATATTGATTACATGGATTTGCAGTCAAGCACAAAAATATTGGCCATTAAAAAATGAGTTAATTATTCTGAAGAATCTGAGCACTCGCTTTTGTGCTCATTTAGATCATGAACTGTTGTTTCAAAACTAATCCTGGCCACTTTTTTTTTTCTTTCAATTAAATTAAAGTCAAACTTCATGAGTGCATGAGCATGGCATAAGTGCATTAAAGTAGCAATTAGTTCTTTTTTTAGGTTTTGCAGTCAAAGTAGTAATTTCAGAGGCCATGGGGTCATGTTGTTTGTCACGAGAAACTGAGATTGGGTCAATTAGAGCGTAGGAGGATGTGTTCAGTTCATCTGATAGCTGCATGTGGCACTACAAAACTTAACGATTAGTGAACATTTAGAAGAGAGAAAAAACAAAAACGAAAGAGTGAACGGTGTACTATAATCTGCCCACAACATCGCACCAAAAGCCGAGACATAATGGACCTTTTTCATTTTTGCTGAAAACAAATGCAATTATTATACCATCGATTCCTCATATAGACAGAGCACTTAATAATGTGCGATTTGAGATTCGAAGTGATTTGGATGATGCGTTGCCGTTATTAATGCATGGAGGAGCAGAACCATTACAGGCACTCCTCACCTCCAACAATCTGCGTTGAACCCTCTGTCAGTCAATCAGTGCTCTCGGTTATCCAGAGAGGCATAAATTGGTTGGTTATAACAAACAAAAAGCTATCAGTGGCTATGAATAGAGAGCAACTACTGAGCAGGGTCAAGCGTCAAAAGTTCTGACTAACCGTGAGCAAGCTGCTGTCATTAATAATATGGAAAGAGAAAAAAAAACAGCCAGGAGAGTATGAGTACCTAGAGATAATGGTGGAGCAAGTCTAAATCTATAGGTTATGAAACACGCTCTCTACCTGGATTGCAGTTCCTGTGATTCTGTACATAATTCCTACACAGAAATAGCAAAGAAAAATTTAAAAAAGCAATGCCCTTTCCTGTTGTGGTATGTGTGACGGGTTTGATGCTCTGTATATTGCATGCATTATCGTGGATATCTCAGCGGGACGCTCAGAGAGGTTAAGGCCATGCTGGTTTACGTGGCTGGTGCTGGTAGCAAACATAATTGGCAGCATGTTTTTTCAGGTATAAACACCTCATCTTGTCAGACTGTGGCATAGCATGTAATTACCGCTCTTCCTCTTGCTAAGTGGGCTCTGTATTCGTGTTGTGGGGATTTCCAGTGTCTTTCCATAACAACTCGAATCAGAGAAGAAAGTGAAGGGGTATTTAGTTCTTCTCCAGAAGTGTTTTGCAAACTTGTCTTGTAACGTTATATGCGGAAGTCAAGGCAAGAAATGGCAAAAAGTGCTTAGAAGGAATTAGGATAGATTTTTATTTAAGCTCACAGATGCAAATGTATAAATGGCCTAGAAAAAGCATTTGTACTGGAAATGTATTCACTTGGCATTCACTTGTGCAAAATGCAAAACACAGTTGTTAAAGTTCAGGTTTTTATTTATTTTTTAAAATTACACTGCTAGAAAAGTTTTGTGCATGAGAATAAATAATATTTAATAATTAATATTATAATAATTAATAATTTTAACCGCACAAGTAATATGAGGACTTCAGATTTCAAACAAGGACACACTATGGACTACCAATAAAATAATTGATTAAATTTTAGCCTATAAATTTAAGATGTTAATTTAATACAATAAATTATATGAAAAATGGTCAAAAATATTAATTTAATATTTAAGCATGCCTGTATATAAATTCCATATTAAAGGGATAATTCACCAAAAAATAAAAATTCTGTGACATGAATTATTATTATGTCACATGAATTATTTTAACAATCTCATTATGTTTTTGAGCCTTGATCGTGCTAGGATCCTTGCTGTCTATGGGAGGGTCTCGGAATTCATCCAAAATATCTTAATTTGTGTTCCGAAGATGAACGGAGGTCTTACAGGTTTGGAACAACATGAGGGTGAGTAATTAATGACAGAATTTAAATTTTTGGGTGAACTATCCCTTTAAAACACTCAAGGGTTGAGTACATAGAACAAGTGCACAGTGTATAGTGCATCATTTGGGACACAAATGCAGAGACATTTTTATTTGCTTTTTAAGTGAATTAACTTTCAGTTCAGGAAAATATTGAAGAATATGAATAAGCACTTCATCTGAAATACAAACTCCCTTCTTTATCATTTTTTGTGTCTATGAGGTTAAGAGATTTCCTCCAGCTCTTACTAGCTCCAAACATTCCATCAAAATAAAAAACAAAGTAAAATGACGGAGAAAAATACAAGGCCATTGTCATTGCCTTTTCTCTTCTTACCCTTGGTTTCCTCTTCAGAAATTGATGCCTTTTTAAATTGAAGCAGAGGAACCAACAGGTAATGGTTTGCACGATAACTACTAACTGATTTCATCAGTTAGAGTTTTCCCCTGCCATTTTTTACACTCTACAAGTGCAATTGTTGGAAGCTGGAGAGAGATTAGCTGTCAGACGTGTCAGATAAACAAGCAAGAGAACAGCAGCAGTTCTGATATGGCAGTCGAGGAAGCGGTGGGTGGTCAGAGAGACACATTTGTCATATCCGATGTGTGTTGCATGTCTTCTGCTCAAAGTTGCTCTCAGTATTATTTTTTTATTTACGTTGCGCTAGCTGATAAGATAATCATCTTGGACGTTGTACTGACACCTAGTGGTGTGGATGCACATCATAAAAGCTAAAACTTTCAGTTAACCATGCTATTGTTAAAATATATTTGAAATGAAGCATGATTAATTTGTTTCATTGGATAAATGAAAGTGTCCAATTACATAGCTAAGTATCTAAAGCCAGTAGTATTCATTAGGAAACCTGATCTATGTCAAATAAAATCGCTTTTTAGTCCTTCATTTCATGTAAGTTTACATGGTATTAAACACATTTTTTACTTTTCACTTTTCTTTGTGTAAAGCGTTGATTAAGAAAAGATGACTGCACTCGTATTACGTTTGACGTTTGTATTCAGTTTGTAAACAAGTTTTGAATAATCTTCCCTGAATCCAGTTTGTCTAGTAAGCCACTTTTGATATTTCTTTCTTTTTTTTTTAAATCATAATACTGTAGGACTATTTTTTTCCCTTAGAAAAACTATGTTGAACAGCTCTAGTATCTAGTAAGAATGAGCAGCGGAGCTGAAATCTTTGGCACCTGCAGTGCTGTTATTACCGCACTATAGCATTATGATATTATAAACACCCTGTTTGAATTAAATAAAGCACACTTTGCATTTGACAATGCGTTTCTCTCTTTCTTTCTTTCTCTCTCTCTCTCTCTCTCTCTCTCTCTATGTCTCTGCTAAGCAAAACAGCTGTGCTGGCCTTACAATGCATTAAGTCTCTCGTTCCTTTTAGATAGTTAAATTGTGCATGAAATGTTGCTGGCGCGGGAAGCTCCGAAGCTGGACTGATTAGGCAACATCTGTTACATTGGGGAGAAATCCGTGTCTGTCCTAATTGGCTGTCAGACAGGGATACGGTGTACCGGATGGCGCAGGGGGCTGCCACAGGTTCCTCTCCCCCATCCCATCACCTGCCCGACTGCCCTCCCTCCCCCTGCTACCACCACTCATCAGATGTAATTATGGAGAACACTGACACAAAAGAGCAGAATGGAGGGGAACAAGCTATGTCCATCTGTACAGGCACATATACACATACTAACCCTGAAACATGGGAACTGTGCATACTATGTTGACCCATCCCAACTTTTGCACCATTTGAGCTGAGCTGAATTTCTTGAATTTCTAATTACTTGTATCTATTGAAAATGGCATTAGGGCCAGTGATTTTTTTTTGTTGTTGCATCGGTTCATTTAAAATGCTAAACATTACTTGAATACTTTTGGGGGGTTGTAAAGTAAATAACGAAAGGGTGATACAATGTTTGGATATTATAATTATATTTTCTTAATATTTTGTCCACAATCATGTGGTGCAACCTCCAAAATTCACTAATATTCAGAAAAAAAGACAGTAAATAGTAAAATACGAAATTTTATCATAAAAATAATGACACCCTGTAGACTCTCTTAAAAATTCTGATAATGTGTTCTTTTTATGACAAGGCATAATTAAACTTTAATTAAACTCTAGTCCCCAAACTAGAGGCAACGAGCCCCCAACTGCTCCCCGCAGCATAAATGGCTGCCCACTGCTCCGGGTGTATGTTCACTACTGTGTGTACACTTGGATGGGTTAAATGCAGAGCACAAATTCCGAGTATGGGCTACCACCACTTCTTTCCTTTCCTATTTCCCTATCTATATATCAATATATACAGGTCCTTTTCAAAAAATTAGCATATTGTGATAAAGTTCATTATTTTCTGTAATGTACTGATAAACATTAGACTTTCATATATTTTAGATTCATTACAACACAACTGAAGTAGTTCAAGCCTTTTATTGTTTTAATATTGATGATTTTGGCATACAGCTCATGAAAACCCAAAATTCCTATCTCAAAAAATTAGCATATCATGAAAAGGCTCTCTAAACGAGCTATTAACCTAATCATCTGAATCAACTAATTAACTCTAAACACCTGCAAAAGATTCCTGAGGCTTTTAAAAACTCCCAGCCTGGTTCATTACTCAAAACCGCAATCATGGGTAAGACTGCCGACCTGACTGCTGTCCAGAAGGCCATCATTGACACCCTCAAGCAAGAGGGTAAGACACAGAAAGAAATTTCTGAACGAATAGGCTGTTCCCAGAGTGCTGTATCAAGGCACCTCAGTGGGAAGTCTGTGGGAAGGAAAAAGTGTGGCAGAAAACGCAGCACAACGAGAAGAGGTGACCGGACCCTGAGGAAGATTGTGGAGAAGGACTGATTCCAGACCTTGGGGGACCTGCGGAAGCAGTGGACTGAGTCTGGAGTAGAAACATCCAGAGCCACCGTGTACAGGCGTGTGCAGGAAATGGGCTACAGGTGCCGCATTCCCCAGGTCAAGCCACTTTTGAACCAGAAACAGCGGCAGAAGCGCCTGACCTGGGCTACAGGGAAGCAGCACTGGACTGTTGCTCAGTGGTCCAAAGTACTTTTTTCGGATGAAAGCAAATTTTGCACGTCATTCGGAAATCAAGGTGCCAGAGTCTGGAGGAAGACTGAGGGAAATGCCAAAATGCCTGAAGTCCAGTGTCAAGTACCCACAGTCAGTGCTGCTGGTGTTGGTCCACTGTGTTTTATCAAGGGCAGGGTCAATGCAGCTAGCTATCAGGAGATTTTGGAGCACTTCATGCTTCCATCTGCTGAAAAGCTTTATGGAGATGAAGATTTCATTTTTCAGCACGACCTGGCACCTGCTCACAGTGCCAAAACCACTGGTAAATGGTTTACTGACCATGGTATTACTGTGCTCAATTGGCCTGCCAACTCTCCTGACCTGAACCCCATAGAGAATCTGTGGGATATTGTGAAGAGAAAGTTGAGAGACGCAAGACCCAACACTCTGGATGAGCTTAAGGCCGCTATCGAAGCATCCTGGGCCTCCATAACACCTCAGCAGTGCCACAGGCTGATTGCCTCCATGCCACGCCGCATTGAAGCAGTCATTTCTGCAAAAGGATTCCCGACCAAGTATTGAGTGCATAAATGAACATAATGGCCATTCTTTTATTGGTCGGATGAAATATGCTAATTTTTTGAGAGAGGAATTTTGGGTTTTCATGAGCTGTATGCCAAAATCATCAATATTAAAACAATAAAAGGCTTGAACTACTTCAGTTGTGTTGTAATGAATCTAAAATATATGAATGTTTATCAGTACATTACAGAAAATAATGAACTTTATCACAATATGCTAATTTTTTTAAAAGGACCTGTATATATATATATATATATATATATATATATATATATATATATATATATATATATATATATATCCATAGCTCTCTCTCTCTCTAATATATATATATATATATATATATATATATATATAATCCATTGAATTACACTGAACAAAATTATAAACGCATTGTTTTTGCCCCCATTTTTCATAAGCTGAACTCAAAGATCTATACACACACACACACACACACAAAGTACATTTCTAAGAATGTGACACGTGTTTTAAACTAGAATTTTCCTCGTCTATACTCTTACGTGTCATTGATGGATAACACTCCACTATAGGAAGTTTGTAGCTTCTGCCATAATTTATTACCTGAAACACACAAACATACCTCCTCCTATTGATGACTCTTGATTCTTACTGTAAATCCATATGTTTTAATCAAGGACCCTCAGTAGGCAGATTTCTCTACCAGGGCCAAGTGGACCACTAACCCTGCAAGATACACACACTGATAATCCTCCACTAGCAGTTATTATATTGAAAAAAAAAATGTTGATGAAGAGAACTGTTCTGTAATTGTAGCGCTGCCCACGCTTGCTTTTAAACTCACCATGACACAAGTCAAGATCTCCTACTTGGCTCACGTAAGGCTTGAATCTCTAACTGCTGAAACATAATTACAGCAAAGCTATTAGGGCCATTTTAGGCTTTTATGCTCTGTGCTGGCACTGTGGAGAATGTCAATAACAACGCATTTGAAGCGTCAAGGTCCGTGTCACACAGACCTGACACACACATGGATGAGGATATGCACATGAGTGTAAATATTCAATTTATGTCACCATATTGTGTACATCTTCACCCTAATCATTTTTAACAGGTTTTAAACTGTGGCTCCGCCGCTGGCATGATGGAAAGGTTTCAGTGGCACCTGCACACTGACTGACAGACCATAATCAGTCCATGGAGATGTTAAAGATGTGACCTAAACTATGAAAAATTGAGATGATGCCATCTCTGGCATCTGAAATAATGTACTTTGGAAGTCTCTTCTTTAATTGTTCCTGAGATTATGGTACGTGGACTTGACTGTCTTTCAATTCATCTTCCACAAATGTTTTGTAACATAGACGCTGAGGCGGCGTTAGAATCCATGTGCGGAAGTTTATTACAAACAGCAACAAACATACACGTGTAATCAGGCAGTGGGTCAAAACCAAAAGAGCAGTCCAATCGTTCAACAGTCCAGGGGATAATCCGTAAATAGAAAGTGAGAAGCCAGGCAATAATGTCAAACCTTGAATTCAGTCCACACAAGCAAACAATCCAAATAGGGTAATCCGAGAAATCGATGGTCAGAAAACGAGGCAGAAACATACACGTGAAAGCAATCAGAAAAATCAGAATAACGCTCAGTAAGACAGGTAACTGGCAATACTTCGCGAAGAGGAAGCACATGGTTTCAGCTTAAATAATCCCAAACAGGAAGTGACTGTAGAAGCAGCAGAGGGAGCGTGCAGTCAGTACTCGGGTGAGGGCTCCCTCTGCTGGCTTGGCATTACAGAACCCCTCCCTCTAGGAGCGACTCCTGGAGCTCGGCGAGGACGTCCCCGTGGTCGTGGTACTGGACGGTCGGGTCTGGCTCGATGGAACTCCTCGGTGAGAGATGGATCCAGAATGTCGTTGGCAGCCACCCATGACCTCTCCTCAGGTCCATAGCCCTCCCAGTCCAACAAATATTGGAGCTGACCCCCTCTACGCCGAGAGTCCAGCTGTTTGCAGAAGGCTTTCCAGACTTGAGAGGTGAATTGAGTTCCTCTGTCACTGACAATGTCTTCAGGTAAACCATAGATACGGAAGACGTGATTAAAGAGAGTTAAGGCCGTTTCCATGGCTGTGGGTAATCCTTTTAAAGGGATTAAACGACATGACTTGGAGAAACGGTCAATGATTACTAGAATGGTTGTGAATTCATTGGAAGGTGGCAGGTCAGTGACAAAGTCAATGGAAAGATGAGACCAGGGTCGTTGTGGAATAGGTAATGGTTGGAGTAGGCCTGAGGGTAATTCCTTGGGGGTCTTGGATTGGGCGCAGACCTGGCATGATTTAACGAAATCGGTCGTGTCCTTGGTCATAGATGGCCACCAGAATGAATTTTTTAACAGGTGTAGGGTGCGTGATATACCTGGATGACCAGCACTGAGGGAGGTATGAACCCATTGTAATACTTGGCGACGCATCTCTTGGGGTACATAATGTTTGTTTGGGGGACATTGTGGTGGTGGTGGATCTTGTTCGTGCCGGCGATGAATTTCGTCCATGATGTCCCATGAGACTGGAGCCAGAATGACAGTGGGTGGTAGGATGGGTTCAGGTTTGAGATTGTCCATAGGAGGATCATGCTTGCGGGAGAGAGCGTCTGCCTTGCTGTTTTTGCTTCCTGGTCTATAAGTGACTGTGAAATTGAAACGAGTGAAAAAGAGGGCCCATCGAGCTTGACGAGGGTTAAGTCTTTTGGCTCCTTTGATGTATTCAAGGTTCTTGTGATCAGTGATAACTTGGAAAGGATGGCGAGCACCCTCCAGCCAGTGTCGCCACTCCTCGATGGCGGCTTTCATGGATAACAATTCCTTATTTCCCACGTCGTAATTCCTCTCTGCACTAGTGAGTTTCCTGGAGTAGAAGGCACATGGATGAAGCTTGCCTGGTTGACCATGCCGTTGGGAGAGAATAGCTCCTATCCCGCAATCTGAGGCATCCACTTCCACAATAAATGGTAAATCGGGGTCAGGGTGTTTAAGGATGGGGGCTGAGGTGAAGCTTGACTTGAGAGTGACGAAAGCATGACTTGCCTCTTCTGTCCAACAGAGTTTCTTAGGTTTATTTTTGAGGAGTGAGGTAAGTGGAGAAGCTATGGTACTGTAATTTCTGATGAAGCGGCGGTAGAAGTTGGCAAACCCCAGGAATCTTTGAAGCTCCTTGATGGTAGTGGGTTGAGGCCATTCCGTGACTGCTTGAACCTTGGTTGAGTCCATTTTAACTCCATGATGGCTAACTTGATAGCCGAGAAATGAGGTTTGGTGAACGTGGAACTCACATTTTTCAGCCTTGACATAAAGTTGGTTCTCCAACAGGCGGGACAGTACTGCACGGACATGGGTAATATGTTCTGCTTCAGTCTTGGAATAAATCAGAATATCGTCGATGTAGGCAATAACAAATTTGTTCATGAAGTCTTTGAGAATTTCATTGATGAAGGACTGGAAGACAGCTGGAGCGTTGGCTAACCCATACGGCATTACCTGGTACTCATAGTGCCCCCTGGTGGTGAGAAATGCAGTCTTCCACTCATCACCCTCCTTGATCCTGATGAGGTTGTATGCACTTCGCAGGTCTAGCTTGGTGTAAATGTTGGCTTCCCGTAGTTGCTCTAGAGCCGGGGGTACTAACGGCAAGGGGTATCGGAACTTTACTGTGACGTTGTTGAGTCCACGGTAATCTATGCAGGGTCTCAAACCACCATCCTTCTTGCTCACGAAGAAGAATCCGGCTGCGGCAGGGGATGTGGACGAACGGATGAAACCAGAGTCTAGAGCTTCATCAATGTATTCCTCCATAGCCTGATCCTCCGTTCTGGACAAAGGATAAACTCTACTTTTAGGAGGCATGGCGTTGGGAAGCAGATCAATCGCACAGTCCCAAGGACGATGTGGAGGGAGTTGCGTGGCTTTGGTTTTGCTAAAAACTTCAGATAAATCTTGATAATGACTGGGGATGGTTTTTTTTACCTGTGTCTCAGGGCTCTCAATGCTTGTGGTGAGACAGGGTTGTAACAGGCTGGAAAAACAGTTCTTCTCACAGAATGGTGACCAGTGAATTAGTTCCCCTTGAAACCAGGAAATGGACGGATCGTGGATGGAGAGCCAGGGAAATCCTAGGATGACTTCGTATTTGGGTGAGTCTACCACATACAAGGTGATATTTTCTTGGTGAAACAGACCAACTTGAAGTTTTAATGTTTTTGTCTGGCAGTGGATACCATGATCGATGAGAGAGTCGTTGATAGCTTTGATCTGGATGGGTGGAATGCATGGTTGGGTTGGGATGTTATATTTCTTGATGATGTCCTTATTGATGAGATTCAATGTGGCTCCAGAATCAATCATCGCTGTCAGATCAAGAGACAGAGTATCAGTTCTTATGGTAACAGGTAAGGTAAGTGATTTATTTCTTAGAACAGAGAAGTTGTGGATATTTACCCCTGATGAAGGTTTGACCTTGAGTGGACATCCCACACTACGATGGCCTGGTTCACCGCAGTAAAAACACAGATGATTTTGTCGACATCTTGTTCGTTCTTCCTCAGACAGTCGTGAAGCATTAAGTTGCATGGGTTCAACAGATGATTGTTCCATTGTTGGAATGCAGATCGGGGAATTGCGATGACCACTTGATTTAATACGTTGCCTTGGTGTCTGCCTCATGAGATTGTCTATCTTAATGGTGAGATTAACGAGTTCTGAAAACGATGAGTTCTCTCGACGACAGGCGAGCTCTGTTTGCAGATCAACATTGAGACTGTTGTAAAAGATGGCTTTGAGCGCCACATCATTCCACCCGCTCTGGGCTGCCAGAGTACGAAACTCAATAGCATAATCAGCTGCAGTTCGGTTACCTTGCTTAGCATGAATAATTTGAGTCGAAATATCCCTGCCCCCTGCGGGATATTCGAAGACCTCATGAATTTGTTGTAAAAAACAATCGACAGATGTCTTGAATAGAGGATCGGTATCCCATACAGCTGAAGCCCAGTCGAGGGCTCTTCCCGTGAGCAAAGTCATTAGAAAAGCACATCTCTTTTCCTCAGACTCGAATCGATCCCTTTGATGATCAAAATACAGTCTCACTTGACGAACAAAACCCTTGCATTGCTCAGCAGTTCCATCAAACTTATTAGGAAGAGCGAAGCTTACCACTGATGGCATGGGAGGTGGAAGGGATCGTACGTAGTGCGTCAAGTGTTCGTTGACTGATTGTAGTTTAGTGAGCTGCTCTTGATAACTCTTCAATAGTTCACTTTGGTAAGCGAATGCTGCTTGCAAGTTGGAAACCTCCGCTGGATCCATGGTAGGCGAAGTATTCTGTAACATAGACGCTGAGGGGGCGTTAGAATCCATGTGCGGAAGTTTATTACAAACAGCAACAAACATACACGTGTAATCAGGCAGTGGGTCAAAACCAAAAGAGCAGTCCAATCGTTCAACAGTCCAGGGGATAATCCGTAAATAGAAAGTGAGAAGCCAGGCAATAATGTCAAACCTTGAATTCAGTCCACACAAGCAAACAATCCAAATAGGGTAATCCGAGAAATCGATGGTCAGAAAACGAGGCAGAAACATACACGTGAAAGCAATCAGAAAAATCAGAATAACGCTCAGTAAGACAGGTAACTGGCAATACTTCGCGAAGAGGAAGCACATGGTTTCAGCTTAAATAATCCCAAACAGGAAGTGACTGTAGAAGCAGCAGAGGGAGCGTGCAGTCAGTACTCGGGTGAGGGCTCCCTCTGCTGGCTTGGCATTACATGTTTACTGAAGCTAAAACGTAAAGTTGCAATGATAAATGTTTGCCATCATTATAACAATTGTCTATTCTATGAAGCTTTATTGGTTTGACTTAAAAAGTAAAAGGCAAGCAGAATCATACATTATACTTGTAATTTTGAAAGTTGCATGTTATTTTATTGCACGGAAATACTATATTGATTTCAGCATTATTTACTAGATCCAATTAAATTTTTTTAGTGATGTTCAAGGGTCGATTGTACATGGAAGCTTATTGCTCTGGTAATAGAGCGCTGTAGTGCTGACATGCTTTTGTAAGCACACCCAGAAGTTCCTCTACAAATTCCCAATAGGATTTTTCAGTTGGCTTTTGGATTATTGCAGAAAATAAGCTCTGTGACCAATAAATGTTTGTACGTCTTACAGATTTTGTTGTATACATCACAGTTGCATGACTTAAGAGTCACCATCGCTAAGCTTTTTAACTTGTTCAGTCTTTAAAAAAAAAGTTCCCTAAAAAACGTGAGTGTTAGAATAGTTTGCAAGGACCTGTGAAAGCAGACAACTGAGTAGATGAGTTTTTCTGTTCGGTGTAATGACGTTTAATATCCCCAACAACCTGTGTTGTCCCTTTTAGCCACTTAAGTGCCTTTTTATGTAAAACCTTAGTTTTTTGTTTTTTTCTTTTAAAAAAGAAGGGGGTATTAATTAGGGGGTTTTATGTCATAGAATAAAACTTGAAAATATATTGAGCTTGTGTTAAATAGACATTATTTCAGCCATATAACCAAATGCCATTAACTTCCAAACAACTGGAAATGCAAACCGGAAATGCAAAGATTTGAACTCAGGGTTTGGCCTACAAAAATACAAGTTATGTAAGTTAACCCTGTAGCACTCTGTGTCAAATATGCAGGGTCAAAGCTGATAGTCTTGAGTTGCTCTTTGGACGACTTTAATTCAAATCCCAGCTCTTCATGATCTCATCCTCCTCTCATTGTTCGACTTTGCCTCCTTTCCACTCTCTATACTTTCCTATCTGACAAAAGAAAAAAAATCATAAAAATGCATGTCTAACTGGAGGGTTTGTCGCTAACATAGTAGGAAATACTCATAGTAGGAAACAGAATGACATTTTAGAAGCTTAAAATTAAATTAAATGTTTAACGAAATGTAGCTACTCCGAAAAAGCAGCCCACCAATGACCCAGTATCACTGATTTTATCTCTATATTTCTATGAAGTTTGTTAGCAAAACCGACAGAGATTCTACATTGTTTCCTGAGGCACAAAAGTGCTGAAGTGTCACACATCGCAGGGGAAGTTAGGGACATTTATAGCCACAAATCTAGGAAAAGGCTTCCGAAGCGTCCGTGCGTTCACAATTATGTGGGGTAATTCTGCAGCAAAAGAAAACAGGAAAGCGTCAGCTAGAAGGAAAAAAACGTGAGTGGCAGAGAATGACAGCCAGCGATGAGTAGAATGTCACAGCAATTGCGGGCCCATCACGACTAACTGCATGATGGGTGATTGCCTCATGTGTTTCCCGCGAGTCCATCGGAGAGGACACGGCGCTCTCTCGTCTGTCCCTGGCCCAAACCTCCGCCACTGCCTCAGTGGCTGACATTTAAAATGTTGCTTCCTAACCACTTATGCTAATTGTTGTAATTTTCCTGATGAAGCTGCGTCCTGATACCTTGATGCAGCCAAGATAGTTTTACATTTTCTCTGCGCGTGCCGCTCGGCCATTTGGTCCGTGTAGTGTCAGCTTGGAGTGCTACTGAAAGCCGGGCAAAATTGCAAGCAAATTGCATCAGATTGCCAACATTGTGAAAAGGTAAATTGCTTGCAAATCTATTTAAACCACTGGCCTATTTTCATCAGCCACAGTACTTGGTATTTATGATTGCTTAATTGGTGACCTTTTCTATTGTGTAGTGCTTTATGGTGTAATGGAAGGCAATCTTTACCAAACCAATTATGCCTTTTTTTCTCGCCCCACACCCATACATTATAGCGGTGATTGCGATGGCTAGTCCTTTGTAAATGAACTTTCAGATTCCAATTATTTCTTTATATAACTGATGGAGGATAAAGAGTCATTTGTTTGCTATGATGTTGCATTTGAAAGCTCTTTGAGGCTGAGACTGTCAAAGCAAATGGAGGCGCAAAAGCCACAAAGTTGTGCCCTGCTTTTGACTGACCCCTCATTTAGCACCACTTTCACTCGCCGGGGACCAATTACGGCCTCAGCTGGTGAAATATTTTGTCAGATTCTTGAAAACAAGTATATTAGCTCGGGATTCAAATGAATGTTTTATCTATGGTAAAGCGTGCATTTAATCTACTCTCAGCAATCGGCCTGCTTTGTGTCTCATTTATATATCTATGTAAAAAAAAAAAAGCACTTACTGTAAATCAAGACCTATAATTATTAAGATTTTTAAGAGTGCAAACATTATACTTTCCAAAGACACGTTTTTTTTTTTTTTGGTAAGAAACAAGATGACCCCTTAACATTTATATGAAGTAAACACAGTTAGCTAAAGTCATGGTTTGATGCTTCTGTCCAGTCAACTCAGAATGAGCATATATGGGCAGAATTGTGCTAATTTGGTTTTATGAAATTAAGAATTCTGGTCCTTGTTACTGATTGGTCAAAACGGTATAGCAACAGCATTGACCTTTTCATTGTATCACTATGCAGCTTCCATAGCAGACAGTTTTTTTTTTTTCTGGGACTATATCTTCAAGCAGCATGGACAAGTTCACCCAAAAATTTGTATCCTTAATATATGAATCATGTGGTAACCATTTTATGACCGCAATAAGACATTCAAGGTCATGTTATGATTGTTAATATATATTCACTTTTAGCCATGACTTTGAGGTGCCCTACCAAGCTTGCAAAAAGTTCTTCCAACAAATGAATTTTTAGTAAGAATCAGTTTATTTGGTTTGAACTGAACAAGAATTCTTTAAACACATTTTTAACAAAAGTTGTTTTGTTTACCTTACTTACGGTAGTACGAAAATGTTGTCGATTGTTGTCTTAACTTTCCAAATTGAGCCATCAAACAGTTTTACCTTACACAATATTGTGCAAGTTCCCACCATACTTGGAAAAGAAAGAAAGAAGTGGTGACCATTATTAAAAATTATATCTCCTTCACATTTTTCTGGCTTAATTTATACTAATACTGCTGTCATCACTGTTAGAAAGCTGTCATATATGACTCTGAGTTCTTATTTTTACTGAATTAACTTTTGTTGATTATCACCGTGTTTGCAATACGTGTGTTGAGGCATATATGCATCCCATTGCAATGCTTGGATTTAATATATTTACCTGATATATATAATATATTAACACTTAATTTTAAGGACTATCTGCTTATTAGCATGCATATTACTAGCATACTGATTGTTTATTAGTAGGCCTACTTACAAAACACATATTAATGCCTTTTTCTCCCCCATACCTAAACTTAACAACTACCTTACTAACTATTAATAAGCAGCAAATTAGGTGTTTATTGAGGGAGTACTCTTAATAAATAGTGAATATGTGTTCCCCCATATCGTGTAGTGCGGTTGGAAAACAAAAATGTTGGCCATTGCACATGCTAAGTTTGTTCATAAAGTGATTTTTGTTTATGCTGCAGAAGTTTGAAGCTGAGCCGGACTGCTTTGAAAACATAAATAAATGGTAAAGGGAAAAGATGAGTGCTTCAATAACTACTCTGCAATGACATAAACAATATACTGTGTGTGTGTCTATTTGTGAGTTTGTGTGATTGATAGAGGGGCTGGCTGCGCATGTGTGTTTTCCTGCAGGCTAAACCCCAGAGCAACAGATTCCTTTGCTCAGATTAGCTAATTTTGATTTGTTTTCAGACAGGGTGTGTGTGTGTGTGTGTGTGTCTGGCCTTCAGGGCCTAGACTGTAAATTTTGCCTGCTGCGGGGTAGAAGCTGATTGATCTCTCAGTGTAAAATCGATAAGAAGACACTGTCATTTTTGTAACGAATGAGCCGCTCTGAGGAGATAGATTAAGACTCCACAGATCTCACCCTGCCTCTCTTTCATCAATCCTGCCTTGCCCAGGTTCGACTAGCAGAACCTACAGCTGGCTTCAATCTCTGGCACGTCGTATTAGCCCGGACCCACACGCTGTCTGTAGAGGCCTCTTCATTATACCGTGTATATTTCATCCATATCACCCGACATGTTAAAATCAAATATTTGCCCCTTTCCCCTCTTGTGTCTGATCCACCTTGATTGATCTGTTGTATCATTTGCCGAAATACATCACACTGAGGGGTTGATTAAATCAAAAATCGAGGGCCATTGTCTTTCTCGCATGTCCTTTTATCAGAACTAATGTAACGAGCGCGCTCATTTGTCTCCGGTTGTTACATGGAATAAAGTCAGCGGTGCTTTTCGGCTGTCGGCGATGCTAAGATTAGGAGAAGATTAATATAGTGCCTCTCGTCTCTCTCCTCTTCCGCTCTCTGTCTGCTCTGTCGCCTCTTGTATCGCTGCGTTGGAGATGCGCCGCGCTCCCTTGTGGGCCCCTGTTTAACCTTCACCGGCTCATCTATTATAGCGCACTTCCACCCGGGATGTGTGTGCTAAACACGCTCGTCATGCCTTCGCTGGATTGATGGTGGGAGAAAACCATTGCATAATCTCAATTTTTTCTGGGCCATTTTTCACCCATTGCCTCTGCTGGTTCTTCTGATGTGGACTCATCTTGGGAGTGTGTTTGTGTGGGAGTGTGTGCTCGGAAGAGCATCGCTCATTTATCAAATATTAATACACGCATGTTTATGCAATATACAGTGACAAGTGAATGAGTACATCTCTCTGACATTCCACACGGATGGGCCTTCACTACTTAGTTTGGGATGCAATTTTTTTTTTTATTTAATTGAAATGCATTTTAATTGCTTAATTAACTTAATCATATTTATGTGTGGCTTATATTTATTCTTAGAATTATGGAGCTATTTTTCAAGGGACTAGCTATTTATTCTCCAGGCACATAGAGAGCAGATCTCTAGACAAGTGATAACAAGTGATATTTGTTATGCTTTGAATCACGAGAGCCTCTGGAATATACAGGCATTCTTCATGGCATCTTAACAATACAGGACCCCCAAGAAATAACTGCTGACACAAGGACATCATATTAAGCAAAATAAACTTGTATAAAAAATATCTAAATCATGTCTTTAGCATCTGATACTTTTGTATATATTTGTTTTTAACTATTTTACTTTATTAACTAAATTAATAATAATATTAATATATCAAAATGTTTTAAATTTTAAATGAAATGTTTAAATGTTTTAATAGATTTTATTGCTTTAACCTTTTGCCAGATGTAGACTTTCAGTATTATGAAAACTGTGAAAAACCATCATAACGATTTGAACTTTAAAAAAAAAGGTCTAAAACTGTCCTCTAACTGTCCTTAAAAGAAATTTGTTGGATTAGAATATTGTCATTTTGCATCAAGTCAAACTATGCCATTTTGTAATTAAAAAGTATAAAAACATATTAATTGTGTGAATTCAGGATATATTAAATCCTAGCTATATAATTAACCTTTAGTAAAAAATGCTGTTAAACCCAATACATGATTTGAAATATGATGGAAATGACATTGATGGAAATGTCAGAAAATCCCTTTGAATGGAACTGTATGAAAAGTTTTGTGCTTTTGTACTTTTGACATTGAGTCTTCAGGGAGTGCAGATTAAATACAAATGTAATTCCCTCTTGTACTCTCTCATAATCTTGTAACAATTGGTGCTTGTGTTCAGTAGATTATTTATGACCATCACCAGCATGTTAATCACAAGGACAAGCCCCCTCAAGAGTTTGTGCAGAGAGAGAGAGAGAGGGATGTGGATAAACGGCGAGTGAAGGAGAGCTGTGGCGTGTAATACTTGTTTAATTCCCGTTGGGTGTGCTTCTTATCAAATTAAAGTGGGGGAAGTGGGGGGGGGGGGGGGGGGGTCTGGGGTTCTGTCAGGACTGACGGCCGTTCCTTTTGGACTGGGAAGCATGTGTAAAATCGGCCAACAAGAGATTTGGGGTGGTGCTGGTTAGGGATAGGGAGCACCACACGGCATCGCACGCCCCTGTCACTTCACTCCCCCTTTCCCTACGCGCCGCTCCCGCCCTGGGGTCAGCTGTCCCAGAGTGCCAGCTACAAGGACTGGCACAGGGAGACGGGGGCCCACTACATCACCTCCAGCTGGGAGACTTATTACTCCCACCCCTCCTCACCTGGCCCATCCATTCATAACATCATCAGCCTATTAAATATTCATGAGCTTAAGGACAGGAGGGAGGGGGATTGGCTGGTGGGAAGAGGAGGGGTGGGGTACAAGGGGTTTTGATTCTGCAGGTGGCTGTTAGGTCTGTAATTGGTCCCCACTTGCCTCAGCAGCGTAAAATTGTTTTCATTATGCGTTCACACGCGAGGGCTTCCCACAGGATCCAAAAAGAGAAATTTCACTTAAACAAGATCCAAGCCTGGAAAATGAGAGAAAAACAAGAGAAAGAGATGCTTTCGAGAGAGAAAACATGATGGGACGGCTAATAATTAACTAGCTTTGCACGAACAATAGCAGAGAGTGGGATGAAGAGAGAGAAAGACAGAGGAAAACAGAGTGAGGTTACTCCAAAATAGGAAGAAAAAATCTACCCAGCAGTTGGGGGGACGTTACCCCCTCACCCTTGTGGCCCTTGAGAACATCCATAGTCACCGGGGAACGAGGGGAGGGATGTCTGGGGGAGAGAAAGAGCGAGAAAGAGAGAAAAGTTTCCACCTGACTGGAGTTCCCATGGTTTGCCATGCAGGAGGGTAAGCAGGTTTCTGCAATAAACTCAGCCCATTGTCCCCCTAAAAAGGCCAGTCAGGTCCCTCCAATTGAATTCAAGAGTGTCTCTTTCTGTGCTCCTTGTGCTGAACTAATCACCACCGTACTTTGTTTAATTGCAGCCAAAGGGAGAGATGCGTTCAATAAGTCATTCTGATCCCACACACCCCCTCAAGTCCATTTCCTACACCCCCGTTCCTCTCTCGCACACCCTCCTTTTCCTTTTATTGAGTTGCACAGTTATGCAAAGACAACAAACAGGGTTGCAGGTTCAATGCAGTTTTGCTTGAGGAGGTGGAGTAGGTAAGTGCCGGGGGCGACGCATGGAGAAACGCTTCCGACCGACCGGGAGAAAGCAACAGGTCTTGATGGGAAGGACGGCTGGAGTGGTCGAGTGGCCGGTAAGCCAATTGGGCAGGAAGCTCACTATAATCAGGTGCATGTCAAAGCCACTATAATGGACTCAGATTCACTGCTCCTCATTTTAAAATGGACATTCAGAGTGAGAAGGTGCAGGGCTTTGTGTGTGATGACTCTGGGGTCAGTTGCTTTGTGCAGGATGGGGGTGTAGGGTGTTTGGATTTATGGGACAGGACCTCCACTTTAGCACACACACACTTATATCCCGTTCTAGTGCATGAAGAAACCAAGCAGGTTTGACTTTCCATCTTCATTAGATCTACATTTGTCTTCTTTTCCCTTTGTTCCCTCTCAGAAGAAGCACACCTGAACCATTCTAAAACTACGTAGCTGAGACCAAATATTATAAACTACAGACTTCAGGACAGGCATTAGAATAAATTATAGGATCACACATGGGAATGGAGAGCAATAACGATCGGAGATCATTTACAATTACCCACTAGGCGTCTTAAGTTGCCCGGCATGACATCACTCACGACTTAACATCGCCTATCACAGCGGGAGTGTACCGCACAAGCTTGTCTGCGGCAGTGCTTATGGGGAATCCCCCTCCTCATCATCCCAGCATGAAGGAGACCTTTGCAGGGTGAGGTGCTCAAATCCTATCCTGCTAAAAGACTCCACGAGTGACCCCGGGCCACTCATTTAACCCCTCACTGTGCCTGCAAGCCTTGCTAACACAGGGGATTTCAACGCTTGATGCACTTTTGTGGTCCCACCCGGACCAGTTCATTGAGCGCCGTAGGTGGGAAGAGCTGAAATATCTGAGCTGGGAAATCCCTTATGAATAGCATCTCTCTGGTATGACAAATCAGGGTTATATAGCTGTGGTTTGTGTATATGTTAGGGGAATTCTGAGTTGATAAAAAGCTGAATTTTTTTTAGTAGTTAAGTCAGTGACATAACACTATCTTGGGTTTTTTTTCTGGATCTATTTATTTAAAAATAAATTTAAATGCAGTTCAGGTTGTAAAATGTCAATTGGTGCGACTTCCCTAAAACTTGCATATTCATTAATGTATAATAAATGCTTTTTTTATATATATAAAAAATATTTTTATGTCTTTATAATGATTCTTATTCAAAGGGTTGCACCACATTACTTTTTTGTCAGTGCATTTAAACTTTTCCTGAAAATGGTATAATTTTTTCCTCAAAACCATATGAAACTAGCATGAATATAAAGAGTGCCCTTGCAAGTGTTTTACACTACATTATTAAATGCATTCTGTACCCTAGACTTAGAAAAATGTTTACTAGTTAAAGTGTTGCATTTTATTTATTTTCATAGTTCAACCAGTCTTCATAAATGTTGTCATGACTCTAGATAAGATATGAAACATTTCCTCTCATTGTTGAGAGGTTTTCAAAAACAAGGGATTAATGGGACACAATTGCCATTCATGATGCTCTCTCTCTTAAGAGATGGGGGGATTTTGCTCTCTCTCTAAAGAGATAGGGGGATTTGGTATTGTGTGGGCAATTGGGCTGTCCCTCCCTCGCTCTCTTGACTTCTGTGGGGGCTGACCGGAGGTCGGAACCAGCCAATGAGGACTCTCCACTGGCCTGTGAAATACTGCATTCTGGTCCCATCACTATCTCTCTCTCTCAAAGACTGTTTAAATGGCTGTGGTTTATTATTGCCCACTGAGGGCTAAAGTGATCCTCTGTTAGGCCTGTGGGAGAGGAGGGGCCGTAGGACCTGGCTTTCTCTGCGGGTGCTCTTGCCGGACAGCTGTTCAGGCCTTGCCTGACTTTTCATATGGATATGTATGGTAATGGAAGGCAATGGAGTGGGGATGAAGAGGAGGCAGCGTTAGAGCCCTCACTCTCTTCAGCACGCCTCTAAAAGCTCCACAAAAGGAGCAGTAAAAGGGGGCCGCGCCAGTGAAGCTCCCACTTTTTGTGGGCCTGAATTAGTTCTGCAAAAGCAATGAAAGTGATCTTTAGCCGCGAGACAGGGGAAGTCTGCCCACGGGACCCGGAGAGCTCATTAGCACAAAAACGTCTAGCGCCGACAGATAATTGACTGAGGCAGATTCAACTATCACTCCCCCAGAGTCTGTCACAACAGTTCCTTGAGCGCGGCACACACACGGTACACCCCATCCCCACCCCTCCACCTTCAATGACATGATACAAACACATCCCATCACATTCCATTAACAGTTTGCGCTCTTTCCCCCATTCGCTCGCAGCTTTTCCTCCCACATCCTTATCTGAGTGCTTCGTCACCCAGTGGTGTTTTAACCAGTGGTATTGGATGAAACCGAAGCGGCTAGTGCGCAAAACTCTCGCCAAAGTCTTGTAGCTTTTAGAATGCGCAACGTTTTCACTGTTTTGAAATCAAAGCATGTCCATTCCATCTGTGACGTAAAAGTGTCTCAGAATGGGACTGCTTTGACCATCTATGAATTTTTATCACTGTCCTTCTCCCCAATCTCAATTAAAACAAAAAAGTGGGAAAATATCCCATCTAATGATTTTCTGCAAGTGTTGAGAGCTTGTTTTTTGTTCTGGCGTGCACAAATGACTGTGGCACACATGTTCAAACCCTGCAGAGGCCTCTGCCTGTGCTCATCATAATGGCAGCCTAACTGCTTCGAGGTTAAATTGACTGGAAAATGCTGTTTTAATTTTCATGTTAATTGAAATGGACTAATTGTTAATATATTCACAAGGCGAAAGTACCAAACTAAAATGGGATTTTGATTTCTGTCGAAATCATATTGGCTCTACGTGGCAAATAACAATCAGTAAATTACAAATAAAATAGCCAGTTTTTTTTTTTTCCACTGATTAAAATTTGAATATTAGCACTGCCCAGCTGTTGAGGTGACCGTACCACATATTCCATGATTTATGAGAAATTACATTTCTTATTTTCCATGTATTGTTGCGAAATAATGGATTCATGATCTTTTTAGCTCAGATAAAGGCTTTTGATAATGACAAAAACACCTTTTAATACATTTAATCTAATTCTATTGCCAAAAGTCCCAAAAAGGAATTACGAGATACGGACGGTGGGGGGTGAATCCGCATCTAACAATCACACTGCATTTGCAAGAGAGAGAGAAAAAAGGAAAAAAGACAGAGAAAAAGAATTTTGTCAAGCAGCTAAACAGGCCTATTCTCCATGGCAGTCCCCTTCCTTCACGGGCAACTATAGAAATTAGCCCTTGCCTTCTCTGCGCTCTCACACTTGGCTACACACGCTTGCATGGACACAAGAAAAAGTAGAAAAAACTCTTTTCTTTCTGTCAGCATTCCTGGCCAACAATGGCTAGATTAGGCAACGTGAGGGCCCCCCTTGGGGGGGGCGTATTGAGCGGCCAATGGCCCCAGCAGGAACAGCTGGTGGGGGTTAATGGCGACTGAACTCCGCTGTCGGGACCCTTTCTCTATTGTGTGGGCCACTCATGGGAAGGGAAGGGGGCTGCTGACAGATTCTGAGTTGTGAGGGACCCTCGGTACAGTGTGCAGGGGTCATCCGAGCGATGCGTGTGTGTGGTGCGTCGCTGGTAAGCGACAGAATGGGACATGTGGACTGGGGGACTCAAAACTGATTTCTGGAGACATTAGCATCAGTTTAGATTCAGCGTTAAGAGGCAAGAGGGGAAACACTGCACATGTTAGCGTATTTTAGTAGGAGGGAGGTGAAAGTGAAGACGGGAAGAGAGGAATTCCCTGTGAAAAGAACATTTTCACTTCCTTTTCACTTCCTCTTTCTTCACTTTTCACCCTGTAATCAAGTCAATACAGGTGAGGTACTTCAGGATGAGTCAATTAAATTCAATTACTTTTACTCATTTGATTAATTAAATATTCTTGATCTCAAGTAGGCTACACATTATTTTTTGCCCACTGTAATCTTTTCTAATTTGAGGTTTCTGTGTTCCAGGAGGAAGCTGCAGTCCTGTGTTTACTGGCACGTTAGATTGAAGCGTCAGGTGCTCTTGCTATGATTATGAGTGTCCAATCTACATCTGTATGTAAATATAAATTGCTTCTTGCATTCTAAAAACGGGATAATGATTGCATCCAGAAGCCTCCTCAGATTTTAGAGCCTTGTGGATTTTCAGTGCAACTTGAACAGAAAAATCATATATTCTTATAAAGTACATTTAATAAATAAAATAATATATAAATTATTTAAAAAGTTAGAATTTGAACGCAGGTCCACAGGTACTGAATTTGATACAGAAGCCCCCTCAGATTTCATAGTAACATTGGTTTCAAAGCAATTTGAATGCATAAATACGAAATATATTTAATAAAAGTGGAAAAATATAAAGATTACTTATTAACTGTATAAAATAAATTTGTTTATTTAATTCTAATTAGTTTCATATTCTAATTTGAACCCAGGTCCACAGGTACTGAATTAGTACAGTACCGCTATACCGAAATGTCTTATACCTTAATAAAGAACTTAAACCTAAATTTTTTGCATATGTTTTTATATATATATTACGCCTGTGACACTAAGTAAGCAGGCCCTCTCAAAAAGTAATAAATAAATAAAAATAATATAGTAGGTGCATCATGCCACTGCCCTTATACATACAAAAATTTATTTACAAGCCTGGCTGTCACAAAGTAGTGTCCAGAAGTCTTACCATTTTGCAGTTTGTTTGTGAAAATTTGTCCCAAGATCACCATCTTTACAGGACATGGTCCCTTATCAAACAGCAAAGCTTCCTGGTGAGAGCAGAAAGGGTTTAATACCAAATTCCAGCAAGCTGAATTCCCTCCATCTAATGTCAAGCCACTGTGCTTCACGTCGCTCATTAGTTGCCTGATTATGATAGCACACCGGTGTAACATTTAATCGAGGCTGACACCAGATTTGCCCCTGCTACAAATCCCCCTCTGCCATGCAAATTGAGTCGTTTGAGTGTGTGTATGCAAGGGGGGTGTTTGATATGGTGCAGCAGACTCGGAAATGAAAGATTAGTCTGGCCTCTGCTCTCAGTACTGTGATTACAAAGACGCCTTCAGAGCGTTTGGTGTTTTCCATGCAGTGCATTGGTACTGGGCTGAGTGAGATGAAATTAACAGCGCTTTTCTCACTTCATCCCCAGTGAACGTTCAAGAGGGCCTCGAGAAAATCACTTATTTCTCTTGAATGTCAAGTTTTCTGTTACTGTAAACTTACAAAACAGATGGTTTTACTGAAAATTTTCCTGCTGAATTTGGAAAACACTCCGTTTGTTTCAGAATTGCTCCAGAACTCACATTTCTTCATGGAAAGGCTTGAATGCAAGACTTTTCCTTTGGTCTACCCTTTTTGTCCTGTTAGATTAATGGATAGGGGATTGATGGATAGGTTTGAGGGTGAAATATTACGGGTTGCCTGTACAAAGATGTGATATCCAGTGATTGACAGCCAATCTTCTCTTGATATTTTGAAGATGTTAAGGCATTTCATACGCACTTTTATCTTTCAAGACACGTTCTTTGATTCACATCCAGATATCGTTGAAGAAAGCAAGAATTTGCACAAAAGACCTTGAGGTAAACCACAAGAAGTGATTGTTTTGTCTGTCAGTCATTAAAGCCATCAGCCTTTATGATCTATTGCAGCACTATAATGTCACCTGCTTCTGTGACAATTATAGTGGAAGATATATGTGCATGGACTCTTTTAAGAGCTTTTATGTCTCTCACACACTGAGTGACACACTTTACCACCATTTAAAGATGCACTCAAGTAATTCTTCCTGATTTAAAAAAAAGTTTTTAGGTAAAAAATGAATTGTGCGTACATTCTACATGGAGTGGGCCAGCTCATGAAGGAAGCCACGTTGAGGTTATATAGCCAGCTCACTTACTGCTCACTTTCCATGTAATCAAATAATATAACTACTTTCCTATTAGTAGCAAAAGCAGTAGGCGAAGAGTAACTGGATGAACTATTTCTTTCGCCAAGACTTGATGCTGAACTATCCCAGAGTGATTGTGAATGATAGTGAAGTGACACGACTGACACTACAAGTCACATGTTATTGATAACATGAGGGATGTAGTGCATTCGGATTTCATTCATACTACACACATTGATATATAGACAATAGTTTTGCTATGGTCGCAAAATTAGTTTATAATCAAATGTAGTAGCTACTCTGTAAGCAATTTCAGGTCACATCACTAGACTCTTTAGACTTTGTGAAAACTTTTGATGTAGTATTTACATGCATGTAAAAATACATTCTGTATGTATGCATGTGTGTTGTATGAATACACGAATATGATGACTGCTAACATCACTTGTGAAAAGTGTGCATACAAAGCTACAAATGACTCCCTTGTCAGTGTTCACCGACGTGAAAAGGAAGTCCACTTCAAATCTTAAAATTATAATTGTACTAGCAAAAACAAAACTGTACATGCAAATAATGAAATAAAAAACCATTTAAGTCTATTTAAAGGAAGAACACTTATTACTGTTTCTAAACACACTGTCTTTTAAAAATTACACTTTATAATATTGTCAGATATACCCCCAGTTTCATAGACAAGGCTTAAGCCTAGTCCCAGACTAAAGTGTAAATCTCAGATGTTTTAACTGACTGGTCTTAAAATATATCAGTGCCTTTGTTTTGTCTTGAGATGCACACCAGTAATGTTTTTTTTTCTAAGGCATGTTAATAAAAATGACAGAAATTTCCTAATTGAACAATGGCCTAATCCTGATTTAGTCTAAGCCCTGTCTGTGAAACCGGGCCTAAAAGTTTTACTTTAAAGTACATTTTAGATCCAAGAAGTAAACATTTAAGAAGTACACTTAATTTTATGCTTACTAAAGTAATGAAGCACATGTAAATCACTTAATTCTAATTTAATTTTATTTTGTTATTCATATTACATTTAAAGATAATGGATTTGAAATTCTGTAAATTTCAACTTAATTGAATGTATGTAAAGTATATTTTAGATCACCATAAATATTTAGTATTCGGCAGTATACTTTAACCATACTTTAAAAGACAATAGAAGTAATTATGAAATTACATATAAAGGTGTATGTAAGTCTTGGCTTTTAGGTCAAAATGTCAGACTATAATACTATATTACTATACTATAATACACTTTCATTTAATTACAATTTATATGCAGATAAGTGTCCAAAAACATTCAATTTGCACATAAGTATATTCTTTTAAAATATATTAATTCCATACTAAGTGCTCTTTTTTGAAGTATGCTGAAGTGTTCTTTTTTACAAGGGTAATGCGGCTTAAAATTATTATTTAAACCATTTTGTTTTTATTGCCAATTTGTTTTCCTTCAATGAGTATTTTCAGCTGACTTCACTCTTCTTCTGGTTGAGATGTGAAGTCATTAAATGGGCAGATTTCTGGAATCTTGTTCTTAAAACAGCCCCCCTTTCTGTAACACCTGTTTTCATCACTCCCCCCTCTTCTCCACTCTTTCTCATTCTGTAATGACACCAGAGGACTCGAGCACAGCCAGAGCTGGGACGTGTGTCGTCCTCACCCCCTCCCATCAGTAAACATTTAATTTCCTTGTCCTGTCAGTAACGTCTTTGCCCTGTGCTTGTTGTCAGGGCCTCTAATCTGAAACGCAAACTCACTTTTGTAGATTAGCCACTTCATCTTCCTTTTCTCATTGAGGACACTGTTATCCCCCCGCCTCTGCATCCCGGCAAGTTATGCCGTTCCTATTCACCAAGCTCGGCTGAGCCACTCCAGTCCAGCCCTGCTGTGTTTGTCGTCCTCCCCGTTCGTTTGCCCAAGTCATTGTCTTTTAAAATGGCGCTTAAGAAAACATCTCATTGGAAGTGGCATATGATTCCCCGGTGAGGATCGGTTGCCTGCCTGCCAAATGTTTATCACTGAAGCCTGAGTGAACCGCTTCAGTCTCCGCTGTCCCTCTGTGCTGATGATGGAGGGAAATTACATTTGCATACTGTAACTCAACATAGCTCGGCAGCACTAAATTACAATCCCTTACAACTGCAATTACCCTGGGAAAACAGCCAGCGTCGAGCTCTCTTGGAAGAGCACCCCCCCCCCCCCCCCCCCCCTCTTTTATGAGAGACAATGAATCCTGGTACGGATATGTAGCTACCTGTTTTTACACGTCCCCTCCTTCCTCGAAACACCTGTGCGCAGTGGTTGTCTCATTGTTTTTCTCATCCTTCGATAATAAAGATTCCAAAGTGACCAAAGAAACAACAGCAGGAGGCTCTCACTGACTCATTCCTCCTTTCTGGCACCAGCTCGCTGACGGTATGCTTCCTGCCACCACTTAAAAAAGCTGGTCATGTGATGCAGAGGACTTGAGTTTCCAGATGCTAATCGTACCTGTCACCATAAATGCAACAGCTTTGGCTTGGGGCGACCGCAAATATGTGAACTGCACTTCAGCTACACAGACCGACAGGTTTCTGACATTGAAGCAACATCTCCAGCATTGCAATTTGCAAGTTGTATTGTTTTAGTATACTGTTTTTTTCTGTTTGGTGGTGAATGATGTCTGGCTCATGGCAAATGTCGGGTTTCAATAACTGACCTTTTTAATGCATGACATTTTCAATTGCAAACAAAAAATAGTATTTTGGTAGTAAATTTTATATATATATATATGTGTGTGTGTATGTGTGTGAGGGTGTGTGTTTATATACAAACAATGGACACAACTGGATGGTAATGGATGAATATATATATATATATATATATATATATATATATATATATATATATATACACATATACATACAGGTGCATCTCAAAAAATTTGATATCGTGAAAAAGTAAAAAAAACAATTCAAAAAGTGAAACTTTTATATACTCTAGATTCATTACATGTAAAACATTTCAAAAGTTTTTTTGTTTTAATTTTGATAATTAGAGCTTACAGCTCATGAAAGTCAAAAATCCAGTATCCTCAAAATATTAGAATATTTACATTTGAGTTTCATTAAATGACCATCTCTACAGTATAAATTCAGGGTATCTCTTGTTCTTTGAAACCACAATAATGGGGAAGACTGCTGACTTGGCAAAGAGGGTAAGTCACAGAATGTCATCACTGAAAGGGGTGGCTGTTCACAGAGTGCTGTCTCAAAACATATTAAATGTAAAGTTGACTGGAAGGAAGAAATTGGGTAGGAAAAGGTGCACAAGCAACAGGGATGACCGGAAGCTTGAGAATACTGTCAAGCAAAGCTGATTCAAACACTGAATAGAGAGCTTCACAAGGAGTGAACTGAAGCTGGAGACGCTCAGACATCTTCAGGAAAAGGGTTACCAAGCCACTTCTGAAACAGAAACAACGTCAGAAGAATTATCTAGGCTAAGGAGAAAAAGAACTGGACAGTTGTTCAGTGCTCCAAAGTCCTCTTTTCAGATAAAAGTAAATTTTGCATTTTATATGGAAATCAAGGTCTGGAGTCTGGTGGAAGACTGGAGAGGCACAGAATCCAAGCTGCATGAAGTCCAGTGTGAAGTTTCCAAAGTCAGTGATGATTTGGGGTGCCGTGACGTCTGCTGGTGTTGGTCCATTGTGTTTTATCAAGTCCAGAGTCAATGCAGCCGTCTACCAGGAGATTTTGGAGCACCTTATGCTTCCATCTGCTGACAAGCGTTATGGAGATGCTGATTTCCTTTTCCAGCAGGACTTTAGCACCTGCCCACAGGGCCAAAACCACTTCCAAGTGGTTTGCTGACCATGAGATTATTATTCTTGATTGGCCAGCCAACATATGCCTGACCTGAACCTATGGGAATCTATGGGATATTTTCAAGAGAAAGATGAGAAACAGTCGATTCAACAATAAAGACGAGCTGAAGGCTCAATAGTGCCTCAGCAGACCCACAGTCTGATCGCTTCCATGCCATTCTTCACTGATGCTGGAGTTTGTGCTAAAGGAGTCCCGACCAAGAATTGAGTCCATAAATCAACATACTTTAAAGAACTTGAACTTTTCTGTTTTGCACAATTTTTTTTTTGAATAAAATATATAATTAGGATAAATTAAAAACTAAAAGACTTTCAAATCACATGAGCCAATATTTTATTCACAATAGAACATAGATAACATAACATAAATGTTTAAACTGAGAAATTTTGCAATTTTATGCACAAAATGAGCTAATTTCAAATTTGATGCCTGCTACAGGTCTCAAAATAGTTGGGACGGGGGCATGTTTACCATGTTGTAGCATCTCCTCTTCTTTTCAAAACAGTTTGAAGACGTCTGGGCATCGAGGTTATGAGTTCCTGGAGTTTTGGTGTTGGAATTTGGTCCCGTTCTTGCCTGATATAGGTTTACAGCTGCTGAAGAGTTTGTGGTCGTCTTTGACGTATTTTTCGTTTAATGATGTGCCAAATGTTCTCTATAGGTGAAAGATCTGGACTGTAGGCAGGCCAATTCAGCACCTGGACTCTTCTACTATGAAGCCATGCTATTGTAATAGCTGCAGTATGTGGTTTTGCATTGTTGCTTCCAGCATTCATAGTGCCTTCCAAAACATGCAAGCTGCCCATACCGTATGCACTTATGCACCCCCATACCATCAGAGATGCTGGCTTTTGAACTGCATGTTGACAACACGCTGGCAGATCTCCCTCCTCTTTAGCCCGGAGGACACGGCATCTGTGATTTCCAACAAGAATGTCAAATTTGGACTCGTCTGACCATAGAACACTTTTTCCGGCGCTTCTGGACCATGTTCACATATGGCTTTCTTTTTGCATGATAGAGCTTTAATTGGCATCTACAGATGGCACGGCGGATTGTGTTTACCGACAGTGGTTTCTGGAAGTATTCCTGGGCCAATTTAGTAATGTCAATGACAGAATCATGCCGATGAGTGATGCAGTGTCGTCTGAGGCCCCGAAGACCACGGGCATCCAACAAAGGTCTTAGGCCTTGTCCCTTACGCACAGAGATTTCTCCAGTTTCTCTGAATCTTTTGATGATGTTATGTATTGTAGATGATGAGATTTGCAAAGCCTGTGTAATTTGACGTTGAGGAATGTTGTTTTTAAAGTATTCCACAATCTTTTTGCGCACTCTTTGACAGATTGGAGAGCCTCTGCCCATCTTTACTTCTGAGAACTCTGCCTCTCTAAGACATGCCTTTTATAGCTAATCATGTTACAGACTTTGTCAATTAACTTAATTAGTTGCTAGATGTTCTCCCAGCTGAATCTTTTAAAAATTTCTTGCTTTTTCTGCCCTTTGTTGCCCCTGTGCCAACTTTTTTTGAGACCTGTAGCAGACATCAAATTTGAAACGAGTTCATTTAGTGAATAAAAGTGTAAAATTTCTCAGTTTAAACATTTGTTATGTTCTTTATGTTCAATTGTGAATAAAATATTGGCTCATGTGATTTGAAAGTCGTTTAGTTTTCATTTTATTCAAATTTTAAAAACATCCCAACATTTCTGGAATTCCGGTTGTATTTTGAGATATTTGGGTTTTTGACTTTCATGAACTGTAACAAACAAAGAAATGTATACATGTGTATATATACACAGATATATATATATATATATATATATACACGTGTGTGTGTGTGTGTGTGTATGTATAATACATAATCTTTTTGTAACACTTTATGTAACACTATGTAACAAAAAATCTTTTTGTAACACTTTATGTAACACTTCACTAACACTTTATGTAACACTTTATACTATGTGTATGTGTGTGTGTGTTATATGTATTTTATAGATATGATATAGTCATTTTTTATATGCAACATATAATATATAAATGTGTATTTAAGTATACATTATGTAATATGACATTTATATACTGTATATGCAGTTCTATTAGTTATGTGTGTCTTGCATTTTTATATAATACATAAAAATCAATATTCTACACTTTATATAACATTTTATATTATAGATATATTATCTTGTATATACATAAAAGTGTATGTGTGTGTGTGTGTCTCTAAGTATGTATATATACATCACTTTTATATACAATATATAACTCCCCTCCCTTAAATATATAAGGTCCTTTGTTTTTTTTCTGGACTATGAATTATAATATATATATTGCTTCTCAAACAATATATAGAATGTTACAAATATCTGAGAACATATCATTTCAACTTTAAATCAGACATCCATTCTAGAGCTATAAGCACAGAATCTTTACTAGAGAAATATAAATGTTACTGTTTTCCTAAAGTGCCAGGAATATTGTAGCATTATGGATTTGTTGTCATGTCCAGCATCCTCTTATTGATGGCAGAAGAATGTGAAAGTAGCTAGCGACCTGGACGTAAAAGATCAGGATTTATAGCCTGGAATCTCTTGAACAATTTTATCAAAAGCCCATTCCAGCGTGGCATTTTTCTTTGGCTCATAAATCAGTGTTGTGAAGCCCCTTTGGTGGACAGTAAGAGGAGATAGATGAGCCGGGGGAGAGGTCAGCGCTGATTTTTCACCTCAGCATCCTGTCATGGGCCTTAGGCAGCTGCTGTGCCTTTATGAATTGGTCTTTTACTGACTTGTTGTGTTTTTAATTTGTTTTACTCGGTTTGAGCAAAAGGAAAGGAAAAAAAACAGGGGTATTAGGACGTTGCTTATCAAAGCCTGGCTGGAGATAATGTATCGATCGTTGAAGGACTTGTGCACACCGGCTGGCCTCTTGTGCAGTATAAAAATTGAACAAACTTTTGACAAATGAGAGAGCAAGACTTCAATTTGTCCATCTCTGAATTGATAAGTAGCACAAGATTGTCTAATTTCTCTGTACGATATGTATATTGCTTTGGAAGTTATGCTACAGATTGTATTAGACACTTGCCAGGTGCGTGCGAGAATCAGAATATCACTTTTAATAAATGTTATGGCTGCAGTATGTTAATGAAAGTACTGTATGCAACAGACTTTATGCGGCGAGTGTGAATGTGACAGCTTGCGGCCTCTCTTAAAGCTTAACTGATTTATCCCTTCATCCGTTATGGCGGGCCTGTTTGTGGTCAGGCACACACTCTCCCATCTGATTGAAAGGCCTTCATTTGCTATGCGGGTATGTAAAGCAGAGGACTCTCGCTGACCTTGGCTCTTTGAATGATGTCTGTGAGTGAAGCATCCACAGAAGTGACAGTAGAGTGGAGGCCTAAACTGTCACGACAACCTGCGTTTGAGGGAGTTCAAGTGTAAGCGGTGCTGGTCATGTAGACGTATCTTTTTATCCACGGCAGACTGCTTTTTAGAAACATCAAAACGACCAATAATAATGGCCCCACTGTTAGATATATGAGCTTATTTTCTGAAATTATCAAAGGATGAGACTTTGTACACTGTTAACAAATGCAACCAGACACAATAAATGCCAAAAAAGAGCTTTAAGTTGGTCATTTATTGGAGTAAAATATTATAAAATTTTACTTTTTAATCTCTGCAGGCTAGCTGTGAAAACATCTAATTTACTGTAAGAAAAATAACCATTTTGCATAAACATAACATGATAATTTAATTTGAATAGTCACCGTTACTGTGATTAACCTTTGACAGTTGGGAAATTGTTATTAATTTATTAAAGGAATATTTCACCCAGAAATAAAAATTTTCTGTCCAAATGTAGATGAGTTTGTTTCCTCATCGGAACAGATTTGGAGAAATGTAGCATTTCTCCAAATCTCTTTTCTCAAAATGTAGCATTTCTCCAAATCAATGAATCTTGAATCTACATCACTTTCTCACCAATGGATCCTCTGCAGTGAATGGGTGCCGTCAGAATGAGAGTCCAAACAGCTGCTAAAAACAATAATTCACATGACTCTAGTCCATAAGTTAATGTCTTGTAAAGTGAAAAGCCGCATGTTTGTAAGAAACAAATCCATCTTTAAGATATTTTAACTTTAACCCAGCCAAAAACCACAATAACTTTTCCTCCATCCCTTTTGTCCCTCACATCAAAATCCTCTGACATATTTGTCTAGAACTGTTTTTGCTTGTTCTTGATCTGTGCATATTTCTCTCCTGATTCAGATGAGATTACTTTTTCACTGGAGGACTCATATTTTAGGTTCACTCTTCTTTAAAAATGTCTTTATGATTCATTTGTTTTGTTTTTACAATCACCCAGCTTTTCTCTTCACAAGACATTAACTGATGGACTGGAGTCGCATGGATTACAGTGATGTTTTTATCAGCTGCTTGGACTCTCACTCTGATGGTACCCATCCACTACAGAGGATCCATTGATGAGAAAGTGATGTAATACTAAATTACTCCAAATCGGTTTGGATGAAGAATTAAACTCATAAATTTTAATTTTGGAAGAACTATTCCTTTAACCATTTACTTACACTTCAATAGAGTTACAGAGCACATCTGCTTTGGTTAAATTGGGGTAAGCATTAGCTGAAAAAAAAATGATTGCCGAAGGATCATGTGACACTGAAGACTGGAGTACCGACTGCTGAAAATTCAGCTTTACCATCATATGAATAAACTATATTTTAAAACATTAAAATAGAAAACTGCTATTTTAAATTGTAATAATATATCATAATATTACTGTTTTACTTTATCAATATTTGTTAGGTGTGAACTTTTAGTATGAGTTGTCAACCAGGCTCAACAAATAGAATTTTAGATCAAATCAGTAAATATAAAAGAGATTACTGTAATACAGATACAGATAATAATTGCGATTCTACAACACCACAGTCATTTTCTTCTCCTGTTCACTGTGAAATCACATATACATTTGTCGCTTGTTTTTAATAAATTGCAGAACTACTACTGCAACATGAAAACACAGCAGCTAGACTATAATTCACTCTAAAAGTGTGTAGAGTTTCTCTCTGGTCTCTCACCTGAGGCTCTTTTGAGGCAGTCGGTTAACATTACTGACATTCCTGTAAGCTTGGCCCGAAGGGAGTTGGCTGCTCAATGGGAATGTATAAGGGCATCTGCCATGGTATGATTTACTGTTGCTCTCTGTTTGAAGCTGGGGTCAGCGGTTTGTGTGTAGCGGCGGCCCCTGTGATCATCTTCAACCGGTTATGACCAAAGTCAAAGAGTCTAAGAGAGACAAAGATGCATCACCTGTAGGAAGTACCTGTCTGAGCACCCATTTCCATTTTACATACAAGAGTTTATTTTCGGTTATGTTAATTTTATTCATTGTAATCTTCCAAGTAGTTGGCATTTTTTCTGCGGCTTTCAACTGAAAAGCGAGGCGTCAAGGATCTGTCTCTCCCAGATGTAGCGTACCGCATCTCCACACGCCACAGACACATGCCAAAACATGCTCCTCTACTTCATTTGTCTTTTTTCCTTTCCTGTAATTTTTCATGCTAGCTACCTACCACTTACAGCCCAGTAAATTTCCTCCTGGTGAAGCACAGTGACTCAGAATAAGGCCTTCAAAAAGGAACTTTTAAAAACGGCACACCCACAAAAACATGTTAAACATGTCAAAGCACTTTTAACTGTGTGGACAGACTTAACGAACGATGACATGCAACGATTTTGAGAGGGCAACAGTGGCAACCCGACAACCGGAAATATTGGGACGTTTTTTAAATTGAAATAAAATTAAAACTAAAAGACTTTCAAATCACATGAGACAAATTTTTATTCACAATAGAACATAGAGAACATATCAAATGTTAAAATGGAGAAATTTTACACTTAATGTAAACTTACACTTACACTACACTAAATGAACTCGTTTCAAATTTGATGTCTGCTACAGGTCTCAAAAAAGTTGGCACGGGGGCAACAAAGGGCTGAAAAAGCACAACATTTTGAAAAGATTCAGCTGAGAGAACATCTAGCAACTAATTAAGTTAATTGACATCAAGTCTGTAACATGATTAGCTATAAAAGAGATGTCTTAGAGAGGCAGAGTTCTCAGAAGTAAAGATGGGCAGAGGCTCTCCAATCTGTCAAAGAGTGTGCAAAAAGATTGTGGAATACTTTAAAAACAACGTTCCTCAATGTCAAATTACACAGGCTTTGCAAATCTCATCATCTACAATACATAACATCATCAAAAGATTCAGAGAAACTGGAGAAATCTCTGTGCGTAAGGGACAAGGCCGAAGACCTTTGTTGGATGCCTGTCGTCTTCAGGCCGTCAGACGACACTGCATCACTCATCGGCATGATTCTGTCATCGACATTACTAAATGGGCCCAGGAATACTTCCAGAATCTGCAGATGCCAACTAAAGCTATATCATGCAAAAAGGAAGCCATATGTGAACATGGTCCAGAAGCGCCGTCGTGTCCTGTGGGCCAAGGGTAATTTAAAATGGACTGTTTCAAAGTGGAAAAGTGTTCTATGGTCAGACGAGTCCAAATTTGACATTCTTGTTGGAAATCACGATCACCGTGTCCTCCGGGCTAAAGAGGAAAGAGATCTTCCAGCGTGTTGTCAGCATTCAGTTCAAAAGTCAGCATCTCTGATGGTGGGGGTGCATAAGTGCATACGGTATGGGCAGCTTGCATGTTTTGAAAGGCACTATGAATGCTGAAAGGTATATAAATGTTTTAGAGCAATATATGCTCCCCTCCAGACGACGTCTATTTCAGGGAAGGACTTGTGTATTTCAGCAGGACAATGCAAAACCACATACTGCAGCTATTACAACAGCATGGCTTCATAGTAGAAGAGTCCAGGTGCTGAATTGGCCTGCCTACAGTCCAGATCTTTCACCTATAGAGAACATTTGGCGCATCATTATACGAAAAATATGTCAAAGATGACCACAAACTCTTCAGCCGCTGGAAACCTATATCAGGCAAGAATGGGACCAAATTCCAACACCAAAACTCCATAAACTCGATGCCCAGACGTCTAACTGGTTTGAAAAGAAGAAGAGAAAAGGATATGCTACACAATGGTAAACATGCCCCCGTCCCAACTATTTTGAGACCTGTAGCAGGCATCAAATTTGAAATTAGCTCATTTTGTGCATAAAACTGTAAGATTTCTCAGTTTAAACATTTATGTTATCTATGTTCTATTCTTAATAAAATATTGGTTCATGTGATTTGAAATTCTTTTAGTATTAATTTTATTCAAATTTTAAAAACGTCCCAACATTTCCGGAATTCAGGTTGTATTTATTAATTAAATGAATCCATCTGGCTTAAAAATCGGAGACGGCACAATACATCTGCTTAACAGAAGACAATAACAGATTAAATATAATCTCTCAAAATTCATGTCTATTGTAAAACTTTGTATAAAAGCACAGCCAACTACAGTAAGGTGTTTCTGTCAAAGAGCAGCCCATAAAATATTCTGTAAATGTCTGTGTATCATCAACTCACTCAGACCACTTCAGCGAATCACAAGATTTCCTTCTCTGCTTTCAATGTCCTAATGATTTCTTTCTCCCATCAAATCAATCAATAGCAAACAAGTCCCACCAGACAGCTAGATAACTGTTGGGATTTGATGAGTCAATCAACAGGGGGAAAGAAAAGCACTCCAGTCTCCAATGTACCTCCAGACCACCTCCACACGCGTCTGCCTGGTCTGGTTTAGCAGGCTGGCCACAGCAAAACTGAATTTTCATAAGGAGAGTAAAAGGCTGTGATTGCAGCAAGCATCTTCGTCCCAGCCGGAGCGCAAGGCCTCATCTACCGTCATCAGACAGGACAGACGTAAATACTGAGTGCAATCAACAAACAATCTTCATCTGGGCAGCAGGAGAATAATCACCAAGCTGAACTTTACAAAAAATTAGGATATCATGGAACAAATGTTCACATGATTTGCGAAAGATGCAAATTAGGATTTGCATCATAACAGAAACATTTTATACAATGCAAATGACAATGCATTTGTTGTATTTTTTATTTTTTTTTGTATAGGATAATGTTCTTGCAGTTGATTCAAAATGAAGACAAACAATAAATCCAAGACCCAAATTCCCATTATATACTTAAAGGTTACAAAGGGAGTCTTTTACAGTGATTCCATTGAGGAATTTTCTTTTTTGGTTCCCCAAAGAACATTTTAGCTAGCTTTGCAGGAAGAACATTTTCCTTCTTCCACTATAAAAAACCTTTCGTGGAATGGAAAGGTTCCCTGTATGTTAAAGGTTCTTCATGAAACCATAGATAAAAATCCTTTATTTTTAAAAGTGTATATTGGAATGTGTGAAGAACATTGTAATAATCTAATGAAACTTTTGTGGAATGGAAAGGTTCTATGGATATTGAAGGTTCTTCATGGAATCATATAAATGCCAATAAAGAACCTTTATTTTTAAAAGTGTATATTGTAACGTGTGAAGAACATTTTAATGATATATTGAACCTTTTCCACTATAAGAAATCTTTTGTGGACTGAAAATTTCCATGGATGTTGAAGGTTCTTCATGGAACTATACATGCCAATAAAGAACCTCTATTTATAAATTTGAATATTGGAACGTGTAAAGAACAGTTCAATAATCTAATGAACCTTTTGTGGAATGTAAAGTTTGAATCAGGGATGTTAAAGGTTCTTCATGAAACCTTAGATGCCACTAAATAACTTTCATTTTTAAAAGTGTATCTTCGAGTGTGTGAAGAACATTTCAATAATCTAATGAACTTTTTGTGCAATAGAAAGGTTCCATGGATGTTGAAGTTTCTTTATGGAATCATAGATAGTTTGCATTGGAACGTTTATTGTAATGTGTTAAGGTATCAGATTGGTAAATGTAACCACCAATACCCATCTTTCTGTTATTCAGTGCATGAACCGCTTTCAGTCTGAACAGAACACTTTCTATAGACAGCGGTGGTAAATTGGGGTGCAGGGATGGCCTAATTGCGGAAAACTCTGGCTAGCTGATTATGATTTCAGTGTGCCCACAAAGTGTTAAATTACAGGCATACTCAACCCAAAGCAATGGACCTTTTGATGCTGGTTGCTTGGCAACAACTAATTTAAGCTGGCTTTGTGTGATATGGTATTTTTTTTATTTGGCTGGAAAAAAGGAAAATTGTTTTGCACATCCGCATCCCTGGGGAGAACTCACAGGGGATTTGGAAAGCCAGAGGGGTTAGAAATTAGCCAGACTAAAAAAAAAAAGGAATTTGGAGGGCAAGAATGAACAAACTATCTTAAAAGGCTCAGTGAAAATAGGAAGTGTATTGTAAAGCACTGAATGTTAGAACTTAGAAAGATTGCAAACTGCTTTAAAAACAGCTTTGACTTGCTAATATAATTGAGTAGATCCTGAGATAATGGTGGAGATGAATGACTTCATTCATGTGAGAGTGCCAAGCACCCATTTAGATAGTCAAGGCAAACACTGACGCATTTTTGGTTTGAATTTTCCAATACCAAAACACAAGAAACTGCCTAAGAAGCCAGAACTCTTTGGTTAACGCTTGAAAACGACAGCTGTTTGTAAAATGACAGCAGATGAAACCTCGTAAAAAAAGAGAAGAGTGCAGTTTCTCCCATGCAGCAAAGCTGTGAAGACTGTCATTAAGAGCAGTGCCCTATTGAAATCTAAATTCACTGGAATCATTAGAGGCTTGGACCTCCTTCTTCCTCTCTTGTCATTCATTGGGCAGGAAACCAGATGACTGCTGGGAAATAAACAGCACATCAGTGACTCGGCATTAATGTAAGACAGATAAGAGACTTTCAAGCGTCTTAGAACTATATAATTAGCCATTGCTTTCTTAGCATTTGAATGGACACTTAAACTTTGAAAGCTCTCATTGTCTTCAGTTACTGCCCTATACTCTTAGCATCAGTTAAGCCTTCCATTCAAGAGGAAATCAAAGGTCCCAACATTAAAATTAAGGACAAGAAGCCTTGCTTTTGTAAATCAAAGACATTTGGCTCTTTTTTGTTTTGTTTTTGCATCTGTTTATTGTTATTTTAATGGATTACTTTCAAAGGTGTCAAAGTGAAGATAGCGGAGATGCTGTCTCGCAGTGCACTACGTTTATCCAAATGACAGGAAGACCTGTGTACATAGTGTGAGAACAACTACTGGGGAAATAAAATATCATAAGAGGCAATTAAAAGATTGTTTGCATTAATAACTTTTATTTTATATAAATATTTTTTTTGTCATTTATTTGATTCCATTGGAAAATGCTTTTATACCAAGTGACTTAATTCTCTTAACCTTAAAAGTATAAATTTTATCAAAATTTGATCTTAGTAATGAAAACTGATTCAAATGTATGAAAAAGAAAACATGTGCCGAGTTCATATAAACACACTATTTCTATTCATGTTGGTTTCGTATAGTTTTTAAAAAACTTTTATACCATTTTGAAAAGTTTCAATTTCTTGAAAAGTCATGTGGTGTATTTTTTTTAAATAGATTTATTTTTCCACGTAGAAGGTATTTATTTTTTTATAAATATCATGAGTTTGTGCACTTTTGATACCACATGACTACCCAATTTTAACCCAAACATCATAACAACATAATTTCTTAAATTATTTTTTTTCTGCTTGGTGACTGATTTGAACAAATATTCAAAACAATATTCAATATTAACAAAATTTTGAAATGTGAATGAGACTGAAGCTTGTTACTAACCTCATCGCTCTGCTTAGAAAAATTGATTTTGTTATTCAACAAATTTTTTTTACTGTTTCATTGACTAATAATATTTGAAAAATTGTGTTAATATTGAATATTATTGAATAAAATATAATGCCATTTTTTCTCTTTATTATGATAGCAGCACATTTGTATCACCCTGGTATTTCTGACTTTAACTTTAAATAAATAAATAAATTTTAATTAAGGAATTAAAAAAATAATAATTTTCATAATACAAGAGGTATATTCAAGTCATTGTGTGTATGAATTGCAGAGTTTTTTATTAATGTGTAATTGTGCATTTGTATGTGAAAGAACGAGATAGATTTTGAATTATAGCGGCTTGACCATAATAGCGTATACTGTAGTACATCACATATAACACATGAGATAAGGTGGTCAGTGCTGATGAGCTACAACAGCGAGCAAACACAGCAACAGATTCCCTTCCCTGCCATTCCTACAGTACCATCCGCGTGCCCCGCTACACCTCTCCGCAGCTACCGGCACCCACACGGCACTAATGATAGAGGACAACTTGTCATTGTGTCCCGAATATGACTCCCGTCGCTATTTATCACAACCTCCCGCAGCCCTGCTGTCGTCAGGACCAGACACGGCTGAGAGCTGCATTTCCCGGGCCGTGGTTTGGCAGACTCAGTGAAGGACTGTATTATTAGGGCCTAATGATGGGGTCAGCTACAGGACAAAATCTGCTTAGAAAGCTGGTGCTCCTGTCTCAGACCTGCTGCTGATGGCAGACCTAATCATGTGTGAAAAGCCACCATGTTGTGGTGGCATCGGTGGGCCCACAGGACAGGGGAGCACGAGGAAATGTTGGAATGTGGTGGATGTTGAAATGTGAATGAGACTGAAGCTTGTTACTAACCTCATAACTCTGCTTAGAAAAATGGATGTTAAGAGTGTTTAAACTTATGTTAGGTTAAAAATCACGGTACAACCAAATTGATTCAATACAATAAACCAAAATCACACAAAATAAGAAAAAAAACTTTTAAACATGAATAGTTCTCATACATTACAAAAAATAATCATGTGAATGTTATTATCACATCATAACTATTCAACAACTTTACTGTGTGGACATTATAAACAGTATTGTAACTATTTTTAGTCAATGCTGTGTTTTTTTTTGGATAAAAAAAAACGGCACGGCAACGGAACGGCATCTTTAAAGAGACTCGAACCAACTGTGATTTGCTCTTTTTAGGAAATCTGCTCTTTTAGTTGAAGTGTCCAGGGGAATCGCTGCAGACAGGGACATCGCTGTTCGCACCGTGATGCCAACCAGAACAGCTTCCAGACAGATGATAAATGGCTTTGTGGAGATCAACATGTTAATCCACTCGGCTCCGAAGCAAACATCTGATGAGTGGATGCACCTGTCACCTATTTATACCCGTATGCATGGGGAGTAGCTCATATCCACTTGCCAAAATTCATTGACGTTTTCTCTTAAAGTCAGAAATGATTGGGGCTCCCAAGTGAATCCCCTAATGTAGTCACAAAATAACTCGTAGTGACCGACAGATAGGGAACCACTATTTTCTGTTTCAAACTTTCACATAGCATCTTTAGCATAAAAAATTAATTAATAACATTTTTAATAAAACATTTTAATAACATTAAAAATTCCAGATTTTGATTTTCAAAGATTCATTATAAAACTGCTTATTTTTCCCCCCAAAATGCAATAAATCCATGACTTTTTTTTTTGTTTGTTTTTTTCAAATTGCAAAAAATCGATTATTTTTCATATTGAAACTGTTGAAAATACACAACAAAATAAGTTGATCCACGACAGCCTCTGAACTTGGTCAATACTAAACTTATATACAGGCACTGGACTAAAAATAGCCTACATTCAATCAGTCATTGCCCCCAAAATTAATTCAACAGGTTATCTTGTTAATGCTTTAAATTAATTACAACAACATCATGAACAAGAATATGAACAACAATATCACAATAGACCACAGAAATTACAAAATTACAGTTCCCTTACATTCAACTTCCAGTGCATTCATCTTTGCCATGTTATATTCATATAGCTGACTAGTGCTATACGCTATATAACAAAAACATTAATGGCATTAATAAAAACACTTACACTGACAAGCTACGCGATATCGTGCTATTAATCGAATGCGATTCATTTGCATTTATGAACGCAATATTGCATCAGTGATTTAACGTCTCTGTGTATTAAATGCCGCTCCATCTGAAAGCACGTGATGGAGATGGAATATTGTTGTTCAGCATGAGAAAAAGGATGCATTATTGATGTATGCATGCGCAGTAAGCCGTGGTAGGAAAATCTGATGGGTAGGATAAAATGTCAGGACACCAACTTCACTGAGGAGCATGACAATCACATGCGATTTATTGTGCAGCCCTAATGTTTATTGTTTGTTTGTTCATAAAGTACAAAGTAGATGAGAAAAACTAGGATGCCGGGCGTATTCAAAGCGCCGCCATGTTACGGTTTAACTGGTTTCCGTGTTATCTGGTGACCAACTTCCTGTTTCAGGTCCTTCGCTCCAGATGTGATGGGACGACCGCAGCAGATTCGCCGATTCTGAAAGCACAAACTGATGTGATATTAAGCTGTCTAATAATACTAGCTCATTACACGATTTTGGTATTCTTGTAATGATTACAAATTAACGGTATGATCGCCCGTAGCGGCTGAATTACGGAACAAAAAAAAAAAGTCTGTTTGGCATGGGTTTCGAACACGCCCAAAAATAGTTGTGCTAGGAGACGCCAGTAATGAATGCACTGAGCTACCGAGCTGCATTGATTCAATTGCGGATTTTTGGATTCAAATAGGATTTTACTCTCGGTGTAACATTATGCAGCATGGCTGAATCAAGGAAATGTGCCTGTGTTAACTTGTGACCTGTTTGCTAGCCAAAATCTAGTTTTACTGTCACAATAAGTTAACATCATTCTCCAGCCAAAGCACTTCTAATGCTGCTGAATGAATATGATTTGATCATACGATCAGAAAAATTGCACATCGTCACAACGAATCCCATTAATGTAAACACTGTTATTGCATAACAACACCCCGAAGTTTAAGTCTAGTTCTATGTTGTGATCCAGTGGATCATTGGCAAAACACATTCTTACACTGGCAGGCTGCCCACATACACTTCTTGTTTTACAATGTTAAAAAAAACACACAGGAAACCCCTATAACATCTGCTAACTATCCAAGACACTACTAGTAATAATCAGGATTTCGATATGGACAAATATCTGATGGGGCATTTTCCCCATGCAACCTCTTAGCCACAATGTTTAAATAGGGAAAGGACAAATTTCCAAACTCTTTCAATCAATGCAAAGTTGTTTCACAATCACAATCCCTTTTATTGCCAGATACAATGGGTTTACATGTACAAGGAATTTGTCTTTGTGTACTGGACAAATATACAACAAAGAAATTAAATTATATAAATAAATAAATGGACGTTAATGCTCTAAGCAAATGCTGCTACAAAAGACAGTGTACACAGACGTGGTTCATTCCACTGGTTAATACATAAAAATACATTTTTGCCTTGCTTAGTTGGGGACACTTGACTGATTGCACACTATTGGAAGAGAGCTCAAGTGGATGACATCACTAAATCATCAATGAACTGACTTTAGCTGGAAAATGACTGTTGTTGTCCTCTATTTTCCTGTTGACACTGTAAAGCTGCTTTGACACAATCAGCATTGTATAAAGCGCTATATAAATAAAGGTGAAAAACAATTCAAATTATACCTCTATAGCACTTTTCACAGCTTTATAATACACACACTACAGGTCGCATGTGCTACATTGAATCTGGTGAAGAAAACATTATTGAGGGAAAGTGTCTATATATTTGGACTCGTGTGGATACATCCTCATTTTTGGTTAAACTTACCCACTGCTCATGGGTAGAATGAGCGCCACAAGCCCTACAGAGCTGAGACAGGTCATCTGTGTAAGAAAGTAATTGTTGAATTAATGTACAAAATAGCTGTGCATTCAAATGCAAAAAAGTACATTTAAAAATTTAAATAAAAACTTACCAGTCATAGTAAGGCGCCTTTTGGCCATTTCCATTCTTATAGCAATTATGCCCTGATCATTAGTTTCAAACATTATTACCCAACCTTTGACAAAGGTCAAAATTTGTCTGTGAAAATAACTGTACAGTGCCACAATGACCCCCCTGATCACTGGCATGGAGGCTAACGAAAACATAATTTACCTCCTCTGGTGAGGTGACCACTTTGGCCAAATGTTCACCTCGCCTACGCCTCCGACATATATAGTGAAGCAGGCCATCTGATATAGAATAGACAAAGGCTAAGGTAATTATGCTGTACTTGTGCCACTAAAATGGCAATTTTAAGGCTTACCTTTCACTATATAGCTTTCAGCTCTTCTTTTAATGATGAACTCATCCAGGAGGATATGTTCCATGGAGAAGAAAATTCTCCAGCTCTCTGACTTTTACAGGATCCATCTACTCACAATCACATTCTCTCACTAACTCACAACTATCCACGTTCACTCACTAAATCACCACAACTCGCTACACAAAGTTGGGTGAAAAAGTGAAATATATAGGCTTGTCAATTGACTGATTAATTTTTGTTTTGATAATATGGAGCATCTGTGGACTTGTCATTTGGACAGAATGAAACTGGTAGCTTAACGGTTTTAACGAGGACACATTTCCTTAATGATTACCACTTGCTATGATTATAGAAAGCTGATTTGAACACAAGCAACTTTTCAAGGTTTGCTAGGCCTTTTTAAATAAACTGATAAAAATTTTATTAGGACTGTAACATGTCATTAAAGTTTAATAAAGTAGTTACATTTTCTGACATCCTGACAGAGGTGGTTGACCTTTTTAGTGTGTGATGTAGACTTCATAACATTGGCAATGAACTGCAAAAATAGATGTATGCAGCATTTCTCTTTGAGTGACAACAATGTTTAATAATAATAAGTTGCACTACTTTTCTGTAAAGTGTCATTTACTTTGTTTAAATAACGTTGTTACTTATTTTTCTGTTTGTATTTGAGATTGTATGTATCTGAATTGGAATCCACTAGACACTAAGCACAATTTACAAAACATTGTCATTACAGACCCACATGCAAAGACCTAGTTTTGATTAAAACAAGAACCCAGATGGCCATTCCCATTACAACCATTAAAGGTCATGAAACTTTGCTGTTGTTTTTGTTCAGATTTTTCAGCTGAATTTTGATAATGTTCATATTTCATATATTTTTTATTAAACAAATTTGTGTTGCTTTAGAATTGCTCACAATTATTAGACATTTCTAAAATCTAATTCAACCACTTGAAGTGTACCATTGAGGAAGACTTCCTTTGCCCTGCTTGTGTGTAGTGTGTGTGTGTGTATTGTAAAGCTGTGAAAAGTGCTATAGAGGTATAATTTGAATTGTTTTTCACCTTTATTTATATAGCGCTTTATACAATGCTGATTGTGTCAAAGCAGCTTTACAGTGTCAACAGGAAAATAGAGGACAACAACAGTCATTTTCCAGCTAAAGTCAGTTCATTGATGATTTAGTGATGTCATCCACTTGAGCTCTCTTCCAATAGTGTGCAATCAGTCAAGTGTCCCCAACTAAGCAAGGCAAAAATGTATTTTTATGTATTAACCAGTGGAATGAACCATGTCTGTGTACACTGTCTTTTGTAGCAGCATTTGCTTAGAGCATTAACGTCCATTTATTTATTTATATAATTTAATTTCTTTGTTGTATATTTGTCCAGTACACAAAGACAAATTCCTTGTACATGTAAACCCATTGTATCTGGCAATAAAAGGGATTGTGATTGTGAAACAACTTTGCATTGATTGAAAGAGTTTGGAAATTTGTCCTTTCCCTATTTAAACATTGTGGCTAAGAGGTTGCATGGGGAAAATGCCCCATCAGATATTTGTCCATATCGAAATCCTGATTATTACTAGTAGTGTCTTGGATAGTTAGCAGATGTTATAGGGGTTTCCTGTGTGTTTTTTTTAACATTGTAAAACAAGAAGTGTATGTGGGCAGCCTGCCAGTGTAAGAATGTGTTTTGCCGATGATCCACTGGATCACAACATAGAACTAGACTTAAACTTCGGGGTGTTGTTATGCAATAACAGTGTTTACATTAATGGGATTCGTTGTGACGATGTGCAATTTTTCTGATCGTATGATCAAATCATAATCATTCAGCAGCATTAGAAGTGCTTTGGCTGGAGAATGATGTTAACTTATTGTGACAGTAAAACTAGATTTTGGCTAGCAAACAGGTCACAAGTTAACACAGGCACATTTCCTTGATTCAGCCATGCTGCATAATATTACACCGAGAGTAAAATCCTATTTGAATCCAAAAATCCGCAATTGAATCAATGCAGCTCGGTAGCTCAGTGCATTCATTACTGCGTCTCCTAGCACAACTATTTTTGGGTGTGCGAAACCCATGCCAAACAGACTTTTTTTTTTGTTCCGTAATTCAGCCGCTACGGGCGATCATACCGTTAATTTGTAATCATTACAAGAATACCAAAATCGTGTAATGAGCTAGTATTATTAGACAGCTTAATATCACATCAGTTTGTGCTTTCAGAATCGGCGAATCTGCTGCGGTCGTCCCATCACATCTGGAGCGAAGGACCTGAAACAGGAAGTTGGTCACCAGATAACATGGAAACCAGTTAAACTGTAACACCGGGACTGTGTACAGTGCGTGGAATGGTGCGCTGTCATTGATTGAGCGGATTTATCGCATTCTGCCGAGAAGGCAGACTGGCGTTTGTCGCAGTTTGGAAAAAAAGGGAGAAAACATGACAGAATAACATGGCATATATCGCATTTTGCGTAAAATTAAAAATGGACTTTTAAATACCAACCAGATACAATACTGATTTTGGCGGAAACTCTTCTTTTTTTTTATTGTTGGCATTTATCGCATTTTGGAACCCTATATACACTCCTATGTAATAGAAAAGAAGTCATTAAAAGAGTATATGTTTTCCCAAGCCCATATTTTTTCCCCATTGAACAAAAAACTGCGGCTTTCAAGTTTAAAAAAACTACATGAAAACTAAAATAATTATATTCTAAAAAACCTTTATACATATCTAATTGTGACAAGAGCTATTTAAAAATAAAATATATAACATTAAAAAAAATAAAAAAATTACTGTGTCCCACAGAAAAGACCCTGGAGCACAAAACCAGTCATAAGTAGCACGCGTATATTTGTAGCAATAGCCAAAAATACATTGTATGGGTCAAAATTATCGATTTTTCTTTTATGCCAAAAATCATCAGAATATTAAGTAAAGATCATGTTCCATGAAGATATTTAGTAAATTTCCTACCGTAAATATCAAAACTTAATTTTTGATTAGTAATATGCATTGCTTAGGACTTTATAGGCGATTTTCTCAATATTTAAATTTTTTTGCACCCTCAGATTCCAGATTTTTAAATAGTTGTATCTCGGCCAAATAATGTCCTATCCTAACAACAATGGAAAGCTTATTTATTCAGCTTCCAGATGATGCATAAATCTCAATTTCAAAAAGTTGACCCTTACGAATATGGTTTTGTGGTCCAGGGTCACATATATGTTTGGAATATGAGCATGAGTAAATAATGCATTTTTATTTTCCCTCTTGGGTTAACCTTTCCTTTAAGAATGCAAAGTTCAAACAAACAGCCATATACAAATATCTCTGTAACAAGGTGATGAAATACAAAGTGATAAAACATGTTGAACACTTCACTTGCGTTCCTTAATGACGTGACACTCGACAATCTGATTTCATCAGCACTTAAAGTCCCACTGAGCATGAGATTACAGCACATTGACAAACATGCATGGAGGATGCCGAGAGTGACCGGGGGGCTTCAAATTAAATTACATGCACATTTCAAACTCTCAATGGGAGGCCATCGGGAATTAGAGCATGTGATGGATGACATTGCCTCCCAAAATCTGACGAAAGACACTGGCTGTAGCTCCTCCTGCTCGTTGGAAAATGTCCTCTTAACTTCTGGTGCTAATGAAATGGTTAAATAATCAATTTTGCTTTTGTAGTTATTGCACGTTTGTGATTTGTCAAGGTATCACAGGAAGTTTCTCGGGGACTGTGCTAATAATTTCCCATTGCTCTAGAAACCCCTTCACAATCCACAGATCTCTTTCAGTGGAGTTAAATTAATGACTTTGAAGTGTGATGCTGACATACATTACAAACAATTGATTCAAGTTCCAATTACCCTGAGCCGCGAGAAGCTTTCTTTGACCCATTTAAAAACACACTATCAAAGCAACCTTTCATAAGCTCTTTGGGTAATCACTGTATAATGGCTTGAGAACTTACCTAATGGCACACATTTTCTCTTTTTCTCTCTCTCGCACACATTAAGTGTTGTTTTACACAATTGAAAACGTAGATATTCCAAGGTATTCAGCACTACAATGTTAAAGAGTAAATAACTAGTGATGCATCTGATTTTATTGGATTTTTCAGCAGCTACTTTCAAAAGGCCATAGCTTTTTTTAGTATGCCTACTTTAGGTAGGCCTACTGTAATCAAACATGCTTTCACTAATTGGCAATTCAATTCAATTTGATAAAGCTTTATTGGCAAGACAATTGGAATATAGTATTGGTAAAGCATAGTATCTTAGTAGTGAAGTGTGATTCAGCAAATCATTTGGTTTTGGATGCTGTTTTTAATATCAAGATTCATTTGTATGCTTTTATGAAGCAAAATGCATATTTAGTTAAGCACTGCTGTTTATCTCTGTCTCTGATTCAGTGGTTTTAGTTTTGTTTGTTGGTTTTGTTTTGTGTAAATTTATGTGTTCATGTTGTAATCCTAAATGAGATATAGTTTTGTGCCAGGAAAATACTCCTATTTTTATATAATAATAAAAAAAAAATAACATTCTCATAATTATTAGAAAGAGCTTTTTCTTAAGGTTTAGCTTAACTGCTTTAAATTATGAATTTTAAATAGCTCAATCCGATTTCATGAAAAAAAACTTTATGAAGTAGCATTTTCGTAGAACATACAAACATACAAATCTTAAGAAAACAAACAAATGCGACTACAAATTCAAAAATATTCGCCAAAACATAAAATACTTCTAAATTACAGTGTGTTGAAGTAGCTTGTAGCCTATCTTTTCTTTACTTCAAATAAATGTCATAGAGTCATAGAATGATTAAAATATACATTTTAGTCTGAATTCTTAAGATCGACAAAGCAAATAAGGATGTGGGCCAAGAATGAGACCAGATTTTGCGACCAGTAGCAGGTTCAAAAGGCATTGTGTGATTTTTTTTGGCAGTTTGGCTAATTAGCATCAGCATTGCATCACAATGGAAGGACAAACTTTTGTTGTCGGCGCTGAATGCTTTTCCCTATTGATCTTTTAAGTGTTTCATGTGATATCTGTAATATTATTATTTCATACTATGTATCTATTAACCTATATTTACTGACAAATCGCTCAAGACTTACTGATATAAAAATTATAATTCAGCTTTATTTGGAGTTCTACTTGTGCATAATGCACATTTCTTAATATTAAGCCTAAAATATGTTTTAATGTCACTATTGATGAGAGTATGATTTTATATATCGGCCTTTAAATGCAAGATATTTAAAGTGTACCTTACTTAGTTCCACTTTAGCACAATCAAATATACTTCAGTATATCTTTAGTTGGACATCAGCACTACTTCTGCACAATTAAAGTGCATTAAGTACAAAATTATTTGTTTCAGTTTAGCGCACTTTAACTATTAACAGATTAGTATGCTAATTTCTGGGTATTTTTATTAAGCACGTAAATATGTAACTGTATTTGTAGTATACTTAGCATGAAATAAATGTATTTCAAATACATTTTAGTATATTTATTTTTCACTAGAGCTTCATCAAATGAAAATAACTATAAAATATTGGTGAGCTGACTTTAAGACTCTTTCTCTGCCGTTCACTGAACAAATAAATGGAAACACTGTAGTTATTAAACTCCATCCCAGCCACATTAAACTGCCACCTGATACAGTTCATGATCCGGGAAGGTCCAGTCTGCCTCTGGCCACACTGGTCACACAGCAGCTGCCCGGGACTGGGGCAATTTGCCCATTTTAGCTCCCTGCGAGTTTGTGCCTGTCAGTGGGTTAGTTTTGTTCCCGAGGCCAATTAGCGAGCCCTACCTTAGCCTGCAGCTAAAAGGCTACTAATGGGAGGATGTAGGGCACTGGGGGAATTCACCTGAGAGGTGTGGAGAGATCCCCACAGAGCTTTAATTTGAGAGGAAAGGGGAGGTGGGGATGGTGGATAGGGGGGGGTGGAAGACCTTAGAAGTTTTTGCACTGGGCTTCATTGTTACTGCTGGTCGTTTGATCTTAAAATAATTTACTTAATAATCTCACAGCGGGAGCAATAGGTGCTGCTCGATTAGGCTGCCAGGTCTGTGAGAGAGCGAGAGAGCATTTAAAGGGGGAGCAGGGGAGAGATACACAGCGGGGATTAAACTGTTTGGTCTGTTTCCTATGGGAACAAAAATCCTAGCATCATGGTTTTTAGAGATTTCAGTGTTTCAGGCCCCAAAATACATTCCCTAAGTCCATATTTCAGGGGTTATAAAGGAAACTGTAATTGGCTGCAGTATTTCCTCTACTATTTCTGCTATAAATATGCAAACTTTGTAATTAACACCAACTGGAACACCAACAATTCATTTTGTGATTCCAGCAGATTCAAGATTCTCACTCTGTGTGTTTTTCAATAAAACAAAATAAAATAAAAATTTACTGAGAGGTTTTTGTGTGCTTTATAAGCATTTTAATTTAAAGATTTTTTTTTTTTTTTTTTTAAATAAGTAATTTTAAGTCACCCTGTGGCCCCCTTGGAAGTCTGCTGAGGCCCCCCAGTGGGCCCTGCCCCCTTCTTGAGAAAATATGTAGCTAAATTTTTTGAATACTTTTATATTATTATTATTATTAGTAGTAGTAGTAGTAACATACTATTGCAACATAGTAAAATGTTTTAGTATATTATATTAAACCTATAATTTTGTTTTATTTTTGATCAAACATTTTAACATAAAAAAAATTTAAATGCTTGAGTTTAATATACAATTATATAGTTTATATTTAATATTTCAAATTAATGAGAGAAAAAAAAAACTAAACAAAAAAGTGTCATGTTTTCCTCACCCAAACTGACCCAATGAAATATCAGTATATGGTGCTTCAGTAATAGTCTGCGGCTTCTGTCCTGCAAACAGAGGGTAATCGCAGTAATGATGGGGCCCTATAAGCAAACTCCTGCCCCATCATTTACTTCAACCCAAATCTTAACCACAGGCCTCTTTTCATCATTAGTTTTTATGAAACTAGATGAACTGCAATTATATTTAATGGGAAAAGTTAAAAACTCATTTTAATTTCATAGAGGAAATTGAATGAAATGCAGGTTATTGATTTGACTAATGCCCGCAGTGTTTTGTGGTTTTAGTTTCATGTCAGCTAAATATGGCAATGCGTCCGTTAGGCAGCTGTTTGAAAAAAAACAATTGTCTTGTTTCTTTAGGTTAGGTAACCGTTACAAATATGTAGAAATGCATATTTTTGAGTATTCAGATGCTCAGCCTCATCCGAATGGGAGATTGTAATTGTTACAAACAATATAAGGCAGCACAATTACATGCATATCCATGATGAATATGCATAACAAAGACCAGCTGTGTGTATTGCATTGGAATACAGAAAAATGCAAATGTGTCTCAATTCAGTGGCTCCAAAAAGGAGAGAAGACCCATAAAGAGACGGTGACCTTAGGCGGTGTGGTCACCAAGGCCAACTAGGAGAAAAAAGTCCAAGGTTGCTGAGGTCATTAGCCTAGAAAGGCTGTTTCCCATAATTGGCATAAATGCCTTCAATCAAGTGCAGGGAGTATAGAGCTGACCTCTGTCCCTTATGATAGGCACAGGATGGGGGGCTGGAGCAGTAATGCGCCCATTACAAGCAAGTGAAGTCCAGGTGAATTGGTGTTGCCATTTACAGCACACCCCTCTGGCATACAGACAGAAATAGAGGAAAAAGAGGGAGGATTGAGGGGAGGGAAAGGGGAAGACAAGCTCTGATATCACTGTTACTAAATCAGAGCGAGGGGCTGTGAATGCAAATCAGACTATTTGTATCACATCATGACAGTGTGGTGAAAACATTGATTTGGGAGACTTTCAGTGGTGTAAAACGTAAAAAAAAGCAGGTGGCAGAATATATACATACACACACACACACACATATATATATATATATATATATTAGTTGTTTGCAGCAAAGCCATCTGTATCTGTATCCTAACAATTCTGATGTATGGTGTGTCAAGACCATTTATAGTTTCCATTTTCCATTTAGCAAATATGCCTTGTATAATTCATAAATGACTTCTTTTTTATTACAACCTTTATGTGTAATGAAGCTAATATAAAATATATGCTTTGATTAATCTCAGTGACTCGACTCTTTTGAATCAGTTCACCAAAAAGCTTCATTCAAATTCGTTTGGATCTTTATGCCAGTAGGTGGCGACAAGTGAATTTTTGGGAAGTGAGTCTTCGATAATTTACTCGACTGATTTGAGACAAAAACCTTTATGTCTGAACAAGTCTTCCTATCCTTTAATAAACTTTATTAAGAGACTACTAAAATACATAATCCCAGAAATATATTCTAAGAACATTTTGCAAAGGTTCCCATTTAGTTATGAAAACTTTATTTCTGATGTTTTTTTATTTTTTTTAGACAAACATTAAATGCATAGTTCAACCAAAGAAGTCACTATTTTTGTATTATTTGCGCTCAAAAAGTATTATTATATCTTTATAAAATTACGGTTGAACCACAGATATCACATTGACTATTTTAAGTGTCCTTACTACCTTTCTGTGACTTGAACATGTAAGTTGTGTTGCTGTCTATGCAGGGTCAGAAAGCTCTCGGATTTCATTAAAAATATCTTAATTTGTGTTCTGAAGATGAACGAAAGTCTTATGGGTTTGGAACAACATGAGGTCGAGTAATTAATGACAGAATTTTTTTAATTGAACTAACCCCTTAAGGCAACATTACAGTTTATTTTTTTTTGCAAACATTAAGGGAACGTTAGTTTTGAGCTTTCTCTGAAGATTCTGAAAATAGTAGTACCATTTATAATAATTAGATGAATGTCCAACTAAAACATTTCAGAAATAAAATGTATTTTTTAGAAATAAAACGTTTTTGTGCTAAGTAACGTTTTCAGAATGTTATAAAAAAAACAGATAACTTTGAATGAACATTCTATTAATGTTACTGGAAGAAGGTTTGTTCATAACTTTGAGAGAACCTTTGCTGGAACGTTAGCCAAAGTTTTGAGAATGTTCGATGTTAGCTGGGTTGTCCTATCGTTAAAAACTTTAACATGGGCATTTCAAAAAGGTTTACTTTACTTTTAAGCTAACAATTAGTTTTCTGAGATGTGCACAATAACACTCAATATGGCCATTCAATTTGAACTTGAAATTACACTGTGAGTATTTCCATTCGTAAGGCTCACACTTTAATATTGGCTTCACAGACTCACAATGTACTGTCATTTTAAACATAAAAACAAAAGCTTTTTGGATAATTGGTCAAATTAATAGTTTTATTATTTGGTTGATTTCATTGTTTGTTTTGAAGTCAGTACTTTCTAAGTAAGGTGTTTGACATACTCATAATATGGTATATGGTATACAACACATGTATGAATTCAGATAATTAACGAAATATTCAGATGTAACATTCTAGTCAAATAACAGAATTTTTCTTCAATGTATCTTCGAGAAAACATTCTACTTATTGTCTGCCTATGGCAATAGAGACATAAAATGTTGTTTTCTAAGTTAGGCAGGAGGTTTAGTGATTAGTTTATGTTAAGATGAGATTTATGTATTTTCATGTAAGGACAAAACACCCTTAGAATGTAGTCATCGATCCCAAAGTGTTTCATTCACAACCCTGCTGGCAAATCTTACACAACTATGTGGCTGCGGCTGTAAAAACACAATGACATCTTCACTCCACAATCCGAACTTTAAGATGCTGCTGGCAAAGTCTGGCTTTACACTCACAAAAGATGTGCACTTGAGTCTTTAGTTCCCTTGTAAAGTGGACACCATTGCGGGAAGTGCATGCTGAAGAGGAAAGCAAACAGTCAACGGCATTAAATTGCCATTCAGATGAGCTCATAAATGTAGAAGACTAAGGCCTGGTTTGTGAATTTTTACCCTGTTATAAGGCTTAATGTTTTGTTGACATTCTGTAAAAAAAAAAAAATCTTGTTAAACATTTCCTTGTTTAAAGTGATTGGAAACCTGTTATTGTACTGGAGATTTTAAGAGTAAAAATAAAAAAAGTAGCTTATCATAACAATGATTCACATCACGCATCTGAAAAACCTGTCCAAGCCAGAAGGGTTATTTGAGTACATGTTTTTCATCCAGCAAACACTTAAGCAATTTAGAGTAAGCTTTCCTTTAGAAACACTCTTTATAAAATAGGAAAATCATTTTAGACTTTGGCTGCGGTTAGATAGCAGAGCCTACTTTGCAGTCTTGGATGAATTTTTTAAACATTTATTGACCCATCCTCTTTGGGCAGTAAAGCCAGAGTGCAGAATGTGTCGGGATCACAGGGTGTGCATATTAAAACTTTTATACTGGCCTCAGAAGCACCCCTGATCTCTCTGTACTAAGTGCCGGGCTGCAAGGTCGTAAATCACGAGCTGTGAGAGGAATATCTCATCGGCTGCCAGCGTTGGGCCGCCTGCGCTGGGATTAAGGAATCAAAAGGCCATGTATAGACTAATGCCACATAGGCCCCTGAGAAATCTGAGACAAAACGGTTCAACGCCACAGACCCTGCACCCCACACTCTGTCATCCCAAACGGGGAAGCTGGCAATAGGTCCTATAAGGTATCTGCATATGCATAAATTGCAAAAAAAAAAAAAAATTGGAACTGATTGATCATATAAGACTCGTTGATGAAAGCTTATGCACCTCATTTAATGAGTGAGTAAAAAGCAGAATTTGTTTACAAAAAACTGAGATGCATAATCTCAGATCAATGAGGCTTATGCTAGTTCAGTTCCAAAAACAAATACAAAACCTGCGCTCAATTGAATTGAATACAATATTGGGCAATTAAATAAGCAATTATTTGTAGGATGGTCATTTTTGACAGGGAACACAAACAGTGTAACAAAGAAAAAAAATAAAAATAAATAAATAAATGGTTTCATCATTTAAAGGTATAAAAAAACAATAATGTTAAAGGTTAAAATAACTTGAAAGGTTTAGGCTACTACTTCACACATTACATGTGTGATAATGCACTTGGTTTATGAGGAACCTGTGTTAATCTTCTTTAAGGTCAATAGGGTAGCAGCAGTCTTTTGGGGGGTTTATTAAAAAGGATAAAGCTTCCCAGTAGACTCCCAGTGGGACTGCTCAAAATCCTTGTATCTGTCTCTTACTCGCCACTTTATCTACTCTCCACAAATACAAATAATTTGCTCCATGAAGTTAATTATGACATTATGGTTTATGTTAGCATGTGCTATTCTAACAACATGCTCCTGCATTTTTATTTTATTCTTTAATGACATTTTGAAACTCTTGGAATTTCTTTCCAGCCTCAAGGAAATATACAGTACAGTATCTTACAGATAAAGGCAGGAATACGTTGGAACTCGCCGTCCAAATGAATAAAAAAGGCGTTTATTACCTTCCAAGTGGAGCACTTCAGTCTGTCATATCTTAAGTGAGGAACACTTTAAACAAGTAAAGCGAGATAAGCAGCGGTTGTTGAATGGTTACTTCCTCTCGACCCCTGGGAGGACGTATCCATCAACAGATGCCCTCGGGTGGAGGATAACAAATTTGTTCTTTTATGAAGCTTGCATAACACCGCAGGGGGACTCATAGGACGGCCGCATGTGGCCGGAAATCGCATTCTGTTCAGTTCGAACGACACTCCCATGGTTTCCAAGCGTGTTAACGCCAGGAGTGACTTCCATTGGAAGTATGAGACGTGCTTGAATCAGTGGCTGTGTCTCAAATCATTGGAAATCGGAATATTAGGCTACTCCATATAGCTTTGGCAACGACTAAGCAAAAAATATTGAGGGCATAAATTAATATATAAACAGGACAATTATGTAATGTAAATTATTTGGTATAGCCAATTTGTAAAAGTAACATTATCTCACAATCGAATTAAATCTATTAAAAATATATATATATTTGGCACAGTTAAACTGATATTGCATTATTCATTTATTTAATACTATAACTGAAAACAAGGTTTATAAAATTGAAATCATTTTGAGAGTTGCAGCTGGCTGAGACGAAAGTGCAGGATAGCTCCGCTAGTTTTTGTACGGACTCTTCATGCTTAAAATATGTACCTTAGATTTAGTAAACTATCAATTCTGTGGGAAACAGTTCCCAAAAGGAGGGCAGCACTGTAAGAACCCTACCCTAGAGTGCTCATCAAGCAGTGTGATCAGGCACCGCACGTCTGGTTTGTAGGCAGCAGACAGCTCTCGTTAGTGTGTTTCAATGGTCCAGGCCCCTAGAGGGCATTATTGGTGCACTCACGTGAAAGCCAGCAGAGACCTTCTGAAGAATTCATTTGAACACACCTCACACTTCCACACCCTGTGAACTTCTTCAATTGTGCAACAGTGGAAGCGTGTGAGTGAGATTTACTGTAAGAATTTAACATCCAATGTGCATCAATCCAGTTGTGCAGTTTTATTTTTATGTCTGTTCATTTGTTATTAGTATTGTTTTATAATCTTATTCTTTCAAATATCAATTATACATTTTAAAAATGTTACAATACAAATTCTGAAGAATCTCACAATAGACATGCATGGTTCATTCTGGTTGTGCAGCACAGTTTTCATTTCATCATAATGTATTCATCATAATGTATTTGGATGAAATAAGAAAAACTGATTTTAAGGATGTAAATTTCAGATAATTTGTTTCATAATCGCGATGAACTTTAAATGTTTTCATTGCTTTGGTGATTTGAGATACAGTAGGCCTAGATAGTTAGTCATTAAGAACTTAATGAATGAAAAATATTTTAAAGAAATATTACATTTTTGATGTGTGTAGTGTAATATTTTACTTTGTGGAAAACCACAGCACAAACATCCCTTAAGTGTTAGTAGTGGATTTGGTAGGTTTACACACACACACACACACACACACACACACACACACACACTTTATATATATATATATATATATAATATTTTTCATTCATGTTCTTAATGACATGACAACATCTAGGCCTACTGTATCACAAATCACCAAAGCAATGAAAACATCTAAAATTCATCGCGATTGTGAAACAAATTATCTGAAATTTACATCCTTAAAATCATTTTTTCTTATTTCACCCAGTACATTTTGATGGATACATTATGATGAAATGTAAACTGTGCTGCACAACCAGAACGATCCAAATATGATCCTGCATGAAATAAATGACCCGGATGTGGAATGGTGGAATAGCCTAACTTTCACAGTTTGTGAACACTGAAGCGTGCGAGTTTGTTCTGCTACTAAGTCAAATGGACTATACTCGTTTAATCGCTGAAGCTGACAAGTTGAACAAACATTTTGGTCATGACTGCCGTGTGGCCTGGGTGGAGGGGTACATGTTGGATGGTAACCAAGGAAACTGGACGCTGTACCGCCCCTTTTTACACTTTCTCTGAATGAAATCTCTTCAGCTTGCGAGAAACTGAACGCGCGACATGTAAACATGCTTTAGAAAATACGCATCAACTTTTTGTTCTGAGGGCATCAAATATGTCAGAAGAGGAAGAAACGGCGTTTTCCGAAGACCCCAGGGTGCAGTATTTAGGCGAGATGCTCTGCCGGATGCTCAAACTCAAAACTGATGCGTGGGAAAAATTTGTCAAAATTGAAAAAAATGAAATACTTTTTACAACGTTTTTCGAAACGCGAATTAGACTGTTATTTTTCAGCGTGACGGCGTCCAATGCTCTAACTGTTTCTACAGAGGTAAGTGAGCAAAAAGGCCTTGTGTTTACATTACTTTTTAATACTAATATAAGTCTGTTCAGTGCATGCAAACTTATAGACCACAGGTGTGTTCCTTTAATACTATACAGCAACAATAACCCGTTGTGTACACTTTAGGTTTGTCATCTCTCTAAAAACAAGAATGTTTACATTCTCAAAAAAGGAAATTCCCCCATCCTGCCAGAAACATGCAGGAGTTCTTTACTCTTTGGGGTGCTGTCACCCTCCTTTCTGCCACAGCTGTCAGACACCATGGAGAAGGTAATGAACACTTGTAGACTCCAAAGTCCACAACTGTTTGATTTGCTGTCAAAAAAATAAATGCACAATGAAACTGAATATTATCAGGAACGCCCACCTTCTTATATTTTATTTTCTTTTCTGTTTTGAGTAGAAGTGAATAGAAATATAAAATTTGTGCATATAATTTACCGTGTTAAACATTGGTGTGATGCATGCAGTTGAGTCCATGGTCATCAGCCTGTAAAATTTGTCAATATTTTGCATCAAGGTCTGTCTGCCGCTTCTATCAAACAAGAAGAATCACCAAATGTGGCCGAATATAATATCACAGGATGTGAGGCAACACACAGAGAATTTGCAAAGCAAGGTCACAGTGGTGAGGGGACAGTATTATGGCAAAACCGTCCTTCCTGTTCCTGCCATCACAGAATGGACTGAGCAGTGTCAAGAGACAACGATCACACTGTATGAATATTTGTTTGTTTGGGAATAATATACACAACCGTTCAATGGTTTGGAGTCAGTATGTTTTTTTAGAAGAAATTTCTACTTTTATATAGCAAGGATGTAATAAATTGATCAAAAGTGGCAGTTAAGATGTGCATTTTCATATATAAAATATAAATAATACACATTATTAACATTGATAATGATAAAAAAAAAAAAGTACTGCCTACTGAAAATTCAGATTTGACATCAAAAGAATAAATAAATCAGACTTACTAATCAGTAAGTCTAAAAAACTAAATCTGTCTAAAATCTTGTTTTTTTCTTCAGATTAACTAATATGTATTTATTCTTTCTGGTTATTGTTTTATAGTCTGACTCACTTATTAATCTTCATAGAGTTAAGATTAAAAGCATGAAGTGTCTTCGTTTTGTTAAAACAACAATCAATTTCTCATTTTCAAACAAGGCAAGACAGTCGCAACAGAGCCATGATACATGCAATTGAGTCCATGGTCATCAGCTGGACTCACATGATTCATAAAGTCTTAAGAGCAGATTCTGCTGACTTGATTGTGACAGGATTGAACCCTGGACCAAAAGCTGAACTTGACTTCTGGAGATCCAGGAAAACAAACATACAGAGTATTCATGAACAGGTTCGTCCAGAAACAAGCATTTCATGGTGTATAAACAAGCAGAAATGTTTTATAATGTACTAAATTATTGTAAATCTCAGATACAGAATCCCTGTGTTCAGAAAATGATGAGGATTCTGGAAATTATTGACAGCAGTTATTTCCCATCATTCAAAGCTCTGACGGAGGCTGTTTTTGATGGTAAGGCACATGATTTTCCTTATACATTTGATTAATAATGCAGTTGAGTTTTCTCTTCCTACTACATAAGATCATTCTGTTAATATTTTGCTTAGCTATCATTTCTATGTATTTGTCTCTCAGCTTTGCAGGAAGCCAGATCTATAGATCTGCACCTTCAGCCTCTTAGATCATTGCTGTCTCAACTGGAGGAGGATGAGTTCTCATCCTGCCACACACTCATCCCACCAGTCTTTCATCTTATATTTCTGGTCTGGATTCATTGTTCCTTCTATCGTTCACCTGCACGCATCGTTGCTCTGCTGCAGGAGCTCTGCAACCTCTTCATTCGGCAGGTATGACATATGTAAAAATCTAATGTATGCTTAGTGTGTCTTATTTAAAAATATTCGGTTGCCAAATGAGTCATGTGGTGCGTTCAACATGCAGAAACATGCTCATAACTGTGTCAAGGTGAACAAGTCTCTTAAGATAACAGATCATTTTATGACGAGGCAAGATTAGTTTCGGTTGTTAAAGGGATGGTTCACCCACAAATTAAAATTCTATCATTAATTACTCACCCTCATGTTGTTCCAAACACGTAAGACCTTCGTTCATCTTCGGAACACAAATTAAGATATTTTTGATGGTATCTGAGAGCTCTCTGACTCTCCCATAGACAGCAAGGATCGTTACATGATCAAGGTCCAGAAACATAGCAAGGAGATCAGTAAAATAATGTGACATCGGGGGTTCAAACGTTATTTTACGGAGCAACGAGAATACTTTTTGTGTGCAGAAGGAAAAAAAACGACTTTATTCAACAATTCGACTCCTCCCGTCACCCTGGAGCCATTTTGGAGAGTATCCACTGAGCATAAACAGCGTATGCTGTTCTGTGTCAGCTGCGTCACGCAGAAACATTTTAATTTTTGGAAGAACTAACCCTTTAAATGTCATGTGGTGCATCAAATGAATAATTCATGATATTTGTACAAAAACAAAAAAAAACTTTAGAAAAAAAATAAACATTTGAAAATAATGATTACGATGTGTATACAAGGTGTAAGAAAAATATACATTTTACATAGTTTTACGTAGTACATTTTACTTGACGGTTACACCACATGACTAAAGAGTCATTCAATTAAAAATAATCTTGAAAATAGTATAAAAATCATATGAAACCAACATGAATGCAAAAAATACATTTCTTGGAACTAGATTTTACAATGTTTTTTCCTTTCCTTTTGTTATGGACATCCATACCCCCAAAAATATATTTTTAAAATATGTTTTTTTTTTATATATATATATATTTCAAAATATACAAAAAATGCCCAAAAATATATTAGCTAAAATATGTTTCAAAATAAATGTGCTTAAATATATTTTATACCAATATATTTTTGGGGTATTTTTTGTATATTTTGAAATATATATATATATATATATATATATATATAAAAACAAAATAGAAAAATATATTTTTGGGGGTATAGGTGTCCATAACAAAAGGAAAGGAAAAAACATTGTACAATCTAGTTCCAGGAAATGTCTCCTTGTTTGTGTTTTCTTGCTCCTGAAATACATTTTGAAATATATTAAAAATATTCAAAAATAAAATATATTTCAAAATGTTATATGAAGGTTGACATGAAATATATTTTAAATTTTAAAATACATATTTATTAATTTTATTTTATTGTTATTTTTGGTTCACCATATGGGCAGTCCTATGCACAATTTACCCATTAATCAATCAATTAAAATCTTTTATTATTTATATATTTGGGAGAGCAGCCATGTATTAATTATAAGTTCTACGGGAAATGGAGAGTGCAATTAGAATGGAGATTAAAATTTTGTTCTTTTGTAACCAAAATGTCAATCTTTGCTCCATCTAGGCCACTTCATATCTCCGTGCAGAGGAGCTACTGAGAGCAGAGACTGAAGATGGTTTGGAGACGTTACAGACTGTGGTGGGAGTTTTCAGGTGTGTCAGGGAAACATTCAAGAAATACAGACAGAAAGTGGCTGCTTTGGCCAGTCATTATTCTACACCAAAGTGCTGGGATTTCCCTTCAGCTCTTGTTTTTACTCGATTTGATGGCTTCTTGGCTCGTGTTTTACAGTTGAAGGTAAGTAGTACATCTTTTGAAGTGATAATATATACTTTCACTTTCAGCCACAATTCAGTTTTATGTGATGTGAGTAATAATATTCTTTTTATTCAAATTTTTGTGAGGCAGTAACATTTAGAAAAATTATGATGTTTTCCAGGCCCTTTTCTCCACTATGTTGGAGTTCCAAAGATTGGAGAAGCTGGTTTTTGGAGGTCTCAGAGGAAGGGTTTACACCGAGCAGGTCTCTCGACTATATGCACAGTTTCTTCAGCTTTGCAAAGCCATAAGGGATCAAGAATACAATCCACTCGATTTGACTTCTCAGGTATGACTTCTCTTGCTTGGGATATATCACAATCAGCTATAAGATAACAACACTCCCAATAAGTCATATAGAAACACATATTTTCAATGGTAGCTTAAACAACTTTATGTCTGATAGTATGATAATAATGCCTCACTGAATATGTCAGCATAGATAATGTGGTATATGAGTGTTTGGTACAATAGCAGATATAACTCTCACTGTTTGTTATAGTTGCTATAATTCAGTTTTTTTATGGAGTTCCTGGGGCTGTCTTGTAAATATAGGGTATGTTTGGATGCAACATGCCTGATACTTGGCAACCTTCTCAAAGGCTTAATTGTTCTCATAAATCATTATTTTTGTTCTGTTTGTCATGTAAGGTTTTTGGTAACACTTTTATAGTAATGTTTAAAACCTAATATGTCATTATGAAAAATTATTTAAATATCAGCTTATATTGTTCAACACATTGTTACTAAATGTACAATCTAATACACATGATTGTTAAGAAATTAATTATACTTTATATGAATTGTTAAAACTTTTTTGACCAGGATAGGATATTATATTCAGTATTTAACTTATGAAACACATGTTAAATAATTGATTTTCTTAAATTTTACATTTTGTGTAAAGTATTTCGAAAAAGACTTTTCAAGTTTCCAAGAAAGAGTTGCAGACTTTGATCGACAGCTGTCCAGTATTTTGTGCCTTGCCTTTGAAGATTGTTCAGGATTGGAATCGGTTTTCAAAGTAAGCAATTCTGGTGAGACAGATTTAGTTCAAGTCAATCGGAAATAGCATACAGTGCCTTGCAAAAGTATTCATACCCCTTCATTTTTTTCACGTTTTGTTATGTTGTATTTAAAATAGAAGTTATTTAAAGCAGTTTAACATAAGGCTGCAACATAACAAAATGAGAAAAAATGAAGGGGTATGAATACTTTCACAAGGCACTGTAAAATAGCCAAACCTATATAACCTTTTAATCTGTATGTTTGAAGCTGGTCGCTGTGCTCAAACCCCTCTTGGAACGAGACATCATAAAGGAAACGTTTATTCCTAATTTCTCCAAAGTGATTCAGCTTTTTGCAGATGAGCTGGACAGATGCAAACACCTGTTTGATTCTCATCTTGAGCAGGTAAAGTAGTTGTTTTTCAACAGATTTGTGTTCTTGTACGAAGAGAACCTTGTTTAATTCATCCTTTAATTCCAGAAAAAGATGAACAAACTGCATTTGAGCAAGAAAATGCCTGCTATGACAGGGTGTCTGAAGTGGGCAAAAATGCTTAAAGACAGAATTCAAATCCCTTGGAACAATTTTCAGTTTGTTCTGGATATGTAAGTGTTGTAAATTCTATTCAGATTGTTATTGTTTTCTCTTTTCTTTAATGCTAATAATGAAAGATGACGGTGCATTTATATTACAGGAGTATCGAAGGAGCAGAAATGGAGCTGGTCTATCATAAGTACCTGGAGATGTCCTCTCATTTAGATGAGTATGAGAAACAGGTCTATTTGAGCTGGTGTGGCAATATTAACCAGGTTTGCCAGATGAACCTGGATCAGCCCCTAATCAAACGAGATCCCGGCACTCACCTGCTGTCAGTAAACGTCAATCAAGAGGTGAAGAACATAACTGTAGTGTGTTTAAAATCTATCACAGCATAAGGCATTAATTTAAATTGTTAGAGCGACTAATTTTGAGGAATCTGTCAGTGTATTCATTTGCATAATACTGAACTTTTTCACCTTAGCTGATTGCTGTGCTCAAGGACGTGAAACACCTGAAAATCCTTAATCAGATGAACATTCCTTCTGCTGCTATGAAGGTGTATGAAAATAGAAAGATGTTCTTTAAGGTTAGTAAATGCTCAGTTTGTCTGATAACAGTTACATTTGGTTTTTATATTCTATGGCATTAATATGAGTATTTTACCTTATCTCCATTAGAACCTTGGGAGCCTACATTTGCTGGTGCAGTGGTATAACAAGGTGAAACAGACAACTCTTGAAGTGGAGGCTCCTCTTATGAAAGAAGAGATGGAGACTGTTGATCAGCAAATCCATCGAGCAGAAACTGAGCTTACATGGCAAGACCAGAACTGCTGGAACGACATCTGCACACTGAAGGACACTGTCTATCGGCTGGAGAGTAGATTGCAAAAAACTAAAGACAATATTGAGATGATGGAAGTTCTGATGAATGGATGGAGCAAACAGCCAGTGTTCTGCAGAAAAGACCATAAGAAAGAATCGTCACTACAACTGGATGATAGAGCAGCAAGAGTGGCAAAATGCTACAGCAATCTCAGGAAAGATGGAGAAACTATCCATAATTTGTTACAGGTGAGGAAAAGTTTTTTATTGATTCTTTTTGCTATACCCTATTTCTCTAACATTCCTGTTTTCTTGTTTCTTTCTAAGGAAAACGTGATCCTTTTTGCAGCGGATAGTTCTTCAGATGCATGGAAGGCCTACTTGGAGTATGTAGATGACATGGTGGTGGAGGGATTTTTCAGTGCCGTCTCAACTTCTCTGGAGTTTTTCATTGAGAATATGGAGGGGTCAGTGAGGCAGGCTCCCTTGTTTGAGGCTCAAATGCTACTGATGGGACCTGAGATTAAGTTTAAGCCGTCTCTGGATCGAGATTGTGGCGATGGACTTTACGAATTGGTGGAAGAATTACTAGGTGATGTGTTCAAGATGTCTGCTCAGGTGAAGAGGGTGGCATCTCATCTAAGCGTGGAGGACTACCAGGTACTCACAGTTTATGAATTTATTTATTTTTGTGCATTTAGCAGACACTTTTATCCAAAATGACTTACAATAGAGGAGCACAAGCGATTTGAAACAGAGACAAACATATTCACATTATACAAAGTTTTACAGAAAGCTAGATTAGGAAACAAGCTGTCACAGATGAGAAACAGAGAGAAGAGAAAGAAGAGGAGGATTTTTTTCTTTTTTTGCAATTGCTTTGTTTTAAAGTTGTGGAGTGGTGGCGGAAAAGGTGTGTCTTCAGCTTTTTTGAAAGTTTTGATTGCTTCAGCAATTCAGGTGGAGGTAAACAGCTCGTTCTAACAGAGAGGAGTGGAGACTGGAGAGGGTGAAGGTTTTGGAAAGTGACTTTTGCCTCATTGTGAAGGAACAACAAGGCACTCATTCAGTGACTGTAGCTGGCTGGGAGGAATACATAGGATTCATACCAATTTGAAACAGGAATAAATTAGAAATTGGGCCATAAACAGTATAAGAATAGAGGTATAATACAATATTTTCTAGGTGACTAGAAAATAAGCAATATTTGTGACATTGCTCATGTGATCTCCTTTGTAAAAGAGATTTATTGCTTCTGTTGTAGTTGGAAAATATTAAAATCATGCCGGATAAATTAATCAAGTTTTACACAAACTTTATGCCAGGTCAAAAAAAAAAAAAAAAAAAAAGCGGCATTTAACACATTTTGAGGAATTATTTATTTAAAAAAAATATCTATATATTTTTTTAAATATAAAAAAAATGGATAAATATTACAAATAAATATAAAAATAAATTAATATAACATTGGTTACATATATATTAATTGGTTAATATAATTAATTTATTTATCATTTTTCTAAATTATTACATTTTTAAATGACAAATAAGCATTTTCACAAGTGATCTCATACATTTGTATCCCTGTTTTTTTTATTTATTTTTTATTTTTTTTCTGACTTTGCAGTAGTTTTGTTGGTACATATACAAATAATATTCAAATATTTGCCTTCATGCATTGTTTAGGCTGATGTCGAGGACATGTTAGACCTAATAGATCTCCGACAGGAAGTTATGGAGAGAGTTGATGAAGTCACGAAGAAAGGCTTGCAATACCAGGACACTCTTATCTGCTACAGTCCCCTGTGGCTTGATGACAGGGTTGAATTTCTCAAGCAGTTCCTCCTCTATGGTCATGCACTTACAGCTGAAGAGGTGGAAGCCTATGGAGAAGATGCATTTCCAGAAAATCCTCCCTCAACAACACAATTCAAAGAACAGGTGGATATAGATATCGGTCCATAAACTGTTTTCTGATAGTAGTAAGAAAGGTTTGTCATATTATTAATACATTTTCTCCTTTCACAATAGATGAATCATTATGAAGAATTGTATGCAGAGGTCAGCCGTTTAGAAGACTTGCAGGTGTTTGACGGTTGGTTTAGAGTGGATATCCGTTCGTTCAAGATGAGTCTTTTAAACATAATCAAAAAATGGAGCTGGATGTTTAAAGAGCACCTGATGTCTTATGTTACTGGCAGGTTAGAGCCCCTTCAGTAATTACCTAGAAAAATCACTTTAATGCCCCAATTTTCCTCCAAACTCCAAATGCTTTCCTCAGTCAATAAAAGCAATTGATTTTTTGCTGGTTTGTGATCATGATTTTCTTCAGTATTGGTGAACTAGAGGAGTTCATGCTTCGGGCGGAATCCAGGCTTAAAGAGCCGGTGTGCGGTGGAGACTACCAGGCTCTTGTGCAGGTGATGGGTTACCTGCTAGAGATCAGAGACAGGCAGACTAGTACAGACCAGCTTTTTGAACCTGTCATTGATGTGGTCAATCTTCTGGAGCAGTATGGAGAAACCCTACCTGAGTGTGTTCACATGCAGCTTGAGGTGAGAGTATTTGACAGACTATTTATGAAACGGGAATTATGTAAAGTGACAGCCTTTTTAAGGATGTCATCTTTGTGTATCTGTTTTGTCATGACCTTTTTTGTAACGTTATGTCAGCTTTGCACCTATATTACCAGTCAAAAATATATATATATATTTTTTTTAAAGAGGGAGAAACTCATTCAGCAAGGATGCCTCAAATGGATAACAGTAAAGGCATTTATACTAAAAAAAAAATCATTTCAAATAAATGCCAAGTTCTGTCATAAAACTCATTCTGGTGGATGAGTCGTTAATGCAAACTGATGATAATCATAGCATTAAACTACTTGGCACAAGCTGATTGGTTCATGTTGTATACACAGTCAATACGCTTGCTGCTTTACATTTAAATGGCTGGTTAGCATCCACTAGAGCATTTTGCAGTGCACTTTCAGAGTAACTGAAACCCTCCACCTTCCCCAGCTGCACCTGTATAGATCCGCGACATGCGCTACATGTCTTCAATACTCACAGCACAGCATCGGTGTTTAACATTGTCATATCCATTACCATGCTAAAATCGTCAAAGAGTTATGATAGAAATGCTGTTCTTTTGAAATTTCTTTTCATCAAAGAACCTTGAAAAAAAGTGTATCATGGATTCTGAAAATTCTGATTAAATTCAGGGATAAATTACATTTATTAGTAATATGTTGAAATACAAACCAGTTATTTTCAATTGTAACAACATTACTGTTTTACTGTATTTTAGATCAAATAAATGCAGCCTTGGTGAGCATAAGAGACTTAAAAAAAAAAACAACAACTTACAAACCCGAAACTTTTGAACGAGATTGAAGTTATCTATTTACTTCACAATACAATCTCGAAATTAATTTTAATTAAAATATATGTAAAAAAATGTAATTAATATTTTTTCCAAATGCCTTAGACCACAAGTAAAAGTTTTGTTTTCCCCAGCACAAATTATAAAATCACTTGCTTAATACTTTAAGTGAGATGTCATATATATATATATATTACGGTTTATTTATTTTAGAGATTATATTGTGTTTGTCTAAATGTATACAATACTCTATATATTAATCTTTAGCAAATTTCAACATGAATGAACATTGTATTATTGTGATGCCTAAATTCACTTGCCATCTAAATAATTAGCAGCTTATTATTTTTTCCCAGAATTTGAATATGCTTGCATTACTTGCATTACTAAAATGTTCTGGATGAGGAACGTTTACTCAACTGTAATGTATTTAACTCTATCAGGAGTTGCCAGAGAAGTGGAGCAACATGAAGAAGTTGGCCTGGACAGTGAAGCATGAGGTTGCTTCTCTTCATACTGCAGAGGTGGCCGTTACCCGCAGGAAGTGTGTGGCCTTTGAGGTGAGGTTTTCATTTGCTGCTGGCTTGATAGTGATTCAACTGTAAACTTTCAGTTCTATAAGCAACATTAAATGTTTTAGGTTTAAAAGTCTGAAGGTTTTTATTGCAACTTAAGGATAAATAAGCTTATGTTCTTGCTGATTCATGTCTCTCTTCACAGAAAAAGCTGTGTCAGTTTCGAGAAAGGTTTAAAAGGGAAGCTCCTCTCCAGTACAACACAGAGAAACCATATGCTCGCCTGGATAAAGTAAATGATTATTTATTCTAATTCAAACAAACCATCATACCCCAGAAGTTATGTTCATTCATTTACTCACATTGCCCTTTTGTTTATGCTGTTTGTTAGTGTCACAGGGAGATGCTGGATTTAGAGGAAGAAAACGCAGATCTCCAGGAGTCCTGTAAGCTGTTTGAAGTGAGCAGCCCTGATACTAAGCAGCTCAGGCTCTGTCAGAGAGACATTGCTGTTTTGAAACAGCTCTGGGATCTGCTGCTGTGTGCTCAGGTGGTGATTTCATTTTTTTCAGAAAATAAAATACTTAAGCTTTCAGTTTTGCTTGAACTGTCCACTTAACTCAATGCTGATCCCTCACAGTGCAGTATAGCAGAATGGACTGGGACAATATGGAGAGAGATCAATGTAGAACACATGGAGACAGAGCTGAGGAGGTTTACAAAAGTAAGAATGCTTGTATCAGTGTCCTAGAAAGCACCAACATTTAATCTTTTTTGGTGCTCGTCTATCAGCTCTGTGTGTAACATCTGACTTCATGTCTGTCCAGGAAATGCGGGTTCTTGATAAAGAGGCCCGTGTTTGGGACGTGTGTGTGAGTCTGGACTGCATGCTTAGGGATCTGTTGGCTTCTCTGAGGGCTGTGACAGAGCTGCTGAACCCGGCCATGAGAGACAGACACTGGGCCCAGCTGGTCAGGACTACTGGGGTGAGAAAGAGGGTGGCAAATGTGCAATATAAATGCTATTTATTTAAGAGATCGGAAAACATATTTACTGTACTGTATGTTATGAACTATTTCAAATGTGGAGATTAAACAACCCTATACCACTCATGGTGAAATTTTTAGTTTTAAACAATTAAAGGATTTTTCTTTTTTAGCGATTTTGTTATTTACTTTAACTCTACATTATTCAAAAGTCAGGTTTTTCTTTCTCTTTCTTTTCAAAATGAGATAGTAATGCTGCTCTTCTACATAAAATGAAAGTGAATTATGACCAAAAATATCATCATAAAAGTACAATAATGACTCCATACACTAATGTTGAAAAAAAAAAACACACCAAAGTTGTTTACTTTTCTGGTGCTTTTTGTCATTTTTGAGGTTGATGGCACTATTAACGTCTTTTGTATGTAAAAAGCAACTTCAACATTCCGCTAAACGTTTTATTTGTGTTCAGTTCACTGTAAAAAAAATAAAAAATAAAAAAACTGTATGTGAATCCTGCACACGGCTGTAACTTTTGGTCATGTGACCTTCATCAGACATTGTCTCGTTTTTCAGTAAATATTTCTAAACATTTTAAAAATGTACAATTACTTTTATTTTTACTTTTCCTTCTTAGTTTTTATACTTGATTCAAAATCAAAAACAGGTCAGACATCAGATTTTTTATATGTGAGAGCCTCACAAAATTTTGTAAAATTTATCTGAAAACAACACCTACTATCATGCCATTTTGCTTTTTGGAAAACAGCCACCATAATAATAATAATTATTATTATTATTATAATTAATATTATATCAAACATAATAATAAATATTATTATTATTACTGCAATACATCACATGCGGGCCAGTAAATGATGACAAGTACTATTTCTTTCATCAGTTTTTACCCATGTTAAATATTAGTTTTCACATGTTTTTATACTGTTCTCTTAGGTTGATTTCACTCTAACTGAAGAAACAACTCTTGAGGATTTACTGGCTTTGCAGCTGCACAAATATGAAGATGTGGTGCACAGTACAGTCGGGAGAGCAGTCAAAGAGATGTCCACTGAAAAGGTTCGAGCTCTCTCAAGACTTTATTTGCTGTGATACATTTTTTAAAATAAGAGTAATGATTTATTCATTTAACTTAAAGGTTTTGACTGAAATCAGCCAGATGTGGACACGGATGGAGTTTTCTTATGAAGAGCATTACCGTACCGCTACACCAATGCTGAAATGCAGTGATGAACTTATTGAGAGTCTGGAGGACAGCCAGGTTATACACATCTCTGAAATGTCACATGGGATTAGCTGGATGGTTTGAACCAAATCTTACACTGATAGCATGCTCACTTAGCATATCAGAAAATGTTAACAAGCTGTTGCTTGGCAAAATAAGCTTGGTGCGGCCGGGGTCTTTATCTCCTTCTATAAGACCGTCCCACTATGCTGAGAGAACGATCTTTCATTGTCAGCCGCCTGTATTCACACGTCTGATTTATAGAGACCACACATTGCTGGCTTTGTTATCACGTTGTATGTGTAGGGGCCAAAATCTAGCTAAACACATCACTGTTGACAATAAATCTGCCGTCTGTGCGAAACCGGCCCCCTTACACCCACATGTCTGAAAACATTAAAGACAACAGAAGGGCACTAACATGAACACAAAAACAACATAGGCAACATTGCGCTGGTGAAACCAAAATTATTTTGGTTAATTATCCAAAAAAATTATTTTTTGGATAATTTTTTGTGAGCCTGACAAGACCAAATGTTATCTTAACTTTAGGCTGTGACCTATGTTTTAGTGTTTTTATCTGGTTTTAAATGTTATTTTACTTTTAAATGTTTATTTTGTACAGTACATCAACATCAAAAACAAATGTCCCATTTCCTTCCCTACCGTCCTCATACATTGACATCCACTCAAGTTCAGACATGTATTACATGTATTAAAATTTAAAAAAGTTAAAATTTAAATTCAAATAGTTTCGTTATAAGAATAATTATTATTTTTTTATTCACACTAATTACAATGCTTATATTTTCTCTGAAGAAAAAAATGTTCAGATACCCAAAGTAATTGTTTGGCGTTTAAATAAATAAAACATGACCTAACTTCCAAATATAAAAAAGGCAAATTTATTTCAGACTCATTGTTAAGTTGTCTTCAAACTATTCATTAAAAATGATTTTTTTTTTTCCTCTGGGCTTTGTGTATAACTATACATAACTCCATTACCAAAAGCATAAGATACAATTTTAAATGATTTGGCTTTTCCAGTGATTTTGGTGAAGGGAAATCTTAATGAAAATTTAGAAAATGTTATGCCTCCAATTTGACTTTGATGCTCTTGTGTCTGAATTGGAGTATGAATCACTAACAGATGAGTGGTATCAGTTAAAGGGTTAGTTCACCCAAAAATAAAAAACCTCATGTCGTTCCAAACCTGTAAGATCTTCAATGATCTAAGTTGGTCCTCCTTAAAGGGATAGTTCACCTAAAAATGAAAATTGTCATTACTCACTCATCCTCGTTTTGTTCCAAAACCATAAGACCATTCATCTACGGAACACAAATTAAGATATTTTTGATGAAATCAGAGAGCTTTCTGAGCTTCCATAGAGAGCAATGTAACTTAAATGTTCCCAGACCCAGGAAGGTAGTAAGGACATCATTAAAATAGTCCATATCAGGGTCAGAAAGCTCTCAGATTTCATCTAAAATATTTGAATTTGTGTTCCGAAGACGAACGGTCTTATGGTTTTGGAACAAAACGAGGATGAGTGAGTAATGACAGAATTTTCATTTTTAGGTGAACTTTCCCTTTAAGGAGGACCAACTTAGATCATAAAATATAACTATAAGAAACTGTACAAGAAACTGTTCAACCTGGTGGCTGCTGACTCTGGATAAGCATCTCTATATGTTTCTCTCTCAGGTGCAGCTGCAGGTGTTGCTGCACAGTAAGCAGGCGGCGTTCTTCCATGGGCAGGTGTTGGAGCTACAGGCCCAGCTGACTCGGGCTGACTCAGTGCTGTTGCTGTGGCTGGAGGTGCAGAGGACCTGGGCTCACCTGGAGAGCATCTTCATGGGCTCCGAAGACATTCTCCACCAACTGCCAGATGAGGCACATCAGTTCAGCTCCATTGATTCAGACTTTAAGGTAAACTTGAATTCATCTCACATGCATTGATTACTGGTGTCCTGCATGGAAAGTTTAAGGTTAAGGTAGGCTCTGTGATTTTTGTAAAGGTTTGTTGAATATAAAATATATTCAGAATAAGTGTATGGGTCAGTTGCTTTTTTGGTTAAGCTCATTTTGAAATGTTAAGATGTAAAGATTCTATTGAAATTAAACGAAACACAACATGAAGTGCATAATAAAACCAAGATATTTTTTTTAAATATAATATAGCATTTAAGAGCAGTGACGCAATGCCTTGCAAGGACCTCAAGTACTGATAAAATGTAACCTTGAAGTTGCAATGTAAAAAAGAAAAAAAAGCTGGTTTTTATTAGTACTTCAAGTAAAATAAGTTAATTATTAATATAATAATATTTATATTATATTAAATGGCATTAAAAATATATGTGACCCTGGACCACAAAAACCAGTCTTAACTCGCTGGGGTATATTTGTAGCAATAGCCAACAATACATTGTATGGGTCAAAATGATCGATTTTTCTTTTATGCCAAAAATCATTAGGATATTAAGTAAAGATCATGTTCCATGAAGATATTTTACAGCTTTCAGATGATGTATGAATTTCAATTTTTAAAAAATTTACTCTTATGACTACTTTTGTGGTCCAGGGTCACATATTAAAAAACAAACTTGTAAAAGTTACCAACTGCAGTGATGTTCATTCCACTTTTGACCATGTTGAATTTAATTACTGATAAGAGAAAATTGGAAAAAATGGAGTGGGAAATAATTAATTTAATTTATTTAAGGCCCCATTTAATATTAAGTGTCTTTAACTACTACATGCTGATATTTAAATTATTTATTTGTTACAGTGCACTTATGCACGTTTAAACATTATAGTTATATTTGAAAAAAAATACTAATTTTTGTCACCTTAACCCTCCCTTAAACCTACCTATACCTACCTAATGTTCATAACATTAACCATATCCCACTTAAATGGAAGCAAAAGTTTTTTAAAGTATATTGGAACTAACAATAATTTTTTTGATTTAAGTAAATAGTAGTTAAAGACACCGAATATAAAGTGCGACAAGGCATTATTTAAATTAAATTAAATGAAAGATTAGGTTATAGATGTTGTTAATAATGAAAACATTACCGTTTGCATGCATTTGCCAAATATGTAAATACTTATATATATTTACTTTTGTGTATTGGTGTGTGAAGGACCTTATGTTCAAAAGTGGCAAAACAAAAAACGTAATTGCTGCCACCAACAAGGCCAATGTTCTGCCTACGCTTGAAGATCTGCAAAAGAGGTCTGTGAAAATTTTAAGTTTACTCTTTATAAGTAAACTCTTTTTGAGAACTTTGTATGGTTACGCTTGTCTCAAGAGAGATGCATAGATAATTCTGTTCATTTCCTGTGATCCATTCTAGACTGGCTGTATGTGAGAAGGCACTAGCCAAATATCTGGAGACCAAGAGAATGGCTTTCCCACGATTCTATTTCCTGTCTTCAGCAGACTTACTGGACATCCTTTCTAAAGGCAGACAGCCCAGACAGGTACTGCTATATTAGTTAGCGTTTAACTTAACTTCATTTAACTTCATATAACAGTCTGTCTATTAGTTTGAATTAGTTTGAAAGTTTAATTAGTTTCAGATTTCTCTAATTATACAGCTCATTTCAGTATTACAGTAATCCTTAAACGGGTCAACTATAAAGTATGCAGTCTTTACTGATCTTTGTTATAATGGTGACCGAGATTCACAGAAATATATTTTCCATTGTACCATATTTCCTCATCTTTCTTCTCATTTGCATACAGTCACCTTTATCTCCATGATTACACTTTTTTTATCATCACAGTGGTAATTCCAAGGGCAGTGCTTCGCTGTGAAATATCATTACGATAAAAAAATGAAAGTTCTACACTTGGATTGATTCTGACCCTGGCCACCTCCTTCTTTGAGCCGATCCTCCCACATATGTGCAGGTTTTCTCCTGAACCGTTCAACCAGAACAGGGTCAAAGTGCTTCATCTTGTTCTCATTGTACCTCGGTTATAATAAGAATTGCAAATACATCCACAATCATATTATTATCTACGGATATGCCCGTACTTAACCATACATAACTGTGCAGATTGATTCACAGAGGTACTGTGTACAGTATATTGTTCTGTGAAAATAATGCTTTATGGTTCATTGCTTTTTAGATTACCTGTCACCTGGGTAAGCTGTTTGACAGTATGACTGATCTGGAGTTTTCTGACAAGGAGGGGGAAAAGGCCACAGCAGCGGTGGGAATGTTCAGCAGAGACGGAGAATATGTTCCATTCTATTCACCGTGTGACTGCATTGGACCGGTAAAACCCACATTCAAATCAAACTGGCATCTAATTAAATCAAACTCGGATATTAAAGTTGGAACTTGTTTTTAAAAATGAAAGGCAAACTTAAAAAATTTAATTATTTTATTAAATATTAATATAAATGTTATGTTAAAAGATGTTGATTTAATTATTTCTTAAATACAATAAAATATTTTAATTAAATAATACAATTCTTTAAATAAATATGGGTTTAATTAAAACTATGTATACACCAGTTACACTCTGAAATATACATACAGGTAGAAATAACTTTAATACAAAAATTAGGATATCCCAGCATTTACAAAACATGGAATTATATAGGGCAAAAAAAAAAAAATTTCAGTTATTTTGTAAATAACTGGCCCTATTATAAGAGTTTGTAAGAGTAACCATACAATGTTGTTGTATGACTATTTCTTACGGAGTGAGCTGTTTCCTGTCAGGTTGAGCTCTGGTTGAAATGTCTGGAGGATGTGATGAGGGAGGGAATGAGGAGGCACATAGCTGAGGCTGTGGTCGTCTATGAGGAACGTTCGCGGGAACATTGGGTCTTGGAGTTGCCGGCTCAGGTGGTTCTCACAGTCTCTCAGATCTGGTGGTCCGCTGACATGAATCTTGCCTTTGAGCGGCTGGCCGAGGGTTTTGAGACGGCGCTCAGAGACTACAACAAGAAACAGGTCAGTCGGTCATACAGTATGTATATTGCACACTTTTGTTACACATTCATAATTGTGAATCGACTGAATTAATGACACAGAGTAGATTCGTGTTCATGAATGAGATGCCTCTTTCAGAGTCGTGTTCACACTGAAAACATTGACTCTTAAGTGGATTTTTTTATTATTAAGTAAACATCATACAGTGCAAACCAGTGTCATCTGGTTCCCAAACAAATGACTGTTATGAGCCAGTTCTTTTTAGTAAGTCAAAGTCATACCACATAAATAGTGTAGTACGAAAAACATACAGTAAAAGCAGTGTAGTCCGGTTCACAAACAAATGACACTTATGAGCCAGTTCTTTTTAGTGAATAAAAAACATACAGCACAAACAGTTTAGCGTGGTTCATGAACTAATGTCTCTTATAAGACTTTTTTGGTGAATCAGAAACATACAGGTCAAACACTGTAGTCCGGTTTGCAAACAAATTACTCATGAGCCAGTTCTTTTTAGTGAATCAGAGACATGCCACACAACCTGTGTACTATGACTCACGAACAAATTATTCTTATGGACCAGTTCTTTTTAGTGAATCAAAAACATATAGTGCAAGTTGCCGATCCTGACTCACCATATCCTCATTAGACGCGCCTTTAGAGAGAAGTGAATCTTTACGGATTATGATTATAATGAAATTATAATATTGTTTTATTTCATGAAGTAGTAATTTAAAGCTTCATAAAGATATATTCATCATGTCTGTGAGGCATGTATTCACTGAGTTTCGATTCATTTTTGTGAAGCGCTCCTGTTCAAGACCAAGACGGCAGAAAGCGCATCATGTTTGTTTTTTTTAATTTATAAAAGGACAACGTTTTGTTGATATTGTGAGTGCACACAAATAAAAGTAGAACCTGTACAGTTCCAAATGATGTATTACTCTTACCTTTATGTGCAAAAATGATGGCATGTTTTAAGTTGTTTCCACTGAAAAAAATGCAAGTGACCACATTTATCTAGGTTTATCGTTTAAACATTGTTATATGCTTGAGCTGTTTTATATCTATAGATTTAATTTTAGGCAAGTTGTGATGATTTGAAGGCAAAATTGATCAGAAACAGACTATGATCAACTCACTGTCTGCCGCTGGCAGTTTGGTCGTTACTTTAAAAAACAAAAACTTATATTTAACTAACAAAAAATGCTAAATTAACAAAAAACTAATTGAAATATAATCACTTTGCCATTACATACAAAACTGAACTATTTTAATAGCTGAAACAGTAGTATAAGCTGTTTTGGGAGAAGGGGGAAAAAAAGACGGGCTCGGGTCAGACTCGGGCTGGTAATTCTGATAAGCTGTCGGACAAGGGCCGGGCTAGGGCCTGAGTGTCTCGGGCCAGGCTAGGGCCTAAATTTGAGGCCCGCGCAGGGCTCTAGTTCACAAACCAATGATTTGTATGAGCCAGTTCTTTTTAGTGAATCAAAAACATACTGCACAAACAGCTTAGTGTGGTACATGAACAAATTACTTTTATGAGACATTTTTGGTGAATCAGAAATATACACGGCAACAATTGTAGTCCAGTTTGCAAAGAATTGACTCTTATGAGCCGGTTCTTTTTAGTGAATGAAAAACATAGTGGAACTTGTGTGGTCTGGTTTCTAGTGAATAATAAACATATCAAACAACCACTGTAGTACGATTTACAAACAAATGATTTTTATGAGCCCCTATTTTAGTGAATCAAAAACACGCCATGTGTTGTCCATTTCAGGAACAAATAACTCTTAAAACAGGAGATTTACATTATTGCAGATCCTAAAAGTCACCAGTCCTTCTTCCTCCTCTATATAGACCCTTTACTTTTCTAGGCAGTGCTAGACTTCTTTTTCAGGCATAGATAAGAGCACATCTGAAGTATGAACGAGGCAATGACGAAGCCATCGAAAACACACTCCTGCTTCTTCGTTGTAAGTATGATGAAGTGAATAGTGCTGATCCGTGTAGACTGCCACAAGCACGTCCATATCGTCCCTGCAGTGTCAGGATCTGTCATCAAGCGCAGAGAAGGTTAGCATGTCCTTGGCCGGCGTTTGAATAATCTGCCTCTTTCCCTTCAAGCCCCTGATTGGAGTCGCTGTCAGACAGCATGGGGTGATAAATGCAGTACAACCTAAGCTGCTTTTACACCAAATACAGGCAGGAAGATTACATCTCATTTGCCTGTCTGTGACAGGGATCCACGGCATCGCCTCTTAACCACCTCCCCCCAACTCTCTCTCTCACACACACACACACACACACACACACATATATTGGCCCAGCACTCTCATTCATTGTCACACACACACGCACCAGCTGGCCGCTCTTATTCATAGTCAAACAGTCTTATACACTCGCAGTTCCCCCCAACATTGATAAATGAGCTCTGTGCTTATTTGGCCTCCCAACTGGAATATATGACCTTGCTCCATAAACGTGGGGGGATTTCTCTGATGAACACATGACCCTGAGCCCCTGTCAGCGCAGTTATTACAATCCACTTCTCTCTGGCATGTAAATTGATATAATTACTGTAAGCAGGGGCCACAAAGCTCACTGTATGCTCTCACAAGCCATCATTGTGCCCTCTGAAACGCTAAAATATCTGCCTTGCTTCTCCAGATTGCCCAGCTAAACTCCTTGATAAACATGTTATTGGGGGAACTGAACCCGGGTGACAGGCAGAAGATCATGACTCTGTGCACCATAGATGTTCACGCCAGAGATGTGGTCTCCAAACTCATTGCTCAGAAGGTTGGGTCATGTTTACTGCGCTTCGTAAATAATGATCATGTCGACTAAAGGATGCTCTGTTTCCTTGTTTTAAATCATTTAGCGGTGTTTGGTACTCAGTCATTATTTTGATGGGCTTTAAATTGACAAGCAGTAATTGATTAATTAATTGAGTTGGGAACATTTAGACTTTTTTTCTCTCTTGATGTGCTGGAATGTCTTTTTCAGAGTTGTTTTATTAAGTGTTTGAAACCGTTTTTAATCCAGGTGAGCAGTGCTCAGGCATTTGCCTGGATTTCTCAGCTCCGCCACAGCTGGGATGAGGAGCAGAAGCACTGCTTCATCAACATATGCGATGCTCAATTCCGATATTCCTATGAATATCTGGGCAACACGCCTCGTCTGGTCATTACACCTCTTACAGACAGGTAACTTAACAGCTAATGGTTTGCACTAACTAAGATAAACTAATTTGACAAATCTTTTTTTACTTTATTTGTATTTATTTTACAAGAAAATGTATTATTTAGTATTAGGGAAATACAGGGAAAAATCAATCAAACAAATAAAACAACAGAACAAGATTTATCCATTATATTTTTGTAGTAACCCTTTTTAATATTTTTCATTAATAAGTCTTACCGAACAGATCAGTAGTTCATGTACATTCAAATGTGCATTTATTAAATATGCATTTATTTAAATATATAAATAAATTTCTTTCTTTCTTTAAAATAAATTAATTTTCTTTTTTTGAAGAAGAGCATTCTTTTTTTCTTTGAAACTTTTTACCTTTCAACTTTTCAACTTTTGTTTTGGTCCTTTTTTTTAAATTACCTTCATGTAGATTTTATTGTTTTACCCTTGTCACAGTTAAATGAAGTGTCATTATATAATTATTATTACACTTTAAACAAAAAATATTGAAATGATCATTTTTTTACTTTTTATTTTTTTACAAGTTTCCCAAGACCGTAATTTCCACAGTGACCAACAATTAGGCCCTTAAAGAAAGTTTTCCTTAAAAAACCCCCCAACAAACCCACATTGTACTTGGTTAGGGAGAAAGAGTGTTGGTAAATAGATTGCATTTGGATTTAATTTGAGAAATGAAATGTGATGAAAACAAAGAAAAATCAAGGTAAATAGAATATTGGGTGACTTGGGAAGTCGTGGCCTAATGGTTAGAGAGTCGGACTTGTAATCCGAAGGTTGCGGGTTCGAGTCTCCGGCCGGCAGGAATTGTAGGTGGGGGGAGTGAATGTCCAGCGCTCTCTCCACCCTCAATACCACGACTGAGGTGCCCTTGAGCAAGGCACCGAACCCCAACTGCTCCCCGGGCGCTGCAGCATAAATGGCTGCCCACTGCTCCGGGTGTGTGTTCACGGTGTGTGTGTGTGTTCACTGCTGTGTGTGTGTGTGTTCACGGTGTGTGTGTGTTCACTGCTGTGTGTGTGCACGTTGGATGGGTTAAATGCAGAGCACGAATTCCGAGTATGGGTCACCATACTTGGCTGAATGTCACAAAAAATATATATATATATATATTTATTGTACAATTTAGCTGTAATTTTGTAAAATTATGCAAAAAAAACAAGCAAAAAAAGTTTAACTTAAGTGCACATACATGCATACCATGCTAGCTATGAAAATTTCATAATGAAATTAGCTGTAACCCATCAGAAGAGGCATTTTATTACAAAAGTGTTTGAAAAGTCATTCCTACCCACATCATTTCCACCACATAATGCCGTTAATCACAAAACATACAGTAATTTGAGATGGAAGTGATATGATGTTCATGACATTTGAAAAAAAAAAAAATTGTGAAAAGTATGTTTGTTAATGTTATAAACAAGCCTCACCATAACTATATCTATGCATTGTTTGAGGTTGCATTTTTTCATTGCAGATGCTATATAACACTGACTCAGTCACTGCACTTGACTATGAGTGGTGCTCCAGCGGGACCGGCTGGCACAGGAAAAACTGAAACCACTAAAGACCTGGGCAGAGCTCTGGGGGTCATGGTGTACGTCTTCAACTGCTCTGAGCAGATGGACTATAAGGTAAACACACCAGCAGAAATGTGTATTCTCACTTCAGATGAGCTCCTAATGCATATAATTACTTTGCCAAATAGGATTCTGCTTCTTAATTGAAAGAAATCAATGAGTAATTGTTTGAAACTTTATCACAGTTGGCTGATGTTTTGTTTTGTAAGTTTTGTCCTTAACTACTGTAGGTTTAGCTCTTTTAAGTCTTTAAAAAGGGACACGGTGAAGTGTTTCCTTCACTTGTTTTATCGTTCAGTCCATAGGGAACATCTTTAAAGGTCTGGCACAAACTGGAGCTTGGGGCTGCTTTGATGAGTTTAACCGAATCGCTGTGGAAGTGCTGTCAGTGGTAGCAGTACAGGTGAAGACCATACAGGATGCCATTCGCAAAAAGAGGAAGAGGTAAGGTTTTTTTGTTTTTGTTTTTAGATATTCTGAATGGTTCATATGAATTATTTAGGCATGTTTTAACCATTGTTCCCTGCAGGTTTCTGTTCCTAGAGGAAGAGATTAGCTTGAAACCCTCTGTTGGGATCTTCATCACAATGAACCCTGGATATGCTGGACGAACTGAGCTACCAGAGAACCTCAAAGCACTTTTCAGGTACAGCTTGATCCAAATAAAATGTGTTTTTTTAAAAGAAAAAAATGTTTTCAAGCAAACCCATTCGCTAAAATGTGTATGTTTATGCAGTAAAACATTAATTTTTTTAATTTAATCATCAAAAAAGATTAGATGGAAAATATTCATCATGTCAATGATGATATATAGATGAGTAAATAAACAAAAGTTGAATTTGTTTTTTTTTTTAAATGTATATATGAGTGTCTATTCAAAAGTTTGAGAGATTTTTGTTTTGAAATGAAGTCTTGTATGCTCATCAAGCCCGTGTTTATTTGATTTGATCAAAAATATAGTAGAAAATAGTTATATTGTGCTGCTATTTTTTGTGAAAATTGTTCTGAATATTTATGATAAATAGGAAGTTATCAAGCAATTATTTTATGACAATATTAAAGTATTTACTGTCGCTTTTAATCACTTTATTGCATACGTCCTTGTTGAATAAATGTATTAATTTCTTTTCAAAAATCCTACATACCCCTATATACAGTATACATATTAAACAATTTCTAATTATTAACTATATAGTTAATACATGTTTTACTTTTTTATTTTTTGGAATGTTGTTAGTATTAATATTATAAATATCAGTTAATATTATAATTATGGACAAATTAAATGTTAGTTTGAACAACAAAACAATTGAGTAAACTGTACTAAAATTAATTAAAAGGGATAGTTCACCCAAAAATGAAAATGTGATGTTTATCTGCTTACCCCAAGGGCATCCAAGATGTAGATGACTTTGTGTCTTCAGTAGAACACAAACGAAGATTTTTAACTCAAACCGTTGCAGTCTGTCAGTCATATAATGGCAGTCAATGGGACCCACGGCTTTGAGAGAAAAAAAAAAAACATACAAAGACAAAACCAAATTAAACCCTGCGGCCCGTGGCGATACACTGAGGTGCTAAGACATGAAATAATAGGTCTGTGCAAGAAACTGAACAGTATTTATATCATTTTTTACCTCTGATCCACCGCAATGTCCAACTGTCCTGAGTGCGTTCACAACAGCCGGCGCGTGACGTTTAGTTTCTTGCACAGACCAATTGTTTTGTGTCTTAAGACCTCAATGTATCGTCACAAGCCGCAGGGTTTCATTTGGTTTTGTCTTTGTATGTTTTCTTTTTTGCTCTCAAAGCCATGGGTCCTATTGACTGCCATTATATGACTGACAGACTGCAACGGTTTGAGTTAAAAATCTTCATTGTGTTCTACTGAAGAAACAAAGTCACCTACATCTTGGATGCCCTGGGGGTAGGTAAGCAGATAAACATCAAATTTTCATTTTTGGGTGAACTATCCTTTTAATATAACATGAAAAACTAAGTAAAAACTAGATTTAAGCGGTTTGCACCAGCTACATCAGAGTGTATTTAATGTCACATGTTGTGTAAAATAGATGAAGTTCTTTCTTTAAATGCTGTATCAGCAGTGTATAGAGGAGTTCATGAATATCTTTGGCAGGCCGTGTGCAATGGTGGTTCCTGACATGGAGCTAATCTGTGAGATCATGTTGATGTCTGAGGGATTTCAGAGCGCTCAGGTTCTGGGCAACAAGTTCATCACCCTCTACAGGCTCTGTAAGGAGATGCTCTCTAAACAGGTACGCTGAGCTAAGAGTAAAGGTGCCACTTGTCCTGTTTTAGCCCGCTCTAGAACTACATGTATTCTCTGCTGTAGGATCACTATGACTGGGGACTGCGTGCTGTCAAACCTGTCCTGGTGGTTGCTGGAGCTCTCAAAAGAGCAGATCGGACTAGGCCAGAAGATCAAGTAATGGAAATTTGTTTATGTGCTTGATGCATAGCTCTGTAGATAAAGCAGCCTTGTGTTTTAACACTTCCTTTTACATTATGTAGGTGTTGATGCAGGTTTTGAGAGATTTCAACATGCCAAAGATAGTTTCGGAAGACGTTCCAGTGTTCCTGGGTCTGATTAGAGATTTGTTCCCTGGTTTGGAGGTGGAAAGGCGGACTGATGCAGAGTTTGAGCTGATAGTCCGTCAGACGAGTCTAGAGTTAAAGCTTCAACCTGAGGACACATTCGTTCTGAAAGTAAGAAACTCTGCACAGTGTCATCATTTGTTTAGCACTGATATCATACTGTTTTAGATTCCTTGCTAACCTCTTTTTTTAATGAAGGTTGTTCAGCTTGATGAGCTTCTATCTGTTCATCACTCTGTGTTTGTGGTTGGTGATGCTGGGACTGGAAAAAGCCAGGTCAGAACACAGTCTACATGAGTACAAACCTGTTTCCCACTGTCCACTTTCCCTGATGTTTTGAATAAATCCACTAATTACTTGTATTTTGTATTCTTATAATGCAAAATATCTCTCTATTCGATTATGCCATTTTGCCTGATAATTAATTGTCATGCAAACAAATTATTTGCTAGTTTTGTGGACAGTTATTTAAAAAATGTTTTTTCCATTTTCATGGCTTTGTAAACATATTGCACAGGTATGAAATAATTTATATTGTTCTGTAGTTATATATTCTTTATTTGTGCTAAATTCTTTGGTTTTACTAGAATCCAGCAATGGGGATATTATCAAATAATTAAAGTTTATTGTATATTGTTATTTATTAATTGATTCATTGATATATTATATATACAGTATAATACATATACTATATATAATATTCATTTAAAATATACATTTTTTATTGTTCACATGATCTTATCTATAACAACCAAAAAGATAAAAAATTCACAAAAATTAAAATAGAAAGTTAGTAAATTTAAAGTGTGCTATAATCACAAACTATCTCTAAACAGATCCTGAAAACTCTTCACAAAACCTACTTCAACATGGGAAAGAAGCCTCTCTGGAACGATCTGAACCCAAAAGCTATAAGCAATGATGAACTGTTTGGATTCTTTCATCCAGCCACTCGGGAATGGAAAGATGGTACATCAGCATCCAGTGTTTTGTAGAGCTGATCCTGTCCAATTCACAGTACATAACTTACAGTTTAGACATGATATCCATTCTCCCCAGTAAGACTTTGAGATTGTAAATCTCTTCACGTGGCAGGTTTATTGTCGCATTTCATGCGGGATCAAGCCAGTAACTCTCACTCGGGGCCAAAGTGGATTGTTCTGGATGGAGACATTGACCCCATGTGGATTGAGTCTCTCAACACTGTCATGGATGACAACAAGGTACCCCACACAGTTTGTGCATGTTTTTATGAGGACATTTGCATCCAGCTGATTAATCTGGAGCACTAAAATTGCATTAGGACACATTTAAACACTCCACTGAACAATACCGCGAAGTTATTATGCGAAGAATTATGAATACTGGCAATGATGTAGTTATGTTGTGCATGTCTGTGCAGGTTCTTACTCTGGCTAATAATGAACGTATCCCACTCACTCCCTCGATGAGACTACTGTTTGAGATCAGCCACTTGAAACATGCCACTCCTGCCACCGTGTCCCGAGCTGGCATCCTGTACATCAATCCTCAGGAGCTTAGCTGGAACCTGTGAGAAATTCACTTTCTGTGCAAATTACACCATCAAATTACACCAACAATTCATAGTTGTTCATATTTGTGATGGATTAGGCTTAGTTGAACAGCCTCTTTTTCTTCAATGTCTAGGTATGTTACGAGTTGGATTGATCGGAGGGAGAGACAAACTGAGAGAGCACACCTGACCATTCTGTTTGACAAATATATCCCTCGCTGTATTGAAAAAATGAGAAGCTCCTTTAAGAAAATCATTCCTATTACTGAGAACAGCATGGTTCAGGTGTACAATTCGCACAGATACACTCATTCATACAGGCCAATACTGTGGTTTTCAAATCTTTACTGATGTCTCTCTCTTTCTCAGACTCTGTGCTCCTTGTTGGATTGTCTGTTAACTCCGGAGAACATTCCGGTAGACACTCCACGGGAAATCTATGAGACATACTTTGTGTTTGCATGTGTGTGGGCTTTTGGTGGAGCCACATTCCAGGATCAGGTATTTGTTTTGTTTTATTTTGTTTTCGTTTAGTTTAGTTTTTAATATTTTTTGTTTTTGTTTGGGCCGGTGTTTTGTTTTATGTTGTTTTGTATTGTTTTTTTTTTATTTTGTTTTTGGGGGGGGTATACGAATGCAAAACACAAAAACTACAAGACTAAAACTGACAAAATTTACATATTTATATTTATTTTAAGTGAGTTTTGATTTATTTACTTTCCACACAAATTTTTCTCTTCTTGTCACAGGAGAGATTAGGAGAGATTACAGTCTAAAAATCACCCATAGTCTTTTTTTATATATATTAAATATATATATTCTTTTTTTTTTCTTTTTGTTTATAGAAATATCAATTAATTAAAAAAAAAAAGTTTATCTCTGTAAGATCATCTTAAAATGGATCCTTCACAAGCATGATGCATATATATACAGTATCTCACAGAAGTGAGTACACCCCTCACATTTTTATAAATATTTTATTATATCTTTTCATGTGACAACACTGAAGAAATGACACGTTGCTACAATGTAAAGTAGTGAGTGTACAGCTTGTATAACAGTGTAAATTTGCTGTCCCCTCAAAATAACTCAACACACAGCCATTAATGTCTAAACCGCTGGCCACAAAAGTGAGTACACCCCTAAGTGAAAATGTCCAAATTTGGCCCAATTAGCCATGTTCTCTCCCCAGAGTCATGTGACTCGTTAGTGTTACAAGGTCTCAGGTGTGAATGGGGAGCAGGTGTGTTAAATTTGGTGTTATCGCTCTCACTCTCTCATACTGGTCACTGGAAGTTCAACATGGCACCTCATCATGGCAAAGGACTCTCTGAAACTGAGGATCTGAAAAAAAGACTTGTTGCTCTACATAAAGATGGCGAAGGTTATAAGAAGGTTGCCAAGACCCTGAAACCGAGCTGCAGCATGGTGGCCAAGACCATACTGCGGTTTAACAGGACAAGTTCCACTCAGAACAGGCCTTGCCATGGTCGACCGAAGAAGTTGAGTGCACGTGCTCAGCATCATATCTAGAGGTTGTGTTTGGGAAATAGACGTATGAGTGCTGCCAGCATTGCTGCAGAGGTTGAAGGGGTTGGGGGTCAGCCTGTCAGTACTCAGACCATACGCCGCACACTGCATCAAATTGGTCTGCATGGCTGTCGTCCCAGAAGGAAGCCACTTCTAAAGATGATGCACAAGAAAGCAAACAGTTTGCTAAAGACAAGCAGACTAAGGACATGGATTACTGGAATCATGTCCTGTGGTCTGATGAGACCAAGATAAACTTATTTGGTTCAGATGGTGTCAAGTGTGTGTGGCGGCAACCAGGTGAGGAGTACAAAGAAAAGTGTGTCTTGCCTACAGTCAAGCATGGTGGTGGGAGTGTCATGGTCTGGGGCTGCATGAGTGCTGCCAACACTGGGGAGCAACAGTTCATTGAGGGAACCATGAATGCCAACATGTACTGTGACATACTGTAGCAGATATTGGGCCTCAGGGCAGTATTCCAACACGATAACGACCCCAAACACACTTCCAAGACAACCACTGCCTTGCTAAAGAAGCTGAGGGTAAAGGTGAAGGGTTGGCCAAGCATGTCTCCAGCATCTGTGGGGCATCCTCAAATGGAAGGTGGAGGAGTGCAAGGTCTCTAACATCCACCAGCTCTGTGATGTCGTCATGGAGGAGTGGAAGAGGACTCCAGTGGCAACCTGTGAAGCTCTGGTGAACTCCATGCCCAAGAGGGTTAAGGCAGTGCTGGAAAATAATGGTGACCACACAAAATATTCTGTTTTCTTAAAATACAAAATATTCAAACTTTGGGCCCAATTTGGACATTTTCACTTAGGGGTGTACTCACTTTTGACATTAATGTTTGTGTGTTGAGGTATTTTGAGGGGACAGCACATTTACACTGTTATACAAGCTGTACACTCACTACTTTACATTGTAGCAAAGTATCATTTCTTCAGTGCTGTCACATGAAAAGATATAATAAAATATTTACACAAATGTGAGGGGTGTACTCACTTCTATGAGATACTGTGTATATATATATATATATACAGTGCCCTCCAAAAGTATTGGAACAGTAAGGCCAATTCCTTTATTTTTGCTGTAGACTGAAAACATTTGGGTTTGACATCAAAAGATGAATATGAGATGAGAGATTAACATTTCAGCTTTTATTTACAGGTATTTACATCTGCATCTGATGCACAACTTAGAAAATAGCACCTTTTGTTTGAACCCACCCATTTTTCATGTTACCAAAAGTATTGGAACAGATAGAATTAACATAGATTAAAGTGAAAAAGACTTAATATTTAGTTGCAAATCCTTTGCTTTCAATAACTGCATCAAGCCTGTGACCCATTGCCATCACCAAACTTTTGCATTCTTCTTTTGTGATGCTTTTCCAGGCTTTCACCACAGCCTCTTTCAGTTTTGGAGGGCTACTCCCTTCAGTAGCAGGTAAAATGCATACTCTACAGCGTTTAAGTGAGGAGATTGACTTGGCCAGTCTAAAACCTTCCACTTCTTGCCCCTGATGAACTCCTTTGTTGTTTTGGCACTTTGTTTTGGGTCATTATCTTGCTGCATGATGAAGGATCTCCCAATCAGTTTGGTTGCATCTTTCTGTAAATGGTCAGACAAAATATTTCTGTAGACTTCTGAGTTAATTTTGCTGCTGCCATCATGTGTTACATCATTAATGAGCCTGTCCCAGAAGAAGCGATGAAAGCCCAAGCCATTACATTACTTGTGTAATGTGTACTATAATGTACACCTGTGTACACTGTGTTTCAGATGAACTTGTATGTTTGGGATCATGAACAGATCCTTTCTTTCTCCAAACTTTAGCCTTTCCATCACTTTGGTCCATGAAATCAGTCCATAAAACATTGTCCCAGAATTTTTGAGGCTCGTCTCCTATTCTTCTTGCTAATGAGTGGTTTGCATCTTCTGGTGTAGCCTCTGTACTTTTGTTCATGAAGTCTTCTGCGAACAGTAGATTGTGATGCCTTCAACGCCTGCCACTGGAGGTTGTTGCTGATGTCACTAACAGTTGTTTTAGGGTTTTTCTTTACAGCTGCCACTATGTTTCTGTCATCAACTGCAGATGTTTTCCTTGATCTACCCGTTTGAGGTGTGTTACTTAGTACACCAGTGGTTTCTTTCTTCCTCAGGAGATTCCAAATGGTTGTTCTTGCTATTGCCAGTGTTTGTGCAATGGTTTGATTGAATTTTTCGTCTTCTCTCAGCTTCACAATTGCTCGTTTTTCATCTATAGACACCTCTCTGGTTTTCATGTTGGTTACACGTCTAACTAACTATAAATGCAGTCTGCACGGATCTGAAACTGTGCGCAGACATTCAGTGCTATTTATGGTTTGAATAATCAATTAATAGGACACACCAGGGCAACAAAACACACCTGTCAGTCACGTTCCAATACTTTTGGTAACATGAAAAATGGGTGGGTTCAAACAAAAGGTGTTAAGTTGTGTATCGGATCCAGATGAAAATACCTGTAAATAAAAGCTGAAATGTTAATCTCTCATCTCATATTCATCTTTTGATGTCAAACCCAAATGTTTACAGTCTACAGCAAAAATAAAGGAATTGGCCTTACTGTTCCAATACTTTTGGAGGGCACTGTGTGTATATATATAAAATATGGATGTTTATAGCACTTTAGCGTGTCTCTGTTTGTTGTCTTTTTTGTTTTCTCAGCTTCATGATTATCGGGCTGAGTTCAGCCAGTGGTGGATCAAAGAGATGAAGAGTGTGAAGTTTCCTGCACAGGGTTATGTGTTTGACTACTATTTAGATCCTCATTCCAGACGTTTCCTGCCATGGACCGACAGGATGCCCATGTTTGAGATGGACCCTGATACACCTGTACAGGTGAGGACAGAATCATGTATTGCAGGAAGCTGAAGTCTAAGTTTGATGTAAGAACTCTCGGAATACACTAATACTTCCTTTACAAACAGAATAACATGCAGTGAACATATTTTTTACAACACAATATATTTCTTTGTGATCTGCTGAGAAAATTCACTCTCACAGAGAACCACTTTAATTTCAGAATAATGGAATGCTAATTTAGTGCAGTTAGTGCATTAGAGTGGGTCAGTGAACAGATACAGAGAAAACAACCTCCCTTCATCATGAGCTGAACCTGCAGTCAGAGGAGTTGTGGATCTGATTACCATTCAGAGTAATCAGAATTATGTGTGTGTGTGTGTGTGTGTGAGGCCATTGTTTCTGTTTTTATACTTGGAAGATAAAGACGTAATGTTGATAATAGGGTAGTCATAGTGATGAACTGGGCCTACAGGTTTGTCGTGTCTCATTCCAGAACTATATTCTAAAAGTTCACTCAAAGTGCTCTTGCAAAGTATCCCACAGATTGTACTTTTTGTTTTGGAATGGATCTGCACATGAAACAAATCTCATCAGCGATTAAACATTGGATAAATTATATATACACCACTGATCAAAATTTTGGGGTTGGATACATTTGGTGCTCAAGAAAAGAAATATATATATAATCAATGTTGAAAGCATTGTGTTGCATTTTTCGTGAAAACTGTGATATATTTTTTAAAGATATTTTGATGAAAATAAAGTTCTAAAGAACAGCATTTAAAAAAAAAATATTTTGAAACAATCTAAAAGTTTTTTTAATATTGATTCAGATGATTGATTGATTTTATAGTGTTATTTATAGTGTTATTTGTTGATTTAGATAAGCTGAATATGACTTAAGTAATCAAATGCCCTTTTTTTGTTTACAGTCCGTGTTAGTCCCAACAGTTGAGACGGTCAGACTGCAGTATTTCATGCGCATGTTATTGGAGACATCTCAGCCTCTTATGCTGATTGGTGGAGCAGGCACTGGGAAATCTGCTCTGGTCAGGAACCTTCTGGAAACACTACCGGAGAACTTCATAACCGCGAAAATTCCCCTTCACTTTCATATCACTGCGTCCATGCTGCAAAGTGAGTGCTACAGTGTGCATTTGATCACATTTTTTAAAAGGTGTTCAGATTTGTAGAACAGCACCTCCTTGTGGTCCATATGCCAAATTTAATTTCATCCGATTATTGTAAAAATAGAAATAACAAGTGTTCCTCAGGGTGTACTTGAATAGATGTTGAGTAAATGTTTGCTTTATTAAACATTAAAAAAAAAAAAAAAGTTTTTAGTAGGTCTGAACAGCATGAGACAGGTGGATTTGTTCATACATATCAAGCCATACAAATTTTAGACAAAAAAAGAATTGCTCTTATGGACTGATAGGAATATTTCAAATGTATCCCAGAAGTTTGTAACACTGTGTAAAATGTGAATTTCACTTGTACTAGTTATAGGATTTCTTGATGCCTTATGCAAATTTGTAGTCAGTTCTTTTAAAACAATGCTTTTTATTGTTATTATCAGAGGCAATGGAGAAACCGCTCGAGAGAATAGCTGGCAGGAGTTACGCACCCCCGAGAAACAAGAGACTCATCTATTTCATCGATGACATGAACATGGCAGCTGTGGACAGTTACGGGACCTCTCAGCCACACGCTCTCATTCGCCAGCATCTGGAATACAAGCACTGGTTACGCAACATCAACATTTCTTTCATTTATTCCACTTAAGAGAGAGATTACTTGTCAAAACACTCTCTAACACAATGTTCTGTCTTGTTTCTAGGTATGACAGTCACAAGTTAACAATGAAAGACATACACAGCACCCATTATCTCTCTTGTATGAATCCAGCATCGGGGAGTTTTACAATTAACCCCAGACTGCAGGTATTTGAATTTCTTTTGTGGGAGCTTCTTTATTGCACATAATAATATATATATGAATATAAACTTGTTGTCATACACACCATATATTTGGCATTTGCAAATATTATTTATAATTAGTGCTGTCAAACGATTAATCGCGATTAATCGCATCCAAAATAAAAGTTTTTATTTACATAATTTATGTGTGTGTACTGTGTATATTTATGTATGTATAAATACACACATACAGTATATATTTAGAAAACATTTGCATTTATTCACATGTATATATTTATATTCATATAATTTATATTATATATTAATATTTAATTTATAACGTAACATATTTTTCTTAAATATATACATGCATGTGTGTGTATTTACATATACTTAACAAATATACACAGTACACACATATACTATGTAAACAAAAACTTTTATTTTGGATGCGATTAGTCGCGATTAATTGTTTGACAGCTCTATTTATAATCATTAATTGTCCATTTCTATACCACCTATAGAAATGTGTATTAATATGTATTTGTGATACTAAAACAAATCTAATAAATGAATGAATAAATAAATATCCTTTATGTATTAAATAAATAATTCAATATATTTCCATAAAATATTATGGGCAGTTTATGGTGCTGTATTTTTCACAGTTTAGAATAGTTTGAATAGTAATCTCATATATTAATAAACAAGTTAAAATATTATTATTAAAGTATGCATATGATTTTTTGTATTAATATATTAAACAATATATTTTGTTATATATTAGTTAATATATATGAAATAATATATTTTCCATATTAGGGGATAAATAGGCATAATTGGTCAAAAATAATAATTAACAATTTATGTTATGTCACAAAAATGTGTTGGAGTAATGAAATTTAAGCAATTTTACTAAAGCAATTTAGTAATTGTCTCTTTTCATCTTAATTCAGCATCTCCTGTGAGTTTTGACCAATTTAAATTCAAACTAATGAATTCAAATGGGGCCATTTTTACATTTTGAACTCTGTTCCATACATAATGCACTGATAAAAAAAAATGCAGAATTCTATGAAAAGATATTGTAGTAAAAAATGGGTTGCACTTAGTTGTATTTACAGTGTACCTACCTAAGAAAGTTCTGGTAATATAAGGTAACTACACAGGGTAGGGTAAGGTTTAGGGTAGATTCAGGGTTGGTACCTTGTTAGTACCTAGTGATTGTAATTACTATAAGTTCATAATATGTAAAAGAGGAACAGGACTGTAAAATAAAGTGCTACCAAAAAAGTGTAGTGTAAAAAAAAGTTTATTGTAAGTTATATAATATGAAATTGTGTTTGAGAGACATCACTGACAAATCTTCTCCTTCATTTTCATCAGAGGCATTTCACAGTGTTATCGGTCGGCACACCCAGCTGTGAGACCCTCAGCTCCATCTTTGGCTCTATCCTGAGTCTCCACCTGCAGAGGTTGCCATTCAGCCCAGCTGTGGTGAGGAGTGGTCCAGCTGTGGTGAAAGCGGCTGTAGCCCTCCATGACAGGGTGCTCCAACACTTCCTCCCCACCTCTATAAAGTTTTACTATCTCTTCAACCTATGGGATCTCTCTCGGCTGTTCCAGGTAAGCATTCCCTCTGTGCTCAGTAATTTAAACCGTAAATATGTTGAATTAGACAACACTTTGTACCTGTGTTTGTATGTGCATCTAGGGTCTCCTGTTCTCCAGGCCAGAGTGTGTTACACAGGGTGCAGATCTGGTTCGACTTTGGATCCATGAATCCAGAAGAGTATATTCAGATCGCTTTTCTGAAGCATCTGACCTTCAGCTTTTCCATAGGCTGCAGGCAGACATCGCACGACAGGCCTCGGAGGTAAACCAGCTAAATTTTTCTGCTGTTAAAGCCTTCAATGAATCGACATCTGTCACAAAAAAAGGAAGACACCATATTATTTATTCTTATTTTTTCTTTTCTTTGTTTTCTGTTTCATGAAAAATGTTGTGCAATGGAATAAGAATTACATTTACATTTAGTCATTTAGCAGACAAATGAGGACAATAGTAGCAATCAAAACCAACAAAAGAGCAATAATATGTGCTATGACAAGTCTCGGTCAGCCTAACGCAGTACACGTAGCAAGTTTCCCCCCCCCTATATATATATAAATAAAAAATCTACATTTTAAATGATAAATTAATTAAATGTATAATTGTAATTAAAGTATAATTTTATTTCAAAACAAACTCTTCTCCTTTGTTAAAAATAAAATGTATTAGAAATATTCCAAAACATTATATAATATAATAAATAAATAAAATAGTAATAAATATAATAAATGCAATAAATAAATATTTATCTCTAATAAATATATATATATATATTTTAAATAAATACAAAAAAAAAAAAATATCCTGATTGCTCCTTCACTTTTCATTAGTAAAACTCCAGACTCTCTGTTATGTGATTTTAACATACATGTTACTATTTATATATACTATTGTCTTTTAACATGCAGTTTTTCTCTGTTTGTCTCCTAAAGGAAATAGAGGAAGAGACAGTGTTGCAGGAGCCACTAATATACCTGCACAGCAGTGTGGGCTCTGCAGAACCTTCCTACATGCCCGTAGCTGGATGGGAGCAGCTCAGCTGTATACTCAATGAGGCTTTGGACAGCTACAACGAGCTCCACTCTGCCATGAACCTGGTGTTGTTCCAGGAAGCCATGCAGCATGTGTGAGTGCTACGCTTGCAGTATATGCTTTAGTGAATACAGATTTGACTGTACTTACACACACACACTCTTTTTTTTTTTTTTATTGGTTTCTGCAGGTGTCGGATCAGTCGCATCCTGGCATGTCCTAGAGGCCATGCCCTGCTCGTAGGTGTGGGGGGCAGTGGCAAACAAAGCCTGACCCGCCTTGCCGCCCACCTCTCCAACATGGATGTGTTCCAGCCCACCCTGAGCAAGGGCTACAACATACAGGACCTAAAGGTAACCATGTCAGTAGACAGCACAATAGAATCAATGGCATACAAGATGAAAATGAGAAAACCACATACAGCAGAAACCACAACAAATGTGACTGATATTATGCCAAACCATAGTAACCCACATCAGCTGCCCAAATCATACCCATCGATGCTGTGAGGTGAGGATAAATCTAAAATGGCGGTGATTCATTACCAGAGATCAAGCTTTCTTTTAGACAACACTTTCCCTGATCAATACCCTGTCCGGCTCCATCGATCTCATTTAGTCCTGCCCGGATGCAATGGGGAGTAATTGCCAGATCCTATTAAAGAACCAAGGCAAATATTTCAATGCCCTATTGATGAGGCCGCTGCTATCATTTCATTCATCAGTGTGTGGTAAATCTGAGGCCAGTTGCCTGAGCTGCATTGATCTCTATACACTCAACACTCACTGTTTGATGCCCTCTACACATAATCATGAAGAGACACTTCATCTTGGTCTCATCCTGTCTCTATGCATAGATGTAAATATGCAGTAGTACAAGAGAGTAGTCATGTTGAACAGCTTTCCTTTTGTTAAAGAGGTAGTTCACCCAAAAATGAAAATTCTGTCATCACCCTCATGTCGTTCCAAACATGTAGGACCTTTGTTCATCTTCGGAACACAAATTAAGATATTTTTGATGAATTTCGAGAGCTCTCTGACCATCCCATAGACAGCAAGGATTCTAACATGATCAAGGCTTAGAAACGCAGCAAGGACATCGTTAAAATAATCCATGTGACATCAGTGGTTCAACCGTAATTTTACAAAGCTATGAGAATACTTTTTGTGCACAAAGAAAACAATAATAACGACTTTATTCAACAATTCGTCTTTCTGATTGCTCCTTCTGCGTTCTACTGATGTACTGGTTGAGCATCACAGTTTTTGAGGTTTGAGGAAATCAACCCATAAATTGCTTACTGGATAGTTGTCTCTGGCACATTCACATCTATGATGATAACTATTATTATAACATTAACCAGAGCTGGGTAGATTACTTAGAAATTGCAGTCTGTTCCTGATTCCAAATTACATCACAAAAATTGTAGTTAGTAGCGCAATCCATTACATAACACATTTTAGGTAAATGTTTTTAATTACTTTTACATTATTTTTTTAAATCGCTTATCACATTGATTTAAATAGGATAAAGAGTAAAAATATATATTTAATTCATTGTAATTAATAACATGAAATGCATTAAACATTGTTACTTCAAGGTTTCCCAAACTGGGGTTCATAAATGAACTGCAGGGGCTTCATGAGTTTAATGAAAAGCTACAAATTAATTGAATCATAAAAATGGAAAATAAAAATAAGTCATTTTAGAATAAGGTCAATCAAAATAAAATATTTAAATATTTAATTAGTTTACCCTGCATGTCATGTGAGCATTAACCAACATCAGAGAACCTTGAACACGCAAATGTGATACTTCATTATTAAAATATTTATTTTAAAATCTCACGGGTACTTCAAGTAAATATATTAAGTGAAAGATGTTCAGATGACAAAAAGTTTTGGAATGCCTGCGTTAAATGCAAAAACTGTAAGAAATGTTGTGTATTACTTTCTGAATGTATATAAGCAGTAGGCTATTTTAGAAAGAAATATTTGAAAGATGAATAAGAGGAATTAGGGAAATCGATAAATTATGAATTTATTGCTATTGTGTGAATATGTAATCATGTAATCAGTAAAGTAACTGTAGTCTGATTACAAGCATTTTGAAATGTAATTGAATCTAATTACAAGTACTTAATTTTTTTCCAGTTGAAGAATGCTAAAAACATTCACAGCCAATCAGAGCTTGAGAATTTGAAGTGGCAGAATTATTTGTATTATTTGGGATTTTTACAGTCTTATCAATTTATTTGCTTTTGTACAGTTTCCGACATGTTGATTTTTAAGATTTTTTGTCATTATTTGAGATGAAAAGTGACAGAAAGTGATACAAAGAAGAGGGTAAAATGGGATTGAAATATGTGTACGGACCAGATTCATACTCAGGGTGCTTTCACACCTGCCTCATTTAGTTCGGTTGAATCGCACTAGAGTTCGTTTTCCCTCTTGGTGCGGTTCGTTTGGGCAGGTGAGAAAGCAGTAATCGCACAGCAAAAGCGGATCAAACAAGCATACCGAGACCTCCTTGAAGAGGTGGTCTCGGCACGCTTTCAAACGAACCCTGGAGCGGTTCATTTGTGGTGAGAAAGCAATCCGACCCAACGGACCAACGAACAAAGCGGTATCAATTCATAATGGGAAATATGCTATATAAAAAGCAGCAGTCAGTGTCTTTTGTGTCTAGCAGTCAAGAGCTTTGAGTACCCAGAAAAGCGCTATATAAATGTAACAAATTATTATTTTGTGAATGCAAGTGAGAATTTGTGAGAAACTTTGATTTTGTTAGTGAGAATATTTGTTATTGCAGTTGAAAACCAAAGAGCACCTCTCCATATTAAAATGTTGTGTAATTAATTACTCTTCTCCACGCATCTCACTTGCATTCACAGATATATAATTATATATATATATATATATATATATATATAGTGAAAATATAATTATATATAGATAGATATATTAGAGAGGAATGACAGCTACATTGGTTTTGCGCTTGCCAGAACAGCTATAAAGCCGCAATAAGCCCGCGGAGCAAACCTGTCAATCCATCTTGATGAATGACGCAGAGGAACGTAAACAAGTGAACTCTGACCAATAAGAGGACAGCTTTACTCACATGTGACTTGCATAAACACATTTTGGTACGCTTTGCAATGTTGCCGTGTGAAAGCGAACCGAACCAAGAAGAAAATGCAACAATGTAACAAATTAATCCCTGTTTTGGAACAAAGCAAATGATCTACAGGTCTGAAAGCACCCTCAAATCTCCCACATGAGCACCAGAACGCTTCTAACCACTAAGCCACTCCTCAAACTGTTTTTGGAGACTGGTTGTGCTCTCTTCCATATTGTAAGTGTTCTCAGCTATCACTCATGTATTTTCAGGCAGATTTGGCTGGACTGTACTTGAAGACGGGGGTGAAAAACATACCCACAATCCTGCTCCTCACAGACGCTCAGATCCCAGAGGACCGTTTTCTCGTCATCATCAGCACCCTGATCTCCTCAGGTCAGACCCTCCCGCACACGCACACATTCATACACGCCACAGGGGGGGCTCATTGTGTGTTGGTCTGATGAATGGGAAACATATGTAAATGGAGCGGAGCCGGTGAAGTAGATTAAGGGTGACTGGAACAGGCCTGCGTGTCATTGGATCAAGACCCTCAGAACACAGATGGTGGCTCTCATCTGTCACCGATGTCAAGCGCAGAGGTCGGAGACACGCTTAGTGCTTGAACCAGAATAAAGCATCAGAGTTAACAAATGTAACATAATTTAACTGATGCGAGTGTAATTGCTAATGCTTAAATGCACGAGAGAATTTATTCCTACATGCCATAAAGGATTTGCATGAATAGCATTTATTTGGCAGTGTAGTAATTTTCAAAACACAAAAATAGAACTTTTATATATAGCACACACACACACACACACACACACACACACACACACACACATATATATATATATATATATATATATAAATGTACTAAATATAAAAGTTGTATTTTTGTGTTATGAAAATTATAAAAGCGCACACACACACACATTCCTTTTTTATTTAGATGGTTTTTATTTGAATGAGGAAATTCTGAAGAATTTTAATTTACTGTAAGGTTATGAATGACATGAGCATATTTTGCAGTTAGTTGCAGTCATTTCTTAGTTATTTATATACTATACAATTTTATGAATATATTGAATTATGTTTTGCTATATTTTCAGGTTTTATTTTACTTACTATAATTAGTTTTATTAATATTTTGTAAATGTATAAAATAGTCTAAAATAATAAAATAGTATAAAATTGTTTTAAGTTAGTCATTTTAGTACTTCACTTAAACTTTTTCATCTAATATTTATTTATATATATATATATATATATTTATAAGTTATTTAAATTAATAAAAATGTTTTTTAATCATTTTAATTTTAAAGTTGGCATGAAAAGAAAATTCACCCTATATATTTTCTAAATGCTCAGTATAGATGTTCTTGTGAATTGAGAGTTCATGATCTCAAGATCCAATCAACAACCAAAGCATAGAACCAAGTTCCAGCTTTACATATTTTTCTTTCTTGATAGTCCATTACACTCGATTATATGTCAGAATATGGTAGAAATTTGGTAACGCTGTCCATTTCATTGCAACTTTAACAACAGTAATGCTTTTGTGTAATTATTTGCATAAATACTACTGTATATTGACTAAAATGTCACCTAGCTAGTATCTAACATTGGCTTGTATCTAAATGTTACTTGCTCGATATAAAGCTGTTTAAATAATAGTAGTATTATAGTATTATAGTAGTGGATAGTAGTAGCTTTTTATTTAATTTTTTCATTGATATGTTTATTATTGAAATGTTTTTGTTATATGCATGTCAATTTTATTTAATTTCTTTATTTTCTTAAATATGTGGGTAGATAGTATTTATAGAGTTGTAACTTTTTAGTTTTAGTTACTTTTTCTTATTTGTAAGTCGCTTTGGACAAAAGCGTCTGCTAAATGACAAAAGTAAAAAAGTAAGTAAGTAAGTAAGTAAATACATAAATGCACATGACCCCTGTTTAAGTGAAAGTAATGTGTTTATCGGTGGTCTGACCCCAGGTGAGATCCCTGATCTGTTGAGTGAAGAGGAGGTGGATGGTGTTAGAAAAGCTGTGAGGAGTGAGGTGCGGGAACTGGGTCTGCTGGACAACAACGAGAACTGCTGGAGCTTTTTTATGAATCGGGTGCGACAACAACTCAAGGTCTCACATCACTGATTGATTTTTAGTATATAGTTATATATTGCATATCTGGTTTGGATCAGTGTCTGCAGTGTGTGCGTACTGTATGTGTGTGTAGGTCGTGCTCTGCATGTCTCCAGTAGGTAATAGCTTGCGTCTACGTGCCCGGCGTTTCCCGGCTCTGCTGAACTGCACCACTCTGGACTGGTTCCAGGAATGGCCCCTGGAGGCCCTCCAGTCTGTCAGCATGAAGTTCCTGCAGGGCATCCCAAGTATTCAGGTAGACCTGAGCTTCAATCAGCCAGTTGAAGTAGCTTTAAAGCCATGGTTTAATTCTTACATTTCTGTTAGTTATTTAAAGCCATATTAAAGCCATTCATTTCTTTCAACAGGCTTAACAAAACACGTTTATTTCACACAAAAACTAAAAGACACTGTAATTCTTTCGATGAGTTTTCTCTCCTCGCATTTACATGTGCACCAGATTCCTCATCATTAGCTCGACTCTGAAGTGAAGACAAATGGCTGATCACATGCACAGTGAGCTCAATGACAGACGCAGTTTCTCTCTCTCTCTGCGTTGTTGTTTTCCCTGCACCAGTGGAACGATCACTAAGCAGGATCATTTATGCTAATAAAGCAACAGTGATTAATACACAGAGACTGACCCTCAGAGAAGCCACAGCTGTTTCAGCCAGACTGTGTGTGTGTGCTGAGAGTTTGTACGGGGATGTGGGAGTGTGTGTGTTGACTTGTGACCAGCTGTGGGTTTGTTTCCTCTTTGTGCATTTCACTCAGTGTTGGACTATAATGCTGGAGTACTGAATGTGGGGCTGTCAGTCAATTAAAATATGTAATTACAATTAATCTCATAATGTTCGTAGATAACGCATTCAGTTGCTTTTTAAGGAAAGTAAAATAAATTACGCCTTTGCGTAACTAAGCAATTTGAGTGGATGAGAAGAAAGAGATTTCTTTAACAGTCATCTCACAACAAACATCAAAACTTTTCAAACTGCATCAAAACGCATAGGAAATGCAAACAGGGAACTTGCAAAAAATAAATAGATAAATCATGACCATGGACCACAAAACCAGTCTTAAGGGTAATCTTTTTTTTTTAAATGTGAGATTTATGCATCATCTGAATTCTGAATAAATAAGCTTTCCATTGATGTGTTGTTTGTTAGGACAGGGCAATATTTGGCTGAGATACAACTATTTAAAAAAAATGGAATCTGAGGGTGCAAAAAAATCTAAATATTGAGAAAATCGCCTTTAATGTTGTCCAAACAAAGTTCATTGTAATGCATATTACTAATCAAAAATTAAGTTTTGATATATTTATGGTAGGAAATTTACAACATATCTTCATGGAACAGGATCTTTGTTTAATCCTAATGATTTCTGGCATAAAAGAATAATCAATCATTTTGACCCATATTGTTGGTTATTGCTACAAATATATTCGTGCTACTTATGACTGGTTTTGTGGTCCTGGGTCACAAATATACATATAAAGTTAAAAAAAGATAAATAATAATACAATTAAGTAACAGTAATTCAGTAATAAAACTTTGCCCACTTTTTTTGACTTAATGTCACATGTGTTAAAAGGTTTTTGCTGCTGGCCTGCAGTTCTTCCCTGGTGTTGAATTTTAATGAATAAAGTTTTGCTCATGGATGATATTTCACGTGATGAGCTTTGATGGCAATTAAATTTCTGTATACAAACAATGCAAATTTCTTTACTTTTTGTAAACATTTGACTAGGTTTTTTTTTTTTTTTTTTATTAAATTACCCATCATTTACTCACAAATGAGTGATGCACAAGGGACTCTTCTTCCAGTTCCAAAAGGTTTAATCAGTTTTTTAGAAATCACACAGAACAGAAAATGTTATAATGTCAAAAAAAAAAAAAATATATATATATATATATATATATATATATATATATATATATATATATATATATATATATATATATATATATATATATATATATATATATATATATATATATATATATATATAATATATGATCATTTGCATTTCTTAACACATTAACTTTGGCCACCCTTTTGAATTGCTACTCCAAAACGGTTCTTAAAGCCATTCTAACTATTTTTATATTTTAAATGACTATATTTCTATGTCAATTATACATTTACTCTTGGATTAAATTAATGATCAAATCCCACCTTTGTGCAACATTTTTTATCTAAATGTGTTTATAAGTGTAAAAAGCAGAACAGCACAAAAAATATTACCTTTTTTTCTGACACCGGTAACGGTGACCTTTGAGTTTAAGAGATTGATGGATTATTTACATGCATTTAACTCAATACATTGTTTATCAAATCGCATTATGTCAGATCTTCATTTATAACCTTTTTTTTTTCTTTTTTGTGCCAGCCACATGCACACGTTTTATTGCTTTTCAGTGAATTATGATCTGTGTTCTTGCATCTTTTAAAATGCATTTGCCTTTGCGTGAATTGATCTTTAACGGTCTGATAAATGAGTCAGTCATCAGACAGCAGTGTTCATCATAAATAACCAATAAACAAAACACAACGTGCAGTCTCAGAAAGTTAGAAGCCATGTGACCTCACCCTACTTTATATAGGGTGTCACCAGTCTCGGCCATTATTTTCCCAGCCCTCTACCAGCTTAATCTTCCCCCTGCGCCCTGCACCTAAATTTCAGATTGAGTAAGTCCAGAAGCCAGCAAAAGGCATACAAACTTGGAGATGAATTCAGGATTTATGAGGATGATATTTCAGGGCCCATGACAGCCGAGGATGTTAAAGAGCATTTAATCCGTACAGGTCCCTCTCTTACCCTCTCTTACTCTCGTCTTTACAGCCGGCTGTTAGGGAATCCATCAGTCTTTTCATGGCCCATGCTCACGCGAGCGTCAAGCAGGTTAGCGAGCGTTACTGCCGCAATGAGAGGAGGCACAACTACAGCACGCCCAAGAGCTTCCTGGAGCAGCTGAGGCTTTACGAGAGTCTGCTGGGAAAGCGAGAGAGAGAACTGCATCTGAGACACGGCAGGCTTCAGTGTGGCCTTCAGAAACTCAAGACGACGGCCTCTCAGGTGTGTAGAGCTCATCGGCACCACAGAGTTCGTAACCTGCCAATGTAGGCTCCTCAAGGCTGGAGTGGTGGAATTGTGAAGGAATGTAGTTACTGCTAGTTAATATGCCCAAGATCACTCACCGAAGGCTGGGAGACTCGTAAACCTTGAGTCTGATAGTCTGATGATTGCTTGCCTTTGCGATATAGGGTTTAGTATTCAAATGTTGTAGTTTTATCTGGTAATGGGATCTAGATTAAAAAAAAGTTGCTTTTACAACTTTTAGTAAATTGTAAAAAGCTATTTGTGAGGTCTTGGAGAACTTTGATTATGAGATAAAATTTGATCATTAAATTTACCTTTAAAAGTATGGGACACATTAAAAAGTCTAATTTAAACCTGGAAATACGAAAAAAAATAATAATTTGTTTTATGTTTTTTGAAAGAAGCTTCTTATGCTCACCAAGGCTGCATTTATTTAAGGGGAGGGACAGTAAAAACAAAATATATTTAATATTGTTTAATACATTTTAAAATGATGGCAAAGAGGAATTTAGAATTTTCAGTAGCCATTACTCCAATCTTCAGTGTCACATGATCCATTAGAAATAATTTGAATATGCTGATTTGGAGCTCAAGAATAATTTCTTCTTATTATTATTATTATTATTATTATTATTATTATTAATGTTGAAAACAGTTGTGCTGCTTATTTATTTATTTATTCAGTAAACTTGAATTCAACAGCATCTTTTGAAATATTTTAACAATTTACTGTCATGTTTAATCAAATGAATGCATCCTTGCAAAATACATATATTAATATCTCCAAAAATAAAATAAAATGAATAAATAAATAAAATAGAATGGTATTGTATAGTTTAGTAGAAACAGAAACTGTTGCCAGTTTTAAGCATGTATTATTGAAGGTAATTATGAATTAATAAGAGGTTATCATGTAGTAAATGTCAACGTTATATATTTACATCAGGTTGAGGATCTGACAGTCAAGCTGAACTCACAGGAAGTGGAGCTGACACTGAAGAACCAGGCAACTGAGGCTCTCATGGCCAGGATCGGCCTGCAGACAGAAAGATTGAGCCAGAAGAGAAAGGATGCTGACCTAGAGGAGCAAAAGGTAGAGCAGTCTTACAGGTGGAAGATCTGAGATGTATCCTTTAATATTTCCCCATCACGTATGAGAGTGTTTATTCATCTGCAGGTGGCTGCCATGCAAGCAGAGGTGTCACGAAGACTGAGAGAATGTGAACGTGATCTGGCTAAAGCTGAACCTGCTTTAGAGGCCGCTACAGCTGCTCTCCAAACTCTCAACAAGGTAATATCTAAAATGTACTAAAGAAACCCTTAAAATTAGGGAGAAAAGTATTTGTGTACATAAATATATACATATATTACAGTTCAAAAGTGTTTCTTTTATTCAGCAAAGATGCATTAAATTGATTGAAAGTGAAAGTCATTTGTAATGTTACAGATAATTTCCATTTAAAAAAAAATAATTTTGAACTTTCTATTAATCAAAGAATCAAAAAAGTAAAGTCGTGACGTATTGTCAAGTATGGTGACCCATACTCGAAATTGGTGCTCTGCGTTTAACCCATCCAAGTGCACACACACAGCAGTGAGTAGTGAACAAATGCACACACACACACCGTGAACACACACCCGGAGCAGTGGGCAGCCATGCTGCGGCGCCCGGGGAAACATGGTTTCTACAAAATTAAGCAGTGAAACACTGAAAACTGGAGTAATAGCTGTTGAAAATTCAGTTTTGACATATATAAAATATAATAATAATGAAATGGAAAAGTACATTTGTGTTTCAAAGTGGAAATTTTGCTATTTAAAAAAGTAATAGCAGGCAAATTTGTGGAAAATATTTTGTCCCGTGCCTCGTAAATCACAGCCCAACCTGTTCAAATATATGTCACCTGAACTTGATGGTTGAAAGGGTAACACTTACTCAATTAGCAGTTCATGATCTTTTTTTGTTTCTTGTAGGTAAATCTGACAGAGTTAAAGACGTTCCCGAATCCCCCTGAGGCTGTGATTAACGTCACTGCGGCTGTGATGGTGCTGCTGGCTCCACGTGGGCGAATTCCAAGAGACCGTGGGTGGAAGGCCGCCAGAGTCTTCATAGGCAAGGTAAAGGCATTGCTATGACAACAACACACCTCATTCTAGTGTAATCCACAAGCAGCCCTTGACCCGCAGACCCCACTCACCTGGTGTAGTGTCATGAAATACACTACATTATGAAAGCACTTGTGTGGAGGAGAATATTAAATACATGTCACATGAGATAGACATGGAAATATTAGGGAAAGACTGATTTATGAGGTCAGCATGAAGGGGAGGAGATGGCTTTTGAAAGTTTGTTATGAGATATATCGGATGGACAAAGAATCGGGATACAGATTCAGAGGTTGCAAGTTGAGTCCAAGTAGGGATGACCCAGGAACGCAAAAGGTTATAATTGTGCTTTATTACTTCGGTGGCCTTGAGTGCAACATTTCATCCTGGGTTGTTCCAGGTCCAGCATTTGTACATTTACTGTACTTTAAGCTGTTATGAATAAAATGTGTGCAGTTTAGTATGTACTTAACATTTTGTGTGTACATAATAAAGCATCATAGCTAATAATGTCTAATAATAAGCTTATAATATTAGTTTCCTCTAAATGATTATTTTTTTCTCTAAAGTAGTTTTGCAGTTTTGTTTGTAAATGCACTGAAATGTATACACTACAGATCAAAATATTAAGGTTAGGAAGATTTTTTTTTTAATGCATTTATTCAGCAAGGACACATTAAATGGATTAAAAGTGATAGTAAAGACATTTATCATGTTACAAATATTTCAAATAAATGCTGTTCTTTGATACTTTATATATTCATCAAAGAATCCTTAACAAATATATCAAAAAATGTATTTACGCAAACATATTCAGCAGCACAATTGTTTTCTACTTTTGATATTAATAACAATATGTTTCCTGAGCACCAAATTTACCTATTAGAATGATATCTGAAGAATCATGTGACACTGAAGGCTGGAGTAATGACTGCTGAAAATTCAGCTTTACCTTCACAGGAATAAATCTTAAAATATATTAAAATAAAAAAAGCGACGTTTTAAATTGTAATAATATTTCACAATATATTGTTATATAATATTGTTCACAGTATTATTTACAAATAAATGCAGCCTTGGTGAGCATAAGAGATTTCTTTCAAAGCCATTAAAAGAAAGGCATTAAGGCAAATATTATAGGCTTATGTACATATGATATAATAACAGTGTTGTTCTTTAGGTGGATGACTTTCTGCAGGCCCTGCTTACTTATGATAAAGAGCACATCCCTGAGTCCAGTCTGAGTGTGGTGAAGCAGGAATACCTGAGAAACCCAGAGTTCCATCCCGACCATGTCCGGACCAAGTCCTACGCAGCTGCCGGCCTCTGTGCGTGGGCCATCAACATAGTGCGCTACTATGAGGTGAGGGAGAATGTGACGAATGACACAAAAATTTAAAATATAAATATAATATAATATAATACATATACATGCGTATATAATGCAATTTGAGGTATTTAAATTAAATTAATAATATATTCTATACATTTTAATAACATTTTACAATTTGTTAAAGTTACATGTTTAAGAAAAATCTAACTTGGTAAACTAATAAAAAATATATTTGGGACATATTTTGAAAATATTAACCTCTTCAGCTTTAAAATGACAAACAATCGTTTATTTCAAGAATTTATTTAAATTTTTGTTTATATTTGAAATTTGAATGGGATTTCAATTTTATTTAAATGTTTATTTAAATTTACTCACATTTATTTTATTAACATCAATTCAACTTTAATAACATTAATAAACAAAAAAGCTCAAAATTACATCTAACTTAAAAAAAAAAAAACTTAAATGCATGTGAAATATTTTGAAAATACTAAGCTGTAACTGTCTTTAATTCAAAGAGGTTTGTAGCTTTAAAATCAAAACAGTCATTTATTTCAAGAATTCAGCTTTTTCTTATGTGTAAAGAAAGAGAATGTTTGTTGTGTTTTTCAGGTTTATTGTGAGGTCGCACCAAAGCGTCTGGCTCTGGCACAAGCCAATACTGAACTGGAAACTGCTACTGCAAAACTACTCAGTGTTAGAAAGAAACTGGAAGTAAGTGAAAAACAATTATACAGCACGACTAAAAAATGTCCATCCGTTCACCATAAACATTCAATAATATTCCATGTTAAGTAGTACTATCTCATAGTGGCTTTGTACTGACAGGATCTGGACAGGCACCTGCAAAGCCTAACAGCTCAGTTTGAGAGGGCGGCGGCTGACAAACTGCATTGCCAGGAGGAAGTGACACGCACCAGCCAGACCATTGAGCTGGCCAATCGGCTGGTGGGAGGCCTGCAGGTACTGGGCGGCTGTGAGAGGAGAGGGTCTGGGTTTAGGGAATCGCACTAACAGACCTAATCTCAACATGAGTTTGGCTTGATTCGAAGGGGAGGTGGCCATGGCTTAAATGTTTGGCCAGACGCTCAGATTGAGTGCTCGGAAGGAAGGGGTGCATCATGGCAAATGCACCATTGATCTGGGCAAGGGGTTAGATGGCTGTAGGCCAGTTTGGGACAGTGAAACAAGAGGGGCATATATTCATCTGCTATCTGTTTGCCTGAATGAGGCGATCGGGGTAATTGGTTTATGAGGGATGAGCTGGATTTGCGTGTACATGCCCAACTTGAAAAAATAAACTTTAAATAGTTTTCCCTTTTTCACTCCCCGTGACATTGATCATATATATCCTGGTGAGATAATCTAAAATCTTTACCGCCGTTAATGCAAAAAATAATAATAGCTTAATGTTTCTTTTAGCTCTTTTATTTAAAACGTTCAACTTTCTTATTCAGAGAAATGAATAGGGCTACAATGGGACAGCTTGGCTTTTAAACATATCAAGACAAATGATTTGTCTTTATGCCATTGACCTGGAAGCAATAGTGTTTAGACTAATAAATCAGCCCGTCTATATGTAATCATTAACTTACCTCAAAGCCTTAACAGCTGTTGGAATTTAAAAACGCTTCACCCAGGACTGAGTGATATTCCAAGCAATCCATAATGCATTAGGCTAAAATTATAGTGATTTTTAACTGTCTGAGAATTTATTATGCGACATGTTCTAGAAGCTCGGCCCCTGCAAAGGCAATGTCAGACAAGATTTATCGTTGCAGGAGCATCTCTGCGATATTATTGAAGTCTTAAATGAGTGCTAAATTGATGCTGAGTGAAAATGTAACTAAACTTTCAAAGCCAGTTTAGGTGAATTGTGACTGTATACATTATCGCTCATGTTCTGTCTGAGTTTGTGATCAATTGGGAGGAGAGAGACGGCAGATGGGTTAAGAGTGAGGTTTATATCTGGGTCTGAAGGCTAGATTTGAGGTTGTAACATAACTTTAGTGTTTCTTCTCTTTCTGTCTCAGTCGTTTTGTCTGAATATTACTGTATCGTATTTGCATATAAATGTACACTACTATTTAAAATATTTAATGTTTGTGAAGTCTCTAATGCTCACCAAGGCTGCATTTATTTAATCACTAATACAATAAAAACACAAATATTGTGAAATATTATTACAGTTTAAAATAACCATTTTCTATTTTAAAATATCATTTATTCCTGTGATAGCAAAGTTGAATTTCAAGCAGCCATTACTCCTGTCTTCAGTGTCATGTGATCTTTGAAAAACCTGATTTGGTACTCAATTCTTTTTTTTTACTATTATTAATACTCAAATTACTCAACTGTGTTGCCTAATATATTTGTAGAAACTTTGATAGGCTTCATATTTCTTTTATGAATAGAATGTTCTTTAAGTTTTGCCCAATTTAATGCATTCTTGCAGAGTAAAAGTATTAATTTCTTTCATTAAAAATACAAATAGTACTGACTGGTGGTGATATCCACCATTAAGATGTTTTACATTGTGACATTACATTATTTCCATGATTAAATTTAGAAGTGTGATGATGGAAAAGCAAAAATTATTATTCTCAGTACTGTAATGCAAAGAAAAAAAGGTAAGTATTTATACATCATGATTTAATTTGTCAAACTGCCTTTATGTTGAAATACAATTATTGTAATACAGTATTTAAAAAAAAAAAAAATTATATATAATAGAATATTATATATAATATAAATATATAAAATACGTAATATATAATTTAGTGCTTAATCGTGATTAATCGCATCCAAAATAAGTTTTTGTTTACATAATACGTGTACTGTGTATATTTATTTTGTATATATAAATACACACACATGCATGTAAATATTTAAGAAACATAAGTTTATACATTTAAAATATTTATATATAATATCAATTATATGAATATAGATATATACATGGAAATATTTTCAAAATATATACTGTATGTGTGTATTTATACATACAAAATGAATATACACAGTATAAACACATATTATGTAAACAAAAACGTTTATTTTGGATGTGATTAATCGCGATTAATCGTTTGACAGCACTAATATAATGTATATAAAATGTGTAAATATAAAATAAAATTACTATAAAGTAGTAACAATAAAATAAAAATAAAAATTGTAAGATTAATAAAAACTGATAAAGTAAAATATCTGATTGTTAGAAAAAATATTAAATGAAATAGAAAATGTTTTGTACACAAAAGCCACACTTACAACATCTGAATTTCATTGCATTAGATATAAAATACCAAACCAAGTGACTTCTGCAAACAAATGGCTTAAGCTTTTCTAAACTTCAACGGCATTCATAGATATCATAGATCTTTTAAGTGTGTGATCATTTTTGGCACCATAGTCACCTGGGCGTATTTAAGTGAGATTCACCCAGTCATTCTCTCACTGTAGGCAGAAAACGTTCGTTGGTCGGAGGGACAGCTGGAGCTGGAGTCTCAGCTGAAGACGGTGTGTGGTGATGTGCTTGTGGCTGCTGCTTTCGTCTCATATGCCGGATACTTCACACAGCCGTACCGTCACCAGCTCCTTCACAAAATACTCATTCCTTTCCTCCGAGAACTCCAAGTATGATTCCTCCTCAGCCTGTCCATTATTTGAATTTTATAATGTTTTGTATTTATGCAATTCTTAGCCACATAAATATTTAATTTAATAATAATTTGATGTTAAATTTCATGTTATGGCTTTTGCCAACTCTTGTTTCACTTGTCAAGGTTAAGAGTGTTTTGGATCATTGTTTCTTCCTGAGCTGTCTACTGTAAAATCCTGTCACTGTACTACTGTGTCTGCACTCCAGTGGAGCGTTGAATTGAATAGCATCACTGTCTGTCTTCCTCTCCTCACACCTCGCGATCCAGACCCCTATCCCGCTGACAGACGGTCTGGACCCTGTACTTACGCTGACTGACCAGGCCACCGTGGCAGGCTGGCAGAACCAGGGCCTGCCAGCTGATCGGCTGTCCGTTGAAAATGCAGCCATCCTGATGGCCAGCCAGCGCTGGCCTCTCATCGTGGATCCTCAGCAGCAGGCCAGCAAGTGGATCCGAAATCTGTACGGGCCCAACCTGAGGGTGCTGCTGTATGGCCAGAAAGGGTGAAGTGATTTTTAGTTTGGACAAAGATTATTTATATGAAATAATATAAAGAAGGCAATGAGGCTGACTTGTCTTGTCCTGCACTGTTAATGTTATCATACAGGTATCTGGATGTTATTGAGCAGGCTTTGGAAGCTGGTGAGGTGGTCCTGATTGAAAACATGAAGGAGAGAGTGGACCCTCTTCTGGAGCCACTGCTAGGAAGGCAAACCTTAAAGAAAGGAAGGCAAGTTTAACCATCTCTGTGATTTTTACTTATTTTATACCACCGATTCTCTCATTGAGTGCACTGCAGTAAAAATTCCTCAGAAAAATGCTGTTTTGAACTGCAGCAGATTTTAGCATACAATCTTTACTGAGTTCTTAAGAGCCCCATTTTTTGCTCCGTGCAGTATGAAAACTAGAATGGAAGATGAATTAGGGTTGTGTGGTTTGAATAGAGGTGAAGGCAGCGGTATTGATTCTGCACTCACAGAAGCTGATAAATGTGCATTTGTTTGCTCTTTTTCTTTATGTGTGTTGAATACAGATCAGTTTTGGGCAGCCAGTGTTGTGTTTTAACCCTGAGACAACTATATATATTAGTGCTGTCAAACAATTAATCGTGATTAATCGCATCCAAAATAAAGGTTTTTGTTTACATAATATATATGTGTGTATTGTGTATATTTATGTATATACACAAATATATACACATATATTTAAAAAATATTTACATGTATGTATGTACAGTCATGGCCAAAAATATCGGCACCCTTGGTAAATATGATCAAAGAAAATTTATCTGCATTGTTAATCCTTTTGATCTTTTATTTAAAAAAAATCACAAAAATCTAACCTTTCATTGGATAATAACAATTTAAAATGGGGGGAAATATCATTATGAAATAAATGTTTTTCTCTAATACACTTTAGCCACAATTATGTGTGTTGGATTAACGGCACCCTTTTATTCACTACTTTTTGAAACCTCCATTTGCCAGTTTAACAGCTCTAAATTTTCTCCTATAATGCCTGATGAGGTTAGAGAACACCTGACAAGAGATCAGAGACCATTCCTTCATCCAGAATCACTCCAGATCCTTCAGATTCCCAGCTACATGTTGGTGCTTCTCTTCAGTTCACCCCACTCATTGTCTATAGGGTTCAGGTCAGAGGACTGGAATGGCCATAGCAGAAGCTTGGTTTTGTGCTCAGTGATCCATTTTTGTGTTCTTTTTGAGGTTTGTGTTTGGATTATTGTACAGTTGGAAGATCCAAACATGGCCCATTATAAGATTTCTAACAGAGTCAGTCACTTGTTGATTTTTTTATCTGTTGGTATTTGATAGAATCCATGATGTCATGTGTCTAAACAAGATGTCCAGGACCTCCATCAGAAATATAGGCCCACAACATCAAAATACAGCAGTATATTTCCTTGTACACATGGGGTACTTTTTATCCTTGTGTTCACCAAACCCATCTTGAGTGTTTGCGGCTAAAAAGCTCTTTTTTTTTAGTTTCATCTGACCATAGAAGCCAGTCCAATTTGACGTTCCAGTCATGTCTGATAACTGAATATGCTAGAGTTTATTTTTGGATGAGCTAGGAGAATTTTTCTTGAAACCCTCCCGAACAACATGTGGTGATGTAGGTGCTGTTTGACAATTTTTTTTTAAGGTTTTCTGACCCTGAGACTCAACTATTTTCTGCAATTCTCCAGCTGTGGTCCTTGGAGAGTCTTTGGCCACTCAAATTCTCCTCCTCACCGTGCATTAGGACGATATAGACACGCGTCCTCTTCCAGGCAGTTTCGTAACATTTTATGTTGATTGGAAATTCTTAATTATTGCCCTGATGGTGGAAATGGGAATTTTCACTGCCCTTGCTCTTTTCTTAAAGCCACTTCACTAATTTGTGAAGCTTAATTATTATTTGCTGCACATCAGAAATATATTCTTTGGTTTTTCTCATTGTGATGGATGATTAAGGGAATTTGGGCTTTGGTTTCCCTCCTATTTATATTTCTATGAAACAGGAAGCCATGGCTGGATAATTTCATGTTCATAATCACCCTGGAGTGCTCAAAATTGTGAATATGAATGGGAATATACTTAGATATTTGATATTTTACTCATAAGAATCTCTAGGGGTGCCAATAATTGTGTCCAACGTGTATTTGAGAAACATTTATTTCATAATGATATTTCCCCCCATTTTAAATTCTTATTATCCAATGAAAGGTTAGATTTTTGTGATTTTTTTTTTTAAATAAAAGATCAAAAGGATTAACACTGCAGATTAATTTTCACAGCCTTCTTTGATCATATTTACCAAAGGTGCTGATATTTTTGGCCATGACTGTGTTTATGTTCGTATATAATTTATATTTTGTATAAATAAATATTTTACATGTAACTTATATTTCTTAAATGCATACATGCATGTGTGTGTCTATTTATGTACATAATAAATATACACAATACACACATATATTATGTAAACAAAAAAATTTATTTTGTATGCGATTAATCATTTGACATATATATATATATATATATATATATATATATATATATATATATATATATATATATATATATATATATATATATCTATACGTATGTATGTGTGTTTATTTATTTATATATATATATATATATATATATATATATATATATATATATATATATATCTATACGTATGTATGTGTGTTTATTTATTTATATATATATATATATATATATATATATATATATTAGTGCTGTCAAACGATTAATCGCATCCAAAATAAAAGTTTTTGTTTACATAATATATGTGTGTATTGTGTATATTTATTATGTATATATAAATACACACAAATACAGTATATACTTTGAAAATAATTTATGTATATACATTTATATTTATATTCTTATATTTTATATTATATATAAATATATTTAATGTAGAAACATAACATATTTTTCTTAAATCTATACATGCATGTGTTTGTGTATATATACATAATAAATATACACCGTATACACACACATATTATCTAAACAAAAACCTTTATTTTGGATGCGATTAATCGCTTGACAGCACTAATATATATGTATGTATATTTGTTTTTTCCCCAAAATATATACAATTGTAAATTATATCATTATTTTTAATCAGTTAAATTATTTAATCTCATTTTTTTCTTTATTACAGTACAGACAACTGAATAAAATGGGTTTTTTGTTCTGTTTTTTTGTAGGTTTTTGTTTCTGAATCTGAATGTGCAAAGAAAACTAAATTATATCTATATAATATAATTATTTGGTTTTGTCTTGTTTTGTACTACATAAGCGTGAAAAAAAAAACTATGCCAACACTGTTGCCAAAAACCTATTATTTTTAATGAACTTTGATAAAAAAAAATATTTTATTTACACTCAGTTTTCTGTAAACCAGTTTGTCACTAGACAGATCGCATTCTAAAATATTTATAAATCAGTCATTTCTCAGCTTTACTGAATGAGTAAAATGAACGCGTAAACTTTTTCAGATTTCTCAATGAATGTCTATGCATTTGGGTTACTTGATAAAGTGTACATGAATAGTAAAAGATATCGTTAACTTCACATTTATATTCTTCAACAGAATAATTAATATAATCAGTGTTTATCAGGTATTTCTAGGATGTGTAAATAGATGCAACACCTCATCTGTTTTTCATCGTGCTAAGTTATTAATTTCTCAGCTTGTATTTATCTCTTTCAAGTCTTTGTCCTTGTAGCATTGTACCACGGGGACACCTACAGTCCCCCTCTTTTGACCCATAACTGTGGCCCGATGTTTAATTTGATTACAAGTTTATTCCAGCGCCTGACCCACACACCGGTCCATTCCTGTGATTAATCGGGCCCGGCCACGGCAGCCATGATGGATCTGGTGCGGCTTCTCGGCTGAAGTTCATTAATAATTGGAATGTTGCAGAGTGTGAAGTAATGAATACTAATTATTCCTTTCATGTCTGACGGAGGAGCATGAGCCAATCCATCAGCTGGGACTTTAATTTGGTGAAGTAATGGTTCTATCAATAGTACATTAATTCCATCTTTTGAAGAAATAGAGCCGGAGCGGACCCGAGCCTTGGCGGAACCTTTGGCATGAGAGTTGTTGCCGCTGGCTGACAGGCACAGGGTAATTAGGGAAAAATTAAAAGCCGCCACTTTGGCCAACCAGGCCTAATTTAATTGAAATGCAGATTGGGATAAATATTGACTGCTGGGAATATCATCTTCCAGTTTTATTTAATGCCTTTGCCTGTGGTGGCTATTGGGAGCATTTGTCATCCTTTTCTGTTTGCTTCATTTAGACATGTTGGTGAAACTGGTGTCTAGTACGGGTGGAATGCTCTTTCCGGCTCTTTGCGTAGATGGCAAGCTTTTTTCAGAAAGTGCTGTTTAGTACCAGCTTAAAAGTGGTCGCATTCTGAATTCATAACACAGTGTGGTGTTTCTACAGGTACATCAGACTGGGTGATAAGGAGTGTGAGTTTAACAGCGCTTTCCGTCTCCTTCTACACACTAAGCAAGCCAACCCTCACTTCCCACCGGAGCTGCAGGCCCAAACCACACTTATAAACTTCACAGTGAACCGCGCTAGCCTGGAGGAACAGCTACTGGGGCAAGTGGTCACGCATGAAAAGCCTGAGCTGGAGACGATGAAGGTCAGTTACAGACGTTGCTCATAATGATCTCACATTGTATAAAGAGCTAAATAAACTAGATTTGCATTTCCCAAAGGCAATACAAGCATTTACAAGGCAGGATAGTGTGAACGTTTTGGGTAATGGTTACAAATTTGCAAGGAGGAAAATACCAGAAAGAAAAGAGTTTTTTCCATCTTTCATAAATGGGAGATTTTCAAACTTGAATCTTGACTTTTTTAATTTAAATAAATGTAAATGTAAATAAAATAAAACATTAAATAAATAAATAAAAGCATGCAATGCAATAATTGTGAATGTCCCCCTTTTTTATTCATTTTATTATGCTGTTTGCTGTCAAACGATTAATCGTGATTAATCGCATCCAAAATAAAAGTTCTGTTTGTGTACTGTGTATATTTATTATGTACTGTATATATAAATACACACACATGCATGTATATATTCAAGAACATTTTTATATTTGTATATAAAATGTATGTATAATATAAATTATATAAATAAATACATGTAAATATTTCCAAAATATATACAGTATGTGTATTTATATATATATATATGCATAATAAATATACACAGTACACAAACAAATATTATGTAAACAAAAACTTTTATTTTGGATGTGATTTAATTGCAATTAATCATTTGACAGCACTGTCTAAATTCAATCTCAAAAATGTAATTTAATAAGACAACTGTCCTTACATTGTCCATTTTTGATTGCTTCAGTTGGAATTAAGCACCCAGCAGAACTTGTGTCAGATTGAGCTGAAGAGACTAGAGGATGAGTTGCTGAGCAAACTGTCAGCAGCAGAGGGCAACTTCCTGCGAGATACAACCTTAGTGGAACAGCTAGAATATACTAAGAATACAGCCAGACACATCCATCACAAGGTATGGTACCTCATATTGTTGTTACTTGCTCAGATCTTTTTTTTTTGCATTGTTTGTGCAAGATGGACTCGCAACCGATGTGTTAAAAAAAAAAAAAATATAGAAATACAAATAACTGGAAAGTACAAAACTATATCATTCCAATGGCATGCTATAGTAAAGTGTATAATCATTATGTACATTCTTCTAAGAATTAGTATCTGATTGTATATGTCAACAATTGTGATGTTTACACAGGCTGTTGCAGCTCGAGAGAACGAGATAAAGACCAATGAGGCACGAGATCTTTACCGGCCAGCGGCTGAGAGAGCCGCCCTACTCTACTTCACCATTAAAGAGCTCCACAACATTAACCCCATGTACCAGTACTCCCTCAAGGTAACACACTATACTGGAAAAAGTGAAAATGTGTAGTTCATTTCATTTCAGCATTTATTGGCCAAGTATGCATAACATACAAGGAATTTTCTGCCGGTATAAGGCGTCACACACACACACACACACACACACAAAAAAGTTACATAGCAGAATTTAGAATTTTTATGGCTACTGGAAAAAAGCTATTCTGAAATCTGGTCATTCTTGTTTTAACCAGACTATAACGCCTTCCAGAAGGTAAAAGTCTGAAAAGATGGAATGCAGGATGTAAAGGATCGCGGACAATCCTCAGAGCTCATTTCTTAACCCTTGACAAGTGCAGATCTTGAAGGGAAGGATGAGGCTGCTTATATGCTGATTCATCTCCATCATGAATAAGGCTAATGATTGTAGTGTCATCAGCAAATTTTAAAAGCTTGACCGTAGAATCTGAGGAAGTACAGTTGTTCGTATAAATAGAAAATTACAATGGGGAAACCACGCACCCTTGAGGGGCACCAATACTGAGGGTGCTCGAGGGTGAACATGTGTAGTTGTTGTCCAGAGTAATTACTACACAGTATCTACATTACCATTCAAAAGTTTGGCATTGCTAAGATTTTTATACAGTATTTTTATTGTTTTGAGTCTCTTATACTCACCATAGCTGCGTTTAATTGATCAAAAACATAGTAAAACAGTAATATTGTGAAATATTACTACAATGTAAAATATTGATTTCTAGATGTATTTTAAACTGTCATTTATTTCAGTGACAAAGCTGAAATATCAACAGCCAGTCTTCAGTGTCACATGATCCTTCAGAAACCATTCTAATATGCTGATTTGGTGCTCAAGAAATGTTTTTTTATCATTATCAATGTGGTTTTCCAGATTTTTGGTGCATAGAAACGTTGACAGCAAAAGAACAGCATTTATTTTAAATATAAGTTGGTTTGTAACCATTTCATAGTCTTTACTGTCATTTTTTGATCAATTTAATGCATCCTTGTTGAAAACAAAAATTACAGACCTCAAACTTGTGAACTTCTGACTTATTTAAAAATAATATTTTTGCTGTAACAATATAAGTTGATTCAGTCACATTAAACTATATTTTGGCCTAAATAAAACGTTAATTTACTTTAAAACCATAAAATCAGGTTGTGCTTGATTGTACATGCACAAGTACTCTTTCATTATAAACAAAAAACAGCAACATCATAATCCCAGTAATATAAATATAATATCATATCACCATTGGAAGGAATTCCAGTATACTATTGGGCACAATCCAGTAGCATTCCCATTCATCTCAATGACAGTTACAGAAATGCTGTATCTTTGCTTCACAGGCGCTAAGTTTCAGAAGCATTTTTAGATGTGTTACCTCAATATATTACAGACAGGGAAAAACAGTAGGCTGTTCATAGATAAATCAATTACATACACTATTCCATTCTAAGCAACAGGTTTACTTCTTGTCCAAATAATGCTATTATTTAATCTCAACTGAACTTTATTTTACATTTAAGGCCTTCAACAAAGTGTTCCTCAAAGCCATTGCGAGAGCTTCTGGTGATGAAGACGTATCAGTGCGTGTTTTATCTCTCACCGAGGCCATCACCCACTCGGCCCTTCAGTACACCTGCCAGGGGCTCTTCCAGAGGGACCGACTCACCTTCCTCACCCACACTGCCCTCCAGGTGAGTGGGCCGGGACACCGGCAGAATAGAAACACCTCCCATCCACCCACCACCACCTCCTCCCTTCCTCCTCCTGCACTTTGTCATTCACATCAATCACTCCACTTTTCTGCCCTTACATTAAGTTCCATTAGGCCCTGTCAGTGGAGTCGGGTCCGTTCCTATTGATTAACTCTCACAGCCCGGGCACCCCTCTCCCTCAACTGGTCAGCTCTGACAGGAGGGTGGGCCGCAGTGGCAGAATGCAAATACCTGTCAGGATAGCACCTGTTTTCCCTGCTGCAGTCTGTCTCCACTGCCTGTCCTTCACACGTCCACATCAAACAGAGTAAAGCTGTTCTGAGATCCGCTTGTCCTTCACTGATGGATGGGGACATCTGTATTCAACAGACCTGTGGTCTAATGTCCTTATTACTTTGCACCTCTGGTGTTTTATTTAGATACTTCTGACGAGGGGCTTCATTGAGGCTCAGGACCTGGAACTTCTGCTGCGATTTCCTGTAGAGGTTTGTCAGAGCAGTCCCGTCAGCTTCCTGTCTCCACAGGCCTGGGGTGCCATTAGGGTAAGAACTGCCTGTGCCTGGAAAACACTCTCTTTCATGTGTTCAGATGTCATTTAGCATTGCCCTTTAGAAAATGATTAGTCTGAAGCACATTTTCAACCTCTAAATAAGTCAACCCATCTAGCCCAGGGGTGTTTTTGAAATGTGAAGGACTCCCAAATATATGTGACCCTACATTTATACTCTAATATTATAAAGACAATGTGTTCTCTCCTAAATTTAAATGCCTTTTATTTGGTCATTGCTGTAGATTATTAAAATATTATATGGAAATACTTTGTTTTCTTATTTAGTATTAAGTTATAATAATTGTCTTTTTAACCACCACTATTAATTATATAGTATAAATTTAACAATATAAAATCAATCATAAATATAATATATACTAGTGCTGGGCAACAATTAAGCGTGATTGATCATTGCCCAGCACTAATATAAACATAAACTATATAAAATTGTATTTAATTTTTTACAATAAATAATTTTAGACCGTCTTATGAAAGCAGATTGAAACAGCAATTATTATTAAATCAAGTTCTGTGAATGTAAAAACATTAATTTGATCATTTATTTATTTACATTATTTATATCGTAGCATATATAAAATTTGTATTATATAATATGTATGAATATGCAACATATTTTAAATTGATTTTAAAATTGATTCTAATAATTTGAACTTTTACATCCCAAATGTAAAAATTTATGCTTTTTTTTTGGCCCTAGCACCCCCTTGCAATTCTACTGGGGTCTCTGGAAACTAAGTTTGAAATCTAAGTTTAAAATCTAGATCTAGATTTACTTTTTTTTTTTATTATTATTATTTATTTATTTATTTTTATCTAAAAGTAGCATATGGGTTTGGAAATAAGGATAAGTAAATAATCATTTAGAATTTTGGGTAAACTTTGTGAATAATATGTGAATAATTATAAAAATATATATATATATGCAGAGATTATGCTATAAATATCATTATTATTAAATATAATATTTTTGAAGATTGATCCTTTTTTCCAAACCTTAAACGTAATTTCATTACAGAGCTTGTCCATGCTGGATGCATTCAGGGGTCTGGACAGGGATGTGGAAGGTTCTGCCAAACGCTGGAGGAAGCTGGTGGAGTCAGAGTGTCCAGAAAGAGAACGTCTCCCTCAGGACTGGAAGAATAAGAGTCCCCTCCAGAGACTCATCATTCTCAGAGCCTTTCGGCCTGACAGGATGACCTACGCTCTCCGGTAATGAGCATCTTTCAGAGAACCATCAGAGAACAACCAATATCTGTCTAAAATTTTACTTTAAAATCAGCTGGAGTTGGCTGAATTTGAACACCAATGTTTTGGTCCTTAAACATTGTCTTTTTACACCAGAAATTTTATTGAGGACAGTTTGGGCTCCAAGTATGTGGATGTCAGTCGAATGGAGTTTGAAAAGTGTTTTGAGGAGTGCAATCCCTCTACACCGGTGTTCTTCATCCTTTCTCCTGGAGTCAACCCCGTCAAGGATGTAGAAACACTTGGTAAACACAGAATCTTTTTACACTTAGCCTAACTTGTAACATAATCAGAGTATTAAACTTATCATATTTATTAACTAGGGCTGAAGCTTGGATTTACCACAGACCAGGGGAACCTGCATAATGTATCCTTGGGTCAAGGACAAGAGATTGTGGCTGAAAGAGCGTTGAAGACCGCAGCCAAAAAAGGACATTGGGTCATACTGCAGGTAGAACATTTTTGGTTAATTTCTTACCAAACCAACCTACAATAAAGTGTCCAAAACTTGGAAAACATTAGAAAACTACAAACAGAATAAATGTCAAGTGTTACCCTGGAGAGCAGCCATTATTTAGAAATATTTGACCACTTAATGCCACAATTTACCAGTCAAAATAGTTTTCCAAAGAACTGTTTTGCCAAAAATGCTTCTGATATATATGGATCTGTGACCCTGGACCACAAAACCAGTCATAAGTAGCACGGGTATATTTGTAGCAATAGCTAACAATACATTATATGGGTCAAAATGATCGATTTTTCTTTTATGCCAAAAATCATTAGGATATTAAATAAAGATCATGTTCCATGAAGATATGTTGTAAATTTTCTACCGTAAATACAGTGCCCTCCATAAGTATTGGAACAGTAAAGACAAAATTGCTATGTTGGCTGTAGAGTCAAGACATTTGCAAATATGATTAAAAGATGAATATGAGACAAAACTACAGAATGTCACATTTTATTATTAGCCGTTTCAACACATACATGTTTTACCAAATAAAAAGAACAGCACTTTTAGAGTTCATCCCACTCATTGATGTGAGCATAAGTATTGGGACAGTTGAACATAAGGCAGATATAAAAGATTAAAAGCTATTATTTAGTTGCAGATCTCTTGCGCACAATCACAGCAGTGAGTCTGTAACCCATAGACATCACCAGACTCTTGGTCTCATCCTTTAAAATGCTTTTCCGAACCTTTAATGCAGCCAATTCCAATTGTTGCTTGTTTGGGGGAGTTTCTGCCTTTACTCTCCTCTCCAGCTGGTGAAATTCATGTTCAATCGGATTTAAATCTGGAGATTGACTTGGGCAATCTAAGACTTTCCATTTCTTTGCCCTTATAAATTCCTTGACTGAACTGCAGGGTGTTTTGGGTCATTGTTCTGATGCAATATGAAGCACTTCCCAATGAATCTGGTGGCATTTGCTTGAATATTGGTAGGCAAGATGGATTTGTAACCTTCCAAATTCATTCTGCTACTGTCATCATACATTAAGTCATCAGTAAAGTTGAGAGGGCCTGTTCCAGAGACAGCCATGCATGCCCATGCCATGACACCACCTCCACCATGCTTTACAGATGAGGCTGTATGCTTGGGATCATTTGCAGTTCCCTTTTTGTCTCCACATTTTTCCTTTCCCATCACTTACGTAGATAAAGGTTCATCTTTGTCTCATCGGTCCATAAACACAGTTATAAAACTGTTCTGGCTCACCTTTGTGCTTTTTTGCAAACTCTAATCTTGCCTTTGGTGCTTGTCAGAGGTTTGTATCTTGCTGTGTAGCATGTAGTCTCCTGAGGACAGTAGATTGTCAGAGCATCACCCCAGCTTTCTGGAAGTTGTTGGTGATTTTACAGACACGTCTTTTATGGTCCATTTTCACAGCTTTTATGATTTGTCTGTCATCAACTACTGTTGTTTTCTCAGCCGATCAGGTCGTTGTTGGTTGCTGGTGTCGCTGGGGGTTTGCAAACTCTTGATTTCTCCATGGCCTTTGTCTTTGCTAGAGCTCTAACTGACTTCCTCTTTTCTTTTAGCATCCAAATTACTTGCTTTTCTCTCAAAGTCAACTCCCTCATCTTCATCCTGGTTTGTGTGTCATCATCGAATGCAAGATTCAGAATGCAGAAGTAATGGATATAACTAATACGACACATTCCCTGCTTTTAATATCTGAAGAATTAATGCAACAGGACACAGCTGATCACTTAGAAAGACCTGTGAGGCAACGTTTCCAATACTTATGCTCACATCAGATAGAGGGATGAAATTTATGAAAACTTCTTAACTGGTAAAACATCTGTGTTAAAATGTGACATTCTGTAGTTTTGTCTCATATTCATCTTTTAATCATATTTGTAAATGTATTGACTCCACAGTCAACAGAGCAAATTTGTCGTCACTGTTCCAATACTTTTGGAGGGCACTGTATATCAAAACCTAATTTTTGACTAGTAATATGCATTGCTAAGAACTTCATTTGGACAGCTTTAAAGGCGATTTTCGCAATATTTTTTTGCACCCTCAGATTCCAGTTTTTCTCGGCCAAATACTGCCCTATCCTAACAAACCATACATCAATAGAAAGCTTATTTATTTAGCTTTCAGATTATGTATGAAGCTCAATTAAAGAAAATTGACCCTTATGACTGGTTTTATGCTCCAGGGTCACATATGTATGTTCTTGTAAATTTAATTTCTGTTTCAGAATGTTCACCTGCTGGAACGATGGTTGGGTCATCTGGAGGAGCTGTTGGAGAACACAGGCAGTGATGCTCACTCAAACTACAGAGTGTTTATGAGTGGAGAAGCATCCTCCAGCTCCCATGAGCACCTCATCCCTCGCACCATCCTGGAGAACGCCCTCAAACTCACTACTGAACCACCCACCGGCATGAACTCCAGCCTACATGCAGCTCTGGACAACTTCACCCAGGTCTTCACACACTTGACACACAGACAAAATCAGTGAATTCCCATGCAGACCAGACAGACATTCTGCTTCCTGTTAATAGAAAAAGTGGAAACTAGTAATCATATGAAATGAGTGGAATGAAATGACAAAAAAATGAGGTGACTCTTAATTTCCATTCTGCAGGACACTCTGGAAATGTGTTCTCGAGAGCAGGAGTTTAAAGGTCTTGTGTTCTCACTGTGTTACTTCCACGCCTGTGTGACTGAGAGGAGGATGTTTGGACCTCAGGGTTGGAACCACAGATACCCATTTAACAATGGAGATCTGATCATCTCTGCCAGTGTCCTGAATAACTACCTGGAGGCCAATACTAAAGTAAGAGACCAGCATCCATTAACCTGAAAAAAATATAATGATTCAATCATAATATCAATGAATAATATTAAAAAACTTTTATTCAGCAAGGATGCATAAAACTGATCAATAGTGACAGTAGCTATGTTTCCATCACCTTGTTTTTATGCACATTTTGAAGTATCACATCAGAAACTCATGATGGAAACGCCAAATTTAGAAAAAAAAATCCTTAATTCACAAAAAAAAGTTTTTACGCTTGCTTAAGGTGGTTTTTGATTTGTGCGAAAAAGGGTTCATTCAAAATAATGAGAGATGGAAACGCATTTGCCGAATAAATTCCTCCATGCGCATCAAAATGTCATGTGACTTACTGACTTTGCGTAATGGGATGGAATAGCCTGACTAACTAGCGGACTGATCTTGTTGCACATCATCTGAAATGTTGTTATGGTCATTCTCGAAGCTGCTTATGTACTAAATAAATCCTTTTTATTACTTACTGTCTTGTCTTTTCCCACAGTGCTGTATAATTTCATCACACAAAGCGAACATCTCACTGTATCCACAAAATCATGTTTTTCCTCTCGCAGCATTACTTCACTCACAACCAATTATGGCGGCTCTAGATTTCACCCCTCCCCTCAAAAAACAAATGTCCTTCATTATGTTAACCAAACAGTAACCTGTATGTGCGTTCACCGAGGATTCATTAGGCGGCAAATGAAGCGTCATGCTAAATGTAATTACATGCGTTGTGCGTGACACCGTACAACGCTTTATAAGTGATCACTGCAATTAGAGCTGATGAAAGAAGCAATTTGCAAAACAATACAGGTACAAATGATGGTGAACCTCTAGCGTCTGTCATCGGTTATAAGCCACCCTTGTTCTTCTCTCCTTTACAATGCTTTATTATCAGGCCAGACTTAAGCCAAGCACAGCAGGAGTTCAGGAAGAGCTTGATTTTTGCTTGAATTATACATGAACTTAATTTTTTTTTGTCTGGTGTAGAGCCATTTGAAATAATACATTCACTACAGGATGCTCTCCTATCACCCAACATCAGTTCCTCAACTCGTACTCCCTGCATCCAGCCCTTTTAGCAGTTTTCACCATGTATTTTTTTTTCCTCTGTCAGAACTTGCCAACCTGGCTGAAAATAATGCTGTGGGTATTAAACGCAGGGCGCTGAGAGATCAGTTTGTGCTGGAGGTTTGACATTTTGGTTTGTTAATATGTGTGGCTCAGGTACCGTGGGAGGATCTGTGTTATCTGTTCGGAGAGATCATATACGGAGGTCACATCACTGACGAGTGGGACAGGAAGCTCTGCCGTACGTACCTCCAGGAGTTCATCAATCCCAAGACGGTAAAGACATTCAAAGCACTGTAATATTCTACAACGCCGCACCAAACATAGTTGATCAAAGCACTGTTAAATCATCTGATTTAGCTTCAAGACAGAATTAATGTACATTTTAAAAGTCAATCAGCTGAAAACAAACGTTTATTGGTTCTCAACCAGTAGTTCTCAACCAGAGGGCCTCTGCAGCCTTGCTAAAAAGACATACAATCAAGATATATTTTTATCCAACAACAACTTTTGTTTTTATTAAAGAACATAGTCTTTAACCTTCAGAATCACAAAATTAATTGGGTTTAATTAATTTACCTAAATAGACACACCCAGTTTGTAGTAATTGCAACAGTGAGAAATCAATGTAATTGTGAGATATTAACAGATAGGTCTTTTGTATTGTTGATTTAGATTTGAGATGTTGGCGTTGCACTCAAAAGTGGAGGTAGATTTATGTGAGCTTGCAGGGACAGGATTTAAAGGGAAAATTCACCCAAAAATGAAAATTCTGTTATTAATTACTCGCCCTCATGTCGTTCCAAACCCGTAAGACCTTCGTTCATCTTCAGAACATAAATTAAGATATTTTTAATGAAATCCGAGAGCTTTCTGACCCTGCATAGACAGCAACACAACTACCATGTTTAAAGTCAGCATGAAACGGAAGTAGCGATTTAAATTGTTTGAAACTTTGCGCTGTTTGAAAACTTCGGCTCCTCATCTGATCGTGCTGTTAAGCGCTCTCAGCCATACACCATCTGGCGAGGATCCACACATGCCTTCAAAGTTCTGACCAAAGAAACTTTAACACCTGAGGCCAAAAGAACTCTAAACAGACTTCCTAAGAGCGTCATCGCATCACAGAGAAACCAACCAATTGCAAGAGGGCATCCCCAGTGACATCACGCAAGGACGACTTCAGCAGCCAATCCGCACCCGGGGTTCCCTCAACCAGGAAAGGAACGAAAAAATCTCAGAGCAAGTAATCAAATAATTCTCCATAATTCTGCTGGAAACTGGTTGCATTCATCTTTAAGAGTAAAGATAGTAAAGTTCCTTGCTTGTGACTCCCTCAGGTTGAAGTTAGAGCATTCTTGAAAACGAGCATTAGAACCTTAAACTCTCTTCAAATCAAAACAATTCATTTCCTGCAGCGTGTATGTGTGTTTGTGTGTACTTATTCTGTTTTGTGTTATTTGAGCTTAGTAGTGTTGTAGAGTAGCAAATAAACTTTGATTTATTAAGAAATCTTGTGTCTGGTGCTATGTGATTTTCAAGTCTTAAACTATTTGCCAAAGATCGCGTTACCTATGCTAAAATTTACCTATGCTAAAATTACCTATGCTAAAAATGACCTAATCAATTCGGTATTACTGTGGCCACGGGAATAATCTGAATTGTTAAAACATACTGGTTTTAATGCTTGCTGGACAAGTCATTAATGAGGTATCGTTAATAAGGTATAAGTTGGACGTTTTGATTAATATCAATTAATCATACGAATATGAAATCGATACGACTCTATTTCCAGAAACTAAAATTAAATTAATAGTTCTAAAATTACTACAGGTCAATGCATTTATTTCTATAAAGTGAAGCTTCAGCTTTCCCCCTGTCCTTTATCCCAGCGTTTACCCCTTACATCACTAGCTCCGCACTTGCGCCATCGCTCATGACACGAAGAGAAGATGAATCGTTTTGAGGGGGAGGGGAGGTTAACATTTTTGATTAAAGATTACAAAGGCACATAAATTAAAAAAAAAAAATTAAAGTGCACGGATAAATTATTTATAATAAACACTACAGTATTCCATTAAAAAATAAGAATTTTCAATTTTGATTTCATGCCGACTTTAAGGCCCAGAAAGGTAGTAAGGACATTGTTAAAATCGTTCACAAGCAGAGGAATGCACACGCATGCGTTGTGATACTCTTGTGAATGGCAACGGAGGCCGTGTAGTTTTTGTTTTCTTTGCGCACAAAGTATTTTTGTAGCTTCATAAAATTAAGGTTGAACCACTGATGTCACATGGATTATTTTAATGATGTCCTTCCTACATTTCTGTGCCTTGAACATGGTAGTTCCCTTGCTGTCTATGCAGGGTCAGAAAGCTCTCGGATGTAATCAAAAATACCTTCATTTGTGTTCCGAAGATGAACGAAGGTCTTGCGGGTTTGGAACGACATGAGGGTGAGTAATTAATGACAGAATTTTCATTTTTGGGTGAACTATCTCTTTAAGCGAACTAAATAATTGGAGAAATCCTATACACCGTATATCAGAGAGATGTTTGTTGCTGCACCCAAAGATCGAGTTATGATATTTTGATTAAATGGGTAAAAAAAAAAAAAAATGTAAACATATGGATGAATCATTCACAATAAGATAAATTACATTTACAATATAGATAAGGCAAAATTTCATGTCATGTTGACCAAGTCTCACTGTGAGGTATAAAGTAGTAATTGTGAGAAATAAAGTCAGAATTACCTTTTCAAACGAGTGAAATCTGGAAAAGCCTGCAGATTTTTAGAGGTAATGTAGATTTGCAAAGAGATCTAGATTTATGTAAACTCTTCAAGTGCTTCATTCAAGTTCTGCAGACAGCATGTTAAACTGAGACTAAACGGTTGTATGTGGACCTCACACATTAACTACCTTTGAACAGATCAGGTTTGTACTTACTGCAGCTCTATGAGGCTCTCTAGTGGTGTGGATATACATTGTATGACACAATTTACCTTGATATGGTTTATAAGCAGTGTTGGGGAAAGTTACTTTTAAAAGTAATGCATTACAATATTGCGTTACTCCTTAAAAAAGTAACTAATTACGTTACTTAAGATACTTTTTATGGAAAGTAATGCGTTACGTTACTTTTGCATTACTTTTTCAATATGTGCAGGACTTGATTGTTTTTAATACAAGAAGTTCTAATTATAGCAAATGTAAAAGCCCTTTCACACCAAAAAGTGTAATGAATAAACCTCAGGCTGAATAAGCAATAAAAAAACAATGAAGCACAATTGTTAGTTTATCTAAAGTCATTTTTGCTTATTAGTATGGTTGAACTGGATCATCAGAGGTCAGACATTGGTTAATAAAATGGGATTAGATACATTTGTGTTGTTTAACATATTTAATTATTGCAGGTTTGCGTCATATTCTTGTTTGCATTTCACTGTTTTAATTCATTTTGATGAATACCAAATCTGTTTTTTGCGAGTGGGATGAATTAATGCACATTCACATTTAGTCTAGAACTACAGTAACAGCATGTTCACACAGAGCACTGTCGGTCAATAAAATGGAAAAAAAGTAACTCAGATATTTTCTTGTAAATTAAAAAGTAATGCGTAACTTTACTAGTTACTTGAAAAAAGTAATATTATTACGTAACTCGCGTTACTTGTAATGCGTTACCCCCAACACTGTTTATAAGCATAGACAACAAAACACAAGCTCAATGTACTAAATGTCTTTTGGTTCCCACATACAGAAGACACGTTTATTGTGTTCAGGCCAGGGTGTTTGACATCATATTTTTCATGCTAACGTTTTTATCTTATCTTAAGTGTGTCTTCTCTGGTGTGTGAGGTGATTAAGGTTGTTTTCCAGCAGTGGTCAGGCATGCAGCCCAGTGTTTCCTCACTGAGCCTCATTAGGCCCCAGGATGAGCAGCCATCAATCACAGAGTTTATCTTTAGCCTTTCCACAGAGCTGCATTACTCTCCCAGTGTCCAGCAGCAGCCCTGCTATCGATTACCACACACACCTTTATCCGTTACTGAGCAATACTCAAAGGTTTATTAGCATGGTAACATGTTACAATGATTATCAGGACAAAATATTGTGCAGAAAAAAAACAAGTGATCATATTTGCAACCTAAAATCCTGTTGAGTCACTTGATAAGATTGTTTGAATCTGTCTTTTGGTTACCAGACAACTTCTTTAACCATCATCTTCTCCCTTTCCGATATACATCTCCCTGTCGCTCCATGACCTCTCTCTGTAGTTTGAAGGAGAGTTGTTCCTGTGTCCTGGGTTTCCAGCTCCTCCGGATCTGGACTACACTGGGTATCACAGCTACGTGGATGAGAGATTGCCCTCGGAAAGCCCTGGTCTCTACAGCATGCACCCTAATGCTGAGATTGAGTTTATGACGGCCACGTCTGATGCCCTCTTCAAAACTTTACTGGAACTCCAGCCGAGAGACTCATCAACAGGAGAAGGAGCATCACAGTGCACAGAGGAGAAGGTAAAACTATCATTATTATTGTCATCATCATCATCATCAATGTTGAAAACAGCTGTGCAGCTTTTTTTTCAGGTGATGCAGTGACTTTTTTTAATAGTTTTGAATAGTTTTTATTTGCATTGCATCAGAAATCTTTTGTAATATTATAACAGTCTTTACTGTCACTTCTGATTAATTTTAATGCATCTTTGATGTGTGTGTGTGTGTGTGTGTGTGTGTGTGAGACTTTCTTTCTGCTGTTGAACACAAAAGAAAATATTTTGAAGAATGTTGTAGCCATTGACTTCCATAGTATGGGGAAAAAAATAATAATACTATGGAAGTCAGGGGCTGTCAGCTGTCTGGTTATCATCATTGTTCAAAATATAATTTGTGTTCAGCAGAAGAAAGAAACTCGTACAGGTTTGGGACAAGTGCAGGGTGAGTAAATGATAACAGAATTTTCATTTTTGGGTGAACTATCCCTTTAATGGTTTTTCTACCATTTTCAAAAAGTGAATACGTTAATAAAATGTTTCTCCTCTATGGCTGTAAAAAGCTTTTGATTCTTTTAGATAGCTGCATTTAGAATGTATGGTAATACTCAGTTTTTCATTTCTTTGGTCAGGTGAAGAGTGTTCTGGATGATATGCTGGAGAAATTACCGGAGGAGTATAATCTGGCAGAGCTCATGTCTAAAACAGCGGAGAGGAGCCCCTACATCCTGGTGTGCCTGCAGGAGTGTGAGCGAATGAATCTGCTGCTGGCAGAAATACACAGATCATTAACAGAGCTGGACCTGGGACTGAAGGTAGGAGACAAAACAGTCAAAACAGATGATTACTGATTATTCAGAATCAGTTGTATTTGAATACTGCACCTGCATTTATTTCTTAACTTTGTTTGGGGAAAACCCCCCTGAAATGTCTGGAAAGTTTTTATACTTGTGACAATAATTGTGACACAGTTCATGAATATCGATATTGCTTGGTATCCTCTATAATGAGTCATAAATTAATTAATATACTTCTCCATGGATATACACTGTTGTTCAAAAGTTTTGGAAAAGATTTTTAATGTTTTTTTTTAAATAAGTATATTTTGCTCATCAAGGCTGCATTTATTTGATCAAAAATAGAGACAAAACTATAATTTAAAACAAGTTTTCTATGTTATTGTACTTTTAAAAGATAATTTATTTTCATCAGCCATTACTCCAGTCTTCAGTGTCACATGATCCTTCAGAAATCATTCCGATTTATTATCCATATGCTGATTTATCATCAGTGTTGGAAACAGTTGTTACTGCTAAATATTTTCTTTGTGAAAGTGAAAGTGAAGTGACATACGGCCAAGTATGGTTCCCATTCTCGGAATTCGTGCTCTGCATTTATCCCATCCAAAGTGCACACACACAGCAGTGAACACACACACACCGTGAACACACACCCCGAGCAGTGGGCAGCCTGTGATATTTTTTTCAGGATTCTTTGATGAATAAAAAGTTCAAATTTAGAACAGCGAGCTGCCAGAACAGCTTACATTTTCAAAAACCTGCAGTACCCCGACAAGAAAAAGTGTGTACGTCTGCTCAGACCCCGACGTGACATTAAACACATCTCCACTTCAAATATGAGCATTGGCGAGGATTTAAGCACACACACACTCTAAGATCAAATCTGTGCATACGCACACTTTATAAAGGAATTTAGAACATTCTGCTGAGATATGTTTTCCTTCAACTATAATTAAAGGATTTTACCATTTAAAAAGAAACCACAAAGGAAGTAACATTGCTATCACTTCATTGCCTGTGCCAGTAAACATGAATGAGGTTTTATATTTCGTACTCACAAAGACTAATAAATATATGTTAAACAAAAAAAATATTAAAATGATTAAATAATAATATAGAAATTAAAAAAAATAATGGAAATAATTAAATATATTAATACATTTTAATAAATAAAACAAAACTGTAAACATGTAAATGAGTTCTGATTATACATGTTTTATATGTATTAATACTACTACTACTTCTACTAATAGTAATAAATAATACCAATTATTAATAATATTATAACATTGTTTAGAATAAAGTATAATATATATATATATAATTAACAAATATTAACAAAACAATTAACACTCCACAAATGATTTATTGTTTCATTATTGTAGATGAGTATTGAACTTGTATTGAAGTTTTGCTTTTCCTGTGAGAAAAGTAAAGAGCACTGTTGCTACATCTGCCTTTGCTCACCATCTTATGCATGCACATATTTTTACAGCAAGTGTGAATCGTATGACTGTTCTCTAACATGATATTACAGGGTGAACTCAGTCTCTCCTCAGACATGGAGCAGCTCCAAACGGCTCTGCTCTATGACAGCGTTCCAGAGAGCTGGAGCAGGCTGGCCTACCCTTCAACCAAAACACTGGCTCTGTGGTACAGTAGCCTTCATATAACTTCACATTACAGAAAAAATCACTGTAGGCTTTAGCGATAAGGTCTTCATAATCATATCCTGCAGGTTCAGTGACGTTCTGGCTCAGTGTCGAGAGTTGGACACATGGACTCAAGACTTTGTGTTTCCTGCTGTGGTTTGGATCTCTGGACTCTTTAGTCCTCAATCATTTCTCACAGGTAAGACAAATGCACACATGAACACATCCCAAAAAAAAAGACTTGCTGCCGTTGTACTGAAAGTGTTCTGCTTTGCAGCGATTCTGCAGAGTATAGCTCGAAAAAACAAGTGGCCTTTAGATCGGATGAGCCTGTCTGTGGACGTCACCAAGAAAACCAAGGATGATTATGGGCATCCTCCTCGAGAGGGAGCGTACATCCATGGACTCTTCATAGAGGGTGAGCGTAAACTCTATTGTAATGTGAATTTCCTGTTTGTGTGGATGAATGTTACACGGCTCTCCTCCTGCAGGTGCTCGCTGGGATAGCTCCTCGGGTCTGCTATCAGAGGCTGTTCTGAAGGAGTTGACTCCAGCTATGCCAGTGCTGTACATACGCGCAATACCCATCGACCAGCAGGATGTGAGGAACACCTACGAGTGCCCAGTGTACCGCACCAAACTCCGCGGCTCCACCTACATCTGGAGTTTCCGTCTCAAAACACGCCAACCACCTGCAAAGTGGGTTCTGGCAGGAACAGCACTGCTTCTGTCCGTGTAAACAACCAACTCCATTCTGCTCACACAGCTTGACTTATATAAGTTATATGCTGATCGAATAATTTTTAGCCAAAAGTGTTTTTGTTTCGTATTAAATGCAAATAAGATGTTATGTTGTCTGATGCAGGGCTGCACGATTAATCGAAATAAAACCAAAATCATAATGACTTTTATCAAATCGCAAATGCTGCAATTTAATTAAATATAGATATACGTTGAGTTTCAGGTGACGCACATCTTTTACACACAAACCTGTCATGATCCATGTATTTAGTGTCTCCGAGTGGCTCAGTTCGCAGTAAACGATTCCATCTCTACATCTGCTGTGCATTGTCGCTTATAACATGTATTTGGAAACATGCGCCAACCATCTTCCCAAAATTGTAATGAAAGATTATGAACCAGCTGTTGTCATCATAAATACATTTGAATTATCAAGCTTTTTTTGTCAGAAAACTGCATTTTATTGTAGCACTGCAATGTTAAAAAATTATAATTATTAAAATTATACTATTTTTCTTAAAGTGCCCCTATTATGGACTTTTGAAAATGACCTTTCATGCAGTGTGTAACAGGTCTAAGTGAATAAAAACATCCTGCAAAGTTTTAAATCTGAAAGTGCACCGTTTATAAAGTTATTGTCTCTCAAAAGAAAGAATAGACTCTGAATCTTTGAAACAAGTTGTTTTTAAAATGAATCCCAAGCCGTTTCATGTTGGCGTCAACATGAAATATTAGCATATTTGTTGTTGTCTTGTTGCGCGCAGACCTGGGAAAACCTGATTTTCGCGTCGCGAAAATGCAAATTCATTGTTTGCCACTAGGTGCCGCTTTTGGAGCGGTAAAAATAGCTGTTTGCCCGGTAACGGCTGTACACAAAGCAGTACTGCACTCACAAACGCCGATTTAAATGAAATCGACCAATCGGACCAATCACGGCAGATTAGAGTCACGCAAAGGAGGGGTTTGGAAAAATGTATGGTTGAGCAAATAAGGTAAAAATTAATGCATATAAGAAAATTAACATGTTTTTTGACCTTGCATGCATGTCAACCTGTTGTTGGGGACTCCCAAAACCAAAATATGAACCTTTCATAACCCATAATAATACTTTTTTTTTTATTTCACAGTGATATATTATTTAAACAGTATTTTTTTATTTTCTTATTTAATATTTTATTTAGAAGCTAGTAACTAAACATAACATGTTGTTTTTACTTATAGTCATTTTGATGTAGAATCTCAAAAATGGGGCCAAATTGTGCAGCCCTACAAACAAGTAGCCTACAGCAAACCGTGGATTTTTTATCAGAAAAATCACAATTATATTTTTCCCAAATCGTACAGCCCTAGTTTTACAGAAACATCAGCATACTGTAGAAAAGTTGCCATTATTGGCATACGTATTGTAACACTGTGCAATATTGATGTTGTTATTAGCTTAATTAAATTTAAAGCTTGTTCTTGGCAGCTCTTCATCTCCTCCAGTGACTCCCAGTAGATTATGAACCAGGCTGATACTGATTTTCAAATGAGGTGTGTTTGACCTTCCTCTCCTGCTGAATACAGCTAGATAATGTGATTCATCTCACGTCGGGACAGAAACCAATTTGTTATCTTCTCAGAATGACATGCTTGGTCATGTCCATTTTTCCCCCTCATGTGTCCCTTGATGTGATTTAATAACTAGCTACAGTATATTGCTGAACTGAACAAATGTGATTTTGTTCAATAGTGTTTAGAAGCTAAACTATTAAACAAAATTCTACACCGTACACAATCACAAAACAACATCTGCTGTTGGTCTGAGATTGTCCGTATGGTTCTTTGCTATGACGCAGACCTCGTCAGGAGACAAGAAAATGATACATCTGTCCCGGAGAGGGAAATGAGAGGTTAGCACAAGCTGTGGAGCTGTTCCTCCCCTCTCAGTGAGTCCAGCAGCGGCCTCACAGCAGGTAATAATGGCCCAGAACAGGATGGATCTGTAACTGTTTAGACAATTCCTTCTCGGCTCACACCGAGACAGCTGAGACGCACTGTAAGCAAATCGAGCGTCACAGAGAATATTCACACTATTACTGACGCATAATGAAGTCTGAGGTTTAGTAGGAAGTCACTATTTGTAGACCCAATGTGGGAGTTTTGTGGCATTTCCTGTTAGTCGATATGAGCTAATGTACACTTAAAAGTTAACAAACCACTAGGTGGCAGTACGTGTCTAGTTTACGTTTACATTTTCAAACATACTGAATAAAATTTTGTAAAATATTAAGCAAAAGATGTATTTTACAGCATAGGTGCACCCGAAAAAAAGACTGCCAATTATTATTATTTTTTTCTTTAATGTCAGGCTCTTTGTGAAGAAAACTAGTGCAAACAGCAGCTACAGTCAGTCACTGCTAACATTTTTTTTCTGAAGGTGAGATGTACACCTTGCTATTGCTTTATGGCCTGTTTATCATTACTTATTAAAAACAAAGTCTTAGTATTTACAGAGTTCACATGTGAACCTCACAGGCATTATCAGACTGGTCAATCAATGGCGGCGCCAAATCCTTCAGACCATCTGATCACATTTACAGTACAGAGCATCTTTTCTTTGTATTTCGAATCTGTTTCGTCTTCCCTTCTGAATCAGGGACAAGTTTGTTGTTTAATAAATATCTCAATGTCTCAAGTCAAAGTACAACTTATACAAGAAATCTATACATTTGCTTTCTTCAAGCACCATCTCATGTAAGCCATTACAGAACCGTTGCTCAGTTATTTTCAGTAGGGCTTTTCCAATCAAATACATCTGTAATTTAAAACCAATTATTTCTATGACAGTCTGCAAAATAGATTGCACAGATATTGTTTTTTTTCTCTCTCTCTCTCAAATATATGAATAATTTTAAGATGTCCTTACAGTTTATGCAAGCTCAACTAATTGTCGCTTTAATCTAAACGTCTACTAGCTTCTGGTAACAACTCTGCACCTAAATACAGTGTACTGCCTGATTGTCTACAAATTGTTTGTTGGCCATGATCTAAAAAGGCATCACATTGTTTTGTTATTTGTGCATGTAGCTCAAATTTCAGACTAATTGGACTACACAGGAATATGGATGTGCCTATTATTTTCCCATGTATGCATATGCTCTTATTTATTGGTGAAACTCCATATTTTGCAGTGGCAAACTGGCTTAAAATAACTAAAAATCTGTCCTACACTACTGAGTGAAAGTGTGCTGTATGAAGACATCTCAACGTGATCTTTCTGTACTGTAACTTACAGAATACTGGATCACTGTAACGTTTCCTGTTATAACCGTTCTATAGATTTTTGCTGCTTTCTTGCATGATTCAGCTTCTTTGTTCCTGTCACATGGTTGAACTGGCTGAGATTTCTTTGGCTGTGGCTTCTGTTCTGTGTGGTCGGCGTGATTGTGTCTCTCCCTAGTGGAGGACTTACTCGTCACAGTCTTCGTTTAGAGGAAGGATGCTGTCCTGTCTCCAGTAGTGGTTTTAGGATATATCGAGTTGTTTTATGTCCTGGGCTCAAGTCTGTGTGAGAGCTCAAACAGAGTTTGTTGATTGTCGATGACGTGCAGGTAATTGATGTATGTTCTCACTTCCACGCTGTCCTTCTGGGACAACATGTTTCCTAATGGACAAAAAGCCAAAGATAATTATTACACCCAATAGAAATCAACACAACAGTAGTGAGGCTGTCTTTCAGTGTACTTGAAACCACTAAACTGGGACAAAACTCTAGTGTAGACAGATCTGGGTTATGCAGTAATATACAGTCTATGCGTTCAAATTTAAAGGGATAGTTCACCCAAAAATGAAATGTTTACGTTCAGTGGATACTCTCCAAAATGGCGCTAGGGTGACACGGAGGAGACGAATTGTTTAATAAAGTCGTTATTTCTGTTTTCCTTGCATGCAAAAAGTATTCTCGTAGCTTCGTAAAATCACGGTTGAACACCTAATGTCACGTGGATTATTTTACCGATCTCCTCGCAATGCTTCTGGACATTGATCGTGTTAATTACATTGCTGTCTATGGAGAGCTCTCAGATTTCATCAAAAATAGCTTAAGGTTGCAATGTTTTTGCAACTTCATTTGGGTTCAGTTGGGCAGAGATTACACACTTCATCAAGGTAGGAAATATTTTAAATGTATAAATCTGTGTGATTTGAGCACTTACCCATGTGATCTGTCCGACACTGCCTGATAATCCGCACTGTGTCTGCTATCATGTGCTGTACATAAAATACATTCGCTTAGCTTGCTTTGCTCATTTGATGGGACATGATATTAAAGGAAGAGTTTGCCCAAAAGTGTGTATTCTGTCATCGTTTACTCACCCTCATGTCATTCCAAACTTGTATGGCTTTCTTGGGAAAAAAAAAGAAAATCTGGAATGACGTGAGGGTAAATAAATGATGACAATTCTCATTTTTGGGTGAACAAGCTCTTTAATAAAAAAAAAATACATATACATCTATAAGATCGAATTGTACAAAATACATCTATAAGATCGAATTGTTCACTTACTAGTTTGTCAAAGTTGACTAGGTTGTCGAGAAATGTTTTGTTGCCCTCATGAATGAAGGTAATATCTGTTCAGATAGAAATTGTTTGGACTTTAGTACACGCATTACTTGCAAAAACAATCTCTCAAGGAGACTCTCTCATCATGTCCTAACCAGATACCTTGCAGCAAAGCTTGATAAATGCTTATTCTTTTGTTCTAATTTTATTGTTCTAGTTTTCTATTTCTGCTGTGCTGTGATTGGTAGCTCTGTCCACTGCAAAATCTCATTAGTCCAAAATCCCACTCTTCATAATTGAACATTCAAGTCAGCTAGAATGGACATTCACCCTATTTTCTAAATAATTCATCTCCAAGCATTTATTTCATTATTTTTTTCTCTGTGAAAATGACAGACTTCTCTTTGGTGACTTATTCTGGACTTCTCCAATCATGTCGTCCACATAAATCCAAACCCATGGTGTCACGTGCAAATATTTAATAATCTGATGATATTCTGTATGTTAAGAAGCATAAATTTGCTTACTGCACCTTTCAGAAGCAGAGGTAGGAAAGGGATCTTGGGAGACTTCATCTTCCTGAAGGCATCTCTGTAGGCTTTGTGATTTAAAGAAGGGTCCTGCGGGTCATGAAAAAGCATTCATGTGTATATGTTTGTTTTATTTTACACTGAAACCATTTGGTTTGTCTCAAATCTCTTCCTCTGTAACACCACCTGCTGTTTCCTCCCTGGAGGCCGGAGGCTCTAATATGATTACGGCTTCATATATTACATCCTAATGAGCCGTAAACAGCACAAAATTCTCTAGCAGGAGGTGAACTAGCAGGAGGCAACTTAAGATTGTGATGAGACAATCACTTACCGTCAGACTCTCCAGCTCGGAGAACAACTTCCTGAACTTCCCTGGGACTTTCTGAAATGAACAGAAGAATTGAGGCCAATGCACAGTTCCTGTACACTTACACTCTAGTTCCTTGCTTCTAAAAACATAACTCATCATAAATATAGACTGAGGCTGGAAATCTAAGTGCAACACTACCACTTCTTAATATTTAGTAGTATATTTCTGTGCATTGGAGTTGGTGTTTTCCTACCTCCCATGTCTGAGTGAGTCGACTGACGGCGGGACTGTTCAGTCCCATAATAATAGCAAAGAATGAGTTCAGGTTCCTCTGTGCTTTAGAGCTAAATAAAGAAAGGAAGATAACATGAGTGTGTTCACCACCTGATTCATTTGAATAGAAAGAAGTACAACCACAAATAATTTCACATTTCAAGAAACATGCCGCCACAGTGTTAGAGTGTTCCTTTAGCACGTTACTATGTGATTGCTTGCCGACCCAAGTCAAAAAGTGTATGATATTCTTGAGCTTGGATATGGCTGTGGTTTTCTGTTTGTGAGCGTATACTTACTGTGCTGCGATCTTGATGAATTTCTTGAAGAGCTGCACACGTTTGCAGAGGGTCGGGCACAGCAGCACTTCGGTCATCACCCACTGCTGAGTCTCATTGCAGCGCTGCAACAGCTGCTCCAGCGCCACGGTGTGGCCAGCGCTCGCGTCACGGCTCAGAGTAAAGTACACCAGCTCTTGCTGCAGAGAAAGGAAAAATGACTCTCAGATTTCATAATCAATATCTTTATTTGAAGATTTTTTTTTTTTTGAAGAGGAACAAAAGTCTTATGGAGGGTAAGTAAATGTCAGATTTTTCGGTCACTTTATTTTAAGGTTCATTTCTCACTATCAACTATGACTTTTGCCTCAAACTCCTAATTTTCTGCTTATTAATAGTTAGTAAGGTAGTTGTTAAGTTTAGGTATTAGTGATGTAGAATACAGTCATGCAGAATATGTGCTTTATAAGCACTAAAACAGCCAATATGTTAATAATAGACATGCTAATAAAAGCAACTAGTTAATAATGAGAATTGGTCCCTATACTAAAATTTTACCAAACTTGTTTATATATAATATTTAAACCTCTACTATATGATAACATATTATGCAATAATTCCAGAAGTAATCCACTCAATGTGATCACTTCCACACACTCAGTCAGTAATAGTGATTTTACTAAATTTGCAACACACATTTAATAAACAGAATGCTATCATGGGTGTGGGATTCGGGTCACACTTTATTTTAAAGGTCCAGTTCTCACTACTAACTATTAACTACTTTTACCTCAATAAACTCCTAATTTGCTAATTATTAATTTCCTAATTATTAATAGCTAGTAATGCATAGGGTTGGATTAAGGGATCTAAAATATGGTCAATAAACCATTAATATGTGCTTTATAAATACTAATAAAAGTATTAATATGCTCGTAATATGCATGCTAATAAGTAACTAATTAATAGTGAGAAATTGGTCCTTAAAATAAAAAGTTTTTTTTTTTTCATTTTTAAGTGAACTAACCCTTTAATGTTGGGTTATGTAGCATTAGATGATACTAAAATGTGTATCAAGTGTTTTGTAGGAAATATTTCCTTTCATTCCAGACAGATATTATATAAAGCAAGTGTTTAATTTATTTATTTTTAATGCTGTGGTTGTTTAAACTGGCTCTTTGTGTCAATACTCACTACCTAACTGGCTGATTTTAAATAGAAATTTTGCTTTAATTTAGTTTGTATTTCAAAGATATCCTTTCCAGGACACCTTCTCTGGTGCTGCACTGTCTGAAATGTGAAGACTTTACCTCATGGACGTTACTAAAGAGACTCCAGTCACAGTTGGTGAGCGACATGGCTACATCCCACGTGTTCATGCTCAGCATCTTTACTGAGCGCTGCTGCCCGTTATCAGTGAAGGGACTCTGGGAGAACAGAAGACAGACACTCCGCTTATTATTAACAAGTACATTGTTATTTCTCTGATTTAAAGGGGCCATATCATGAACAAAAGCATTTTATTTGCTCTTTTAAATTAAGAATTTAATGTAATATGTATACATAGTATTCATTAATGGTCTGATTCAACTGGGAAGGGAAGGGACTAAGATAAAGTGGGTCAATCACAAATTAGAACCACAAGCATATTAACATATGACCACCCATATTTGCATATCAACACCTATTCGATAATCTGCAACCTGATCCAGCATATGAGAATGTAACACTACTGGCTCTCCTGAGCAGTGAGGTTTGTTACCAAATTTATTATTTTTGTACACTGCTCAAATGTATTTTTGTACTTGCATAGATTTTGTTTCTGGCATAAAATACTGGCAGGAACTTTGTTACAGGTAAAGTTTATAATACAGTGCCTTAAAGGTTGTACAGTTGTGTGTAGAACTAATGGTGTGGAAAGCAGATTTCTTTTAAGTGCAGTTCAGAGAACAGCATTCTGACTCTCACCATGATCTCAGTCAGGTCTCTTCTGCAGACGTGCAGCCGCTCAGCAGGACTGAGTGAAGACGAGAACACACACTGATCCGACTGAAGCAGAACCTTCTCTGGAGAAAGAGAGAGAGAGGAATAACAATGGAGTGAAAGCAGCAATCTCAGGGAATACCAAAAGGGCAAACAGTGAGCTAAAACAGAAAAGAGGCAACAAAAAATTATTTAGAAAAACGTTACTTGGTCCCAAGAACCATTTGGTCAGAAAATAATAAAAGAGTTCTTACAAAATACTCAAGGTCATGATATGCCAAAAGTGAGTAAACAAACTGGCGAACCACTAAAAATTGGTACGCTGTGTTTTACAATAACTTGCAACCCAGTGTATCAAAATACTATTGGTTAAATTGGCAGTGGGCAGAATCACACAGAGCAAAACAAAAACAGACATTCTGACATAGAATGCACATTTCAAAGTAGAATAACTGGCTTTAGCATTGTTTTTTCGGAGAAACAAGTATGTGAGCTTAACATTTCCTAAATATCTGCAAACATACGGTATTCTTTATGCTTTAGAACAGTCAAAACAATTACATACAGCACCTTTAAGACAGGCTTTTAGCTCTGTTGTACCCTAATGACTTGTTTAAAAGCATGATGGTAACCCCTGCAGACCTGCAAACAGGGATGTCTCACAAAGCAATCAATATGAAAACAGGCAGATATATGAACTTGTTCAGACCTCCAGGATATGTGACGGCCATCAGCACCATGTCGTCCTCAGCACAGTCGAGTCTTTCGGCCACAGTGCTCAGCAGTTCCTGAACACACACCTCGCTGTGCGTCTTCACACTCACGTATGAGTCTATGGTCACGTACACACGACACAACACTGAGGAGAAACACACACACACAAACGCCCAGCGCTGCATCAATCAGCCACCAATTCACATAAAAAAATGCCATAAAACAAGATTCTCACATAGTGTTATTCATAAACAACCTGCTGTGGTGGTTCTCCAGCAGCTCTGTAGTCAGGCAGAACACTATGCGAGTGTAGGAGAAAAATATGAGGGAATATTTGAGGAGTTTACCTTCCTTCCTGTCCCTCTGCACTCCTCTCACAGGGTGCCAGCTCTCCTTCAGACTCAGCTGGTAGAAGAGAGCTTTATTCTGGAAGATAGTAAACACGTGGCATTGAGAATATTATTGTTTATGAGAAATACACACACCTTAAGACAATGGTGAAAGCCTGACACTGTATAACTGAGTAGTGAGCAGTGTTATTGCTGACTAAAACTAAAACAATTAAAACTTAATTGAAACATTTTCATAAAGCTGAAATTAAAATAAAAAACAAACTTTAACAACAATTTGAATTGCTATACTAATTTACTGCAATAAGTAAATATGGCTAGATATTACTAACAATTACTATAGCTAGAAGTGGAATAAAATAAAGCTAAATAGAAATATTATAAATAATAACAAAAGCACATAAAATAACTACAACCTGACCTACGATTGTAAAAATAAAATAAAAATGAAAAATAAAAAACCTAATTCCAAATGTTAATAAATACTATAACGTAATATAAATAATACTAAAATAACACTGAACATAAGAAATATTTTTATTTCTAAAATATTAATTAACAGCAGGAAATTCATAGGTCAATTTTACATTTACATTTAGTCATTTGGCAGACGCTTTTATCCAAAGCGACTTACAATTGGGGATTTTATCCAATTTTCTGATTAAAGGTCTATTCACACCAAATATGATAACTAAAAAGATAACTATAACAATAACAATATTAGCGTCCACATCAACATTCCGTTTATTCTAACCATGCATTGCAGTTTTTTGTCAGCCAATTTAAATGCTTGAGCTCTTTAAAGCAGGATGGATGCTGATTGGCTTTTGAAAGCGAAGTTCTTCTGCATTGTTGCAGTTATCACTATAGTTATGGTGTAGAATTAAAACTTTCAAGTTATTGTTATCATTATTGGTGTGAACGGACCCATATTTAAAATTTTTTATAATATTTCTGAAGTCCATTTTTGAAAAGCTCTCTATCGCCATAAAGAAACTGCAAGTTACTTTAGGATGGACGGATTTATTTTAAATTTTTTTGCATCTTCCACCTTACAATAAGTACCAAGTACGAATGATAGAAGCGGCGGAAGCCTGAAATGTCATGTGAACACAACAGATCTGAATATATATATATATCTATAGCCTATATATAAATCAGTTTCCTCTGTAGTAACGTTCTTGCATTTAACAGTCATAATTTTGTTTTATATGATCATTCCCACCCTCTCTCTGACCCTCAGAACTGAACTGTTTTTTGCTGATGTACCTTTAAGACCTCTACATGTAAATGACTTTTGTCATTAGGGTGAGTTGTGGAATATTAAAGGCATTGAGTGTATTTACATGCACATTGCACAATCTTACAATAATTATGCTTAAGCTAACAACATGTAAACTTTCGGAGAAAAGTCTAATGTGAACGCAGTTATCTTGCACTGTTAGGTATTTCTAATGAGCTGATTTTTTATATAGTTATCAGTGTTTCTCACTGATATATACTGTAAATGTGGGCTGATATGTTAGCAAAGCCACGGCTTGATTGTCAATATAGTGATTTCTGAAAAAGTTTTGTGATACAGCCTCTTTAAAACACAAGGCGTTCAATCAAAGTCCACTGAGGTGGTTTCATTGAGATTCTGTGCAGGTAATACAATGGCTGGTCGGTCTTAACTCTTACCTTCCTCTGCGGAGAGTATTCATCTACCGTGCTGAGAGATGAGAGGGGTAGGAAGATGAGGGAGACAGAAAGAAATAGAGAAGAATGAGCCAAAGGGATCACTTGAAATATAAATGTGCCATTATATCAATACTGCAAGATGGCATCTCCCACCCGCTGCGAGGAACGCTCGTAAAAAGCCTTTTCTCATTCAGATCAGGCCTGAATCATCAGCGCTATCATTAAAGTCTGACACGGTGTGATTTACTGATTGCCTCATCTAAATGAAAGCGTGCAACGTCCTCATCCATGCACACCTCATTCTGATTAAACAGCCTGATAAAAATGGGCAATCGGAGGGAGCTTTATAGTTTCCATATTCCCCATCTGATGCCTCTCTAATTAATCATTGGCCTTTCATGAAGCACCAGCAGGCGTGTGATGTATAGCCGAGAGGTCAATGCCAGGACTTCTGCTTACTAAACAGAAATATTGGATAAGAGCTCATATGCGAAGCAGAATTCATTTATTCTGCTCGGTCCTGATCTCTCTGATCTGAAAATTACAAAGCCACTTTCCTAATTCCGTGTTAATAAAGTTCAAGGCGTATGCACTTAAGAAGCCTATCCCTGACTATACTTTAGTTACAGTATAAACATGGCTGTTCAGAAACCAAGGCAAGGTGAGACATGTTTTTAGACAATTTTTAGTACTTTTATATTTTTGTAGTTTTGTAGTGAAACAACAATAATGGAGAAGACTGCTGACTTGGCAATGCCAATGTGAGACATGGTCAATCAAGTTCTCTGCTTTTAGCAGCCCTCCCTCCCCCACACATACAAACAAGCCACCAGCAACCATTCACACACACCCCCAACCCCCCTGCAGATTGCTCAGGTAATGTCCACATTTACACATGAATTGATGCTAATGATAGCCAAAAGACTAGCCAGTTAGCATCCACTTGGCTAAAGGAGGGTTACAAATTTCTGGGACTTCTAGTGTTAAATAGAAAAACTAGTAAATAGTAATTAATTACTTTTTTAGAGTAACTAACTCAACACTACAGGTACATTTAAAAAAATTAGAATTTCATGAAAAAGGTCAATATTTTTTGTCACTCATTTCAGAAAGTGAAACCCATATATGATATAAATTCATTACACACAGAGTGAAATATTTCAAGCCTTTATTTCTTGAAATTTTGATGATTATGGCTTACTATTAATGAAAACCCAGAATTCAGTGTCTCAGAAAATTAGAATATTACATAAGATCAATAAAAAAAGGATATTTTAAACAGAAATGTCAGGCTTCTGAAAAGTATGTTCATTTCTATGCACTAAATACTTGGGTACTCCTTTTGCTTTAATTACTGCATCAATTCGGCGTGGCATGGAGGTGATCAGCCTGTGGCACTGCTCAGGTGTAATGGAAGCCCAGGTTGCTTTGATAGCGGCCTTCAGGTCATCTGCATTGTTGGGTCTGGTGTCTCTCATCTTCCTCTTGACAATACCCCATAGATTCTCTATGGGGTTCAGGTCAGGCGAGTTTGCTGGCCAATCTAGCACAGTAACACCATGGTCATTGAACCAGCTTTTGGTACTTTTGGCAGTGTGGGCAGGTACCAAGTCCTGCTGGAAAATGAAATCTGCATCTCCATAAAGCTTGTCAGCAGAAGGAAGCATGAAGTGCTCTAAAATTTCCTGATAGATGGCTGCGTTGACTGTGGACTTCAGAAAACACAATGGACCAACACCAGCAGATGACATGGCAGCTCAAATCATCACTGACTGTGGAAACTTCACACTGGACTTCAAGCAACATGGATTCTGTGCCTCTCCCCTCTTCCTCCAGACTCTGGGACCTTGATTTCCAAATGAAATGCAAAATTTACTTTCATCTGAAAAGAGGACTTTGGACCACTGAGCAACAGTCCAGTTCTTTTTCTCCACAGCCCAGGTAAGACGCTTCTGACGTTGTCTCTGGTTCAGAAGTGGCTTGGTAGCCCTTTTCCTGAAGACGTCTGAGTGTGGTGACTCTTGATGCACTGACTCCAGCTTCAGTCCACTCCTTGTGAAGCTCTCACAAGTGTTTGAATCAGCTTTGCTTGACAGTATTCTCAAGCTTGCTGTCATCCCTGTTGCTTGTGCACCTTTTCCTACCCAAATTCTTCCTTCTAGTCAACTTTGCATTTAATATGCTTTGATACAGCACTCTGTAAACAGCCACACCTTTCAGTAATGACCCTCTGTGATTTACCCTCTTTGTGGAGGGCATCAATGTTCGTCTTCTGGATAATTGCCAAGTCAGCAGTCTTCCCCATTATTGTGGTTTCAAAGAACAATAGATATCCGGAATTTATACTGTAGAGATGGTCATTAATTGAAACTCAAATGTAAATATTTTAATATTTTGAGATACTGATTTTTGACTTTCATGAGCTATAAGCTCTAAACACCAAAATTAAAACAAAAAAACTTTTGAAATGTTTTACTTTACATCTAAAATATATGAAAGTTTCACTTTTTGAAATAAGTTACAAGAAAAAAAAAACTTTTTCACGATATTCAATTTTTTTTAGATGTACCTGTATATGCATACACACACACAGTGTTGAGTTAGAGTTAGTTACTCTAAAAAGGTAATTAAGTACTAGTTATATCTCCAACAATGTAATTATATTACTAGATTACTCTCTTTAAGAAGTATTGCATTACTAATTACTTTCTAAATCCCATATCAACCTTGACCAGTTGAGCAATACAAGGACAGACATGAAACTGCTCTTTAAATTAATAGCATAAAGCTGCATAAATTATTCTTGAATTGACCAAAGTGTTTAAAGGGAGAAGGTTACATTAAAAAAATATACATTTTATTATTAGATGTTAGATTTTATGTATAATTGTTCTAAACTCTATACAGTATTTAATTCAATTACAGCAGAATTAATTGTAATTAAGTTACAGTAAAATTAAGGGTAATCCCTTATTTTACTTTTTCGAAAGAAAAATAATTACAGTAATTAAAGGAATATCTTCTTTTATGTTCAACATAAGAAAAAAGTCATACAGGTTTGGAACAAAAGATATCTATAACATCATATATAGATAGATAGCTATGTTTTTTATCATGGATGGACACACGCACACACACACGCCTATATCAGTATTACAACACAACTAATAACTAAACCTGGTATTAATCAGCAATGATTTACCTTTAAATTAACATATAATAATAGAATTGAAAATATATACTATAATATTGCAATAATCTGACAGCCAGTGATTGGCATACTTTTTATTGTAAAAGTGCAGCTCTAAAATAAGCGAATATAAAATATTTTAAAATAATTTTTATATATAATAATTTTAGAAGTATGAAAGTTGCATTAAATTAAAAAAAGGGGGCAAAGGCGGTACTTAGAGCTAAATTCTGTCATTATTGCCGTCAAAGATTGTATGTCCTTGCCTTCTGATGTAAAATATTGTGCATTTTGTAGATCCTTGGATGCATCGGCTAGTTGCAGTTAATACATGTTGAGAGAAATTGAAAAGAAGCCCAAGTCTTTTAAATCCTTTTCAACAAATTGAAGCTCAGTTATCACCCACAGCAGAATCTCTGTCATCTGGGACTGACTGATGAGGGTTTCAACTGTCAACAGACTGTGGGATGAGAATCTCACACAGCAGAGCTTCTGTGTAACATCATTTCACTCCGTTATCATCTCTCTGTTACTCTATTTCTCATCACATCTCCCAGGGAACACACAAAGGGAGGAAGTCGAGGAAAACCATGTCATGTTGGGCTGGGAAATGGCAGCATGGATAAAAACTTCTCCGACTTGATTTATTCAAAATGTAGATGAGAGTTTATAGAGCATCGCTCTGTCTTTTTCTGGCTCTCATTTTGTTTTTAGGAGGGTGAATAAAGGAGGTGATTGTGCGAATATAAATAATGCATCTTAAAATATCTACCATAACGACAAGCTTCCCAGAAATCAGTTATGAACTTGAAATGGATCGTTTAAGCCTAATAAAACTAAGTGTGTAATTTCAGCGGTTGTGATGAGGTGACTCACTGTCTCCTTTGCATCCGCAGAAGACTCTGAAGTTCTTTCAGATCCTTCTCCAGCGAGGGAAACTCATAGAGATCATCCAGAACGTATCTGTACAGAGTCTACAAATGTGAAATGAACACAAGATTGACATTTTAGGTTGTAAATAGGAATTGTAAACCGGATTTGTGTGCACCATTTCACCGAGATACATGTTCACATGCAGCCTTTGATAATGAAAATGTCTGAGGGCATTTAAAAATCTTCTGAAGCCAGCAATAATCTCGCCATCTCGTCCTCATTATGTGGCATTAAGGAATCAAGAGCTGTAGGGGTGGTGGCATTTTTGTATTTCCAAAAATAATTCCCTCCCTTCTCTTCATCCGTACCTTGAGGAATAGTTTGGTGTGCTCATCGTCCCGCGGCAGGTCTGCACACAGCGAGCTCCACTGGGACAGCAGGTGCAGAACTTTTCGTTTCCTAAGCAGAGTGTCTCTCCCCTCCTCTTTGATCCTGCCTTTCTTCGAACAATAGGTGGACCAGGAGCAGTTAAGGCATCAAATCTATTCTAGCATGCTAGACTACTCAAATACACAGTTCAGAGGAAGGAGGAAATGCCTGTGGCTGAATTCTCTGTATTAAATTAACAGGGGTTCAGTAACAGAGAATTAATTGCGTGCCCTCGGCTAAACGGCGTGGAATTTGTTAAGTGGTTTAACGCCAGATCGATTGTGTTGTTAAGATCATGCAAAAGAACATGTATAACATAGTTCTGCATGGTCACAGTAGAGTTCCATGAATTGTTTATTGTTTCATGGGGGTCTCAGATCTTCTTACATTACAATCTATGACAGAGGATACACAATATATAATGCACAATAAATAATAATACATGATGACTATATACACTACAAATCACTGTACACTAGTTTTGGTCTTATGCTTAAAGTCTTGAATTTATTTTTGTATACTTAGATTAATTGCACCTACATTTATATTGCAAACTAAAAAATTGTATGTATGCGTGTATCTATCTATCTATCTATCTATATACATTTGTATTAATAAATTCCTTCATTCATTAATATTTAATTTAAAAGTACTGTAAGCATATAATATATGTTACACATTTACACATTACCATTTAAATTTGAGATAAGAAGAAAAAATAAATTAATACTTTTATTCAGCAAGGACACATCAAAAGTTACAGTAAAAGACATTTATAAATGTAAAAAAAAAAAAAAAAAAAAAAGTTATTTTGAACTTTGTATTAATTAAAGAATCCTGAAAAATATATAAGGGTTTCCACTAAAATATGAAACAGCATAGCTGTTTTTAACACTGATAATACATGTTTTTGAGCAGCAAATCAGCATATCAGAATGATTTCTGAAGGATCATGTGACACTAAAGACTGGAGTAATGGCAGCTGAAAATTCAGCTTTGCATCACAGAAATAACTTACATTAAAAAATAATAATAATAATTAACCTTTCTTTTAAATTGTATTAATATTTAGCAATTTTACTGATTTTACTGTATTTTTGATCAAATACATGCAGCCTTGGTTAGCAAAAGTGACTTCTTTTAAAAACATTCAAAAATATTACTGACACCAAACTTAGAAATGGTTTATATCGTTTAGTAAACACAGTTCACCTTTAAAAATGTAAGCAGGCAGCTATTATAGCAAAAACGACATCAGCAATGAAGCTTATGAGAGCATGTGTGCATGATGTGAAGGATATTGACCGAGTAGTGCTTGGCACAGGTCACTGGTGGACATGAACACAGGATACGTCAGCAGGAAGTCATCCAAAAGATTCTCTGAAAATGAGCAGAACATGTAATACACATTAGACAGTTTTAGTAAGACAACACAAAATCATAAAAAACCCTGGAGAAACATAACAATGAAGAATATTTTTAGGATTTTAAAGTAGTAGTTCGCCCCTGTCATTTCAGTTTTATTTGTTTCTTTGGAACACAAAGGAGACGTTTTGAAGAATGTTCACTCTGCACTATAATGATGGTGGCTGAGGCTCGAAAAAAAAAAGGCCAAAAAAGCATAAAAGCATCATATGACTGCAGTTCTAAGTGCAAGTCTTCAAGTCATACAGTATCTTTGTGTGTGAAAAAAAAAAAATAATTGTTTTCCCTTCATAATAAAAAACTTCATTCAAAAACTGCATGTTGTCTTTATTTGTGTTATCTTTGATTCATATTTAAATTTGTTTGATGATCTGAAACAAAGTGTGACAAACATGCAAAAAATTAAAAAAATCAGGAAGGGGGCCAACACTTTTTCACACCACTGTATGTATGTATGTATGTATGTATGCGGGTTCGAGTCTCGGGCCGGCAGGGATTGTAGGTGGGGGGAGTGAATGTCCAGCGCTCTCTCCACCTTCAATACCACGACTGAGGTGCCCTTGAGCAAGGCACCGAACCCCCAACTGCTCCCTGGGCGCTGCAGCATAAATGGCTGCCCACTGCTCCGGGTGTGTGTTCACGGTGTGTGTGTGCGTTCACTGCTGTGTGTGCACATTGGATGGGTTAAATGCAGAGCACGAATTCCGAGTATGGGTCACCATACTTGGCAGTATGTCACTTCACTTAAACATAAGACTCTGGTGCGTGTAGTGTCATGAAAAATTCAACACAGCTGAATCAAACCCAACAGGCAGTTTACATGTGCTCTTGTTTGATTTCTTCTGTTCTCTCTCTTTCCTCCTGACCTCCTTTCTCCTACATTACCACACTTTGCTATTGCACCACTTTAATTAGAGCTGTGTTTGCCTGGAAGCGCTCTGTGCCTCTGTTCATACATCATCTCGCTGTGAAAGTATGACTGAAGGAACGAGCGCTTGGTGCTTGGTGACCTTGAGCGAGACTGCTAATGTTTTTAATCTTTATCTCCCTCACAGAACAACAGAACGTTTCCTCTGTGTATAGTAATGGGCCACATTTAACCATATGCTGTGCAACCTTTGTTAAAGAGATTCATTTCATTCTGGAAAAACGAAGAACCCTTTATCATTCACCTTAGCATAACCACATATGGTAAGCAGGGATTCTTTATGTTTCCATTATTTCACCTACAGGCAGTATTTCTTGATAGAACAACAACTCAAGCAGCATTATAAAGCTCCAGTAGAGTATTTCATGAATGAATAGGATCCAAACAGATCTGATCAGCACACTGTTCAAGCACAACATATCACCAAAAAAAACAAAAAAAAAGGTTTATTAGGCTTTATTAATTACAGTGCCAAGGAAAGTTTTTTGCCCACTTCCGGTTTTATTTTTATTTTTTTGGCATATTTGTCACACTTAAGATTCAGATCATCAAACAAATTTTAATATTACACTCGTAAAAATAAAGGTGCTTCACGATGCCATAGAAGAACCCTTTTGTCTAAATTCCATAAAGAACCTGTAACATCTGAAGAACGTTTCTGTTTTACAAAAGGTTATTTGTGGTAAAAGAAAGTTCTTCAGATTATAAAAAGGTAAGAAAGAGATGGTTCTTTAAAGAACCTTTGACTGAGTGGTTCTTTGTGGAACCAAAAATGGTTCTTCTATGGCATCGCTTGAAGAACCTTTTGAAGCACCTTTATTTTTAAGAGTGTACACAAAGATAATGCAAGTAAATACAAAATGCAATTTTTAAATGATGATTTCATTTATTAAGGGAAAAAGGCTGTCCAAACCTACCTGCCCCAACGTGAAACATTAATTGCCCCCTCCTGTTAAATCATGAAAGCACTGTGATTAACCACATTATTTCAGAAAGCCCAGTTAAATTTCACAAGCCAAACCCAGGCCTGATTACTGCCAGACCTGTTGAATCAAGAAGCCACTTAAATAGAACCTGTCTGACAAAGTAAAGCATGCTTAAAGAGCAACACATCATGCCGCGATCTAAAGAAATTCAAGAACAGATGAGAAACAAAATAGTTGACATGTATCAGTCTGGAAAGGGTTATAAAGCCATTTCTAAGGCTTTGGGACTCCAGCGAACCACGGTCAGAGCCATTATCCACAAATGGAGAAAACTTGGAACAGTGGTGAACCTTCCCAGGAGTGGCCGACCTACCAAATTTACTCCAAGAGCGCAATGACGACTCATCCAGGAGGTCATAAAAGAACACAGAACAACATCTAAAAGAACTGCAGGCCTCACATGCCTCAATTAAGGTCAGTGTTCATGGTTCAACAATAAGAAAGAGACTGGGTAAAAACAGCATCCATAGGAGAGTTACAAGGCAAAAGCCACTGCTGACCAAAAAGGCTCGTCTCACATTTGCCAAAACATATCTTGATTATCCCCAAGATTTTTGGGCAAATATTCTGTGGACTGATGAGACAAAAGTTGAACTTTTTGGAAGGTGCATGTCCCATTAGCCATTACATCTGGCGTAAAACCAACACAGCATTTCATAAAAAGGACATCGTACCAACATGTGTGATGGTCTGGGGCTGCTTTGCAGCTTCAGGACCTGGACGACTTGCCATAATTGATTATAATGCATGCCATAATACTTTGGATATATATTTTTAAAAAAATTGGCTGCTAATATTTTGTGGAAACCATGATACACTCTCATAAGATAAAGATAAATAAATTATTATATTTATTCAGCAGGTACACATTACATTCATCAAAAGTGACAGAAAAACATTCACAATGTTACAAAAGATTCCACTTTCAAATAAATTATGTTCTTTTGAATGTCCTATTCAAAGAATCCTGAAAAAACATTTCCACAAAAATATGAAGCAACATCAAAATGATTTCTTTAAATTCATAAAATAAAAATAAAAAAAGAATGTAATGGCTGCTGACAATTCAACTTTGTCATCAGGAATAAATTACAATTTAAAACATTTAAATATGTAAATTAAGAAATATATATTTTAAATATTACTTATTTAATATAAAAAAAATATTACTACAATATATATTTTTTTTAATTCCAAACTTTTGACCAGTAATATAAAAACAAACAATTAAATCAATGTTAAAATACTGTATAATAATTATTTAAATTACTGTCATTGATATAAAGCCTAACATAATTGTGACCCTAGACCACAAAACCAGTCATAAGGGTACATTTTCTGAAATTGAGTTGAATAAATAAGCTTTCCATGAATGTATGGTTTGTTAGGAAAGGACAGTATTTGACCGAGATGCAACTATTTGAAAACCTGGAATCTGAGGGTGCAAAAAAAAAAAAATCTAAATATTGAGAAAATCACCTTTAATGTCCAAATTAGCAATGCATATTACAAATCAAAAATTAAGTTGACATTTATGGTAGAAAATTAGCAAAATATCTTCATGGAACATGATCTTTACTTAATATCCTAATGATTTTTGACATAAAAGAAAAATCGATAATGTTGACCCATACAATATATTGTTGGCTATTGCTACAAATATACCCGAGATACTTATGACTGGTTTTGTGCTCCAGGGTCACAATTTAGTTTGCAAATGACACTAGATATATTAATATTTTGTTACTTATCCAATGCATTTCATACTGTACATTTGCAAGTGTCCAAATATTTTTGGGGGCACTCTGTGTGATTTTTAAATTTGTGCATATCCAGTAAGACATTAATTACTGAAAGTATACTTATGACTTAGTTGTACAACATGCATACTGCTACAAGCAACCCTTGCTAATGGGTAAAAATGCTGCTGGTTCATTGCTTGGATCTTGTGGTTAGCAAGCCCTACTACACACCATCCGCACTACATCCTACAGCTTATAATACAGAGACAAAATCCAGAGATAGTGAACAAGAAGAGAAAGGTAGAGTAGAACATTAAATGGCCCTTAATACGCCTGACCTGTCTGCTGATCCCACTGAAACACACTATTACTCTCATAATGACATTTTTACTCTGACAAGGCCGTAATGACTGATGTGCATTCACTGTTCATTCCGCTTTAATTTGCTCTGCAGGAATCTAAATTTCACCATTCGCTCTCACAGACATCAATCGATATTCTCATCAGATCGACAGAATCTCTACATCTAAGCCTCTGAATCACACATCATAACAATCAATTTTTGGCTTCTGAGTAATTTAGACTCTTTAAATGTACATTCTGAACCCGTTTTAACAAATGTAACAACACTGAGCAAAACCTGACGTTGTGCTTTACTTGTTTGTTTATTTTTCAATTAAAGGTGGGGTATGTATTTTTTTCAAAAACGCTTCAGAAAACTGAGTCCAAGTACCAAAACAAACTTGTAGCCAATCAGCAGTAAAGGGTGCGTCTACTCATGATGTAGAGGAGAGAGTGCTCAGTGCTCATGACGAACATTAGCCGAGCGACGACAGAAAGATAGAGATGCATAAATAAACAAAAGAGGAAAACGTCTTGCGGAAAAAAAGAAGGCTTACACTGTGTCTACAACGGACACAATAGTTGTCTTGTTGTGCTGCAACAGCTAAAGTCGGTCTACACTTGACAAAGTGAACGTTGAAAATCATTTGAAATTTGTTTCAATATATCATAAATGGAACGCGGCAGCAGTTTACTGTCGGGGATTTGACGTGCCGTGCCACATCTAGTGTAGACAGCATCATTGATTATAATGAGTTCTATAGTATTTTGTCACGCCGCACCGCTCGCGTCTGGTGTAGACACGGTGTTACGATAAGGCAAGAAGTAGGACCCATATAAATATCGGATCAGCTTTCCAGCGCTAGAGAGAACTCAACGAGTGGGAAGGCCTGCGATCGGATGCCGAGGTTGCTTTGTTTCTTCTCGATAGGTAAGTAACATTGGTTCTGCTTTGTTTCACAGAACGAATCGTTGCCTGGGTTGCGTACATATGTGTGGGGCGGAGCTATCAAAATAGAGGCGAGACACTTTTGCGGTAGGGGCAAATTTGTTTTGGTGATTTGAAATATCAACATTGGCTACCAGAAATCACTTACCCCACCTTTAAACATTTTACTCAAATTATGTAATTTGTAATAAAAATCAAAATACTGTGGAAAAAAAATTTCACAAGTGGCCAGTGTATACATTCTGACTTTCTATATTCAAACCTTTATCAATGATACACAAAAAAAATGATTTTGAAAGTGACTTTGACACTTTAAATTGAAGTTACAATCATCATAGGAGAAAATGTCTCATAATTAGACACAGAGGAAACATTACATTCACTGAACACGTGCCTGAATGCAAAAATACGATAAACCAATTCACCCTCTTGGCTAGAGGATCAATAAACATTATCATCAAAATCAAATATGAACTGGTAATGAAATAGATCAGATCAAAACAAAAATAGGAAATAGTCCCTCAAACCATTATTATGAATTATTTATAAGCATTCAAAAGACGCTCATGCTTAAAATTATTCTTTTAAGCAGGAATCTGACAAATATGAATGTTAGGCTTAAAACAAGCCAATTTAGCCTGTGGGGTAAGATAAGTAAACTTAATATCTTGTGCAATTTTGCCTTTCAAGTATACAATCGTTCAAAAGTTTGTAGTGTGTGTGTGTGTGTATGTATGTGTGTATGTATGTATGTGTGTGTGTGTGTGTGTGTGTGTGTGTGTGTATGTGTGTATGTATGTATATATATATATATATATATACACATACATACAGTGGTGTTGAAAAGTGTTGGCCCCCTTCCTGATTTTTATTTTTTTTGCATGTTTGTCACACTTTGTTTCAGATCATCAAATAAATTTAAATATTAATCAAAGATAACACAAATAAAGACAACATGCAGTTTTTGAATGAAGTTTTTTATTACGAAGGGAAAACAAAATCCAAACCCACATGGCCCTGTGTGGAAAAAGTGCTTGCCCCCTAAACCTAATAACTGGTTGGGCCACCCTTAGCAGCAAAAACTGCAATCAAGTGTTTGCGATAACATGCAATGAGTCTGTTACAGCGCTGTGGAGGAATTTTGGCCCACTCATCTTGGCAGAATTGTTGTAATTCAGCCACATTGGAGGGTTTTCGAGCATGAACCGCCTTTTAAGTCGTGACGTATTGTCAAGTATGGTGACCCATACTCGAAATTGGTGCTCTGCGTTTAACCCATCCAAGTGCACACACACAGCAGTGAGTAGTGAACAAATCCACACACACACACACACCGTGAACACACACCCGGAGCAGTGGGCAGCCATGCTGCAGCGCCCGGGGAGCAATTGGGGGTTCGGTGCCTTGCTCAAGGGCACCTCAGTCGTGGTATTGAGGGTGGAGAGAGCGCTGGACATTCCCTCCCCCCACCTACAATTCCTGCCGGCCGGGGGCTCGAACCCGCAACCTTTCGATTACTAGTCCGACTCTCTAACCATTAGGCCACGACTTCCCCTAAAGGTCATGCCACAGAGGTCATGCCACAGCATCTCAATAGGATTCAGGTCAGGACTTTGACTAGGCCACTCCAAAGTCTTAATTTTGTTTTTCTTCAGCCATTCAGAGGTGGATTTGCTGGTGTGTTTTGGATCATTGTCCTGCTGCAGAACCCAAGTTCGCTTCAGCTTGAGGTCACGAACAGATGGCCGGACATTGTCCTTCAGGATTTTTTGGTAGACAGCTGAATTGATGGTTCCATTTATCACAGCAAGTCTTCAAGTTCCTGAAGCAGCAAAACAGCCCCAGACCATCACACTACCACCACCATATTTTACTGTTGGTATGATGTTCTTTTTCTGAAATACTGTGTTACTTTTACGCCAGATGTAATGGGACACACACCTTCCAAAAAGTTCAACTTTTGTCTCGTCAGTCCACAGAGTATTTTTCCAAAAGTCTTGGGGATGTTTTCTGGCAAAACGGAGACGAGCCTTTATGTTCTTTGCTCAGCAGCGGTTTTCGTCTTGGAACTCTGCCATGCAGGCCATTTTTGCCCAGACTCTTTATTATGGTGGAGTCATGAACACTGACCTTAACTGAGGCAAGTGAGGCCTGCAGTTCTTTAGATGTTGTTGTGGGGTCTTTTGTGACCTCTTGGACGAGTCGTCGCTGCGCTCTTGGGGTAATTTTGGTCGGCCGGCCACTCCTGGGAAGGTTCACCACTGTTCCATGTTTTCGCCATTTTTGGATGATGGCTCTCACTGTGGTTCGCTGGAGTCCCAAAGCTTTAGAAATGGCTTTATAACCTTTTCCAGACTGATAGATCTCAATTACTTTCAGGTCCTATTTCACACAGGGCCATGTGGGTTTGGATTTTGTTTTCCCATTATAAAAAAAACCCTTCATTTAAAAACTGCATGTGTTTACTTGTGTTATCTTTGATTAATATTTAAATTAGTTTGATCTGAAACATTAAAGTGTGACAAACATGCAAAAAAAGTCAGGAAGGGGGCCAACACTTTTTCACACCACTATATATATAGTAGTGCTGTCAAAATTAGCGCGTTAACGCAGGCGATTAATTTTTTTCCGTTTAACGCGTTAAATACATTTAACGCAGGGGCAGGGCTAGTGTTGGCCACCCCACTCACACCTGCTGTTTCTGTCACTTTGTCTCTTGACGAGAAGTGCATTTATTCAGTCGCAGAAAGTCTTTACCAGCACATCAAACGGGAGACGTTTCAGAGTCAACCGAGCGTGGGAATGATACAGGCTACAGCGTGCACTGGTGTTTATGTATAGCGTTCCGGTGGGCTCTTTAATATTACGCTGTTTCATGCACTCGTCTCACTGACGTCTTGATTTTTTATTTTTTATTTTTTTGCTATTTAATCCATTCAATTTAAGACGCAGACGTAAATCCCGTGTGGCAGTGAAGTGTCGAGCCAGACGTCACGCGTGATTCACATGTAGCAGTGAAGTTATTTTTTATTTGTTTCGCTAACATGTATCATAACGCTGCTCACACGGCTCAGTGCAGTGTGTGAACGAATGCACAATTTACTTGCTCTTTATTCATTCCTCTCAATAGACGTGACCTCTGCGTCTTTTTTTTTTTTTTTTTGTGCAATTCTTAGTGCGTCTTGTCTTTTCCCCGGCTAACTTGCACAATATACATTAATTGTGTACATATTAAATATAAATATATAATAATAATTTTGACATTTTTAGACATTTATTTTTATTACACTAATTGTAAAAGTATAAAGGTAACAAAAGTATAAAAAGTCTATAACATAAATAACAAATGTCTCTGAAAGGAATCCTTTAGTGAAATTTGTGTTGCTTATAGTATACTCATGTCGTTTAGTTTTATGAAATCCTTTTTTAATTTTTTTTTTTACATTTGGGGGTTATTGTGTTTTTAGCCTTTACATTTTTAATGTAGCCAACAGCACATCGGTGATGGCCGCTGATCGAAATCATCTGTTAGATCTGGGACTGTTGCTGAGAAATAATAATAAAATAATAGACAAATACATAAACTGAACATTAATCAGGCATATTCAAGCGCCTCTCTTCTTTGCTTTAGTTTACGTTTAAAACATAATATTAGGATTTTTTGAAGAATAATAGGACAGCACTTACTATTCATTTTCCTTTCGTTTTGAAAAAAAAATAGCCTGCTTTTATTCAGCAATAATGTTAAATTGATACGATTTCTATATTCTGAATAATAATCTGCCAGGATTCAGTCAATCAATCCTGTAAAAATATCACAAAAAAACTTTAAGCAGCACAATTGTTTCCGACGTTGACAGTACATTGAAGGATCATGTGACAATGAAGACTGGAGTAATGATGCTGAAAATTTAGCTTTGCATCACAGAAATAAATATATTAAGTACATTAAAATAGAAAACCATTATTTTAAATTTCAATTATATTTCACAATATTAACCAGACCCCGCCCCTTCAATAAATAAATAGCCTAAATAAATAAAACCTTATATAAATATGATTCACCTATTTTTTTGTCATGTCCTCGTTGTCGTTGAGAGAACCTATTTCTAAGATAAAAGCTTATTTTACGATGATCAGTGAATTAGGCCTATGTGTACCAAACTAGCAATTAAATATGCGGGTGTGCGATAGGCAAAAATTATATCTCTATATTTTCTGGGATTTTATCCATAACGATAATCAGACTATATTTTGGCACTTCTTGTAAAGAGTAGGGGTGTAAGCCCGGTGTCCTGGCCAAATTCCCTCTACTGGACCTTGTCAATCATGGCCTCCTAATAATCCCCATACACTCGATTGGCTCTGACTCTTTCTCCTCTCCACCTGTAGCTGGTGTGTGGTGAGCGCACTGGCGCCGTTGTGTTGTGGCTGCCGTCGCCTCATCCAGGTGGATGCTGCACACTGGTGGTGGTTGAGGAGCGACCCCCCCCCCCTCATGATTGTAAAGCGCTTTTGGGTGTACAGCAATACACAAAGCGCTATGTAAATGCATCATTCATTCATTCATTCATTTTTCTGAGTGTATTGTGCTGCAGGACTGCCATGGACAGCTGACTCCTAAAGTTTTTGATATTCTTCATATTCTGCGTGGTCAGTTCACAGCAGTGATAGAAATTAATACTTTGCAACAAAAGTTATTTTTACCCTTTACGGACATTTTTACTTTTATAAAGCCTTTTTTTTCTAGAAGTGTGCATTATCTTTTGCATCAAATTCTTATATTTAATCAATAAATTTAATTCGAATAAGACATTTGGGGCTGTTACCAAACCAATAAAATCGTTATAATTCAAATCCTTTAAATTTTAAGGTATTCAGGACAGAGCAACATAAAAAATCTGAAAATATAAAGCAGCTATAGTAGGACAAAATTTTACAGTTTTATTTTTTTAATTGTATACAACTAGCCTATAAAATAAAACGCAAATTATAATCGGGCCTGTTTTAGACTTTTCCTTATTTTTATATCCTATTTTAGACAGTGATGAAATGACTCGCCATCTCCTCATTAGACGCGCCTTTAGAGAGAAATGCATCTTTAAGGATTACATAATGAACGTTTTTGCTTTCGATTTGAATTATTTCATTTTGAAGTAGTAATTTAAAGCTTTCTGTGAGTCAGTTCGCTGAGTTTCGGTTCATCATTGTGAAGCGCTGGCAGAAAGTGCATCCTCTGTTTTCCTATTTATTTTATAAAACCAAAACGTTTCGTTGATATTGTGAATGCACACAAATAAAAGTAGACAGTTCCGAATGATGTTACTCTTATGAGCAAAAAGTACCGCATATTTTAAGCTGTTTCAACTGTAAGCTGTTTTGGGAGAAGGGGAAATATAGAGGCTAATATAAATCTCTTTCATAATAAGTGTATATTAACAAACTTATTTATAAAGAATTTAAACGTAGCTACAGGAGATTATCAGTGCTATTTTCTGAGAGATGTTGAACCCTCAGTAAGGGATAAATCTTTTACCTTTTATCTTACAGTTGCTCCAAAGGTTAAGGAGACACATTACAGAATTACTGTATGTTTATGATTTACCCTGTTAGTGATTTTATAAAGAAAAGATTTCAATTTTAAGTGGACCCATGTGGTTTTTCTTATTCTTTTCCTGAAACACTTGATCATCTATTCTTTTACTGAGATGTTACTTCTAAATTCTGGTTTGATTTTCATAGTTGGTTATCAGAAAAATGTAAACAATTTCATGCTCATTTGTTTTGCAGGATATATTTTCTTTAATGTGATTTTAAATTCTCTTTTTTAAATGTTGTCAACTTTGTTTTATTTTGGGATAAAATATCATATTCATACATGCAAATGGTAAAAAAAAAAAAAGTAAGCCGTCCTTTTGTTTCAGAGCTTTAAGAACTTAAAAAAAAAAAACTAAAAGACTGAAACTCTTTGCCACTACAAAATATTATTTTAATGTGTTTTTATTTGATGTCTTTTTGTACAATGGCATACAGAAATTAATATAGGTGCATATGTACAAATTAGTATTTACAATTTGGAATAAGCTATAGCATACATAAGTAAAAAATTGAAGGGGTCCCTGCGGGTCATGCTCCCTCTTAAGGTTTATTTATTTGTTTGTTTGCTTAAATTTTATTTTTGTAAAATGGTATTTTGTGCTATCCACCACACCTGCAAAGTTGGTTGATTGCCTAACTGCAATAAAGTAATAAGCTAGTTAACAATTACTTGTTTACATAGGATATATAAATGTATTTTATATTATTTAGACACTTAGGCTATAGTTTGACAGAATGTTCTAATTCAACACGCCATGGAAAGTCAATCTAACTTAAAATTTTCTTATATTGATGTTTATTTCTTCTTAACAGTTCATCAGGCTCTTAATAATTTAATCTATGCCATCATTGGAATATCTGAAGGCCAGGTTTTTCCATCACTCATCATTAGAACCCATTGCCTCTCGATTCTGACTGACTTGCTCTTATGAAAAAGTACCATAGTTCTTAACAGTAGTATTTGTTATAATAAGGCTAGCCTATTAATCATTACCAGGAAAAATAATGACTTTTTTTATTAATCTATATTGCATTTGTTATGAGAAACAACAGAAACAATAGCTGGAACATGCCAGTTGTAATATAAATCTTTAGGGAAAAATCTATTCCCTTAACAGATTATCTATTATTATAAATTCTACAAGTTAGACAATTTACTACAATAAATAAACCTACAGTAAAACGTGATAAATTATAGTAAAGGTGGTCATGAGTAGTTTAAAAATATTATGTTAGTGCTGGTGCAAGATTATGTTTTCTCCTTTTTTCGATAATGTTCGACTTTCTCCATAGCATTTTAAAGTGGCAGTTTCTCAAAAGAATTCAAATAGATTGCATATTTTACCATCAGCTTCTCGATAGGAATGGCTCGTGCACAATTAAAAGAACTGCGCTTCAGTGATGATGTGCTGATAAGCGCTCCGTTCGATGGTTAGCACTTATAAAAGCGCCGAAGGCATGATTCAAATAATTAATAAATAGCCTGATTCTAGGTTTCCATTAACTGTGGTATAAATATTGGGGGGGGTTGTACTTGCTAGTTTTGGTTATTGGGGGGGTTACCTCCCCCCATCCCCCCCACAAACTACGCCCCTGCGTGCATGCAATATCGTGGTCAGTTAAGTCTTTTTAAAGCTGCCTTAAAACTGTGCATGCATGTAATATGTTATATCACAGTCACAGCCATATCACCCTGTAGCACAAGACTGGTTGCCCACTGAAGCTAAGCAGGGTTGAGCCTGGTCAGTACCTGGATGGGAGACCTCCGGTGAAAACTAGGTTGCTGTTGGAAGAGGTGTTAGTGAGGCCAGCAGGGGGTGCTCACCCTGCGGTCTGTGTGGGTCCTAATGCCCCAGTATAGTGACGGGGACACTATACTGTCAAAAAGCACCATCTTTCGGATGAGACGTTAAACCGAGGTCCTGACTCTCTGTGGCCATTAAAAATCCCAGGATGTCTTTCGAAAAGAGTAGAGGTGTGACCTCGGCATCCTGGCCAAATTTCCCCATTGGTCTCTGACCATCATGGCCTCCTAATCATCCCCTTAGACTGATTGGCTTCATCACTCTGTCTCCTCTCCACCAGTAAGCTGGTGTGTGGTGGGCGTTCTGGCGCACTATGGCTGCCGTCGCATCATCCAGGTGGATGCTGCACACTGGTGGTGGATGAGGAGACACCACCCCTCACAATGTAGAGCGCTTTGAGTGCTTAGAAAAGCGCTATATAAATGTAATGAATTATTATTATTATTATTATTATTATATATGAGTCAGATTTAAGAACGTCTCTGAAATGGTTTTCAAAACTGTCCTGGAGCAACCCAGCGCCGTCTCCCTCATCTAACACACCTGATTCAACTCGTCAGTTCATTAGCAGAAACTTTAAAACCTGAAGTGGGTCAGAAAACGTAAATCGAGTTAAGAGAAAATACGATGCGTGTCAGATTTGCGTCACATTTAGCAGCAGTCCTTAAAGCAACAGCAGTAAAATAACCTAATAACCAGCTGCATTGTTTGTCAATCAGAGAGAAAAGAGAAAATAAAAGAGTAAATTAATAACTTTTATTGCTTTATGTGGTTCATCTAGATTTAATTTAGAATGTAGTTTTTGATAACTTTATTAAATTTCTTCTGTATATTTCTGCTGAAGTGCAGTTATCTAAATATGACGTTTATGTGAAAATAGTTTTAAGTTCACTTAAATTAGTATATAATAGTATATTTAAATTAATCGCGATTCATTTCAGAAAAATGTGCGATTTTAATTAGTTGGTGGGGTTTGGATAGATTAGATGACTGACTGACTGACTGACTGACTGACTGACTGACTGACTGACTGACTGACTGACTGACTGACTGACTGACTGACTGACTGACTGACTGACTGACTGACAGATACTGTACATTTACATGTGTGTAAGCTGTGTAAAATGATTATGCAATTAAAAGTCAGAGGAGATATAACGTGTTTGTGTGTATTAATACTAAGTAAAAGGTTTTATAAATGTAGCTCTTAGAATTCCCAGAAAATGTAATTAAATAGAGCCAAATTAACAGACTGCAGCCATTTCTCACAGTTAGATTTAAGACAGTCTGATGTTTATTCCAATTACCACTAAACTAGACTTATGCAACCCAAAGAGTGAAGTAGGAGGGAAGGAGAAAGAGAGCATAATGAATGAGTTGAGTATTTTCTGAGGCAGTGTATAGTGACAGAGGGATTCCTCTATAAGCTGTAAATCCTATTAGTGACACTCTTCCTGCGGGCTGCGGTGTGAGCATGCTGCATTGGCACTGTTGTAAATTCTTCCTTAATTTCACACTTACTTCCTTGAGCTTTGTGCGTTCTGCTCTACTGAACTGCTCGCATCATTATGGTAATCTGCAGAGAGCAGCTGTACACACCGACGCCAATGGTGCTCGCTCACACACAGACAGATACTGTGTCCGAATATGCATACTTTCCAACACTGTGACGGAATGCAAAACAGAATATGTCAAATGAGTGTATGACTTTAGAAAACTCAGTAGTCATCATACTGGATGACATACTGCATCTTCTGATATTCTATGGCCATTTTCAAATTTAGATCCAAATTAGTTTTTCTTGCTTATTTTGGGATCATGTAGGCACTAAATGTACCATAACAGTCAGACAGAAACAACCCTGAAGAGATAAAGGTGTGTGGTAATGCTATTTTACAGAAGCAGTCTTAAAGGTGCAGTAACCCCCCACCCCACCCAAATAAAACATTATATTAGGAGTAGGTTATCTCACTTTTCAGACACATTTGGAGCTGACGCTTGAAACAAGTGATTAGCTTTAAACATTCCAAGTTTATAAGGCGTGCAAATGAATGGCTCTTTATCATACCTGAAGCTAACGAAAAGTAATAATGAATGGCTAAAAGTGTTTTGGTGCTCAGTCCGATCCACTTTTCAACTGAGTTTTTTCAATCGCTTAATTTACTCACCCTCATGTTGTTTCAAACCTGTATGAGTTTCTTTCTTCTGCTGAACACAAAGATATTTTGAAAAATGTTGGTTACAAAATAGTTGACGGTAGATGACGTCAGCTGTTTGGTTAGAAACATTCTTCAAAATATCTTCTTTTATGCTAAACAGAAGAAAGAAACTAATACAGGTTTGGAAAAATAAAGTCTGTCATCAATTACTGACCCTCATGTTGTTCCAAATCCTGGACTTTCAATGGAGGGACGGAGGATTCATTAAAAATATCTTAATGTGTGTTTTGAAAATATGGTCTGATTTTCGTATGCAATTAATCATTTCAAAATTATTCATAAAAAATGGCATGGGCTTAATAAAAATGCTAAATTTCTCTGTTAGTAGGTAGCGCACAACTTTTTGTTTCTGACACTCACTTTTAACTGAGAAGAATGTAGTGTAATTAAACCGTATTTACATGTTTTAAAACCATTGAGATTTTTGTATTCACATGGGATTTTAAAACTACACCAAAAAAAAATAAAAAATAAAAATACGGCTGCATATGCTTTCTTGATCTAAACGGACACAATAATAGCCATTGATTCAAATTACAATTACAAATTACAAATTGCAAACCAAACTAGTGCGTACAATAAGTGGACACTTTGCTATCCCATAATACCATTCAAACGGTCAGATTTGAAAAATAAGTGTCAGTACCAAATTATTAGCAAAAACCAATGCCAATATGGTGGATATAGTATGTTTGTGTACTTATACTACACCTGCAAAAATATTGTTTGTATTGTCTGTTCTTCATGAAACTACTGGAATTCAGATGCACTCATAGAGGTTTAAATTATTAACATCCCAAAATGATACCCCGAAACAAACCAAACTGCTTTAAGAGAAAAAGCTGTATTCGCACCAAATACATTCACTGCAAACCATTGAAGAAGCAAAGCTTGATCAGTCCCGCTGTAATTATTGGAACTGCCTACACTGCAAGTGTGCGTCTTCATGCTCTAGTTTCGTTGTGCTGTGCATCTGGAAACGGTGCTAAACTAGTTAAACTAAATCAAATCATCCAATCAGCAGCTGAAAGCAAACGAACACACATACAGTACACGCACTAATTTGCAGAAACACTTTCACAAGAATTCTCATTAACACTCTCACTCTGCAGCAGCATATAAACCTCACTCGCACTTCACTTCTCCAGCTAATCACGAAAACATGATGCATTTTTCATTATCTGAAGAATGAAGGACTTCACTACAGCTCAACGTGCCAGTTTTCCAAGAAAAAAACTCATACACTGCCATGAGAAAGTGCGAGACCAGCAAAGGATTAGACATACTTGACTTCTCTAGTAAAACCTTTTTTCACTCCATAATAATCATGCATGTAGCAAACCAATAAAACTGACCATGACTAAGAGTGTAGACTGAATTTAGAATCAGATTTCTATAGCTTTTATGTAGCCCTGCCTCTTTTCAGCGCTGTGTTCATTGTCTTGTCTTCCATTTGTATTTCCACAGCATGTAGGTAAGGCCGTACAAATTTATGAATCAATTGCTCCTTTTAAAATCATCTCAGTCTACTGAAATTATGACATCTGCTTCAAACATTACTATATCTTTCATTAACTCTACAATAATTTCACTTTACCAGATAATTACTCTTCAACAGCGATGCTATAGAGCTACCGCATAAACGAAAGTGCAAGGACAAAACACGCAAAAGGTCTAAAAGATATAAAGATTGCAGTGAGAAGTCACAGATGACTCTTAAAAAGACTATGAAGGTCATATCCAGGTCATATTTCTCCTCAAAATAATAATACAAAAAGTGTAAAATTAGATGTTTTATATTTATTTTTGTAACCTTTCAAAAAAATACGCCTTTTTCCACAACTTTGAATTTTTTTGCACCAAACATTATTGTAACACACAAAAATAAATCCTATTCTCTCATTATTGTAGCAAAAAAAATACAAAAAAAAAAAAAAATCACTATCATTACCGTATCATAGAAAAAAATCTAATTTTCATTACTGCAACACAAAATAGATCTCATTCCCATCACTGTAATGTGAAATATATATTGCAGAAAATGCAAAATGTTAATAATTTTAACAAAATAAGAGGTATCATATGAAAATTGCAAGTTTATATTGTTTATTTAATACTGTCCTGAGGGGAAGTGGTGTGTGTATGGCCAAGTATGGTGACCCATACTCGGAATTTGAGCTCTGCATTTAACCCATCCAAGTGCACACACAGTAGTGAACATACACCCGGAGCAGTGGGCAGCCATGCTGCGGCGCCCGGGGAGCAGTTGGGGGTTCGGTGCCTTGCTCAAGGGTCTCACCTCAGCCGTAGTATTGAAGGTGGAGAGAGTGTTTGTTATTCACTCCCCCCACCTACAATCCTTGCCGGACCTGAGACTCGAACCCACGACCTTCAGGTTACAAGTCCAACTCTATATCCATTATGTTTATATATTCTTCACAAAATAATAACTGAATTTAATTCGGTGAAAATTACCCCATTCAAAAGTTTACATACCCTTGAATCTTAATACTGTTTGTCATTTCCTGGATGATCCATGACTGTTTTTCTGAGTCCCTTGTTGGTCCTGAGTTGAATTTATACATCATGGACTTATTTGATGTACACTTTTTAATTTACATGTATTTAAAATTAAACTAAAATGTATTAATGTGAATTTGTATTAGGAATATATGGAAAAAAAAAAATAGATGCCATTTGAAATTATTATGAATACTGGAACATCTGGAAACTCTCATTATATGGGAAATTGTTTTGCAAGAGAATTTTGTTGCAAAAACCTTGGCTAAATAACAGCAGAAACAATGTTTTGTGTTTCCTCTCACAGTGAAAAAGTAGGTCTAACTACATTCTCGGTGTCTCTTGCATCTTCCAAGCTCTTTCAAGCTCTTCCACCCACACTGCAGGAACGATCAGACAGACTATGTCAGCTTGACTTGAAAACATGATGTAAAAAAAGCTGAGAGTTAATGACCACGCGGCAAACCCTGGAGGTCAAATGAGCTGCTGTCTGATGCTTTGATGGACAGCTGAGGGATAGCACAGTTCATGGCTTTGCAGGCACAGACCCGGTCAGCTGCTTATGATATTGACAGATGCATGCAAGAAACCAGAGCATGCCGAAAAAAGAAAATGAGACTGTTACAGTTAATGAGACGGTGAGACAGATGATTGACTTTAAACAACTTCATCTTAAGTGTTTGCACCAGATTTTCCAACATTCTTGAAAAGCGCACATACGCACTCACTCCCCTCCTTTTGTTTTTGATGTCTAGAGGAAGCATTTTACTCAAATTATCCCCGTTTTGCATAAATCATGCTCATAGAGCATGGATAATAAGCTCTGACAGCTTCAGGCCCATTATGCTCAGGGCTCGTGTGGGAGTGTTCAGCAATTCTGGTGTGAGCTAAGTTATTATCATCAATGAAGCCATTCCCACAAGTCTCTCCCTCAACCATGTGGTCAAGGTTTGATTATCGCTCATTGACCAGAACTCGCCAATTACCCTGAGCAGGCCTTGAACACAGATCCGACCAGAGTGCTGCTCAGGTGATTGACCTCATTTAAGGCAGGAGTAGAAGATATTGGATCATGGAAAACCAATTTGCATCTCTTACTGAAGCACATGAGCTCGTCCTTTATCATATTAGTCCAACATCGACTATTGGACATTGGATAAATACATGTTACTACAACATCATTGTCTGATTTAGATGTAAATCTAAATGTTTTTACTTTTGAATGAGAAGTTGATTAATATTTTCATTATAAACTATATTATTACAATTATAATTTAAAGGAAAAGTTGAAGTAAAATATGAATGTTTTTAAAAAAAGTCTTTTTATGCTCATCAAGGCTGCATTTATTTGATCAAAAATGGAGCAAAAACAGTAATATAGTGAAATTTTACAATTTAAAATACTTTGTTTTGCTTACTTTTATATTTAAAAATTAATTTATTCCTGTGATGGTAAAGCTGAATTTTGAGCCGCCATTGGATATATATTCCTTGTAATTATTAATGTTCATAATTTTTGGGGAAAATGTGATGTTGTTGTTGTTGCATGAATACAAATTTCAAAAGAACAACATTTATTTGAAATATAAATCCTAACATAAAAATATAAATGTCGCTTCTGTCACTTTTGATCAATTTAATGCGTCTTTGCTGAATAAAAGTATTAATTTATTTTATTAAAACACACACACACACATATATATATACACATACATACATACATACATACATACACAGTATATAGTAATGTATTTTGGAATTTCAAAAGTCCCAAGACACTGTTTATATAGTTTTCTTCCAGATTTTCAAAGTAGACTTTTGGACCCCACTGAGTGTTATGAGTTTCTCTTTATCGCTGTATGAACATTATAAACATTTTACCTACATTTCATATAGGAACTTTTACCAGTGTGATACATGAGATCATTAACCTGTAAATAGACTTTTCATTATTACATGCGGCGCACTGAAAACTGAAAATTATTGGAGAAAACAGTCCATATTGGACACAAAGGAAACATTCCATTCATCGAACACATGCTAGAATCCAAAAATACAATAAACCGATCTATCCTCTTGGCTTGAGGATCAATAAACATTATCACCGAAATAATCAAAGACGAATTAGCAATGAAATTGATCAGATTTCCTCCTCAACCCATCTGTTTCTTTGCCTTCGGGCAGAATTCACCTGGAATCCTTCAACCCTCATGCAAACACATGCAGACTGAAAGCAGAAAACACATGACCGACAACAAAACACTATTCCGAATGAATCACAGTAGTAAAATTGTAACACTTCTTGTATGTTCGACAAACAAAAGCACTGAACCACATAAAAGTACCAAACCACTACCACTCTCTTTCTTTCATTGCACTTTGTCTTGCTTCTGTATTTATTAGCATTGAGAGATGCCAAGAGCTCCAGCTCTGTAGGGAGATACAGTTGGCTGGACACCTTTCATTTGGAAAAACAATAAAACAACCTCTGCTCTCCATAAACGAATCAATACTTTTACTGCACGCTTCCCTTCGGCTTCATACGTTAAACAACAAACATTTAAATCCCTTTGTGTACAGAAGCTGCTTGTCCTGCAGGATGTAAACACGGAATTCATACGGGATCAGCTGATGGATACATCAGAAGCTGTATGAAATCAATACTGAGCCCTATCAAACTCCCTACACATGTGAGGGGAGTGCAAGCATGACAATCCCATATAATACATCGGCAAGCTTCATCTCCCCCGAGACCTGTCCTCTGGGAATCTCTGTCTCTCCTTCTGTCTGTCTGATTTTTCTTTGTCTCTCTCTTTGTATTGTACGCACAATACAAAGAAATATGGACAGACACACTAAAAGCCTTAGAAAATCTATGCATGGATCACCAGGCATTCTGAGGCAATGCAAAGATGCTGCATTTCAAAAATTGCATAAAAAAAAAAACCTAATTTATTATCTGTCACACCATTTAAACCATAATAGCTTTATAGTGTGGACAAAACCCTCCCAGCAGAATAGAGCTTACCAGGCAGTTAGGAGTGAATCCACTTCATCTGAAAGTTCATAGATCATGGCGGCCTTTTCTACCAGCAATATGTCATTGTTAATTCTGACAATAAGAGGTGTACTACATCAGCACAAAGCTTTTTGAGGAATAGTTCAACTACAAAATTAATGTATATCTTTTGGGAGATGTACGGCTTTCTTTCTTGTGTAGAACACAAAAGGAGAAGTTTAGCAGAATGTCCAAGCTGCTCATTTACATGCAATGAAAGTGAAAGGGGTCTATTCATACAAATCTAGTTTCCTTTTTGGATGAAATATCTCTTTAAAAATATTCACACTCCACGATACATACTCGTTTTGTTAATTTATGAGAATAAGTGGTCTGGTTGTACTGTACAAACGACATCTTTTCCTGTTTTCAGCAGTGGAGGAGAGTTCTGGAATTGCATTGAAAGCAAACAAGAACTGCACCAGCAGTGCAGGATTTAAACACACAGACTGTGCACACAACAGAGAAGTGAGCTGAACTATAGTGATTAGCTATCAATGTCTTTAATGAGGTTAGAACTCACTCAGCCTCCGCAGAGTCAGGCTTTTTCTGAGAGGAAGAACACTTACTCATTCCTCTAATCCAGTCTGAGAGACATAATAGCTTGATATCTAACAAACACAACTGCAGCAATTCAGGATACCAAAGCAGAGTGCATTCAAACTACTTTAAATAAGCTTGAAAAATGAATTATCTTCAAAACTTAACTATGAAGAATGCTTTATAAGAATAACAAATCCCATATTTGACCCAGACCTAATGGCTTTAGGGCTACAGAGATGTTCTGTTCCCTATGGAGAATCCAAATCAATACTTTTACAACAACCATTCCTGCTGGAAAATGAAAAAAAATGTGAGCCTGGCAGGCAAAATATTACATGCAATAGTACTATATAGTTTTACCTCATATGACCCAGATATGATTACACTATAATCTTTCAAGAATTTACAGTACTTATATGATGAATGATATAATGCGTATCCCAATAGGTGGAAGTCTGACTTTCTCCCTTTCAAACACCTTGTTTAACTGTTGCCAGCTAAACATGGAGTACAGCATGCCATCCATGACGGCAGGGCACTGAAGCCAGCAGGAGATAACTCCGCATCAGCAGGATAGAATATAGTGGGGCAGTCAGCTAAAAGTAGATCACCACTATCACATCAACTTTATAAAACAAAAACAAAACCAGAAAATACAGTGCTTTTTGAAGCACACGCAACAACATTTAAAGTGCATAGCTGACTGTTTTTTTTTTTTTTGTAAGATTCTAGAAGGTTTTTCAGACTTGCAGCTGGTCTTGAATAGTCCAGGTACTTGATTTAGATCTACTATTCCTAAAATATGAGTTATAAAAAGGGATGGTTCACAAAAAAAATTTAATTATACCAACATACCAACCCTGTATGATTTTCTTTCTTCTGGAAAACACAAAATATTATATTTTTTTGTTTTGTCCATATAATAAAACTCATAGCCCACAACACATTGGACCCTACTTTCACTGTATGAAAAAAAAAAAAAAAAAAAACACATTGTTCGAAATACATTCTTTTGTTTTCCACAGAAGTAAGTAAGTAATTTAAGCTTTTAGATCAACGTGAAGGTGTGAATTTTAATTTTTGTGTGAACTAGAAGGGATGATCATGTTCTAGATGATGATTAAACATATTTAATTAGTATTATCGTATACCATTACAGTATTTATTAATGTCCTGAATTTTATTTTTATATTTTCAGTTATCATTTTAATTTTAGTTTAGGTTGTTATTTATATTAAGTTTATATTATGCTTATTAAAGGTTTTTATATATATTTTTTTTGCTTTAATATTTCTGAAATATTTTTATTTTCAGCTTTATGTCAGCTAACAAAATTTGACTAGTTTTAGATTTTAACAATAACAACCCTGTTTCAGATTTCTAAACAGAATTAAAAACGCTTATAGCAACCACTGATCTGACACTCATACTAAGTCATGAATTATAAATATGATGATAAACGAAATCAGGCCAATACAGAACCTGTGTCTGTAGAATCCAAAAACACCTGTCAGATTTTGCTTTAAAACCAGCAGATAACACCTGACTCTATATGCGTGTCACCGCTGAGGTGAAAGGTCACGGCTCACCTGTCTCTCTGCTCAGTGGACTCTTCTGCTCCTCATCCAGCCTGAGGTGGCCCAGCAGATGCTCCAGAACCTTTTCAGGGGCGGCGGGCACGGCAGCGTACCTGTGGGAAACACAAGAGTCACTGGAGTCTACCTCTTCGATGGAGGACAGGGAGCGACTGCTGCACCAGCCTTCCTCCTCGCCCTCTTCCTCCGTGCCCTCCTCATCAATGTAACGGAAATACGGCACGTCGAACGTGGGCACGGTAGCTCGGTCGGCGCTGCTGGTATCGGAGGACTCGTCCTCATCCTCGTCTTCCTCCTGTTCCACCAAAGCGGCCGGCATTAACCTGCCGTCCAGGCACAGGTCCGGGGCCACTGCACGCCTGCTGCCCATGTCGGCATCGGCGCCGACTTACCACATTGACCTGGAGGAACCGAGGAGACTTTGTGCAACAGCCTGACGTCCCCCTCCTTGCGCTCTGGAGCTTCTAGTTTAAGCCAAACGAATCCATAGGAAAGAGCGCACGGCAATGCAGCACATCCTCAGACGAGTATGTGTGTGTGTGATTGAGTGCGAGAGAGAATGACTTCGGGGAGATGAGAGATAAAAATAAAGTGACCAAGAGGCAGGGCTGGACAGATTACATGAAAGACGGACTGACAAGAGTGAGAAATGTGAGTCGAGAGAGAGAGAAAGGCTGTGCGTGCTCTCAAGCGCTGCTTGCATGTGAGAGCGGGCGTGCGACTGCTTACCTCCCGGTCCAGGAGGAGGAGGAGGGGGGAGCTCTCAGTGACGTCGTCCTCTGAGGCAGCAGCACCTCGTGGCTCCGCTCTCTCTCACACACACGGACTGCTGCGTCACTGGAGGGCTGCAGGGGGGAGGAAGGGAGGGATTACATTATCACCAAGGAGATTCCCTGTCTTCCCGTCCCTGTCTGTCTCCCTCCCCTGATTTCCATCACAATACAGTTTTAAATTAAACAGCCTACATCAAACGGCGCTGTTCAATGGGTTCGTTTTATTGTGACCCGACACAATGCTACTGTAAGCGCAAGGCTGCATTTATATTATAATGATTTGCTCGTTGGAAAGGTGGATTGATTCGACTAATTTAGTTATATGACATTGCGTAATCATGAGTTGTAATCAGACTATGCTGAAATGTTATGTGTGGTGAGCTGGTTTGTTGACTGAATAATGAAAACCTATTTGAACAGGGATAGTCCACCCAAAAATGAACATTGTGTCATTATTTACTTATATTGCTTCAAAGCAAGACGAAGATATTTTAAAGAATGTTGGTAATTAAATTATTTCGGTTCTCATTGACTTCCATTATATTGACAAAAATTGTGGGAAAGTCAGTGGGAACTGAGACTGCTTGATTATCATTTTTCAAAAGATCTGCTTTTGTGTTCAGCAGAAGAAACTCATTCAGATTTGGACTGACATGAGGGTGAGTAAATGAATACCATTAGAACAAAATATTAAACAAACCACCATTTATTTTAAAGAAAGAAAGCACAAGCACATTTTCAATCAAACATTTCACAATTGTTTTTTTTTTTTAAGTATTGAAGGAGTCATGAACCGAGAAACCAAACTTCCCTTGATCTTTTGACATATAAGAGGTCATTGTACTATAAAAACTGTAAGTTTCAGAACTCAAAACTTTCTTGTTAGTCTAAAAACAGCTTCTATTGAAGGCAGGCTGCCAAAACGACAGCTTTTGGAATATTCTACTCTACGATGTAATAGTGTGGATAAGCACCGCCTCCGCAGCTTTAGATCAACGCCAGCTTCAACATCGCTGCCCGTTTAGCTCCGCCCACCAATTTGCTCATGTAATGTAAAAGACAAGGGCGAACGCAGGTCTACACAGAAACCAAACGATAAAGATACCGCGGATTCGTTTACAAACAAGGCACAATTTGATGTGGGATTTTCAGAAAGACTGAAATTAAAAGATGATGCTTTGCCAACAATATTGACTCCAACAGTAATGTCGCAAAACGTGTGAGTAACTGTTTTCATTACGTGATCACTATTGCTTTATCTCTTCTTACAGATCGTTTAAAATGTATTGTTATTTATGCGTTTTTGACCTAAATTACTGCAGCGTCCATCTATGAGGAATGTACACTGTCAAACATACACAACTATTAGCCAATCATAGCAGTGAGCATTTACTTCCGAGTTTACATTCCGCCACACCTATTCAAACAGAGCGTTCTGATGAGGGGGTTAAAAATAGGACCAATAAAAAACAACTTATTACTTCTAAATTATGATGTTTTGATGTAAAAATCTTGATAACATTATAAGACGACCATACAAAATAAAAAACAAAGGCAGTTCACGACCTTCTTTAAATATAAAGCAATAAAAATACCGTTAAAAATAAGAATGACATTTTTTTGCAGATGCCACAGACGGAATTGCTTTGCAGTGGCTTGTAATTTCATAAAGAATTGCAAAATGATGCATGATTCAAGTCAAACTCATTATGTATCATGAAAGAGATTTATAAGAATAATATTCACAACTCTGAATTTTATGATGTGAGCATCATAATGGCAGGTAATAATTTGTCAGTAATATGCAAAATTTAAATAAATAAATAAACAATCCTATTGTCACAATGACAAAAAAATATATATATTTTTAATGAAAATAGAATATTCTGTTTCTTGGCCTTTATAAAATATTTATAGATGGCTTGTTAACATTCATTAGCGGGGGTTGCAAAAAATACATTCAGACCCATGACAATTTGTATATTTGCATTTTTAACAAGGGCTTTAGTGCCTACTTTTAGTGGCCATTGCATATGTATTGTATGTGTATACAGAATGTGTTTGTGTGTGTATGAAGGAAAGGTTCTGGGAACCAACATTTCACTGTTATAGTCCTGTAAAAGCCCCGTCACTTTGCCCTGTGTGTGTTATCAATCTTACACAGCTCTCTGAACACACTGAAACACACACACACTGAGAACAAAGCACTCAATCCATCCCATCTCCAAAATTCATATACTCTTAAAACTCAACAGACATGTACAGACACAATTCACTATATCAGACATAACCATTGCTGTATATAATTATATACAAAATGCTAATTTAGGTGGTCAAAAATTGACTTTACTTGTGCAGACTAAACCATAAGGAAGACTCTAAAATACTGTCAACAATGAAAAGACAGAAGAAACTTTGATCATATATGAATACTCAAAAACCACTCTGGACTCTGAACTCCAATAAAGGGTCTGTTTGCTATAGTTTAGCCAGCATGTGAACTGCTGGCGTGACTCACTGGTGTGTGTAAATATGGGTGTGAACCTCTCACGCCTTCCATAATGCTTCAGCCAACAACATACGGACTGGGATCTCACCGCCACTCTACGAAAACATCCTTATTAAAATGATACACTAAGAAAAGCTCATTTCAAGTTAGCAGTAATTAAAGGATAGATCAATCAGGGTTTGTGTGTGTACGTTTTAATGAGCTGATTTTCATGCTCTCTGTCCCCAGACCACAGCAAACAGCACATCAGTCAATGTGGCGTGTGTGCAGCCGTAATTAGGCAGACAGACAGGCTGGAGGGTCCAGCACTTTTCTGCTCTAATTGCTCATTGCACTGAAGCATTGAGAGACCTTCAGTAATCTTCCACGCACAAACACACACGTGCATGTGCACACTGCAGCCCTCACACACACTCATGATGATCAGCACAAACTGCATTAAAAAAACCACAGTCTCAGACTCATCTCCCCGGGCAGACGTTTCTGCTTGGCTTTGGCCTGGCAAAAAGCTCCATTAAAGCCAGCGTATCATAAACAAGTCCTGCCCATATATCTAGACTCAAGGGGAGGAAATCTGAACGTTTAAGTAGTGTCAGAGGAACATTACGTAGGATTGAAATGTGGCATTTAGTGGCATTAAGATCTGCTAAGGCTTTCGCTGGAAGTGAAGTGAAAACTTCTGGGCTGTTAAAATGCCACCTTCTTCAGCTATAATGGCATCAGTGCAGGCTGCAGGCAAACTCAAATGAGCTGCGCTTGTTTGATGCAAGAATCTTTTCTTTCTACCCACAGAGTATCCATTTGCATGCATTTTTTTAAATGGGCACCACTGACAGCTTATTTGATGTCAGAGGCAAAATAAGATACAACCAAATGAAAATGAAAAACGTAGGAGTTTTCATCGTAAAGGTGCAGTCACACTGCATCTATTGTTAATAATGTAGATGTAAGAAGCACAGCTCACACAGAAGTCACTTTCAAACCAAGCAGCTTTCTGTTGGTCAATGCAGAAAATTCACTGACCAACTGAATCAGTTGCAAAATCTGTGTGGGAAAGTCTTTCATCCTCATGCAAAATTCCAAATTACATAAAGTAAAAAGTAAAGTCGTGACGTATTGTCAAGTATGGTGACCCATACTCGAAATTGGTGCTCTGCGTTTAACCCATCCAAGTGCACACACACAGCAGTGAGTAGTGAACAAATGCACACACACACACACACACACACACCGTGAACACACACCCGGAGCAGTGGGCAGCCATGCTGCGGCGCCCGGGGAGCAATTGGGGGTTCGGTGCCTTGCTCAAGGGCACCTCAGTCGTGGTATTGAGGGTGGAGAGAGCGCTGGACATTCACTCCCCCCACCTACAATCCCTGCCGGCCGGGGACTCGAACCCGCAACCTTTCGATTACGAGTCCGACTCTCTAACCATTAGGCCACAACTTCCCACAACATAGATTGACTATGTACTATGTTACTGTATTTCACAAGTGGAAAATTGCAGAGCACATTTTAGTCTTGTGATATCAATTTTGCTTAGCAAATTCTAAATTAGTTTTACATTTCATATTGTTTGATGGCATATTCAAAGACATCAGGGTGAAACAACGGTCCTGAAGAAAATTATCATTTTTAAAAACCTTTCTCCAATTCAAAGTTATATATATGGTATGAACAACAAAATAAAATTAAAATTAAAAATAAATAAAAACATTAAAGGAACACTCCACTTTTTTTGGAAATAGGCTCATTTTCCAACTGCCCTAGTGTTAAACAGTTGAGTTTTACCGTTTTTGAATCCATTCAGCCGATCTCCGGGTCTGGCGGTAGCACTTTTAGATTATCTTAGCATAGATCATTGAATCAGATTAGACCATTAGCATTTGGTCATCAAAAATGACCAAAGCGTTTAGATAATTTTCCTATCTAAAGTTTGACTCTTCTGTAGTTACATCGTGTACTAAGACTGACGGAAAATGAAAAGTTGCGATTTTAGCGTAATAATCAAGGAACTTTTCTGCCGTACCATCGGTGCAGCAGGCGCAATGATATTACTCAGCACCTGAAAGTAGTCCCCAGCTATAGCTAGTTTCCTAGCCAGGAACTATTTTCAGGTGCTGCGTAATATCATTGCGCCTGCTGCACCGATGGTACGGCAGAAAAGTTCCTTGATTATTACGCTGGAATGAGAGTATAGTTCCTAGCCATATCGGCCCAGAAAATCGCAACTTTTCATTTTCCGTCAGTCTTAGTACACGATGTAACTACAGAAGAGTCAAACTTTAGATAGGAAAATTATCTAAACGCTTTGGTCATTTTTGATGACCAAAGGCTAATGGTCTAATCTGATTCAATGATCTATGCTAAGATAAGCTAAAAGTGCTACCGCCAGACCCGGAGATCGGCTGAATGGATTCAAAAACGGTAAAACTCAACTGTTTAACACTAGGGCAGTTGGAAAATGAGCCTATTTCCAAAAAAAGTGGAGTGTTCCTTTAAAAAGGAAATGAGACGACCCCTTCAGACCCTCAATACTGTGTGTCAAGCTCAATAAGTGTCTTAAAATATAAAATAATTTGACCTTTTTATGACAAGGCAAGGTTAGTTCAGGTTGTAAAATGTCAAATGCCAAAATGTAATGATATTATTTTTAAAGTCATTCTAAAAATGTTTAAAGATTAAAGGGATAGTTCACCCAAAAATGAAACTTTTGACATCATTTACTCACCCTCATGTCGTTCCAAACCCATATGAGGTTCTTTCTTATGTTGAACATAAAAGTAGATATTTTGAAGAATGTTGGTAATCAAACAGTTGATGGTCCCCATTGACTTCCATAGTATTTATTTCCCTACTACTATGTAAATCAATGGGGACCAACAACTGTTTGGTTCTTCAAACTTTTTCAAAATGTGTTCTTCTTTTGTGTTCATCATATGAAGGAAACTTTTGAACAACATGAGGGTGAGTAAATGATGACAATTTTCTTTTTTTGGGTGAACTATTCTTTTAAGATATGTACAGACACATGCATTTAAAGTTTAAAGGGTTAGTTCACCCAAAAATGAAAATTAGCCCATGATTTACCCACCCTCAGGGCATCCTAGGTGTATATGACTTTCTTCTTTCAGACGAATCCAATCAGAGTTATATTAAAAATTGTCCTTGCTCTTCCAAGCTTTATAATGGCAGTATTCGGGTGTTTTTGTTCAACAGTCCAAAAGAAGTCAAATAAAGCGCATCCATCTATAATAAAAAGGGCCTCACACGGCTCCGGGGGGTGAATAAAGGCCTCATGTAGAGAATCGCCTAGGATACCTTGAGGGTGAGTAATACATGGGCTAATTTTCATTTTTGGGTGAACTAACCCTTAAAGAATAATTATTACTTTTTACTTTATGGTTAAACCAAATGACATCAAACGTTTCTTTAGAATGGTATAAAAGAAACCAACATGAATACAAATATTACATAGTCAAATTAGATTATCTCTTTACCATTGGCACTCTTTTTTGTCATTGACCCATACCATACATGTATACTTTTTCACCAACAACAAACATGCAAACATTTTTGAAAGTTGAATTTAAAATCCAGTTGACTTGGAAAGTTAAGAAGGCAAGCGCTGGGTACAGGAACCATTAAACAGCAAAATCTCACTGGACTATAGACTACAAGTGTCATATTCCACAAGAAAAGTTATTTTCGACTTGATAGAAACACTACAATCACACTAAAAGGTCTCCTGCTTACCCCGTTCCCTTCTGAAGTGACTGCATGCATCATGATTGGCTCTTGATGACCAGTTCTGGAATTATACAGGGGCCGCTCTTATTTCAAGCATCAGTCAAAAGCAGCAAAACCAGTCACCTCATACAGAGTATACTGCATATGGGAGAGTTAAATGATTATAATGCATATATCAAAGCCACTGTTCTCAAAGACTGTCACAAGACAACATATGTGTGACATTACCCTGGAGGCGCATTTGTTTTATGCTGTCACTTCAGACTTTTGCTTTGTAACATTAAGCAACAAAAAGCCCCTGAGAACAGATATATTCATATTCTCTATACTCTGTGGATGCTTGTGCCAAATGGAGGTCTTTCTATACAATGAATTATTAATTTTGTCACCATAGCTATCTATCTATCTATCTGAGCCTTTTTTGCACACTGTAATACATCATTATACAATATAAGCCATTTTAAATATTACACGGACAAACTGTCTAGAGGAAAAAGGTTCAGGAAGCTTAAAAATGTCTTTATACCTTTGAGCAACTTTGTTGCACCTATCCATTTCTTAAATTTCTGTTATTATGTTTTGAAAAATCTAGGTCTACACACTCTTTCAAAATGAAAAAAAGAAATGAAAAACATATGGAAACTTGCATGAGTACAGTTATGTAAATTGCAAATGCTTCAGTCACTGAAACAAGAAGCAGAAGCCTCTGGAACAATGCTGGGTTTATGTAAGTGACAAAAAGACAATGTGATATTTTAAATCATTTCCTGGTCTGTTGACATTACTTTGCAAAGGCTTCCATAATTCCTACTGGAATAAACAAAAAAGACATACTTTTTCATATATCTCATTCATAGCTCCTAAGGGCTACATGGATATAGGATACAGTATACATATCCTACATTGGATACAGTATAGGATATAGGATACATATCCCACAACAAATGGATTAAAGCATAAAAAAAAACAATAACAAGAGTTATTCTTCATTAAAAATACATTATGTGTGTTCCTAGAAACAGACCCACAGTATCTTGCTGATAAAAACAATAATATTTAGCTTAAATTCACGCATTTGGTTCCATAAAAAACCAACACATAAACTAACTTACAGACCGCATATAATGAACGCATATAATTCTACTTCAAGCCTTTGGTTTCCTCAATCCAAGTCCTTGCCATTGCAAATAGGCTCCACATACTATTAAACACAAAATATTACATCACAGAGGCCATGAGTGAAAGCAGAGCACAAGCAAAATGTGTGGTATGCACTTGTAAAAGGGATTCTTAATCAAACAGCAGACCTCTTCTCTCTGTACAACATCTTTACTCTTATCCCGTCTTTGTCTCACAGCTGTCTGCTGTGTTAAGGCACAATCATACCAAGTCTAAAATGACTAAACGCCATGCGTAAAATTCAGAATTTATTATTATTATTTTTTTACACCAAAACGGTTCAGTTTCACATTAAGTCTGATGCTGATTTATTTTATCTAAAAACAACTATTAGAATGAACTGTTCAGCTTACAAACATAAATAATTGAACCATGAATCTGAATAAAACAAACTAACAAACAAAAAGATGGATCATTTGGTATGCCATTTTAGAAGTGGAGTGAATAGATATGCATCATTTCATTCTTACTAATATATATATCACATGAATATTAAACTATGCAGAAATTTCTTTACTAAGATCTACTTAAAACAAATCCTAAAATTCTTTATTTTTTTTCTTGGATGTTTAGGTACTTTTTTTTTTTACTAGAAAACGGAGTAAATATTGTTTTAAGCACTTCATTTTTTTATGCAGGGTGCTTTTTAAGTTTCAAACAAGTGAACAATATTCAAAAACAAAGCATTAACATTTTCATTTATTCATTCGGTATAAATCATAAGCAAGTAATGGTTTTAAATATAAGCTCTTTTTTAATTACATTTACAAGAGTTACAAATAAAGATGTTAAGTTATCAATATATTTTTTTTATCTTTATTTGTATCTCTTTGCAAAAGTAATTTTCACAGTGTTAATCTCTGTTTGTTCTCTTCTTGTCACACCAATAAAATCTTTCTGATAATACAGAGTGAAATGAGCCAATACTGTGACATTTTCTGAAACTCAAAAAAATATTTGGATCAAAGGATATAATAATATGACAATACATGACGACAAGAAGTGGCTCGTCTTAAATTAAAATTCCTTAAGATGGTTAAATTACAATTTACAAGTTAAGTCAAAAGGACAATTCTACTTTTGTTTCAGAAAGGTCAAAGAAATACGCCACCCAGTGCAAGAGGAATGACTGGTTGCGGCAACCTTATAGCTCACGTCAACTCTTCCTGTCATTGTGAGTGGCGGCCCACTATCAGGAAGAGGCGAACCAGGGCTATTGTGGAATAAACCAATCAAAGACTGACATGAGATTGGTGCCCTTTTTGGTTTTAGAAAGTTTTTCCTGCACTATAGCTTCAGATCTGAATAAAGATTCCCTGAAAAAAGTGACATTGAACAATGACTTTACATTTAAATAGATAATATCAAGATGCAAGTGTATTGCTTCATAAATCACAACAACAGGGTTATTATAATAATACATTTTCTAAAGAAATACACACAACAAATCCTCAGTCAAAGGCTGTCCAAAAGACAAAACCAGCATGCATAATATTGAATCTACTTAAAATTGTGTTTTCAAACGTTTTAGAAAGTTTTTACCAAGATCTTCCTTATTTTATTTTGTTTTGTTTGATTTTTTCCATTCTATTTCATTTCAGCTACTTTTTGAATGCAATTTTTTTTTTCTGTATTTTGTTTTTTCCCCTTGTCACAGACTTCGATTTTTAATCTTAAAATATGAAAATCCATTTAAAAAGTACTCAAAGTTGTCAAATAAAAAATAATAAAAATAATAATAATAGTTAATTTGTGTGTGTTTAAATTTGTGGATATATAATATGCTATCTATGAAATTAGACTTTAAATTTAACAAATCAGCCTGGTATTTTATTCTAAAATGTCACATCTCAAATTGGAAACATACTGTGTCAGAAATTACATTTGTTGGTTCAGAAAAATAAGGCCCTGTTTTGGAAGTTTTCATAAGAGCTCAAAGTTGAAGAAACAACCAATAATAATATTGTATATGTGGATACATGACTGTTATTTTGCACCTTACCTCAGCAGGCCTTTCAGTAGCTCTGAGCGGGCTGTGTAGAAGGCGGCATCCGTCCTTGGCCAGTCTCTGGACCATCTCCAATCGGCTGATATCCTCTCTATCGCGTGTAGCAGCTCCAGGGCCCTGCTGCAGTGCAGGGGACACAGAAAACACATACCTCAGGCCACAGTCCCACGCCATGAGGCTGCGACACACACAAGCAGCAAGCTCTCAAAGTCACTGAGAGTTTGACAGCCTGTCTCACCGTCTTTACTCAGGTGAGACTGCCCCTGACTGTGAGGTAGCTGAGATGGTCACGCTAGTCCTAAGGGTTTAGTGAGCTCCAGACGTGTGCGACTGGTCAGGAGGAAAGCTTCAAAAAGTGAAGCCTTAGAGACAGTATTGCCTGAGGGGGAGAGTGAACCTGACTTTTCTCTTTCCTTTGCCTCTCTCTATCTTTCTCTCTCTCTCTTGCTCTTACGCACATAGCCAGGGTGGGGGCGACCAGGAAACATCTGGCCGTCCCTCCAATCCTGAATAGGAAGTACTGCAATCTCCAGAAATCGGGAGAATGGCCAGCATGGGGTCAAAGAGAGCAGGTTACTGATGGGTTTACCCATCATGTGAACTAAAATGCTATACAATATGTGATTCATAAGGTCAAGTGCCGTCCAAATATTATATGAGGCAATAACAAATAAGAGTGTGCAAGTTACAAAATACATGTACACGTTTTAGAAATTAACTCTTAGTATGTTTGTTGGTTTAATATGATTTTGGGGAAAAAAAAAAAAAAAGTTTCAATGTAGTGATGCTATAAAGGCCATGCGATGTGACCAAGTAATATCATTTTGTGATTTTAAAAGGTTCAAAGGTTTTCAAATATATTTTTCACAAGACTTTTTTTAACAAATACTATGAATTAGTAATACATAAATTCCATTAACTTTTTTTATGAGTCACACCACATGACATTTTACAATATGAACTAATTTTGCCTGGTCATGAAAAGGTCAAATCATCTGATAACTTCCTGACCTTTACACACAATCATGAGAATCTAGAGAATGTCTTTCTGATATAACGTCCTGTTTTATTTTTATTTTTTTCTGCATGTTGATTTAACCATGTCTGATTTTCACATTAAATGACATTCAAATTGTTTTTTTTGGGGGTTTAAGAATTTTACTCATTTATTCATTTATATTTTATTAGGCAAATAAGAGTGATTTTAATTTTTAATTCATGACTAGTGTAATTAGAGTTAGTATTATGACTGTATTATTATTTTATACACACACATATTATATAAATAATATTAAAAACAAGCAGCATCTGCAAACAAATTGTCCAATTTCTCACAAAGCTTTTTTGCAATTCATGATATAGTGATTTCATATATAATACATAGTACAAGTCAGTTCCCCTTGAAACACAGAGCAGCCAAATGCACATAAAATGGAAAAACCTACAAAACTAACTAAATAGTAGTATATCACTAAATGCAGTAATCGAGGATGCATCCGATTTAGATTTTCTGCTCAATTTAAACACAATGGCAAATACCACACGTCCAGAGAAGAAACCTGTGACCTCATTCTCTGAAGTAAGAGAAGGAGAGAGGAATTTGTCCTGATCAACTCAGCTGGCTATATAAGGAATCAAACCTCATGCTGGACAAATTCGACACAAGCAAAGTCCCTGACATTCTTCAGCACTGCAGTGTAGCGATGAATATAGAAAACAATGGACGGTTAGATTGAACTTTACTAATTGCATAAACCTGATAAGAGGGAATTACCAGAAAAAGGCAAAATAAAAAGCTATTGAGAGATACCCAACCATGATAAAACAAATGTCCATGGGAACTCTCAAATACAATCAGGCTAATAGAGCATTGTCTTTCATAAGAGACATAAAAAGACAGGAAATCACTTTACACTGTCTGTCAAAAACGAACTAAAGTTTACAGCAGTCTTCAAGGTGGGTCATGACACAAAAATTGGTTGTAGGCAAACATTAATGCCTTGAATTTAAAAGATCCCAGCGTTACGTAAACAGTGGATGCAGTTTGTTTTTCTGGGCAGCAATGGAGTTTAGCAAGTGTGTTTGTTGATGAACGTTTTATAAACAAGGCTCAGTTCAATGCTGGATTTGCACATCGTTTGATACTAAAAGATGGAGTGGTCCCAGCTATAAAAGATCAGGGTCATGATTCGGAACTGCAGACGGTAAGTCAAATGGCATCAAATTTCTGTGTTTTATTGGCGATCGGTGCTTAAGTGCTCATCACTCTTTATCTCCGCCCACGGTGTGCCTCCAGGAGCTCGGCTGTTTTCAGAGAGAATCGTAAAGCTGTATCTTTCTTTTATAAATATGATAAAACTAAATACTTTTGGAGATATGAAGGATGCAGTACAACTCTATAGGTACTCAAGATTAGCATGAGATTGGGTGAAACTGTTTGTGTTATGCCCCCTTTAAGTAAATAAATGCAAATTTGAAGTGCACTTTTTCTTTTTGGAATTTACAGTGAACACACTACTTAAACTTTACTAATGGTAACGAACAGTGCACAACTATGCAAATTGGGATGTGCCTATAGAAATTTGTGAGACACTTAAGAATACTTCCAGCTGACATACTTAAAAAAAAAAAAAAAAAAAGGCTATAATTTCTTTTAGTTGGCCCACCTATTGAAAAACAAAACAAAACAACACAAAAAAAAAAAAAAACAAAAAAAAACAAAGGCTATAATTTCTTTTAGTTGGCCCACCTATTGAAAAACAAAACAAAACACAAAAAAACAAAAACAAAAAACAAAACAAAAACAAAACAATTACTGGCCATAATTTATTTTAGCTGGCCTACCTATTGAAAAACAAAACAAAAACAAAAAACAATTGCTGGCCATTTTTTTAGTTGGGCTAACAATTGAAAACAAAACACAAAACAAAAAACAAAGCAAAGTAAAACAAAACAAAACAATTACTGGCCATAATTTCTTTTAGCTGGCCTACCTATTGAAAAATAAAACAAAAAAATTATTTCTGTCCATATTTTTACTTTTTTTTTTCCTGGTTGGCCTGCCTATTGAAGAAAAACAAAACAAAAAAACATTAGCCATAATTTCGTTATCTCACTGGTAAGTTATAGGTCTACATTTGTTCAAATCATTCAGCTTTCCAGTCTACATGATGTTTTGTGTCATTACAAGCATGTAGAGATCTGAACTAAGCATTTTTTTTTGTGTCCTCAAAAAAAAAAAAAAAAAAAAAGGCGCCAGACTGATATATAATGTTGGTCAATATATCAGTATGGGCTTAAAAACATAAATAATTATTGGTTATAGCAGCCAAAATCTGTGGCGTTTTCCAATTCAGCCCATGTCATATTAATAATTTTGAATATTTTGGGATCTAAGCAGTTTGTGGTAATACTACTAAATTTCAGTGTTTGATTTTAAAGGCATTTTGTTTACATTTGTACGATAAACAATTTTGGTTTGGTGTTGGGTTGCCGCTTTAAGCAAACAGGTTGAACCAAAAATCTATAGTACTCTGACAAGATATGGTGTATGTATTACAATCTGTACAGCGCTGCCTTTGAAACATTATTTGTCCTTGTGAAGCTCTGCTATTTTGTTGTCTTGATCACAGTCCCATCAGATGTGCTGCACTGAACCATCAGCTATTACACTGCACTGTGGAAAGGCTGAGAACTTCACAGTCAGGCACAAGGCTCTGTTCTGACACACAGTATAGAGTATTCATCTATCTCCAATCACAGGCTCTTTTTCTTTCTGCCAGTTCAAGGGCTTTCTACTGATGACTGAGCTGCGGGAAAGCGGTGCTCAATCAGGGGACATATGGACAGCCCAGGACAACCTGGACAGCTGTTGAGCTCAGCAAAACATATATGCAGACTAGCACATACACACACTGTCAATGTTAAGCCCATTGCCTTGGAATCTGTTTTCTCATTACCTTGCGCACAGCAGGACTGGGAGAGGATCCTGGGGTGTTGCTATTGTGCTGTGGACTGCTCTCCTCCATCACTGGAAAACAAGAAATTTACAGCTGAGAACCAGTGGAGTGTGATGGACTGCCTGGCTTTGTGCTTTTCTTTGGAGCAATATAGATTTATATTCCAGTTCATGTGGAACACCATCTTACACTATTAACAAAAACAACATTACTATAATTTTATGGTACGTTTATACTATGGTAACACTTAAAAACGGGGTTCCATTTGATATAGGATTATCGTTAACTAAAATCATAAAAAAAATAAAAATGTGTTACTTGAAAGAAAATCTACAAAAATTTTATTTTGACTTGGGGTTACTTTGGGAAAATTTGGGTTATAGCAAAGCACTTACAATGAAATTTAAATAATAACTGAAAATACTAGATGCAAATACTAAGCAGCATGTTAATAGGAGTTTAGTGTGAGGGGGAACACCTAAGAAAAAGTGTCCCAAAAAAAGACAAATAGGTTACACTTTATAGTAAAGTTAAATTTGTTAACTTCATTACGTTTCAAGAACTATCAATGTACAATGCATTATTTTATTTTTATTAACAAACTAAATTTTATATTAACGTGTTACCACTTTTATTGACCATTAGTCATTTAATGTATCCTTGGCAAATACCACAGGTGACATGAAGGTCCTAGCTTTAATTGAGCTGAGCGGCACCTATATTATTCTCAAATGAGACCTCACTGAGAACAGACTCCTGAACCTTGGTGATGAAAAGTAAAGAAGTAGTGATTTATACATTATTCAATCGATAATATTATATTATATATGAAGAGTTTATTTGCAAAAACAGATATTCATTGTGCAATCCAATTAATCTCAATCAAACTGCAGTTGGGTTATTTTGACTAGGTTCAAAAATAACTAAAAAAACAGCTAACTAACTACATAAAACAATAAAAACATGATAACATAATAAAAAACATGTTTTTTGAAAATTAAAAAAAACTGTGTTATTTGTTTTTGCAAATAAACTCTTCATACATCTATAAAAAATATATGCTGATAGGTGAAGAATCTAGACAAATACTTACTTAATGCCGAAAACCCAATTAAAAAGTAACACAATAATCCTTACTTGATTTAGTCTGTGCCTTGCGAGCCAGAGCTGCCAGGAGTTCATTCTGCACCTATTAAAAGATAAAATCATAATATGGTTAGTTCTTTTTTCAAATATTCAGATATAGTGGACTCAAAACTTACAGAAACCTTTTATCACGAGCATGCTGCTGCTTGGGAAATTATTCAGTGGGTCTGTGCTTTTTCAGTTTCCGAAGAGATATATAATACTTTGAAGCTATGATTCAACATGCTCTGCATTAAACTTCAGCTCTGTTTTAACAGAGAAAAACATCCACTTCTCTAAATTGATCCATACTTGGAAGTTTGTCTTTAGCAGGGGGATAAAAAGACAGCATTACTTATTCTTTTAAGCATGACTGCCTTTGATTTCCCAACTGTTCTATTATTCCTTTGAGAATCCATAAAAACTTCAAGTGATCTATTCGTGGTCTGACTGCACTCTTCCCAAATCCCTGTGATCTGAGGCAAAGACTCTGCATTGAAATCCCACAGCACATGGCACATTATGAATACAAATGTATCCGATCCATCAAGCATCTGAAAGCAAATTTCAGTCACTTATGAGGGAAGTCCATCTGCTGTCTGACCAGGGGAGGTTTGTACATTAGTAAACCAGGTGTGTAGTGGAGGTGTTTAACTGTGCTTAGTGGCCCATAAAAACTACATGTCCTATGGGGACGTCAGACGTGGCAGCCCCTGTTCTGAGTGTACAGACTCAGGCCAAAGAGGAATGGAGCTGGACTGGGATCCGTGTCACTGTGACCCCGCACAAGCCAACTACAAATGATCGGCACTAAGTAACCGTTTCCACTAAAAACCTAAAGAAGTGAACATCACCATCATTTACGGAGGGAACATGATTTTTGTCTCCACATTTTTTTTCCTGATTTGACTCACAATAGCATTGTACCTTAAGGATGAAGCTGGCCAATACACTTAGAATAATTGCTATTATTAAATTTGTTTTAAAAGAAGTATCTTCTGCTTATCTAAATTGCATAATTGATATAGTGTCCTGTACATATACTAATTTCAATATTTTGATCTTCAGCTCATTACAGTACTTTTTTTTTTTTGTTGTTCTTGAAAAAAATCAAATCAAATCTTTTGGTTTTCCACAGCTCATTATCTAAAACAAAAAGCAACAATCAGGTTTTTTTTGCTGATATACCAGTGTATCAGCTTCATTTTTCAAATGAACTGATGTGCACGTCTATGACAAATACGGTTAAAAATGACAAATTTATATGGCCTAGAAAAAGCTACTTTATTCCATGGTGGCCACAATGTTCTGACAAGGGAACCTTCTTAGGATTGGACACTTGCATAGAAATTAATTACGTTTGACAAATTTATCTGTGAATAAAAAGAAAAAAACCTCAGTTATTATCGTAAACTTTACATAAATATTATATTTTGCCAAACCCCTATGGCATTTCCACAAATTAGATTTTTTGCCAAGTTGATTTTACTATTAGGTTTTGCTCTAAATCCTACAGTTACCGATTATGCATAGATGTGTCCAAAACACCACCACAAGCTACACGTAAAAGATACCGTTCATTGATTAAGCCATTAAACTGAGCATCTCAACTGTTCAGCTGAACACAGCAATACAAAGGTTCAGATGCAATTTATAGTGAGCATCATCAGTTTCCCAGGGTGTCCGATGCTAATGACCACCCTGTCTGAATCACAGGAAGTGGCCTTATATTTCTGTTGCCAAGGTGACTGCAGGTGCACAGGCCACCTTGAGGAGAGGTTCTGCAACATTACCTTAATAGCTGGAAGCTAAGCACGCGCCGCATGGCCACAGTAATGTACTGATTCAGTCATTACAGCAGAGCTGCTGGCTCTCAAACGGACAGAGCGCAGGTGGAACAGGGCTTCTGTGCAACTGAAAATGCTCTGTACTAAACCTTTTGTATGTTGTGGGGAGAAGACTGTCAGAAAAAGACAGGTTCACTAGTTGTTAGATGTTTTTTTAGGTGTGAAACTGGTCTTATTGGATGTGTGCACTCACATGTAAATTTCCTAAATGCAGGATTTGGAAATGAATAAAATAAAAAACTCAAAAGATAATGATATAGCTTTCTTACCGTTGAAGTTAGATGCTCCAAAGCTCTCATTTGAAGAACTGGATTACATACATCAGATGCTTTCTGTGTATCTTCTTTATAGCTATAGAACAAAATAAAACAGTTATAACACACTGCAATCTCAGCCAGTTTTTTTTTCTTTCTTGGACATGGTACTATGTTAATGGGTCAATAACATAACTTTCTTTTTTTCTGTCTGGATCAATTATTTTAAAATTTGCTTAAAAATTTGACCCTGTACCACAAAACCAGTCATAAGGGTCAATTGAGATTTATACATAACCTGAAAGCTGAATAAATAAGCTTTTCATTGATGTATGGTTTATTATGGTTAAACTATTTGAAAATCTGGAATCTGAGGGTGTGAAAAAATCTAAATATTGAGAAAATCGCCTTTAAAGTTGTCCAAATTAAGCTCTTAGCATTGCATTTTACTAATCAAAAATTAAGTTTTGATATATTTACAGTAGGAAATTTACAAAATATCTTCATGGAACAGGATTTTTACTTAATGTCCTAATGATTTTTGGCATAAATGAAAAATCTATAATTTTGACCCATACAATGTATTTTTGGCTATTGCTACAAATATACCCCAGCGACTTAAGACTGGTTTTGTGCTCCAGGGTCACAAATGTCATTTAAACATATACACAAACACACTTTTTTCTATTATGATCTTGTTTTAAATTCTTAATTGCAATTCATTTAGATATTTTTTAGGAGACAAAGTCAAAGATTTTTAAAGGAAACGTTTAAAAATAGTATTTTTAATAGCGTTTCATGATTATTTCTTATTTGTAAAACTTTTGTCTACCAGATTAAAGTCATGTGGTATAACCAACTCAACTCAAGGCAGAATCCATTATGACTGTGTGTCAAGGTTAATAAGTCTTAAAATATCAGATAATTTGACCGTTTTGTAAAAAGAAAAAAAAAGAAAAAAAAAAAAATAGGTTAATTCAGGTAGTGTCTTGTAGCATTTCTTTTCTTTTAGATATTTTAAACATTCTATTAATAAAACAATACTGATAAAAAAAATTCATGGTTCCCACTAAATTATTAAGTATTATTTCTCATGATTTCTGCATGATTTCATGTGATTCTGAAGTCTTTAGTAATAATATTCATAGGAATAAATTACATTTTAAAATATATTCAAATCTAAATATTTTAAACTAATAGTATCACTCATTATTCCTGCATTTTTAATAGTAATTTATCATTTAATTAAAAGAAAGATTAAGATGTGTACACTTATACTCACAAGATGCAAGGAAAATATTATTACCTTTTACTGCATGGTATAAACCTCTCTCAAAATCACACGAAACACTAATACAAAACGTTTCTTAGTATGACCATCTGACAACATCACTCTAAGGCAAAAAACAATCTTTTATTTTCACACTGAGCTGTTTAGACAACAGAGAGTTGTGACTGTGCTGGCTAGAACACTAGCAAAACTCCAAAATAATGTCCCAAAATCACACTGGCTTAATACGGAGGCACAGACAGAGGGACCTAAAAACAGGTTTGATCTCGCTAAAGATGGACATCCTGCCTAGACAAAGCCATTAGGACAGAACCTGACCGACTTTCCCAGCAGACAGGAAATGATGCAGAGGGACACGACCTATAGCTCAACTTCTATATGTCCGCTGACCTCCTGATTACGTACGGTTTACCAAAGTGCTAAACGTCATTGATCTGGGTGAGTGAAGCCAGAGCTGCACGACTCTTTGAGGCTCATAGGAGCTCAACAAGGCTCAGCATTGAGTACTTTTTCAGATTTCTACTTGCCCTGCTAATATTTTCACTAGCCCCAGGTATTTTTAATCAATTTAAATGTATAATTATGTTTGTACATGTATCATTTTTTGACATTTCTAATTTTCAATGTATAATTTTTACAATTTATTTATTTTAATATTATTAAAAAATATATTCTTAGAATACATTTTGATGCATAAATAGTTATGCTGAAATATTTTATAAAATGTTATGAATTTTATTTAATGTTACATTTAATTTATAAAGAATAGTATTTTGTGTGAAATTTTACATTTGTCATGTTAATATCATTTTTACATTAGTATTTTACATAAGAAAAAGTATTTATTATTTATAATACATTTGACAGATTTTTTTTAGTTTTTGTTTATTTTATTAAAGGGCAAATTAATAAAATGTTGTTCATTATATTTACATGTATACATTTTACATTTCTAATTTTTACATTTAATATGTAATGTTTTGTAAAATGTATTATAGTACTTTTTGACAAAGATTGTGTAACAAGTTGTGTAATTTAATAAAAATGTTCATGTTTTATTTTTAAAGATTTCCTTTTTTATCATTTATTTACATTTAATATTTATTGTAATGTTATGTACAATCTTTTATAGTACATTTTTGACATATAAACAGATTTGTGTATTTAAAAAAAAGTTGTGTATAAAAATATATTTTTGTTTTTAAAGATATCTAGAAATTATAAAGACATCATAACTACACCCAAAACTTCAGAACTTTTAAACCTAATTGAGGAGCTATCAATAATGTTTCAAAACTTTTAAAAGATGTTATGAAATGTCAACAAAGCATAAAAGCACAAACCAAAGTGCAGAGGCAGTGAAAAACAGCCGGATAGGCTGCATCTTATACTGACATGTCTGAGAAGTGACGAGATATGCTTTGACAGACAGTGGAAGGTCAAAAGGAGAGCGCTGTGCAGTGGGGCGATACTCTGAACAGGTTGGGTCTGTCTGAATATCTGAAAGTGAGACAGACAGAGCCTGGAGCAAATTCATTCATCTTTCCCGCACTCTCACACAGACATCTGCTGGTGAAGGCTGGCACTGCAGCTGCCGTTACTACATTAGTATGTATGCTCATGGAGAAATCCTGAATGATGAATGTACATTATATTTTCTACAAGGCCTACAATCATCTACAAGCGCTGTCCATATTACAGGTCATTGGTTTTGTAAAACATAGTTCGCAGATTATGCCAAGCCCCATTTGCCTATTGTAGTTCAGGTCTTAAAGAGATCATTCATCCAAAAAAATAAAAATAAAAATAAATTGTCCTAATTTAATCACCCTTGTCATTCCAAACCTGTATAATTTTGTTTCTTCTGCGAAGCAGAAAATAAGATATTTTACAGTTGTAAAAATATCTTTGATGTTACACAGAAGAAAGAAAGCCAAAGGCTACTAAAGACTAACAAGTCAATAAATGCAGATGTTACCTCAAGTCCAAAAAAAAAACAAAAAAACACGTTATGCTCCTAATTCCTACTAATTTTACCCAATAAAGTGATGGGTATATTAATTGATCCATCGAAAGAAAGCCAATAGGATTTTCCATTGCCATTTCGATTATTACAGAAAAAAAGAAAAAGTTGGATTCTTACACAGTCTTCACAAGTGAACACAACATTTTTACGAATTTTGAAGCTTAAAGGGGTCATGATGACATAAGAAATAAAATTTGCCTTGGGGCCAGTTTTACCAAACAGGGCAAATTAGCACGAGAGCAGAATTCCAAAAGAGCGTCGATGGGCGTGGAAATTTCTGCGGGTGAATTAGCTACTAACAACACGCAAATTAAAGAACACAGACGCAACATCTCATTTACATATCAACCAACGCAATATACCAAGCGCAGCTCAAATTAGAGCAGTCTCAAAAAAAGAATAAAGAAGCCATAGTACGTTGAAAAGAACAGGAGGCCAAAAAAATGCAAAAAGAGGTTGCAAGAAGTTTTGATAGAGCTGGTATTGCATGACTCCTAGTTGAGGGTTCCAAGTCATCTTTTATTTCCAAATTAAAAATAACATGGCTTGGCAAACGATAGTTTCCTGTTCTTCTTGCATTCCAAATAAAAACAAAAAATAACTTTGTCCACGCCTTTTCAGCACTAATTCTTCACAACGCGTCTTTAGTAAATCCTGGCAGTACCATTTTGACGCCAAAAGACGGTTTGCGCTGGCACAAGCTGTTAATAAAGCTGGCCCTTGATGTTTGGGCATATAAGAGGTCTTTGTACCATAAAAATATCATGCAAGTTTCATACAGTTAGAGAAAAAATTATTTGATCCTCTGCTGATTTTGTACATTTGCCCACTGACAAAGAAATTATCAGTCTATAATTTTAATGGTATAGGTTTATTTTAACAGTGAGAGACAGAACAACAAAAAAATCCAGAAAAACACATTTTAAAAAAAGTTATAAATTGTTTTGCATTTTAATGAGGGAAATAAGCATTTGACCCCTTCGCAAAACATGACTTAGTACTTGGTGGCAAAACCCTTGTTGGCAATCACAGAGGTCAGACGTTTCTTGTAGTTGGCCACCAGGTTTGCACACATCTCAGGAGGGATTTTGTCCCACTCCTCTTTGCAGATCCTCTCCAATTCATTAAAGTTTTGAGGCTGACGTTTGGCAACACGAACCTTCAGCTCCCTCCACAGATTTTCAATGGGATTAAGGTCTGGAGACTGGCAAGGCCACTCCAGGACCTTGGCGTGCTTCTTCTTGAGCCACTCCTTTGTTGCCTTGTCTGTGTGTTTTGGGTCATTGTCATGCTGGAATACCCATCCACGACCCATTTTCAATGCTCTGGGCTGCGTTTCCAAAAAGCATCGTAAGCCTAAATTGATCGTAGCTCCATTTGGTTCAATGGGTCTATGATGTACTTAAGCTTACGATGCCTTTGGGAAATGCAGCCCTGGCCCTGACGGTACATGGCCCTGTTCATCGTCCCTTTGATGCGGTGCACTTGTCCTGTCCCCTTAGCAGAAAAACACCCCAAAAGCATAATGTTTCCACCTCCATGTTTGACGGTGGGGATGGTGTTCTTGGGGTCATAGGCAGCATTCCTCCTCCTCCAAACACGGCGAGTTGAGTTGATGCCAAAGAGCTTGATTTTGGCCTCATCTGACCATCTTGTGTTTCTTCCATTTGCGAATAATCGCACCAACTGTTGTCACCTTCTCATCAAGCTGGTTGGTGATGGTCTTGTAGCCCATTCCAGCCTTGTGTAGGTCTACAATCTTGTCCCTGACATCCTTGGACAGCTTTTTGGTCTTGGCCATGGTGGAGAGTTTGGAATCTGATTAACTGATTGCTTCTGTGGACTGGTGTCTTTTATACAGGTAACAAACTGAGATTAGGAGCACTCCCTTTAAAACAGTGTTCCTAATCTCAGCTCCTTACCTTTATAAAAGACACCTGGGAGCCAGAAATCTTTCTGACTGAAAGGGGATCAAATACTTATTTGACTCATTAAAATGCAAATCAACTTATAACTTTTTTGAAATGTGTTTTTCTGGATTTTTCGTTGTTCTTTTTTTGTCTCTCACTGTTAAAATAAACCTACCATTAAAATTTTAGACTGATAATTTCTTTGTCAGTGGGCAAACGTACAAAATAAGCAGGGGATCAAATAATTTTTTCCCTAACTGTAGCTTAAAATGTCCTCCTCATTATAAACAAAGCATTTACTTATTGTGTGGAGGTGTGGGGCCACACTTATAAATCCAATTTAAATGTAATATATATGTAACAAAGGAAAGTTATTAGTTTAATTTACATGCATTAAAATTTGTAGATTTAGTTGATTTATATACACCACAGTTAATGTACAAAGTGTATAATAATTTACTTCCAAATTGTATTCAGAGGCTGTTCAAAATAAGAGAAAGTCAGTATAATCTAATCTAATAATATGTTTAAAAAAGTAAGGGCAAGAACTAATGTTAAAAGTAGGTGTTTATCTATCAAAGTGGTAATTCTATGGAATAAATGTGATAAGGAATTAAAAGTATGTAATTCACTTTGCAAATTTAACAAAATGTATAAATAATTATATGACTTGGTATTAATAAATTGTGAATGCATTGTTAAAATACTGAAGTAATAGTTGGAATGTGTATTTTTGTTATGTTTGTTTTGAATTATGTATGTACATTTTGGGAAATGTTTTTGTAATATTGTTTATTTTGTATTTTTTAACTTAGTGAAAAGTGTTGCCCATTCAGTTAACCATTTATAAAGGGTAGGCATAATAAGCAAGGCTTCGGCCTACACCTTTTTTGGTAAATATGTATTTTTATTTATTTTGTGAAAAATTTTCTGTGAGGACCGGTATAAAATGATTATTGATTGATTATTGATTTATTTATTTAATCAAGCTCCAAAAACGGCTCATTTTGGATCTGAGGTGCAAGATGATGTCACCCAGGCACAAATGTTTGCATAAACACCGCCTCCAGAGCAAGACATTAACGAATAGTCATCTTCTCACCATAGGCCCCGCCCACTGGTGTTCAGTTGCTTAAAGGGATAGTTCACCTAAAAATGAAAATTCTATCATTAATTACTCACCCACGTGTCGTTCCAAACCCACAAGACCTTCGTTCATCTTCGGAACACAAATACATATATTTTTGTTGAAATCTGAGAGCTCTCTGACTCAGAAAGCTCTCAGATTCCAATAAAAATATCTTAATTTGTGTTCTAGCATTATGACGGTGATTAAATCTAACAATCGGTTTGCTCATATCACATCAAACCATGCAAATTATTATTATTGTTATGCTTTATTCTCAAATTATTAATGTTAACAACAACAGTATTGCGTGACTATGAGTATAGTGTGTATTAACGTGTAGATTTCAATTTCTGTACAGTCTAATCTAATTGTCATGCCATTCGAATTTCATATTAAGAAATTCTTTTAACCCAAAAAGCAAATTATGCTCCCTTCGAACTGGTTTTCTTTCAAATACAAATCTTGTGTAATCCCAGACTATCTGTAATCAGAAGCACATTTAAAACTGGAATATAATTTAATTTCATTCACATGCGTTTCAAAAACACAATCCTTTCTGGATTAAAACCCGCATCAAAATGATACATTTAATTATTCTAGCAGCTGTGAGAAAAGGCTACGATCTGCCACCTGCAGGATTCTCACATGTGATAACCTAGTAGCAGACAACTTCTTTATGTTTACAGACGTGACGTAATGACGCAGCAGCATGCTCGAATTTCCCACAAAAACCTATCCGCACCACTCAAATTAGAAAACATTATTATAAGCTAACTGTTGTGAATCACGCTAAAGTAAGGCGATAGTTTTGAACACTGGCTGGTTATGTACTTGCTCAAATATTGATTTCGAATAATTTTTAACCAAAAAAAGTTACGGACTGCAGTTTTAAAAACAATCACCAGCAATAAAAAGCTAAACGCAGGATAAAAACAAACTACACCATGGTCACCACAATTATGCTTCTGACAACTTTAATTTAAAATCTACAGCTTGGAAAGTGTCAGTTAGAATAGTTTGAAAGAGTATGAGGAATAGCTGTAGAAGAGGACGATTTTTCCAGTTCAGCATTATGACATTTAATGTCCCAGACAACCTCTTTAGTCCCTTTTAGCCACTTGTTAGCAACTGCCTTTTTTAAAGACACATAAAAGCTTTTAAAAAAATAATCAATGTGGTATTAGTATTATTCATATACAGTGCCCTCCAAAAGTATTGGAACAGTAAAGACAAAATTGCTCTGTTGGCTGTGGAGTCAAGACATTTACAAATATGATTAAAAGATGAATATGAGACAAAACTACAGAATGTCACATTTTATTATTAGCCGTTTCAACACATACATGTTTTACCAGCTAAGTTCAGCACTTTTAGAGTTTCATCCCTCTATCTGATGTGAGCATAAGTATTGGAAACGTTGCCTCACAGGTCTTTCTAAGTGATCAGCTGTGTCCTGTTGCATTAATTCTTCAGATATTAAAAGCAAGGAATGTGTCGTCTCAGTTATATCCATTACTTCTGCATTCTGAATCTTGCATTCGATGACATACACAAACCAGGATGAAGACGAGGGAGCTGACTTTGAGTGAAAAGCAAGTAATTTGGATGCTTAAAGAAAAGATGAAGTCAGTTAGAGCTCTAGCAAAAACAAAGGGCATGAGAAATCAAGAGTTTGGAAACCACCAGCAACCAACAACGACCTGATCGGCTGAGAAAACAACAGTAGTTGATGACAGACAAATCATAAAAGCTGTGAAAATGGACCATAAAAGACGTGTCTGTAAAATCACCAACAACTTCCAGAAAGCTGTGGTGATGCTCTGACAATTTACTGTCCTCAGGAGACTTTGACACAGAATTACAGATGCTACGCAGCAAAATGCAAACCTCTGACAAGCACCAAAAATAGAAAGGCAAGATTAGAGTTTGCAAAAAAGCACAAAGGAGAGCCAGAAGAGTTTTGGAACTGTGTTTGTGGACCGATGAGACAAAGCTGAACCTTTATCTAAGTGATGGGAAAGCAAAAATGTGGAGAAAAAAAGGGAACTGCAATGATCCCAAGCATACAGCCTCATCTGTAAAGCATGGTGGAGGTGGTGTCATGGCATGGGCATGCATGGCTGTCTCTGGAACAGGCCCTCTCAACTTTACTGATGACTTAATGTATGATGACAGTAGCAGAATGAATTTGGAAGGGTACAAAACCATCTTGCCTAGCAATATTCAAGAAAATGCCACCAGATTAATTAGGAAGTGCTTCATATTGCATCAGGACAATGACCCAAAACACCCTGCAGTTCAGTCAAGGAATTTATAAGGGCAAAGAAGTGGAAAGTCTTAGATTGCCCAAGTCAATCTCCAGATTTAAATCCGATGGAACATGAATTTCACCAGCTGGAGAGGAGAGTAAAGGCAGAAACTCCCCCAAAACAAGCAACAATTGGAATTTGCTGCATTAAAGGCTGGGAAAACCATTTCAAAGGATGAGAGCAAGAGTCTGGTGATGTCTATGGGTCACAGACTCACTGCTGTGATTGTGTGCAAGAGATCTGCAACTAAATAATAGCTTTTAATCTTTTATATCTGCCATGTTCAGCTGTCCCAATACTTATGCTCACATCAATGAGTGGGATGAACTCTAAAAGTGCTGTTCTTTTTATTTGGTAAAACATGTATGTGTTGAAACGGCTAATAATAAAATGTGACATTCTGTAGTTTTGTCTCATATTCATCTTTTCATCATATTTGCAAATGTCTTGACTCCACAGCCAGCAGAGCAATTTTGTCTTTACTGTTCCAATACTTATGGAGGGCACTGTATGTCTGGGTTTTAGGACTTGTAGCACTCTATTCCTAGATTTGTATTAAATCTGAACAGGAACTAGAATTTAGCAAACAGGAACTAGAATTTAAATTCTAATTTGAATTTAGGAAAGCAGAAATTAATTTAAAGAAAATCATACAAGTGTCAACTAGCAAAAAAAAAAAATAGTTGAGGTCCACTGGGAGAGGTGCTGATAAAGAACAGATGTAAAACTTTAGCCTGCATCAAAATAATATTTTGGGCCCCAAGCCAAGAAAAACAATCCAAGTTCTAAATAATCACAACTGACGTAGTAATTAAAAGCCTCTTTTGTATATGTTTAGCTCTGCTAAGGTAATCAGTAAAGGTTGTTTTCGGGTCCAGGCACGTTCTGTTAGTGCTGGCTTAAGCTATTAAGTTTTACAATCCTGTGGGACAAGATACTTAATGACCTTCAACCTAAGAAAAAAACACTATCATTAAGCTTTGTGTGTAAACATGTGCTCACCGCTTCTGGGTTCCACCGCGGAGCTGCACGTATGGGACCAGCTGTAGCAGCAGATGTACTGCATTCGTCCAGTTGACCTGATTTCTGAAATCACAGCTCTGGGCCTCACATTCCTCAAAGGTGAACTGGTACAAAGATCTGGAGTCTTCAAATACACTGTTCTGCTCCACTGGACACAACAGGGGAACAACAGGGTTAAACATCTGACACAAAGCAGTCTAGACTTTCTTTTCTGCTCAGCCACCTCAGGGGGAGCCAGGCCGTTTTGCAGATTCAATATGCACATAGTGCTTATAATATAATCAATAAATCATCCAAACTCTCCAGCATATGCTTGTGCCTCCGATCCCGTCATTCACAGTAACAGCATGTCTATGCACCTGAAAGCAGAATGCCCAAGCCAAGGAGAATGTTCCAGATTTTGGAAGCTATCGTCCTGTTCTGGATAAATTCACAACGATCCATCAGCCATTCCACAAGCTCCAGACCTATACATGTCCTCCTGAGAATATGCCAGATGAGAACAGGAAAACATTTTACTAAACAAAATAAAACCATTATAATAATGCTTTCAGTAAATAAATAAACACTGGCTAAGATTTGGCTGAAAAAAAGATTTATAAACCACTTTTACATTTTTGTACATTTTGATACATAAAAGGATTGTTAATGTGACTTGATAAATAAACTTGTAAATCAGTTTCTCAGTCTTAAGTTACAAAGTTCAATTGTGAAATATTTAATGATTGAGTGATGTATTGTATATCCAAATGATTTACTGTTGAAAGATTTGAAGTTGTTGAAGTTTGAATTAAATGTGCAGAATCTGAAATAGATCTTATTTTATATCATAACATATGTTCTAAGATGATTCAAAATCCCAAAACCTTTTTATTTATTATAGTTATATTTTCAGTGTGAAGACTTTTGGCCCAACTATACGTGATACTTCATATTAAAGGCCTGTTCACACTAAGAATGATAACTATAATGATAATGTTAAACAGATGTTAACGTTCTGTTTATTATAATAGCATGCTACAGTTATGTCGCCTGCTGATTTCAACGCTTGAGATCCTTAAATTCAGTTGAATTCTGATTGGCTGTCAATGTTTTATCGTACATCAGCAGGAAATTTGAAAGTGATTCCAATGATGCTATTCCTGTGCCACAGTTATATTGTAGTTGTGATGTGGACTTCCCTATTGTTACAGAATTAGATTTATGGTACTTTTTAAAGTTTGCCTCAATTTCTAATAATTTTATATATACATGTTTATATAAATACCAACATTTTATGCAAAATTCACTTTAAAGAAGATCTACATTTCTTACTTTCATTCATGGTGATGACATGAAAAATGTGCCATCATTTTATTAATTTTTTTTTTAAATACCCCAACAGCATACAAGGGTTAAACTTTATAGCTATAGTTATCAGCCTTTGGCGTGAATGGCCGTATATTATAACCAGAAATCATACATTATTGCAGTGAAACCTACCTGATGATTCTTGCCAGTTTAATATGTGCTTTCCAGTTATCCTGGCCGTTGGATAAGAAAGCATTCCTCAGCGCTCGGCCAGCACAAGGTACATTATTCATGCAAGCCTTCACAACACATAGAGAACATTCTTAAGTCATGATAAAGCAGAACGATTTTGACAATAAAATTTGATAACGTTGTCAGGACAGAAACAAGATAAGAGGGTCAGAATAAAACAATCGGTCATTGACCTGATGCAATATGAAGCACTTCCCAATTAATCTGGTGGCATTTTCTTGAATATTGGTAGGCAAGATGGATTTATACCCTTCCAAATTCATTCTGCTACTGTCATCATACATTAAGTCATCAGTAAAGTTGAGAGGGCCTGTTCCAGAGACAGCCATGCATGCCCATGTCATGACAACACCTCCACCATGCTTTACAGATGAGGCTGTATGCTTGGGATCATTGCAGCTCCCTTTTTTCTCCACATTTTTACTTTCCCATCACTTAGATAAAGGTTCATCTTTGTCTCATCGGTCCATAAACACAGTTCCAAAACTCTTCTGGCTCGCCTTTGTGCTTTTTTGCAAACTCTAATCTTGCCTTTCTATTTTTGGTGCTGGTCAGAGGTTTGCATCTTGCTGTGTAGCATCTGTAATTCTGTGTCAAAGTCTCCTGAGGACAGTAGATTGTCAGAGCATCACACCAGCTTTCTGGAAGGTGTTGGTGATTTTACAGACACGTCTTTTATGGTCCATTTTCACAGCTTTTATTATTTGTCTGTCATCAGCTACTGTTGTTTTCTCAGCCGATCAGTTAAAACAAGAACAAAATATTAAACACTATTTACTCAAAATATAGAGTATAAACTGTAAATACTCTTCATGTGTTTACCATGATGTGTTTTTAATAATCTCAAGCTCCAGTTGTTCAGGAAGCTGCATATTAACAGTTATGTAACCGAAAACAAGTGCTGACAATAACTTTATTCTGTCAAATGAATTACACTTTGACACCATGAAACAACCCGATTTTCAAGTCCCTGAAGGGCTGAGAACAACAATGGGAGGTAAATGCATGATATACCTTGTGTCTAGTCTGTCCTGCATTTGAACAGCAGGTGGACTCAGGAGGCTGCTTCTGAGATATAATCTACCAGAGAGAGAAAGAGGTTAAACATCGAAAAAAAACACAATACAGCTCTTTGCCCTGAGACAACACAGTTTCTCATCTTAAAACCGCCGTGATGACGATTACATAAAACATTCATTCATATCAACATCATGTCTAGGTTTTCCAATTCAACCACTTTTATTTACAAAATGTAAGTTTGTTGAAAGATCAGATTGGTTGAAACATAGACCTGTGAGAACGTACAGATTACACAACAAATGACCATATAAACAATAAAAACTATGCTATAATATCAAAACACAGGCAACAGAATTGTGAAATATACAGGTAGCTGGCAGAATTGTGTCTCCAAAGAAACCACAGCCTGTAGTGAAAGCTCATTGTGTACTTTAGCTAAATGACTCATGTGGGTTGTTGGGGAAACACACGGTGAAGTCATTTTTGTTGTCAGTGTAAAGAGCAGCTCTAACCCCCATGTCTAGAATTTGTTGAAACAACAGGGGCCATTTATTAATGCTATTTCATAATAAAGAGATCAGCAACACGTGATGAAATGAAAGCGGCTTTAGTTATTATTGTCAAACATTTGAATTATTTTGAGACCTGTTCCATTTGTACAAACAGATGTCAAAGATGTCAAATTCGACTTTACTTTAGGAAAAGTATATTGCTCTGTGAAAAAAAAGTGTTTGCAAGTTCAAAACATGCAAAATGCAATACTGAAATTATATTACATGGTACATATTAATATTCAGATAGCTGAAATTACATGTACTTCTAAAAGATAAATATAATGAATTAAAACTACTTTTCTCAATATTTTGATCTTTTTGCACCCTCAGATTCCAGGTTTTCAAATAGTTGTATCTCAGCCAAATATTGTCCGATCCTAACAAACCATACATCAATGAAAAGATTATTTATTCAGCTTTCAGACGATATAGAAATCTCCATTTCAAAAATTGACACTTTTTGTGGTTCAGGGTCACATATGTGTGTGTGTAGTGTTTTTATTTATATATATATATATATATATATATATATATATATATATATATATATATATATATATATATATATATATATATATATATTCATCAAGGAATCCTGGGGGGAAAAAATATGGTTTCCACAAAATATTAAGCAAAACAAGCGTTTTTAGCATTGATAATTATAAAAAATGTTTGACCACCAAATCAGTATTTTAGAATGATTTCTGAAAGCTCATGTGACACTGCAGACTGGAATAATGGCTGCTTTGTCATCACAGAAATAAATTACATTTTTAAATATTCATACTAAAATAGAAAACAGTTATTCTAAGTTGCAATAATATTTTACTTTTGAATTGGGCTACTGAATATCGATATTAACATCGAACTGTATTCACGATCAAATAAATGCAGCCTTGGTGAGCATAAAATACTTCTTTCAAACAAAACAAAAAAATACAGCAATCTTACAGACCCTATCAAAATATTCTGGTGTACATGCATACATACAATAAATAGGTATTCATTATATATAATCAATTTACCAACTAAAACTTATTTGTATAATTATTTCAGTGGTCTCGTTGTTATGAGGCTACAATATCTGAAATATCTTGTTGCATTGACATTGTCTTTGTTGAAGAAACATTCACCTCATTCAAGGTTTAAAATCCCACCCTACTAGTTTCCCTTTAACCAATCTCATATTACAGCCTGTCCAATGAAATGAATTAGATCAGCTGTTCTCAAAGTCACTGTTGGGAGTCATTTCCAAAACAAACTTTAAACAAATACTACACATAAATGTGCAACAACGCAAGCACAAGTGCAAGTGAAGTCAGTTTTTAAACACTTACAACTTCCAGGTTCTTCTTAAGCTGAGAGCCATTCTTCAATAAGAGAGGAGGATCAGCTCTGCTCCTGTGATCTTCTTTATTTATGAGACCCTTAAAAGAACCAGTCGGACTCTCGTCCACCATCTCCCAGTCCAGGACAAGTCAGCACAGGTTGGAAGTGAAAAGCACGGATTCCCACATAGAAATCAGTGCCGGATGTTGACCAACAGGTGTGCACATAAAATCGATAGTCGGCTATAACCAGAAAAAGTACAGGGCTCGTTTACACACAGCAGACATCGTGACAATGGCTGACACGTGAGTAAACATAGGTGTGGGGTTGAAAAAGGTAACATGTCACGTGAGTGGGCTGTACCTATGAGATCACTGATTACTGTTGCAGTGTTAACCTGAATTAAATTATTTAAAATAATCATAAAACTCTCGGTGAAACATTCGGCTGCTAAATCACGATATCGATGGGTCAACGTAGCTCTCGTTGCAATGTGGCAGAAAAAAGATTTTGGGCGTGTGTACATTGGTGTTGGAGAGGAGGATGTGGATGGGAAAAAGAACAAAGGGTGGAAGGCGAACACCTCTAAGAAAAAGAGGTTTAGGTTGTGGAGGCGGACCTCTTGTTGGAGAGCTGGTCAAAAATACAGCAGGAAGGCCAGCTCAGTTCAGGGTGAAGATGAGGCTCAGGGTACTGACGCAGTGGAAGTACCATCTAGAAGAAGTCCTGATGGTAAATGGCATGTTTTAAGAATATGTACAAGGATCCAAAAATTAAATACTATTTAACAGCTTAGATGCAGTAATATGAGTATCCACTATGCAATTAATAATTAATTTTGTTTGATTAACACAATGTTTTGGTTTAGATCAGAATTCACTACAGCAGTTCATCTGTACTATAGAGTATCACAATCATCAGGAAACTTCAGGCAGTGACCCTGAAGTCTCACCTGCAGCAGAGGAACATCTTGCTGTTCATCCTGATGCAGATGTCCTCCAGTCACCACCAGTATGGAGCGACAATGTCGCTCAGACTCCAGTCGATACAGCATCAGACTGTAGCGCTGACATTGCCCAGGCTCTAGTCCTTCGTACTGCATCTGACTGGAGCAGTGCCGACCTGACTCCAGTCTTTACCACATCGAACTGGAGTAAGGATTTCACCCAGACATCATCTGACTGGAACATTTATGCTTGCCTGACTTTTTACACTATATCAGACTGGAGCACTGATATCACACAGACTCCATCATGCACTGCATCAAACTGGAGCTCTGACGTCACCCAGAATCCAGTATGCACAGTGTCAGATTGGAGCATTGACATCACCCATACTCCAGACCGCACAGCTTCTGATTGGAGTGCCTATATTGCTCAGACTCCAGTCCGGCGCACCCCTTCCAACTGGAGCAACGACATTGCCCAGACTCCAGTCTGCACCACATCAAACTGGAGCATCAATGTCATCCAAACTTCAGTTAGTTCCACAGAGGTCTCTGTGTCACCTGACAAAGCAACTGGAGAAAAATGGAAAAAACGTGGAATTGCAGCTGCTTGCGGAGTTATCTTCCTTGCGTGGGCTGTGCTCCGGCATGGCTAGAGCGCGCATGAATCTGTTTTGAGGAGTATGTGTGACTGTCAGTCATCGCGACAGTGTGGATATTTACTGTACTTCGCAATCATAGAATATAGCCTACATCTTTGAATATATGACCCAAATAAGAATTTTCACCATATATTGCCATCTGAACAAGTAAGTAGCAAGTCTGCCACATTTGTTCTGACCAACTGAGGAAAAAACCATTACCATAAATCGCGCTACCAATGGCGATTTAATCTAAAGATCGGTTAGCTCATATCACATCAAACCGTGCAAATTATTATTATTGTTGTACTTTATTCTGAAATTATTCATGTTAACAACATCAGCATTGCGTGACTGAGTATAGTGTGTATTAGCATGTAGATTTCAATTTCTGTCCAGTCTAATCTAATTGTCATGCCATTCGAATTCCATATTAAGAAATTATTTTAATCCAAAAAGTAAATTATACTCCCTTCGAAGTTCGAACTGGTTTTCTTTAAAATACAAATCTTGTGTAATCCCAGGCTATCTGTAATCAGAAGCACATTTAAAACTGGAATATAATTTAATTTCATTCACATGTGTTTCAAAAACACATAATCCTTTCTGGATTAAAATCCACCATCAAAATGATACATTTAATTATTTTAGCTGCTATGAGAAAAGGCTAACGATCCGCCACTTGCAGGATCCTCACATGCAATATAGCTACTAGCCGGGACAACTTCTTTATGTTTACAGACGTGACGTAATGACGCAGCAGCATGCTCAAATTTCCCACGAAAACCTATCCGTACCACTCAAATTAGAAAACATTATTATAAGATAACTGTTGTGAATCTGGCTAAAGCAAGGTGAGAGTTTTGAACACTGGCTGGTTATGTACTTATGATTTCGGATAATTTTTAACCAAAAAAAGTTACGGACTGCATCTTTAATTAAACAAGAATTGGACAACACTGCAATCAATGCTTTATATTTCAACTAAGCCTGTTTTTCCTTTAATAGTCATCAATTCCTGCCACTGTGTGATCGGCAACATGCTGGGTGAAGGGACTTTTGGAGCTGTGTATGAGGGGAGTCGTCTGCAGGATGGATTTAGGTTTCATTTTTTGCTTACAATATCTAGCTAGCAGATTAATCATCTGAATTGGATTAATTTGATCAATGCATTTATATTAATTGTAAATACTTTTTAACAATCTGTTTATTGTTTTATTTATTAGGTAGCAGTGAAATATGTCGCAAAGACGGAGAATGTGGAATATATCAGTATCTTAAGTAGGCTGTGCTCTCTACTTTCTAAAAATTGTATTTCCTCTAGCCAGGTCATTCCAAGCCACTTCCACTAGAGGTTGCACTGCACATCCTCGCCAACAGAGGCCCCAGCATTCCAGAAATAATCCAACTGCTAGACTGGATTATATTATGGTGATGGAGTGCCCCTCACCCTGCGAGGACCTGTTTGAATTTGCAGAACGCCACGGAGGCAGCATCGATGAAGGCTTAGCTTGTGTCGTCATGTGGCAGGCAACACAGGCTGCCTACATGTGCTGCCGCCATGGGGTTCTACATGGCGATATCAAACTTGAAAATGAAGTCAAGTCAATTGATTTTGGGTGTGGCGACCTCCTTAAGCAATCGGCCTACAAGATATTCACTGGTGTGTATTATCCTTCAAGCCATAAAATTGGAACCATTGTTGTGAATCATATACCTGTAGCACCAAATGCTAATGGATGCTTAGAAAAACGCAGTAATATTGCAAACTTAAAAATGTTTCAAAATCACTTTCCTCCAGGCACTGATCAGTACTGCTCCCCGAAGTTTAAGGAGAAGGGTGAGTACAATGGGAAGCCAGCAACAGTCTGGTCCATTGGTGTTCTCTTGTTCGCATTGGTGTGCGGGGATTTTCCCAACGCTGATGACTTGAACAAGATCAATGCAAACAACTTCTCCAAAGCTGGCTTGTCAGAAGTTGAGCTTTTAATGAAGCAAATTGTATAAAGATGTTTTAGAAATGATCAGAAAGAAAGTGTGAAGTTCAAAGTAATAATCACTCTTTTTTTTTTTTTTTTTTTTTTTCATTGTTCTTCATAGAATGCTGCCAGTTGATTAGTTCTTGTCTCCAGCAAGAGCCAGAGCAGCGGCTTCAATTAAGCGAGATTCTTCTCCACGACTGGTTCAAGGTACTAAGTCTAAGATCAGCTAAATCATACTTGCTTTTTGAAAAGTTTGAAAGTCTTTTTTTGGTTTTGTTATAACTATAAGGCTACAGACATTAGCTTATGTAACATTTTTCTGATTCACTTCTGAAAATGTGATTACTGTTTTGTTTTAGGTCACAAACGTGGAGAACCTAAAAACATTGTAAAGAAAAGGACAGGAACCCCTGGAGTGGCTCTGCAGTCTTGGCCTCGGCCCCCAAGATCCCTATCATGGCTCTAGAGGTTCTTGTCAAATCCACAAGCAAGGCGACTTCACCACAGATCTCCCTGTCCTAGTCCCCAACATGTTCCTGTCAATGTTGTCTCAGAGGTTGAGCTTCCTCAGAGCTAGTGCCTGTCTCCCTCTACATTCCAAGATGTTCCAGTTTGTTTGGCCCTTGTCAAAGCTGGTTCCCAAGGCTGCCCTCTACCAAGGGCATACGTTTGCCCTAAAGATTTCTGCCCCAGAGCCAGTGGCAGAGATCACACCACTTCAAAATTTGGTGCCCTGGTACCACAGCTCCCTATCTTGGGCTACCTGGCTTCCGTGGTTTTTGTCAGTGTGTCAGGTTTGTAGTCTTTAGTGACATCATTAAACTTTATGTGAAAGTAACTTTCTTTGCTCCCTTATATGACTAACCTAGAGGGGACAGTAATGGCCCCAGCCAAAGTCAGCATCTAAAGCTGGCTCCTTGTCTTGTTCCTCTTATGTCTTTGGTTCCTGTGAGAGCAATCCAAGGTTTCTTGTTACAGCCACCTCAGATATGTATGGACAGCTTGGTCCCCAATGTCCCATACCTGCCCCTGTTTGTGTAATGGTCTTAGTCAAAGACAGTATCCATGAATGGCTTAGCTCTAGAGCTCCCTTTCTTAGACTGTCCAATTTTCAAGGCTCCCTGCCAGTGATGTTCCTGTCACTTCTCCCCCATAGGTTCTTGTTATGGACCTTGCTAAAGCCATTCCCATGGTCTCCTTGGTTCCAGAGCTGCCTGTTTCTAGTTGTCTCAGGCTGCTCTAGTCCAAGTGTTTCATTCCACTCAGATACTAGTGTTAGGACTGCCTCAGATCTTCCTGTTGCTGCCTGTGGAGCCTCTCATTCCAGTTCCAGATATCCCTGTCTCAGGCCACCACAGTCACAGTGCCATAGGTCACTGTCACTGCCCATAGGTTCCTGTCATGGACCCTACCAGAGCCCAAGGCCTTCCCTGTCCTGTCACTGCCATCTTCATAGCCAGCAGTCAAATATACCCTGTCTTCAGCTACACCGGTCCTGCCCTGATCTCCATTCAAAGTAAACAGTAAACATAATATGCATGAATTAAACTGGCCTTGTTCATAGTGGCAATATTATTTATAATCTGCGGAAGGTAAGTATTGTTTTATAGAGGTAAGTACTAGTATACAGTCCACTGGTTTATAATCCATGTTCACTGACATTGAACTTCAAGTACTGCGTCACATAAACATACCACACTTTTCTCATGCCATTCTTTCCCTACAATTAAACAATTTGTCGTGTTTGGTGACAATACACACATGTGGAAAAGTCACCAAAATCTTTTTGATGACTGTAAACTGTAAACTGACATCACAGTGTACATTCTTCCAAAGCCAGTCCCACTCTTGATATGCATATTTGGTAAAATGAGACACATTAACAGTTTCAACATTATTTGTTCTTCAGACATTCCTCTTTGGGGATTTTGAATAATTTAGAATGTCAAATTTAGTAATGCAAGTGTAATGAGACTGATGTTGTTACAAAGGTATTTTAACCTCTAATTTGACAAATCATTTTTCATAATGTATTATGCAGTAAATATTGATCAGTGGCATTTAATATTTTGTTTTTATCATCATGTATTTGTATCTTCTTGTTTGTAGTCTTTAGTAACATCTGGTGGACAAAGGACAGAATTACAAACCTGCCCATTAGGTCCCAAAAAAACCAGGTAAATTTCATAAAAAAATATAGACAGTGAAAACATGTTCATTATAGAAGATTCACTAATTAATGTACTTTTGAGTGAATGTATAGATTGGGATGCATATTAGTTGCTGAAATTTTCATTTTAAATATTTTTTAACAATTAACCTTTTTGCAGTTCACCTAACTAGTTATATATGGTGTGACAAATCATTTGCAATATAAGGTCATGACAACTGTATGTACAGTAAAATATATATCTATTTTTAAAATAAGTATTTTAGAGTATATATATTTAAATACACCGCACTGTAAGCCACATTTAGTATTAATTTCAACAGGCATTCCTTCCGAAAGCGGTTTCATTGGTTGTCATTGAACTGTCTGACACTTAAAGGATCCTCAAACAATATTTGACATAACACATCAGCAGTAAAAGCTGATAAAAAAAACATGTAAAAACTGTAACTTGAATGCAATGTAAGTCACTTTGGATAAAAGCGTCTGCTAAATTCTGTCTTCATCCACTTTGAACTCAAAAGTAACACTCAGTTAAATTAATCAATTAAAAGACCTTGACATAATACTTATATAAACGGGGAACAGATACAGCCCATGGTCTTGTTAAAACTCACAAATTTTTCACTTGAAAAGTTAGGGATAAAACTAAAATATTAAAGTCAGTCAAAAGCACAACTAATACGAGCTATTCCCCTTACATGCTGTAAAAAGCAGCTTTTGTCTGTTGGACTAGATTTGTAGTTTGTGTGCCAATTACCAATTTTCAGGATTACTAAAAAATCTTAAAAACAGAAAACATTTACTGGCGTTTTGTTAAAAACTGGTTTCTGTTTAGCTGACAAATGTGAGAAGATTTACAAAAAAAGGTGTTTACTTAGCTAATAATCCATGAAAACATGTTGTGTCAGCTATGTTGAGTTATGTACTTGTTGTAATAGTGTGCACTTTAAGACACTTATTAACTTCCAGGAAAGTTTGGCTCTCCCAAGTTTATTATGATGGTGTTTCTTTTGACTGTCAACAGGAGGCGCTATTTCCTGATTATGTTCACCTGAGTTCTACGCTGCTGCCAAGGCCTTTCTTTCTTCCGAAGAGATCACGGCGACAGCTTTTTTCAATGTACTGAGCTGGATACAGTGCGTTTTGTGTAAGTGAATCTTAACACACAGCACAGTGCAGGGATTGAGACACATTCACAAGAGAGATTTGTGTTGTGTTTGTACGTGGTTTCCTCTTGACCTTCGTGGCATACAGGAAATACATGGTGTGTCCCGTGAAAATGAGCAGGATGGAGATGATGACAAGGGTGCCGAAGTGTTGTTGCTGGTGTGCAGAGATTACCATGATGAAGTGCAGCAGGTCCATCAGGTAGTTCATGGAGCTCTGGACTCAATTCACCACCCCACGCTCTGATTCACATATGATCTCCTGCAAGAGCTGAGTCACTGTCAGGTCAAAGGACCAGAGACCTGGAAAACAACAACACCTTGTATATTACTTTAGGTTACACGTCATGGTAATATAATCAGTTAGCTTACAATTCTTACTCAATTAAGATGTTGAGTCATACCACATGACATTTTAGAACCAGAAATAATCTTGCCTTGTCATAAAAAGTTCAAACTCTCTCATACTTTATGAGACTTGTTGTCATCTCTATAATAACATTTCCCTGTTTTATGTCAGAACTGGGAGATATAAATTCAGAATTGCCAGACATAAATGTAGAATTACAAAAATCTAATTGCGAATATTTATTGCAATTACAAAAAACTCGCATAAGACTTTTTTTTTTTTTCTCAAAGTATCTTGCGAGTATCTCGTAACTCACATTTTTTTGAATTTTGAGAAAAAAGTCAAAATATACGTTTCCATAAACATGACTTTGCTTTGCAGACAATCGTTTTTAAAATATTAATTAAGCAATGAAACAGTTTTGTTGAAAGATTTTTCCTAAGAAATAATAAAAGATTTAGCCAATTTTCTTTTAAAGAATTATTTTAATGAAAAAGATTACACATTAAATGTAACAGTAAAAATTTGTCACAGATTTCTATTTGTATTCTAATTTTATTTATATTTCTGTTTATTTATATTTTTATTCTATTTACTAAAGAATGCTGATAAAAAAAATTATAATTTCCACACAAACACAAAAAAATAAAATAAGCAGCATATCTGTTTTCAACATGGATAATAATCAGAAATATTTCTTGAGGATAAAATCAGCATATTAGAATGATTTCTGAAGGATCATGTGGCACTGAAAATGAAAATTCAGCTTTACCATCACAGGAATTAATTACATTTGAAAAATATATTACAATTTTAAAAGTGCGCATAAGAGACTTCTTTGAAAAACGTTTTTTTTTAAAGCATAGTAGCCCTAAAAATTGAAACAGGAGTGTATACATTTTTATTTGTTTATTTATTTTTAACTTTTTTATATTTTAGGACAAAGGGTTTACTCACCAACTCGAGCTGTAATGACTCCAAGGAACAGCAGGATGATGGAGACTTAAGACTCTGGTTCAGTCCCTGCTGGCGCATTCTCAAACAGCACAGTGTTATTGGTCCAGTGAATGGAGGAACGGTCTGGCAGCAGAGGCTGGTTGCTGCCTCCACGCAGTGGGTATCCGTGCCTCTGGTGACCTCCGGTCATCCCTCCCACATCTGACGCATTCCCCATATTTAGCACGCTGAGGTCCATGGGGCTACCGGGGGCAAACACGGAGCACAAACAAAGCAATAGGCCAACTAGGTGCAGATTGCTGGAAATGACCCCTGTGTTGACCAGGCCACATGCTTTGCACATTGCTTTGTGAAAAGCACAGTACCCAGAAGCCCCACCACAGCCGACATGCCATCAGAATGCTGAGCAGCAAGCCGCTGATGCCCTGGGTGTAGGCGTAGCCGGTGGTGATGCAGTCAAAGCTCCGCACTGTGGTGTAAAGGAAGGCCAGGCCCAGGCCAGCGAGGAAAACAGGCTGTCTGTAATACGCCCACCACCCTTCCCGGCAGGTGCTGACGAGCCCACGCAGCCGATGGAGGCACACTGGTATTCGCCTTATTTCTTGTAAATGTAGGCTGGTGCTTTCGTCCGAGATGACAGCAGCTGGACATGCTGAGGTCCTGCCTGAACAAACCAAGATGAATTGTGGATTTGGATTATATATCAGTAGTTCTATCTATCTGCCTGTCTGCACTAGTCAACATTTGAAGTACATAAGTAAAGTCCATACCTGCGAGATGACCACGGTTGTAGCCTGTGATCACCACTATCCAATCTCTCTGGGTGGCAATGGTGAGAGCTGTGCTTGCGAGGTTCGCCACATCTGCCAGGACGATCACCACCGTATAACAAACCACCTTCGGTATCATAACAGCAGGAATGCTTATGTTCAGCAATGACTAGCCAGAGACAGTAAGCACACAGGGCTACTCTGAACACATAATTGCATTCTGAATTGACATAATAATGACACATTTTTAGGGTATAAACAGTGTAAGAGGGACTTACAGTTAGCCACCAATTTAAATAATAATTAAAATGGTGAAAAATTAAATCTTGAGAATATGGAAGGTACTTAAATGTCATGTAAATTTATGATGTATTAATGCAAATAATAATAATATCGCAAAATAAATAAATAAACCAGACATGACATCTCTCTCTCTTTTTTTTTTTTTTTTACCATAAATGCACTACATAATGCATTTTCACCTTTGTCTCTCGGGTTGCGGTCAACCCAGTCTCCAATCAAAGCCCCTAATAAGTGCACCGATGCGGCCACCACCCGTCCAAAGATGCCAGTTAACAGCAGGTTATGCCCATACAGCTCAATCAGGAAGACAGAGTGTTGGTGAAATGCCACATGCAATCACCCTGGCACACGAAAAGAGATGATCAGCTCAAGATATCATACCTGAGATATCATAATTCACATATTTTGTGTGGTCCTCAAAGTATCATAAAAAAACCTGTAATAGTGTGCCAGATCTTATGCCCTGTTTACTGAGTGCCAGCTTTGCAGATACGAAAACAGCTCCTTACCCACATAGATAACGCTCCGCTCACATAGATGAGGAACTTGGGCCCTTGAGGTAGATGAGGGCTGATCCTATGAGATAAAGAGTTTTGAAAGATATGACTTGTATGCGCATTGGTTTTAGAATAATAGACTGTTTAAAGCCTGACAGCAAGAACAAGCAGGCTCTGCAGATTTTAAGCATCTTCTAATATAAAATAGCAGATGAATGTTTCTCTATTTTAATCACTCTATAATAAGCCTTACCTTAAAATTGAAAAGGATTGTTTACTTTCTAAACTCATTTGGGGTTTTGTTTTGTTTTGTTTTGTTTTGTTTTGTTTACTTCCGTGGAGCACAAAAGGAAAAATTATGAATAAATGGGGACTGAGGATTTTAGATTAGTCTCATAAACCATAAACTCAGGAACTGGATCATCATGAAAACCATCACTGTATTTTGTTAAGTTAAAGTGAAGTTAAAGTGAATCAGACATTCACATACTTTCCTCACAAACTGTCAATAACATGAAAAGCTTGGCTGGATTTACAGTAATTCAATTTAATTCTGTTTGTAGCCTAAAACAATAAACGTATACGCAGTATAACTAATATCACACTTGACTTAAATAGATCAAGCTTTTTGTACCTTCTTTTTGGTGTTATGGAAAAGCATGACCTTTCCTCCTTTGTTTCACGAAAGAAAGTCAAGTGGTTTAAAAAGAATGTTCACTAAATATTGACTCAAAGTTTTAAATTTGTGTGAACTGTCCCTTGCATATCCTGTCAAGCAAACTGAGTATGTAGTTATATGGAAATATCACAGGTATTTGACTAGTTTGAAGTATTAAACCTGCCCTCTGTACACAAAGCAATATAAATAGGTTGATTTAAGTAAAGAAACACACGTGGTATATTCCTAGCTTTGATCACAGATGAATCTCTGTCATTATCATCGTCAAACTCCATAGCAACTCCACCACACTGAACCCCCTCTGTTCTGAGAGACATCCTGTGTGAACAGCATAAATTGATCAAAATAAATACATAAAAAATTGTTTTGTCATGCACTACAATGAGGCTTAATACAAACGTGTTTAAAAATATATTTAAAAAATATCAATTAAAATGATTATAAAATTACTCAAATTTCACACACACACACATACACGCACTCCTATAGTAATAAAACACTCGCCATACTCATTCAACACATAATCAACATTGATGTTTGCATTTGGATGTGTCCGTTTTTATTGTCATGCCCTGATATGATTGCATATTGACTTAATTAGTAATCAGTCAAAACAGGTTTTATGGCTGTCATTCACAAAGTGCTGTTTAATCAATGATGTTAATGATCATATTATGGACATCCGAACAAGATATTTGCATGCAGCACCTTGAACCCTTCAGATTAATTTATATATAATAACGTATAATGAATGGTGTTTATCTCAGCACACTTCAGATAACAAAACAATACAATTTAAAAGTCCAAAAATGGCATACTTTATCAAATGAATCAGTTTTCATGTTGCTATATATCTATCAGTTTTGACCTACAAATTCTTCTGTAATTGTATTGTTGTTGTTTTTATTTGTAAGTATATGGTATAGTCTACCACTTATTGTTAGACCAAAGAAGAACATAATCTCAAATTGCAAAAGGGGAACTTATCTTCATATTATTAAAAGGCTGCTACATGTTTATGATCTTGACCACCATAAACAGATGTGCTTTATATACTATGTTGCTCAGAAAAACATACGCGTATGGTAAAAACAAAACATCTAAAATACACCACTTATAATTTACACATTATGATATTGCATTTACAGGTACATTTTGAATATCATGAAAAAGTTAATTTTATCTTGTAACAAATGACAACAAGTGTAACTTTCATATATTTTAGATTCATTACATGTAAAGTAAAACATTTAACAAGTTTTTTAGTTTTTTATTTGATAATTAGATCTTACAGTTCACGAAAATCAAAAATCAGTATCTCAAAATATTAGAATATTTACATTTGGGTTTCAATTAATGACCATCCCTACAGTATAAATTCCGGGTATATCTTGTTCTTTGAAACCACAATAATGGAGAAGACTGCTGACTTGGCAATGATCCAGAAGACGAACATTGATGCCCTCCACAAAGAGGGTACGTCACAGAGGGTCATTGCTGAAAGGTGTGGCTGTTCACAGAGTGCTGTATCAAAGCATATTAAATGCAAAGTTGACTGGATTTGGGTAGGAAAAGGTGCACAAGCAACAGGGATGACTGCAAGCTTGAGAATACTGTCAAGCAAAGCTGATTCAAACACATGGGAGAGCTTCACAAGGAGTGGACTGAAGCTGGAGTCAGTGCATCAAGAGTCACCAAGCTCAGACGAGATGAGAGACACCAGACCCAACAATGCAGATGACCTGAAGGCCGCTATCAAAGCCACCTGGGCTTCCATTACACCTGGCTGATTGCCTCCATGCCACGCCGCACTGATGCAGTTATTCATGCAAAAGGAGGCCCAACCAAGTATTGAGTGCATAGAAATGAACATACTTTTCAGAAGCCTGAAATTTCTGTTTAAAATAACCTTTTTTTTATTGATCTTATGTAATATTCTAATTGTCTGAGACACAGATGTACCTGTAAGAGATGTACCTGTAATATAAATGCTGAATCTGATAAAACATTTTTTTAAGAGGAGGAGAGACTTGTAAATGGATTACTCTTTTATGATTTATCTATTTATGTTTGGCTAGTGATAAATTTCACCAGGAAGCAGTCTGTTAAAAATTGTTCTGTTTTTGCATTTCAACTGGTTAAAGATCACCTATTGATCCTCAGTGCTCTAAATACACAATATGTGATATATGCCTGATATTATAAGGGCTCTTAATACAACCTCAGGTGCTTTTATGGTGTCTTAGAGCCTGATGTTTACAGGATTTCATTTAATATCTATGACAAGAAATGTACAGTACTGTCTTAATGGCTGATTCCAAAAAGCATGAATAATAATCATTGAAACAGATTATGAGAAAATTATGCAATGAGACAAATAGGCATTTTTTTCCGTTATTATTACAGATAAATATTTATTGCACTAATAAGAAACATGTATTCCTCTCAAAATCATTGACAAATTTGTATTGGGGGGGGGGGGTTGGTCAAATCTTGGGTCAAAAAAAAGTTTCTCTATAGTCAAAAATCAAAATTAGTAGGCATTATTTGTTAGAAAAAATAAATACATTCATCTATAAATAAAAAAAACAAGTCACTGCTATATGCAACTACCAAATATGGCACATAATTGTCTAATTATTTTCCTTATATCTCTCTAATTTTGAATATATTTTCAATTAAAAATTACTAACATAATGAGCAATTTAATAGTTTTTTTTATTTCAGCAGGCCCTAATTCATATCTTACTTTAACCATACACTTCTAGTAAACGTGACAGTGTTATGGAAATTTGGAACACAACAGCTGGAACCACTTTGATATTTTAGACAAATATTTGGACAAAATATTTGTAAGGGACCATAATAGCAATATTCCAGCAGTTCTAGAAAATGCATTTTTCTAACCTATGAATGTATAAAACTAGAGAACTTTGAATTGGATCTCATGTGTAGAACTTTTGGTCAGGTTTCTGTGACTTTTGTGACTTCAGCTCTTCATCGTGCATATAAACTTTATACGGTACAGAATCAATTTCTTGAACTGGGGCACTGGGATGTTTCTTGCAGCAGTATTCTCGTATGGCTCTGAAAACAGCAGTGGCGGGTACAGACAAACTAGGGATCCCAGCCAGGAGAAAAATTATTACATAGATCCATGATGGATATGGCTTCTTCTCTAGGGTTGGAAAGTTTTCCTATATGAGAACAAGATCATTTAATTAATTCCAAATGAATGCTTTACAAATAATACACAGTATATATATATATATATATATATATATATATATATATATTGTTTTTATGTAACAATAATCAGTTTATGTTAAACAATTGATTAAACTTGATAATCACCGAATCAGGGTCCCAGGCACTGTAGAAGATTTCCTTGGTGACAACGGTGGAGAAGTAGAAGATGAAGATGGCTAACATGATGAGGGGACTAATGAATCTCCATGTGGCTTGCCAGAAAATGTTAGGCTTATGCCCAATCATAAATATCAGGTCTTCATTGAATCTGTTCATAAACAGAAGATAACAATTTATGGCTGATTTCAGTGAGCTTTATCTAAGCAATAAAGTCATAAATGCATTGTCTAGTCGCTGTGAAAAAAATCTGTGAATTGCTGATACGTGGTTAAACTGTTCTAAGGGCAGTACTAAGATTTGATTTGACTCGTCTATGTCCTATAACCAATTCTAATCATCTTGTTTTGTAAGTGTTGAGCCAAAAATGAAAATCTGCTGAAAATGTACTCTCAGCCCATCCAATATGTAGGCAAATTTTTATTTATTTTTTTCATCAGAACAGATTTGGAAAAGATTAGCATTACATCATTTGTTCACTAATGGACCCTCTGCAGTGAATGGGTGCCGTCAGAATAACATTTCTTATTCTACCTGTTTTTACTCAATTTTTTTTATTAGAAATTTTGGAAAAGCTTATAAAGATATATTTTAGAATTTGACATAATGACATATTTTTACTGAAATTAGAAAAAAAAAATGCCATTACAAAAAAAATGTCTCTGTAAATCACTTTAAGGAGTCAAATATTACCTTGTAATGGGAAATCAAATTTTTGTTATTGATCAGAATGTGCTACTTTTTGACAGTGCTCTTAAATAATTTAGATGGGGTGGGGGGGGGGGGGGGGGGGGGGTAACCCTGGGGCATTACACTGTGTTAATCTGGGCCTGCGTTTAACTGTAAAATGATGCCATTTTTTGTTAATAGGCTTTCATTCTGTTGGCAAGGCTTCAAAATTTAATTTTTTTACCAGATGGTGCCATTTTTCAGGTTTGGTCTACAAACGGTCTATAAAGCAAATACTTGCTTTATTCCTGTTTTCTGCTTCTGCATATTATAGAGCCAAATGGAAAATAATGCAGCTATAATTGTGTGGGTGTGTTGGTATAGATGGAAGAGATGTGTTTTAGCAATTTCTAGAAGACAGCTAATATATAATATAGAACAAGAGTCCAAACAGCTGCTAAAAGCATCACAATGATCCACAAGTAATCCACATGACTCCAGTCCATCGATTAATGTCTTGTGAAGTGAAAGCCCCTATTATGATGCTTTTATCAAATATTTGGACTCTCATTCTGATGGCACCCATTCACTGCAGAGGATCCATTGGCGAGCAAGTCTCCAAATCTGTTTTGATGAAGAAAAAATTCATCTACATCTTGGATGACCTTGAAGTCAGTACATTTTCAGCAGATTTTTATTTTGGGTGAACTGTTCCTTTAAATACAACTGCTAAACCTACCTGTCTATCCCATAGACATACACAACTCCAATCATCTCAGAGAAAGCAATGACGAGGAGAGGAATCGATCCGGCAAAGCTGTCAAACAGGGCTAGCCAATAGTTCCCTGAGCCTTGCACAAATATCAGCCCAACCAGGCAGCACACCAAGCACGTTACCCCTATTGTGAACAATGAAGAGACACATTTAAACTACTTCTGAAACAATATCATCACTTGGATGGAGGTATGTTAATTCTGCAATGAATTCTTCACATTATGATGATCACAAAGTAAGTCTACTTTATATACCTGAAATGGCCTCTTTAGGCCAGCTTTTGGGAAAGACCTTCAGGTCCTGCAGGGGAACCAGAACACCCTCAATGTTGCCAAACATGGAGGACAGGCCGAGGCAGAAGAGCATGATGAAGAACAGGACGGACCAGAGTGGAGACAGTGGCATCTTGGTAATTGCCTCAGTGAACACAATGAAGGCCAGACCTGTTCCTTCTACACCCTGTGAAGGTGATAATAATAAATATGCACAGAACACACACATATATTATTCAAACAAAAACTTTTTTTTTGGATGCAATTAATCGTGATTAATCGTTTGACAGCACTATAATATTCATCATAATAATAGTGATAGACTAGTAATAATACTCATCTTACATTGCAGATCCTCACATAAAAATGCTTTAAACTAGTGATTTTATTTTTTTAAATAAAAATAAAAATATTAGACGTGACATTAAAGAAATTTGACATTTTTAAATACATTCCTATGGTGCTAGAGTAACCTTACATTAGAAGTTGTTTGCACAATAATAATAATTATTATTAATAATAATAAACAAAAAATATATATTTTGTAGTTTATGTTCATTTAATGTTAATGTTGAATTTTAAAATGTTGAAGATAAATGGCTATAATTATTTTATCCCCAGAAAGAACAAAATAATTTCATTTATTAGAGACATAAATATTTACACCAATATAGGTTGGTCTTGGAAGAACTTGGTATTGGAATAAATGAGCTGTATCACCCATTCGTATACTGTACCTCACTGAGGAAGCTGTTTAGATCACAGGTCTTAAGATTGAGGTTGCTGATGATATCAGGGTTTGTACTGTTAAGGCTGTGGAGGACCTCTTGATAGTTGTTCTGTGTGATGTTTCCTTCTGGCAGATCAAATGTGTTCAGAAGATTCAAGATGTTCCTGCAGGACATAGTTAAGATAAGTGCTTCAGAATGGAGTTTAAATGCATTCTAACACTATTGTAATATTATTTTAAGAATAATTAATGCATTAGGTATCATAAAGCAGTAACTTTTATTCATCTTGGTTATGAAATAACATTAAAAATATCATGTTAAATATAAAATATTAGTTTATGTAGAAATAACGTCAATCAAGATGAACAAATACTATTGTATTTTTACTACAATACAATAGTATACAATATACTACACAATACTGTACTAGTATTGTTCATAATTAACTTTTGCATCACATGTGGTAACATAATACATATAGTATTAGTTACGATAGTCTTTTGATAAAAAAAGTTTTCAAAGTATCAACAAGTCAGTCACTCAAGTGAATGTCTACTTATCTGTGGAATTGTCATGAATCACTTTTTCCCAAAACAGAAGGTCACATGATATTGTTGTGACACTACCAAACACTCACCCACTCAAACAGTCATCAAATCTCTCTGTAGCTCTGAAACCAATGATGCTATAGATGACAGTGGCAGCGTAGATCGAGGTAAAGGCATTAATGATGGAGATGATTACTGCATCTTGCTCACAGTTATTGCTGTTGGAAAGAGAAAGAATAATTCATCTGTTAATCACTGAGGTTTCTGCAGTAAACGTTGGGTGTGATTTTTGTGATTTTTAACTGACGATAAGAATATGTTTATAGTGTAAAAGCAGCCATAACACACAAAAACACTTAAAAAAGAACTTACAACACAGAGTTGTAGCTGGAGAAGGAGATGAGGCCCCCGAAAGCCAGAGAAAATGAATAAAACACTTGTGCACCTGCATCTAACCATGTGGTTGGGTTTGCTAACTCGTTTATCTGAAAAACACACAGAGAGTACTGGTTGTATTGGAACTACACTGTAAAAAAAAATTCTGTAAAATTTACGGTAAAAAATTTGCAGCTGTGGTTGCCGGAATTCTACCGTAAAAAATACGGTAACAACATTTTAGGTTTTAACTTAAATTTACAGTTAAATACCGTAATTTCATTAACTGATATAATGTTAATATACCAACCTATTGTGCTGAAAGTGCTGAAATCGGTTTTGTACCTTTGAAATACACTGATAACCACTAAATGCAGGTGGTGATGAGAGTCACATGATGAACCAAAGCCCATCACAACCAGCTTTTAGATAATAACATATATAGAAGGTGCACAGTTTCATTCACACAAGCACTAAACACCATCATGGTGAGACTCGTTAAACTGAAATATGCAATAAACAATTAATTTAACAACATTAGATGTAACATACAACCCTAATAAACATAACTGATAAGAAAAAAAACTAAGAAACATAGCTATTTCAAAGAAAAAACATCAAATTCTGGGAACGTCTGTTTACGTTTTTTTTTCATGTAAAATTTACAGGAACTTACCGTTAACCATTTAACAGGTTTTTACTGTAGCATTTTCACAGTTTTTTACCGTTAAAAATCAGGTAATTTTTTACAGTGTAGTGCTGTCAAACGATTATTTGCAACTACTCGCATCCAAAATAAAAGTTTTGGTTTACATAATATATATGTGTGTGTACTGTGTATATTTATTAAGCATATATAAATGCACACTCATACAGTATATAGTTTGAAAATAGTTACATGTATACATTTATATAATTTATATTATACAGTCAGGGCCATAAATATTGGGACATCGACATAATTCTAACATTTTTGGCTCTATACACCACCACAATGGATTTCAAATGAAACTAAGATGTGCTTTAACTGCAGACTGTCAGCTTTAATTTGAGGGTATTTACATCCAAATCAGGTGAACGGTGTAGGAATTACAACAGTTTGCATATGTGCCTCCCACTTGTTAAGGGACCAAAAGTAATGGGACAGAATAATAATCATAAATCAAACTTTCACTTTTTAATACTTGGTTGCAAATCCTTTGCAGTCAATTACAGCCTGAAGTCTGGAACGCATAGACATCACCAGACGCTGGGTTTGATCCCTGGTGATGCTCTGCCAGGCCTCTACTGCAACCGTCTTCAGTTCCTGCTTGTTCTTGGGGCATTTTCCCTTCAGTTTTGTCTTCAGCAAGTGAAATGCATGCTCAATCGGATTCAGGTCAGGTGATTGACTTGGCCATTGCATAACAGTCCACTTCTTTCCCTTCAAAAACTCTTTGGTTGCTTTTGCAGTATGCTTTGGGTCATTGTCCATCTGCACTGTGAAGCGCCGTCCAGTGAGTTCTGAAGCATTTGGCTGAATATGAGCAGATAATATTGCCCGAAACACTTAAGAATTCATCCTGCTGCTTTTGTCAGCAGTCACATCATCAATAAATACAAGAGAACCAGTTCCTCTGGCAGCCATACATGCCCACGCCATGACACTACCACCACCATGCTTCACTGATGAGGTAGTATGCTTAGGATCATGAGCAGTTCCTTTCCTTCTCCATACTCTTATCTTCCCATCACTCTGGTACAAGTTGATCTTGGTCTCATCTGTCCATAGGATGTTGTTCCAGAACTGTGAAGGCTTTTTTAGATGTCGTTTGGCAAACTCTAATCTGGCCTTCCTGTTTTTGAGGCTCACCAATGGTTTACATCTTGTGGTGAACCCTCTGTATTCACTCTGATGAAGTCTTCTCTTGATTTTTGACTTTGACACACATACACCTACCTCCTGGAGAGTGTTCTTGATCTGGCCAACTGTTGTGAAGGGTGTTTTCTTCACCAGGGAAAGAATTCTTTGGTCATCCACCACAGTTGTTTTCCGTGGTCTTCCGGGTCTTTTGGTGTTGCTGAGCTCACCGGTGGGTTCCTTCTTTTTAAGAATGTTCCAAACAGTTGTTTTGGCCATGCCTAATGTTTTTGCTATCTCTCTGATGGGTTTGTTTTGTTTTTTCAGCCTAATGATGGCTTGCTTCACTGATAGTGACAGCTCTTTGGATCTCATCTTGACAGTTGACAGCAACAGATTCCAAATGCAAATAGCACACTTGAAATGAACTCTGGACCTTTTATCTGCTCATTGTAATTGGGATAATGAGAGAATAACACACACCTGGCCATGGAACAGCTGAGAAGCCAATTGTCCCATTACTTTTGGTCCCTTAACAAGTGGGAGGCACATATGCAAACTGTTGTAATTCCTACACCGTTCACCTGATTTGGATGTAAATACCCTCAAATTAAAGCTGACAGTCTGCAGTTAAAGCACATCTTGTTCGTTCGCTTTTGAAATCCATTGTGGTGGTGTATAGAGCCAAAAATGTTAGAATTATGTCGATGTCCCAATATTTATGGCCCTGACTGTATAGAAATATATGTAATATACAAATATAACCGATTTTTCTTAAATATATACATGCATATTTAAATATACATAATAAATACACAGTACACACACATGTTATGTAAACAAAGACTTTTAGTTTGGATGTAATTCATCGCGATTAATCGTTTGACAGCACTAATTAGACCTAATGAAAGTTGAATTTGTTTGATTTTGACACTCACATCTGGAGTGAAGAGGAACTTAATGCCATCAATGGATCCTTTCAGAGTCAATCCTCTGATCAAGAAGATTGTAAGAACTACATATGGCAACGTAGACGTCACATAAACAGCCTTTAAAGAGAAAAGAGGAGAGAAAATCAACCTTAATGTGAGTTTGTATCATATCTGATGACAATCTGATGACAGATAGTTTAGGTATGGTACAGTGAGTTCAAACTTTGTTTTGTGGCTCTTGGTTTAGTGATAAACACTTTGACATTCTGGAATTATAATCCTTTTTATTGCAACAGTTAAAGCAAAACTGTCTGCTTAATTGTTCACAAGAGCTGTAAAGCTGTAAAGTTGTTCTGTGCTGGAAATTTTTATAAGCATGTGTCCTTACAGTACATCACTGTGATCTTTATTCTTTATTTCAACATTCATTTATAGCATTCTCACAATAAAAAGGGTATAACCTTTGATAACTGTAGTATTGTTTTACTGGTAAAGCTGTCTTACTTGAGTATTAATGATTATAGATTAGCAAAGGGCTTCCCAACATTTTTGTCAGTCGAACCCCTTAGACGTAAACAATTGACTTTAAATACCCCTTGAGATTTTAAGTTAATATTTCAATAATTTAATGTCACATTCACGTTAAAATATTTTATATATATTTTTAAGACGTTTATTTTGATTTTATAGAAATATATATGTAATATATATATATTACATATATAGGGCTATAATTATTGTTGTTGTTGTTTTACTCTAATTATAAACATTAAGATATAAATATATTACTATTGTAAATTACAATTGTCCGGTAGAATAAAAAAAAAACAATTCTTGACCCTTACACAAAGAAAATATATTTCCTTAAATATTAGCAATCAATATATTAAATTATTTATTATATAGTGACATTGCACACACACACACACAATAATAAACTTCATACTGTGTGTGTGTGTGTGTGTGTGTGTGTGTGTGTGTGTGTGTGTGTGTGTGTGTGTGTGTGAAACCATAAGCAATAGTTGTACATATTTGGAAGTGTATTATTCATTTTATTTTACAGTATTTTCCCATTTATTTTTGTTTTATATGACCTAATAATTTGTTGTTATGAATGAACAAATATATGAATGAATATATGAATACATAAATAAATAAATGTGTATTTATGCATATATATTCATTTATTTATACAGTATATATATATATATATATATTTTTTTTTTTTTTCTTTTTTCTTTATATATATATATATATATATATATATATATATATATATATATAATGTGAGAAGCAGTGTTTACTGTAAACTGAGGGTGAAAACACTGTAATCTTATTTTCATTTTACATTTCATGATCCCCCTGCAGTTCCTTCACGTTTGGGAAACTGGTTTAGCAAATTAACAAAAGCTTTGAACATGACATCGTTCATAAATATACTGTAAATCTGCTTCAGATTCTGAAATGTTCGTTTTTTTCCATCACTGCTGTTATTAGTGCAGCTCTACCTTTCCAGTCGTCTCTATTCCGCGGATGCAGCAGACATACAGCACTCCCCAGGCCGAGATCAGACAGAGGATCATCCACCACTGCAGACCTCCTGTCTCATCTATAGCTGCTGAGGTGTTCAGAGTCTCACGATACCAGAAATAATCCACAGGTGAGCTCCTCTCACACTCCGAAACCAGTCCTGCCAATAATCAACAAAATATCCATGGTAGCATTTCCAAAAAACACATGCAGAATTTAGTTCCTCCTCACGGTGCACATATACTGTACCTGTCCTGTTGGCGTTGATGGGACACTGGCTCCAAGGCAGAGGCTCCTGGAAGGAGTTGAAGAAGTACCACATGACCCAGGCTATGATGGTGTTGTAGTACAGACTGACCAGAAAAGACACACACATAGATGCAATACCTAAAACAGAACAGGAAGTAACCTGCTTAGATCACATAATCAACATGGACACATTACTTACAAATCTTTTATTTATTTCATATTCTCAAAGAATAGAAATATTAATTTCTTCCAAAAAATAAAATAAAATACTAACCCCATCTATTTCCCTATAATTTCTATTTTGTTCTGTACTTAACATAATATTCAATATTTTGCTCACCAACTCCAAGCATGTAGGGGTTAATAGTTCTCCACACCCCAACGCTTCCTTTCCTTAGCCGCTGACCGATGGCAAACTCCAGATGGAGAAGAGGGATTCCCTCAAAAACCAGCAGGATTAGGAAGGGAATCATAAAGGCCCCTGAAAGAAAAGAAATATTATTATGTCACCGATGCTTGTCACATCTTGTGGTTTGTGTTTTCCACCACGGATGTGTTATAATCTCAAATATAATCTATAAATACAACTACAAATACATTTTTCATACTACTGAAGTCAATTGGGACATCAACTGCATATTCTTCAAAATATCTTCTTTTGTGTTGAACAGAAGAGAGATATTCATACAGGTTTAGAACAACTTGAGGGTGAGTAAATGATGTCAGACTTTTCATTTTTGGGTGCATAAAATAGCATGCTATATTAACAATATACAGTTACTCAGCTGTAAATTAATTTAGATTTAGTTCCATTTATTTATTTTTTTGGCTATACTTAAAAAGGAGCAAAGTCATTTCTGGAACAGATGCCATTGTCAGCCATTTTCGCAGCAGTTGAGTTAATGGTTGGCTGGGACGCTGTGACCCTTGAGGAGTTCTCACTTGAAGTGATCTTGCCACACTGTCTAGTTAACCTTGAGCTGAGGTCTGTGGTAAAAAAGTTACATACATATATTGCGCTTACTGGAAACCTGTGAAAATGAATATGAGGCTTCAAGAGCCAAAGCTTTTTAATAGCATCTCATAAAAGAAAATCCCTTACACAAATTTATACCAGAGTAATTAGTTTATAACTATATTTAAGAATATAGCTATAGTCACTATAGTTATTCTTACTACTGTAAAGCCATAATAGATAAATGCAGGAGTATTTTAGTATTTTGAAAGCTCTAGTATTATAAACTTGGTGTAAATTTGTTGCTGTTCTAATTAATTGGATTATTAATATAATTAATATAATTTAATATAATTATTTTAATGTAAATCAGTGAATCATATGAATTATTTCATTATTTATTTATTCAGCTGGAAGGAAAAAAAACTCTTTTGAAACACTTCTTATTCTCATTAGTTTAATTGATTGCATAATAGAAGTATTATATGATTTTTTTTCTAATTCGTTGTTTTCTTAACTCAACAAATACAATTTCTGATTTACATATAAAATTGTGTTTATGTTCTGTATGAATAATGTTCAAATTTCAAATCAAGTAATGGCAAATTTGATAGTTTCCTAAACAAATTCATATGCATTGAAAATATTTAATTAGTTTTATTTGTTTACGTGACACATCAAATGTCTCATATTTTATCTCTTGGTACAATAATAATAAAAAAATATATATATATTAGTGGCAAAACGGTTGGTTGTGGTGTCCACCAAAATCGAAGGGCATCATTTGCATATAAAGGTTGATATAAAGTTGATAGCTGTATAATTAATTTTCACACAACAAATATTTTTGATATTTTTTACAATGGATTTTCTTCTAAGAAAAGTTTAAGATTTAACTTCTGTATCTGGATGGAACAAGGTTGAAATAATACAATTTGCATAAAAACAGTAGAAAATGCAAACAGTTGCAACACAAGGCAAACAGCCCCCCCCCCCCCCCCCCCCTCCAAAATACATATACTATAATAATGTTTTATTATTATATTATTATTTCATAGCATTAAAATGTATGTTATTATGAAATGTTATTCAGATTTTGAGATGACGGTAATGAATGTTAATTTCGCCTGATATGGTGAGCTAGATATACCTAGATATATATATAGTTAAGGGGTAAAATAAAATAAAGGAAGATTAAGAAGAAAAGAAAATTATTGCATACCGCTTCTGAAAAACAACAACAAATACAAATACAAAACAGACACAAAAAAGTGACCTAATTTTTAGTATACATTTAATTCAAGCCATTTATTATATGTTTAATTTAACCATTTGTGACCATGGATCACAAAACCAGTCATAAGGGTATTTTTTTTTTTAAATTGAGATTTATACATAATACATAAATAAGCTTTCCATTGATGTATGGCTTGTTAGGATAGGACAATATTTGGCTGAGATACAACTAAAAATTTTGAGAAAATCGCCTTTAAAGTTGTCCAAATGAAGTCCTTAGCAATGCATATTACTAATCAAAAAATTGAAGTTTTGATATATTTGCTGTAGGAAATTTACAAAATATCTTCATGGAACATGATCTTTACTTAATATCCTAATGATTTTTGTCATAAAAGAAAAATCATTTATAGACCCATACAATGTATTATTGGCTATTGCTACAAATATACCCCAGCGACTTAAAACTGGTTTTGTGGTCCAGGGTCACATTTAATAATTTTTTTTTGTATAAAAAAATTAGAGGTTGTAAATAAAATGTTAATTATTGCAGCGCATATGTCAGAGATAAATCTGTAAAATGACAGAAAAAGTGCTGGCAGGACATAATCCATTAATTTTACGGACATTTCTGTTAACTATAAAACACAACGCAATGCAGTATAAAATGTAAAATGAGGTAAAACACATGTAAATGAATATAGAAAATATTGTGCCCTATTTTCACAGATGTTTTTAGAATGTAGATCTGACACCTCTGGTCTGAACTGAAAGGAATGAACGTCTCTCAATGGCTCGAGCACAGATCCGCCACAAACCCAAGCAAGCACTCACCTCCTCCATGGCTCTGGCACAGATAGGGGAAGCGCCAGACATTGCCCAAACCCACACAGAATCCCACACAGGTCAGCATGTACTGGGCTTTGTTGTCCCACTTGGGTCTGTCTCCAGTCTCCTCCACCTCCAGCCGTTCCAGCTCATCATGGCTCAGGATCCTATCCTCCAGACCTGGGTTCGGCAGCTTCAGCTTCATGATCTCCTGGGCTCCTTGGTGTGGGTCTCTGTGGGGGAATCTCTGATGGTGTCGACAGCAGGGATCTGTGGGAGATAAAGACTGCCTGACTGGATGCAGTGAGTATATGTAGTGAACTTTGGCAGCGTCCCACCAGGCCAGTGAGTCACGGAGTGTCTTGAAGATGGGGAAAATGTCCTGTCAGCTGAATGTGAAAAGAAAGGCTGTGACTGAGACTCTGTGCATGGCAATAATTAATGTCTTATCAGAGATTGAGAATCTGATTACATGTCTCTGCATACCCATTCCCATGGTTAATAACTAAAGATAATGATCTTTATGACACTTTGGAGGTAAGTCAAAGATCCTTACCAGTCCCATCAGCACACAAAGAGTAGAAAAACATCACTTGACAGATAATATATTTATTCAGCGCACAGTATAATCTAGTTTCCATTGAGTCATTAAGAGCAGTTCGCTTGATAAGGGATGATGTTTTTGTGACTATTTTCTATGATTCATAAGTGAAAACTGATTATTTTATCAAAACACTTGCAATTCGTGTTCATTAGCGACTTTCAAATCACATTTTTTCTTATTCAGGTAAATAGAAATGAAGGAGGGATGACAACTTCTGTTTCTTAAGTTTGTGGTGAGTTTGGTTTAAAAAAATAGAAATAGTAATATGTATTTATTGATTTGCATCAATGTCTTTAATGTGTAAACGTCAAAAGAAAAACACTTGCTATATGATTCTCATGTTTTACTGCAAAGATAAAAAGTGAAGGACAAATACATAGCATAATAATAATAGACTCTAAGAAAAGTCTGTAAATGGGGTCCAAAGTACTGTGTTAATATGAAGGAATTTTCCATATAGATTTTTCACAGATTTTTATTTTTTTATTTTTTTTTGCACTGTGTTGTATTTTAGGTTTAAGCGAAATGTCCGAAAACTTATGGCAGAAAATAACCATAAACCTTTTTTCTACAGTTTTTTTTTCCCCAGACACTGTAAATAATAATTCACATTTTTTAAATAATTTTCTGAAAGTTTTGGAAATGCTGTTTTGACTTGAATTTTTTAGCATTAGGCTACAGTATCTGATTATTAGATTTTTGAACCTTCTGCAAATCTGTGTTAAGGTGTTATTCTGCAAAGGTGTTATTTTTTGGGAGCTTTTATCAAATATTTGCTAAAGACATTGTTTGAGTAAAGATTAAGCATTACTGTAATGCAAATAATCAATTATCTGCTGTAGATAAGTTACCAATTAGATATAAAATGGCAAGAAAAAAAGACAGAAAGATTAACAATAACACTGCTACATATATGTATATATACTGTATATATAAACTGTTAAGATGTATAAAGAAACCTCCTCTCACTTTCAACTGCTTTTATTTCTAGCAAATTTCTTAACATGTGTAAATATTTGTTTTAACATAAAATATTAAACAACTGAATCTAAACATGTCTCACAGGCATTTGATGAACAGAAATGGAATTGTGAGTCCTTGAACAAAGGGGGGTCAACGATATAAGTTATTATAAGTGTGATCTTACTCCCCAACCGGTGAGGGATGCGTTCGTCGCTAGCATTACGAGACAAGAACCAAGGTTGTCTCCACATGTCTAAGGCACGTAGGCATCGCCGCTTCACCTTGATCATGCGAAGCGGGTTTCCCCTCAGGGAGAACCTCTTGGTTCTGAGCCACCACTGTAGGGGTCTCATGTACAGCAGGCCAATAGATATCACGTTGGACGCAGCTGCCATCAGACTCAGCAGTTTTGAAACTGCTTGACAGTGAGTGACCGGCCTTCTTTCACCCTCTTTACTGACCTGAGGATCGACTCAATCCGAGCAGGAGACATACGTGCCTGCATCGTGGTCGGATCCCACACCACGCCTAGATAAGTGGTTCTCTGTACTGGAGAAAGCAAACTTTTCTTGGCGTTCAGTCTCAACCCCAGCTTTCAAGTGCACGAGAACGACACCTCGATGTCGAATCGCCGGCTGCTCCGATTGAGCTAGAATCAACCAATCGTTGATGTAAAAGTGTGGGGTGAGAGTGCAAGGCCAACGGGAAGAACCCGATATTGGTAAGCAAACCTCAGGGACTTCCTGTGAGTGGGAAGGATGGAGACGTGGAAGTATGCATCCTTTAGATCTATCGTGACAAACCAGTCCTCAGACTTGATCTGAGAAAACGACCTGTTTGAGTGTAAGGGGGAACTTCAGTTCAGGAAGTTCAGGAACATCCTGAACTTCAGTCGCATGACTGAGTGGTTCAACTGACGCAGATCTAAAAATGGGACGCAACCCTCCATCCTTCTTTGGAACGATGAAGTACCGGCTGTAGAACCCGGACTCTCTTTCATGAGGAGGGACCACCTCGATGGCCTCCTTCCTCAAGAGAGTGTCTACTTCCTGTTCCATGATCAGAGCCTGCTCGGGGCCCACCAACGTGGGAATCACCCCGTTGAAAGCCGGCGGCGGAGCGCCGAACTCAATACGATAGCCTTTCTCTACAGTACGCAGGACCCACTGAGACACATTTGGCAGTATTTTCCACGCTGCCAGATGGTCTACTAAGGGAACCAGTCTCTCGAGACTGGCCTCTGATGTACTCAGAGCTGCTGGTTCGGTGCCCTGAAGCGGAGGACCGGCAGGAGCTCTAGAGACCCCCGCAGGGGTGGCGAGCTTCTCAGCTCCGCTACACTTCGGGGCGGAAATAACTGAGAGAAGCACTTGCTGGAGCCAGCTGCACCCTGGAACTCTGGCAGGGTTAGTAGACTGGTCTCCCGAGGGCACTGGGGGGAGACGGACACCGTATCATGAGGTGTAACCTGCTCTGCCCCAGAGAGGTCTGCCCTCGTAAGCCCTGTTTCCACACATGTCAGGGCTTTTTGGCCGAGGACCTCTTAGAATTAAGAACGGTCCGCAGATCCGGCTTAGCCTTAGAGGTCCATGAGCGTTTCTATGGAGCTCAGAGTTCAGCTTTTCTTTCAATCTAAATTGAGCTCCTATCCCTCATCTAGCTCTCTAAGCAGGTACGTCGGCTTGGTACGCCTGTAACACTACCATGGTCTGAAGACACGCACCAGCCTGACCTGCAGCCGCGAGCCTTCAGAGACGACGCCGCGGCAGGGGACAGATAGCTCGCGAGCGTCTGTTCCACCCGGGGCATCGCTTCTGATATGAATGAGAATGACGTAATGCCTCGGCAACGCGTGCTGCAACAGCGAGCTCTCACTCAAAGGGGGAAGAACCGCACCACGGGCTTCCACGAGTGAGAGCGCTAGATCTGGGGAATGCAGGAGGAGATAGGGCAAACCCGTCTCCAACCCGTCCGCCAGATCAATGTTGCGATCCTCACGATCTCAGTCGCCGTCGTGCCTCAGCAGCGGCGGGGAGAAGCACAATCAGACCCTTTTTTTAGAGCTGACTGTGTGTCGTTCTCATTCATAATATGCTTGTGCAAACACTGTTTCATTGACGTCCTTCACGTCCACCTCGGAGGAGGAAGACAGGTGGAGCGTCGAGCCCTTTCTCTGGGGGAAAGAACAACACTAAATAAGACTCACAACACAGATCGACACACACACAGAGTAGCAGTTGCTGAATGACAAAAAGCAAACACCGGTTCCACCGCACGTGCTTTTATGCTTCCTGGTCGATTACGTCACTCGCCCGTGACGTCTCGCCCTTCCATTGGACAGATTACACACGTGATTCAGAGCGCGGTCACGCTGAAGGCATTCCCCTAGCGTTTTCGATACGTGTACTACGACATTTGAGTGTTACATTGAGAGTTATTATATCCTCCTGACAACTAGGGAAAAAAAAAAAAATGTTTTGTGAATTTAATATTTTGTCATGTCATTACATTGTTTAGAGAAACGAAATGAAATTAATTTGAAAAATGAATTTTATTCATATGTTATGCCATGTAAGAGGAGATTTTATTCATATGTTATGCCTCTGTAGAGGACATCGGGAAGTCCTGTTTTTTTTTTTTGGGGGGGGGGGGGGGGGGGGGGGTTATAAATAAAAAGACATGAATAGACATAAAAAGGCAAAAACAGTGGGATTTTTGTTTTAATCACACACAGTGTGAAGCACTTTGGTCAGTCTCGTGGCTGTTTTAAATGTGCTATATAAATAAAGTAAACTTGAAACTTGAATCACAAATCAGTTTTCATTTTATACCAAACTTTATATAAAGACAATTCTCAATGTTATGAAAGATATTTTTAAAAACATTTTTCTTTTTGTAAAATGTGTGTAAAATGGCCATACATATACATTATATACAATGTATAAACTGTATCTAATTTGCATTTTAATGTGTTTTTGGGGCAACATAGAATGAACACATAAGTGCAATAATGGGAGTAATAATTAGCAAGATTTTCATAATAATATATAATATTTAATAAGAATATTGATATATTATTTTTCTCTATTCATTTGTTTTGTGTCCTGGTTTCCTCTAGTGGACATTGATGTCCTGTTTCATAACAGAAGGTCATATTTTGATTTGAAACCCCATTACATTTTCCTGAGATTTTCCTTGAAAATTAGTCAGATTTAAATGATAATTACAAAATATGATCATATTTCCATAAGCGTCTTACACTTGATCACAAAAAGACCAAGGAGAGGGAGTGGTCATGGTGAAACATGAAACATCCAGTCATTTGGTATCTCTGAAAAGCCCTGAATGTGCTCTGTATAGGACATCCAGACTTAAAACTGTGACATGTAACGTCTCAGAGAAATCGCTAAAACATAATGTCCTCTACAGAAGACAAAACTCCATTGCTGGTGGTCAGTGTTGGGAAGGTTACTTTGTAAATGTAATAGGTTACAGATTACAAGTTACCCTACTTAAAATGTAATAAGTAGTATAACTTTTCAATTACTTTATTAAAGTAATGTAACTGATTGCTTTTTGATTACTTTTCTAAATTCCTAATGTTTTCAACTGTTAATCATTCAAACAAGTAAAGCAGACAGGGTTACCTCACAGTAGTGCTCAACACTGATTACTGTCAGACTTTCGAAATCCTTCATCACTTGAATTAAGATTATATTATTTTCATTTCAAAGGAGACATTTGGATGCCAAATATCTTCATTTGCATATAAATGTGTCTTGGCAGTGAGTGGAACATTTTAAAATGATAAAAAGCCCTTTTTTTTAATCCCCCAAAAACCTAAACAGTCTCAATTATCAAGCCACTTTGATTTTTGAGTGAATAACCAGCGCTCTCTTCCACCTTCAATACCATGAGGTGAGACCCTTGAGCAAGAACCGAACCCCCAACTGCTCCCCAGGTGCCGCAGCAATATGGCTGCCCACTGCTCTGGGTGTGTGTGTGTGTGTGTTCACAGTGTGTGTGTGTGCACTTGGATGGGTTTAATGCAGAGCACAAATTCCGAGTATGGGTCACCATACTTGGCCACACGTCACTTCACTTTCACTAAATTTGTTTATGTCTGGCTGCGCACATCACTTTGCTCCAGACTGTTTACTGAATGAGGAACAATTCAAGGCAGGTTTTGTTAAAAAGTTAAAACTCAAGGATGGAGCAGTACCCATTGTTCATAATCCAGCTGCACCTCCAGAAGAAGTAAGTCTCACACTTTATATTTTTTATGATTGTTTGCGAATCGCCTTTGCTCTTCCACAGAAGAGAGGGGCGGGGTGAACAGAGCTCATTAGCATGTAAAGAGATATGCAGCCAAACAAGTTGCTGTGAACAGAGCTGTTTTTGACAAGGTTAAAACGGTGTTGTTTTTCACGACCACTGAGACCATTTCGAGAAGACCCTAAAGAATCATACCAACTTGTGGAAAATGGGCATCCAATGTCCCTTTTGAAGCACAGCCACCACAAAATCAGACTCACTTTAAAATCATTCTGAGGTTAAATACAGATTTAAAATCATAACAATATATAGTTTAATAGCGATGATACTGTTTTTGAAATCAAATCTTTGCATAGCTATGACAGGAAACACTGGAATCTAACAATGCCTTAAAAAATAAAAATAAAGCATATACATAAACCCATATAGGAAATATAAGAGTTATAGGATAAGCATGTTACAGTATAAACTTCTGAAACATTGGTGTTTCATATTTTAGAGAAGTCACTGCAGAAATCAATTACATCTTTATGTGGGAGTGTGTGTGAAAAAAACATTTTCATAAGTAACTAATTCAATTACACATTTTTTTTTAGTAACTGTAACTAATGACTTTTATTTTGTAATTAAATTACGTAGTTCCGTTACATGTAAATAGTTACACTGCTGGTGGTCAGATATATTATTCTGTCAGTATATCCGTTTTCAACATGTTTGTTCGTTTACACTGCCCCCTAGCGATAGCTAGCGGTAACACAATAATCACTTAAAAACTGATGAGCAGGTGGTCTGAGACGCACGCGAGATGAAATTGATTGTTGTTCAGGCCACGTGCCCTAAACTCAGTTATATTTGCGTAAAGGAAAATATTAATGTCTTTCAGAGACATGCTTATGTGTGATGGAAAATGCATATCCACCCAACCAGGGATGAAGTCTAGCGTCTGACTCTGAAACAGATTTTTTTTTTATTATTATTATTTTTTACTAAGCATAGGTTATGTTTAGGCCGACTATCGGTGCTGATGTGCTTTTACAAGGGACTTCAGATAAAAAACACGAACAAAATTCACAGTCCCAGAGTGAGAGTTTAAGCAAGTGACTTTAAAATGTGAACCATATTTCAGCCAAATCACAGACTATAGGTAACTAATACTATTTTATTTCCAAGTTATGGCTACCATAATAACTTTTTAAAGTTATGTTGCAGTTTGTTGTGAAATTATTATTTTTATTATTATTGTAGTTGTTAATCATATTGGATGTGCACTTGTAATTATCTACAAGTACATTTAAAAAAAAATTTAGGCATGCTTGCAGATAATATAGCCTAATAGCCCCATTAATAAAGTTATTATTAATAAAAATGTTAAAACTTTGTAATAATATCAAAAAGTTTAAATTTAAGCTACATTTTCATTTAATTGTTAATAACATGCAGTTGTCTACAAACATTACATTTAGTTTGTCCTTAAGTATGTTTTTAAGTATATTATTTCCGTAAGTAGGCTATTTATAAAAAATATAATGCTAGGAATAAATAAATGAACAAGTTGTGATATAAATGTTACCATATAGGTGTCGCCAGAGCTCCGGCTCTTGCCCTTATACTTCACTGTTGTGACTGGAGAAAGTCCCCCAACCCCGCTGTAGTCATCAGACAGACTGTAGATGTCCCAGTCTGCCTCAGCACCTTGCCTGCCCGACATGCCCTTGGATATTACCAGCCCTCCTCTTGCGAGAAACTACTGTAGAAATTTAGAAACCACTAGACATTAACAGAGGACATCGCAGTAGGACGGAGCGTACCTGGATTCCTGACACTTTTACACTGCGTCTGAACTAAAGGGTTTTTGTTGTTGTACCGACTTTTCCCAAATCGACGTGTATGGATGTAAGTTATCATGGCTACGTTTGCATGCAGGGTGCAGTTCTTAGATGATACTGATCCATTTAATAGCACAAATTTTCCTGAGCCGACCAGACCCCCACATTTCACATTCAGAGAGGATATTCCGCTCATCAATCAGATCGCTGGAGTTCACAGACTTCTGAAAGCCCCACACAAGGTAGGACAGACATAGTTTTATCCACTCTCTGTAAATGACTGTTTATTAGAGGTATTTACATCTATATCTGATGCAGTGGCACCAATTTTTTGTTATTGCAGTAATTCTGGAGGGCATCATGCAGTTATATGGCAAGCCTTTTTAACAATTATTGCCTAAAACTTAGAACTAGCATTTATATTTATGTCATTAGTTATTATTTTCTATTTACTATTAAATGCTCGAATAGTGATTAGTATGTTAATGATTAAAGAAAATACTGGTAATATAAGGTACATTGGTTAAGCTTAAGTTTAGAGTTAGTACCTAGTTATTACCCAGTTATTGTAATAACTGTAATAAGTACATGTATATGTGGAACAGGTAAAGTTGTAAAATAAAGTGATACACTTACATTAGATATTAGTACTTATTCATTAGTTATATGTTTCAGTTTTCTAATTGAATAGACAGAAGTTCTATACCAGTCTAGTAAACTAGTGTAATTTAACTATAAAGTGGCTATTCTGACTAATAATTTGTAAACAATAATTCTAACTCATTGTAACAAAGGAAATGTTTCTAATAGCAGTTTGGATATATAAATGTATCTAACAAATAGGTACTAGTCTATTAGAGTTAGTAAATAAGTAATCTGTTTAAAAAGCACATGGAATGGACATATGTAACTATTCAAATAGTGACACATAACTAAAAATACTATTACTGGTTACTAGTAAAACGGGTATTTGAAGTCTGAAGTAAATAGTTGATTTTTAAACCACAGATTCAGTTGACAAAAAATAGCAACCGAAAACTTTATACAGTAGTTAATTCTTGTCACTACTGGGATAGTGACTAGCAACAAAAGAATAAGTGCTAGTGACTAACTGAAATAGACTGGTTACTGTTGGCAACCAGTACTAGTAATGAATACTCACTAGTGAACCTGAAAAATATACTGATCACTTTTGGAATAACTAGTACACTGTAGGGGTGGGCGATATGAGCTAAAATTCATATCACAATATTTTCCACTGTCCAGACATCATCGATATTATATTGCGATAAGAGGAAAATTCGCATTTTAGTAGAGCTTAGTTAAATTAGAGACAAAATATGTATTTTAACCTTAAATAACTAGAAAAAAAAACATGATTTCAAGATCTAAGGCAAAAATAGAATGGTCTGACTTTAGATGTGTGAAATTATGCTACATAAAGGGCCGGGTATACTTCACATTCAGCGCTCCGTTCCGTCTTGTGCACAGTCGACAAGCTCGACACATGCGCGGTACCACCTACTTGACTTGCACTGTCTCAACATTCACCTCGCATGCGCTGTTGGTCACGGACCGGCCACGCGGTCTCAAAAAATCGCCTGCACGTTTGCGAGCCCTCCTGATGATGAAAATGACGTAATTTTATTCCTATATTTCGAGCATTGTGAACAGTGATCTTGCGCTGCCTACTACAGTATTTTCTCTCTTTGTGTCCGTGTTCTGCGTCTCTGTCCTGTAACAGTGTAAAAGAATGAATGTTAAATTGGCTTGCCATAGCATCTATGCAGTGCCAATGCACTGGTAGAGAGAAGTGGTATGATGGCAGGATACTTCAGTGCGTCTTGGGCTGCACTGCACCAAAGTCTGCACTGTCCTGTGCACACAGGGGGTTGTTTGCTATTGTCAGTGCCTCTAAAGCACACCTTTTCAGACTCAAATGTTCGCTGTTCTATTTAAATACAGTCAATAACAAAACTAATATAGCGGCATTGTTTATAAGCAATCGATTTTCTGATATCATAATAGGAATGACAGGTAACTGGTGTTGATAGTGTAGATATTCACATCCTGTCTCTCCTCGCAGCCTGTAATAAACCTCACCTCTAAATTACCCAGCTCTCCTTCATTACAGGCATGACCCAAAACAACTGAGGTTCTTCTCCAACTGTGTAAGATATAATTGTTGTCTTAAACTTGGTTCATTTCCACCACATAAACAGTGTTATCCTTTAAGCAGGTTTTAGGAGTGCTGTTATTGTGGTCTTAGAGGAATGCACAGCAGCTGAGTGCCATACTTGGGTGGACTGAATGCTTGAACATGCCATGTCCACATACTCAGGATTCTACAGCTGTCATTGGGACTGTCAGTGATGACCGTCCACATAAAAGGGTCCTCCAAGGGTCCAAACTGACCCGTTTGCTGTTTAGCTTATTCGTTGTTTGTTTAGGAACATTACTGTTCTCTTGTGTACTCAGAGCTCCAAACAGGTGAATGTCAACTCTGTGTTACCATTAGTTGGTTTGCGATTGTTCGCTAGGTAAAAGTTAACGTGACTCACCCTCTACCAGTCATCGATGGAACTTTTAGTGCATCACAGCTGCTTCATTATGAGTGGATCATTACTGTGATTTGAAGCACTGACCTTTCCAAAACAAACATGCATGGAAGTATTTCGGCGACTCAGTCCCCATCATTAAGACGGTTCCTTAAATCACTTGAATGAGTAATGAAACATTTTCAGCAGATGGATAAATAAGTCCAGATGCTCATTAGTTATTTGACTTTTGTTTTAGAATTAGAATTTTGTACAACTTTATACTCTCCGATGACCCTAATGACATATTTTCTGTGAAACACATCTGTTAACACTGTAGTCCAAAAATGGTACCAAATTTTTAAAGAATGATATAATTTGATCTTTCTAAGCTCAGTTTTCTGAACAAAACATCTTAGTTATATAAAAAGTTTATTATTCAAATATATGGGGGTCAGTGACAAAAAGGGGTTTTCCACTGTCAAAACAATAAAAGTTTAATGCAGCTTTAAAATTATTATTTTTCTCGTAGAACACGTCCTGTTTCATTGCTTTTTTTTCTGAGCAAAAAATAATGTCTATCATTTATTTTTACCTCGATTTACAGAAAATGCCTACTAAAATGTCATTCCATGCAACAAAAAAAAAAAAAAAAGACCCCGAATAATCAGATGTCATTAAAACCTTATTTAAAGATTAAATTAAAGTAATTTTAAATCTTTACCACTATCCTTCATACACTAGGTTTTACCCATTTGTAGGGAAGTTTTTAATCGTTTTAAAATATAATAAAATTTCAATACTATCACATACTTAAGGTGCATTTTCATGAACAAATTCCATGCATTTTAATAGGAAAGACTTCCAGGTAGATTTTGTAACAGGTTCAAGTTGGTCGCATGGTTTTGCCGCATTGACCAACAGAAAGTAGCTTGATATGAAAGTCGCTTCTGTGTAAAATTTGCTTAATTTATTGTTCATTTATATCTCCGAACTACAGATCTAAACATGCATAATCAAAATTGGAGTTGATAGCTGTATTTTGAAATGACTTTCACGCAAACATGTCCTATCATGTAAAATCTGGTTCACTTCTGAAGGCACCAGATCTGAAGGATTCTTCCAGTAAACAGCATCCATTGGAACTTGTGAGCACCATTATAAATCCGTTATTATGATTTCTGAGTTGCTTTTATCCAGCTTGGGATGAATCCTCAAGGGCATCATTTCTCCAGTGCATCAGGAGGTCCCAGCAAAGCTTTCGACGTCCTCCACACAATTCTCAGTTTAAAACAATCCATTGTTGGCAGCTTAGCAACATGAGATATGATTCAAATTCTTTTTGAGCCAACAGTTTGTTTTTCCCAATTTCACAATGAAGCAGTCAGTAGTATAAGGAACCACAGAGATAAAAGGAGTGTCATTGAAATAAAGAGCTGTATATGATGACCATTGAAACCGAGAGAGAGAGAGAGAAGAAGAGGAAAGGGGATGCGATGAGCTGGCATGTTATTTAACATCAGCCTGCAAATGAGCCAGTTGGATTCGTTCAGTTGAACACAGTTCATCTTTGTCTTGATTGCTATTTTCATTTACAGCAAGACTAACAGATGTGACATGCTTTATTATGTGATGTCCAGAGTGTCATACAAGGATGTCGTAACTTTTATGTCGTTAATCAAAAAGTGCATTAGTAGAGTATTTTAATATTGTCAAACAATTCCATCAGGAGTTTGGAACTTGGTTATAAAATTCCTGGGACCTATTTGTCTGTTCATACTTGAATAAAATGAAGAGGAATTCTAATATTTATATGTAAGATACACAGACATGTTTTAGCAGCATTATACATAGTTTATCCAGAATGCAGGGGTTAGTGAAACTGATCTTGGCTGAGAAACATGAACCATATGGTGTGACACTGGTGTTGGTTTTGATTAGTTAGAGGCACTTGGGTGAGCCTTTATTGCTTAACTGGGAAGAACAAGTAATGTTTTTGTTGGACACCGGAGGGTCAGTATATATACTGCCATTCAAATCTTTGGGATCAGTATGATTTTCAGTGTTTTTTTGTTTTTGTTTGTTTTTTAAGTTTCTTATGCTCATCAAGGCTGCATTTATTTGACCAAAAATACAGAAAAAAACAGTAATAATATGAAATATTGCTATTTAAAATAAGTTTTCTATTTTAATATACTTAAAAAATGTAATTTATTTGTGTTACGCAATGCTGAATTTTCAGCAGCCATTACCCCAGTCTTCAGTGTCACATGATCCTTCAGAAATCAATGTTGGAAATAATTGTGCTGTTTAAAAAAAAACTTTTTTTCAGGATTCTTTGAGGAATAAAAAGTTAAAAAGAACAGCATTTATTTAAAATCTTTTGTAGCAATATACCATTCAAACGTTTGGGGTCAGTATTCTTATTTATTTATTTATTATTATTCAGTAAGGATGTGTTAAATTGATAAAAAAGTGATAGTGAAGTCTTATATTGCTAGAAAAGTTTTTGAAGTGCAAAAGGGTGAAAAGTTGTCAGCGTAATGTAACTGTTGGTCCGCTTCCAAATTCTAGTGATATGGTTTGCGATACATTATTGGATAGAATGTATTTTCAGATGGTTTAGTTATCTTGTTTCTGGATTGATTAGTACTAGTTAAGGATGTCCTCCTTTTGGAAAACATCTGGGCCAGATGCTTCTTTTGGTCCTGTTTTATCTTACAGAAGATTAAAACATCCACCAGACTGATGTAGTGATATAAAGCACACACTGTATCCTTAAACCTTAAAGTCAGCATGAAATCAAAATTCATCCTATTTGCATATTACACGATCTTGTCATTATTGTGTTTAGTGATTGAATGATTTATTGCTGCATGCTATTCCAAAGGATATTTGAATTTGAAATAATCAATCAAAATGCGGTAACTTGCTCTTCATCTGAAACGACTTTCACTTTCTGCTGATGTCACTGAGGCCAGACGGGCTATTGGTTATTTTTATCCAACACCCTAAAAGCTACCAAAAAGGGTGGTGATGGCGCAGTGGATAAGACACATGCCTTTGGTGTGAGAGACCCGGGTTTGAATCCACTGTGAGACACCAATGTGTCCCTGAGCAAGACACTTAACCCCTAGTTGCTCCAGAGGTGTGCGACCTCTGACATATATAGCAATTGTAAGTCGCTTTGGATAAAAGCGTCAGCTAAATGAATAAATGTAAATGTAAGCTACTCAGGCATTGTTTTGGTATGTAACACCCATTTTTCATGATTGAATCAATTCTTCACAGATATGTTTTTCATCAAATATCCTTTTTCACTCCAAAATACGACGGAATTTTACAGAAGTAAAATTCGCTTTACCTTCATGATAATGATTTGAAGTATTTTTAATGGTTAGATTATTTGACATTAAGGTGAATGACTATGAAAAGTATATAAACTTGAAGCAATGCCATCTTTAATTTTTATTAATCTGGTCTTTTTTTTTTGCTTTCTGTTTCATTTCTCTCTCTCTCTCACTCACACACACATACACTCACACACATACACATGCACAAACACGAACTTGCACACACACGCATCTCTCACTCATACTCTTGATGGATGTAGCCCTTCACCGAGTTACTTTTTTCGGGAAGCCTTTTCTGTTTGCGCATGAATTTTGCCGAAATTACAGAGTCTGGTAATGAGAAGTTATGCTAAATGCTGTAAAATATAGGCTAGCCTTTCACATTTGCGGCTGAATTCTGGATTAGCCTTACACATTGTTATGCAGAGTTGAGGTTTTTGCAGCCCAGTGACTTTTCCTCTGTATTTTTCGGCACCGTCTGCAGAAAAAAGCTCCACATTTTTCGTTGGTTTCACACGCCTTTGAAATGCAAATGATTGCTGTTGTGGTCATCATACATGCGACAAACCCTTTTTAACATATTTGTAGAATAAGAAAGCAACCACAGACACTGTTATATTTATATAATGGAAACAAACCCAGAAATACTTATTGCTAACACATCAAGCGGCTGAAGCGTGTCAACGAGTGATTCATTTAGCCGCTGCACATTGTTATGTCATTTAATTATGCCTTTGATGTAGAACTAGACTTTCTTGAACTCACAGACCGCTGTTGGTTTCACAGTTCACAGATTTAATAAAAGCAGCTTGGTTAATATGCTACATTGCAGTTAGCAGGATGTTGTTTTATATTTTATCAGCCATGACCTGAGGAGTCCAGGGTGTCTTGTGGCGACTGAAACAGAGCAACTTTTCTGAATGACAAAAGTTTATTCCCTTCCTTTACTGGCTAAAACTGAGTTTGGAGTTGAAATTGAGGATGAAATTTTGCGTGTGGATTTGGAGAGCGACTCTAGTTCCCAGTGTGCTCTTATTTTTAGGCCATCCCCGTATCTGTGCTTGCTTGCCAGTGCTGTATTCTGTGGTTGGAAGAGGAAGTCCAGGCTTGGCTTTCCATCCCCATGACCACAGGGTCACAGGGTCAGTGGCTGGGTGGGGAACCGTCAGTTATACGGTTAATCCAGGAGCACTGTGCTCAGATTAGCAGCTCTCCTGGACCTGCAGCCTTTGCTACCGCTTTAATCCTTTGCACTACTGTTGATTCTGGAGCTTGTTTATTTAGTCCTACCTCTTTGTTTTCAATTTTTACATATGGTTCTATGTAGTAGAGTTCACTTCTGTTGCGCATTTTGTGTGTGTTGGTATTTATGCGTGTAAATGTGATTGGACAAATGACGGAACAGTCGCTGCATCTTACATTTTTGATTTCATTTATGTGGACTTTCTGTGTGTCAGCTTGGTTCAAATGTGCTAAATTTCCAGATAAAAGTAAATTATAACATAAGACATTAATTTAGGGGTTTTTAATGACTGAATGTTATGAAAATGACAAATTATCTATGTCTTGGAGCTTTGTGTACAGTTGACTGTATAATTCCAATTATAATTGAAGAAATTTCTTTATAAAAAAATTTACATTTAATGAAAAAGAAATGCAAATGATAAATAGTAATAATATATATATATTTTTCAATATTAAAACAAAAAATTGTCTTGTTAATAAATAGTATACATTTTTATTCTTTATGAACATTTCAGAAACAGTCACCTCCCTATTAAAGGGGCTGATGTCATTCTAAGGAGAGGATGATGAATCTCACACCATCACTGTGAGCCTTATGAAACACTTCCTCCAGTTAGAGTTTGATGAAGAGCACAGAGACACTGAGATTGTAGAATTTACATGATGAAGAACATTGAAGGGGGACTCTTTCCCACCAAACACCAGCACATTGGGTTAAAGCTGTCCCACACCTTTTCACCGTCTGTTGATAGTAATGTAAGGCACCTGGCAGTCAGCAGAACGCTGTTCACTGCTGCAGAGTCTGATTGATCCTACGGTACAGCTGACATGAAAGCACATGGAGCGGAGCCCACCGCTGGAACTCCAGCGCCGACTGAAGCGAGCGCATCCGTCTGATGCTTATCAGAGTCCCTGCCTCGCTCCCGGCCGGGTGACTAATCTGAAGTACCTGTACGGGGTCTCTTGCAGTGAAATATCTGGGTCAATCTGAGAAAGATGGAGCACAGCTGGAAACCGCAAGAAAAAAATGAACCAAAAATGTTTTTTCCCCCACTCAATTACCCTGCCAAGTTCTTAGGAAGCAATCTACGTTCTGCCTCTTGAAGTTGTAAATACATTACAACTCTCGAGCCAAGACAAGGGAGTTCTGGCTCGAGAATGAAGTGCAACACTTTAGTTTAAGGGACTAACATAAGTATTATATATACTACTAACATATATATTATATATCACTTTAATGTTTGCAATGTTTTAAAAGGAAGAGTTTTTTAAGCTAACAGAGCCTGAAGTTATGAGATGATTTAGGATAAGTTCTTGCTATTGTAAGGGGATAGTTCACCCCAAAAATGAAAATTTGTTGTTAATTTACTCACCCTCTAAAATGTAGGTGACCATTCTTCTTCATTAGTGCAGTAAAGAAGAATTTTAGCTGAATCCGTGGTCCTTGGTGATTTATAAAATGCAAGTCAACAGCTACCGGCACTTTGAGAGAAGCAACACAAGCCAAACAAAATGAATACCCATGGATTCTGGTGATATAGTGAGATCTTGTTAAGTGAAATCATTGATTCAGAACCTGAGGCAAACGGGGAAGATTCTTTTTTGTGAACTAGTTCTTTCGCTCAGTTTGTTTCAAGGAACTGGTTCAAATCAAAACGTGTACACAATTATATTATTAAAGCACTGAAAAATGATGTGGAAAAAAGTCACCTACTTAGATGGTTTGAGGGTGAGTAAATTAAAAGCTAAATTTCATTTTGGTTGGACTATGCCTTTAAGAGGAATGAAATGAGTTAAAGTAATAGTTCACTCAAAAATGAATATTAATTAAAAAGATAACATTCAACATTGGGATCCAAACAACATTGGATGCCATTGACTTTGATTGTATAAACAAAACTCTTTTTCTGTAAAATATATAATAAATAAAAAATAATAATAATTACACAGGTTTGGAACAACGTAAGGATGAGTAAATGATGACAGTTTTCATTTTAGGGTGCTTAATCCCTCTATGATCCAATCTGAACTGCATTCCTGGTATTTTCTGTAATAAAACTTTCAGGCCAGGATAAGCTGGAAGTGATAAACCTGTGAAATCTGTTCCTTTAATCTTAGTTTTTCCCAACTTGCCATGACAAACAACAGCATTGTGCAATAGAGCATTTTATCAGTAGCTGTTTTTTTATTTTCATCATAGTCATCTTGCCATAAATAGCCCTGTCCACACTGAAATCTCATTGGCCCAAAATCCTGTTCCACTGACCTTGATTTAATTTTTTTTGGTCAATGAGTAAGAAGCGAAATAATCTTTTAGTTAAAGGGATAGTTTACCCAAAAATGCTAATTCTGTCAATAATTACTCACCCTTTTTCCAAACCCGTAAGACCTTCGTTCATCTTCGGATCAAAAATTGAGATATTTTTGATGAAATCCGAGAGCTTTCTGATCCTGCATAGACAGCAAGGGAACTACCATATTCAAGGCCCAGAAAGACAGTAAGGACATCGTTAAAATAGTCCAAGTGACATCAGTGGTCCAACCGTATTTTATGAAGCTGCGAGAATACTTTTTGTGTGCAAAGAAAACAAAAAATAACACCTTTGTTTTAAAAATGTCTTCTTTTCCAGGGCAATCCGCCGCCATTCACGAGAGTACCATGACGCATGCATGTGCCTTGTTAAAAATTTTACATTTACATAAATTAACATTCATTGACAAATTTGTCATGCTGTAGCCATCAAGAAAAAGAGAAACACCCTTTTTCCTTAAATACATGTGGGTCTACTCATTTAAATCATTATTTATTTGAAATGTTTGTAAGTATTTCAAGGCAAAAGTATTTTTTTTGACAAATATCATCGATTATTTATCATTTCCCTTTAAAGAATTTGGTACTTTTTTTTCCTTCCTTGAAATATAAGCTCTGTTATGACCAAAATTCTCACTGTATTGTAAATGGATTTAAAGCTGGTAAATGGAATGAGAATGAGTGGAACTTCCTTTTTTTTCATGATTACTTTAACATCACATCACCTCCTATACCTCTAGCAGACATGCCGCTACCAGGTCCATGTGTCCTAAATATAGCCCGACTTTGGCTTGCGTGTCTGGATTTCCTGTCAGCTTCAGATCTGGACTGTAATCTTGTGTAGAACTCTTTCTATATTAAGGACATGTTAAATTAAACTCTGTCTATTTGTAACTGCCCTCATCATTTTCCTTCTAGTCCCCTGTCCTGTATCATGCTTATCTGAACTTGTTGGATTTTACGGATTGATGAGAAATGTAGACCCTTGAAAGATGAAACAGTGCAGTCATCGTTGCCATGGCTGACCACATGTTGTGTGTTGTTTCTCCGACATGACAGGGTTTTTGGGCGCCACTAGCTCTTTGAAAGGAATAGAGTGGCCATGGGATCAAAGCTTTTCTGGCCTTAATGCCTTTACCAGTTACAGTAGCATCCTCGCTCGTTCTGTCTGTTCCGTTCACTCTTTCTGTCCACTTTTAATTAAAATGACTGTAATTTGTGGCAGGAAGTTGAATAACAGAGCCTGTTAATGGATAATGTTAGGACATGTTATGATGTAATGTTTTCTTACTTTTAAAATTTCTACTCTGCATACTTAATTATGTTCACTGATGATTTGTCAGGATAGACTTGTTGTCAGAAACTAATGTTGTCCCGGGCCCTGTAATGAACCTATAACAAATTTTGTCCATGGCTCCTAGAATTTCAGTGACAAACCTACACACAGCATCTACTTAGTAAGTGATTACAACTTTGTTTTCCTATATGTTTAGGTTTGATATTGCTTTAATTAGTGTGCTGACGGATTACTTGTTAGTCAGTTTTCATGATAAAACCTTTTTGTAAAAGTAGTGCCCTTAAATTTCGCCATACAAGTTTAGATTTTAAGTTTTTCAAGCATCTTGCCATGTGTTGTCAAGTTAAAAAAGAGTTTTGAAAACAAGCCTTGAACATTCAGCTCCATTCTATTTTGCTTTGTCAAGATGTCTTATGTAAACGCCTCTATAAGAAACATGTCCAATCAGGTTCAGATGAACCTGAAACTAGCCTAATTATACAGAGTTTCCATAAGCCGATTAGTGGACTAGCCATTCAGACAGATCAATGAATGGTCACTTTTAAAAATATGGTATTATGTACATCTCTAATATTCACATCAAGCGCAAAGTTCAACTCAGGTTAAAATGTTAAAATTGCTCAAACATTCTGTAAAAAACATAGACAAATACAAAATAATCGGCTGTGGTTTACATGACTCCATCCCAGGACAATTGAAATCTAGAGATTCCAGACATTTTTGCAGCAAATCACTCATGCGTTTTTCTGTACAGACCAACTCCTTTTATTGTTAGCTATGTTGACATTTATTCCTGTCAAATTCACAAGCACAGAAAACGCGAAACCTCTGACAGTGTGAATGAACGAATCCTTCAGTTCCGGAGCAGTTGCCGGAACTACTTTTCTGGAATTTCTGTGGAAAGAGGCTTAAGGTTTCTAGCTGCCACACCTAATGGTGTTGACTGGTGTGTAATTCGCAGCAGACAGGCAGTCAAAGGTATTGGGAGGTGGAGAAGAGTGGTAATGCTGTTACCAGGCCTCTTGCAATCTGCTCGAAAGTCTGTTGTCTTTATCTCAGTGCTGCCCAAGATAGAGGAAGAAATAGAGACAGTGGCTTTATGGTAAACACAGCCCAAAACTCTGGGCTGGATTAATCATGCACAGAGATTGTAGTTATTTCCCCGACAGAGTCAGGTTTGGGCAAGGTGCTCCGTTAAGGGTAGCAAGTGTTCTTTTGGTGCAGATCTATATAATAATTTATTTAAAAAAACATTTACAATGCAATTCATACGTAAAGTTACTTGAATGCACCTCTTCTATAATACTTTTTGGAGAAGTTATCCAAATTGTCAGGGTGATACTATTTTCTTGGTGTCATACTGAGAAATTCTTGAAAGGAAAACATTATATTTGACATTGTCCACCAAGTCATGTGGAGCAGAAAAGAGAAAACAAAAAACAGGAACTGACCCCTCATGACTTTGAGTCAAGGTCAATAAGTCTCCTAAAATATCAAATATTTTGACTTTTTAATAACAAGGCAATTTCATGTGGTGCGACTCTTCCGGAAAGTAATATTAGTAACACATCTTAATTTATTATACTTGAAAAAAGTACTTTTTACCTTGAAAAAATATCTAAAACAAAATTCCAAAAATTGTGGATCTTTCGACTTGGTAATAGCAAGGCAATGTCATGTGGTGCAACTCTCCCAAAAAGTAATATTAGTAACACACACACACACACACACACAAAATCTAAAAACATGCAAAAATAATAAATAAATAAAATAAAAAAAATCTTCAAAAACCTGTTTGGAAATAATGATTTTATTAAATGGTTACACCACTGAGACATTTTAGAGGCATTAACCGTAAACTTTCTAAATAATGGTATTTCATATGTAAATAGAATAAAAGTGTGTGAATACAAAGAATACATTGGCATGACTTGGCATATATGTTTTAAACTCATTTTATTTTTCTTAATCATAGACACTCTATTTTGTTATTGACCCAAATATATTTGCCCCAAATGGTATCCCATGCCCCATATTTAGGCTTGACATTTAAGACTTTTAATTCTAACTCTTGCACAAAGTACTCCTGAGGTAGCTTTATAGTCATTTTAGCTAAATCAGTTGTCCAAGTATATGTTTTCAGAATGATGCAAATCAAAACTTCTATGATTCCAAAGATCTTACAGGTGAGGACAGAGACTTTCAGCAAAGACCCCTTTGGTATTCTAGACATGCTGGCAAAAGTAAACTCCTCTTGGTATCCACGCATGAAGGATTTTCTTACCTGTCCCAGGGGCTGGATGTGGTTTAGTAAGCCAGGCAGGGGCTTAAAGGCCTGATCTGGTGCTGGGGCTAGTCAACTGGGAACAGTGTGTGTAATTAGCATGTTTAGAGTTGCGGGTGACCCTGCTCACGCATTGATTGACAGTTCATGCTGCTGCCCGGCAACGGCCCCCTGCTAGGTTTCAAATCCCATCACTGGGCTGTAATTGAGTGTCAACAAACAGGCAGGCCTCCAACGGAGAAGACCTCTAAAGACTGCTGCAGATCTCCAAATGGTGTGGATGAGCTTCTCACAACACTTATATAAATCAGATTCAGTCTGAATTCTTTGAATGAGAGTGCTTTGAAGTTATAACAAGTTCTTTTGATTCCTCAGTTGCGATATTGATATGCATCTGACACGTTTTGAAATTATGTTCTGGCAAAATGTGGCTATCAATGAAGGTAGTGTAGAAACATGACAGCATAATGACTTTAAGGAACATTTAAGCTTTAGTAACACCTAGTTTTATACAGTATCTATATAAATGAGTTGATATTGAAGTGAAATATGAATTACAGAATGAAAGGACCGCTTAAGTGTGGTATGTCACTGTTTATGAAGCTGTGTGATGTTATGAATAAAAAAAATAATAGTGCATTCCTGTAAAGCACATAGCTGACATGTCAAGGCTCAGCATGATGCATATCCAATGCACTGGAATTACTGATGGTTTACTTGAATATGTATTTATGATTGCACTAAGATGTAATGTTCCATAATAATTATTTAAGACGTTAGTTTGATTCTTGTTGCGTATGAATATATTTTTAAATCTGTCTTTTTCATTTTGTCCCTCTTTTAGCTCGATGACTGTGCTTTACAGTTGTCTCATAATGGCAGTTATCTGGACTTGGAGTCCACCTTGGCCGAGCAGAGAGATGAACTTGAAGGCTTTCAGGTGGATGGAGGGTAAGCAACAACAACAAAAAATAAGATAAATAAAATAATAATAATTCACCTTCACGTCGTTCCACATCCATATGACTTTCTTCTTTGGATTCTATTTTAAAGAATCTTCAAGCAACTGTTTTCTATACAACAACTGTTCATCTCCAAAAATGGCACGAAAAAAAAAGCACCATAAAAGTATATTTGATATGTGAACTGAATCGACCAGTGCATTAAAGGGGTTCATGAAATGCATTTTTTATTATTTTATAACGTTCTCTGGGGTTTAAATGTTATTAAGATTTTTACATCAAAAAATATCATAATTTCGAACTAATAGGCTATATTCTATTCTGTTTTTGACCCTTTCTGCAGAAATAAAAACAGTCTGTTTTCATAGGCTGGGTGCATTCAAGGCTCAGAAGTAAACGCCCACTGCTATGATTGGCTACCAGTTTTGCACATTAAAATAGTAGATGGACACTGCTGTGATGTACTCTAAATACAACATGGATTATTCTGGTTAAAAATTTATAAATACTCAGTATATATCAAACAATCTGGAACAGACAATGCAATAGTGGTAAAAACATGGTTACTCACTATGTGACGTTATTGTTACATTTACATTACATTTAGTCATTTAAAGACTGTCGTTTGTTGGATCTAGTATAGTCAGACTTATCTTTTACTTTCAGTCTCTCTGAAAAGCTTCATTTTAACTGTTTAAAAATGAATCCGGAGTAAAGTAAAGCAAACAAACAGTGTTTCAATCAAGTGTTGACACAATCTGGAGCTCTTTCCTAATGTTACCTCATGTCTACACCATACACAATTGGCGCACCGCTAGTAAAGACAACGGAACCCATTATAATTGATTTTGTCTGTGGTGCAGATTGACATGACAAATCCCCAAGAGTAAACTGATACTCTGTTCTATTTCTGATGTACTTCAAGCACTTGCTCTTTTGACCAAGAATCCAACAGCTCTTGCATCCGATGTAGATACGGTGTTAGGATCACAACGAGGGCAATTCAAAGACTGTTTTTTCACAGCTTACTTGAAATCCTCAGAGGATCTCTGTTTTGTTGATGGAGTAATCCTGTGTTTGCATCTCTCTTGTATTTCCACTCCTCCTACTACAGGCATGAATCAGTGGGCGGGGCTAAAGAGGCAATAATATATAGGCGTTGATTTTGAGGCGGTCTTTTGTCGCACTATGATGTCATAATGTGACAAATTCCAAAACAAGTTGTTTTTCAGCTTGGTTTCAATAAAAGGTGTTTTTGAACTCAAGAGAAAGTTTTGAGTTCTGAAACTTACGGCATGTTTTTATAGTACGTTGACTTGTTATATGTCAAAAGATGAAGAGAAATTTGATTTCTTAGTTCATAACCCCTTTAAAAAGAAACTGCTTTTTAAAAGTATGATTTGTTCACTAATCCAGTTGCATTGGCTCTCTTAAAGTTCAGTCTGTTTATGGTATTTATTTTTTTGCCATATTTGGAGCTTTAGAGCTGCCTGAAGATTTTTGTTTTATGTTCCATGAAAAAAATAGCATTTTGGTGTGGCATGACATGAAGGCGAATACATAATTACAGATTTTAACTTTTGGCTAATTTATTCCTTTAATTATTTCCATGTTCTGACTTCCACACTGTCAAAAAACAAAACAAAAACAAAAGCCCTGTAAGCATATGTGTTTAAAGTTTAATATTACAATAGACAAATATATATTAACTGTATACTAAGTCACTTTGTCAGTTTTAATCACTAAGCCTGAATCACAAATCACTTCTAAAGATAAAATATCTCTTGAGGATCCATGACACTGTTTAATATGCTGTTGTAATGTTTTCTTTTTTGTTGCCTTACACGGTTTAATTTCATTGTGTAATTAGTAGTCTAGATTGCACATCAGTTTGAGTGGTCATTTATCCTGGTCTCCCTCCATTCACATTGAGAAAATTCTTGCTTTGCTTGTAGATCAGAGGGCCAAAAGATGGATAAAGTACTCACATCTCCTTAAAAACCTTTATTGTCTTGGAAGGGGTTAGAATGTTAGAAGGTGAAAGTTGAAGGTGTTGGCTTCATTCTCAATAGCCTCTGGGTGACTATTTTCTTAATACCTTCATTTCGGTCTGTATTCACATATTGTTACATTGGAGACAACTATAAGCACGATCCTGTCACGTGCATTCCATAAAACATTCCATCTAAAGCTATCAGAAAGACCTTAAAATCTCGCAGCACATGTTCCTTTATCTTCAGCGCATACCACACACGTTCTATGACAGGCCTCTATTCAGCCAGCCCTCAAAATACCTGACTGGTTGGCAAGGGCACAGATGATGTCAGCCTCCGGTCTCAAGAAAGCTTGCAAGATTCAGAGTGAATTGTCTTGTTGAGCAAAGTCCAAGAGTAGATTCTTCTTTTAAAATTAATGAAGGTTTAAAATACTATTTAACCCCCAAAATCTGTTGATCTTGCAGTTTTATATGCATGGCATTTGTCTGGAAGCCTGTTTCCGACTTTTTTTTTTTTTTCAATTGTGATTCTGTTTCTTGTCATTTTGACTTTGTAACTCACAGTGTTACTTTTATATCTCACAGTTGACTTTATTTCCCATAATTCCAACTCTATTTCTTGCAATGTGACTTTGACTTGCGGTTATCTTGTAACTGTTTCTTGTAATTACAAATTTATTTTGCATAACTGCAACTTTATCACTCACAAAGTGACTTTATATTTCACAATAGTGACTTTTTTGTAATTGTCACTTTATATCTCACGATGTGACTTTAAATCTTGCAACTGTGACTGTTACAATTGTGACTTGTTGCAATTGGGATTTTATTACACTTAATTGTAGCTCGGCTTTATATATATTTTTTTGTAATTATGACTATTATTCGCAATTAAGTCTTACAATTCAACCCGATCTCATGAAAGTGCGTATAAATAGTACGCCAAATAAAAAAAACTTGTGGCATTGATACGCAAAAATGGACTTTGGCGTGTATTTGCTACGCGATGGGTTGGATTAGAGTTGTGGGGTAGATGCGTATCATATGTACGCGAAAACTGCGTATCATATGCAAGCCAACAAATTTTGTATCGTATGCACACGAAAACAGTGTTCGGCTCTTTATTTACTCCCAAATGCCTTATAAACCCTGATCCTGGCCCCATGCAGTCTCTCCTGGGTCTGTAGAGTCATGCCAGGCACACTCTAACCAACTTTGCCTCCTCACTACCCGCCTGTTTATGGAATATCACACTATGAAGTCCCATAAAGACACAAAAGGAGGGAAAAATGGAGAGGGAGAAAATTACAGAGAGAAGACCCATTGTCGACAGGTAACGTTTACCTCCTGCATACTTGGACCCGGTTCAAAAACAACCATTTGCCTAAAGAGCAATTAACAGCACACTATGCAAGTCCTCCTGGAACAGATATGACTCAGCAAATAAGCTAGAAATTAAGTTTCTGGGCACCTGGTGTATTTATGGACCAGCACTTCTCAAGTATTTCTCAAGAAAAAAATAAAGAATAGTTTACAAAAATTACAAAATTTGACATCATTTACTTACTCTTACTCTTCTTTTTCTTTTCTATGGAAAACAAAATGTAACATTTTGAAAACATTTGTCGATGCACTTTTCCATGCAATTACAATTATTGACTGAAGCTTTGAGCTTCAAAAAGGACACAACAGCATCAGGAAGTATCACGTGGTCCGTACAAAGGTTTAGAACATCACAGAAACCCAAACTTTTAAGACATAAAAACATATGTACATAATATTTACATTGATGAAAAAAATGTAAAGTACAGGTGCATCTCAAAAAATTAGAATATCATGAAAAAAAAATTTGTAACATTTCATAAAAGTGAAACTTTCATATATATTTTACATTCATAACATGTAAAGTAAGACATTTCAAAAGTTGTTTTGTTTTAATTTTGATGATTAGAGCTTACAGCTCATGAAAGTCAAAATCCAGTATCTCAATATATTAGACTATTTATATTTGAGTTTCATTAAACGACCATCTCTACAGTATAAATTCAGGGTATCTCTTGTTCTTTGAAACCACAATAATGGGGAAGACTGCTGACTTGGCAATGGTCCAGAAGACAATCATTGACACCCTCCACAAAGAGGGTAAGTCACAGAGGGTCATTACTGAAAGGAGTGGCTGTTCACAGAGTGCTGTATCAATGCATATTAAATGCAAAGTTGACTGGAATAAAGCAATTGGGTAGGAAAAGGTGCACAAGCAACAGGGATGACAGCAAGCTTGAGAATACTGTCAAGCAAAGCTGATTCAAACACTTGGGAGAGTTTCACAAAGAGTGGATTGAAGCTGGAGTCAGTGCATCAAGAGTCACCATGCTCAGACGTCTTCAGGAAAAGGGCTACCAAGCCACTTCTGAAACAGAAACAGCATCAGAAGCATCTAACCTGGGCTAAGGAGAAAAAGAACTGGACTGTTGCTCAGTGGTCCAAAGTCCTCTTTTCAGATAAATTTAAATTTTGCATTTCATTTGGAAATCAAGGTCTGGAGTCTGGAGGAAGACTGGAGAGGCACAGAACCCAAGCTGCTTGAAGTCCAGTTTGAAGTTTCCACAGTCAGTGATGATTTGGGGTGCCATGACGTCTGCTGGTGTTGGTCCATTGTGTTTTATCAAGTCCAGAGTCAATGCAGCCATCTACCAGGAGATTTTGGAGCACTTTATGCTGATTTGCTTTTCCAGCAGGACTTTAGCATATTTTTAGTATATTTTCAAGAGAAAGATGAGAAACAGTCGATCCAACAATACAGATGAGCTGAAGGCTCAATAGTGCCTCAGCAGACCCACAGTCTGATCGCTTCCATGCCATTCTTCACTGATGCTGGAGTTTGTGCTAAAGGAGCCCTGACAAAGTATTGAGTGCATAAATGAACATACTTTAAAGAACTTGAACTTTTCTGCTTTGCAAATCCTTTTTTTGATTGATCTTAGGAAATATTATAATATATTGAGATACTGGATTTTGACTTTCATGAGCTGTAAGCTCTAACCATCAAAATTAAAGCAAAAAAACTTTTGAAATGTCTTACTTTACATGTAAAGAATCTAAAATATATATGAAAGTTTAACTTTTTGAAATAAGTTACAAAAAAATTCAGTTTTTCACGATATTCAAATTGTTTGAGATGTACCTGTATACGCCAAAGTCCATTTTTGCGTATCAGCACCACGAGTTTTCGTTTTTATTTGGTGTACTATTTATATGCATTTTCATGCAATTACAACTTGTTTTCTCACAGTGTGACTTTATCGCATACGTGCGATTTTATAACTTACAATTGTGACCATTTCTCTTAATTATTACTTTATTTGTCAATTGCAAATTTTATTTCTCACAATATTAATTTTTCTATCTCGCAATTGTGACTTTGTTTCTCATAATTGTGATTATAAATCTCTCAATGTTGCTTATATATTTTGCAATTGACTTTATTTCTCAAAACTGCAAATTTATCACTCACAAAATTACTTTTTATTGCACAATTGTGTGACTTTTTCATTTTATATCTCACAATGTGACTTTCGATCTCGCAGTTGTGACAGTTACAATTGTGACTGTTATTATTGTGGTTTTATTTATCTTAATTCCAGCTTGACTTTGTCACTTTGTTTATCATAATTGTGACTTTATTTCTCACAATGTGACTTTTCGTAATTGTGCTTTTGTCTTATAATTGCAACTTTATTTCTTACAATGTTACTTTATCTCATAAATGAGACTTTATATCTTACAACTGATATCTTACAATTGTGACCATTTCTCATAATTACGACTTTATTTGTCATAATTCGAACTTTATCACTCACAGTGTGACTTTTTATCTTCACTTCTCTCAATGTAACTTTCCCATAATTGCAATATTATATCACACAAAGTGTGAGTCACAAGTCATGAGTCATAAGTCAAAATTTATAACTTGATTTATATTTTTATATGATTTATAACATTATTTCTTGTAATTTTGGATATATATCACAGTGTGACTTTCAGTGTGACTTTTCTTATTTTAAACTTTATCCCACAATTGCATATTTTATTTTTTAATCTGATGCAAAAGCAAGTTTCCATAAATTAGTGCTCACAGTGGACATGAACTCTCACATTAAACGGATCAGAAACCAAACATAACAAACAAGTTTTTCTTTGACCCCAATGAATGGCTTTTGACTCGCAGTTTTATTAGACAAGACTGCTATCTTTTCTAGCCACTGAGTTGACATAGCTTCCAGAAACTGCCAAACGCCAGTGATTGAATGCTAGATTTTGGCATTTGAGGCCATTAATGGACAAGGCCGCAAATATTTAGGGATGTATTTATGTCAATGTGGAGGCAGGTCTAGCCCCATTTTATTTCCACTTGGATTGGGCTCAAATCTGAAATACAGTTGAAGACATAGTAGTGAATGGATGTCTTTTGGATGAATGAGAGGCAGAAGGGCCACTTCTTTAGGTCTCTGAGAAATGAATGATAGCGCCAACTGGCATGTTGTTCCGCTCTTCTGTCTGTCTTCATGACCCCCCCCCCCCCCGACCACTTCCCAAGAGGCTATCAAGGGTGTGCATTATTAGACCCATGCAGAGTGTCTGAGTGGGCTGTGGAGAGCAGGAATGGAGGACTACATTACTGTTAATAACAGGGTAATTCAGCACAGTGGGCTTTTATGGCCTGGATGGGCTGGTGTTCACAGCCCCCTCCATTTACTGCAGTTGCACTTTATTACGGGGTCTAAAAACCTTGGCCAAAGTATGTGATTAAAACTGAACCCATTTCTCCTCCTCCTTCTCTGTTTTGTGGTTTTCTATCTTGCTTCTTGTGATGTGTCTGACCTACATTTCATCAATTGCTGAAAACACAAAAAAAAGTTGGCTAATTGACTCAAGGAATCATTTGAAATCCTTTTGTTGCTGCCTCATTGTTGCTACTGTATCTTCTTACTGTTTACATTAGGCCTGGAATGAATTACCGAGCTCTGCTTAATTCTCTTTTTCCCCCCCTCTTTTGGAGTTCAGTTATTTTCAAATCGAGATTAACAGTTCTGAGAACTGCAATAGTACATTTCTTCCATTTCTTTGATGCACATTGTTGAATAACGTCATTATGTACAAATGCGTCTTATTTTTGTTGCTTATCCATGTCCTTAAAGATTTCTTTCTTGATGTGGAACCTGGAGGCCTGTGATGGGATTCCAAAGGGACAATCAGAAATGGATACAGATTACAAATTGCATTCCACAGGTGCCTCAGTCACATGAAGTCACTTTGCTCTCTGATTAAGGAGTGATCCTCTAACGCCTCATTTTGTAAGGTGGATATCTCTATGTCATAGTGGCTTAACCATCCTAATCATTACCACACACTACCTCATGCAGAAAAAGCTGTCGGAGCCTGACACGGGGCCCCAAATTTAATCCCACATTGCTGTTAGTACGGACCCTCAGCTTTGGCAGACTACCAACAAAATTTCTCTCTTACACCAGGGCTCAACAGTAAGGATCGTTTTTGTGGGCCATTTAGATTTTTACTTTTCTTGCCAACATTTTTATTGACCCTACCACAAAAAATTTAAATATGGTTTACATTTTTTTTATCTAGAGTTTATATATATATATATATATATATATATATATATATATATATATATGTATTTATTTATTTTTATTGTATTTTATTTCTTTGAAACATAACATTTATAATATTATTTAATATAAATAAAAAATATATTTTTGTTAAATATTGTTATTTGTATTTAATATTAAATATTCTTTACAAAGAAGTAAATTACATTTTAGTAGTTATAAGTTTAAAATAAGTGGGAAAAATAAAATATAAATATTAGATGAAACTGCAAATTAGAAATGTTGCCATGGCAGCTACACTGTAAAAATAATAGATCAGAGAATATATTGTTTATATCAAAGTTGAAAATAAAAACATTATTGGAGTGCGTTTGATAAGAAAATACTATTTCAAAATACTTTTTACTTCAAATTTTACTTCCATGTTTAATTTAATGTTACTTGCTGTTTCTTTGTAATTATTTTTACTAGCAATTTCTGACTGAACATTGCTACATTAAAGTACTAAAATTATTTAAACTAAAATTGGAATAAAATAAAATATAAAAATACTAATTAAAACAATTACTATTAACTATAATATTATATAATATTAATATACTAAAATAAGTTTACAAGATTTAAAAAAGTTATACAAGTTATGTAAAAGTATAACTAAAAGTTATGTAAAATTAATACAAGATCTAAAACATATGTACATTGGTGAAAGAATGTAGAAGATATAGTGATAACACAACACTGGGATTAGATGGGAAAAGTGACAATTCTGTCGACTCAAAACTCTTTCACATCACTGGCCCTCAATCCCTGAACTCTCTTTTACTAAGAAATCTGTTAACATTAATAAATAAATGTCCAAAAATCTAACTTTCTTTAAATATTGAAACCTCTGCTATTCTCTCTCCTTCTTGCCTTCACTGTCATCTTATATTTTTCTTGAACTCGTTTTTTTTCCTGGCTGATGTGCCGGAGGAGCTGTCGTCGGACTCGGTTAGCCTCTGGCCCTGGAGAAACGCCTAGTTCTTTTAATGGGAAAGCTTCAAATATTTGTGCGGATTACATGGATAGAGGGGTAGGAGGCTGCTCAGCTGGACAGCTGGGTTTTTCCTTTATTGCTGAAGTAAATGGCAGGCAGAGGATCTGTGGTCGAAAGTGTGGAAACACTGAGGTGCCGTGTATGTGTTACTATGATCTCTGTTTTAAGAGAGTCTTATGAATAGATTGACAGGTGATAGTACTTCAGCAGCTTTTTACAAATTTAGGGTGCTTCAAGCTAAATATAGTTTACGTGAATAAAATATAAAAAGGCTCTGTGGAATCTCACCACCAGTGGCACAAAATGGTACTGCAGAAATAATTGTTTTCAAACAGGTTTCTTTTCCAATTTGGGCCAATTGTATGCCCAAAACAAACCAGATCAGTGTGATTTGTAATTAAATCATTCAGACCATCTTTGTTATTACTATACAGGTGCTAAAAAAAATTGAATATCGTGAAAAACTGCATTTTTTTTGTAACTTATTTCAAAAAGTAAAACTTTCATATATATTTTAGATTCATTACATGTAAAGTAAGACATTTCAAAAGTTTTTTTGTTTTAATTTTGGTTAAATGGTTAGAGATTACAGCTCATGAAAGTCAAAATCCAGTATCTCAATATATTAGAATATTTCCTAAGCTCAATCAAAAAAAGGATTTGCAAAGCAGAAAAGTTCAAGTTCTTTAAAGTATGTTCATTTATGCACTCAATACTTTGTCAGGGCTCCTTTACAGGGCTGCACAAACTCCAGCATCAGTGAGGAATGGCATGGAAGCGATCAGCCTGTGGGTCTGCTGAGGCACTATTGAGCCTTCAGCTCATCTGTATTGTTGGATCGACTGTTTCTCATCTTTCTCTTGAAAATATCCCATAGATTCCATATGGGGTTCAGGTCAGGCATGTTGGCTGGCCAATCAAGCACAGTAATATCATGGTCAGCAAACCACTTGGAAGTGGTTTTGGCCCTGTGGGCAGGTGCTAAAGTCCTGCTGGAAAAGGAAATCAGCATCTCCATAACGCTTGTCAGCAGATGGAAGCATAAAGTGCTCCAAAATCTCCTGGTAGACGGCTGCGTTGACTGTGGACTTGATAAAACACAGTGGACCAACACCAGCAGACATCACGGCACCTCAAATTATCATTGACTGTGGAAACTTCAAACTGGACTTCAAGCAGCTTGGGTTCTGTGCCTCTCCAGTTTTCGTCCAGACTCGAGACCTTGATTTCCAAATGAAATGCAAAATTTACTTTCATCTGAAAAGAGGACTTTGGACAACTGAGCAACAGTCCAGTTCCTTTTCTCCTTAGTCCAGGTTAGATGCTTCTGACATTGTTTCTGTTTCAGGAGTGGCTTGGTAACCCTTTTCCTGAAGACGTCTGAGCGTGGTGACTCTTGATGCACTGACTCCAGCTTCAATCCACTCCTTGTGAAGCTCTCACAAGTGTTTGAATCAGCTTTGCTTGACAGTATTCTCAAGCTTGCTGTCATCCCTGTTGCTTGTGCACCTTTTCCAACCCAATTTCTTCCTTCCAGTCAACTTTGCATTTAATATGCTTTGATACAGCACTCTGTGAACAGCCACTCCTTTCAGTAATGACCCTCTGTGACTTACCCTCTTTGTGGATGGTGTCAATGATTGTCTTCTGGATCATTGCCAAGTCAGCAGTCTTCCCCATTATTGTGGTTTCAAAGAACAAGAGATACCCTGAATTTATACTGTAGAGATGGTCGTTTAATGAAACTCAAATATAAATAGTCTAATATATTGAGATACTGGATTTTGACTTTCATGAGCTGTGAGCGCTAATCATCAAAATTAAAACAAAACAACTTTTGAAATGTCTTACTTTACATGTTATGAATGTAAAATATATATGAAAGTTTCACTTTTTTGAAATAAGTTACAAATTGTTTTTTCACGATATTCAAATTTTTTGAGATGCACATGTACTTTAAATTTTTTTCATCAATGTACATATTGTGTACATATGTTTTTATGTCTTAAAAGTTTGGGTTTCTGTGATGTTCTAAACCTTTGTACGGACCACGTGATACTTCCTGATGCTGTTGTGTCCTTTTTGAAGCTCAAAGCTTCAGTCAATAATTGTAATTGCATGGAAAAGTGCATCGACAAATGTTTTCAAAATGTTACATTTTGTTTTCCATAGAAAAGAAAAAGAAGAGTAAGAGTAAGTAAATGATGTCAAATTTTGTAATTTTTGTAAACTATTGTTTATTTTTTTTCTTGAGAAATACTTGAGAAGTGCTGGTCCATAAATACACCAGGTGCCCAGAAACTTAATTTCTATCTTATTTGCTGAGTCATATCTGTTCCAGGAGGACTTGCATAGTGTGCTGTTAATTGCTCTTTAGGCAAATGGTTGTTTTTGAACCGGGTCCAAGTATGCAGGAGGTAAACGTTACCTGTCGACAATGGGTCTTCTCTCTGTAATTTTCTCCCTCTCCATTTTTCCCTCCTTTTGTGTCTTTATGGAACTTCATAGTGTGATATTCCATAAACAGGCATGACTCTACAGACCCAGGAGAGACTGCATGGGGCCAGGATCAGGGTTTATAAGGCATTTGGGAGTAAATAAAGAGCCAGATACTGTGCTAGCTCATCTCAGAGGTCTGAGTCTGCATTAAACTTCGACTTTCCCCACAGACAAGCATTTGTTATGATGGTCTGTTCAGGGGTTGTGATGATTAAGCTGCAGAGGCTAGGTTTGTTCATTCATTTGCCAGAGTAGAGTCCTGAATACAGAATCCCTTGCTCACTCTTTCTGCTACAGACTTTAGTCAGGATAGACACTATACAGTATTTAATTGGTCAGAAATATACATAAAGAGGCTGTGAGGGATTGAAGCAAAAGTCAAATTTGGATATGGTAGGTGGAGGAACCCTATGATTTGGAAACAATCTTGGTAATTGTAAAAATTGAGTGGTACTTTGTCTTAATTGTTGCATCTTGTGGCCTAAATACAGTCTCTATATGTGTTGATTTTTCTGTAACATGAATTTCAACATTTCAAATTGGTCAAAAGGTCACTGTGGTTTTGTGGTCACTGCAGATTGAAACCTTGGCACCAAAAATTTGATTTTATTTATTTTAAAGGTAGCGTTCACTAAGAAATGAAAAATTGCCGAAAATGTACTCACCCTCTGGTCATCCAAGATGTAGAAGACATTTTTTTTTTCTTCAGAACAGAAATTTAGCATTACATCACTTGCTCACCAATGGATCCTCTGCAATGAATGGGTGCCGTCAGAAGAGTCCAAACAGCTGATAAAAAACATCACAATAATCCAAAAGTAATCCATATGACCAATTAATGTTTTATGAAGTGAAAAACTGTGTGTTTGTGGGAAACAAATTTCATTATTAATGGAATTAACTTTTCAACTTCAAGACATAGCTTTCGCCTAAAATATGAGTCCTTTAACCAAAGTATTACCTTCTCCGGTGATGACTTACCGATAATATGAAATAAAAATAAAAAAGTCGTGACGTATTGTCAAGTATGGTGACCCATACTCGAAATTGGTGCTCTGCGTTTAACCCATCCAAGTGCACACACACAGCAGTGAGTAGTGAACAAATGCACACACACACACACACACCGTGAACACACACCCGGAGCAGTGGGCAGCCATGCTGCAGCGCCCGGGGAGCAGTTGGGGGTTCGGTGCCTTGCTCAAGGGCACCTCAGTCGTGGTATTGAGGGTGGAGAGAGCGCTGGACATTCACTCCCCCCACCTACAATCCCTGCCGGCCGGGGACTCGAACCCGCAACCTTTCGATTACGAGTCCGACTCTCTAACCATTAGGCCACGACATCCCCCAAATCTTTGCATTACTCAATATTGTTGTATCTTTAATAGCTGGCATGAAGTTGCAGCTTGCCACTAGATATATAAATATGGAACAATAATTTGTATTGTAAAAAAATTAAAATTTTGAGTTTGTACATTTGCTAAATGGATAGGTTTTGGGTTTGAATCCCAGGCAGTAAACTGATAAACATGTTTTTCTTGAATCACTTTAAGTTATTTTGGCTAAAAGTTTCCAGTTGCCAGATGAATTTAATTTGGCAGAACTCTATTGCAGATTGTTAATGCCAGATTATTAATGCCAAATTAACTAATTCCTTGCTTATCAACTGATTTTTGGATTACCCATTTACATCTGCTTTCAGTGCAACAGTGTTTTATTTGTCTTCTTATGCAACAGAGATGCTGCGAATGATCTCTTCATGCTTGTGAAATTTTAACGTCAGGATAATTTGTCTTGGATAAGCATAATGAGGTTGTCTATGTCTTTTGCTGGTGTTACGTGGCCGATGTTGGAGACACTTTCTCCATTTGGCCCCAAACAGATCTTAGGTTGCAGGGGCTATTCTGTTTCACAAAGCTGGGCACGTTTGTCTGGGTAACTCAAATCATTGGGCCGTGAGCTGTGGAAAAAGACTGAGTCATCCGGCTGCAGATCTTCTCTCCAGCAGAGCTGCGCTCTGGGAAACAGTGTGGACAGCAGTGCAGGATGATACACGCTATGTCAGCCGTACCGTATGTGCTAGACTGTCCACAGCCATGTAGTCGCTTGGCAGTCGCCCACATGCAGAAATTCTCACAGTATCAAGCCAAGACGAAAAGCCAAGACATACAGCTTCACCCTCAGAATCTAGTTCTCCTGCGCTTTTCTCCGTATTGCTCCAGAAATACAAAAATTGGATTCCTCTGGGTATCTCATCCGTATTCTTAGACTCGCCGTTTAATTTATAATGAGCATGTAGGGCGCTGTAGAGTACGGTCATGGTTAGTAGCCAGGCTAATGTTACTGGCGAGGAAAGCGCAAGTTCATTATGAAATAGATCCAGTTACTCATTAGCTTCAATGGCAGAAAGATTAAGTTGCAAGTGTTGTCAAGTTGCTTTAGTAAACGTTGTGCTGACAGATGCTGTTTGTGTCTGTTGCTTTTTATGTGTGTCTGGCCTAATAGCCATGGTCCCGTATTTTATATTTCGAAAATTGCACACTTCATGACATGAAAAAAAATGTAGGTGACCTATTAGGAAAATAGTTTATTTTTTTTTTACTTTTATCACTCTATATTATGGTATTGCATTACATTACAAAATAGGTTAAAATGTAAAATATAGTTCTGGTAAAAATTTAAATGAAATAGATGTAAATAATAACAACAACAAATATGAATAAATAATAATATTTTTTTTATTAATAATAAAATATAAACGATGTCTTAGGCAAGCCACAGACCTTCCGCAAAGCAGAAGTTCTTGATTATTGAATTCCTCTGTATGAATATGCCTTAGTAATTCTTGTTTTTTACTTTTTAGTACTTTTTAGTAAAAGGTATAGAGTGGGGAAAAAATTATTTGATCCCCTGCTGATTTTGTACGTTTGCCCACTGACAAATAAATTATTAGTCTATAATTTTAATGGTAGGTTTATTTTAACAGTGAGAGAAAAAAAAATCCAGAAAAACACTTTTCAAAAAGTTATAAATTGATTTGCATTTAATGAGTCAAATAAGTATTTGATCCCGTATCAATCAGCAAGATTTCTGGCTCCCAGGTGTCTTTTATACAAAAGTGACATGACATACAGCCAAGTATGGTGACCCATACTCAGAATTTGTGCTCTGCATTTAACCCATCCAAAGTGCACACACACAGCAGTGAACACACAGCCGGAGCAGTGGGCAGCCATTTATGCTCAAGGGCACCTCAGTCGTGGTATTAAGGGTGGAGAGAGCTCTGTACATTTACTCCCCCCATCTACAATTCCTGACGGACCTGAGACTCAAACTCGCAACCTTTGGATTACGAGTCCAACTCGACAAACCATTAAGCCACGACTTCCCTTTTATTTGTTTCCCTTATACAGGTAAGGAGCTGAGATTAAAGGGAGTGCTCCTAATCTCAATTTGTTACCTGTATAAAAGACACCTGTCCACAGAAGCAATCAGTCAATCAGATTCCAAATTCTCCACCATGGCCAAGACCAAAGAGCTGTCCAAGGATGTCAGGGACAAGATTGTAGACATACACAAGGCTGGAATGGGCTACAAGACCATCGCCAAGTAGCTTAGTGAGAAGGTGACAACAGTTGGTGTGATTATTCACAAATGGAAGAAACACAAAATAACTGCCGATCTGTGGCATGTTGCCAACCAGACCAGACATCAAACTTTCATTGTATAACTTGCACAATGCTGCATTTGTTTACAGGTCTCCGTGTTGCTGTCCTGCTTTCGTGAAGCAAATCTGCTTTATCATATGCTGTGGGTTTGAGAAAGTAAATTTTTTAGAAGAAAAATATCTTTTCTCCAATCTCCATGAGTTTCTGTTTTGTCTGCATTTCTTTACTGTGTTGCTTCTTGTGTTTATCTCATGTCTGGTAAATGGAGGCTTCAGCCCACACGGATGTTACTGCAGAGTCATTGCTGATCCGACTTTTTCTAAAGCTGAACGTTAAGCATCCATCCATCTCCTCCAACTCAAATGCAGCTGCATCTCATTCCATTGTGTGTTTACTTCCAGTTATTCATGACACAGACAGATCCTCCGTTCATCAGGCCTGATAATCTATGGAAGAGACGGGGGTTGGGTCTGTGCCCGTACTTGTCCATCACTCTTTATATGGATGGCGTGACCTACATGTCATCCCCACAGCCACCTCTGCTCTCCAGGTCAGGGGGAGTCCGGACGATATCTGACCCTTTTTTCACAACATGGCTCTCTTCACCCACTCAGTCCCATCCAGTTTCTCCCTCCCATGAGTCACTTGGCAGTTAGTAGTAAGTCACAGGAAGTTAGTTGGATGTTTTGGTCTTTTGGAGCTCAAGGCCACCTATGGTTTTAGTCTCTCAAGACTTTAGAAGCTTAATTCACCTGACCTAAATATACAGTAAGAGCAGACGCAACACAGAATCAGGCTTCTGTAAACAGATGTGCTGTGGAACATTATTTCACCTTCACAAGTGTATATAAATAAGGCTGGTTGCTTTGTGCAGTGTTAAAATGCTCTCCTATATATGGAGTTCCAAATGAATGTTTGGGAGAAGCTTGTTTGTATATTGATCAATCATAACACAAGGTTATTTAACTTACACCTGTGATAATTCATCTAGCATTTGATTAACGATTTACTGGTTTTCAATTCGATACTAAACTTATCGTTTCGTGTTTTTTGCTTTTTTTGCTTTTACTTGTTTTTGCCTTTGCTGTTTAGTTTAGTTTTTGTTTGTTTTGTTTCACTTTTTTTTTTGCATTTTTACTTTGTTGCTTTTGTTTTGTTTTACTTTTTGTTTCATTTTTGTTTTTGCTTTTTTACTTTGTGTTGCTTTAGTTTTGTTTTGCTTTTTGTTTCATTTTTGTTTTTGCCTTTTTACTTTGTGTTGCTTTGTTTTGTTTCACGTTGCTTTGTTTTGCTGTTTCATTTTTGTTTTTGCTTTTTTACTTTGTGTTGCTTTAGTTTTGTTTTGCTTTTTGTTTCATTTTTGTTTTTGCTTTTTTACTTTGTGTTGCTTTAGTTTTGTTTTGCTTTTTGTTTCATTTTTGTTTTTGCTTTTTTACTTTGTGTTGCTTTAGTTTTGTTTTGCTTTTTGTTTCATTTTTGTTTTTGCCTTTTTACTTTGTGTTGCTTTAGTTTTGTTTTGCTTTTTGTTTCATTTTTGTTTTTGCCTTTTTACTTTGTGTTGCTTTAGTTTTGTTTTGCTTTTTGTTTCATTTTTGTTTTTGCCTTTTTACTTTGTGTTGCTTTAGTTTTGTTTTGCTTTTTGTTTCATTTTCGTTTTTGCTTTTTTACTTTGTGTTGTTTTTGTTTTGTTTTGCTTTTTGCTTCATTTTTGTTTTTGATTTTTTACTTTGTGTTGCTTTGTTTTGTTTCACGTTGCTTTGTTTTGCTGTTTCATTTTTGTTTTTGCTTTTTTACTTTGTGTTGCTTTAGTTTTGTTTTGCTTTTTGTTTCATTTTTGTTTTTGCTTTTTTACTTTGTGTTGCTTTAGTTTTGTTTTGCTTTTTGTTTCATTTTTGTTTTTGCTTTTTTACTTTGTGTTGCTTTGTTTTGTTTCACGTTGCTTTGTTTTGCTGTTTCATTTTTGCGGTGTTTTGTTTTGTTGTATTTTGCTTTGTATTGTTTCACTTTGTTTTGCTTTTTGTTAAAAATTTAGAAAAATGTAATCAGTCATCTAAATATCTCAACCTGAAAGTAACATGACTACTTTTACCAAATGTTGCAATTATTTGTCTAAAATATTGTAATATAATGTAATGAATCATGATTTATTTGTTTCTTGGAATATGAATTAGCAGTATTTTTAATCAATGCACTGATAAAACAGTTTGACAGTTAAAAAGTGCACTTAATTCATATATTCGGAAAGAGAAACCATACTTTGGTCCATCATATGTATATACGGTCCACATCATATCATATGGTCTGTAAATTTTTTAACATTTATTAGATTTTCAGCATGATGATATCTTGTTTTGTGTTTTTTTTTCTTTAGGAGAGGAAAAAAGCACAGTATTATCCTGAGAACACAGCTGTCTGTCAGAGTCCATGCCTGCATAGGTGAGTAACAAGATGCCGTTGCTCTTCAAATAAACTATAAATGGTGAGAAAAAAATTTTGTACTCAATCCCCACCCTTTAAAATTTCTGGCTTGGTCAGCAGATTCTTGCTGCGTCAGATTGTTTAGGAATTATTTTCTCATTTGTTGCTTGTTGAATGACGGATGTGTAAATTATACATACCGAGGCCCCTGTCTGATTTTTACTGTGTGGTAAAGTTTTCCTGTTGCTAATAGGCCCTCACGCCGCAACGTTTATGATCTAGTTTAAATATGTTCCATGCTTGATTTCTCAATTGATATAAAACAGCTAATGCAGCAACTTTATATGAATGCCAGGGTAGTGCTTTACACACACACACACACACATACGTCTCAGCTTGTGTCATGTATATTGGAGTTTTAAAACATTAAAATCTAATTCCGTTTTGGCTGGAAAAGGCTTTTTTTAATTTATAACCTGTGTGATCAATTTTAAAAACACTCACAAATATGCCATGGTAACATCTTTCTGCCAGAATATATAAAAAAAGAATAATTGTAGCATGTTTGGACTCACATTGCCTTGCATAGTTATTGTACATTTCTTCACAATCTCGTTGTTTATCTCATGTCCCTAAACCCTGTTGACAGAATCAGGCTTCATTACCTCCGTAAACCTTATCCCAGATTAACATCTGTGTCATTGTGTGGAAGCAGGACAGCTATGGCAATCTCTGCATCACGAAGGATTAAGTGTCACAGACAGCACCCGCAAAACCCATTAAGCATATAAACCGTGTAGTTTATCTGGAAGTGTAGTATGCATGTAACTCACTTCAGGGGTTAATGTTACCTCTGTGACTCTTAGTCTCAGACAGCACACCCACGAACCATACAGTATATGGACCATCTGATGCTCACTGGACATAAAAATGGGTTTTATTAGTGTGCTTGGAAGTTATGTTTTACAAGTTACCAGGCTGCCACAATAGCTGGGTTTCCATCTGTTGTGTTCTTTGTGAATTTTAGAATATCACACAAAACTTCTGATATTCCAATAATGATGTGATGTCTCAGTATCCCATTGTATGCTATCGTTTTACTGCAAAAGTGTGTTGATTAATTTGTGAAGTTATATTAAAAACTGTGTAATTTGTATAACTGAATTAAATTTTTCATGTTCAGAAAACTTATCAATTCTATTTATAATTTATAATTATGTACCTTGCAGTGACATTGTGACATTTCTTTGGAGGATATCTTGTTGCTTTTTATACAAATTGTTTTCATGGTTTCTAAAAATTATTATTATTTTTGTTTTTGTTGTTGTTGCTTAAAATAAGCAAACGTAAGTGTAATCAAGCATATGTTATAACCTCTGGAAAATTAATTTTAGGATTATTATTAAATTTGGTGAATGTAAGTTATGTTCATGTAATAATGTTTATTTGTGAAGTGCACATTACCTTTAACATTTTGTTGTTTTTTCGTCAAGGTTTATGACATCTGATTAGCATATGTGTGTGTGTATATTCCCTTATATATATATATATATATATATATATATATTATCTGTATTAACTAATATTAACTAACAATGAGCAATACATTTGTTACAGTATTTATCAGCCTTTGTTAACTTTTTGTTAATTAACTGTTCATTCTAAGTTAATGTTAGCTCAGGTCCATTGATTAATAATTAAATTAATAATACCAGATAAAACCTTGGATTGTAATGATGTACAGTATTAGTGAATGCAGATATTAATATGAACTGAGATTAATAAATGCTTTACAATCATTTTTCATTGTTAGTTCATGTTAACTAATGTAGTTAACAAATGTTAACAAATGGAACCTTATTGTAAAGTGTTACAGAAAAAAAAAAAAAAAAAAAAAAAAAAAATATATATATATATATATATATATATATATATATATATATATATAAAATAGTATTTAACAGTGTTTACCTGTCAAGTGCACTTTTTTTTATTTAACAGGCCTAAAAATAAATGTTGTATTTTTTAATCAAATTTTATGACATCATATATTTTGAAAGATTCAAGGTTTTATTTGCACACCTTTATTTTAAGCTTTTAAAGTGATCTGATTTCACATTTACCTACCCTTAAGCATCCTGTACAACTTTGGCTGCTTTACATGTCGGTCAGTTGGCTTTTTCATGTCGAAATGGGCTGGAATAATCCACAATGTGGACCAGACTTCATGCCGACAGTCAAACGTCTAAGTGATTCACTGCTGTTGTCTACAGGAACTGGTAGTCGGTGTTTAAGACAAGTGTGTGTCTGTAGCAAGCAGTATAAACTTAGTGGCGTGCTCCACTGCAGCCAAGCACACGTGGCTCGTACGGTTTTCCCTCTCCAGACTGCAGGGGAAAATATAACCGTCAGCCTGCAAAAGCCATTAAGCTTAGAACTGTCAGATTTTAATTTGTACATTTTGTAAAAGTGTTATTTAAGTGTACCAGGGACAAAAATTACCCAATGAAAGAAGTGCAGTTATCTCTCACAGTCAACTCAATTTACCAATCCCGCGTGCCCAACAGATTGCGGCATCGTTTGGAAACTCCAAAGCTGTTCTGCTAGGGGTATTTTGGTCCAAAAATAAAGTTGCTGAAACTCCTGGCAAGGTCTGAGAATCTGTTGAGAGAGATTTTACGAACCAGACCTGCTCAGACACCTGCCCGCGAGTCGTTTTCCCTTTCGTTCTCTTGCAATTTGCGAACCGTGAAAGAGGGCACCAGCTTAGCACAGGTACCTCTTGTAGCAAACCCTTCCGAGAAGCTTCACCTATCAGCAGCTCTGAACGTTTGCTTGTTGATTTGTGTTTTGATAGCATGCTTTGAGTCACTATGTTGTTTGTCTCTGTGGAATCAATGTTCCGTATCTATGATTTAAACCCATATGGAAAGAGCAGCTTGATAAGAGAACCATCATGCTCTGCAGATGTTGCCTTGTCTCTCTTGTTGAATGTTTTCCTGCCATTCTATCCTCTGTCCCGGGACCTGTCCTAAACCACGCTGCATTCCTTGTAGCAATGATGGGATCGTTTTTCTGACCAGCTGCGTGCTTGTGTGATTGAAGGCCTATTTGGGTCAAAGGTGGGTCCTGTGTGTAGGAGATAAGGGCTGGGTAAGACTCTCTTTCGCTCTCTAAGCGGATGACCCAAGATGACATCTGCTGCTCTTCAGGCTTAATGTGTCTCTTAGTTTTTGTGTTAATGAAAGAGCAGGACGACTATTTTGAATGAGTTTTGTTGTAAATGTTCCGTTTTCGTTTTAATTTTAGTTTGTTTTAGTGACATTTTGTGATTTTTTTTTTTTTATTAAATTTTTTTTTCAAGATATTTTAATTTTGCTTAATTTTTATTTCAGTTTTTTATTTTATTTTGCTACTTCAACCTATTTTATTTCAGTTAGTTGCCAATGCAACATTTCATATTTTTTATTTTATTAGTTTGTTTATTTAATTTTATTTTAATGAAAAGATGTTTTAATAGCTTTAGTTTTTGTTTACAATAAAAATACTGGTTAATGTTAATACAATATTTTAAAAACATGCTTTGTAGATTTTGCTGTTGCTTTGAAATTGGTCATTTCACTTTTGGATTTAAATTTGGTATTGAAGACTAGTGTAAACACTCGATGCATATTGCATTCAAAGATTAAATTAATCCATTTTGAATTATTTTTTTATTTGCACATTCTTTGTCAAAGAACTATTATGCACCAAGGCAGTGCTATAATTGGTCCTTAAACTGTTTATTTTATTTTATTTTTTAGTTAGATCAATTACGGCCTTATATTTGTTATACTGCATTTAAACTTTAAGAGTTAAAATCAACAGCAGTTGTGTATTGTTAATCATGTATCATCATAGTTTGTGCCAAATAATTTGATCCACTGATCCTGATAGAATTCCAATTTTACCACAAACTTTTGGAAACAGGGACTTTTAACTCCATACACAGCACTTTTTGGAAAAATAAAGCACGAATCTAAAACAGCTCTTTTCTGGGAAAAAATCCATAGTGTCTCTGGCAAACATTTATTTGTAACAGTAATTTAATGTATGGAGAGATGCATGTTTCCCATAAGCATTGCCCATCTTCAGTGATGTGTGGCCATGCTTTTGATCGCACATTCGAGGCCCTTTATCTCAAGTTTGATGAAAGGAATGAACTCAAAACCACTTTGCTGCTGCTATTCATAGCGGGACTTTACACAGAACACTGTCATAAATCAACTCACCAGAGTGGGCTGTCAACAGACCTGATGACACAACGCCACGAGAACTATTTTCTTGCACTTGTCTGGGCTCATTAGCAAAACCTTTTGCACTTGTGCATTTAAGCCTGATTTATATTTTCCATGTCCATGCTGACCGCTTCATTAAATGACAGGAGTGTTTGGCTACTGCTGTGCCCAGTATGGGCTCTATGATCTCAATGTTTTGACTGTCCATCATTATTATTATGGGAAGTTGCATGGGTCAACTGTGTAAGCGTGAGGCTAATGAGTTCTAGACCAGGGTTTTTTAAAACATTTTGGTGCCAAGGACCCTCAAATGTGAAGGGTATCCCTTGTGAATGGTCCCATTCTGAAAATGTAAAGGCAGTTAAATATATATATATATATATATGATATGATCGTATTATAAAGACAAAAAAGTAATTATTTCCAAAATTAAATAATTCACTTTTACTTTGTCATTTAACTAAAGCAAAATGTTGAAATATGTTAAAATATTATTTAAAAATATTCACAGTTTAAGTAGAATTTTTCATTTATTTGTATAAAAAACTATATATTACATAATATATATATATATATATATATATATATATACATACCATTTAAAACTTAATAAAAAGTAAATAATATAGAATGAAATATAATTATCAAATTTGTGAATGTATAGATTTCATGAAATGCCCTTTAAAATTGCTGCGTATAGTTTGAAAATATGTACTTTTGCATATGCCTTGTCAAATAGTAAATGTGCATTATTTTTTTATGCCAGTGACATGCAATCTGCAAATTATTAACTAGAAATATTTTTTTGATTCATGGTCCTGAGAAATGTAGCGAATTCCAATTCAATGAATGACTGAAAAAAAATGAAGGAATAATTAGGTTTTTGGCTTCTGGTGTGATGAAAATATGTTCCTGGCTCTCATTATTACTCTTTTTGTGTAAGCTGGAAGCAGATCTTTTTGAAAAGGTGTCCAGGGTGGATGTTCTTTCAATTAGTGTAACAGTCAAACACTGCTAATACACTCATCACACCCATAAATTGACCAATAAAAAGCTCTGGCCACATTTGATTTGAGTTAGCATCTTGAAAGCCTGGCATCTGTGGCTCTGTTCCAGTTGTTTCTTTATTGTGCCTCATGTAAAAATGAAGAATCTTGAGATTGATACTTCTGGAGAGGGAAAAGATGAATTTTGACTGGAATGTTTCCTGCAGGCCATGCCATGGTGAAACGAACACAGCTGTAAAGTCTGTCTTTCTAATGAATAAAATCTGAAACTAGAATGACAGTCAGCATCTTGATAATCCATTAGAGAAGATTTGACTCTCTGCCTTTTGTACCTTTGTAGGAAATGAACTAAAAATAAATTATACCCACTGATAACAGCATTTGTTTACGCATGCTGTGCACATTATTTTAGCACACAGTTTACTTGGAATTATGCAAATCATCTCAAATGCACCCATATGTGTTGAACGAGATTTACACGGCATGCACGGTTCGCGTTATTGCAGGTTGTTTCGGATGCAGCTGACTACTGTGATCTGCCATACTTTACTGGGACTGTACAGCACCTAAATCTACTTTTCAATATGTCTTTTTAAAGTTTATTTTATTTCCTTTTGCCACCTGCTTTCTTTCAGGTGATAATAAGGCAATGTTAATACCAGCAGACTGATTGTTTTTATAAAATTAAAGCCGGGGACGGGGGGACGGGGGATGGGGGACGGGGGACGGGTGGGTTTGTATTTGAAGATCAAGGTAAATTGTACTTAATTTGTCTTCCAGGAACCACGCAAGTATCTTCAGTTGCTACCGAAGGGCAGTACTAAATGGAAAAAAATTATATTTCAACAAAATAAGAAAAATTTGGACATCTTCATCCTGTTCAAAAGTTTTCACCCCCTGACTCTTAATGTGTCGTGTTTCCTTCTGGAGTATCAGTGAATGTTTGAACCTTTTATAATAGTTGTGTTTGAGTCCCTCAATTGTCCTCAGTGTGAAAAGATGGATCTCAAAATCATACAGTCACTGCTGGAAAGGGTTCAGATATGCAAAAGATGGTGGAAAACTGAAGAATCTGCAGGACATGGAGGATTTTTCTGAAGAACAGTGTAGAGACCTGCACTCCCGCAGGAGTACCGCGGGAGCCAACGTAACAGGGTGCGGTGCGGGACAACTCTTGATGGGCGAGTGTGGGTGCGGGCGGGAAGAGACTGTGTGTGCGGGATGCGGGAGAATAAAATTATTTGCGGGACTCCCACAAAATAGAAATGATCTGAACATAAAATGTCTAAAACTTATAAATTCTTATTTATCTGTTGCACAAAAGCAAAAGGAACAACTAATATTAACATTAAAATTATTAAAGGGTAGCGCAATGTAGATGGCACGAAGCGACTCAGATGCTTCTGACACCATAGGAGGAGATGGCGGGCGAGTTGCGACATACGACGGGAGCGTAGACCACCCTGTGATTGATGTACGCAACGGTCGCAGTGTTGTCCTGTTGTCCAGTACGTGCTTGCCTCGTAGCAGTGTTTTGAAGCAGCCCTGCGCAAGTCGTACTGTAAGCAACTCGAGGCAATTGATATGCCAGTGCAGATGGGGGCCCATCCACAACTCCGAAGCTGTGGAGTTGTCTGACATTGTTGTTGTTGTTGTCGCTGTTATGTGACGTAGCGGTGTCTGATTAGGGGCGAGACATGGGCTGATGACGTCATCGTTTCAGAAAATATACGGATTCGCCGTCCACACGAAAACATGAAAACGGCATTTTCAAATTTATCCACCCTGGGACCCGGTTTAAAAAATGATCGGTTTCACTCTTCGAAAACGCCGGTTTCGTGTGGACGAAACGCCTATACGGTAAAAAATGTATGCGTATACAGAGAAACGCGTCTTCGTGTGGACGGGGCCTTAGTTTACACTCGAAGATGATAGGGCTCTCAGACGAGATCCCAATTCGTCGGTCACCAACATGACTCGGAGTGACCGACTGAAAGGGAACCTAAAGGTTCCTAAACTCTTGGAGGGGGTTATTTTAATCATTTCAGCAATTTTTTGTCTTGTGGACTATATGTAAACATATTTTATGTAAAATATCTTACTCAGGACAGTACTAAAAAAAATAGCATGCATTTTGTAAGATCTCTCTTATTTTGTTAAAATTATTCACATTTTCACAGATTCTGAAAGGGGTTCCCAAACTTTCGCATGCCACTGTACATAGTAACAGTTACTGTTACAGCTATCATTCTTCGTGTGAATGGGCATGAAATCTATAATGAGCCTAATTTATATAGATAAGAACTGCGTTTGTAGAGTAACAAATGACACTTATGGATTTTATATACAACAGTGCTATTTCAGTGCATTTACTAGCATTTGATTAAACTGGATTGTGTGTGGTTAGCGCCGAAATACTGCACAAAAAGTGTCTTTAGAGTTTAGTGAACAGCACTTCGCAACCGATGAAATCGTTTATCTACATTTTTTTTCAAATTGCAACCATATGATCATCCAAATTTAAACAGGACTTCCTGAATGCGGTGACTTAAAGGTCCAAGTGTTAACATCAGAGGAAGTTGCATATAAATAATCTGTTTATTCATAAACATGAATGATGAGTCTTTTAGGCTCTTATGTGCAATGCCTGTCATTTAGCGCGTTTGTGGAGAACCTCAGCGGTCAATGGCAGTGAGATTTAGCGGTGTGGTAATGTACACAACATAGCTCATGGTTGCTGCAGCAGTCGTGAAAAGCACCAATCACCATCAGATGGCTAATTTTCAGAGCCCAGAAACCCCCGTGCTGCCTGCGAGTAAACCATGGCTTTCCGACAGGGCAAAATCCAGATGCCTTAATCATAGTCATTTACTCGCACAAACATTTGGCTGCAGAGGAGATGCTTTTGTTGGCCTGATGGAAAGCCTGAGCTCTGGTGCACTTGTTTTTTTCTGCCGGATGAGCTAATGGTTTATAAAGGTTTGCAGGCTCGGTGTAGATGTTGACGCTGATTTGCCATAATCAACGTGTCTGGGAGTCGGGGCTATATAATGTGAAAACGAGGCCAGGCTCCTGATTAAACTCAATGATGCCAACGTGTGGTCCCAATAAAACTGGTTTCCGTTTATTACCATTAGACCTCACTGCAAATAAAGACATAATGAATTTTCAAACATGTGAAATAAATCTGAGGTAATGGTCTCGCACCGGGTTCTGGGGGCATTAGTAACAACCAGAACCCTAAACAGACCTGATTGTGAGGTGACTTGAGTGGCAAATTTTCACTAGCAACTCGCCCCAATCCCCACCCAAGAGTAATATTTAAAAGCACATTGTGATTATGGCTAAATTATAGACATATAAGTTAATGGAGGTTGGAATTGTTTACTGGGTTTTGTGAGCTTCCGGAGTAAATCACTAAAGTATGTCTGGGTTTTGTATAATGTACAGAATACAGTGGAATAAGTGCTTCATTAGCCATAGAATGCATCATGTCTTGTATGATACAGTACATGTGCTCATTACCGTCTAAACAATTTTTTTTCAATGATTGATGTCAATATTTAGAGAGGTAAATATAGATATTATATTCTTTCAATTAATAAAATGTAAATTTAGTAAATGAGACAAAAAAATTGTTACACAAGTCGTTTTATTTTTGTTTACACCAGAATTAAAAGGTGCAAAAACATTTTTTTTTACATAATTTAATGCTTGAATAATGTATGTCTATCTGTCTCTATTTGGCTATATTTGTGCCCTTAAATGCATATATCTGTTTCAATTTTTTTCTTTTCAATTTTGTTTTGTTTCTTCTCCTTATTACTATTTTTGTACCATTATTTTTAAGAATGTATGGTTTTGTTTGTTTTGTTTTGAGACAGCGACAGAGACAGCATGTGCAAATGTACAATGTTATAAATGTCCACAAATAATTTTTTAGTGAATTCCTCCCTCTGTTTATAATGAAACATTAAAATTCTTTTATCAGCGCTTACGTCTTTCTTACAGTTACAGTTATTGCACCAAATGAGATCACTTCATCCGCCTACTGTTTGTGCACGTACCCATATGACCATCACTCTATGCTCTTTCTGAATCTCTGCTGTTTTAACTGCAGACACGCACTGAGGTCAGTCAGGACAGGCTGACCTTCAAGAAATGACCCATGAACACCACAGAGTAGCAACCTAACCTACAGTTGACAAGCTCTTATAGATTTTTGTCCGTTAAATGAGCTGTTATGGAAACAACTGCTTTCACTCTACCCTGTGTGATTTGTAGTTAGCTTTGAGTTGTGATTTATGATCCTCTAAAACTTTACATGATGAATTTGTCGCTTTTGGCTTATTGTTTGACACTTTGAAACAGTCTTGTAGAAAGAAAACAATTGTGTGTTTGAGCAGACTCTCAGAGTTGTAAATTTTCAATTATTCCTAGTGCTTTTCCAAGCAGTAAACAATGTTAGAGCAGGAAAAAACGGGACAATCTAAAGACCTAAACTGAGTTCACCACTCTTGGACCAGTCGTTGCCTTAACTGCTTTTTAATTATGTTGCATTGCTCTGTTTAGTTTTCCTTTGCTATTTTAATTTTTGGTTTTTCTTTCCAGAATTGTCATATAAGCGTGGTTGTGTTGAGTCTTGAGTCTGTGTTTGAGATGGTAGATTGAAATTGTGAAAGAACCTGAAGAATTTGTCTTCAAGTGTAATTTTTCCAGGACTCGGGCCTTATTAGTCTTAGCACTCAAGTTCCTAGGCCTTACAATATTTTTTTTTGTATTGAAAAATCTTTTCCCAATGTTCTCCTCAAAATGATGTGCAAATATACAGCAGATAGCTGTCCACAGTTTAAAATCAGCAGGAAACAGTAGTCACCATGGACAGATGTCTCCTGCGGTCATTATCAGCTATATACATTCTTTGGTAAAGTTTCCTCTCGCCAGATGTTCAGCATGAAAGATAATGAAAGACATTCATGGCCAATCCTTCACAAACTTTCCTTATCGTAGTCAGATTCACATCCTTGGCATTGTCAAATGCATACAAGTGTGGAATAGACACTTCAAGTAAAGAGGGAATACAGAAGCCTCATAACAGTAATGCTTTCTCTGCCTCGGCTGGATTTCTGTTTTCTGACAGCCTCAGACTGCTAAAAAATATTCACTTCCAGACAGCTAAAGTCCTACAGCTGATGAAGTCAGCAACTCTGACCCAACTCTGAACTCTCACTGCAAGAACGAGAATGAATTGCTTCACTAATTGAAGTAATTTGGAGGAAGTACACATACGTCTTTAAAGAACGCATTATCCCTGAGTTATAGTTTATTGCTAACTGCTATCTGATAAACATATTCAAAAGAGTGGATTTTAAATTATGAACCATGAAAACATCTGCTAAATATCATTCTAGCATCTGACAGAGAACTTTTCAGAGATGTATTGCAAATGAGAATATGCTCTAAAAATGACATCTTCCAGATGTAAACACACCGAATAGACATCTGGATGCTGTACGTGTGCGATTAGGGTTGATAAAATATATTTTTCATTGAGATGGATGGATGTACGTGTGGAAGTGTGTGTGTGTGTGTGTGTGTGTATGCAAATGAACAAAGTGTAAAGGGTGAATTCAGTTTCAGCATAAACCCCTGTTTCTTTTTCACTCGCGATCTAGTTTAAGCAGGTGTGAAATGTTGAAACAGCGCTGTGCCAGGAATAATGAAATTAATTAATGAAATTAAGTCTTTCTTTTCAGCAAAAACATGCAGACTTTCTGTAAATTAGGATTAGAATGTGTTTTTTTGTAAAATTCAACACGATTTTAATAATCCACGTTAGTTTACAGCAGAAAAAGTCAGCATGGCTGCTGTGATTATTACTTTGTTATTCATTAGAATTTTAGAACACACAAAATTATAGGGGACCCAAGGAGGTGTTTTAGAAAGTCTGTGGAATAGTGTGATAAAATAAATAAATGATTGAATAAATAAATAAAAGTTTAAAAGGCCAATCAATCAATCAGTCATATATAAATAAATATATAATGTTTTATATTTAATCTTAATCTTTGCATAAGCATAATTATGTTTTTCCGTGTGTGTGTGTGTGTTTGTTCACTACTCACTGCTGTGTGTGTGTGTGCACTTGGATGGGTGATATGCAGAGCACAGATTTCGAGTATGGAACCATACTTGGCCACACGTCATCTCACATCCTCACCACTTCTTTTGTTTTGTTTTGTTTTGTTTCATTATGTTTGGCATAATTTTGTTTTTTGTTTAGTTTTTTAGTTTTTTTTGTATTGTTGTTGTTTTGTTTTGTGTTTTTGTTTAGTTTAGTTGTTTTGTTTTGTTTTGTTTTGTTTTGGGGGCATTTGCAAGAAAAAATACAGTGTTAAAGGGATAGTTCACCCCCAAAAAATGGTTTTTTTTTTTTGTCGTCATGTACTCTCTCTCAAGTTGTTTGAAACCTGTATGTGTTTCTCTCTTCTGTAAAACATAAAATAAGATATTTTGAAGAATGTGGGAAAACAAACTGCTGCTGGTCCCCATTGACTTACATAGTATGAAATAAATACTATGGAAGTTAATGGGGACCATTAACTGTTTGGTTAACAATATTCTTCAAAATATCTCTAATTGTGTTCAACAGACATTCATACAGGTGCCCCCCCCCAGTATGGGTCTTTATATATGAAAATGCACAGTGTACTTGCCTGTACAGTATATTTGAGTAGCCTCAGAGTGCACCCTGGATGATGGGGCGGGGCAACACATTAAGGTGGGGTGACACGTGTCGCTCCGCCCACCCCCAATTTCATTGGTTTATAATACAGCAGAGTTTATTGGTGTAGACGTTTGAGCATGAACATTCTTTTATATACCTTTTTTTATGAATGATCTACGCTGTTTGGCTGTACTACAGAAATATGAAGTGCTCACAACAGCAATTTCAGAATCAATTAGCAAAAGTTTTTTTTTTAAACTTATGACTAATTAGTTAGATTAAGTTCCTATCAAACGCTTGGTGGCGGCATCTCCGAGTACTTCGGGCAGAACAGAGCTGTGTAATATGTGTAATATGTAATAATAGCGGCTCATGAATTAAGTCTGGGGAACAAATTCTTAATTCGATATAGTCCTACCTATGCTAGCACGTTAAATGAAGTCAGATATTATTGCACTTTTCACAGTACACGAATCAGACATGCTTTAACATTGAGCAGTTTTAGCTGGGCGATGATCCACTGTTTGAGATTTAGCTGTTTAGTATAATGTATATTTATATGTAGCCTATATTCTTTATTTTAGGATCGGTAATTTAGCAAAAACTTAGGATATGATGATAATTCACTGTAGTTCAGTAAGAAGGTCTCTTTTAATCATTAAAAGTGCTCACGTACCTTTTGCACAGATTTACATCTCTGAGTGATTTAATATTCGATAGTTATGCAGGTCTATTTATGGCTACAATAATCGAGTGTTAATAACTGAATCTAAATTCATCCCGTAGTAGAACACGCACACACATGAGGGTGTGGATAAATAAATAATTGGATTTTTAATACCTGATGTCACGGACACTTATTTACTATAATACAGGAACCTTTAAAAACTGTAAGAGAATCAATATAGGCTCAAATATTTTATTAAGATATAAACAAGGAAACATTGAGCTTGCCATGAAAACATATTTTTTAGCACTTTATAACCTACAAGTTTTTGACGCATTGAGCAATGTAGGCTATAACTCCTCTTTAAACAACAACAAAAAACGGTTGAGCTTTAAAACATAAAATCAGCTGCTTATGTTCGTGTTTGTCTATTTCTAAAATACAGTAGATTTTCATCATTTGCGTATAAAATCCCAACTTGGTGCTGATCCGCTGCCTGCCGATCCTTAAGGAAATATGAATGAAGCGCTATTCAGCCTGAAGAACCCAAGATTTTATTTGTAAACAATGACTTCATCTGATTAACATTACCATGGTTACTAAACAGATAATAATTAAGATAGGCCGCCACCTAGTTAGCACATAATAGTTTTGTAATATGGCCAAATCAAATACAAAATCATACACAAAGGAATGCGCATGCTCTGGTGTACACCAATAAGATTTGCCTGGTTATAAATGGAATTGGGGGTGGGTGGAGCAACACGTGTTGCCCCGCCCCAATCGTCCAGATTGCACTCTGGAGCACTTGGTAAATTTGAGAAGGCTCATCATCATATCAGGAGGCCTGTGGCATCCAAAAGTTTGAAACCACTGATTTAGGGGATTCATTCCTGCATTTGAATGTGGATGTCACTCCCTAATTTTTGTGGTGTGTTTGTGGCCTACCTGATTAGCATAATTCCTTTAGTGAATCGGTTGCTAAAGCGACACAAACAGTGCATGCAAATAAACATAGCTACAAGCCAGTGCCATTCATTCTTTTTTTGGTGTATATGTGCTTTTTATTATTATTACTCTTACACTGCCATTTTGAAAGTGACTTGTGAATGTCTTTAAAGATTCGACTGCCTGGTTGATGACCACAGATTTCTAGCCTCAGCATGTGTAACAATGGCTGGATTATGTCCTTTCAGAGAGCACAGACATGGGAAGCAGAGACTTGCAAACAGTTGAATGATGACAGACACATGACATGGTGTACAGCCTATCCACACACACATAAAAACACATTTGTCCAGACACATTCACAGCATCTCCACCAAACCATCTGGTTTCCATTGTAACCCCCTCTGCGTCCCTCACTGCTTAAAGAGGAAAAGATTAAAACTGTCTACATGTTCATCCGTGGAGGTATTTTTATCTGAGCGTTCAGCAGTAACCTGACTCTGTTTGTCCCACTGGTCTCCATCCCATCTCACGTTTTCTCTGTCGTTCCCTTACTCAAGTTCTCACACCATTTTTTTTTCTCTCTCTCAGTTTCTTAAAGTTTAGGCCTGGTAGTTTAGATCCTCTCATTAAGCCTTCTTAACACTAATTGTAATTCTTATTTGGCCGACCCTGACCTAAAAAAGACAATGGCAAGAAAAATAGAGCTAGAAGTTCAAGTCTAATTCCCAATTCTAAGAAGGAAGCAGGATATTAAAGGCTATAGAAAAGGTCAAAAGTGCCTGTTTCAAGTCGTCAAGTTGAGCTTTATTGTCATTCTGCTACATGTGTGGACATATAGTGGAACGAAATGTCGTGTCTGGCAGGACCACGGTGCTACATACTAGTTAAACATATCGAGTACGCGAATGAAATCGACGAATCGTGACAGCCCTTGATAATATTACATTTTAAAAATAAAGAAACTTTTTTCTCATGTTTTGAAAGTCTCTGATGTTCACTGAGGCTGCAGTTATTGATAAAAACACAATAAAAAGTAATATTGTAAAGTATTACCACTTTAACTCTATTCAGTGTCACATGATCCTTCAGGAAGCATTTTAATATGCTGAATTGGTGCTCAAGAAATATGACTTGTTTTATCAATTCTTAGGGTTCTTTGATGAATAGAAAGTTCAAAAGAACAGTGATTATTTGAAACTGAAACTATTTGTTACGTAACACATATCTTTACACTCACTTTTAATTAATTTAATGCTTCCTTGCTGAATAAAGGTATTCATTTCTTTCAAACACTGATTTTTAATGACGGTAAGTAAATGATAGCAATTTTTTTTTTTTTTTTTAAATAGCATATTTTCCACTGAATCTTTATCGCAATGTCGACTTTGAATGTTTTTGATGACACGGCGAATGTTATTGGTTCTTTATAAATTCCTCTGCTGTTCCAGTAAATGATAAATGAACAGCAATTACAGCAATTCCTATCTGGGCTTTCACAGGTGTAGACATCTTGTCGTTGGCTGTTCACCAAAGTAAAATCACCCACTGCTGCAGTATTAGCCTAATTATCCTGACATTTGAAATTGAATTTTCCACGATTAACCCAAAAACTTGGATTCCTCATCAAGTTGTTCAAAGATCCTCAACCTGCTGAATTAACTTTAACTTATTTTTCTGCAGCAATTTATTCCCTCTCTGATGTTTCAAGCCTCTTACGGGAAAGTCAAATCTTCCTTTACATTAATAATGTTGAAATGCCTCTACATTAGAAACTCGGTAACAGCTGGAGAGACTATGAAAAAACTGTAATTTGGCCAAAATATGTTGGACACAGTGCTGGTGGGCATATGGCCTTCATGTGTGGCAGTTCTCTTACCTGAATGGTTAAAGAAATTCTTGTATTTTTGAATTAATAAATGAACTGTTATATTAGAATTATTATGGATGCAATAGTTTGATCTCTGTTAACCATACCTGGCTTAGGCAGCACAAGGGGTTTCTTTAGGCAATTGGAGAGCTCTATTGATTTCCTGTTGCTTCATTGTCAAGCCAAACTAATTCTTAGCCCAAGGGACTTGGCAGAAAGATAGGATGAGAAAATTATCCTTTGCTTTGGTCGCTAGGCATTGCCTTCATTTACCTCTCAAAAGCCAGGCAACACTCAAACACTAAAGGCCTTTTCAAACCAAAGATCATGCAGCAAAATAACAAAGAATAAAAAGTTCTTTAAAGAATTTGTTCTGGTAATTGTTTTTAAAACTTTCAAATATTTAAATGAATAGTTAATATGTAAACAAATATCAAATAAATGATCTAGCCTAGCTATAAAGAAACAAAGAATTATAAATAATCACACTGCAATATTTCTCTTTAAATAAATTCTAACTTGGCATGAGTAACTTTATTATGACAACATGAACTGTATCCATCACTGTATTCATATGTAAGCAAAACACGAAGACAGATTTCTTTTTACTAAAACAGGGTGACTCTTTGAGTAATGGCAAAATGCATTTAGCAACAGTGTTTTTTACAGTTCTGGTCTTGCTATCAAGACATGACCCAGAATAACTGACATGAAGCAGGCAGTGGCATAAGGCTGTGGGCTACACTGTAGCCATTACTCAGCCATCGGGTGTCCATTTATCAGAATTGGTTGTGTTGAAGGCCAGGCTGCTGTTTTTAGGCTTGATGTAATTGGTCTGAGATTATGCTTAGAGCTGAAGTGCGTCAGTCACCTCACATTCTCTTTCTGTCTTGGCATGGTTTAAATATAAACTGAAAAATTATTTTTGGAATGTGGTAACAAAGACAAATTAGACAAGACCGTGACATGTCACTTTTTTGTACTGATCAAACTTACTTAAATATGTATTACATACATCCTGTACAATGACTTGAGCATGCTTTTAATTACTAAATTAAAACTCATTTTGATATTTTTGGGGGCATGAATTAGTGTTGTTATCATTAACTAAAAAAAAAAAAACAAACAAAAAAAAGTTTTTGGTAATTGAATTGAAGCTAAAATAAAATAGAAAGTTATTTAGAAAAAAAAAAAAAATCCTAACAAAATTTAAAACTGAAATAAGTATAAGTTGTAGTACTAACATAACTCAAAAATAACTGAAAGCTAAATAGAAATATAAAAAACTCTAGTAAAATGACAAAAACACACATACGAGAGTTAATAAATTAATAAAATAAAACATAAACTAAAATTCAAAAGAAAAAAGAATGTAAGAAAATAAAAGCTGATTCAAAATATTAGTAAGTACTACAATAACATAGAAAGAATACTAAATTAACATTTGCATTAATTAAAAAATGCAGAGACATTGCAGGTACATGTGTTCTGATATCATAATGAAGAAAAAGTCTCAAAGTATGGATTTCTTGAAAATAAAACCCTTGTATTATTATTAATATCTGAATATTTTTATGACAAAACAAGGGTAGTTCAGGTTGTAAAATGTTGCATGTGACTCCCCAAAAGTATAAGGATATGAAAATGCTTTTACCTTGAAAAGTATATTTAAAAACTTTATTGAAAAGAATATGTGCCCTCATATGTATTGAAAGTTTAAGGACAATTTATTATTACATTTTATTGATGGTTACACCACATGATATTTAGACCATTAAATCAATATTTTCTAGAAAATGGTATCAAAGTTGTTTAGTATTGTATGAAACCAACATGAATCCATTTCAAGACCGTGTCTCATTTTAAAGTAGATTATGTAAAGGTTTGTCCTTTTCTTTAGCTCATGAATATAAGTCTGTGAATCAGCACGCCCTTCTGCGCCCAAACAAAGGTGTCTTGTATCGCGTTCTCATGGCTGTAAGATCAGTAACCTATTTAAGCTGACACACACAATCTCTCTATCTGCACTTACTCTTCTGTTTTTGAGTGTGGTATAAGCACTCAGTCCGCATAAAGGCCTTTCCTGTGTAGCGGACCCCTCCTCGTCCCACCCCTGCTTTTGAACATTTTCTTGGTGTCGCCCAAGTGGCAGAAAATTGAGAAAGCTTTGTTAGCTGTCACTAGTGAGAAGAAAAGGATGGTGGGTGTAGAAAGGCCCAGGCCCTGTGAGAATGATGGATAAGAGACACATTTAATCTGCCGGGTCATTGTTCAGAAATCACTTCATTACTCCCCGCTCGTCTCCACGAGCAATAAAGGTGCCATGAGAGTCCATTTCTTCACTTTGTACCACGGTACTTGAGGAAGCAAAGAGCCTGTTTCAATTTGATTGGGATGAATCCTATGTTTTGTTGTCACTGGTTTACATTTTAGAGGATTAATTCACCCAAAGAAGAAAATTTGGTCATTATTTACACCTCATGTCATTCCAAACCTGTATCATTTACTTCGTTTTGTGGATCATTGGAGTTTTAATGAATGGCGGCTCAGGCTTTCTTCATAAAGGAAACAAAAGTACAATAAAAGTATCATTCAAGTTATTTTTCGCACAAATTCCAAATCTTCTGGAACTATATTATCACTAAGGTACAGACTAAAATGTACGTAAAATGTAAAAATGTTTGCCTAAAATGTATGTAAATTAATTTTTGGGTGGTGATGGCGCAGTGGATAAGACACATGCCTTTGGTGTGAGAGACCCGGGTTCGAATCCACTGTGAGACACCAATGTGTCCCTGAGCAAGACACTTAACCCCTAGTTGCTCCAGAGGCGTGCGACCTCTGACATATATAGCAATTGTAAGTCGCTTTGGATAAAAGCGTCAGCTAAATTAATAAATGTAAATGTAAATTTATTTTTATTTTTTTCACACTCGCTCTGCTTGGTGAGTTCATGAGAGAAGTAACAATGACAGATTCATAAACAGTTTGTTCTTTCAAGAACTAGATTTTGTTATTGTCAATATTTAGTTTTCATCCAAATTCATGCATTCGAGGAATTTTGTAAACTGGTCGATATTGGATATATTTTTAGCTCGTTGGATATTTAATTGTGCTGGTTAATTTCCCCTATGTTAACATTAGTCATCTGACACTCATGTAAAGTGATTTTTAACTCCGTTTAATGTAATCTTTAACAAAACTCAAAAAACGAATATCCAGTTTTTGTAATGTACATTATACATATTTTTTGTTATGCCTACATTCATAGTCACATTAAAACACTTGATTTATGTAGTTTTCTTGGTTGAACAACATACTATTTTGTCTAAATAAATGTCTTATTTATTTAGAAGATCTATAATGTAGTGCATAAGTTGTATGGACTACTTTAATTATGGCTTAGCATTCTCTTCATCCTTTTGTGTTCCGTAGAAGAAACACGGTCAGATGACAGAATTTACATTTTTGGGTGAACTAATCTAAAAACAGATAGAAAGCGTCATTTGTATGACTTGACAGAAGTTTTGAAAGAGCATGTTTGCGTACATTGAATAATGACTGAACTGTCAGCATGAATTGGAGATGAAACAGACGCCTGAGGCAAACCATTTCCCATCACTTAGCCAATGTAGCAAGTGTTTTTTCATTGTGGCCACGAATCTGTTGTGTTATTTTATATTGTGGTTGTGGTAAGACAGGATACATTAAGGACATAAAATGTTTTCCAAGTCAAGTTACAATACACTTTTTATTCAGTGTAGCCTTTATTCTTTTGTTTGTAAAAGTAAACAGTGGTAAAATGCACACAATCACTGTTTACCAAAATTGCCCACAGTGGCATCATCATTTTAAACTTTTCCACGCTAGAGTTTGGTACCGAAAGGCAAATCCACAAGATGTTCTTTTTTTAAACAACAATTCTGGAATGCTGACATATATTTATGGATTTGTAGTATCAAAGCAGAACAACTACAGCTCAGTCACACAAACATTGTCACTCAGTAGACATTACAGCAAAGATATATTGTCAAACATCAAAAGCAATTGAGCTTCACAGCCTCTGAACAGATGTTCTATCGTTCCATTTCACTGAGTCTTGAGAAATCCCAGCGATGTGGCTATATAAAGACATCTTAAAAGAATAGTTCACACAAAAATTAAACTGAAAAAAATATGATTTACTCATGTTTCAAACCTGTATACTGTTATTTTTTCCATTGAACACTAAACAACTTTTTGTAGAACCATTTCACAGCTTTTGCCATATAACAATAGTCCAGGGCTGCCTTAAGAAAAAAAAAATATGATAGTTTTGTGTGATGAACAGCCTAAAATTTCCATCATTATTCACTGATAATCTTCACCTCAGCTAAACGTTGCTTTGCTGTCAGTAATTTTTTGTTTGTGCCCTGTACAATTGCATAGCTTCAAAATAATATAGAAATATAGAGTTTTATGGACTATTTTATTATACTTTTATAAATAGGATGCACCAATATTTAAATTTTGGCTGATAAGCCAATAATTGTTTTCATGTTATGGCTAATAAATATCAATACATGTCTAATATTAAAATTGTACATTATTTTGTTTAAAAAAAACACTAAAATCAGATATTTTAAATGCCACAAATGAATTAATCATCAGCATCACAGCAATATAATGTACAGTATACTATAATATATATGTTGATACTCTTTTATTAATATGATTAAAGTTTTTTTTAAAGATTAATTATCAATGTGACTATAAAGGTCATTTAAATGAAAAATAATGAAATTGGGCATGTATATTTAAATATCCAATGTTGGCCGATACTAATGAATAAAAAAAACATTTGGCCGAAAAAACAGTATGGTACCGATATAGTGTGCATATGTTGTACCTTGTGTCAGTCCTCTGTCGTGTGTGTCTTGTGTTCCCGCCTCTTGTTTCCATATTTGGTTTGTTTCCTGTCCTTGTTTAATGTGATTATTAGTTTATTCTGTTCAGCTGTGTTTTAGTCATTAACCTGTGTATTTTAGGCTACGTCCACACGAAGACGGGTTTCTCCGTATCTGATCTTTTTTTTTTTTGCCTCAAATTCCGTAAACATGGAGTCGTCTCAGGAAATATCTGCGTCCACACGGAATCACTGAAACCAACTGAAAACGATGTAGTACACATGCCAGACCAATATGAGGCGCTGTAATTCTGCCACTGAGATACACAAAAAACCGAGAAGAAGACTTGGACCATGTGCGTAAACCTTGCGCGATGAATATAAACTAACACACAAAGCAGAAGATTTTGCTTTAATTAAACTAATGAGCTCAGTAGGTTCTGCAGCACGAAGTCTGACATTGTTGTTGTTGTTGTTGTCGCTGTTATGTGACGTAGCGGTGTCTGATTAGGGGCGAGACGTGGGCTGATGACGTCATCGTTTCAGAAAATATACGGATTCGCCGTCCACACGAAAACATGAAAACGGCATTTTCAAATTTATCCACCCTGGGACCCGGTTTAAAAAATGATCGGTTTCACTCTTCGAAAACGCCGGTTTCGTGTGGACGAAACGCCTATACGGTAAAAAATTTATGTGTATACAGAGAAACCCGTCTTCGTGTGGACGGGGCCTAAGTTCCTGCCTGTTCAGTTTTGTGTCTTCTGGTCTACTCGTTACTCCCCGGTGTTCCTGTCTGTGTCAGCCCTGCCCTGCCCTGCCCTGCCCTGCCCTGCCTTGTTTGGATTTGACTGTTATTTTGACTTTACATCCTCATCTGCATGTTCCTGTATCCTCCTCGTGTGTGCACCATGACACCTTGCATGGTTTTTTTTTTTTTTGTTAACGCCTTGTTATTGCATACCAAGTGTTCCACTTTTAAAAAAAATGTTTATGGATTTTGGAAGCATGTTGCTGAATACTCATAGACGTCATTGTCAAACGTCAAAAAATTTTATAAAAGTACTGATATTTTTTTGGGCAGTGTAACATTTTCGGTTCCCTTAAAAAGGAAATTCACCCAAGCTCTAAACTTCTGTCCCTATAATTATTCAGAGAGGATATATTTCAAACTATTCTTTCCAATGCAACAATAACGAGTAGCAACTGGACTGGTAAAGCTCCTACTGAAATAAAAATACTTTTGATCCAGATTGAATGTGAAGCCTGAAAGAGTGTAATTCAGGATTGGGTCATAAAGCAGGTCTGGGCTGTGTTAAACTAACCTATGTGTGCTCTGCTTTGTGCCGTGTGTTTCTTTCATATCGTGGGGTGACAGTAACGACCCCCTCACCTCCACCCAGACACACATACTAAACATATGTACAGCCTGTGTAGTGCCAGTCAGAAATGATTTGTCACGTTGGGTTTTCATTTTCCAGACACACCAAGCTGTTGTGCTCATGTGGGAGACGCAGGTTTGCTTCCAGCTAGTGTCCTGTCCCATTTCCCTTCTCCCCTATGATATTCTGTGTCTTCTCTCTTATCTTTTAAAAGGTATAAGAACCCCTCCACAAATGTGCAAAATATTCTTCCTTAGAAAGGAGGAATATATATAATCTTGTTTAATGACAATGTCAATTCTCAGTACTGACTCCCCAAACTAAACTTAATTGACCTTGTTGTGGGTAACGCCTGTGGCATTGAGTTCACCAGCTGAAGATAGAGACTGAATTGCAGTTTCTCAGATAGCATCTTCCGGCCCTGGCTGCTTACCACCGCAACAACTGTTTCAACTCTCCTCTTCACCGTGAAGAAATCATTAAGCTTAAACCTCCACTTTCTCAGTTGAAACCTTGTGAGCTGTCTCACTTCCTACTGCCCACATGGACAGCTGTCTTCTATGACTGTATGGCCCAGATTTACTAACAGCTTGTGCCAGCGCAAACTCTCTTTTGGCGTTAAAATAGTACTGTCAGGATTTACATGCATGGACACTTATCTTATTAAATATGCATTTGTAGGCGTTTCCCTTTCAGTCCCAAAATTTCTGGGAGGAAAGTATTAAAATGAATCACGCAATGCGATTTACTAACATTTTCGTTCGTCAAATTACTGTTATTTGCGCCATTATTTAATTCCCATAAAAAGCATGTCTTAAAGCATGCGGTAATTTGCGCTGCTCTTGGTAGATTGCGCTAGTCAATGTGGAAATGATCTGTCTGCGTCTTTGTTCTTTAATGTGTGCATTGTTAGTAAATCACCCACAGAATTCTCCCGTCCCATCGGCGCTTTTATAGAATTGCGCTCTTGCACTAATTTGCCCTGCTTAGTTAATCTGGCCCAAGTGTCATAGAACTTCATAAATGATGCTTGGAACGAAATAAACTGCCGTAGTACCGCCTACTTTTCCAGCAGTGTTTGTTCCAGAATTATTATTTTTATTAATTTAATTTTTTTCTAGTCATAGCCTACTGTAAAATTAAATAGTAAAATTAAATATTGAGTACAAAATTGGTTTAATTACAATGAACAAATTTTACTGATTCTTTTCTGTGTCAAATAAAATAATAAAATAGATGTTTATTTAAACATTGCTTTGGTTTGTCTGCCATTTCGGATGCACTTGTTTAGGTTGTCAGTGCATTTCCTTGGATTGCATTCTCCACAATGCAAAGTTGCCTTATATTTGGCCAAAACAAGGTATTTTGTTTATATATTTTGCCTCAGCAATCTAATGAGCTGCCTCAGTTGGCAGCTCATTAGGTTTTGGAACATACATTTCATTTTGATTATCTCAACAACAATAATTCTGTTTCTTATGAAAAAATATTTTTAAATACTGTCCTGAAGGCCTTTGTCAGTTATTGATTAATCATTAGTTTGTGCGGTTATATAGCTGTAATAATTGTTATATGGTCTTTAGTCAGCACCAAACTCACAGAAAATGTTATATTACTTATGTTATGGTTGAAAAACACTCTGATTTTAATGTTTGCATAATGTCAAACAGACTTGGTCTAGGTCATATCAGTTCACCGAATGTAAGTCCATCTCAACACTCTCTAATTACTCCTGTCATGACCCTTTAAAAAGGTCAGTGCTGTTTTCAAATATGACTCGGCCAGTTTATTGTATTTTTGTCTTAACTTGTACTCCTGAGATCTAGAAACTGTGATCTTATTCAGTATTAGGGTTTATAATACTCAAACTAAGTTCAATCAATTGAAAATTAAATGAATTTTAGTCAACAGGTGAGAATGGAACTACCTCACAATGTTTGCTGTGTCAGAATGCAGGACAGACAGAAAGGTATGAGAGATGAAAGAGGGAGACTGACTGCTGGTGACCTTTCTGTAGTCAGCTGCTGTAGTATCTGCAGAACCTCCTAAAATAGCACGTCTGAATCTCTGAGCCATGTGTCTCGGGCCACACTGTCCACATCTGAAGACTCAGGGAGGCCTGAAGTTTTGTTGGCAGGCAGGTACATGTGGCATGAGCTGTTTTGACTGTTTCTGTCAGCCTTATACACTGAAGTAATGAATGTGCAAAAATGAGGAATGTTTTTCTTGTAAATGTACTATGATGTTCACTTTGAGGACATGTCAAATTTAGCATCAACAAATGACAGTACTCAGACTACAGGGGAGACACTAAAAGGGACTGCTGTAAAATATCAATGAATTATTTTTATTAAACTTTGTAATGTTAATAAATAAAGTAAATAAACTGGTATAATAACATATATTATTTTCTTTTTTCTTTTGGGGTGAAATGTGAGTCACATTTTATAAACAAAGAAACCATTCACTAATAATAATAATACACACACACACGCATGCAACAATACAACATATACATATTTAATGTATTAGTGGTGGAAAGGATATACAGTATGAGAGAAGAAATTTAGGCTGAAACTTTGTATAGCATAATAATGCATTTTTTTTATCATTTATAATTATCCATTGTATATGCATTATTAAAATGACATTTTTTAGAATTTATTATGAAAATAAACAACCAAATAAAGAATAAAAATATTTAGTTTTTTTACATTTTCCCCAAAATTAGTTTATCTTCAGTACCTTCACCACTGATGTTTACCTTCATTATTGCATATGGAGAATGCATTACTCTGACTGTAAGCCTAGCAGGGCTTGGTTGGTTTCTTTGTTGTACAGAGAGAATAGCTTACTCTTTTTTGCTTTTTGTGAAAAGTCACAGGTGGATCTTCTCTGGATGACAGCCATGATCCTTTAAGATTATACCCTTTCACCTCCAAACGCTGCCTTGTGACTCTGCAGACTGTGCTGTGGAGAGGATGCGACACACACACACACACACACACACACACACACACACACACACACACACACACAACATACATACTCACAGGCAGACACACTCAAGCATATAAACAATCACAGATGGTCCAGCAATCCAGTTTGTCATGCTCACAGTGAACTAACACCAGAAAGCTGTAGATTTTCTCTTTTTGTTCCATTTGTTTACATTGCTTACAAACTTTTTTATAGTTTGGAAACTGTTTTGCAGACTGTTCCCATGTTTAATGACTTAAACAGTTAGAAATAAGACCATTAGATTATATAGTTGTAAGAATTCCTACATTTACATTGTTTTAGAAAGGTGAATCAGATTTTTTATTTTATTTTTTTTATAATACAATAAATATATAATGAATGGTTTTAATTGATGAATTCAAAAATATCTATTTTTGTATTTAAGTAATTTTTATATACAAGTATAAAAAAAATGTCAGGGTGATATAACTGTCCTAAAAGTATTTTGACGTTATTCATTTATTTATCAATTTAAATATCTTAAAATGCATTTGAATTAATATGAGTTGAATGTACATATTCTATGATGAACAGTTTTAATTGATGAAAAAAAAACAATCATCCATCCATTCTTGATCATTCCAACCCAAAATGTTATACACCAATACACTGATAATCCTGTCTATAAAAATGTTAAAATAATAATAATTTTGATAATAATAATAATAATTAATGTTAAATAATTTTAATTCTAATTTTAATTCTTAAAATATAAGTTAAGAATACTTTACATTCCTGAAAACGCTTCTTCTTGTTTTTTTTTTCTATAATTTTTCTCTTATTTGTGGACGTCTTAAATTTTATCCCGAAAGGATAAATAAATAGAATTTAAAAAAAACCTCACATTTACACTGTTTCAAAAAGGCGAAACTGTCCTATACACACACACACACACACACACACACACACACGTTTCTCTCTCCAGGGGTCCTGGAACACGTCTGAGTCTGAGTGAAGGATTTCTTAGATCATGGTGAATGTGGACTGGGGGTGTTGTGCTGATGAAAGAGCTTCGCTGTGTGCTGTGGTCTCTGGGAGAGCTGGGTGCTCCTCCATTGTCCCATTGACCAGCAGAGGGACGTGCTGTCAGTCCACACGACCCTGCCTGAACCCCCTCAGACTGGCTTTGCTGGAGGGGGTGGACCCCTCCTGTCAACCCCGTCCTGATTGATGGTCCCAAGAAACAATCTCATGTCCTGTGAACACTGTAAGCACTTTCTTTTTCCTTCTCTTCATCTTGCTCCTGCGCTCCCTCGCTTTCTTCGAGGAGACCTGGACTCTATGAATAGAGTTGATCATGTTAAAGAGCTTTGAGAATATCCCACAGTGGCTGAAAAGAGATGCGGACGGGGCCGGTGTGAGTCTTGGCCGCCGCTCATGACATCGGTGCTTGTGCAGGAAATGCAGATGAAAAGAAGTCTGGATTATTTTTGGACATCTGCTGAAATGTGAGCGGTTCACATTCTAAAATGAAAATATGGACTGTATTTTTATCGTGCCATTTATAGCGGCTCTTTAAATTCAGACTTAACATGGCTGATGATTAGCAGGGCAGCTGATGTGGTTCCTATTCAGAGAAAATGCTCAAGGTTGCTAGCACAGAGCAAATGCCTAACGCTGGTATTTGCAGCATAACGCTTTTTGGATTTGTTCTCGCAGTCAGATTGAACAGGTGTGATTCTCAAATTGTCCTCTTCTCTTTTTGCAACAACCATTCATTAATTAATTAACAGATTTTTTTATTTAATAAAACTTTATTTTTATAAAAAATACATAAAAATGCATATTCATGCATATAGTAACTAGAATAGACCTCCTCCGTGATGAACATTCCTAATTTATGAATTCAAAAATATCTAGTTTGGAATATTTGAAGGGCATGAAGAACGTCTTTATCATGAATTAAACAAATAAATTATTAAAAAAGCCTTATTCTTTTAAAAAAACTTAATTAGCATAATTGCATTATTATTATTTTTTTTTATTCATTATTGTTATTTGTTTTTTTATTGATTTAGAAAATAAAGTAAAGAGCCCATTATAATAATACCTTAAAAGTATTGATTGGAACAGAATGGAATCTAAAATATTGGTAACTTAACTCTAAAACTCTAAAAACTGGTAATCTTGTCCTCGCCGAAGCATGCAGTCAAATAAAACTGTTAATTCTAAAAATATAAATTATAATTAATTTCTATTCTTGAAAACACTTCTTAAGAATATCTTTTCTTAAGATTTTAATTTAATTTTAGGATAGCATCAAATGTATTAAATTTCAAAAGGTACCCACTCATATCATTTATTGAGTAGTTGCAAATATGAAGCATTATTATTATATTAAAACATTGTAATGTTATTACTATTATAATATTGTACTGTTGTATTTTAGTGTACTTGATTGATTTGTTGATTGATTGATTGATTTGTAACATAATGTAGAAACAAAAAGGTCAATAAGTCTCTTAAATTATCATATTTTTATTACCTGGCAAGAGTTTTAATACATCATATGGAACACCTCCCTAAAATGTAATTATATTTATGAATTATTAGTTCATTATCAAAAAAAAAAAAGGAAAAAGAAAAGAAATGTGTTTACAAAATTTAAGGAAGTCGCTTCAGTTATAGAATCCGACTGCCACGCTGGTTAGTAACCAAACTGTGTGTGAACATAACTATATTCAGCCCTCTAAAACAGAATTGACATCCAAATTGTGCTACTGTGTGAATGTAGCCTTTGATTTAAGCTTATATTGTCTGGTCCAGGTTATTCGGAAAACACCATGGTTTATTTCCGAAATGAGACCTCTTTTTGTGAATGGCTTGAACCTCAAGATGAAGATTTGTGTGGTACAGCGGCCAAAGCTTGTAAAGTGGAATTCGTTTTTGCGTATCCTGTGGAAAGTTCCTGACCCCGAAGAATGATTTTTCATCTGTTGTCTGTCTTACTCCAACAGGCCTTCAGTCTCACTCACACCAGTGACATTGTGTAGCTTAACTTTTACATTAACTTGATGACCCTGTAGCTCTCAAAACCAATTTTCATGTCCCCCTCTTTCCCAGCAACCTCCTGAGTGAAAAGATGGGCTTTCAGGAAGCAAGAACCTAAATGAAAGCACAAGGAATGTTCTCTAGCACGGGCGTCATGCGGTGTGTGATCTCGCATACTTCCACGGCAGATTTCTCATTACTTCTCTGAGTCCTGCGCCTGCCTAGTTTTGTTTCCTGGAAATCTCAATTTACCTTCTAAAGTAAACCAGGATGGTGATCTTTCTCAGACCTACTGTTCTTTTAGCTCTTCGTAAAGACCAAGGAGGAAATTCTTGAGAAAGTTGCTCCAATTTCCTTGACATACAATTCTGGAATGTTTGAGTGGGAGCCACATTGATTTACTAAAAGAAGAACATATCAACATATACCGTGTGGGTTCGATGAAACTACTTGAAGTGCTTATTTAAGCTTTTTTCTTGCATACACAGTCTTCAATCCCTTCTATATCAGTGCAGCCAGAACAGGGTCGTATTTTAAGCAGCATATTAAATGCCACTGATCTCAGACCTGCAAGGGTGTGGGGTTTGGCCACATGAGGGCCACGCTGCGGGGCCTCAGCCTGGCGGTGAGGTCTGGGGTGTTATCTTTGGAAAGTGTTGACAAGACTGAACCTCAGGAGCAGAGCGAAGTGTGTCTGTTCAGAAGGCACACAGAGTTAGTATTACAGACAAGCTTCCTGTGCACCAACACAGTGAATAGTGAGAGACAGAGAGAAAGGGGCACAGATAGCCATCAGGGAAAAGAGAAGATGCAAAGCAGATAAAAACAGACTGCAGTCATACTGTACAAATCAAAGGAATTCTGTAATTTTAGCTTGATGAACTTTAACAAGGAAGTTCACCTAAAAAAAAAAAAACATTTTCACCATCATGTTGTTCCAAACCATTATTCTGTTGTATTTTACACAGAAAGAAAAAATTGTCATTATAAAGAATCTGTATATAGCTCTTGCCATAGAATTGTACTTTATATTGACCAAAAACAACAATAAAACTTGTTTGCAGGCCAAGATTAAATTTTGTTCTAAATTGCTTTCTTCTTATTTTCTAACTTAAGATACAAATTTTGCATACCTGATAAGACGTCTTAGTAATGGTCTTAACTTTTTCCTTAAAAAACTAAAAATCTGTTATTGTTTATTTATTTATTTTACACAGAATGCAAAATTTGGCATGATAAAGAATCTATATGTAGCTCTTGCCATAAAATGACACTGAAAAACAGCCTGAAAAAAAAAAGCCTGAAAGTTTGAATGTAGGCCATGGTCTATTTAAAAAACAAAACAACTTCTTTACTTCAATTGTTTCTTATTTTCTAACTTAAGACAATAATGAAGAATATTTTGGATACCTGAAAACACATCTTAAGAATGTTCTTAGCTTTTTCCTTAACAAAAATCTCAAGAAGTATTCAAAAAATATTCTTATAAATTATTGTAAATAACCTCTTAAATTTAGGATAGCCTCAAACGCATCTTAAATCCCCAAAAAGGTAAGATTTTTATGAATTTGTTGGGATGATGGTAAATGCCTTTAACACATCTGATGTATTTTAAATAGAAACTTAAGGATTGGATTTGTGCGCACAAAAAGTATTTTCGTAGCTTTATAAAATTAAGGTTGAGAACCACTGATGTCACATGTAGTAGTTGCCTGGCTGTCTATGCAGGGTCAGAAAGCTCTTGTTTGTTCCGAAAATGAACAAAGGTCTAACGCAGAGGTCTTCAACCCTGTTCCTGGGGACAGTTTAGATATAACCTTATTTAAACACACCTGAAGCGGCCAGTCAGGCTCCTCAAGACTGCGTGAAAATTGCATGCAGGTGTGCTGAAGCTGATTGGAAATAAACTTTCCAGGAGAGTGGGTCCCCAGGGTTGAAGACCTCTGGTCTAACGGGTTTGGAACAACATGAAGGTGAGCAATTAATGACACAATTTTAATTTTTTGGTGAACAATCCCTTTAAATATATTTCAAAAATTGTACTTAGTAACATTCTTATAAAGTTCTAAGATTTTATGAAAGGAACTTAATTGTAAACAGACTGTAAATATATTGCAAAAAAAATACAGACTGCTATTATGGTGTGTTATTGTCATTCTTGGAGCTTGACATGTATACATTCGTGCTCCACACAAAAATTTCAACGTGAGGGTGGGTAAGATATAACCAAATATACATTTTTGGTTAAAAATTTCCTTTAAAACCATGGATTCACATAATTTATTTCTATCCTAATTCTTCATTGTTCCAAGTTCACAGTTTGATCTTTGTGTTTAGTCTGCCTCTCATAGCCGCCTGGTTTAATCTGGTACCAGAGTATAAATGTTTTATCATTACTGGAGTTAATCCCAGACTACAAACATAAAGACATCTTTTGTTTCTACTTCTCACACCTTGTTGGTCCAACAGATCACTTAACTAAACAGACATCTCCCAGCACTCGGAGCTTTTCTCACTTCAACATAAACTGTTTGCTGTTGAGTCTGGATTTTAACAAAGAGTGAGAGGGAGTGGGAAAGAAAAAAGAGAGGAAGTGAGCGCCTTCCATGTGGTGATGTGGGAGCTGAATGCGACCCAAGAGCCTGCAGTGAGGGCCTCATTCTCTTAATGCAGGAATTCATTCCTTTTTATCCTCATCTGTGTGTCGTGTTTTATTACACCAGTTATCCGGCTGGAAGGACCCCCAGGATTTGGATGCCCGATAGATAGTTTTTATGGTTTTTGCAAGTTGTGTGGTGCATGACAAATTAGCACTTGGGTGAAGTGGAAAGTTGTATGGCCATCCGTTTCTTTGAAACAGCAAGACGGAGGGTTCCGGCAACATAAATCAGCGTTCGTTCGAGGGGGAAGTCTCTCAGCTTGACCAGATTTCATGCAAAATATACGTTTGCCTTTGCAGCTTGAAAGTTTTTAAAGGGATAGTTCACCCAAAAATGAACATTCTGACATCATTTACTCATTGACGTCTTGCATGAAACACAAAAGATATTTTGAAGAATGTATCAGTCAATGGGGTCCAATCGATGATTTTGAACATTTTTCTGAAATTATCTGTTGTGTTTTATGGAAGAAATAAAGTTATACAGGTTTATAAATGTCTCAAGAGTGAGTAAACAATGACAAAAGTTTCATTTGTGGCTGAACTATACCTTTAAGCTCTCGCGAAACACTAAACAGTCTCCGCCGGTAAAAGCACCATTGAAGTTTGCTGACAGTATGATTCAGCGTTTCAAAGTCAATTTTATTTTGTTTTTCCTCAGTACTTTCGGATTTATTTTTAGCCGTGTTGAGTCTGTTGCCCAGTGTCCTGAGATGCTCAGAAATGGGAGGTGTTTACTTCTCGTGCTTCCAAGACTCGTAAACTCCCGCAGGAATGTGAATACTTTTGTTATATACACTTTAACAAAGCCACTTGTGACTGACTCATTTCTTCTCGCTGGCAAAAACTGTTTCCTCAAGCCTGTACAGAAGATTTTGTCCTCGTTTTTTGAAAATATTATCCGGAGAGTTATTCTTTTTAGCAGCAAAAAGTCAAAACACTGAAAGAACTATAGACTGCATGCTCGTTTCAAACCAGTTGTTCTGTGCTTTACATCAGCCCCATATGGGGTAATATATTTAGCAGAAGCTACTGTACTTACACTCTCAATTAAATTTAGCTCGACTCATCTTCCCATGGCTTCTATTTTTTGTGGTAGAAGTAGTGGATAGGATTTATTTGTCTAACCCAATTTTATCCTGTGCATAGTTAGCCAGGAAGGTTTTGTGTCACTGGCGGATTCAGGTTGCAGGTATAAATACAGTATATGTAGTTCCTTCCATAATCTATTCGGGATCCTTTAGATCCCAATGCCAGATGGTTCTGTGGCCTACTCAAGTTATTCTGCTCCTCTTTGGTTAAAATGTCTGGATACATGTGTGCAACAAGTAGAACAGCAGATAGTGTAAATTCATTTTGACCTATGCATTACAAACTTACACATGTACTTTAAAAAAAAGAAAATGCAATGCAATGCAAAATGATTCAATACTTCAGTGTTGAATAAACATCTGGAAAGCAGATATATCTATTCAGCTTCATACGTTATTACTTAAAGGCTGGAGGCAAGGAACCAAACATTTTATAATAGTTCACCCAACAATGTGAATTCTGTCATCGTTTAATCCCCCTTATATTATTCCATGCCTGAATGACATTTTCTTCTATAGAACATAAAAGGAACAAAGTTATTTTAGTATTAAATTATTATTATGTACTATTATATTATGAACTGTATAAATATTTGGAATATTCTGTTTTCGTTTTATAAAAAGATTTCTATTGAGCTTTAATTTATTTTTATTTAAGTTTTAGTTTTAGTAGTATTTTAGTAGCAGTTTTTTTTTTTTCTTTTTTTTTAAAGCAGACATGTTTCATGTAGTACTTTTATTTTATTTTTTAGATCTGTTTCAATGAATGAAAAGGCATTAGAGAAGTTTTACCTAATAATAGCACAACTAAAAAGGAGAATTGTTGAAAAAAATACTGGCCACTGTTTTCTATGTAATTAAAATGAAAGGGGAAAAGCATTTATAAATCAATACAAGTTTAATTTAAATTTTAATTATTTATTTATTTCCAATTTAATAATCTGAGTAGTTCACTCTTTTATTCTGCTTCTAATAAAAGCTTAGAATAATAGAGTGAACTACTCACCCTCTGTTTGGAAAAAGATAACTGAAAGTTTCACACGTACTGACAGATACACAAACAGCAGTTTCCATTCAGGAAATCTGACTGAATCCAGATGATTTCAGCAGTTTATAGCAACATTTTGGGTTTTGGATTCCGTTCCATGTAGATTAATGATCATTTGGAGGTAAATGTGGTTCTCCTTTTAACTGTAATTAGATTTTATGATGATCAAGTTTGTCATCTTTCCCAGTGACCTACTCCTGATAATAATTTTATAATTTATGGCAGTGATTAAAAGAAAAACATAATGTAATAACCTAGAAATCACTTTATTTTTTGGTTTGGAAGGACATTAGGGTGAGTAAATGTTAAAAAACCTTTAAATTTTTTGTTTTGTGGTTGTGTTTCCCATTCACTGTTTTGTCATAGTGGGCTGCAATTGTGAAAAAAAAACTGTTGCTTATACAGGTTTTGGAGTAAAAGTTTGTTGCTGTAGAGATCAGATTTGGTCCTTACTACCACTATGTTCGTATCACAAAGTTTGACACAGATGGGATACATGAATGCTCTACATCTCCAAATGCTTGGAATACAGTAAATCGAGGAAAATGCAGGGAAAGGAAATACATGTCTGAGAAGGACCTGAGACATTTTGACAGGCCAATGTCATAGCAGCCCAGCACAAGTGCTTAACTCATCAGCCCATGTTTTGCTTAAGCCTCTCACTTTGGTAATGGATCATACTTTGATTTTCCGCCTCATCTGTTTTCTCAGTCAAGCTGTCAGAGTGATTTTCATGTGCTGTTGGTCTGCTAAAGAGCCACAATCGATGTTGACCAGTTGTACGGGCTGGATGAAATTCTGTTCCTGAAAACATCACTTTTATATAACAGTTTATCAGACAGCACGGGCCACTTGTAAAGGATTTTTCTTGCTCATGATGGAAATTCATGGATCCGTTTGAACCTGAAAGCTTTCATGTACCATCACAGACCTTTAATCACCATGCTATACCAGCCCTAAGCCAATCTACAACTTTACATTTGGTACATTGTGATCTTAAAGCATTTTTTTTGTTGTTGTTTGTCATTTATCACAGGCATTTGGATATGAAATGGGGGGTTCTAATAGAGGGAGTCTAAAAGGTTAATGCTCTATCGTGTTTGAAAATAATGTACTACCTGCACTAAACCTAACCAATAGCAAACATGAGAGAAAAATGCATTTTCTGAAGCAACCATGCCATTTTTGGGGTTATTTTATTGCGACTCGTGTTTCCAAGTGCTTTACATTGCAAATACAATGCTGTACCAGGTGAGCTACCAAGCACGTTTGCTATGTCAACAAAAGCCATTCTTATGGAGCTGGTTATGTGATGCAAAAGTCAAAATGTATTGATTTACAAATCATGTGCTATCGTAAAAGTGTTTTAAGGTCATGGCATAGCATTGGGGAAGTCGTGGCCTAATGGTTAGAGAGTCGGACTCGTAATCGAAAGGTTGCGAGTTCGAGCCCCCGGCTGGCAGGAATTGTAGGTGGGGGGAGGGAATGTCCAGCGCTCTCTCCACCCTCAATACCACGACTGAGGTGCCCTTGAGCAAGGCACCGAACCCCCAATTGCTCCCCGGGCGCCGCAGCATGGCTGCCCACTGCTCCGGGTGTGTGTTCACGGTGTGTGTGTGTGTGTGTGTGTGTGTGTGCATTTGTTCACTACTCACTGCTGTGTGTGTGCACTTGGATGGGTTAAACGCAGAGCACCAATTTCGAGTATGGGTCACCATACTTGACAATACGTCACGACTTTATTGCACAGGGAACCACTCAAAATAACTGTTATTTATCAATAATCTGTCTCTGTAGTCATCATTTTTTTGTGAAAATGGAATTCCCTTGAGCCTGTATGTTGGTCAAACGCTACCATATACAATATCCTCCACACACACACACACACACAACACAAGGGCCTGGTTTCACAGACAGGGCTTAGACTAAACCAGGATTAGATCATAGTTCAATTAGGACATTTAAGTAATTTTTATAAACATGCATAGAAAAAAACATTACTGGTGTGCATCTTGAGACAAAACAAAGGCACCGATATATTTTAAGACCAGTCAGTGCAAGTTTATTTCAGTTCAAACAGCTCAGACTTACACTTTAGTCTAGGACTAGGCTTAAGCCTTGTCTGTGAAACCGGGGGATAGTGAAGTTCACTAAAACTGAATTAGCATCACTGTGTGCTACAAATGCTAAAATCTACTCTTAGCAGTAGCATAACAGAAGAACTTGTCCAACAAACTTTAACGGAGTTGTCATTTATAAGACAAATTAGTTGTTCACTGTGTCACGCACATTTTAATGTGTCATTTTGCATGAGTCTTGTGCGCATAAATAGGCTTACCCATGTCATTGTGGGTTAGCATGTTTAGCCCAGACAAAAAGTTGAGACGAAGCCGATAAAACACAAGGCCTGATTACAATGTGTGCTCAAGCGCCACAACAACTAGCTCATGGGCTTGTAATGACACACAGTCCACACGCCAGAACACACTGATCTTTGAACACAAGTCATGCAGCACATTAAAAACCAGGGGGCCTAAATACGACATGCTAACTAGAGGCTAGTTCACCACAAGCCAAACATTCAAAGCTCTGACATTAATACAGTATGTGTGGATGTGGTACCACTTTGTGAGCTGGGCAGAAAGAGCCTGTGAGGTTAAACCAAAGGCTGAGACTCAGAATTTGAGAGCATTTCTAATATTTATAGTGTCTGGAAATATAATAATGATAGTTTATATGCACATACAGTACACATATCATTTATCAAGGTATAGGCCTGCTTACTATATATTTAAAGGACAATTCTGAGTTGGGTTGTTAGTTATGAATTATTTGTTTATTAATTGGTAATTAGTTATTATTAGTTAAACTTCATATTTAACGTGTTTGCAACGTGTTTGTTTGTGACATAACTAGTTTATTTGAAAATATGCTGATATAGATGAATGCATTGGTATTATGTATAGTCTAAATAAGATGTTTCTTATACATAATCCAAAATGCTGATTGATATAGATATATTCCAGCTGTCTTGTTCTATTTTCACCAATCGGTTTATGGTAAATTATATGAAAATTAAGTGCACTTTGTGCAATTGTATTGAATATGCACCTGTAGTGTACTTCAAATCTTACTTGTGGATAATATAATTTTAATGAAATAAAAAGCCACTTAAAGGGACAGTTCACCTTCACTTGCTGGTCCCCATTGAATTCCATAGTATGGAAAAAAGCACTATCCAAAATGGGGACCAACTGAAAATGAACTATCCCTTTAAGAAGAGTACACTTTCATGCCCGCATTTCTTAACACACTTAAGTTAATTTTGTAATAAGTTCCAATTCATTTGATATGTTGCAGTAATCTTGTGACATGCTTTGAAGAATTTTGATGTTTTGACGGAAGTACTTTGTAAAATGATAATTTTAACTGTAATGTATTATTTTAAATATTACATATATTACACGTGAACTTAATTTGACATAAATTGAACTAAATTGCAACTTAATCATGACAAATGTACTGCATAATTAAATATATGTAATAAAAGTTTCAATAGAAAATGTATGCAAAAAATAAAGTATATTTCAGTTGACCATAATTCCTCGTCAGTAAAATCAACAGTACACTTTAAGATTTGCTTAAAGGGGTCATAGGATGCGATTTCAAGTTTTTCTTTGTCTTTGGAGTGTTACGAGCTGTTTGTGCATATTAAGATCCGTAAAGTTGTAAAGACTAAAGTCTCAAACCCAAAGAGATATTCTTTATCAAAGTTAAGACTCGTCCATGCCTTCCTAAAACGCCTCATTTAAACACGCCCCCACATATCTACTTCACTGTGTTGGAAGATTTGCACTAGGGATGGGCATTTTCCAAAAATGTGAATATTTGGGCTCATAAAGAACCAATATTAATTTATTTAAATGAGGTTTAATGAGAAAGACATGATTTTTTCACGATTTCTGAACAAGCTTATACAGTGGCTGAGAGAGCTCAATGCGCTGCAAATAGAAAAAAATACCTGCAAATTAAGAAAACAACTTCCTCAATTTTACAACGCACATGCTGCAAATGCTCACAAAACAACCAAACAAAGAAACGCACAGCAAATAAAATTTATTTGGTTGTATTGTGAGCATTTGCAGTATGATTCTTTATTTGTTTGTGTTGTGAGCATTTGCACCACCTGCTGTCCAACTGATGAAGATGTTTTTTTTATTTGCTGGCGCTTTTTCTATTTGCATGTGTTTTCTGAAGTTGCAGCGAGTTGAGCTCTCTCGGCCACCGAAAGCTTATGATTACACAACAATGTTCTACAACAGCGTTACGTTATATCTCAAGGTTTTATTTTGGTTGAAAATGTGTAAACAAAAGAAAATATATACATATAAAAAACAAAAGCATTCAAGATCAAGCAGAGCAAACGGAAAAATCAAGCAGACCGTGCCAATTACCGTACAGAATGTATATACTCGAGTCGGCCTATATTTATTGTGTTTACATTGTTTCACATGTTAATTCTGAGAGAAACAATAATATCCACATGCTCGGGTGAAAGTTTATTCCTCAGTCTGATAACAATAAGATCTTGCTGACAAAGATAGCGTGTGCTAACAGTTTCGTAGCGCTTTGTGTTAAACCAATCTCCCGCTAGGTAACTTTATATAGCTATGTCTCAAGATCATTTCGCTATCAGATAAACTCTATTCTCGGTTCACTCGGAATGCAGCTGCGCTTACCTGCAGTCGTGAATGTGTTTGTGTTTGAGATTTCTCATTGTGGTGGTGATATTATGATAAATCAGTTTCACTAATTAATTTGATCAGAAGTAATTACATTTGGCCAAATAATTTATTAAGATCATTTTGATCAAAGTAAATCCAAACTTCGCGAGATCAAATACTGTCAACTTGTTAACACGCTCCACAGCGCCACCCAGTGCATTTAGTTATAACTGCTTAGGATTTATTGCATTTACGGCCAGCAAATAAACACATAGTACAATTCGAATAGTGTTTTTATTTTTCAAATAATAATGACAGACCGAATATTCGAATGTTCGACTATTTGTGCACACCTCTAATTTGCATAACACTGCCCAAATGTTTACGCAAGGAAAGAAGGCGGAACTTTTATTCTCGCTGTATTATTGTTGCCGCCACCGCCATGTTGTGGAGATGCTGTGTGTTTCCAAATATGATAAGGGGCATAACATTTCTGTCACATGCTTGAGGTATTCGGCCAATCACAACACACTGGATAGCTGGCCAATCAGAGCACACTGTATTTCAGAGCGATGAGCTTTGTAAAAATCAACGCGTTTCAGAAAGGCGGGGGAGAGAGAGCAACAATAATGCATGGTATGTGCAAAAAATAATGTGTTTTTTTAACCTTAAACCACGGAAGTGCATTGCATTACACCAAATACACAACATTTAATTATTTTTAGCGTCATCATATGACCCCTTTAAGTCCTGCTTAGATGTATAGGTCCCCAAAAAAAGTTCAGCTAATTGCATTTAATATAAATTACAAGATTTTCATTTAATTGCAAATGTCTGAAAGCACTTTTGATTAATTTTGATTAATATTGGAATATTCCTATTAATATTGGAATTCCTAGTCATTGTGAATTTACAGTGCTGATATCTGGCTAGAGTTAACAACCTTAAACCTGTAATTAAATAAGAGCATTGAACTTTTCCTTTTGATTCACAATTCAGCGTAGAGACAAGAAAAAAGAGCAAGTCCTCGTGGTTGAGGTACATTCTCCATTTTTAGCGCTTTGTCACATTCTAAAATCCGGCTAAACCGTTCCAGTCGACAGAGGTTTCATTTTCACATTTGCAAGTGTGAAGTTTACAACAGACATTGTAGAATGGCATCAGTATGCTGGCAGGAGTTCCATGCAGATCCTCTGCTCCTGAAGTGTTTTGAGAAGTCTGGCGGGAGGGACAGAAAGGAAACCTCAAACTTTCAACAGAAGCTTGATCAAAGCCGCTCTACCAGGGTCTCCATTGTATAACCATTGAATGGAAGGATGAAAATATCATCTGACACGACTGTCAACAATCCTGGAAATCTCCAGATGAGTCTACAGGGATGTCTTATTGCCTGCCCCATCCTCCAGAGGAACAATCGGCCTCTGATTAAGCATTTTGTGAGAGCTGTTGATCCGTTTGGGGTCAGAGGTCACGTAGGTCACAGTTTGAAGATGGAGGCAGTGATATGAGCTGCGCTTCTGAGGGCGAACACATTAGCCTAGTTTTTCTTATTTGTGGGCGCAACTCGTGAAATGAAGACCAGATGGCAGGAGCTGATGTTGATTAAAGATTTTTGAGAATGTTTCTTCATTTTGTCATGGTGCTAGGTCATCTGATGTGATGAAATCTTTGCTTCAGATCATGGAATGCGAGTGTCCTTGTTTTGTGGTCTTGCTACATGCATAAATCGTTTTGGACAGCTTTGTGTTCTTTCTCAGGGGCTAACATCATGCTGAAAAAACTACTTATACCAGCCTATTACACGAAAACAGCAATACAGTGACCAAAATGACTAAATCAAATATATTCGCACTGACAGAAACCTTGTTTTGCGAGAAATCCAGCCGTTTTGAATTAATACATAAGCGCCTGGCAAAATAAGTCATGCAGGGGATGTGTATAAACTGTGTGAAAAGATAAATGGATGTCATTCAAGCTCTGTTTATTGAACTTTTTTTAACCATCGTGACAGCCATTTTGCTCAGCCTGAAGACTGTTTTGAGAATCTTCCCAATCCGATTGGTCATTTCCAATCATGATGATCTAATATTTACATTTGTGTTTTAAATATTTATTACATTTATGATTTGTATATTTCTTATGTACCTTATGTAAAGTAAAACATATGCAACACGCTATTGTAAGGTCCAGTATGTCATTATGCTAAATTAAATTCGACTGCCTATATAATCAGATGAAGTGGATAAAATGGCTCTTTAGTCTTCAGTTTGACATTCTAAACAAACAAGGCTTCTTCACCGCCCCGGTGAGCCTGACCATGTTTGTTTTACTCATTAACTCCTCTCTTCCATCTTCCCTGCAGCGCAATCATATGCAAATCACGTTATGTTACGTTCTTTGACCGCCACTGTACTCTGTGCAAAAACAGCCTGCATCACACAGGTTTCTAATTGTGGAGTTTACTCTGGCCCTGCCAATTGAGCCTCCTTTGTTTTTAATCATATAAAATCGGGGGTGTGTTGAGCGGGCAGCACTGTAAATCCTGCGGCTCTCAGGGGAAGATTGTTCCCCTCTGTGGCCTTTATGTATTCCAGCTGTATAGATGCAGTAGTGTAACTCCAGGGAATCATGAGTTGTAGTAATAATCTCATGCCTCGCAATGTCATGCTAACGCTAATGTTTCAGTCTTTGAACGGTGAATTTGATATTTGTTTTTCAGCTAATTGATTTTGCAAGGTTATTGATTTTCTTATATTTATTTTATGAAGTTTTAATGTTTTCAGAGAATGAATAAAAGATAAAATACTGCAATGCATTTTTTTAAGTTTTATCTAAATTAATAAAGACAATAATATTGTATATTTACTTTTATTTTAAATGTTTTTATGTTAAGTTTTATCTAAGTCAAACATATAAAAACATTGTAGAAAACAGAAACAATAATCAGTACAAATTATTTTTTTTTACTTTTTTTTTTATAAAACTTTTAATGTCATTTTAAAGTTTTAAGATCTAAATCAAATATATAAAAATTCGGTACAAACAAATTGTATTTTTTATTTAATTGTAATTTTTTTTTAAAAATTTTATGAAATTTAAAAATTTTATATAATTCAAAAGTATTTTTTTTTATTAATAAAAATAACATAATAGAGAATAATCAGTACAATTAAATCTGTTTGCTATATTTTTATTTCTAAATATACATAAAATCAAAAATAAATTTACCCTGTTTACTTCATTAATACACATTCCTGGTCATATTGTGCATGGCATTTCAAAGCAAAAAGTCTTTGTTAAGAATCATTGATTAAAATGCAATAACCCTCTCCACCACTGAAATGACTTTATGAATGAAATAACATTATAGAGAATAATAAGTACAATTAAATCT